>NC_090675.1:4750115-6080949 GCF_013368605.1 Nyctibius grandis | reverse complement strand
AGCAAACAAGGGCAACAGCACCAACAACTCCAGCTTCAGAGTGACTGCGACACAAGATAAAGCAACGTAAAAACCAGACATTTTTCCAGATGCAGGTAGTTGCCAGTGGCCATGATAACACAGAGAAAGCCACAGGACAATCCTAGCTTTCCCTGACAGATCTCTGAGGTCTCTCAAATGGGACTTAGGCCTCCCTCTAATAGTGACACTGGTCTTCATTATTTATAGTCCCAAAGACTTGGGGGAAAAAACCCTGTAATTTGGACAATGACAGAACATCTGATTAAAATCACCAGAATTCGAATCAGTTGTACTTTAGCTTATAGTAATAAAAATCTAAGGAATACTTTGATTATATTTAAGATCTGAAAGAATGCAATACGTATTTCCCTTTGTCTCTCAAAGCCAGCCCTTCTGTCCCCATTTGGAAAAACACAACTCTCTTGATTGCTGAGTATTTGGTGTTTACCAAGGAGAACAACGGTGATTGTGCATGGCCACTGCTCTATGATGTGTTGGGGGAAAACTGGGGATGCGCCAGGGTCTACAAGACTAGGCTTTTTCAGGACCAGACACATAACAACCTTGTTAAGCTTTATTTCTCCATTTTCTAAGTGAAATTAATATCTATGTTCCTTTTGTAAGCTCTCGCCAATGGAAATATCTAAATAAAGGAACAAATGATACTCTTAATCCTTGATAAGGACTGCAATATTCCAACTGAAGCAGAACTCCCAGTAAAATGTACTGGCCTTATCCTGAACACCATGCTCTGTATTTGTTCAGTGCCTACTCAGGCAGAACACACGTGGCCCTTCATTATGATTTCTAACCCTCAGAAATAAACCTCAAAGAAATGCGAGTTAGTGCCCTATAGCGTTTAGGACCCTATTCAGCTGGAAAATTAAGCAGCCTCCCGAGGCACATGAGCCCTGAAAGGCCACAGAAGCTAGCAGATATGTTCAGAAAAAAGGGTCAGCCAAGCGCACGACTAGGAGGAGATAATAGAGGAAACATTTACCAGCTCCAAAGCAGAAGTAGCAACGAGCTCATATCTTTGCCCCCAAGTATTTGTCTGTCTCCCTTCTCCTGCCCTACTGTGTTGCCTTGGAAGAAGAAAGCGTTCCTAAAATATTTAGGGACTGAGAAGGGACTCGCCGTCTAAGCTTAGGCGTACAGCAGCCTTTAAGCTTTCAGCATCACCATCTAGAGCAGACCTCTGTCCCTTGACTGGAGAGAGCCTAAGGAGACTGCTATCCACAGATGAAAGGTACCCTTGAATATGCTTCTCCTTGAGGTGCCTAAATCCTTCCTTGGTATTCAGTAGAAGCAAACGGAAAATGAGACAAAATACAAATAAGGAAAGCAGAGAAAACACTGAGGAAGCATCTTAGTTTTCACATAAGGAGCAAACCATCCTTTCTCTGAGGCCATCTAAATCTAACTCTTGCGATAGCCTTTGCTCTCTATCTCATTATTCAGGTCGCACATAATGCAAGTCGTGTTGCTAAACATAATCTACTTATTTCTATTATTGACCCTTCACGCAGTCCTTTTGGTGGGCATATTTGTTCTGGCTGTTTCCATTTGGAACAACAAAGATATCTTGCTAAAGATAAATTAAGGCATCTCCATGGGCATTATTGAAAAGTGGAAATAAAATCCCAACTTTGCACCCTCCAGTGTTATTGTTACAGAACATCCACTGCTGCATGAACCACACATTGAGAACACAGAAGCACCACGTGTAAAGGGTGCTTTTAGTGAAGAGTACACCGAAAAATAAGCTGCTTCCCATCAGCAAGTACATTCTTTAGCGTAACATTTCTAAAGCTTGTTCAGGAAAAAAACGTGTTAAATCTTTCATCAGGCTACAGACACTTTATTTGGAGTCTTTGCAGAAACCCAAAGTAGTGCCATAAGGTGCCTGGAATATTAGCCAAGATAAAACCTTCAGGGCCATGCACGCTACTGTTTTCAAATCTGTTCTTTCATCTGATGTGCCAGTCGAAATTACTTCTGCAACATGGTCAGAACCAACCTGGATGGATTTATAATGCCTCAAATTGCTATGGGCATATTTTTGTGAATCGCCTAGAGACAAACAGATAATTCTCTTTAGATTGTGTGAATTGCTAATTCTTATGCATGTCATGTGTTTTCCAAGTGGCATGTTTAGACAAGAAAATTGCAGAATATTCCTGATGTCACCAGCGCTCTATGCTTAGAAAGCCACAGCAGTGTAGGACAGTGTCCTTTTACATATCTCAGTGTATATATTACAAATCATTTTAACTCAGACAATACTTGTTACCTTTTCTCACTAGATGACTACCTGTATAAGAGGAGAATCAAATGATGAAGAACAGATTAACCAATTATACCAGCGCAATATAACTACTTGTGCGAGTAAAGGAAGCAGAACCGAGGCTTTTATTTGCTCTAGTTAGGCAATTTGAATAAACAGTGTAAGTGTCATCTTTTGAGTCAACATGTCAAGTGGAGTTTCATGATATCTAATCTCTGTCTGCTGGCATTATTATACTATACACAAAAACCCTCACAAAGACTTCCTTGCACCGTGCTTTCCTGATAAACAAAGCTTGTGCCATCAGTCCATGAAGTTCAGCTCTCTGTTCAACCTTCTACAAATTTTTGAACTCATTGGCCAACTTCACCCACATTTGACAACAGATTTCAAAGATAATTAAGCTCCTGTGAGTTTTCTGAAAAAGGCGGCCAGTTGGTACAGAGACCCAATAAGCCTGAAAGAAAGGCTGCAGCGTGTGATCACACCTCGCTTCGTACCAGAAAACGCACACAGAAGAGAAATGTTATAAGGACTCCAAGGAAAAAGCATCAATCAGAGGTTTCAATTAACTCTCTCTGGGAAACCAGGCTTTGATAAGTTTTTTGCTCATGGAACTACTCGTATTTATTTCACCACATACGACTCCAATTCAGAGGTGCCAGCTTTTAACTAATACATAAATTATCCTCATCCTTAAAACCAATAGGGACATCTCTGTACAGCATATATTATAATGCATAATTATAGCTTCAGGGCATCATTTTAGACGAAAATGTAACATATACAATAAAAGAAAATTCTATTTGTATTATGACTAGATTTTGCTTCTAAAGTGACTCTGCACACGTGGAGAACTCGGTAAATCGTCTGTCCAACCAGCATAGAAATGATGGTCCCACACTTACGGCTTAAGGCCATAAGATTATTAAAACCATGGGTTTAATTCCTGGCTGCCACACACTCTTCTTTAGCAACTTTGGGTAAAAAATCCCCTTCCCCCTTTTTCTGTGTCTGTATCCTTCATCTGTAAAACAAGACTCTCTTTCCCCCTTCCCCTCAACTTCATCTTTCCTTTCTATTTGTGTTATACTATCTTCTATATAAACTGTGTGACGCCTGCTTTCCTCTGAATGCCTATTAAACTCTGTTTTCTAATTCGAACAAATCCAAACACAAACATACCAAACCCATTTTTCTCAAGTATTTTAAGTGGATTTTTGTTTTGTTTCTTTTAGTTCTTGATCACTGGCCATGAAAAAATTCCAGTGGCTCCAGAAAGCTGGGTTTGTCCATGAGAAGAATGACAGCTTAACAAATCAGTAGCTTTGGGGTACTTAAGGAGGTGCTAGGAATAAAACAGTTGCTTTTCTTTATTGGAAAGAATACATGATTAATATATTTGTTTTAGTATGTGCTATGCATGCAGCTTGGCTTACAAGGTTTGGTTTTACAAGGAGGAGTAACAAATTATCAGCCACCGACCAGTCACTTTAAATCCCCTTTAGATTTCATCACTGCTTTAAATGGTGTTTCACAAGGCAAACAGAAAAGAATTTTATTCTCAAAGCGAAGAGAAAACAGTGTTGCTAAAACAGTGTTGTTCTCTATCCCTGCGGGATGCAAAAATAATCTATGACTGTGACTTCAATGAATTCAGTTAACTACAGCTAAATTGTATCACAGAGCCTCTCTTTAACAGATCTGCAATAGTTAATGAACATGGTGGGGAGACCAGATATTTCTTCAAAACAACTCATCAAGTAAGCTGCCTCTACTTAACAGATGTAAAGGCAGGGCCCAAAGTAGAAGCTGGCAAAAACAGATGGTGCCTAAGGGCAGCTTTCTGTTTCAGTGCTCCTGGGGGCTAGGTTAGGCAAGATGGGAGGTGTAGAGAGGTGGGGGTTGTGTTTTTCGGCAGCAGGTAAAATCCATTTGTCACACCAGCTCCAACTGGGCTTTCAGCACAAAAGTTTAATATCTGAAACCAATGAGGCATTCTGCTCTCCGACTGCGGCAAGGCAGGAAAACCTCTCGGAGCAGTATGGAGCCCCAGCCTTTTTCAGCAGGGAAAGATGTCAAACTCTTCATTCTGAACGACTTGCTTTTTCTCTTTCTTTCTCAAACAAATAAAAAATGGGTATGCAAAGGGAAGTGTTTTATCTTATTATACCTTCAGGGAAAGAACACAAAATGACAAAAGTAAGTGTGTTTTCTTTCTCTGTTCTCCACAGAATAACATCAGTAACCTCATAAAAGCAGCCCCTGCTTTCTCCTTCTCTGAAATACAGACACATACATCGTGGCACCAGCAATAAATTTCCATTGCCTCCAACGTCTAACACTGCCAAGGTATGTGCCATAGAGAGCATTTTTATGAGCCAGTCTTTGACTGTCAGGATTTTGCCTTCATAAAGAAGAGATTTTAGTCCATTCTGTCTATTTATTTTGTGTAGAGGAATCAAGGTCAATAAACCATGGAGAAACTCACTCTACCTTATTCCATTTCACACTTTTGTCATCCACGCTTTATCGAGTATCTGAACGAATTTTTAATAACATGCCACAAAATGCTTTGGTCTTCTATCATATGCTGGGACTCTATAAATCTGATAACACTTGGGAGTTCTCAAATATACTCAGCACTGAAGAAACAGCTTTAAAGTTTAGTCATTCTGATGAAATGTAAGAGCTTGTATCAGTGACAGGTTGACAGAAAAAGCTGTTTTCCTTTCCATTTCACAGACTTCCACGTATGAACGCCATGAAACATGTCAGGACTTTCTCTGAGTCTATGAAGACAGAGATGGCATCTGCTCCCAGTGGGGAGCCCTTCTAACCAGTAATACTGTAAAATTTCATGATTCTGAAATCTGATTGACAGCCAAAGGCAGGGCAGCGAGGAGGTGTTTACTGTATTTTATAGGACAGCATCAATTGCTTGTCTTGGCACATGATGTATATTTTTATGGCATACAATGCCACTTTCAGCATATTTTTTTTTAAAGTAAAATGTATTCATGTTGGCTGAACAGGTTTTATAATTTCCTATTGCTGGAAAAAATACGCATTTTTTAAAACTAGGCATTAACCCTACACACTCATCACTACAGTTTTAGGTAAGTGGGCAAAAGACAAGGACCTTGAGCCTTCAGAAAATACATACAGATTTAGTCTATCAGCAGCCCAGCACAGATGTACATTAGCTTCTTATAGCACCATTATAAAGTTGATCCCACCTTCCAATGACAGCAGATAGGGGAAATAGCTCCATTGACTCTACGGTCTATTAAGTATTATCTCATAATAGTGTGGCCAAATTCAGATCTCATTAAGCAACTAGGTTATATTTTCACATTTGCTCTTTTGACAAATATGCATCTGTGTTACCTCACTGAATTTACTCAGCAACACACACACAACTACAGTTTTCAGAAACTCATTTAAAGAGTACACAAATGCTTACCCCCACACTTCAGTTCCAACTCCCAAGCAGTTAATTCCACTGAAGTACGCCTGCATGCATGGGCTCCTGTTTGCCCATCTAAGGCACATAACTGTTCCTTATTTCACCACATACTGTTACACAGCAGTTTTCAACTCGTGATTTGTTGAATTCTCAAGTCCCACAAACATTCTCCAAGAGAGATCTACATCATAAAGAAGAATAGCAAACCACTAGTGGGTAGCTTTAAATTTACTAGATAACCCTACACCTTCAAAAGACAATTTTTAGGGATGCACAATTCAAAAAATCTCACAAACCGCTACATGGCTTGCAAACATGCTAAAACCATGACTCCTTAGTGTTCACATGGTGATATAAACTCTTCCTGACAAAAAGGCAAGGGGACAAGGCCAACATTATTGCTGTCCTGTAATTTCACTGACTGTAACAAGACTAAATACAAAATGAAAGGATGGTAGGGACTGTGCACATTTATCAGAGGTGGACATCAAATCTAAATTGCTTAACGAATGATCTCGCAATGAAAGACTGCAGCAAGTACTGTGTAGATATGGATTTAGAGGACTGATTTATCTGTGTACACAGAGCTAGGGCTCTTCTCAGTTTTAGTTTGAGGGAGACTGTGGAAGTACCCATAAAAACTGACATTCTCCCCGTCTGACCTCCTATCTTTTACTTCCCCTGAAATCACTGTGCATGAAAGAGGGAGGAGAGATTCAAAAGCTCACACTAATTAGTTTATTTTTTATTATGTCATGCCAAGGTAGGTGTTGGTGACATGGACTATGGTATAAAAAATTCAGATCAGTTGGGAATCCATCCATGGTCCATTAAGCCACAGGAAAGATTCAACTAACTAAAGGTACTCTGAATCTGGAACTACCGAGGTTAGAAAGAGTGGGACTGCTAAGAAAACCTTCAATATATTATTCGAAACATTGTCATCTGACTTCTGGAAATGTAAGTATTTCATCCATGCACTTAATCATGTCCTAGCAACTCTGTGAGATATGCATGCATTAAGGCATTTTAACTATGCTCCTGATTCAGATAATATTATGGATAACTATAACAGATGGCATTCACGATACTGCTGCTTTAGAAGACAAAGCTTTTCTAGCCAACTGCCACTCTTCTCCCTTCTGCTTTTCTTTACTAAGGATATGTCAAGGTGAAATAAAGTAAGGTTCAGGCCTTCACATACCAGCAAGCATCATCGGGGCATTTGCAATGCCAAATAGCATAGACAGAAAAAGAGAGACAATTAAATACAGAAAGGATGAAGCAGAAGCAAAGTAAACTAAATATGCAGATGAGGGACACACCCAGAAACTTAGGTGATTTTATTATACAAATAGAAAAGACAAAGTTATCCTTTTATAACTGTTCTTCCTCCTCCTCATTGGGAAGGGAGGAGACTGGCTGTATTCACATGTGATTATAGACACAATTCTGTCTGTCTTAGGTAACTTCAGTGGCCAGGAGACTATTATGAGAACTGGCTTCTACTTACAGCGTGCACCTACTGATCAGTCAGAGCTATTGATTCTTGGCTCCGAGGAAATAGCTTGTTTCAATGTACATCAAGTACACACTCTACTCTGCTGAAAACTTCCAATAGTATGGGCCTTATCCTTGTAATAACTATGAAAATTCTAGATTGACATAATTGTGAAAATTGTGAAGTTGTTCCATATTTACCACGCTACTTTTATTACTGCAATAAGACCATGTTTATTTTACCAGTTCAACAAGGTAATGTTAGCAAAAGTTCAGCTTCAAAGGACTTCCAAGTTAATTGTGGACTACAGCCTCCCAGGAACAAAACCAAAAACAACCCCGATCTACACCTTCAATCTTCTAAAACTGAGTTAGCAACTTCAGGAGGACAAACTGCAGCATTTTAGGGGTGGAATTTCAAAGGAGAACTCTATGGGGCTATTTTCTTATTAGTCTGATTAGCATTCAGAAATAGTTTATTCTAGGGTTGGTATGCATTTTGAGAGAGATTCAGAGGAAAAGCAATTTTTAAAACTCTTTCATCCCTCTCTGTTTTAACTGCTTCAACCACAAGAGAATCAGAGTTGCACACTCCTCCAAATGCAGAGCTGTATCAATTTATAGCTCTGTACTCCAGTCTATCATTGTTGTCTTCATTAACACAATCTGAAGTGTATGTTTTTAGAGTTAGAGTTTTTGCAAACTATTTGGATTATTTTACATGTGATTGAGCGGTACTGTTAGAATTCATTTTATTCTGGGCCAAATAAAAAGTGCGGTATATAACATATTGTATGGCGCTGAACGCTATAGCCAGAACAGGAAAATAGTCTGAGTAGTTATTATCAGTTTGCTTTATAAGTATGTTATTTACAATACGCAACAGATGTTCTCCGAATGTTAATGGGAAAATACAGGCCTTTTATTTATTTCTTTTCTGACAGACTAAAAAGTGCAACTAATATAATAATAATCTTGGAAAATCCAAAGATTACTTCACAATTTGGAAAACGCTGTGTTGAGTCATTAGTCTTATTATCTGGTATTTTCATAACTCGCTAGATAAACACTGTAAACTATGATTTCCTGGTAATGATCCTTTATATGTGCAAAAACGGGCCTGCAAGAAATCTCAACTAAGCCTAAGACACAGTGTTTTTAAATTAACCCCAGCCCCCCAAATAATGCAATAAGGTGGGGGGGGTGGTGTGTGTGTACACGGGCAGGCGCTCCCCTTCCCACAAAGGGGTAGGATTACAATCGCCAAACCGTAAGTCCTGGTTCCTACACTGCTAACAGAGTGTCTGCTTTAGCTCAGTGCTTTGCAATCTGCGGGCCGTGAACCCAAGGGATTCATACACTCCTCATATGAGGGTCTGTAAAAATGGCCTTGGTTTGTTGTACTCAATTGGGGTCCCTAATTCCCCTGATAAAAGCTTAAGGGAGCCCATCCGCTGAAAAAATGTGAGAACTTCTGCTATCCCACCAAGCCCCTGCTCTTCAGGAACAAGGGCTCAAAGTTCATTCCTGATGTTTGCTGTGGAGTTATAAATTGCCCTGATGTGCAGTACAAATGATTACTTAGGCAGATAAAACTGAACACAGCTTTTTTACACTTCAGAACTGTTATGCGATCTTATTTTGAGAAAATCAGGGACAGGATCATACCTGTAGCACACATGTCCTGGGTTTCGGGTTTTTTTCCCATCTTTCTTTGGATGTAAAAGCTATGGACACCACTACTCCCTTTCAATACTATTTTATCTGATTTTCCTGTATGAATAATATTACATAGCACTGACAACTGGTAGGTGCCACAAAGGAGCAGAAGAGGACAAAAAGCTTGATCATCCATGGTCTTGTGCTTTGCATAGTCACTCAGGCAGCCTACAAAGTGTCTCTGAAATACTATTAACCTGAAATGGTAATTTTTTCACCATTCCTTCAGGGATAAAGTGGAAGCTGGTGCCTGTGTTATGTATCATCTGCGTGGCACAAATCACACTACTGAGACGTGTAATTTTCTTAATTTTTTGCCTGGCTTTCTAAGAAAACAAGGCTTATGCAAACAGGCTGTCAGTCCACCCAGCCCTAGTCATTTTCAGACCCCTTGTTCCCTTTTAATTAAATTTGAGAGATCTAAAACACACCAAGTTATGAGAAGTTCTACGCAAATCAGTAACTCCAGTACAGGAAAGAGCTATAGCTCAGCCCTTTTAAGAGACAGCTGACCAACCAGCAAGTAGTAGAACACACGATATGCCGTTTGCTCATCCAGAGAAGGAATATACAACAGAGCCAGAAGTACATAATGTGTGCATGGGCAGAGGGAAGAGATGATGTTTGTACAACACAGGACACAAATCTAACGCAGTCAGACTTCATTATTCTCCATGCTCGTAGCCCAGCTTCTTTTAGCAATGTGAGGAAAATGAGGTGTACAGCACTGATTAAGTGATGCTCTTTCAAAGCAAAAAAACTCACCATCTCTGCCCAAAGAAATCCAGTTTATGACAATATTGCAAAGGAAGAAATCTTGATTCTTTCATAGTTTTCTTCCCGTCTCAGCGCAGCAGTTGGGAAAATAACATTCATCGCTATTGTACATGACAGGTAAAGAAAAAAAATCTTACAGCCACATCTGGTATCATTAATACTTTAGCACGCTTCCTATGTTTAAATTAGTATCATTCTGCAAGCAAAATGACAGCTCCTCACGGAGCCTATGAATCTGCAGAAACAAAGGAACAAACAAACTAGCAGTTTACTAGTACAGCTGCAGACAGCTCTGACAAGCTTTTCAAAGCACTCAAACTAGCAGAGCCTTATTCTGCAGAGGCACTGAAACACCAGGCTGGCATTTTTCGAGGAGTGTTTACAGGTGAAAAGTGAGCAAATAAACTACTAGCCACCGACTGCTGCCAAATGGGACGGGTGCATACTGCGGGAGACACCTGCGGCTCTGCTCAGTGTACCAGGTGCACCCGTAACATTTCACCAGCGCTGCCAACGGGACACAGTCAACAGGAAATCAGCTGGATTTATAGGCCAGCTTAATCAAGCTTGCTGCTGAGCCCTTCCAGCTCCTGTTTGGAGAAACCTCAGCAAAGAGTAGGACTGTTTCCTACGACATCTTCCACCGAAAGTTGGATGGGGTGGGGAGAACCTGCCTCCTCCTCCTCACAGCGTAAACTCGGTCTGACTTACTGTATTTCTTTTCAGGGGTGAATACCTGAAAAACATAGCAACAGGAGAACAAACCAAGGTGTCCGTAATAGCTGTGCTCAGGCAGGAACAGAACCAAGGCAGCTCGGACCCTGGCACATTGTATCTGTTGGCTGCAGAAGGCAATTGCTCACAAAACCAATTGCTTCTGCAACACAAACGCACGTATACACAACTGAACTGTGGTACCGACTTCAGGAAATATCAGTCTCCTGAGGTAACCACAAACTTAAAATTAGGCTTGAGGATGACAAAAAAGTCTGTCTGTCTGTGTCCTGACGTGTTTCATCCATCTCGGGGAGTTACCAAGGCTCTGCTTACTTACGTCAATGAAATCAAACAGATTCTTGAAACGACCACAGGAAGCTCTCCACATGTTAGCTGAGGCATCTGGAGCTTTTCCCGTTATTTAATTCTCGCTTGGTTGCCAATTCAAAACACCAAAACAAAAAGCAGAGACATTTCTCAATCTTTCCTCATGAGGGATTTACCCATGTAAATCCCATCACAGAATAATGCCTCTGGACAAATTTAAAGATAAAATTTTCCGTTCTCGTTGAGCACTTGAATTTTCTCAGGTGCTCCATCTTACTGCCGATCTGGTAGTACCTACAGCAGCACAAAATGAACTATCAAATAGTCACCGTTGGTTTGCATTGTGTGTTGTACATAAAAGCACTGCCCAAACTGACTTCTACTGCTACCTGCTACCTGTAATACATTTGTAGATAAAGAAATCAATGTACGGAGGAACTGAATAAGTCTTAGAAAGTCTCTGCTGGGAATTAATCTGTGCAGTTCTTTTATGTCAGTTACTGTAGGTCCTAGAAGAAAAAAAAACCAAACCCACAGAGGTCAGATTTTAATCTGTGTAATGAAGAAATGGAATCTGATCCTTGGATAGAAAACCCACCATTCACTTGTTCCGTCCTCTTTTAAGGACCTTTCCATGTCTGGATTTCTCCAGCCTTACAGTGACATTGCTTTGCCCAGACTGAAATCACTCTTGTGCAGCTGAGCTACCTGGAAAAGGCCTGGTGGTTGTATATCCTAGTGAGCTCCAGACGCTGCTTTTTTATCTTTCCCCAGCTTCTCTTCTTTTTAAACTAGGATATTAGTTCTCACTTACACACACATTAAATACAGTCAGAATGAAGGATGCAGAGCACCTACCAGAACCTGGGCGGGTTCTTTAACTTCGTAACCTTTACCTTTAGAATCCTCCATATTTAAAAGGAAGTTTGTTTGCAGGACACTTTGCAAAATACGGCATGTGTTACTTCTCTATGCCTTTCCTCCTGACTCCACCTTCGCTTCACAGCTTGTGTAAGAAATTGGATAATAAAGTGTAAGCCACATTGTGGACTGTGATCAGGCTCTCCTTAAACCTGATACTTAACTGAGTGTTTAAAATGAAACCAAAAAAAAAACCTACAATGATTGTAATTAGCAGGAGGGGAAAAGATCTACCCATACCTCAGCTGAATCAAAGTAGACAGCACCATAAGCACATCCTTGACCAAAGGAAAACTTGACGAACAAAGTAACAAGTAATTATGGAACTCTCCATTTTGATACTAAGACTTAGCACATCTGGACCATAATATTTCCTATAGCGGGCTATACATACCTCACCAGCCAGCAGACAAACTGTTATTAACTTCTAATAAACGAGAACATAAAACACCTGAAAATCCACAAGCCTGCTTTTGCAGAGGACCCTCAAAACTCTGGTGTTTTCATTGCTAGGTCTGATTTGTCATGCCTTGTGAAGCCAGCGGGTTGGAAGGGAAAGTACCACTAGGGCTCACACTCAAAGCAACTTCCAAGGAGACCCATACAGAGAAGACCCAGTGTCTCCGGACAGCAAGGCACTGCCCTGACTTCCCATGGACCAGTTATTGGGTCAAAATATTATATTAAGGCTGAGCGTTCTGCTTCTAGGTTGCAATCCTTTTGATCAGGTTACTATGGAGCACGCTGGCATTACGGGCCCGTGTGATGTATGTTTGCTGTCAATGCTGAAATAACACTAAATGCGTCTGAGTGGGCCCCACCTGCCGAGCAATATGTTCTCAATCCCTCAGGCAGAGCTGTGTGCCACTCGGCTAGGAAAAACTTCCTCCCACCCAGCACATGGCAGGGCAGAGATACACACTCATGTGCTCGCGTATGGGGGACGTGCCATAGAACAGACCCCCGCCTTTCGCTTGCTGTGACAAGACACTAACTCCCTCTTAGATATCTGCAGAAAAAAAAAAGAGAGAAAAAGAAAGAAGAAGAGAAAGAATCACAGCCTGTTAATCGCATGCATCATTACCACAATTGGCTGAGAAGGTGGCTTGTTGACGATTGATTCATGAGCTCCTGTTGCAAGCCAAGAAGAGACAAATAGGACAGAAATACCCTTATTTATTTATTTGTAAGTACAGCAGGAGGCTCTCCTAAACGTTGGTGGAGACCACAGTTCAGGCTGATACACGGGAGGTTGCTCTCTGCCTGCCACAAGAGCTCACATGGCGACACTGATTTCTTCCTGAATTCATCGACATGATCACTCTGTACCACCCGTAGTTTTCTCATCACAGACACAAGAATTAGCAGGGCAAGGAACCAGGACACATCCTTTTTTGAGAAGGGGAGGTGGTGTGGTTTTGATGGCACCTCTGGAAATACTAGCAGGTTGAATGCAGATGAGTTTCTTGCTCATTCATGCATTATCGCTGCCTGTGCCTACGACCTGTGCAGTAATACCTCAGAGAAGCAAAGTAGTTCCCAACTCTCAACACACATAACAAATGGAAAAGGATGAGCTCCATCCCATCTGGTGAGCAAGCTCTCTGCAGGTCACATTAAACAGCATAATTAATAGTTTTAGACTAAATACATGCAACCCTCCTGTTTCACTGAAAATAACGCTTTCAAAGAGCAGTAGAGTTTGGGGCTTTTTTCACCACCATGCTGCATGAAGAAATAGTCCTAGTGTTAAATTACTTTTTCCTCTCACACCAATTTCACTTGGAGGAAGAGCTTCACTGCTTCAGATCTGCACTACTTATGTTGTACCATAATACAACAAAACAATTATTGAGCTTCATCCGCACAGCAGGAGGCTTTTGCTGTGCCATATTTCCTATTAAATAGATTCTTCTGAACTTTCACTAATTGCTGGCTACATTAAGTTATATTATAAAATTAATCCAAACTAATAAACAGTTATGGGTATTTCTTCACATGAAAAAAGGGAGTAAGTTTCATGAAAGAATGGTCAGGAGATATGGGCAATAGTCCTTTCACTCCTTCAGCTATTCTTCCCCAGATGATTTATATAGTGGGACACTCGTAAATCAAGAAAGCAAAACTATCAGAAGTTTTAAATGTTTCTGGGTTTTGATATTCAAACATTTAAAAGTTCTGTTTCCAGTTTTATTCATTTGCTTACATATCTATACAGAATGTCTAAAAATGTTGTGACAGCAGCAGAGCAACTGACACGTACGTAAGGGAACCACATCAGAGATACGTGGTAACAGCCTGCTCAGCCCCATTTCTTATGACCAATGCAGATGGCATTTTATTACTGTAGCAGCAAGAAGCCTTACACAGCCTGGGTGGTTTTTTTGTTCCCAGTACTTTACAGCTGAAGAGTTCATCTATAAGTATGTCCTGCTTAATGCAAGTGTGGATATTCTTATTATTCATATAAGTAGAGATTTTCAAAGCCAAGTCATTAAGAGCTGACATCCACTAACACAAGCAAACAAACTTGAGACATCTTAAAATATCAGCCATAACAGGCAGAGTACGTGAGTGACCGTGATGGAGAACCAGAAACCCCTGACTGACCTAGGGAGGCGATACCTCATTGATAACGCCCATAAAAGCTCTCCCGGAACAACCTGCCTTCACGCTGAGCTGGATGGATTATCCTCTGACTGTAAGGTTGGGGCTTTTTAAATTACACGGACAAAAGCAATGCTGATCATTTCTCCTCTGGAGCCCCTTGCTTAGTATGCCGTAAAATGAAACGAGCTTACTCCCCATTGGTTCCTGAACGGCCCTCACATGGTAAAGACTTATGGACACTGCTAATCTGTGACAAAACCAGGAAGTGTAATTAGCCCTGCCAAGCCATCTGTCAGGCCTGAGAGACTTGGATGGTATTTGCAAAAAGCATCTAAACATGTGTGTGCTTGTCCTAAGTCCCAGACCATCAAAACTTGGCCAACAGCTGGGTAAAACAGGATTTGACACTTCTGTTGAAAAGGCCAGAGAAAAAAAATGCTGCTAATAGAGAAAGGCACCTAGTATTAGTCACTTCAAAATCCTGTATAAATGATCAGCCCAGAACTGAAAGTAACTGACAGTAATTAAAACTGTCCTGACACTCCCACGGCAAAGACAAAGTCTGTTGCAGCAGTCACAAGCAGCACAGAAATACTGTACAAGCACCGTAAGTGGGAGACAGGCTTTAAAATCTGTATGTTTCAGCTTACCATTAAATCACCTTCTGACACCAGCTCTCAAAGAGGCGTTTCTTGGAGGAGACAGAAAGACAAAGACAGAACCGAGTGGGAAGGTGTCCGTCTCAGAGGAAAGGCCCAGCCTTGACAGGCTTTAACATACGCTTCTCCTGAAATGAATTAGCACGACTGGTGTTCACGACGGCTTGATAGCGATGGTTCTGTTTTGCCAGAATAACTCGAGTGGTTCCCTCATGATGCTTCTCTCCAAGAAAACACTTTTGATACATTTCACAGCAGAACCGTGAACAGAAAAGGGAGAGGGAAAAACGTTCGCTTGAGAATATTTCTGTAACTCTACACTCTGCCATGAGACAAAGCATACAGATTTGGTGCTTTTATAGTAACCATAATGTAATGTATAACATAAGGATGGTCAAAAACCAGTTAAGTCTGGACAAGTCAGAGAGCACGAGGCAGACTCCAACAGCAGTGCTTTAACCGACAAAAGGCTGTGGGCGAACAAAGTGTGCGCTTACCACTGAGATTGGTTAATTATGTGGTCAGCATATGCCCAAGGGCCAGAGCCCACAGTTAAACAAACTGCATTCATTGTCAAAACTCTGTCTATAAACATGGTTACAATGATTTTGGTTAACTTTGTATTTGCCAAAATTTGCTGCTATTTCAAAGTAAACATTTTTCCCAGAAGAATCACAATACAGTTGAGAAAAATGTTGAGAAGCTCTGGAGAAAAATCAGAGTTTTGCTTTTCCTTTCATGGTTTTACTGGTCTGGAAGACTGTCAGTAGTGACAGTCAGCTAACCCTGACTTTTTCCTGGGATGGACAGGGGATGATCTCATGATCAGTTACCCTATTTCAGTTCCAGAAGGGATGATCTCCAGGTTGCTCAGAAAGCAGTCTTTTTTTTACCCACTCAAATTTGATTCCAAGTATTTATCTGATTTGACTCAAATCCCTTTGTCATTTGAGGCAGTTTCTGGATGCTCTGCTCTGATCAGGCAGAGCAAGGACCAATGTCTGCACCCCACAGCACACATCACTGATGCTTCTCACACACAAGACGTGCTCAAATACACAAACCCATACAAAGCCACATACAGCCATCTCTGGTCTAAAAGCAGGTATTTCCGTGCAATTTCATTTTCACATAGAAGATTTTGTCTTGAGGAACAGTACGAAGAGGAGCAAATACAAACTTTGAAACCTTGTAAATTTTGTCTAGGAGCACAACTGCTATCCTCCAGGCCACGCTGTAAGTCATGGGATCACGAAATTATCCCTCAAATACTTGCATCTCTTGATGTCAAACAAGAAGCAAGTCTAGATAGCCAAAAGGAGTCAGATCAGCTATTAGATTATTTTTTTATGTTAAATACTCAGATCCATCTTTGTATTTCAGAACCAAAATTACAGGTTGTGTTGTCATACCAGGTATGGCTAAAGATGCAGTCAAGCTTTTCAAGTATCTGAATGAATGCATTCAACTGTTCAACTCTTTATCTGCTTTTACAGCTCCCTCAAAATTCGTATGTTTAGACAACCTTAAAAAAAAATCCGAGGATCTGATTATTTACAATCACAACCTAGCTTTAGTTAAGAAAAATGACAAAGCTTTTCAATTTTCAGGGATGGCAGAGTGTCTGCTGTGACCTCTCCAAACATTGACCGACACTAAAAGGCCTCTCAGTTGATTTAACTGGATTTCTTGAAGTCACTACTTGTAAAAGGAACATGTGCAGGGATATAAAGCGAGCGTCCCCATGGTACTGTCATACATGACAAAGCTCTGCAGATTATTAATACATTGGCTTGCCCCCTTCCTTCTACAAGAGCTCAAATGTCTCAAATTAATTGGAGGAGAGTTCAGCAGCTCCAAAGAGATGATTAAGATCAATTTTTAATTCCTCTTCCTATTCTTTTATCTGTATTAAACTTCAGTATTAGAACCCTGCTAACAAAACAAAAAATATAACAAAAACAAATAGTACAAAACTGGCCCTTCAATTAAAAACATAGTTAGAAGAAATAATTTTTGCATGTTCTAAAATTTCACAGTCAGACCATCCTGTTGCATTCAGTATATGTGAAAGAAATATAATTGCACTTTCTCTTTGAAGTAAGTAGATGTTATTCTCTGATTTTTCTTTTAGGGAAAATAAGTGGAGTTTAAGGGGAGTGCCCTCAAGAAGTTTAGGGGTAGACACAAAAGGTAGGCAACAAAGAATAAAAAGAGATTTTTTTTTGTGTGTGTGTGTGTGTATCTGAAAAAAGACCGAGAGTTTGTAGATACATGTGGTGGCTGAAGAGGGTGTTTGTTTAAAATCTGTATTTGCTGGAGTTCTCTGGAGAATCAGAGAGTGGAAATGAGAGATCTTCACATCTTAACCAAAGAACCAGAATGTGAAAGACATTGAGCAGGAGTGGTGCTGAGCTGGTACTAACAAACAGAAACAAAGAACAGAAAAAGGTTAAAAATGTTATAACTAAAATCCTCTTCCCCCTTCAACTGCCTGAGCTTTAGACTTTTAATCCCAAGAGCTCTCCAGTTTTCTACTATGTCTCCTAGGAAAACCAGAGAAGTCTGGATCTGATATTTCTGAAAGGAAAAAAAAAAAAAGCCAAGAACTAAACAAACAACCCTTCAAAACGTTTTGTACAACCTAACGAAGCAAATGGGACACAAACAGACCGCTTTTTCTTTCCCCCTCCTTCCTTGCAGGTCACCTTTATCCATGACACACAGCAACAAAAGCAGAAAAATGAAAGTTAAGGCCAACAGCCTGTCCTTAACTTGTCCTGCTGTGCTTTGGTACTGCAGGGCGCTCAGATTAATGTGGATGTCACACAGCATATGCTGTAAAAACGAGGCACCGCAGGAGCTGTTAAGAAAGGAGGGTTAAGGCTTTGGGCATTCTTATCAACATACAGCTCACAGACCTGAGGTGGTACAGCTCTGCGGATTTAGGCTTTTGTTACTTGGACCTCTTCCCTCAGACTCGCAAGCAGGAGCATTGTGGTCATTGAACTTGTGCATCTGGCTTTCCTGAGCACTGAATTATGCAACTTTGCCTGAGCACTGTGGCCTTTAATTTTAAAACAATGCACACATTCCAGGTACCACGAACACGCTGAGATCCCCCAAATCTCTGATCTTCATAGTCAGGTGCACAATACAACACAAAGCTTTTGTATGTCCCGATTTTTTTATCTGGCAGAGCAGACAAGAGACTTTTCAAAAAAGCAGAACATAGAGAGTAACGTGTTGTGCAAATGCTAAAGCAAATTACTGGGAGAAAAATGAAAGTCCAGTGTGAAAACAAGCAGAATTCCACGTACTAGCCTTGTTCTCCAAGATTTTTGGCAATTGTCAGAAGCTAAGAGCTACCAAAGCACAAGCCTTCATACATTTCACATAAGGACAACGGTTGCACATTTAAAATGACATGTAGTACTTTCACCTCTGGGTCAAAATCCATTTCAACAGTATCTCAACAGTTTAAATCCGTTATAAGTATAGTATCAATAACTGGAATATATACACAATAACTCTCCAAATCACGAGCTGTGTTCAAAATTGTGCACAGAAGTCACATTTGAACAGCTACAACGATCCCTGGAGATGAAATCAAAGTAGAATGAAATCAAACATCAAGGGCTAACTTCTGACATCGAGTTTCCATCTAAGTCAGTAAACATAACCCTGCACCATGGTCTGCTCAATACATCTGCCCACAGGGACACCTAAACTGTGTATTTCTTGCAACCAACCTGCAGCAGGAGATGATCAGAATCTGAATTTCACCTTTGGTAGCCAGACAGAGCACTGCAACCCACGTGTGCGTGAGGCAGGAGGCAGGGGATGGTGAAACAACCGACTTCTGAACATCCCAGCAATAAGTCCTGCCCTGTGAGCAGGGAGGAGGAGCAGGGAGGGAATTGGGGCTGAACTTGGGTTTCTTTTCATATGCCCATATGCTCCCAAGACACCAACAAGTGACCGTGCTCTCTATAAATTCAGTCACCAAAGCAGAAGCTATCTCACAGAATACTTTTTTTCCCAGCTCTCGGCAGTTTATAAAACCTTACCAGAATAAAACCTAACCAGTATTCCTGTTGCATTCAAGATGACCCAGCAAACTTTGACCTCCCTAAGAAAGCAATAGGATGCTCCCTTAAGTCTTAATTACATGACCAGTGCTCCCTATTTCTCGTGGTAAGTCTCCAAACAGGCTGGGAGTTATTTTTGGGAGCCTGTCCACCCCTTGCAGCCTCTGCCAGGGGAAGGTAAAACCCTGCTGGAGGGGCTGGAGTGCCAGGTCCTGAATTTGCAAACAGGCAAGTCCTAAATAAGAGAGAAAAAGGAGTAAAACAAACAACCCCAACCCCCGCAATCCTTGTTAGCCAGTCCTCATACTGGAGAAGCTGTGTATCCACACATTTTAAGAAACGTAAAGGGAACCATAAACCCAAATCAATTTAATTGGGTGCTCTCCTGACAGAACAGTTATTAATAAGATTGCATTGTACAAACCTCCGTGAAATCCCAAATGCAGTCAGATGCACAAGCAAAAACATTTAACACCCAGCAAGCAACATGCTGCTGGATTGTTGTTGCTCCTCTCCCTTGCTCTTCCCCCTCCAGTTCTCTCTCTTCTTTTATCCAATTCTCAAAAAAAAAAAAAAAAAGGCAAAAAAAAAAGCTCATCTTGAACAGCTCCTATAAATTATTCACATGATATTACAGTGTATGTCAGCAGTCTCACAGTGTTTAAAAAACTTAACTACAAGCCAATTAAAATGTAAACTGAGAAAGACGGATGGGGTTGGGTCGCTCTGGTGTGAACTTGAGCAGCTCATAACAATACACACAACTTCTAGACCTGCTAATTTGACAGCTACTTTCATCAGTAGATGCTTTTTCTTTCTTTCTTCTGCTATTTTTTTTTAATGCAGTGTTTCTCAAAGGACAAACCAGTCTACATCCAGCAGATTAATCCCCCGGGTCTCACAGTCCTGTACAGGCACTCAGTGTGTTAGTTACTAACAGGTTCAGATTAGGTTTGCACAGTGGAAAACAGAGCAAAGGGAAACTTCCCCTTCTAGACACCAGTTATTGAATTTTTACAATTAAATGACAGCAATTCAAGTGACAGATTGTATTTCTTAAATGAAGCCACTAATTTCTCACAAAAATAACCATACAGTATAGTTGATTGCTGCAGAAAAATAAAACCCTTCCAATAAAGACATTCAGAATTGCCCAGCGCATACATCAGTGTAGCAAGACTGGACATCTGCTTAAATTGCTTACCACTGGACTACTGAGCAAGCCAGGCACCAATTAGCATTTACAGTGATAATGACACTAATTTTAATCTTCATGGGTTAATTACTAGAGCACCATGAAGTCAAATTGTGAACTCGCAGTCAGAAACACTGGGGAAAACCTCAAAAAATGAAAGCACTATAGACATAAAATCAATATTTAACCATGGAAATTTAAGGCATACCTAGCTAAAATCCTAAACAAGGAACCAGAAACATCTTGATTTCATTCTTACTCATGCTAGTTGATTGATGGACCATCATAAACAAGCCATTTCCTTTATCTGTACAGTGGGGATAATGGTGGCATAACTTATCTGTAAAAATAGTTAGACTGAATGCAGTAAGAGAGAAATAGTCATTACTGTTACCTGCTTTATTTCCTCTCTCCCCTCTTCAAGAAAGGTGAAACCTGTGAAAGGTTCTTCTGTGACCACCAGCAACTCTACTAATCTAGCCAGTCACTGCATTGACAACATACACCCCACCACACCAACGTGATCTGGCATTCTCAAGTCATCCTAAATTACAGCTTAATTACAGTCTGATTTCTGTGGAAGAGCAAAAGGCACATAGTTCCTGCAGTCAAAAAGGGTTCACACACAGTGGAGACAGTAGCATTAACTTAGGATCCTCCCTGACCACATGTGCAGGCCTTGCAAAACGTGAAGCAGCAGGATGGAGGCCACGTCTACATTCCCTTCCCTCACCAGAGTAATCCAAGATGACTGAGTCCACCAACAAAAGACATCTATCCCAAAGAAAGCTGGCCACAGGAAAACGGCCATTAGAGTGATACTGTCCTACTTTCCAATTGAGTGATGAATGAAGAGAAAAAGGCAGATTTTTAGAATAGCCAATGTTCTGTTGGAACCAAAGGTACTGTAGTTTCCTGTTTGGAGATTTCTAGTTTGGGCATTTAAAATTTTCCATTTGGGGAAAACAAAAATTATTACGTTTTTATGTCCCATTCTTAACCTGAAATAGAGTTTTAAGCAATGTATTTCCTGCAAGACGAAACAACTCAGACTCTCCAAACAGCTCTATTCGGAGTTACAGAGAGGGAACAAACAGCGATGTCCAGCCTGGGGGGTGAAGCATGGAGAATCTGAGTTTGGAGTTTCCAGCCACATGCATCTCTCTACTCAGGACTTGCAGCAAAGCAACAGACGAGATTCAAGAAAGAATAGATCGTTCTGCTCAGAAGCTGTCTTTATGCCTGTGAGTGCTAACCAAAGACAGCAGAGTAGTTTTGTTCCAAACTTTCTGTATAAAATGGGAAATGAGAACCAACGCAAGAGCCATTTTTTGGTTCATATAGTACAACAAGAAAACCAATATAAGCAAAACACTGTAACTTTTATATATAAACTCATGAAAATACATTGCCTTAATATGTTTTTTATCCCCCAATTCTCACATCTTAAAAGTTGTATATGATAACTTCCCATAAATTAAATCACTTTGAAGATACACTGAAATTACTTTTCAAAGGAAAATAAAACGAAACGTAGGGAACAACCTTTGAACACTCCAAATCCTCATTTGTAGAATGTGTATGTGAGACAGAAATAAAATCACCTAACAGGATTCATTTTTATTGATTCAAGTCATGCCATGATTGTAAATTCTTTGCTGGTCAGGCAGCTGGAGGTATTTTCATTTCAGACCCAGGAAGCAGGGCTTTATTTCTACCAGCACTCACCTACTAGTTTTTCTTTCTGAAAGGCATCGAGAAATGAAGGGAATTAGGATGTGGCATCCAAAATGACAGTTCCCTGAAAACACTGTTTTCTGTATACCTGAATCTGAATTTTTCTATTGATCTTCCTTGCTTTCCCTAATTCACCTCAATTCTAGTGGGTGACAGTGCTGATCACATCTGTCATCTCCAGTTCTTCTTGATCCTGTATGAGAGAATCTGAAATTTAAGACCCTAAACCCAAACAATGAAAGTTCTCAATGCACTAATATCTACACACTTGAAAATTTCCTATGAAATTGGCAGTGCTCTGGCAGGGGGTTCCAGCACTCAGAAATACTCCTGGCTGAAGCTACACATTATTTTCACAGTTCTTATTTGAATGAGGGTTTTTCCTTTCCTTTTTTTAAGAGCTTGTCACCCTTCTTATCAGTCTTCTGATAAAGAGATGGCTCTTCTTTCACTTCCCTTTACAGAAAAATCATTAGCTTCTGAAAAGTAACTTAATCACAAAAGCTACAAATTTCTCAAGATGCAGAACTTGTATTTCCTTCACTCACTCTCTTTTAAGCTAATTATTTTATATCACTTGTGGGAATTGTATCAGTCCCATCATTCCACCTTATTGAGATACCCAGTCCCTGTGAACTGACATTTATCTGAAGTCCATCCACAGAAAAACTGTCATGGTTCTGTCCTAGGATTCTTGCCTGATAAATACCTTCAGAGCAAGTTCCCTTCTTACACCAGCTCATTAAAGTAGGAAGCAGTATCTTACAATTGATCTTATCTATATGTTAAACACTCTTAGCATCTTGTCAGCCCTCCAATATGGTCAATTACTAGATAATAGTGCCCACTTCCACATGTCTTATTACTTAAATGGTAAGATCAATAATTAAGAGCACAGAGCACCATTAAGCACCTGCTAGTGAAAGTCTGCTGATGCATGGAATGAATAAGGTAATTACCCCACCTAGTTCTTTTGCTGATTCTGAGGATACCAGACTTAGAAACACCTAAATTCCCTAGTGCTTCATGAAATGTTTTCATCCCCAGCTATACCTTCAGCAGAATTTCTTGATGAATAGAAAATAAAAAAAAATTAAAAAATCCCTGTTTCTTGTGTGTGTGTTATCTCATAAAAAAGAAACAAATTTCTGCCTGCTCTATTTGAATGTTAATGATCCTGTGATTGACTACAAGTTCCTTCGCTTGTTTTTTGATGATTGGATACAATCTATTAGCTTCCTTTTCTCTTGTTCTGTTTTCATTCCATTTTGGTGGGTCATAGTCCATATGTATTATATACATGCCTCAAGATTTCAGCTTTTACTCTTTTACTCATATTACAAAATTACCTGTCCTATTTCCTCCTTAGCCTTTGGGACTGGGTTGCAACATATGATATAAGAATACATTAGCCATTACATGGCTGAATTATAATATTGATTTGATATCTAAACTGGATATCAATTCACTACCTTATAATAAAAATAGACAGAAAATCCAGAATGTTAATCCTTCTTTGAGACAAGTGATGCACTTCAGTACAAGCTAACTTTAACAGAATTTTATGTTCTGTCAAGGTTAGGTAGAAGGGATAAAAACTCACACATAAAATACATTTACTTGTGCTACAAAAAACCATCTCATGGTATTCGTTTTGTCTCTCAATTTCATGTCAATAGAACTCAATCACTTCATGAAAGGACTATTTACAGAGTGAACAACTAGCAAATCATCCACTCAACCTGTGTCTAGAGATGTTCAATGCTAAAAGGAAATCACACATTGTGTTTTCTAGGAAAAACATAGAAAACTTGACTTCTACCTTCCTTATTTAGTTATGGACTTCGGCACATTGAAACTCTAGCTCGTACTGATGACTAGCACAACTATTTGATTCAGTACAGTTTACAATTGTACAACAAAGTTTCCACAATCTCCACAGCCTCTATGTACTGAAAACCAGAAAAGTTTTAAGCGTATTATTTTTTGCTTGTAACCTCAATTTCAGTGTTCAAAGTCTACACAGTAGGGAAAGTACTCTCCTCTGAGCCGAAAGGGAAATAAAACCTATGTCCTCTTACATTCCTAGGATGCCTAACTAACCCAGAGACATATAACAGAAAAGTTTTCTCACTCTTTTCAAATACTTAAAGCTTTTTTTTCAAATTAAGAACCTGCCACTTCCTGGGAAACTTTGTTCAAGAGCAACCTACCATATGCATTAATGTAAGGAAAGGAAATTAGCTCCAAAATCCTCACATCAATTATCCTATCTTTCCCTTAAAATCACAGCAAAATACCCCTTCGTGTATTCCCCCCTTTGAAAGGAACTGGGCATGTGATTCTGTGATAATTCTGATACACTCATTGACCTCAATGAAACAAAATGCTTTCCTCATGTCAAAGAGTAAAAATAAGTACGGGAGAGTTTACTGGAATTTTCATACTCAGGCTATACATAAAAATCTGGCAAGAAATCAAACTTAGTCCATACCAGTTGTCTAATACCAAATTACTTCCTTAAGCCTTTGATGTTCTCCACTTTGCTATATTACTCTCATTTTTTGCATTCTGGTATTCTCACTAGCTTAACTTTGGACCAGAAAATTACAACAAATGGCCATCCACAAGAGCACTTAGCATTACTGTGTCACAGAGTAACTAGAAATGTCCTAAGAATAATAATTCTTGCTACATCATAGTGATTCCAGTCAGACATTGATGCTGAAAGTTTGATTCCTAGATTTATATATTTAGGTGAGTTTAAATAACACGATCACAAGTGCTATGCTTTCAGAAATCCCATACAACTGCATGACTTGACCTTTTTTATTTAGGAGGAATTCTACAGGTGTATGACATCCATTTCCAATCTGAGTCAAAGTACACATATGAATCAACACCTATGTTGTCCCATTCCCACTGCTTCCAAAGTTACCTAGACTTTTTTATCCTGAATACTAAAAGGCAAGTATACTCTGCTCACTACACACTTTCAAGTGGGCTGTTTTTGCCAGAACTGCTTCACCCGTTTTTAATTGCCACCAACATAAATGTCAAATGTTGTATTACAAGAACTGAGTCATGTCTGTGTTAGTAACAAAGAAAATGCTTTATGGAGCAGACTCAAAGCTTGCACAACACATAGATCGTCGTCTTTTTTTAATATGCTAAGAAATTTCTGTGGTTCTGGACTTTTCAGGAAAAGATCAGCAAGGCTTCCGCAATAATCACTTGAGACTACAGAATAGTCTTTCATATTGCGAAAAAGCTGTTAGAATATGCTCTAAATTAGTAATGTCTTCTTTAAGGAAGGGAGGGAGAGAAAGGAGGGAGAAAATAAAAAGTTACCTCAAAGTAAAGCTCATGTTTTTGAAGTTCTCTGCTTTTAGCACGTTCTGTTCTATTTTACAGCTTCCAGAGTCAAGAAGGTCTCAGGTAGACCTGAGTTACCTAACCACATGAGCAATTAGTTACTCCAGACAGTATGTCTGTTGTAATGTAGTTCACTTAACTTCACATGGGGAATCGGTTCACTTTGATGGTGGGTTTTTTTTTTTTTTCCTTCCCTCCTATTATTTCTCTTCCTTGTCTCTTGGCAGCTGCTTGTCTTGACATCTGACCTCCACTTGCTCCATGGATTGACTGTTTCATACTCTGTTAGGGAATTAAAATCTCTGCCCATTCCCCTGAGGATCTGAATACACTCCCAAGTTCATCGCAAAATCCAGGTCTTCCAAATGCAAAATGAGTGCTGCTTCCCTTGGTTTAATGTAAGTTTGATTAAGAATGTGGTCGCTGTTTCCAGCATGTACCTGAAGGGAGACATCAGTTTCTGACAGATGCTGCACAGGCCTACCGTCTCAGCTGGTTTTCTCAGACACTTCTCAAAACTTATAAAACCCAGCAAAAACCTGCCTGACCTAGAAACAATAATTAGCACAAAAAGCCACTTCGCATTCTTTGATTTACTTTAAAGCCAAATGTTTTGATAGTCTGCCTAATTGGTCTGTGATTTTAGAATAAAATTTTGAGGTTAACTAAACAGGAAATAACACTAACAATGCTCCACCAGATGAAGGGCGACCACGGTTAATTGAACTATTTGCTTAACTAGCAGTGTATACAGAGCCACGTTAAAGTGAAGATGCTGCCAAGTACTTGTCTTCCATTGTATAAAAAGGTCGCTCGGGCACTTGAGTGCTGTTTCCTATTGTCTGTCACCCCGTGTTTCTAACAGATATCACATGTTGCTAAACCTCATCCACTTATCACTATATCTTGATTCATTTAAGCATACTTCGGCTTTTATTTTTGAAAGCCACATTAATTTATATGTCTTTCCTCAAATATCACCTTAATAAGACTAGTTTAAGGAACATGTTTGTCTCCCGGTAAAAAGAAAAACTCCAAACTCCAAAGCTTTCCGAATCTGCATTCTTTAAGTGGTCACTGTGCAGAGACAATGCAGTGAAAATCCACATGCCTCAAATCAGATGATGACTATATATACACACAGACTATATATATCTAACTCTCTCTCTATGGTTAGATATATATGACTATATACCATACTATACTTTTCCAATATAATGAAAACAGCTGTGAAAACAGCCCACCCCAGAAGAGGGGGGCAGCAAAGCCAAATACCAATGAGCTTCTCTTCCTTCTTTGCTACCTAACATTGACACTTGCTTTCACAGCCTTGTGAAGAGGGATGCGCTCACCTTTCATGCTGCCCCAAAAGGCCCAGGAATGCATCCTTGCTCCTGTAAATTGGAACCACTCATTAAAATGAACGGTACTCGATCTGTGCTAATAGAAGGTCTTGCCCTGAGATTTCTCAGTGCTACAACTTCCTGGAGACCTAAGCTGGAGGCACATCTGCTCCTATGTTTTTCTTGCACGGCTGGTACTTCAAGCCTTACCAAAGATGCAGAGGATATGATCACAAAGCTTAATAACCCTTCTCACTAATGCAAAACGAAGCCAACAGAAATACTTTTTGATAAAAGGGTTGTCTGAAGCAGGGATTTTAATGACAGCATCATGTTCATCAAGGATTCTTTTTAATCACTCTTTCTTCTTTTTTTTTTTTTTTTTTTTTAACATTATATGCCAGGGAAATTTAAAAGCATGTACTTTACAGGAATCCAAAGCATGTTGCGATTCTGGCACTTCATCCCAGAGACACTCCTCATCCAGTACATCCAGCCAAGTTACTTCCTGGTAGTGCACTGGTTTTGCTGTTCATGCCTGTCCTGTGAAACACATATACCACTTTTTTGTTCTGTTCAGGGATTTCTTTGGGCTGCTCCTGTTCCAGAAGCTATAAGCTCATTTCTAATTGCCAGGAAGCAGATTTCTCCAACTAATTTTAGCCATCTAATAGTGTTTAGCGTAGATCATATTGAGGTTCCTTCTATAATCAATGGAAAGAGAAAGGCAGCAAGAACCACCACTGAGGATAAGGTACTTATCCTAATGGTGGAGGATAAATTGCCATCACTGTCTCACAGAGGGATTGGGCTGGAGGCAGGCAACGTACATTTTCATCCCCCTGGCAGAAGAGAGCTGCTTTGCCCCAGGTTTCCAGTTTAATGCTGGGACTGGGCCAACGCGCACTGCATCATCACTGCTGTGTGAATTCCCCATTACGGAGGCCCAGCAAGATCAAAACATTAGGAACAGGGAGTAGCATGCACGGGATAGGGAACAGACAGACAAGGGAAAGAAAGACACTGTCCATATGAGTCCTCTGAAATCCCAGTAATCAACCCAGCACGGCCCTGGGACCCTGCATCCTCCTTCTCCCTTGCCCACCGCATCAGAAACTTGACTGGCTCCCATCTATTCTGAAGACTCAACAGGCACATCTATGAAACTGCAATCACTAAAGATGAAGGACAAATTCAAGTACCTGCTCCTCATCTTAGGGGCAATAAAATTAAAATTTGCTTATACTGCAGAGAAACTTTGAGCCAGATCTGACAGCAGATTTTCAATATATAACATTAAAGCAAAGGCCTCATATGTGAATTCTTCAAAATGCTGTCGAGTTAACAGTGCTCCGTTCATTTAACTCTCGCTGAAGTGTACTAGATCAATTTTCCATCTTGTCTACATGCACAGTGAGTCTATTACAATCACAAAAAGAGATTTCTGTTAACCCCAAGAGATGTTGTTTGCTTCATTAGCACATGCAGCTAAAACACAGCAAAGAAGGTATTTCTTGGAAGTATTTGTTCAGATTTCAATCATCAAGAGGCACTAATGCTCATGAAAACTACTTTTCCATGCTGTCCACCCATTCTTATCTGTACCATGGCCACCTATTCAAGACTTGAGCAGTCAGTTTGCAGGTGCCACTGAACCAATGTTGATAGCCAGCTGCCTACTAGAGCAACTGCTTTCTGAAACAGGCAATTCCAGGACTGTCATCACAAATGGAACACAAACAGCTTCCAGGTAAATTAGCCAGCTCCTTTAAGGACCAGTTTCTGGTACCTGCATTAACAGTGAGCGGCACTCTTTTCCATAAGGAGCTGATTGCATAGCACTCACTTCACAAATAATCGCTGTGGGCAAGAATATCAGCACCTCTGATTTTATTCTTTGACTGCCATGATGAAAAGAGACAATTTGGAAAGATTATGAAAAACACTTACAGGACTACACTGAATCTCACATGCGCTATTTAATTTCAACTACTTTTGACCATGTAACGCGGTTACAGAGCTCACACACATTACGTACTTCTGATACTCTGAAGAAATGCACGATGCCATCCCCCCATTTCTAACGTTTCTCCAAAGAATATGGCTAACACTCAAGCTAAAGCTCTTTTTCAGAAAATGGAAACACTGCTCTAACTTGCAATGAGGCCATTAGAGGGGAGGAAGAACCTGGATTAGTGAGCAGGGGATTGACTGTGATGCTAGTGCAGCCCTGAAGCAGGATCTGCCATGAGCGCTAGGCTAAAAAACCTTTCCACAAACAAGACCAGTTCATTGTACATAAAACACAAACAATGACAGAAAAGGGAACACTTTTTTATAAACAAAAGCATTCCCCAGGAGAAAAAAAAAACAGCAGAATTTAACTGCAGGAATATTTAATAAGACACAGCCTGTTCCAGTCTCTTCTTCATTTAATTTAAAATAAACATAAACCAGACCTCTCCTATACAACACGATCATTCCTTCAAAGGTCACCCTGGAAAGTTTGGTTGTTGGAAAACTAAGGAAGAGACTCTTGTCTATCAGTGATCCTTGAGGAGTGTCTGGTCTGTTCCTCTCACACACAAATTGCAGGATCCCTACTGCAAAATTCACCCAGTGCCTCAGCTCCACCACGGACTCTTCAACCCACTCAACCCCCACCATCAGTAACTGCCTGGAGCGCCCAGCACCTCCTGAGAGGCATCGCCCCAGTGACCAGCAGAATGGGTCCCTACAGCACAGCACTTCTATTTGTCCTCTGACCAAGGCAGTTCCTTCTTAAAATTTTCTAGCCATTCATTCTAACGATGCCAAGGATCTCAAAGCAAATGGGAGGGCAGTGAGTCAACCTTCCAATTACTCGCCTAAAGCTATTAAACTTTAGGGCAAATTCTGCAGAACGCCCAGTGTGTCATTGTATGTACTCACTGTATAAGCTCTATAGAGTTCAGCCGAAAGCAGACATGCATTTCCAATTGCACAACAAAAAAAAAAAAAAAGAAATTGCAAGACAACCCCCCCGCCCCAGTTTCACCTACCTCCATTAATCAGTTAGCCAAACAAATTCTCCTATTTTGCTATATCTAGTAACCAGAGCAAATTGCAGCACGGTATTAAAAACCACAAGGGTTCTTAAAAAGACAAGGGTGGAAGGAAGAAACTCTCCAAGCACGACAGCAGCTTTTATGTCAGAACACCAAGTCCACCCTGAATTCTCGATATGCCACATGTGAAAGTCTGAGCTGTGTTGCAGCAACTCACTTGTAACACTGACCCGTCTGAAAAAGACTGCAAGGAAACCTGGCAAGAGACTCCTTCTATAACAACAAACCGGGCTTGCAATAAAAGCCATCTGCAAAAGTGCCAATTATCCTTCTCAAATGATTATTTTCCATCCAGTTTTGCTGACAAGCAAGTTATGCCACATTTTAATAGGCATTAAAATGTATTATTAAATAATTAGTAGCTAAGAAACAGAAATTAGAGGGCACTTCCTTTCACATACATCCCTCAGTACTTCAAACTATTGATTTAAAGGCAACTCGATCCTCTAAAGAGGACAAAATGGAACCTGATACAGCAGTTTACCAGGAGACAATTACAAGGCTAATGATTGTTTGCAGAGAAATGAAGCAGGAAGAAATTCTAGAGAATTCCACCCTGCTCTGTTTTGTCTGATCTGTGTCTAAATCCCCCAAAGAGCTAAAATTTCTCCCAATCTGTTCCTTGCTCTGAGCCCATTAATTACAGTGTTAAAGGTAAAGAAGTATTGATGTCTTTCCTCTACTCTCTCCATTCCCCCTCAGGTAATGTCTGGTACTTGTTCAGCCTTTAAGGTATGGTTGTGCTAACTGAAAAAAGCCCCACTAAGACCAATTAAGGCCTTTACTAAGAGGCTGAAAAGAAGACAAATGGAGGCAGAAAGCCCGATTACAAGGAACCTTTGTACAGATGTAAAGCAATTAGAATAGTCTCAAGGGCTGGGCAGTGCAGTACCTACTAGTAAAGGATTTTACAGCTTGTCTAAACTTGGAACAATCTCTCTCTCTCTCTCTTTTCGGCTGAGTGTAAAAGTGAACCCTGTATTAGTGTCATGTATCGGTTGATAGCTTGGTATTGGTTTCCCTGAGCATGTTAAATCTGTAATGCTGGTCTCCAGATCCCTTGTGGATGACAATAGTGTTACACAGTCAGCTCTAACTTACAAGGAAAGAAGATATGTCTGATGTTAAACCATGATAAAAAACAGAACCAGCTCTCTCAAGCTTCTTTTATTTGCCTAATGCTAATCCCTAGAACGTCTCAAATTTACTGCAGTGTGCTGCATAATTTGACAAGGAATATGTAAGAGGTGAAAATGTTTGTACTGCCGTTTTAATAATAAAAATAAATTTTGCATTGACTCAATTTAAGGTAGCTTCAAATCTCAGGTCACACTTAAAAGAATAAAAATAAAAGCCAAAAATACACTTCTAAGAAATGAAAACTGATCACTCAAATGGTACCTGAGAAGTTCTCCAACACCACACATAAACCCAGACCCCCCTCAGCCTACTTTTCTCCTCCCCAGCCCTACATATGATTTCACAAGCCCACCCACCCAAAAGCAAGCATAACCCCGCCATAGGTGACTTCCTCATAACCACCTTCCTAGTTCATTTGTGGTCTGTCTGCTAGCCTCTGGTACCAAATGCAACACTGCCTTGATCATGATGCTGGCTCAGACTGCATGAGCCACACCTACCTAAAACTGGTCTTGCATTTGGATGGGAATAAGTGTGTGGCTAAGGTGTCCTGGATCCTTTGGTGAAGCATGGATACCAACTAAGTATCAACATTAATACTTTAAACAATTGGCAGACATTTATGTGACTGTACCTGCCCTGGGTAGCTTTAGCTTTTGGCATGGGTAGGACTTAATGCAGTCCATAAATTTGTAGCCAAGTGTATTTTTTTTGTACACTGGTTTCTGAGGTGGAAATAACTTGTCTTACGTTCAGGCCGTCATAGCAACAACACTTCGTATTTCCATAGGGCAATACACCCAAGGGAGCTAAGCGAGCAAAGTCACCCCTATTCAGCAGAAGGAAAAGCAAAGACTCACAGATAAAGCACTTCTAGGCCAGCTGCTATGCTTTCTGCACAAAAATAGGCTTTAAGGTAATTGACCCATGTAAAACAGAAATTTGAGGTTACTGGTCTATGTAGAATTTGTTATGATTATATTACTGCCTCTCAAGGGTTTTGCTTTTTCACCACTTGTTCGAGTGGATACAGAAAGGACACCGACAAGTTTTAAAGAAAGAGGACACAAGTTGCTGCTATCCTGCTTGCTGTCCAGTTCACAATATCTGATGATGAATGAACCTTTTGAGGAAGCCTCTGGTAAGAAGACACTTACTGCAACAGTTTCATCAAAGATGAATCACATAATGCAATGTGTTTAAGCCTTTTTCCTCTCCTTATCCATAATTTGATGAGTTAAAGATGGCCCCTTTAAAAAAAGAGTATAACTTCTCATAAAAGATTCAACATTTCCCAAATTAGGAAATGTTTTTCCAAAGGGGTAAGTACTCTGTAGTCCCTGCTGTGCTACCAGGGGTTGATCTGTGAAACAATCTCAGCCACCAGCCTGCTAAGATTCTTTTGAAAATCTAATCCTTGCTAAGGTGCCTCGATGGACCTGTGCTCATCTAAAAATCTGGTTTCTTCTACAAATGTGGTACAGATTTAAAAAAACTTGCAGTGATGTAGCATGCTAGTTCTTCGCACTTGAAATCCAGTTTAATGACGTTTGGGTTTTAAGTAAAATAAATCTGGACATGTACCATGAATATTCTTCACATTACAACCACAAGTCTAAGAGTTTTTGTTGTTAGCGAAACCAACACTCAGCAGAGCTGTTGCTGGCTGGGTTTAAAAGTCAGTGCTATAGAAGTATCCTCATACGGCCACCCCTCCCAACCAGTCCCTAATTTTCATGGTGCTAAACAATTCAAACACACAAAGATTATTTCAAAACAGTAAGCCAAAAAAGCAGTACACCAGGACATCATCTTTAGTAATGAGGTCAGCAACATACCTTTGCTCCGTGAATTATTTAAGTGCACATTACTCACAGGCTGAACTTTGCACTGAATGGCAAAGAGAAGAGGGCTAATGCACGATCTCAATGCAAACCAAGCTGAGCCTACTTAAAATCATTTCAGCACATATATCATGTTATATTTAAATTACGTTCTCCAAAGAGAGAACTCTCCATTGCCATTATTCCTCAGGGTAACTCACTATGCATTCAAATCTTTTGAATTCATCTTAGATTTCAAAACACGGATGCACAGATCACACACAAAAAATAAGTCTTTATCAAAATATTAGAATACATCAGATACCTGCTTCATTGCTCTGTCAATTTTCTGTATTCTGTGTACCCCTCTATAGTCATGCCACTGACAGACAGACTGTAGCCAAAGACCTGCAATATTTGTCAGCCACTATTCTTAGCACTGATGGGTTTTGATTCTGTGTGTCTTTTCCCTCTCGCCCTCCCACACACACAGGCACAGCTTGCCTCAGGTAAAGCTGAGGGCTAAAATTCTCTCACTAGTGATATGTCCATGATCTGGTAGCTGTATCTTACCCAGCTGAAACCACTCACTGAAGTACCTGATCAGCATCGCTATGATGCTTTCTTGCAATATTGGAAAAAGGTTTTGAGTGCTTTTGCATGATGCTGCAATTTGACGGAATGAATCAAAATCGCCTGTTTCCCCAAGCTCGTTCTTCGAAAAGGCATTCACCCATCCATTTATTTCCATGGTGCCCTGCCAAAGCATCACAAAAAAACTCCAAATTTTGCTCTATTGGTATATAAATACTTCAGCTAAAGAGCCATCAAGTCACTCTGATGCTTGGTAACTTGATTAAATCTATATTAAGGTAGCAAGTCCTACTGCACGGCCTTTAACACCGAGTCGGGAAATAATTAAGTTTTAATGCTAGCTGGTGAAAGATAATGCCAAGTCTGGTTTGCTGCTGCAGTGCTGATAAAGGAAGGGCTATACAATTGAACATTAATTAGGTACATGCAAACATCTTTGCTAATAGCTCATGTTCGCATTCCCAAAATGTCAACAACAGATATTAGGGCCAGATGCTGGTATAACATCTCCCATGACTGGGGCTGGGACATGGGAATAGACTTGTGCGTTTGGAGAAAATGCCAGCGCCATCAGGGGGGATCTGGCATGATGTCATGAGAGCAGTAAACTTCCCCATAAGGGATTTACCAAACAAGTCTCTCTCTTATTAATGATGATTCACATGTCACACAGCGAGGCCCTGGGAAGCAAGATGAAAACAGTGAACTGGCATAACCTGTGAACCAGAGACAACATTAGTACTGAGAGACTCATGTATAAATCACTGGAGGCTTTTAAATTTATCAAGCAGCTTCCACTTGAATTGCTTTAAAAATGTTACTGAAACCGCTGCCTCAGTTGCAAAAATTTTGGTTAAAAAAAGCTCATTGTGTCGCAGAAATCATCATAGCACTGGTCAGGTCAGTGAAGCCAGGACAACATGAACAAAGGCAGGATATAGGATCTGAGCACGTTATTGTGCGTCAAACAGTTCCCACCACAGGGCTTTCACCATCGTGAGGGTAAAATATAGAAAGTAGAAATGCAAAAAACCTGAACAGAAAGAAGCAAATTCTAAATCTTACTGCCACTGAAAGATCAAGAAGTAACATTATCCAAGCTAACTTCTAGCCAGAGAACAGAATTTAACAGCAGATGCATTTTTTTGTGGTGCTACCAGAAGTGGACTCCTTACACCTCATCCAAAACCACGGCAACCAGGAGCACAGAGCCCTTAGCCCAGCGCAGTGGCACGCCAGCCTGCAGGGACGCCTGCCACAGCCTGAACGCCCGCCGTCCCTTTGTGCAGCACCCAGGCTTTCCTCAGGAACCTCCCTTCCAACCAGTGACCCCACATCAACCCAGCTTCATCGCACAGATTTGATATGAACACAGCTTGGGACGGCATAAACAAAAGCTCAGAAAAACTTGTAAATAATGCATCTCTATAATGACATTTGAACTGAAGTTTAATCAAATCAAGTAGGAGCCTTTCAAATATCACTTATCCTGTAACTGCAATTTCCAAATCTCTCAAATCCTGGCTTTTCTTTTAATCTCACATGAAAATTGTATTACACTAATACTGTTTACATCTCATTTCCTCTTTTCCATGTAAAAATATCACTAACTACATTTCAATTCTCTCCCATTGCTCTTCTGCCATGCCATAAATCCCATGAGTCTTCCATGGCTCAATCTCTGTGCTATTTGCTGCTTTCAAAATAGTCGCCAGCCCCTCGGCTAACACAGCCTGGACTGTAATCTCCTCTCAGAGCCAGGTCCCACCACTTCCAAGCCAGCCAGCTGGGTGCTCAGACAAGTCCAGTCCTAGGTCAGGTTATATGAGTGCAGCAATTTTACATCGCTCCTCGACTTTAACAGCAATGGACTAAAAACAAACTCTTCATTCTAAAACCTGTAAAATCCAGCAATTTCCATAAAGTCATAAATCATGCCTACCTTCTTCCCTGGCTCCAGAATGTCAGCCCCTAAGCCTTCTTTTGGTTTTTTTTTAGTGCAATTTCAATAAATTTTGTGTAGCAGTATGTCTGCTTCCATAAGGATGGCGCTAAATTCCCTGCTTCAGGAAGAGAATTATCTAGTCCTTCTGATACAAGGGACATCCAGTGAGAAGTCCACTGAGGACTAAACTCAGAAACAAGGCAGTATTTTCACTTTCCTGAAAATGGTTAGGAATTGCTGTATATTGTGTACCTAACTTTCTCTTCTCAGCTGAAAAGCGGGTCACACAGATACACCCTGAGGCCACAGAATGAGTGAGAGGCATTCACCTGCATCTTTTTTTCCCCTCTCTCCTTACCTGCATTCATTCAACTGTTGTTGGGGAAAAAAAGGCTCAGGGCTATACCCCTCCTCCCAGGGCTCCAGGGAAGACATCCCTGTCACAGCCACACCATTAATACTGCTCTGCCTTTCACTCCAAAACAAACTACTTGAGCTCATTAGCAGCTAAATGCAATAGCAGGCTACAATATTTTCAGTAAACCCACTGGCAAAAGCAAACCCCCACAACCAGGGTTTGAATAAAGAATTTTTTAAAGGAGATATCTTTAATCATTGTATTTACCTTTTGATTTTCCAGATAGAGACTTTCAAGTACTTAAGAAATGAGGGCTGTTAAACTGCAGTGTCTTGTCAGGAAAAGAGTAGATCATGCAGAAAAGATACAAAGGAATCTAGAGTTACTGGCGGCACAGGTCACCTTACAGTTCAGATGAAATACCTGTACTGAGCTCTGCTTACCCACACAAGTCACCAAAACATCTCCTTCACTGCAAAAACAATAGCTTCATTGCAGACAGGGAGGTGGTGGGTCCAATATGATACTGGTTGAGACTTAATCATAATTACCCATGAGGGCCTTAGCTAAATATGCTCCTGCACACCGGGAAGAAGTGACCCGAGAGCAACGCAGCAGGTCCTAGTTAAAACACAACTGGATTCCTTGGCACTCCTTGTCCTGCCCTTCACTTTTTCCCTTGTGCCTCTGGGCATGAAACTGCCTTTGTGCTCTGTGTCAGTACAGCTTCAGGAAGACACATATGCACTTCAATATGCCATGAAGCAGATTCTTGTACTTCCTTAACCTTCCAAACATTTTCAAATTGTAAAATGAAATTATTATTACTGGTAAAGACCAAGCAGTACAAACACATTAGACCAAAATGGGGCCAACCAACCTTCCTGCCTGTCCTTCACACCCATATTTCGCTCCCCCGCCCCCCCAAAAGAGGGTAAACTCAACATTTTTAATGAGTTTAATTCTACTGTGAAGGTTGATAGCAATCTGTAATAAAAATTATTTTAAACAAGACTCAACATTGTTTCACCTTGCTTGAGACTGTTTACAACAAAACAAGTGCAATTCTGATTGTTAGGGTTTCACAGCAAGATGAGCTACACAAGAAGCAAATCATGTTCCATTTTCCATCTCCCTTTCTGTGTTCATTTCTAAAAAGATATCCCTACAGGGAAATACAGAGCTTAGAAAAACTGGTATTTTAAGTTCAGTGTTCAAACACTCACTTCTCACGTGGGTCCAAAATTTGATTGATGATTTTGGCCTTCTTACAGCTACTACCCACATCTGATTCACTTGCACCATGAGGAACGCACATTTTCATGGGAGTATTTCCTCTATGCTTAGATGAAAATGCAAGAGGAGGTCCAAGTCTTCTCCTTCCTGCCAGCCCACCTTTGTCAGGAAAGCAGGCAGGTTGCTGTTTCTTTAAGGAATATCTCAGCAGAAACACACAAAATCCTTGGAATCAGTCTGAAAGAGAGGCCAAGGACATTCCTTCCCAAGCATTAGATTTGGTTTCACATGAGATGATTAGACTCATCCATGCTAATTACACTAGAAAGAACTAATTAGAAAAATCTACCATTCAGCTAATGAGGGCTGGGCCTTAACTATCTCAGTGCTTAATTTTTCAGGTTGTAAAATATTACTTTACCCTCCTTCCCCCCTCTCTCTGCATGCCATCACCACGTTAATTCTTGTAATAGAGTCGATCATTAAATATCTGCTAAAGAAATATTTGTTAATACCTGCAAGTGCCACGGTTTCAAAACAGCTGCGCACTGATGGCTTCTCTATGTAATTAAAGTATCAATAGGCTGGGCTAAATTCTCTGGCCGTCGAGGGGAGCAAGCCAAAGGACCTACCTGCAGCCTCCAGGGCTGCCCACTTAATCTGAGTTAGTGGAAAGTAACATATACAAAATGGCTAATGAATTCTCTGCAGTGCTTCAGTGCAGCCTTTCCAATAAATATGCTTCTTCCTCCCCTCGGGAATAATGCAGGATAAGGGGTTTCACATGTAATATTATCAATGTGGGAGGAGAGTTTATTAAAAAGCAATGATACCACCTGATAAAGACTAACATCTCTGCCAAGGGTTATAGTATTTAGCAGCAAGCTGATGGAATGAGCATAATGAAAAGCTAATAAATCAGAGTCCTTCATTATACAACAAACTCATTAAGTCACTCCTTGAAAATGGCAAGCCAGACATAGTACAATATTGTTAGACTAGTAATGTTAAAAGCTTTCCTAGAAAATATAAATTCAAAGCCAGCCTTTGAGTTTTGCTCTATTTACATACTTAGTGTCCATTTGGAAGTTTAATGAAAGATATTAGGAAATATCTATGTGATGCAGCATCCATTCAGCACATAAACTGTGCTTTTCAAAAGAGGGTTTTCAGACAGCCTGGTAGGAGACCAAACCCTGCACTCTGGAAGATGATGTGTGAAATTAGTGCAAATTGAAATGGCAGAACTTCCTTTTTTTTTTTTTTGCAAAAACCTTTGAAAAATGAGATGTGTTTCTATATCGGATTTTTATTTTATCCATCCCTCCATACCCATTTTCCCCTGAAGCCACTAACCTAAATCTATTTAAACGTATGACCAGCATGATTCTGATTTTTAATAGGCTTAAGAAGACCCATCTTGAAGTCCTGTGTAACACCACAGAGTGCAACGAGAAATCCAAAACATGGCAGGTCTCTGATCTATTTCAACTTTATGATAGAGGCGACATAGGAACTGAACATCACTGGTCTCATTCTTACTTCAGCCACGCTCATGTAAATCAGGAGTAAATAATCAAAAATGAGTAGAATTAGGCTAATTTCTTTACAACTTCCATAGTAGGGCCAATGTTTTTTAAAAAAACGTCAAGCTTTATAAGCTTGATTTTTTAAAATATGGCTCAAAAGGCCTATTTACATTTTTTTTATCATCTACTACTCTGTAAGATTAAAAATATTATGATTATAAATATATATAAATGCACAAACAGAGAAACACAGCAAATGTTCCCCTTCACTAAGTGGCTTCATTAAAACATACATATTTCTAACTCTACACCAGAAAACAGGGGGTTTGGATTGAAACTGAGAGCAAAGCAATACAGTGGTAGTATACAGAGAGAGCTGAATGAAAGGGCTCACATCGGAGCTTTCATTGTTGGCAGCCTGAAATACACACAGGAGTAAACACAACGACCTAGACCCAGTGGAAATGCCTGGAAGTCACCTGACTTTCCTTCATAGGAGTGAAAAGCAGGTGCTACTGTTTGGAAATCAATGAAGTCAGAATGATGTAAGAAGTCACAGTACTGGTTACGGTTAAGTGTGCCTGAGTTCAGGTCACAGGGAAGGAGGGCATGGGTAGAAGGGTAGTTTAATGAGGAAAATTAGTTAGAGCTAGGGATTTTGAATGGCTTTTCTGACTGCCTTTGGAACAAAAGCAATATATATTTGTAGGCAGACCGCTGAAGAGAACCACCCGGATTGCATCTTTGTATACGCAACTGATTCACTTCACACGCTGTATATGCCAAGAGCATCTATTTAGGAGGATATATTGCTCACTTGTAGCGTTTCTGTTACCTCTGCCAATCCTCACTACAGTCTGTCTCTGTCAGCAAGGAATTAAATAGTTACAAATGCCTACACCTGTCTAACCTGCAAGGATTGCTGTTCTTAATAGCCTACGTTCAAACCTCTGGAGATCAAGTTTATTCGCCATCTATGTTAATGTTATGACATGTCACATTTGTAAATGACCGTAACTTGTCATCAGAACTTGCAACAAAATGTCCCAAAGGCATCTGGGGACTTAACTCCCACGTGCATTAATATGACCGTGGATGGGGGCTGCCGACACGTGGAGGTATCGGCTTCTCACAGATGCAGTGCTACAGGCCTACCATGGGCTCTGCTGGCAGAGGTTGGTCCTGAGTCCAGGGAAGACTAAGTGGTAGGTACTGGAATCACCTTTTAAAGTTCGCTATAGACCACAGATCGTAGGAAGAAATGTATAGTAGAAGAGAAGCTTCATTTTGTGAGGAAGTTATCAATCCACCCACCCACTTGCACGCCGTCGCCATGTGTGTCTTTGCACAGACTTGGACAAGGAAGACATCACTTCAGCGCCGCTTATTCCCAGGGCACAGATACAGTATTAATATTACATGGAGGAGTTGCCTATCTGAGGATGCTTTATATACAAAATATAAACAAGCATTTGACAGATCTACCTGGAAATTGCCATTCCAAGAATAACAACCTTCCTCCCCCCAAAAAGAGGAGATAATAAAGGTAAGGAGAAGGGGAGAATCTGTGAAAACAGCTGTCAGCAGTGCACTGTGAACAGAATCTTCAGAACAATTTACCTATGTCTTTAATGGAAAGATGTGGGGCATCAAGACCTCACTAACTCACAGGATTTAATACTTGTTTCTAAGACTTATACTAACAGAAAGCTTACATATTCCACCAAACAGCCCAAAATAGGCAACCTTTATTATCTGTTATGTCAGCTGTGCCTAAAAAAAAAAAAAAAAATCAAGTGAAACACTATGTACCCTTTAATAGTTAATCCTCTAACATGTAATTAGGCATTCACATGACAATCAGAACAGGACTATATTTCATGTTTGCCTTCCCTTTCAAAGCCTCTACTAGAGGGGCACTTACTCTGTCAAATCTGCTATAGTAATCAAAACATTGAAATTACTTCTTTCCACACTAAATATACTGGAACTGGTTGTTTGATTAAATGTAGAGCAGAGAGTGCAATTTGCTAAATTACAAGTATTCTGAACATGTAAATATAGTTTAATTACTGCAATTAAAGAAGATTACTGGAGATTGGCAGATGGGAATGTAATGCTGTTTTAATTAGAGTTTTTAATGCACTGTAACATAAGCATAATATTAACCCTTTATCCTGGAAAGGGCTGGCTAGTCTCTAAAAAAAGATACTTTGAAAAATGTACTAGAGCTAGTATTTCATAACAAGACTTCAAGTCAATTCACTGTAAAGCACCAGGATGATTTGGGAGGGTTTCAGATGTTATTTGTAGTACACGCACTGCAGAATAGATACATTCTGGAGCGCAGACAGGAAAACCGCACAAGGTGGGCATGTTGTTTGTGCCCTAGATGAAAGAACGTATGAAAATACAGCGTTTGAGTAGATGGATTGTATTTCATAAAGAGTGCAATCATAGCAACATCACTAGAGATTTAAGATTCTTTCATGAAAGTTAAAGTACCTACTCCCAAAGATTTACAAAACATGAAAAGAGAAAATGTTTCAAAATGCATTAGTTCAATTTTGAAAAACTGCTGCACAGAGACACAGAACAATATTGCCCGAGGCCTTGGTTATTACTACTCAGCCTCTAGAACAGTATTTGTTTCATAAAGTAATATTCCAGAATGTACTAAGCAATTTTTGTCATCTTGAAAGCTATCACTTGCAACACTTTATCCATTTAAGTCAATAGCCCATTAGAAATTCTAATTGAAAGTTCAATACTCTGCTTGGAATCTTACAATAGAGGTTGCCTTTGGAAAGCCATTTAAAGTCTTAATCTCTTTATCATTTGGTATTTTGAAGCCTAACTTTGTTCTTGTTAGGCAGATCAATGGCATTAATTTACAAAATGGGGGAAAATGTCACCCTTCATCCTTTAAATCTCAGTGCGGCGAAGAGCAGCGTAAGCGAATCCGACCGTTGCTCTCCCATATTAGCAGAAAACGGTGCCATGGGAGGTTTGACCTACAAATTTTAATTACTGCATGAAAAATTCAGTTCCTGGAGATGAATAGAGACTTGAGGAAAAGCAGAAGTCCACCTTCTGAGTGACTGCAGAGCTTAACTCTTCAAAGGCTGCATCGGTGAATGAAGCAGCATGTGATACCTTCAATAGGTAATGTCTGTAAGGTGCAAGATGAAACTGCACAAGCAACAGAAGAAAGGAAAAGGATTTTACCTACTAAGTAGCTTTATGGGTGTCCAAAATAGATGGACACCGAAATCATTCTCTAGGGAAGCAAAGGTGGTGAGAATTTGTTTGGAATGTTCCTGACTTTAAGATAACTTTGCAGCTAGCAAGTTCACTGGTGGTGAACTCTTGGCTTTGCAGAAACCAGTGAAAGCTTTGCCATTTGATCGGCAAAGGGAGGATTTCACCTGTGGTCTTTGCCTCCAACACCATGCAAACAGCATGCAGCAATGCCAAGTGTTTTGAACCAGGGTTTTCACTCCAAATCAGTGCAGGGAGGAGTAAAATCCTAAAACTGGTCAATGGAGCACAGCCAAAGAATCGCTCAACTTAACGTTGGCAAGAACTAGGTGTTTCCCTAGGCAATTCTGAAAAATCTTAGGTTATACACACTGAATTATTCCCTAGTTTACTCATCATAGTGCAAGTACAGTAAGACGACTGTGGCGCTCTGCAGGTGACACAGGTTCAAGACTGCAGTTGGAGTTTTTCCATTCCAGACACTGCAATTATTTCGAGTGGGGTGATGTGGGGTGGATAGAAAATTCTCCTGGTATCTAACCTGGAAATTAAGGATTTGAATCTCTATTTCAACAATGGCTACCTTAATCATCACTGAGGCAGGAGGAGACAGAAAAAAATTAATGAGAACAACAGAACCCCCACAGCTGCAGCTGACTCGGGGTGTCAGCAAACACATTCAAATGATTTGTGTGTGTACGAGTGAGAGACACACACTCACAGACAGAAATAGCTCGTTCCATTTCTGTTACCAGCTTTTCACATCCTCCCAGCTACAACCAGCTTCAGCACAACTTGGTATCAACATCATGAACTTCTTTGTGACAAGCTAGTAGCTTTGACTCTGGTTCCCTACCTTAAGAATCTGAGTCCTAAGACTGGAGGTAGGGACATGAACCATCAGTTTAAAACCCTTACACTGTGTATCTTAATAGCAATATTAATTAATACCAACCATCAGCATTATGCTTGTTGGTAGAAAACAGTACTGCTCTCAGCTTCTCTTCTAGATACTGAAAGAAATTTAAATAAATGTATTATGGTAGTTTACTTTTTTTCTGCATTTAGGTAATTAATATTTCTTTCCATTTCAAGTAAGGGATTTCTAATGTCAAAATACATTTCCCTCTTTTCAGAGTCTCTTAGGTAACAGATATTCTTTTTTTTAGGCATCCTTTTAACGATTTCTAGTGAGGAAGGAAAATATTTCTAGATTGTGCAGGTTTCACGCAACAAATAACGTTTCCATGTTTTGGGATGGTTCTTCAGAAATCACCAGGATCTTTTTTTTGCAATGAAAGAGACCATAAGAAAAACTTGGCATACCTTGGGACTCTGCCCCCAAACTGAAAGCCTTAAATAGGCTTTACTCCCAGCTTCAAGAATTATCCCTCACTAGTGGTTGAGAGCCTCAGCTTTAGCGCCCGAGGTGCTTCACAAAGTTCTGATTTCCCGTTGCTGCCAAGTAGGGAAAACCAAGTATCTCAAGCTGAGCATCCTTAAAGAGGCATAGCCAAAGTCACTGATCCTTTTCAACAAGGCTGGTGGTCTTTGCACTCTCCTGATTCTTGACCAGTAATGCGCTCTGCTTCCTTAAATTGGAGAAATTTCCCAGTATAGACAAGGCCCTGGAATTGTACCAAAACCTGTCTGTGTGGGAAGGGTTAAAACAACCTGAGTAGCTAAACCCCTGCAGCTATCACATAAGCCAGCCGCTTTTAGACAAATTGAGCAAAATAGTCCTTTCAGCTCAGCAGGCACATGACCAGCCGCACAAAGGAGTCCTTCTAGAAATCCCATGAATACCCCCATTATCCCAAGGATTGAGCACAGAGCCACGCATTTCACGCCCACTGCCACCTGTGATTAGCTTTTTTACAGTTATTATGGAGTACTTTGATGGCGATGATTGTTTAAAGGCCTCAACAAGCCTGCTAATGTGACTTGAGGACTTGACTCCTTTTCATTCCCTGGTTGCTCCAGCTATCACACTAATTTACTTTAGATAAAGGGGACAATAAAAAAAAAAAAATCTGCTCAAAGAAATCACTTAGCATAAAATTGATTCAGTCTCTTAAAGAAACGCATGCCGGGATCCCATGTTAAAGTAAATTAGATATATGATCAAACAAAGCTAACAGTCATTTGAGCTTTGGACTCTTGTGTAGCACTTTAAGTTTTTAACAGAATCAGCCAAAGAAAAACAAAGGAAGAAGCAAAGAGCAGCTACAGTCAATTGGTTTGCACGGAATTTTCCTTTGCTCTGCTTGGTGTTTTACAGTGCAAATGTGAAGCAAGATGTTGGCTTCAGGGAAAATGTATTTTACTGTTTGCAAGAAGTGCTTCCAGAATGGATCACATTGTACCACTCAGTACAAAATAAACTGATACCAAGGGAGCACTAAAGGAGATTGGAGTGCATACGAGAAAACGAGGGCTCCAGTGGTGATGAACAAGTGAAGAGGTCTGGGGACTTTCTTGCTTTCTATAGAGAGGTTGTGCTGATCTTAGTCTCACAGTTCAAAGCAGCATACAGGGGTACATACAACAGAAGCAAGTGAACAGCAGTCCGTAACTTCTCAAATAGTTTCTCTCCCCATTTATTACATATGCTCAGTTGAAGCATTCAGATGTAGCCGTCAGTATCTAGTAAGGTGAGTTGCTCTCCAGTTTCACACTTGCAAATACACATCTTTACTGAGACCCATGGTGCATTTCTTCATGTTTTCAAGGCAACTTCAGAGGTAAAGGCCCCATAAATACTCAAGGAGCAGATATAGTTGGCCTTCACAATTTTTTTTACTGAAACTGAAAACAGATTTATTGTTCTATCCTTGCCATTCTGTGTTGTCAATACGTCCCATAGTTAGATCTACATACGATACCACCTGCTGCCCAAATTGCAGACCTCTGTCTGGGAAGCAGGTGAATACGGTCTAGAGAAAGAACTGGTTACAGTGCCCAAGCTGATTGAACTCTGCCTTCACAGAGAAGCAAACACCATTCCCCTAATTTAAAACCAGTCATCAACATCCCCTTTTAAGCTTGTCATCAGTACCAGCATAACGCAATATAATTCATCAGATCACCTACGTTTAATAACAAAAATGTACTGCTGCAACACTGTAAACAGGACATGTTCAATTACATGAAGGAACTATTTTTCTTCAGAAGGCATTACTGTTCTACCCGAGCAGTAACTACAGCTTCCTGATGTAATAGCTAGTGCAATTAAATGCTGCACAAGTATTTTAAGTATTTTCTAGACAGAAAACAAGATCTGTGAGTAACAGAGAGTAGCAGAAGAATAGGCGTAGTTTTGGCTTTAGGAGTAGGGGAAAAAAGATGAAAATATTATACAACTTTTCCGGGGTATAACCAAGAGGACTTAATGTGTCCCTCTGAAATATGTCAATATGCTTCAAAGCTATTGAGGAAAGTAGAACACAGTCAGAGAGCATGATGATTTTGGCTTTGCTTCCACAGGATTACCAATAGAACCTCCTTTCCTTCGTCCTTCAGGCTGAGTCTCATGTCACGGGCGTTTACATCTGCAAACAAGGTGGCTGAGTAGCCACACAGTCACAACCCCACTCCGTGGATGCATGACTGCGCACTGCACCAGCTAACAGCGAGGGGCTGAGCATCCTCCACCTTCCCAGTAATTCTGTGCTTGGCCAGCACCATTCTTGCTTGGTTTCCTTAATGAATATGGCTTTAATTGTGGTGGAACAGTTCCTGTTAATGTACTAACACTTGTATTCGCAAAAAGGCTGTGTCACATTTATCATTATTGAAAGATGTGTACAGGCAGGCAGCATTTCCATTATCAGGCCACACATTATGCTCTCTGGAGTTTCTGTGGTAATAGTCTAATCCAATTTGTCTTCCTAAAATTCTAGTCTCTCGTAAGACATAAACCCCTTTTTCTACTTCCAGGGATCATGCTGCTTGGCACAGTCATCAATCTCTTCCATGACTGGCCAATCTAGGCCACAATTCAGGGCGAATATCTGTATTTGGTGATAAAAGACACAAAGACTGTTTCTTCAGGTTAAATCCCAGTTCCATTATAATTCAATGGGAGTTTTGCCATTGACTTCAAAGGGCTAGAAGGCTACCCCTGGCCGTGTCCTGGGAGAGCAACATGATCTTAGCGGTGTCCAGGGGGCTGAAAAGAATGGCTCCTTTCGGAGCAAAACTTCGGCAAGTTTAAAGCCTGTCTTTCATTAGAGGCCGCAAGGTCTGGTCTTCCCTAAAAATATACCAAATAACTGTATCACTGGAGAATTTTAAAAGAGCTGATATTTTATGCCCTAGTCATTTCAAAGCAGATTGGGTTAGTCTGGCAAAAGCAGTTTCTAAAGGAGTAACATAAAATATTTAAAGATTTATAGAACAAGTGGCCCACTTAGGGGCTCATCTAAGTTTTACTAAACATCTCTGGTTATGCCTTGCTATGTCAGCAAAAGGAGGCTGAGATTTAAATAAATAAAACCTAGTAAAATGTAATAACAGGCAGGAAAAAAAATATGATACATCCAGTTACTACTGAAAGGAGTATTGAGCTCTAAGTGATCTCTGTACCAATGGCTATGTTTGTCTATCCAGCTGAAATGGAGACAGCTTTAATCTCAAGGCTGCGTGTTATTTAACTAAGCTGAAATTGTTTTCAGTGATGTGAAGTGCATCCACTAAAGATAATGATCCCATTTTGGATTGGCTCTTTATTTTTTTTAATGAAGGGGGACAGGTGGATATACTGAGCAGAAACGTAAACAGGTTTGTTTTTTTCATTAACTCCAGAAAATCATCATAGTGCCTAGTTGCATGAAATACAAATTTGTGATATTCTTTACAACTGTTTTTGTTCCCTACCCCTCTCATCAGTGCGTTATGGCCTGCTTAGGAAGGCATTTACTCCAGAAACACTGAAAGTGCCCCTAGAGTTAAATAAGCTACCCACGCCTCAGACCAGGGGGACAAATCCTCACCTCCAAGAAATGACCCCGAATTATATCACAGATTTGTCTGCACTGAGAATTTATTCCAATTCCTTTCAGTACAGAAATACACGTTAAAGTAACTGCCTAATTAGATACTTAAAACTTGAAAGGGCAGACTCGATACTTTCCTAAATTAGCAAAGACTACATCCCATTGTACTGTGACGAACCCTCTTCTGTTTCAAAGCTGAACATGAATTATTGAGAAGGGCTAAAGGGCGATGGCTGGCTTTTTGTTTTACCACTGTTCAGTCTGCACTTTTGATGTATGTAAGCACACAAGGAAATTTGTTGCTAAATTTCAGAAGATTTCACAGCAAAGGGAAAGACAATAGCAGCCTTAACCTGCTACTTCTGTATTTTCAAGTGTCTCCTCTCCAAGTTCTGCTTCCCACATATATTATGCTGGTGACACCAGCTCTACCTTCAGCTGAGATGCCATATCAGACACTGTTTCCAAAATCTTGTTTTTTCAAGGTTATTTTGAGAAGCAGAAATACAGCAGGATACCACTATGACAGTCCAAGCTTGGGCAATGATGATATGCAGTGAGCAAGAAACATATCAGATGTCACGATTCCTCATTTCAGTGTAGTATGCAGAGCACAAACCTGCAAGGGTCAGCATTTTCTTCTTGAGTGAGCAAAGATCTTACACTGGTACGTCACTTCAGTCACATGTACGACCAATTATTGCAATGTACAATATATGAGTTTAGTGAGACCTGCTTTCTCTGCCTTGAGTAACCCGACAGATCAGTGATTTAATAAAGTCCACGGTACAGCTTTTCTATCTAAATGCCAGAGGCCCACTCGTACTAGTTTGAGGTTATTTGTTCATATTCAGCTCTCAAGTACTGCAACGTAAAAATGAGGCATTCGCTGTAGTTAGTGACTCAGTAGGTCAGATGACCTAAAGCTGAATTTGGGCCTTTTTAATCTCTGGAGAGAAGCTGTCAGATAAAGCTTAGGAACTTCAGCAAAACTGCAGTGGTATTATGGCAGTCCTAATTAATGGGTAGCTACAAGTGCACTGGGTACCCAGGACCATATGGAGGCAGATGGACCATGCAATACATCTACCTGCAATACATCATTAATAACCTTCCTAAATTGCTGTGAGCCCCTGAATGTACTGCCTGTGCCTGGATTTTTATGTTCCTACTTGAGATTCTGCTGCACGAGTTTCGGCTCCCTGATCCCCGCTCTGTGACAGATGACTTCCTGACCCCTTTGCAGGGTGCACAACACGGGGCTTTGGCTTTTGACTCTCTGTGTACTACCACCACGACAACCTCCATGCTAGGCAACAAATTGTTGGCAATGTTCACAGGGGAGGAAATCCTCTCCTGGCTCTTGTCAGAGTTGCTATTTTAGCTTTACCAATAGGGCATTTACAAGAGGATCAGAGGTTCTTCTAATGGCACCTTGTCTTTTCAGGTTAATTTATGCCTTGTTCTTTATGCCTGTTTAGTTAAGGACATGCTGCAGGTATGGAGAGAAAAACGCCACAGAATTGCCACCTGGCTCCTCTGTTTTGATCTGGCTGACAAATGCCAGAACCCTTGAACAGCAGGTTGCTAAATAATAAACAGACTCTGTCTTTAAAAACACCTGGCGCTTACTTAAAATGGTCATTTTGTATCTGGTTAGTCCCTAGCACAGGTGCCAAGCTCAAAGGCATGAGGCTCCCCTTTCCTTCCTCCACCCACCTAAGCACAACAACAAAAAGTACGAGAAGACACAACAGCAATTAAATGTACTAAAAGGTTATAATCCAGCTTACCAGCAACAAGGAACATGAGGAACAACAACAAAACCCCTTTCTGAGTGTAAAAACTTCAGGAAAGGGAAGGAAAAAATAAATAAACAAGGATGAAAGAAATGCCCAGTGGCAACCATTTTCAGTGTGACCTAGTGAGCTTTCAACTTCAAACCAGACAGATCAAGAGCTTCCCAGCAGCGTCACCTAGGGATCTGTCATTCACACATCAAGCCTCGTTCACTGTCTTGTCTCATGCAGACACGCTGCCAGATACAGAAATATCACGGCCTTCTTGCACGACAAGGAAAACAAAACAAAACAAAAAAAAACCCAGACCAACAGCAATCCTGAAAACCAAGGGCACTGACAAGCCATGACCCTACTGTCCACAAAAGGGCAACGTCACAAAGTGGACAAGAAAAAGGATGCAAACAGAATGGTAATTGGGTAACCATCTGCTCTTAAAATGCAATTCTAGCTGGAGCCTTCCAGTGAGCCCTTCCCACTGAGACGATGAGAGCTGGGATTTACTGGAAGGAATCAGTAGCTGCCCTGGGCGCTTTGCAAACTGAGGGAGACCATATTATTTTAAGCTCACCATTTGACTTCTGGCATCTACCGAGATGGGGTGTTGGTGTTTGGAGTCAAACAGAAAAAAAAACCAGTTGCATCTCCACTATTATACAGCTCTTAGCGTACATTATTACACACCAGAAATGACTGATGTTATTCAGAATGTGTCCTTCAGCCTGACAGTTTGAGAAGAAAGCTCAGAAGTCAAAGGCTAATATTTTTGGGGAAGCACAGAAGGGCAAGAAGCAGTTGGGAAAGGAGGGAAAGATACTTGTCAATACAGTTAAGATATGCAGTATCTGACTGAATATACTTTTACGAAATAGATTTAAGTAACACACAGTAATCAATTTTTCAATGAGGGTTGCAATAATTTATCAATAGCAGCCACGCAGTTACTATGCTTATTTTTGTCCAGTCCATTTCTACCATATTAAAAGTTAAAAGTATTCATGGATTCTGGAGACACCCATTAGGAAAATATCTCAAGTATTTAGCATCTAAGCTTGGCATTCATGGTCTGAAATAGGGACAGGCAGCACTGATGAATCCTTGGCAGTTTTCTTGTTCAAGACAGATGAAGAACTCTGTAATTTCAGACCAATGCTGGGAAACTATATACACCCATCACCTTTTCCATGAATCCACTAAACTGAGTGAAAAACGAGCAGACATCCTTCTGTTTTCAACAGTTTATACAGCCTCTTGCACACAAAGGAAATAGGCTCAATAACAAGTGAGTAACACCCACTCTCTAACAGAAAGTGAGACATTTTCATCAAACTATTTGTTATCAACCTTTTAACTTGTTATTTTTGAACACTTGCTAATCAGTCATTACACGAGTTTCTTTTGAAAATTAACAAGTACTTGGAAAGCATTTACCAAAAGGCCAGTATTGCACACTTGCACTTGTAGCATGACTGAAGATGACATACTTGTGGAGCGAGGTATACAGCATCTCGCATTTCTGGACAAAATATTACCTAGTCACCACCGTCATCTAAACATTATTACTGGGAAAGAATGATATATCTGACTCTCAGTTCCAGACAAACACTGCAAATGAAGCCATTTGATTATATGAAAATAGGTTTGCATCAATGATGTGGCTAAAAAACTCATGGAAGTTTTTCACGGCAATATTAACAGATAGACATTCCCAAGGTGGCTATAGCAAAGCATACTTTTATATATATTCAGCAATATCTTTCAAGATGGTGGTCAACATCTGTGAAGTGTATCTAGAAGTCATCTGCTTAGATATTAAAAAGGATATTATGTGACAGGTCATGAATAAGAAATATTCAGAACACTGCATATTCTGAATAGTTTGTGAACAACACAAAGGCTGAAATACGTTCTTACAAGCCCTTCACAGATAACTTAAAGTGACAAATAAGCTAATGCATTTGTTAGCATGTCACGTGCAAAAAGACAACGGGACATATGGGTAAATTATTTCCAAGAAAGAGTTCATTACAAGAAGAATGTGGTCCAGCTTTGACTCAGCTGGTTTTAATTAGCACCCTCTCTTGACCAGGACTGCATGGGACTTCATTCTTGGAAGAGGGCTGATCTTACAGCAACCGCGGGACGGTACAACCCGGGATGGGGAGACTGTGCATAGCATCGCTTCGAAGAAGTCAGTGGAAGTCTGGCGGTGGACTCCAACAGGCTCCAGAGCAGGCTGTAAATGGAGAAGCCGGCTCCGAATGTCTTCCACCAGTTGGCAAACAAATGAGACATCATGTTTGTGCAGTTCAAGTGTTGTTGCCAAATTCTAATAGAATGAGAGTTTCTGTAATCCCAAAAAGGGGCTATGTGATCCTTGGAAACAAGATTCTCTTGTCTGGCCTTCCATTCATTTTGTAAAACATGTTAAGTATAATTTTAGTGCTTGGAGCTGCAGCTGGCCAAGGAGCTAAATCACATTTGTGTGTTAAAAAAAGAACTGGAAATGGATGCAAGCTGCTAAATTTTGATACTGATCTGCAGCCAACCTCCAGAGAATGGTTGGGTCAGGACTTTTGGGCTTTTTCCACTAAACAAGCAAAACATTACTCTATTTTTTTTATAATCATAAAAGCAGATTTTCTTGTAACTTCTTCTCAATGCAGGTACTATTTGAGATGCAATACTAAACATGTTTGCTTTCCAGTGAAAAACATCAGTGCACTACATACCTCTCTCAATTGTTATTTTGACAGGACTTAGCAATGCCAGCCAATTATCTCCGATGCTGCACCATCTGCAGAATTATGCTTTCAGGGCAGTAATTTCAGGAATGAAGAAATACCTGGTGTCATTCAAAGCTGCTACATAGAGATCTGCGAATGATGGCAGACATTTCCTTTCCATGGCTACTAGACCTTCAATGTCCGTGCCCCTCAAATTCCCTGGCAATATTACCCACCTATTTCCAAACCTGTTGGGCCAAATCCTGATCATAAGAACTGAAACAGGCACAGGAATATGTCATCTTGCCAGTCACTTAACGAGACATGCCTGGGGTAACATAGTTCAAACTCATTGTAAACATCGCAATTTCACCACTGAACTCTTCACACCGAACTGTTCAGTAGTGCTAACCACAACTAACTACCACTACACAGCCAACAATTGAGTAACGAACACTCTCCTAATTGTTATTGCTCTCCAAGGTCACCCTGTAATCTCAGACTCTTTGGAATTTGATCCAGGGCCCACTCCAGCCTTCGTGAGTCTTTCCAGAGAGCTGAACAAACCCTGGTTCACGTCCTCATGAATTCAATTCCTCTTACGTTAGCCTAATCAAATGAAATCAATCTTCGCTTTATCACAGCTGCCAGGTAACATTTCTTGTGTTTTTTGGTTTGGTACATATGCCTTGCATATTTCCTATACTCCAAGAGTCAGTTAGTATTAACGCACAATCGTGTGTTTATTAAGTATAAATGAGGCAGTTAAAGTCATACGTTTTCAAGAAGGATCACTTTTGCAATTCCCATTAAACTTTATGAGAACCATGGGGCTTGAAGCCAAGTTAATTCTCCCGTACCAAGCTAAAAATGAACCCCTACGTGTTATTATGCCTGCCATGTTTGGCTTCTATATTTTTACTTCAGGCATATAGTTACTGACAAAACTAAAAGCACAAATAATATCTATCCCAGAAAGCAAGTATTCCCCTGAAAGAAAATAGACTATGGTATTTTACAGTATTGGATGTGAACCCTACTGTATGTAGACATATAAAATATTTTTAAAAGCCAAATAACCAAGGTCTACAAGCCTTTGTAGTTGTTTGAAATTTTGGTAATGAATTTTACATATAACTGGCCAGTTATTCGAACAACACGCTCAAGGGAGAGAAGCTTCTGGAATGAAATATATTGTAGGCAGAAAAAAAAAGGGAAACAGGGAAAGGAAGAGGCTGCAGCAAAAGCAGAGGCTGAAGTGAGTAGGTAGCTCATACACCTGGACCTCAGAGGGAATGTGCTTTTCCTGTGCATCTGCCTCAAAACCCTGGGTAACCAGAGGGACTTTCACACCAACAAAATTGCTTTTTGGAAAACACTTTTTCCCCAAGCAAGACCTCCGCGCTGCTGACAGCAACGAACAGTCCACGCAAACCAGTAGTACCAGGATCTTATCCTCAAAAAAGCAGCTTTTACTTCTCTACCTGTTTCACTAAGTAAGCAGTCTAGATGAACGCTGTTGTCCAAAGCCTGAACACATTCCTGCCTGTTTTTCTGCTTATACTCCACTATATTCTTATCCTCAAATCTAGATTCCATTTTACATCTCCTATACACCTTGCCCCCCCAGATAAGAGTTACCTCTTCTCATGTGTTTTCTGAATATTAAAGGTGGTGTAGTATTTTTGATCATTATTGTATAATAATGTATGATTAAAAGAGCTGGTTGAAATGCTATTTTTCCCGTTACATTCAGAGTACAGACAGAAATTTTTACTCTACTTGCAATATTATTTTTTAAGTAGAATTTTCAAGTTCTCATAAAGGCTATAAACATAATACTTTTTTTTTAAGGTAACAGTAATTCAACCCTCTGACACATTCCATTTCTTATCTAGTCACATCTTTTGTTATATTTGTGTGTTATTTACCTATTTTAGTATGCTGGATGTCTATGAGTTTTCTACACTTAAGACCGCTCTGATGGCATGGTCTTACTGTAACACAGCTTCCTCATCTCACTAGCAATCCTCTAGTAAAAATGGCAACAGGGTTTACATGTTGGTTTAATCACTTTTTAAAACCATCCACAATGACAAATATGTGAGACTTCACTCCTATCCTGGAATCTGTCTAAAATTCGATTACACTGGAGCTATTCTAGACCTCTTAAGATGCTTTTGTTTGGACTCTTGGCAGGTTTTCAGCTATTCCATCTTTAATTACTGGACACTGCTACACAGCTTGCAAACAGAGATACTTCTTCCTGCCTTATTTCCTCTGCTGTTTCAAGCACCTATTTTACTTACTCTTGCTATGAAGGGTTTGGGGCTGAATTAGAAAAACGTAAGTTCTTTCTCAGTCTAAAAATATTTAATTGGCTTGTAGGTTAGCTTAAAAAGCCCTAACATTTGCATCTATTAAAATCTGAACCTAGCCTGAGATCATATGCATATCTATATTAAATCTGAAATGCAGGACTAAAATAACAGCTAAAAAGTGAGGCTACAGTAACAAGGACAGGAAACTCACAGCAAAGCTTATCTTTAGTACACTTAGAGTAGCCAGCGATTTCCAGGGCTGGACGTTCTCTGAGTTTCCTCCACTTGAAAATAATGTATTCCTGGAGCAGAATGTTCTGAACAGAAATACACAATTATGACTGACACTTGTAACAGTAACTTCTTGGAGAAATACTATTGCTCAGGTCTGTGGATGGATATCTCCAGGACCCCAAAATACAGCAAACTGCCTCACCCTTACCATTTTTCATCATCTCTAGAACTCTCTTCTCACAGCTGCTTTCTAACTTCATTCACCAGTATAAACTTAAGGAAAGTCACCAGTATAAACTTAAGGAAAGCAGAACGTTTACTAAAACACAAGAGGTATATAGTTGCTAAACGCTATCACAAATTTTGGCCCGATTGTGATAAATAGTTTATTTCTGTGTGAGATTTTTTAACACCTATTAAAACAAAGAGCTAGCACATAGTAAGACCCTTGTATTTGGGCATCATGCATTCCATTGACGTGAAACAAGGTTTCAGTCCAAGCCTTAATGAACATAAGCGCTATCTGAAAAACTGAGATCCTGTACCAGATTTTGTACACCTCAAAGTTCACAGCTGGCTGGACGAAGAAATTTAATTCAGGACCATCTCATTTCAGGTTAATGCGAAACATGAAGCTGAGAGGATGAAGCAACTAAGAAAAGAATCTTTTCAATCAGCAGTTAAGTCATCCTTGTTAAACTTTACTGGGGATTTACTTCAGGAGAAGCTTATTTGTATGGTGACCAGATCTGTGCAAAACCTTTGTTACAAATGATAAAACATGGGACAGGTTGAAAACATCTTGTGTGGAACATGTGCCAAAGAACAAGTAGATTTGACCTGATTAATATTTTCAGATAGAAAACATGCATAGGTTGACAATATTGCAAAGTTTTGACCTCCGCTATCAAAGCATGTTTGCTGACTTTGGCTGAGTTTCTCTTTGAGATTTGGAGCTTGAAGCCCAACACAGGCTGAATGTATACAAAGCAAAAGTGGGAAAAAATAATATTTGTACAGAACTCTGCAAACTGACCCGTGCTCAACTCTAATGAGAACATAATGGTTTACCCAGCTGCAAAAAAACAGAAGTAAGAAGAAAGAGAAATGTCTCCACTTTCTTAATTTTAGATGTGTTTGGATTTAACACACATGCAAGGTTTTTTTTTTCTGAATGCATACGTGAATGCTTAAAAAGCACATCACTTGCATTTTAAACCACAGTACAACATGCTGAAGCCAGAATGGAAGGTTTGCTTCCATTGAGAGCAATGAAAAACAAAAAAAAAAACAACCAACCCATAAGACTGACTTTATAAATCTTTGGATTACCCTGCAGTCTGTGGGGTATCTTCTACCTAAACTACCGTAACCCACCAGGGGATTAGAATGGATAGTCTCTTGCGCGCTCGCTCCTCTGAGTCACAGCACTAGCAAACAGACCCACAGTGCAGTGTGGGCAGCCAGGAAACCACTAAAGCCAGAGCAGTGATTATGTGCATGCTCTGCGAGACACATTGAGCAGTGAGCCGAAATGTTTGTGTGTGTCAGATCAATCTTTTCACTGACCAGGACAGCTGTACTCACAGGGGGATCACCAATCATCCTGCTAGGAACTGCTTCTGTCCTTCAACAGGCAATTAACGTGAGTCCATTACAGCTCCCTGGAGGGCCCTGGGGGGCTGCAAAAGGCATCGACTGAAAGGTCAGAAACCTCACGAGGACAGGAAAGAAGCTGTTCCTGGCGAAATGGAGTGGAAAGCAGTAGCTATTTGTCACCCGCTAGTAATTCAAAAAAAGGGGGGAGGAAGGGGATTGAAGGGGGTCCAAGCGTTGTGCACAACTGCAAGCATGTGGCAGTAGTAAGAGCATAAATAGAAGCTACAGGAGATTCTTCCTGGGATAAAGGTTTTATCCAGCATTAGAGCTGGAGGAAGAGTCCACAAATCCCACTCAACTCATTCTACAAAGGAACTGGAAGTGAAAAAGTGCACGGGCTGATTAATAGCCCACCATAGTCCCAAGAAAAATCATGGTAAGGAGTCTCTGGTGGCTGAGGTTCACCACTATGAAACAAACATTTTAGAAGAGAACCAACAAGAATTTAAGTGACCAGGAAGCACACAGAGAGTGGTATTCATAAGAAGCAATATTCTTCAAAAAGAAGCAATTGCTGAGGCGTTCAGTGGCGGAAAAGCAACAAACATGGTGGCTTGGGGGATACGTTACAGATTGCTCTCTGTTTCTCTTTTAGACTTCTGGTCAAGACCACCATGATGATATGTTTTTGGAGGTTTCGGTTAAATGCCTACACATACCTCTCCAAGTACACCACCAACCAAACCTAGCAGTTCTACTATGGAAATGCAATCAAGTAACGCCAGGTAGGTGGCCAAAGGAGGATAAGAAGAGTCAGCATATACAGAAGACTTAATTTGCACTAGTGTGCAAAGAAAAGTTAGACTAAATTAGTTCATGGCGTTAATTTGGAATAACTTTCACCCAGTTCACTAGTTAACTTTCACCCACAGCATTCAACTGAAATGTTATCACTGTTGTTCTTTCCTGTGATAAGAATATTTCACAGAGATCTAGCAGTACATGTGTAATCAATACAATGAGCTGAAATACTGCAAATGTTAACCCTTCCACAACAGTAGAACTTAGAAGGCGAATAGCAAGAATTAAATTAGCGAAAAACTTTTGTCAATTTCTTTGGACATGATTCTGAATTATTTGTATAATTGAAATTTTATCTGATGCACAAAACCTAAACTGCATTAAAAAAATAAAAGGACAGGAGAAAGAAATAATCTACAAACTAGGTACTGATATGTCCTGTCTTCACATGACTGCACAGGGACTGTAAACAACACAAGCTCCACTGCTTGCTGATACAAACCATGGTAGACTTTGACTCGGTTTGCAAAATCTCCAACATGCCTTAGATGATGTAAAATTTCTCTATTCTACCTTCACGCAAAATAAATATTGGTGACTGTGTTCTTTGTTTGGATAGAGAGGTAGGTAACAAGTCTGGATTATTTATAAGGGGTATAAAATGTTTGACCTTGCAGAGCACCCATCACTGATGGGCAGATCATCAAGCGTGGATTTGAATACTGTTTTTTCTCCCACCTGCAGCTTTACCAGGTCTCCCAGCTACATCTGTCATAGGCAAGGGCAAGAATTTCCACATGTATTTCAACATTTGCAGCCTGATCACAGTATAACAAACTGGACTCACCTACATCACCTATAGTTCCATCAGCAGAGGAAGTTCATGGCGTAGTTCTTACCCATTTCCGCAGAGAATTCTGTTATCCTCCAACCATCTCTTCATCCTCTCATTTTCTGTGTTGAAACTTCATTTGTTCACTGCCTTCAAGATCTGATGTGCACACACACATGTGCGTGTATATAACCCTGAACTTTCTCTTCCCCACATGTAGCTGAGTTTAGTAAACACATACTGTGGATTTAGTTAAACTGAAATTCCTCTACGCAGTAGATTATAGAAACCTTTTTGTTCTGATATTAACTGCCTTATCCCCTCTCCCTTGCATTTCCCCTTCCAAAATGCCTCCAACTACAACACAGGGTCTCATGTTAGTTTATTCCTGAGGGCTGCCTGACTGCATTTATGCCACCCAGCACCACAGGTCATTACCCTCGGTGCCACTGACGGTATCAGCAGGCTGATGTCTAATAGAAGCTGCCGATTAGTATCCAAGATACCAGTTAACAAGACAGTTTCTTTTAATGGCTTGTATTGATGAATGAATTAATGAAATCCCACAACTTCTTTATGTGTAGAGAGTACTTGTGACACCCTTGGGCAGCATATAAACCATCTCCACTAATGTTTGTGTTCAGGCTCTCAGCAGGCCCAAAGTCGGAACAGGCTACAAGCACGCCCTTTCACATGCCGTCTAGACAGCCCTGATGGAAACACCTGGGAAGATCCAAAGCTGGTGACTTCAGTGCAGCCAGTACTGGCCCACAGTCACTCCATGTATGGCCCAGTGTTGACATTCAGGAAAGCTGGTAGAGCAAAACCCAGGTAAATAGTCAAAATGTAATAAGACCATCCGAAGTACTGACACTGAGGGGAACTCACACTCTTTTACCCTTGAAATCATAGAATTGACACTTTAAAGCTTCAGTGGTCAACCCACTTCTTTAGGTGTCCAAAAAGATACATATTGAGACAAATATACCGAGAGAAGTTTGTTCCACCTTTAATTAGAAGACCATTAATATCAAGTGCTCAATTTTATTTGCTATCAAGTAAAGCTTTTGCTTTCTAAGGGGCACTTGAACTTTTCTAGGAGCACGAGTACCAGCACACTATTAGAACATGAAGTAAATACTAACAGTGTTAACAGTATTGTTGCCTCTTGAAGTCATATTTGGTAAGTAGGAAACAGGTCTGCATACATATCCACCACTTCGCACTGATAGCAAAAGGTGCAGGTATACAATTGTGTAGCATCAAGATTTGGGTCACAGTACAAGTTACTGCAGTGCTGATACACCACATTGAGTGTGCTGAGACCTGGCCTTCCTAAGGACAAACAGTTTGGTTTGCCTGAATAATCAACTGAACAAAACATAACTTTCTCCCAGGCACTGAAGATGCCATCAGAGCGCCAGAGACTCCCATCAGCCCTGTGCGCTTTTCAGTGACAATTCAACCAAGATGCACCAGGGGTTTGTAAACAGGGCACAGAAACCAGCTGCCCTAACTTGATTTTGGCCAGAACAATTGAGGGCCAACAGCTTGCATGTATGCAAGAATCATACTTTCAGTTGCTAAATAAAATCCATTCCCTTTTTCAGACATGGAGATGATGAGCCCTGAGATCCTGTGCCAATGGTACAATGGAGTTCCAAGCGAGAGATCCCAGAGCAAGGTCAGAGCATGATGAACCATCGTGATGGCACAACACAGTATCCTGCTGTAACAGGCTTCAGCGCTGGAAGGAACAGGGCTGCACTAGTGCAGTACAGCACCCAGGTTAAGGCAGAGACACTGCAGCAGCACTGCTTCCAACTCTGAAACTAGCTCACTTGAGGCCCAGTGCAGGGATATTTGTGTGGTGTTCCAATGTACTGTGTAATCAAACCCCAAGACGAAAACAACTATCAGGATGCACTTTTTATTGACAGGAGATATTAAATTCTGTGTATAAACTATCAAGCTACTCTCTGCCACTTTCTGTCCTTCTCTTTCTTCCAGAAGAGAGAAAACAGAGAGAGTAAAACCTTATTGACTCAAGTCTTTCATCCACTATTTGGGGATAGTTCGTTATGAAGTCACCAGGCATTTGTCTGATTTATCACAAATTCATGAGGGTGTTTAACTCATGAATGGTCACAGGAATGAAGTTAACACAGCTTGTCTAACTGTGAAAGTAAGAGGAATTTGAGAAAATGAGAGACCACGGACTACACTGGTTGAAAAGTAGCAGTTACATGTGAATAGCATGGAGAAGTGAAAAAACAGATCTTGCAATTTTCACAAAATCACAGAATCGTCTTGGTTGGAAAGGACCTCTAAGATCATCGCGTCCAACCGTTAACCCAGCACTGCCAAGCCCACCATTAACCCATGTCCCTCAGCACCACATCTACTCGTCTTTTAAATCCCTCCAGGGATGGTGACTCCACCACTGCCCTGGGCAGCCTGTTCCAGTGCTTGACAACCCTTTCCATGAAGAAATTTTCCCTGACATCCAATCTAAACCTCCCCTGGCACAACTTGAGGCTGTTTCCTCTCGTCCTGTCACTTGTTACCTGGGAGAAGAGACCGACACCCTCCTCACTATAACCTTCTTTCAGGTAGTTGTAGAGAGCGATAAGGTCTCCCCCCTCAGCCTCCTTTTCTCCAGGCTAAACACCCTCAGGTCCCTCAGCCACTCCTCATTAAGACTTGTGCTCCAGACCCTTCACCAGCTTCGTTGCCCTTCTTTGGATTCTCTCCAGCACCTCAATGTCTTTCTTGTAGTGAGGGGCCCAAAACTGAACACAGTATTCAAGGTGTGGCCTCACCAGTGCCAAGTACAGGGGGATGATCCCTGCCCTAGTCCTGCTGGCCACACTATTTCTGATATTTTGAGTATATTAATGAAGAAATTTTTCACAATGAAGGTGGTGAAAGACTGGAGCAGGTTGCCCAGAGAGGTGGTAGATGCCCCATCCCTTGAAACATTCAAGGTCAGGTTGGACGAGGCTCTGAGTAACCCGATCTAGTTGAAGATGTCCCTGCTCACTGCAGGGGGGTTGGACTAGATGACCTTTAAAGGTCCCTTCCAATCCAAACTCTTCTGTGACTCTATGATTTTGCTGTCTTTCTTAACCAGCCAACATGTTCTTCAGGACAAAACACCCCATGCAATCAGCCCTTTAGCAGAAAGATGGAGGGCAGATTTGCATTCCACTAACCGAACAAATGTTAAGAATTTCTTAATTGCCTTAATAGTTTAATTTTATTTGTCTCTAATCTAATTAGTAAAGAGAAGCATGTGCAGGAGGGAGCTGATTGGTGGGAGGGGAATGCCTTCACGTCTGAAATACAGAAAACCTTCCATTCCTACACGGCTCTAGTGTAGTCAGTTCTAGATGTCAACTGATGACTGTTTCCTTCTAATTATCCCACTGCTTTGCTGGACTGTGTTCTTCAAAACTTTCTTTAAAGGCTTTAATAGCAGGCATTCATTTCTGCTACAGATAAGGTGAGTCTAGTTTTTTTATGCATAGTAATTTAATAGGAACCCAGATCTAATTTAATAGATCCTTTATGTCTCTGTCAAAGACTGTTAACATTGATTGGTGCAATGTCTCACAGAAGTCAGTAAATACATTAATCTCTCGAGAGCTTGCGACAACAATTCCGTTAACAGCATGAGCAATACAGATGGACAAACCATTAGTGAATAAATTACGAACTGAACTGAAAACTTACACTAAACCAACTTTGAAAAACTCTGGAAATCAGGGCCTTACTGACATTCCCCGGATCAGTGAATACTACCAAATCTGGACCAGACCTACTGGAGTTTGAGAAGTACCAGGCTGAATTAGTTTTTTGTGCTAACACATTTTACTAAAGTTTCATTTACAAGCACTCTCTCTATATCAGGAGTCCAACCTGCAAAGGAATGGACATGTGATAGACAAACGGGGAGAGACCCATCCTAGCTATGAAAGCTGGCCAAGATAACCAAGCAGGAAACCTATTCATGTTGCTCAGACAGAGGACACACTAGATATATTTGTTATTTATTCACCTTTTTGTCTGTCTACGCTTTCTACAACATTTCACTTTCTGTATGTAACGGTATGGGAAACAGCACGTGGGACTTACTTCCTGCTGGCTGCTGAACATCCACAACTCCAGTTGCTTCAAGAGGCTGACAAAGTGTCCAACCCCTTAGCTGAAGTGCTCAACAACTCCCAGCATAGATTTTTTTTTTCCTCTAAACAACTGGCCATCACTGGTAAATGTACATTAATACAAAGAGGATTCATGCAAATATTAATGATTAATCCAAAAGTATTCTGTGTAGCATATCATTGTGTCCTTTTTATTTCCAAGCCAGCCTATAACAGAGCTTGTGCAGGAAGCAGAAGGAAAGTATCATGGCAGGAATATCAGTGTATTTTGGATGCAAAGCAGAAGCTTATCTGTTTTACTACTGCAGCACCAGAGAAAATCAATTTTGACACAGAACTGCCACTTTACAAGCAAATAACTATACTTTCCAATAACCTAATCTGTGCAAAGCCTACTGAAAATTCCCTAAAGAACCAGTAGTTAAAACCTCCATTAAATCAAAGGGTTTAATATGGGAAGGGAAGAGAGGATGCAGTTTGACTTGGGAATGTAATGGACTCAGTGGGGAAATAAATGTTGTTTTATGTGTACAGTTACAGAATTTGAGAACACAGCATTCATTTCAAAGGGAATTCTCTTGCTGTGCAACTTATTCCTAAACAGATGTGATTTTTGCTTATTCAAAAACATTTAGGTAACAATTACAGCATAATAAATTATAATTGCCATCATCTTCCAGCTATGCTATGACTTCTATGCAAACACAAAGAAAATGTAATTATATAGAACTGTAAATCCTATTTTCAGGTAGCTTAGAGCACTAACAAAACACTTGTTTATTTTACTCAGAATGAACAATACTTTCAAAGCTTATCTATAAAAACGAAAAGGCTGTGTCTGTTAAACAGTCTAACAGACTGATAAGGTCTGTCTCACACAACTACTGCTCAAAGAGGGGCCTAACTCTGAGGAAGTTAATTATCTTTTGGAAGCTTATATTTTACTCTTATGCTTTATATTAGAAGCCTCTTCAAACTAGTTTCTAAGCTGACATTTTAATTAAGCAGGGCATGACCACTGTTCGAACACTCAAGAAAGAGAAAATAACTAGAAATTGACTGAAAACCAAGCTTTTCATGATTGAATATTACAGAAGATCACACATGAACGCAACACTTAGTATGACTATAAATAATCCTACAGCATTTCAGAGAACTATAACTTAGGAGTGGAGTTCTACAAGATAACTCAAAAATAATACCCACGAAGAATGCAACTCTTCATTAAACTTGATAGAGCTTCACCAAACTTCCACAGTGCCTTGCTGATTTCCTCCTCATTTACTTCTGTGTCATTAGAAACCAAGTTCAGTGTTTTATGCTGCAAAACTCTGTGTGTCAGGATCTGCCATTTATTTGTTTTTTTCCAGTGTCCCCTGATCTGACAGTTCGAACTCTGGTTATCAGTACCCAATGTTAATTTGCACTTGCTGCAAATTGTAAAAAATGTTCCTTTGTGAATGGCTAAGTCCACAAAGGGCTGTCAAAGCTTCCTTCAGGTACTCATCAGATTACAGCGAGGTGCGCACTCTCAACAACTAAACAGGGCATGCTCCAGTGGGTGCTAAGGTTGGGAAATCAGTATGACCAGGAAGAGCCTATGAAGTAGTGAAAAATTACTCACAATATAACAGAAGTCCATGATGCTAGCAGGAGGTCACCATGAAGAGACTCAAGGTGCTGCTTACAAAACTAGTAACAAAAAAGCATGTTTTAGCAACAGGGAGAACTTGATTTGGTGTTGAGCCATCCAAAAATCAAAGCATATTCATCTACAAGGAGATACAAGCCATACGATTCTGCAGAAAAACCAGTAGCTCCAGAAGGGATGTGGAGGCTTCAGTTTTTTCATGAAAGATTAAAGACTGCTCCAAAATGCTGGGAGACAGGCAAGGCATCTACGCAGGTTTGCAGCATTGGCTTAATCTGTAAACTCCTTTGCTTTCTCTCTCCACTAAGCAGCAAGGCATCTCAGGATCCTGGAAGCAGCTTATCTGTGCCAGTGCTGTTTGCTTGCTCTATGTACCAGAAAAGGTAAATTACAAAGCAAAAAGAACTCAAGGCTTGAGTGAGTTTCTAGGAAACATCCAAGAGAAGTTGGGGAAAGCTGAGGAAATAACACTAACTTCAACCAAAATGCAGATCTACATGTGGAGTATGTTTCTAGAGACCCAAAGCCAATAGCTAACCCCAGCCCTCACAAGGGAAAGGAGAATGGGATGGAGGGCCCCAAACTCCTACAACATCCTGCTAAATGTTGGCCAGGGAAGCACCACCAGATCTCTCATGGTAAGACTTGCTTATACAAATAACAGTATATAAGAACTACTAATAGGACTCTTCAACTAAAAAGAAACAAAATAGAAGCAACAACATCTAATTACTGATTTTCTTCCATTATTATAACCTGACAATTTCTCTTTCAACAAAGAGACATTCAACATTGTTATTTCAATGACTAATACAGTGTTTCTATGAAGGCTAAAAGAACCCAACACTGAAAAGAAGCAATTAGCCATTGATCTTATCCAGACATAATATTGCGAAATATTGAGTACAGCCTTCCAGTGTGTTAAAAAAACACTAAACACTAAAGCACTAGTGAATCTGAAGTTACTACAGTTACTAAGTACTTGTGCCAAGTGTCCAAAGGGCCTCTGTTATGCTAGGTGGCTGTTTAAAGCTCACGTTGTTCCTCCCTCTGACTATAAGCCGTTCCATCAGGACTATTGCACCAACTTTGAGGTCTGCATTTGGTAAGAGGTAACAACAGCAGGAAGCAGTGAAAACAGAATTCAAATAAAGGAATTTGAAAGGTCTCACAAGCCAGGTTTGCTCCAAGGACTCACTCTTTGGAACAATTTTTCACTGCAGGATGAATTCAGTTATTCCATATGTCCACTACCCTCTTCTTTCCCTATCTTTATTTTATTATTTAAGAATAGTTGGAAAAGATCAGTGCAGTCTTAACTGTATTTATGCTTTGTTACTGCCTCCTATTCATACTATATTGTGATATGATGATTTTCTAGAGGTTGATTGGGAATTTTTTGACAAAACAGGTTTTTTGCCAGGAAATAACAACTCACCAAGACAAATTTGTTTCACAGAGGTGTCAGATTCAGCAGAATTTCACTGGAATACATTTTTAAGGCCCAGGAAGAGATTTCTGATGGTAACAGAGAGGTACAGAATCGCCCATAAGCCTAGTGGCTGCTGCACTTACTTGAAAGCCAAAAAATCCAGTTCCCAGGCTACCTGTATCTCCTAACTGGCAGGGAAGGGCACCAACTTTTGACCTGATTTTTCTAGATGCTGCTTCTGAAGACACATTTCAAAAGTTCTGATTGGATTTCATCCCAGCTTGGTACAGGAACATTTTCAAAACCTTGACAATTTTTGAGAGACAGAAAAAACATTACCTCCTCATCCCATCTCTGTTCCTTTTTAAAATAGAATAAACCCTTCAACAGACCAACTATACTCTAAGGACTACTGTGAAAAAACTTTTTATTTCTATGCTCATGTTATGAAGAGTTATCCTTCAGCAAGAAGTTAAAAATCACCACCTATCCTCCAGTGTCACACTTCTTGGTAACTCTCTCACACTAAAACATGGAATCAGCCACTGAAACTAAGAATGCAGACAGGCTGCGTAACAATTAACATTACTATACATGTCTTTTCTCCTATTGCTAAAGAAATCAACCTTAATATCTTTATTAGACATCACTGAGGTGTTACAGCAGTTATGTTAGAAATCAATTATAAAATGCAACTTCAATTATAATTAAACTTTTATAACTGATACCAGTTTGAAAGCCTGATTCTGAAAAAAAGGAATATAAATTCTGTATTTATTTAATAAAGAATAGTTTTTATGAACAGAATGGGGGTTTTGTTTCTTTTTAAAAATAACAATGGGATTTTTAAAGTGCTTCAGTGATCACAATCCATATCTATGCCATGTGATATGAAGTCTATGCAATGCGATGTGGAGAAACATTACTTTGAAACTTTTTTCTAGAAAAATACAGAAACAATTCCAAGACCTAAAAAAGGTCACCTGACTGTTGGATTTTGATTCTCCCCAGTGAAAGAGAGTTGGCAACATTCTCAGAAAGAAGCCCAAGCCTCATCAGTGACAGGCACTCAGGGTGCCAATCTGCCTGCAGATGATTGAGCCATTTTGTGAATTATTTTCTTAATAGAGAGCCAGGATCCTCTCAGACATGGGACATGCTCCCATGTTGTCACATCCAGGAAGGTGCACATAAAAGAGCTTTCATGCCTCACATACTGTTTTCATGGAAGACTTACTTTAATTCGACCTAAAAATTAACAGGTTGCTGAGTACTCTCCTGAAGAAGACAACCTTATATTTGCATCCCAAGGATTCCAAGGCAGTATTTCAGGCCAACCTGAACTTCAGGAAGGAATGTCAAGGCTGTAAAAGGGATGCTGTCAAGTTAAGAGGTACTTTATCAGCATGAGTTTTAGATACAAATGCTGCTTTTCTCAGAGAAAGAGCAGCAGGCAAAAGAGGAAGGAACTACCATCACTGACAAAATCCAGCTGTCCCCCATCAGCAGCTAAGGTTTCCCTTTCCACCTAATCTTTCATCACTTCTTTTGTTTCCATTAGAAAAATATTTATCCTTAACAAGAAGCCTGAGTTGCATTTAACTTTCTACTGAGTAAAATGAAAATCAAGTTCACACTCTACTTAAATATTTCAAGGAGAAGAGAGGGAAGTTGGTGAAATCAAACAAACAAAAAAGTCTTTGAAAACCACTTATTTTTCCTAAGACCTTAGGGAAAGAGTTGAACTTACAGGAGTCACAGAGTGAAAGAAAACATTTTATCAACTGCGCCACCTGGCACTCTGTCTAATGATTTCAAAAAAACAATAGGGCTGAATGACTGTCAGAAATTCATTTAAACAGTCTGTTAATTTTGATCCTTTACAAAAGGTTAGAAACCAATGCATTTAAAGACCATTGGATTTAATGGGTCTGCTCCATTTTAGAGCTACAGCAGAAGAATCCATTTTCAGGGTTGGAGAAGATTTGCAAATGGTCTCAAAAAGGTGGGTTAAAGCACATTAACTGACCTGGAAACTAAATGATTAAAAAATCCCAGAGAAATTAGGTTAATTTAGAACTCTTGGAATTTCATCAAAACCCAGGACCTCTGGGCACAGCTGTAATACCAGTGAGAGACAACAGCATATTCAGATTGTCTCCTGTCTTCTCTGGTATACAAATACATATGCGTACTCCAAAAGTGGCACAGAATGGGACATAGCAAAGTCAAAGCCACATGCCTGCCAGTCTTTGATCAGGTGTCCACTTCAAACTCCTTAGAACATTCCCTCTTCAGCTACATTCATAGTTAAGTGTTGTTAGATGGCAGAAATGCTTGCAGTGGCAACTACAGGGAACTATTCTTTTGCAAAATTACACATTTAAAGAATTGCTGGATGCATTTTTAATTTGTTATTCTGATAAAAATTAAGAATCGCATCAGGAATCGAAGTAATACCAGGAGACCATATCAGAAACCATGGTAATAATCTCTGATTTGGAAGGATCAGGAAGTTTTTACTTTAATCTAAGACGTGGCTCTGGCATTAAGGAGTTCAATGCTGCCCTGCATTTGGAGTTTGTCTTACAACCTCTTCCCTTTTAATGTATGTCCCTCATTTTGTTCATCTGCTCCATTTTCTGACATGTCAGCATCCTGCTTTAGATCTTTAGTAGATTGAAAGGTGTGCCCTGTGGGTTACACTCTCTCTAAATCATCCACGATGTATTACACTTGGCTTAAATGACCGAGTCTCATTTGCACAATTGCCCTATTAATTTACTCATCATTGATTTACACCCCTTTTGCTGGAAATCCTCCACCAGACCGCTATTTTACATGCACTCTCAAAAGCTCTGTTCCAGTCTTTTTCTCCCCTGTCATCTTCCTTGTCTCATTTCTCTTCCATTTGTCTTCATTCATCTCTCTATCTTCTTCCTTCCTCTCCCTCCCACTGTTCTGTCTTCCTTCTGTTTCTTCTTGGTTCTCGTCCATTTCCCCCCTGCCCGCAAGTCTACCTCCTTGCTTCAGAGCAGCTAATAAATCTACCATGAAAGGCTAGAAACCCCAGAAGATATAGGTGTAAAGGTAGAGGAACGTAAATAAATCAAGACTCCTCATGAAGAAGAGCAACAGCTGTGACTTCTTTTTGGAGAGTTCAAAGACTGATGGGTGACTATCATTACCTTTCTTACCCTGCATCTTTTTGTCTTCCTGAGAGGAGCTCAGTCTCTTAGTTCAGATTTTATGGTTAGTTTTCAGCCCTCTCAATATATCACATGCCCCTGGCCTGGTGCCCTGATTAACAGTTTGCCAAAAAACTGGTAAAGCCAAACACTTGCATCTTTTCTGTCTTTTTCTAAATAGTCAAACTAGTTGGATTTGATAGCTTGCATATAAATGTGCACGTATACATTTTAAAATACAGATAAATGTAACCATATACTAGAGGCATTTTCCATCTTTCACGTCTGTATACTTTGTGTAAAAATAAATTAATAACAGCAACCGTTTCTAAGCTGAAAGACTCATTCAGTTTCTTTCATTCAAAATTTCACCAGAATAAAAGCAGCCAAAGTGCAGAGGGTTAGACTAAGAGGACCACAAATATTTACATATTCATACTGGATAAATAAATAAGCTAACCCTAATGCCACACTCAACAGGGCAAAGACAACAAAAAGGAGAGAGAAAAGCATAAGAGGGAGAGGTTCAAATATCAGAAGACCCCAAAGAGCAGTAAGCACATACGGAATAAATGAACTTCTCACTCTGGAAGTCAGCCACAAATGAACAAAGTCTCAAAATGTCCTTAAAATGCCTGGCCATGCCCTTCCAGCGAAGGCTCAGAATGAGTGCAGCACAGACCTGTGAATCCTGAGAGTCTCGCTGGCAAAATAACACCTGACATGTATCTTTGACAGCCCGAAGGCAAAAGCAAACCCTGCATGTGAGCATTAGAGCCCCATTTTTATTCTTGGCAGAGACACAACACTCACTTCAAGCGCACTGCTTATATTTACAATAAATATAAAACAGCTACGGTTAGGAGTCAGTCAGATTGCTTGAAAGAAAAAAATCCTCCTCTCTATACAAAAGACCACAAGACCAAGCTGACAACATTCTCCACCTCCTAAACCCAAATTAATGGCTAGACTGTGCAGCTATGAGCTGGACAAGTCCACAAACTTTCACCACTTGGTTATTATCGGAAAAATAGCATGTAACTACAAAGTAATTACAGACTTCTAAGGATAATATGCTGCAATAATATAGCATGTGAAGTTACCCATTTTATTCTCAACCTAATTTCCATGTAGTTTGCAATTTTAAGATTTAATAATGTGGCTGAGAAAATACAAATTGCTTGTATTACCCACATATTTACATTGAACTGTACATACCATGTAATTACAGAGTCAACAGTTACTATGGAATTACAGAGTCTGCATAGTTCTTTGTGTCCTCCTAAGTAAAGTGCCAAAAGAATATTTCAGTATGGTGAAGAAAAACCTATAGTGATCCAAAAAAAAAAAAAAGAAAAGGAATTAAACTCCTCTTAGGATCTTTGTCTGGAGAGCATAAGCAAAAATCTCAGTGCAGAAGCACCCACCATCAAATTTCTTTGGTCCCCAAAGTCCTACAAAAGCTCACTCTGCAGTTTCTGATTGATGTTACAGACCTCCACTGAAAGGGTTTTTATACTGCTGTACCTGAACTGCTGTCCAAGAAACTGACTGGTTTTGATTGACTTGTCCTGACCTGCCCTCTTCTTGAAAAATTAAGATGGCAGCTTGCCAGTTCCCTTTGAAGGACAGTGCTTATTTTTCATTTTCTTTACCACTTTTAAAAACACACACAGACAAGACTTACATATGGATGGTTCATCTCTGCTATCTGAAGGTTTGAAGTTTGAAGGTTAGAGCTAATCTTAGCTATGGCATTTTGTGCTGAATTCAAAACACAATTCATTTACAAGAAAATAAGCTTTACTAAGTGATTAGGGAGACAGAACATTGGCTTGTAAGAATACTCCAGGGAAGAAAAAAAATGTTATTTGTGTGAAATAAATAGAATGATGACCATTAAGAACTGTAAAATACAATGACAATATGCTGAGTATAGATAGCAGACTGTCATCAAATCAGCGAAGATTATAGAGGTCTAGAAGACAAGAAACCAAGTTGTTATTTGTGATTTTACCATAATTGTGCAATACGACCTTGGGTAAGTGATTTCTTGGTTACTGGTGTCAAAGATTTGAAGGAGGTTCTTGAGATGTAGGCAGTCTGTCTTGTGGCGTGCCAAAGAACCTCAGGGTAATGCTGGCTATTAGAAAACATTTCCTCTACACTAACATCCTGTATTACCAAATTTCACCAGTTCGTTTGACTTACTGAATAAACCAGCTTGCAAACTCCTTCCTGAGTACTGTTGAGCTTACGATGGGATGCTGAGAACTATCAGAGTTACTTGGGTATCCCAGCTGCAAGGATTTTTATTTCCCCAGAAATGCAATGTTGTATTTGCTAGTGATCCTGAAATCATCTCAACAACAAACATTCAAGTAACAAAGAAATAACTTACTACAGCTCAAATACTAGCACAACCATTGGGTTTTGAGGGAGCGAGAGAGAAAAGTATGTTTATATCTGTCTACACATTAAATCTACATATTCAATCGGCTCCTAAAGACTCCTCTCTTTCTGTCATCCAGGTAAGAAATTATCAGGATGCTTATGTAAGCTTGTGACTATGATCCACTCTGGAAAAGAAACCCTCATCTAGGGCAAAGAAATACCTTAAAGGAAGAGGGTCCCTATCAGGATGCACTAACTTAGTAATGACATCTTGATCATCACAGCTGGCTCTGCCCATGACCACATCAGCTCATGTGACCTGTTTTCTTTGGGTCATGCAAAGATAGAAAACACATTTCTGTGATCCCAAATCACAGAAGTTAAGCTCGCTTTCTGCTTTGGTGGTGTTCATGCTGGGCATAGCAGGACAGTGGTAATAGACCTAGTATAAATCTTGCCAGTGCAAACATCAACATTTTTTTTTAACGTATCTGAGCTTTCAGAGTAAAATTTTACTGGGCCAATGCTTGTCTAAACAATAGATGGTTTTTTGTCTAAAAGATCCTTATTGTGGTTAAACAATTTGTGGTACACACTGCCCTCCTGGGTCTTCCACACAGATGGATCTTACCTGCAAAATATTTTAAATTAAACAAATTTTGGATGCAGTAAAATAAATGGAAATCAACACAAACCACCTCCTTTTGTTAAAGTTGCCAGACACTTCTTACAAGATCCTCTTTTTTCAGTGGATAACAACTTTGCCAAACTTCAAGCCATTTGGGCTGAAATTTCTATGCCAGGTGTCTGCCTCAGGCTGAGTAGAATGTGATCATGTAATTAAGGCTGTATCATAATGCATACACAGAAGGGGGCAAATTAAGGTTGAACAGGCAACCTTAATTCTCACATTTCTTAACTTTCACAGGCTTGACTTTGCAACCCTAATAATGTTCTTTTAATGTAGCTTTTTGTCCGCAATATTAATCCAGAGCTATATTAATTTATAGACATATCCCACTGAGGACTGGATGTCTCAGTGGACTGGTAATAGGATATAAACCCTTCCACCCCTAGGTCACTGGTTTAAATACAGCCTAGGGCTGAGATGACGAGAAGTTATTACCACTGACCAGCTGTTTGGTGGCTTATATGAAATGAATGGGTGATCTGAGTCTCTGCATGCAGGTGCCTACCTTGTACAAATCACCACCGCTACTGCTACCACCCACAGCCCCTAACGGACTGCCAGACTGCCCAAATTGTAACCTTAACTGCCTTGCATATATGTGGATGCACCCACAGTTGTTGGGAGTACTTCTGCAAAACGTGGTTCCTCTTGGAGGAAGGGCTGACATGTGAATATTCCCTCCCTCCAGGAAGACCCCGGACGGACTGCTGAAATACCACAGTCCAGCAGAGCACAAAAGCACATGAGTAATTACACTGATTTAGTGGTGCTATTCATATACACAAGATCAGAACCTTAAGTGCAATATTCAATGAGGATAGAAAAAGCAAGCAATACCACAAACTGAGCAATGGCTGTGCTTCCATTAAAAGAAGAACATCCTGAAAATTTGCTCAGCAATACACTTAAGAAAAATGAGTAAGGAATCATATCAAAACTTAATTTAGCCTGTCTGGTGCTGGGAAACATGAAGCACTCATATCACTTCGAAGTGGAATTCTGCAAAAACAGGGACAGTCATGCCTGAAGGAGGAAAGCTGAACTGCTTCCTCCACCTCCTGAGGCTACGCTAGAGGGAGCAGAGCTTTACATCACACCGAGACCTCGCAGGAGATATTTGTTGAAGGATCTACTGTGGAACTTCCACAATGCGAACCATAATCCTCACAAACTGCACAGACCCCTCTGCCCTCCAAGGAGGGAAATTTTGCCACGTAAGCAACTAAGTTCTTCCTTTTGGGAGCAGAGAGAAGTGTTCTGCGACTGTTCTCAGTGGGGGGAGCAGGGTCTGAAAAGAAAGCACTAAGCTACTGGCAAAAGCAAGTTACAGAGAAACCACGAGAGACAAGAAAGAAAACAGAAAGGATTAGGAAGAAAGTAAACGCCTTTTCTCCAGAGCAAGAGACAACCTCAGCCTTAGTCCTGCCTCTAGAGTCACGGTAATTTAAGGCAAGAAAACATACACAGAAACAGTGTCCTTCAAAACCTCTTTTGCAGTCGTCCATTTATCACATTCCACGCTCTCCAGTCACAAGCCCTCCAAGTCACGAGCTTCAACCCACTGGCTACCTACTCTCATGATCTGAAAATGTCACGCTTACCCGCAGTGCTGACACTGGTACCCAAACCAGATAACCCAGGCTGTAGAGCCACAAAACTTATTTTCATCCCAACAAGAGTTTTAGAAATATTACAAATCACTTAGCTTTGTTTTGCTTTCTATTTACTACGTTCATGTTCCTTTTGAGAGGGACACATTAATAAATACTGCACCCTGATACTCCAAATGGTTTCAATCACACTATTTTCTGTATTCAGCACTCATACGCCTCCCTTACTACAGTACATAAATGATATAAACTTCTCATCAATAACATAAAAAATTCATACTCTGTCTACAATGCAGCTGCTATCACAGGTTTATGTCAACAATCGTCCTGATTTTTAATAGCATAAATGTTTAAAGAGGTAGCAATTCCTGTAAAGTATCTGCAGGGATATTTAGAGCCGACATATGCCAAAACAATCCTGTTCGCATACAGCAGACATTGTGGCTCAGCAGGAAAACAATGTTTATCCTCACAAATGTTTACCCTGCTTTAGTCATTAAAATGCTCCAAATGGATGGCAAAGGAAGGGGAGCGGATGATGTCGTTCCTTACCTCACGGTTGCCCCTCTGAGCAGAGAGCACCAACTCATGCATATTACAGCTGAGCTCTCTCTTGTACTGTGCACCTTGATGCCAGCCTCACAAAATTATTCGCCATCTGACATCTATAAGGGTTGGATTTGCTCTTTGCTATAAACATACAGAGACAGGCAACTTGCAAATGCTTTTATGCTTCATAATTCTAATGAGTAGGTTGTCCTTTAATTTTCTCCTTATCATTAAAAAAGAATCCCTCAACTTCTCTTTTTGAGGGGTTCCTACCTTAACAAAACAACACAAACTCTTCCGTTTAATTTCTTCTACTTGCTGCCAATTGCATAGGGCTTTAAGCTATTAAAAAAAAAAAGCTTTGCGTACAGGTAGCATAAAATATTTATTTTTAATCTAAGCAGGATTTCTTTACCTGCTGTGAAGCCACAGCTTCTGTTTAAGGCTTGCTTTATCATCTGTGTGTCAAGCTGAAACCATTTCTCTCATGATCTTTCATTCTAGCTTTAAAAAGACTCCTACCAGACCCCAGCTGACACGTGACTTCTAACTCCCGCTTGAAATTTTCCTTCTGCCTTTTCCCCCACCACCACCCGACAACCCACAACCTGGAAGTTCTTCACTTGAACAGATGGTTTATAAAAATCTGGGACATGCTCATATGATTGAAAATTGGATTCCTATAAGCAACATCTCATGTAACAATTATGTGAGCAGTTGGTCAGAACGGTGACCCAGAAACTGCCCTGTCTTTCCACTCTTGCAGCCTCAGTAAAGCATTTCCAGTCCTTTACTGGATGTCTGACCTTGTGCAGCCAGAGACTGTGATACAGCTAAATCTGTGTGAGCAGATTTCCACTGCTTTCTGCACAGTTCAGCATGGATCCACGTCCTACAGCAGACCAATACACTGCTGTAAAAGCATGTCCTGATGAACACCATTTTTAAGGTCAAAATTGAAAGTATTAGAAGTATAAAAACAACCCTATGCTTCCCGTTTGTTTACTACATAAACAAGACCAAATTCTCCCAGATTCTTTTCACAAACTACTGCATTTCACAAGGTGCAAAATCATAGTCCCACCTGCTTGTCTCTAGGTTGGATGGAGAGTCTGCTGTTGTTGTTCAGAAGAAAGCGGCAATCTAACTGACAAATACTGAATATCCACAGCTCCATTCAAGGACAAAAAAGCAGTACACTACTGTGATCTATAAAAAAAGGACTTTCAAGTCAAGTATCAATTTATATGTAGCAAGAAACTTTGGTTTAGAACTAATACATTTCCTGTCCCAAAGCAGAAGCAAAGTCAGAAAACGGGATGGTGAAAGATTTGTCAGCAGAGTGCACTGTTATTGACCAGTATTTCAGAAGTATGTTGCTTCTTTGTATATGTGGACACAGCTGGAGGAAGATGTCTGATGAGCAGGGTAGAGGAACAAGGTTGGAGGAGCTTGGCGCTGGCTAAGAGGGGTTACATTTGGGGGAGTTACAGGAAGGGGAGATGACAGTAGTGAAGCAATATCCAGAAGGGGAGAGTCATGTGTCTGTAAGTACTGGAATTGCAGAACTGGACAGCTTTGAAGACCTGGACAGGGCTGGATATGGATGGGAAACACAGGGCTGTGGCTTAAGACTTCTTAGGGAGCTAAGAAGGCATTTGAAAGAAACTTAGTGGAGGCTTTAGATGCAGTAAATGGATGAGACTTAACCAGTACAAACATAAAAATCTCCCTTATATTTGAAGATTAGACTGGCCCAAGGAAAAAAATATTTTTTTTTAATGCACTCCCTGCCAAAAAATTACTTGGTCTGTCTCTGGAAAGGTAGCAGGATGTGTCCTGCTAAACAGACAAGTGTGAGTGACAAAGCAGCCCTACAAGCCTCTTGCTCCTGTGTTGTTCTCTGTGGTGCTGGGGAGGACACTTCCCCTCTTGTGGTTCCTGTGAGCAGTGGGTGACCACTGGGACCAGTCTGGTTCATGGGGGTCTTGTTCAGGTGCAGGACTGCAATCCGATTTTTCCTCTCCCCATTTCAGAATTTAAGATTGTGCCAAAAACCACTGAGAGAACCCTGAAGTTTTCCCTTGCTTCTGAATACGTGCAAGGGGCTGGTCTTTATTTAGTACTAAAACTGCAGACACATTATATCAAAGGTAAATATCAAGCAGAGAGTCAACATCTCCATTACCAAAACCCAAGCTGCCTCAGTAGCAATCGAACACCAACATCTCACAATTATTTTAAAACACTTCAAGACCTTATAAAACAGGGACTTAGAAGAAACACAGCACCATTTTAACAAGCTAAGTTTCCTGTCACACACAGGCTTGATTCCTGTCAGTGCAACACTCATTTTAGTCTGATTAAGTTGCTGTGATGAACTTCAGAGTTTAGACTGCCCTTGAGCCTCACATCTATCTGATCTTTAATTCTACTACCCGCTCATTTCTTGCTAAGCACACAATTCTGAGTCCCACTGGAACAGCCTCATTCAGGCTCTGCATCAATATGTTCAGTGCTGAATTCATTTCTGCAGGGAGCCCAGTAAATCTGAACTTTCCAAAATCATTTGGCCCCTATTACTAGTAAGCACTGCTCTTAAATAGGTTGTAACTCCAGCTAATAGGCTCCATAATCATAGCTGAATTGAACAAAAGGGTCCAGTATGGGCTGCCATCAGTCATTTTTATTCCCAATCAAATGCACTGCATAGAAGGGAACTTTTTTTATACTTCTGGATGCTGAAACTAAGAAACTCATTTCACCTGAATGTAGTTTTTTTCTTAATAAAAGTAAGACAAAAGGCTTCCAAGGGTATACAGAAGGTCCAACACAGCACTGATGCAAGAGCTGAAACTGGTAACCTTTTCACCTTGCAAAATGGCAACAATCCAGAATACAAGGAGACAGGAAAAACATTAAGATGCAAAGCCCACATAATGAAAAATTCCAATACTGAGAGACACATCTTCTGCTATTCAAAGAGAACTGACTGTAACTAAACCTAATGTAAAAGAGTTAATGATAGAACTGCTTACATCTTGATCACATTTCCATGAAGACAAGCTTTGTGATATTGTTTCGTCTAGTGAAAAAAAAATAGAAGCCACCATCTAAATCTTATCATCGAAATTGATAGTGTTTACTTAAAGCTTATTCCAGCTTTGCTGACTTCAACAGATATTGAAGTCTCCAATAAATCTATTTCAATGGGTTTTTACAACTCTCTTCTTTCTCAACATACACTCTGGCCTCCCTGATCTATATCAGTGGACAGAAGACCAGATTTTTGTTTATGAATATCTAGAAGTTTCATTGCTGTCTGCTGCAAAGCCTGGTATAAAAATGAATAGCAAGTAAATAAAGCAAAAAAGGAACTGATTTATCTTTCTCTCTTCTGCGAGGCAGCAGAGCCGGTCCTAGCTCGCACCATATTTTTTACATACGAGGCAACCTGCTACAAAAGGTAATGCAAGAAAGCTCCTTCTGCGCACTGGAAGGCTCACCTTGCACAGACCGACACTGCCAACACCATGGGGACTTGCTTTTCCCCACTGCAGAGACTGCAACTTCCCCCACCGCTCCAGGCTCTAATAAACAGTCAGACTCAGAGACCCCTTGGTGATTCTTTCAAGACCAAACACTGAGGGTTGGTCCCCAGCTGACACCAACTGCTGTAGTCATGGCTTTAAATTTTGTACTCTTATCAGCACTTCTAACTACTTTGGGTGCATGTGGATTAATAGACAGGCCAAGGGATATGTCCAGGTTAATTAGGCATATCCTATTGTTCTACCACAGTATTGTATCTGACAGGGAAAGAAAAACTGGGCAATTGCAGTAATAACATGGAGGAAGAGGAAATCAGACGAATTGGTGAATGCACACAGCGTGGGGCACCAGGTTTCAGATGTTTTGTAGGAGTACCTATAACGGAGGGTATACATGCATATACTTCACTTCAAACATAAAAGAACAATAAAAAAAAAGGAACTGACGAATTTTTGAGGCTTCAGTCAGGTGAGATAGTATAGAGGAACAAGATCAAATCCTCAAAACTGATTTTAAATAAGTAAACAAAGTTTAAAAAGTCAAAATCAGTAGTTCTACCAAATGACTAAAATGGTGATGATTTTCTTAGCCACAAAACTGAAGGTGCCCGATATTGGTATGGTGTTCACTGGTTTAACCACAGTGAGAATCCAATAGGAATCACAATAGCTGCAACTGATACAAAGCGGTACAAGACATGAAAGAAGCAGACTGAGCTCTGCTCAGTCATGGAAAACTGCCCCAGGTGGAATATACAGGAAGACTGATAAAGATCTTAAATCAAAGTAGCACGATGGAAAGAAATCACCACTGATACTCTCTTCTGCTGTCCAGATGATTCAAAACTTTTTTCCCCCCATACATACACATGAAAATAAGAGGAAGATTTTGAAACCTTCACATTCTACCATCCCTTGTCCTACCCACTACATGCCCTAGAACAAATTATACTCTTCTCTGTTCAACAGTAGCTTGTGGAAAGACCCTTCTCCTTGCTCTCCTAAGACATTCCTCCAGATTGAAAAATCCCACGTTTCTAACATTTCTTCCTCAGAAGTAGCACCACAGCTACTTTCCACTGTCTGGAGACCATACACAAGGTAGAGCAGAGGAGTTCATCCTCCTGCTCTGTCTGGCACGTGCTGTGGCACGACTCAGCAGCAGGGGAAGAGGGCTTGTTGAAGCCCATCCCCACTGTGTGACTCATACACGTGGCAAATCCACACGTCCATGACACAGATGGAGAAGCAGATTCTCAACCACGTGGTACGAAAGTAGTCAGGGACACTGGGGAGTCAGTAGGGGTGACAAAGGCAGCAGGGCTATTGCTGCAGATGAAGGCACACCGACCACGACATACAATTGCACAGACCCGTGCATAGATATAACTGACGTTATTAGTCTCCTGCACTGCTAAATACTAAAGTATAACCATAATGACTACCTCTTTAAAGCTGCAATAAGGGAAAGACAGAAAGGTACACTGATACAATTCAACTCAATTATTTTTAAACAATATGTGATGGATTTGCAGTCTGCCATTGCATAAAAGACAGGCTCATTTTCTACAAATGCCCACAAAGAGAAATGATAGAGCTCAGCACTATAGCACGGCATATTCCATTAGGAATTAAATCTCTTCTCTCTGATGGTCCCATCCACATGCTTATTGGATGGTCTGCTGCTTTCATCTACATTATTGTTATTAATTTATGAATGGGACTAGAATTACAGAAGATGAGTCTAAGGTGAGGCTGTATTATAATAATAAATGAAAGAATGACTCCTGTTTACTTTCAAAATATTTCATAGCTAAAATGCTTACTGCATTTTTAACTGTGACATACTTCCTTTAGCTGGTTTCGGTTTTGAAGTAATGATATAAAATTCATTTCATCTCTTTTTCAAGCCTGACTCTTTCATACATAACATCAGGCTTGTCATATCTGAGGAATTATTAAAATAAGACGAAGCCTGCTGTATCTGAGCAGAAAAGCTTCTTTGAGCTGGCGTCCTCAGGAGAAAAGCAAGCTCAATCTCATTAGTTGGTGCTGAGAAGGCGTCCTAGTCACTAGGTTCAAGGTGATGAAAGATTAGGGCGTTTGGCCTCGGCTCATTTTGTATGCAGCTCACATCACTCCCTGCCCGTGAACACGAAATTACATTGAACCTGGGGAGTCTAACTCCATTAATTTTAAATGGAAGATTAATTTAACAATATGCGGCAGATATTTGTTACAAACCTATCATGTAAAAGTGACGGTTAGCAATAAATTGTGGTGACTCACACTGGCCGGTGGCCCTGGCTCATATAAATCAGAAGGCATTTATACATAATTGCTGTTTTTAAAGACAGGGATATGGGAGATATGTTTCTTTGATGAAAGATTGGGTAACTCCATTCAAGGGAACAGCAGCCAATATTAAAGCTACAGCGTCTCTTTTGAAGGAGATGCTTTGTTTAAGGGCTTGTAGGACTATAAAGCACAGTTATTGCCTTTTCCTTAACCTATGCTTAATTTTTTTTTCTTAGATAAATAATTTTCATTGATTTTCATGAAATGTCTGTAAGAACAACGCAGAAATATTTTACATGAGATGAGGATAAGAGGCATGCTTTACGAACGTGCATTACTCTGCACACAGTGCATGCGGGCTGTCACCTGGGACTATGGAGAAAACACAGAGTCTACACTTAAACAAAGGTTAACTGTGGCCCGATTTTTTCTGTCAACTTTTTCACTCCTGAACAACACACACAATTAAAAGAGGTTCTTTTACCTCTTCTGCTTGCTTATTCAGCTTGAACAAATGTATATCCTCACATCTCTATAATATGTGAACACCTTGAAAACATTCGTGTATTTAAACAACTTTGTGGAGAATAAAATTATTATCCCCCTTTTGTGCATTGAAGACTTGAGGCACAGAAGAGCTCAAGGCCCCATTTAAAAAAAAAATCTCTAGGTATGTAACATGCATGTAGGTGTCTAGTGGAACACCTCTGAGATTCAAGGTCCTAGATTAAAGTACCCCATCCTTTTTCTACTCCCACTTCCACTACCGATGGGACAAATAACAACTTTCTGTTATCTTTTTGAGGAAAAATTAATAGTTTTGTGATCCACTAATACTTTTCCTTTGAGAATGGAGGAGAAGAGTGGCGCAACCTTACAGATTCAGTACGGTCAAGTGAGGCCAGTACAGCATGAGATACATGTCTATGTGGAAAGCATAGGTTGGTATTTCCAGCCCTGGCTTACTGCTTGGCTAACCAGACAGAAATCCTACTCCAATACTGGGTTTGTGACCATCTGTGGTTTGTAATTTTAGGATTTTGGATGTTTTTGGTACTTATTCAAAAGTACATAAAAATTCTAATTTAAAGCAGTATGGTCCCCTGATACATTCACATAGATATCCTCCCCGTGGTAACACCACACACTGCCCTGCCATACATTATCACCACCAAGCTTTATAAACTCGTAGTAACTGGTGATTATCTTAATACGGATACAGACTATGGGATTGTGCTGTATGACTTAAGGAGGATAACAAGAGATAAACTATTGTGCACTTGCTTTTGAATACAGCCATACCAAAACACTTGCAGAAACTAGACAACATTAAAATAAGGTTTCTCAGACCCTTTTTTCCTCCCTCCACAAGACAGGTGAATGCCTACTCTAACCTGGCTGCCAATAATCCTTTCCATATGGTGGAAAAGAGAAATGTAACCTCAAACAGACATGGGTAGTAGGGAACAGCATTACAAAATTTGGGAAGGTGACTGAACTGCGGGTATCGTGCTTTGTTTCCAGCTTTGCTGCTGTGTGGTATGCCTGTGGGCAAGTCGCTTTTATTTAATGCTTATAAATTGCTACGAGATCTTCAGATTGAAAGGGCCACTAAAAATAAAAAGTTGGACTGGCAGTTTTACTGACTAGTCTGACCTGTAAATGGAGAGAAATCACTCTGCATCAGCTAGTTCATTGTTTGATAGTATTTACACCAACTGCATGCCACAGCATACAGCTTCAGAGAGCAAAGAAATTCTCAGATAAATAAATAGCTCTTCACATAAGCAAAAAAAAAAATCAATTGAAAAAAATTACTGTTGATATTTGAATGAATAAAATTGATGCAGAATAACTACACAGAAAAAGAGCACCGTTGCTTTAAATTCAGTGCCAACACCCAGGTTCCCAGCAATTGATGCCACTAACTCATTTTTGCACTTTAATGTTAAATTTCTTATGGGACCACATCACCTAATTAGAGGAATTGATAACTGCACTGTTCCATAATGAGGCCAATACATTTCAAAGTCATTAAAGATAACCAAGGCAATAAGTCTGTGTTTAAGCGGCGCTTCCTTAGATTTCACAGCCTGCATGTCGCTAGCATAGGAAAAAGCAATCCCTGCCTAGTCAACTGTAAATGCTGGGTTATTGGAATCTTTAAAACAGGCAGCAAGGAGAAAATTACATGGCCAAATCTCCTTTTTCCAGTTAATGAAGAATTAAGACTCCCATTTACCATATTAGAAGGTTCATCAGAGGTCTCTACTCTCCATAGCTTGTGTTTGACAGCAGTGTCAATTTATCCGAGTCAGAACGCAGAAGTGCATGACAGTACGTCATTCATAACTGTCACATCTACTTATCTCTCTCATTGTCACACTGCTAACGAAATTCAGGCCATGTTTTTCTGATCATGGCCTCTTAAAGGGAAAAGGATCCCCTTTCATCACAGTAAACTGACCGAATCGTGGCTCTAAAACTAGCATGCTAACAAATGACCACAGTTATAATAAGGATAGATCATATAACTTTGTAGAACCAGGGAAGGAAAAATAGCATTTCCCAAAGGCAGGCTTCCAGCAAGACTGTCCCTGGCTTCAGAAGTAAGAGGCATTAGTTTTTGGTGATAATTAGTAGAGGGATGGATTTATTTGATATTCTACCTCGTGTCTGTAAGATCTGTTCAGCTACATTTGGCATCAAAGTAAAAAAAGTAGAGTGACTTTATTGAAAGTCAATGGTCAAACTTCTGTTGGCTTCAAAAGCACAGGATGGATTTCTACAACTGCAACGGACAAAGAATTCAATAAAATTAACATTACGGCATTTGTTGTCTTGGCTAAGGGAGAATGCAAGTGGTCTATCAAAACTGTCTCAAAAGATCTTCTGCTACAAGAACATGGGCATGCTAAAGAAGGCCAGAAATTCTCTTCTACAAATCAAAGAAGCATCCCTCTAAAATAAAAATAAATAAATCAAAACTTTAAGCACAACTGAAAAGGTAAGTTAACAGTTAAGGAAGACACAGAAACAAAATCACCTGAGCAAATAAATGGAACAAAGCAGCATTGAGAGGAAGGGCTATGACTGAAAAATACAACAGTCTGCATAAATATTATGAATGTACACAGCTGTATTGTAAAGCGAGAATGCAAGAAACAGTCATGTTTTAAGAAAGAAGCTTCCAGAATTGTGTCATCGTTTCCCCCACAAGAAATGTACATCTTCCCTCTAATTCCAGTTGCTCACACAACCTAGCAGAGGGAGGGACCTAGCCCGATCTAAGTAGAGCAATTCCCATCCTTAATATTTGTTTCTCTTAATCATCTTTCCAGAACACTTTAGATACAAATGTTCTGATAAACTCAGTGCCTCTCTTAACTACCTAGCCTCTCCTAACTTCACTGCTCCTGGATGGTGATGAGATGCAATCCATATCCCAGTATGCTCAACCAGGGAAATGAAAAAGCCTTCCCAGTGCCCTGCCCTGTAGATCTATCAAAGCCTTCTGCAGCCCAGAGAACAATGAGGCTCAAGAATTCTTCTTCTAAATTCGACTCAAAAGCACAACCCTTTCCTGCTATTCAATGGCACTTCTATAGGAAAAGGACCCCCCAGTTACTGTACCACCAAACTTCCCGAGACTTACAGGACAATATGGTTTACCATAGAAAACTATGTATCTGCCCAGAAGCGCAGAGGTTAAGCGGGCACCGTTCTGTATGTGGAACTTGGCTGCTGGGTTTTATGAACAGGGAAACCAGGCTGTTGTCAGTGCTGGAAGGAAGCACTGTCCTGCATTTGAGGGCAAATACATGATTTAGTCTATTCTGAAGAAAGCTATTTTCCCAAATCAGAGACTCCAAAAATACAACTGGAAAGGAAAGTGGATTCACACCGTAGCACCAGTTTTTAAGAAACTAACGCAGCAGGCTTCAGGCACTAGGGAATGAAAGGACTCGAGAAATTCTTGAAGAGGCTGGTCGTATAAACTTGAGAAGTAGTTTCTCTTCAGAGGAAACTTTTCTTTCACAATATTTCATGAGAGGGTTTTTTTTTCACTAGAGCTAACATAATAGACCACAAGGAAAACGGTGCCCAATTGGATCAAATTACTGGTGAAACAATGCAAGTGAATGTGCATTTAGGTCTGCAGTTCTGAAAACTTCAAGAACTAAAATAAATTGCATGACCCCCTGGCAACTTCCACTAGAACTTATGGGTACAAATTGTTTGCCTCAAGCTGGGTGAAATATACATTCAAATTCAGGCTCTTGAAGGAAATTATTAAGTAGAGCCATATTAGCTTTCTCTGAAGCACACTCGTTTTCTATATTGCCACTGTATAGACCAATTATGTTACCTTTCCATGCTGAGAAATGATTGTTCTGCTAACACAGTTCTGGTAAAAATCAAAAGCACTACATTTTTAACCTTGGGGGATTTTTGTTATTGCTGCTCCCTTGCTAGTTCCTTCAAATGGAAAACATCTTCCATTAATCTAAATGCAAAATTTGTTCAGCTTTCGAAAGTTACTTGAAAAATGTTAAGCACAAAGCAATAAACTTTTTATGCTCTTAAGACCACTAATGCTTTGAGCTTCATATTCATTTTGAAGAAATGAACATTTTATGGTTCACAGAGGAATAGCTACATGAATAATATCTGAGATTATAATGCATCTAGCAGAAAAAGATTAAGTTTATGTAAACTATTTAATCAGATGTGAAATTTTCTCTAGAGGATAAAAAATTCTGACCTTATTTAAGTTTACTTTAAAAAATACCAATATCACATTTCCACCAAGGGAACCCACCGATTTCCCCATTTATGTTGTATAAATATTCATAGAATCGAGGGCTAACTGGATACCACAGCCCCTAGGAAGCAAAAGTAACTTTAGACATGTATCACATCTGCGTGGTGTTCCCATAGAAAATATTTCATGTGAAGTGTGACTGTAACAGTAGTGAGGGGTTGCATACCAAGAGCCCATCATGGCCCTGATGGTGATCAACCAGCTCATCACAAGGGAGATTTTTCAGCAGAGAAGCTCCAATTCACACCAAAATCTTATTTTCATCCATGATGTTTAACATTTTTTCAAGAGAGATCTGTTCTATAACCATCCTTTACCTCTTTTAGCACTACTGCCTGGTGCAGGAGCTTCCTACACCCTCATGTTGCAGTAATTCTTTCCCAGCTTTAGTAAACCAGGTAGTCTATTCCAGAAAGTGTCTGTCTAGTAGTGTTTTGTAAGTAATTGCTTTATTAAAGAAATGCAAATGTGTGTACGCTTAAAAGGTCCAATTAAAGTGGATTTTATGTAAGCTAAAGTAATTCTAGGGAAGCCAGATGATTTGTACCCAGTTAAACTGTACCTGAATTTGGCCCTCATTTCTGCTGAGATCCAAAGTAAAGCTCTTGAGCTGTTTCAAATTAAATTAAGGAAAATCTTGGCATCCTAATTGTCAGCTCAGGTGCATTTATTTTTCTATTAAAAACAGAAAATTACGGAGCTTTTGTAAGTACAATATTTTATGAGTCCACTATAGGTTTTGTGTTCCATACAACACACTAACAAAAAAGCCTCATGCAGAAGAATCCTGAAAAATCAATAGGCTGGATACAAAATAGAAATGCAGCTTAAACAACAACATGATTATGAATAACCTATTTTCAAGCATTGTCACTTGGACGTGGTTTGAGAACAAATGATGACCAGGCCATGGGGAGTGTGATGTGATTTTTTTTTTAAAAAAAACCTTATATTTAAAAGCACCTGGGTATAAACTGTCATATCCTTGTTAAAACAGAACACCAAGCTGGTTTGGGAGCCTTTTGATTTTGCAGCAAATGTGAACTACTGAACATTCAGCCTTTTCTTGCTCTCTTTATTCCAGCAAATTACCCACTCAAGTCAAAGAGGTAAACAGAAGATACTCTATACTCTCGCCCCTTACAAATACGCATTACAAACATACCCTGTGCAAGTCTTCCTTTTCCTTTCTCATAGTATTCAGTTCTCTCAACAAAGAACTCGATTATAAGTTCAATATCAGCTCAAATGTTCACTCCCGCTTTGGTGGCACCTTGGGCTTCTCCCACAGGGAAAAGTCACAAATGCATGTGGGTTCTCTTTTCCTTGTGAGTCCTTCCTACCTTCTACAGTTTTAGAGAGATAATGGGTTGTTTTCAGCAGGGAGATAGCACATCTCCCTTGACAATCTCCTGGCAAGTGTAACATCTAAAACTATGAGGTGTGGTAGGCTGATATACAGACCTGTGCCTTCATAAGGATTGCAGATGTATCCCTTCCTAGCAAGAGAAAGAATCAGAGCGGTCTACAAAATTTTGCTGCATTAATAAGGGGGAAGATGAAGGAAAGGCAAAATTGCTCAGGATGCCACATCCACAAATGCAATTTTGAAAATCTTAAAAGCGGAAAGGTAATGAACATATTGGGGGAGATGCATATTTGGGGGAGAGTATAGAAGAGAAAACAGCAGCAAGACATTTTTCAAGAAAGTTGCCATAAAATTTGACATATCATTTGGATGTCATTCGAAATCCTTTTCTGTTTCATGGCTCTACCAGAGAGCTCCAACCACGCCACTGACACACAAAAACCCGGCCATTTTGCTCAAACTCCCAACTGTACAAAATGGCTACACAAGGCGGCATCTGCCACAGAATGATTGGTATTAGGCATAACTCATTATTCTGACAAGAATCTGGCACGCAAGCAAGCGATCTGGCATAAGAACCGATGAGATAAGGATTTGGCATAACCGCCAGTAGGAGATGAATTAAGCTCAGTGTCAACACAACGCACATGGTTTCCTCTCCACGGACATGCCAAATCCTTGACACAGTAATGAGTTATGCACGATGCCAATCACTGATTGTCAGTTCAATTGCACATCTCTTTTCTGATGCCATCAAACTGCAGTGGGATCCAAAGTTGAGGAAAAAGCTTTGCTGTGAGTTTTGGTGGGGGTGAGAGGGGTGACAGCACATGCAGAGGATGAAGCCTGTTCCCCCTCACCCCTCGCAGGCCCACGGGAAGGAGGAGAGCCTACTGCGCAGCCATGGGGGATATATTTACACAACAATGCTGAGTGTTGCATGTTCGAGTCTAATGAAACAAACTGCCTGAGAAAATGATCAAGCCGATGCCTGGCAACTGTCTCATTACACTAGAAATCCAGTCTTAAACACCTCTTTGCTCAAAAATGTTCAAGTTTGTGTTTCATCTTGTGTGTGTGAGTAGCCCCTTTCATGTGGAAGGAAATGTTCCCAGCAGTGGAGTGAAGCAAAACCACGTACACTGGAAGTGTAAAGATTATTACTTTCTGGTACCATGGGGAAAAGAAGCAGGCAGGAGGCGTTTCTGTCAGCCATAACACGCCTCAGCCCTACAGGCTGCCAGCACGTCTCCTCTGCCCTGCAAGGGCCCTCCACCCCAACGCCTCCTCACCCCCAACAGGTAACACCTCACCCTGCTGCCACAATCCACAAACTAAACACAAAATTGAAACCACTGCCCTCCCCACGGGCCTCCGCAGCGCCTGAGGGCTCCCCTCCCCTTTCCCTGTACTTCTCTCCCCTCAGGCAGGCACACCGCCACCCCCACGCACTTCTGCTGGGAAGGGTCCCAGCCAGCGGGGCCACGAGCCTCCCCTCTCACCACAGGCCCCACACTCTCCTGACAGAGCCCCTGTCTCCATTTAGCCCGCACCCAGGGCTAAACAATAACCAGTTGTTCTGTCACCCAGTGTCCCCTCCCCAACCGAGAAAGGGAATTGGGAAAAGGAGGGAGACTCATGGGTTGAAATTTAAACAGATTTAATAAAATCAGAAAACCAATATCGATACTAATAAAAAAGACACAAAATTATACTTCCCTCAGAGTGGTGGCAAGTCCCTCCAGACACAGTAACCATTGAGAAGAGAGGAGAAAGAGCAAGGGGAGAAGAGAGCAGAGCAAAGAGCTCCCCATCCCCACAAGCTTTCCCATTTATACTGAACCTGACATTAATGTTATAGAACACACCTGTGGGCCAGCCTGGGGCAGGTGCCCTGGATTTAACTGCTGATGGCCTTGATCACCATCCCACAGCTATCCTAAAACTTTACATAAAAGGACAGGGAAAGGCTGATGGTTGCCTCAGAACAAAATCTAGCTTGTGTGGAAAGTGAGCTGGGCTATACTGAATCTTGTAATGTCTATGACACAGTGCCCTAAACTAAATGACGGCAGGCAGAAATGTCTCCTAATATCTGAGGTTGCTTCTGGATTTATTAAAGACAAACAAATGCAAAAATCCCCTCAATAACAAGACATCATGTATTAATAAAATGCCAGAAAGTGCTGCATGAAGGCCCAGACTTGCAGTCATTTACTCTTTTAAGAGATTATTTAACTCAAGAGTTTGGTGAAATGAATTCCATCCAAGTTGGGCTTTGCCTTATTTATTTTACTATAATTTACACAGGTAGGTAAGTAAAAATGTCCATTTTTTTTTTTTTACACTGCAATGGAGGACTCCCAAATAATCTCTTTCCCTTTCCCATCTCCTCAAAAGATGTGTGCAGATTTTGAAAATTATTTTATCCATTTTTGAAACTTTTAATTTGTATCTAGAAAGAAACACAACCCTCCAGAAGAAAAAAAATAGTATAAGGTTCAGAAATTCAGAGGAAAACCAATTCTGTCTTAGAAAACACTCTGGTTTACCAGAAGCTTAAGTGAACCTAAGCTTGTTATGAAAGGATTAGATGTCTTAAACATGCCACAATGCAAAATTGAGCCTTTTGCTTCTTCATTAAGTATTAAAACTCAGCCTAGGCTGATAGCGTTTGAAAGGCAAAAGCATCTGATAACTGTACGGCGACCTATGTGACCTAAGTTGGGTGGTCTCACCCCGTTCACAATGGAGCAGAATTTGTGCATCATAGAAATTGCCACCAAATCCAGTAACCTCGGCCAACAGCTGAACAGAGCCTGGTCTCTCCAGGACACTCACCTGGGCAAGGAACCGAGCCTCCGCATCCATCACCAACTCTTCTGGGGACTTGTGTCCTCAGGACAATTGACACAATACCTTTTCTTAGTAGTTAATCAATGGGGAAAATAAAACAAATAAAACACCAGAAAAGAATAAAAATAATGGACAAGCTTTTCCCTGATGACATTTCCCGCTGCTCTGTTTAGCATTCCCTCTTCATCGCTGCCCTCGGCGCAGCCGCTCCCGCATGCCCTTCCTCAACCTCTGCAGTTGTCATTGCTCAGCGCAACTACAGCATCAACATTGTCAAACAATTTTACAATGACACTATGTCTCAGACAATGTTCGGCCACCACCAGCAATGTAGCGAGTAACCTGTGCTGACAACGCATTACAGCCCTGCCATAACCAATCACTGTCTAACTGAGGAAAAATGGCAGCTAAATTACAACAGAATATGTAACAGCGTGTTTATTAAATTGGCATAGCAGTCTGCTAAACAAGACAAAACAGAAGTGAGGGTACTGGCAACATGAGTCAGAGCTACAAACCAGCAGTAATTTTAATGCCTGTATGTTAGATGAGATTGGGCAAAAGACTGGGTTTTAATTTTGTTTTTTTAAATTTCAATTAAAAGTACTCAGTAACAAGAAAATGATTTAGTTGAAAACGATTGAATACAAGGAAAACAAATTTCAAGAACCCCAAATGGGATAAAACATGGAGAGTATAAAAAGGCTACATTTGACTTGTCAACATGAGAAAGTCCCAGAGTTTTTATTAAAAGGGGGCAGTGGGAAAGACAACCTGCTGTTTAGGGAAGCTGTATATTTAATTTTAGTGCCTATAATGGCATAGCCCATGACTATAAGGTATTATTTAAGACCTATCATGCTATTTCCTTGGAGGATATCTCTCTGCACTTTCACAGTATGCTGCAGTTTGCTAGTCTCTGTACAATTTAAGTACTGTTTACTGATTATTATTGAGTATGGGACAAAATTCACCCTCTCTGGACCAATAAATATAAGCTTTATACACAGAGTAGCAAAATGTTTCAACTGCTGCTTGCCACCGTATGATTCAATGAACATATACTTTAAGAAAATGAAAACAAAACAAAATAACCAAACACAGAGTCATGGTTTATTAACACAACATACTGCAAACCTAATTAAAAGTCAAATACGCAATACCCTCATCAAAATCCAAATGTTCTTTACAGAAATATCAAGGAAGAAGGGGCATACAGGGGACGATACCACAAAGGTAATCAGAATTCATCTTCTGGGACTCATACCCTATTACTCAAAGCTCATTATCAGTACTCCATGCAGTAAAGCAACACCTAGAGACCACATCATTAGCTTCCAACACAAGCCTTACCCCTAGTCTGAAAAACTGTAACAAAAAGCCCCACTAATACACAAGAAAAATCAGATTTTTTGTTCTGCACGATATAAACCTGGTGAAGTTTTAAATAAGATGTTATTAAACAAAATGCTACAAAACAGCATCAGAACCTTGTAAAAATGGGACTGGTCCTTTCTAAATATGCCTATAACCTAGTAATGAATGTAGCCGAGCTATTACACTATTCTAACATCTAGATTTCATCTGTAAATACTCCTTCTATAATACAGCCATGGTTGCTTCCTTTTTTGGATTTGGATTCTTTGTCTGCTGATCAATCCCTCCCTATCAACTGGCAAAACATAATTCATTAAGTAACTAAACATAACTGACTACTCTGAAGCACATAATCTAATTAGTTGAAGGAGAACACTATCTCTTCTCTACATTAACTGTCCAACAGGAAGACAGGAAACCTCTAGCCTAGAGGGAGAGCAGACATGAAAACAGCAATGGTCACCTTGAGTTTTACATGCTGTGTAGTACAGAAATATTCTCAGGCAAAAGAAGGTGAAGAAAGCAACTACCACAATATTAAAGGAAAAAAACAATACACATTAAAATACGGCTCAGAAAAACAGGCTTACAAAATTGTCAGAAACTAATTCCAACCAATAAGCAACAAACCATTCCAGGTGCAACTAGCACCTTCCTCTTTTACTGTGAAAAGGGTGAGGAGAAAAGGGCTACTGAGCAAACAGAGGTTAATTCTGCAAGATGGGAGTGAAGGAAGTGGTTAACATTACAGCAATGCTATATTCTATTTCTTTCAGACCCCACCTTGCAGTACTCTACAACCTATAAAAGTCTGTGTCCCATTTATTAGGTTTCACTGTCAGAGGTAGTAGTGACAGTGACTAATGTATAATGTCTAGTGCTTCTACGCCGCTCTCTATCTGTACATCTCAACAGCAGCAAAGACTGTGACACAGTGCGGTGTAATGACATCCTGCAGACCAGTAAAGACAAGCACTTGCAACACCAGAAGTCACATCTGTTGTTAGAGGTCAAGAGAATAGGATTTGGTAACAAATAGGAGTCAAAAGCACTAGACCTCTCCTAGGAGCCAACCTACTAATTTGCTGAATTTTCCTTTTGATTGAATCTATTAATTGGGAAAAAGGCACGGTGTTATGCAATTGTTCTACTGTCACCCTGATAAATGAGCTAAGAGTCGGGGATGGCATGTGGCTGATGCCAGGCCAAGTTCAGTCCCCTACAGTGACAGAGACACACATTCTGGTCCCTGGCTGGGCATGCTAACCCTTTCTTCTCAGCACGTACAGATAGCAGGCAACTGATTGAGCTCGACTGCTTTACAGCTAAGATGATCATACCTATTCTGGTACTTTTATGGTGAACAGAAAGTTCACAATATCATAAAAGTCCTAGATATGGCTGAAAAAGGACTGCTGAAGGCAGTGTTGTTGAAGGGTTGTGGAGATTCTGGGCATATTGCTGTTTGTAACATAGGATGAAATGATGCTGTGCTCAAGGAGTTACTTCCATCCAGACTGGACATTCATGTCTGTAAAATACTTCCAGAATTGCCATCAAGGGCTCCCTTAGCTTCTCCTTCTCCCCTGGGACTGTACACTGTGCTGAGAGTCTCAGGAGCAGATCACAAGTTATCAACCCTGGCATCATCTGCTTCCCCAGTTCCTATCCCAGCGCAGGAAGCTACTACACACTGCCTTCAGTCCTAGCTCTGCATGGGGTGAGAAGCACTGGAAACAAAAGAGGAAAGGTTCCTGGCGCTAGGAAAAAAGCACATCTGCCCAGGATACCCCATCCCAGCTGGCGCACTCCTGGGCACAGCTGTGCAGCGGGTGCTCAGGAAGGCATAAAATCAGCGCAAGTTGCACTGATGGGTAAAGCATTCACAGGAGGAAGACATCTCATCTGCTGTGTTGCATTTCCTGATGCTGTTCAGTATCATTAACTGTGTCACCCTAGCATCCCACGCAAGGGCTACAAGAAGTTGGCAAATCTATGACCACTCATCCAAGATGATGAATTCTCTGCATATCAGGCTGCATTTGGTTTGCCAAGTTGGTCTTCAAATGAACCTCCCAAGGTACTGGCACAGGCCTCAAGAAATGATCATTGACCTAATAGCTACATCACTGAAATATTATCTGTTGCTAACTTTCACTGAGGGAAGATCCTCATGATTGTGAAAGTCACAGAAACCTGATTAAGCTTGAATTGTGATCATAAATACCATATAAACCCCATGTGCATTTTCACCTCTGTTACACAATATCAAAAATCTTCTGAAGATTTTAACTGTAAATCAGAAGGTTCACACATTCTGAGAGATTTGAAGAAAACAGTAGGGATGAACTTTGGTGGAAGCCCAAGGCATCACAACTGAAGCACAGGGACAAGCAGTTACGCTGGGTGTTGCAGAGGCAGACGGTTCTGTAGCTGTGTCTGAAAGACAACAGGCTTTGTAGCCAAGGGGAAGCCTTGAGGCCCCAAGCTTCACTTTCACTCCAGTCAGCTTAATTTACTTGCAAATCAGTACACAAGCTATGAACTGCAATAGAAGTATTTTACCATTGATAGCAAGCTGAATTAAAAAATAAATAAAAATACATCTAGTAAGGAACAAAACAAATAACCAATGGTTTGCTCAGTGATATGCAGCTTTTTACACTGCAGGTGAGGTCTAGGACTTTCAAATGAAAATAATAGTTTGGGATTTCACCTTCCTTCAGCATCCCACTGTAATGTAGCCCATGTCCAGCTTGGTTTCAACAGGTCTCAGCGTCTTTCAGAAGTCTGTACACATAAGAAATTGCAGTTTGCCCATCAGTGCTGATGCTTTTGGTTGTTACTCAAGTAGATCAGCACATGGAATTTCTACTTAGCAGGATGTTCCGACATTTCAGTGCCTCTTGCCTTCCCATGCTGGAAATAAAAATCAGTATTTCAAAATTATCTGTGAAATACATCTGAGGAGCTTCATTTTAACAATGGCAAATGACAAGACTGAAGGCTGGTTATCATTATATAATCTTTCAATAAAAGCATAAACTAAATCAGTCCCTTCCAGTTCCCTTCCCAATCCAATGAGCTTGATCAAATCACCCTTTCCAATACAGAAAACATGCCAAAAAATATTGACCATCTTTACTCATTGCTTTGGTGCACATATATGATGTGCTATGCAACTGGCAAATACACCCCCTCCTCTGCAACCTTACGCATTTGTTCCTCCCCACGCCATGAATCTCAGCTTGTGTACTGGAAATACCTCTGACTAACCCGCATGCTGTAGCCAATTGAAGAAGGTGCCACAGAGAGCAGCAGAGCCCTGCATTGTTTTCTCTCCTTGCCTATTCCTCCCCGCCCCAACTTCTTACCAAAGAGTTGCACTTTTGTACTTTGGGGCCTTTTATTTTAATTTATGCAACAGCTTAAAACATTTTGTTAGGGCTGAGTGAGACCATCTGTGCAAGAAATAAAAGATGCCTAAGGGTAAAATAGGCAAGAGCAGTAATGCTGAATATGTGGAAGGCAATCGACTGCCTATGGATTTTGTATCTACCGCTGTGACCTTTCAAACGATGGAGTACAATCAAGGGTAATTTCCATATAATGTCTGCTCCAGAAAAAAAAATTAATCCAGAACAGCCTTAGTACTTTCCAGAAAACTGGACAGCCTCAATTGCCTGTCACTTCTCAATGCCTATGTACAATTTAGCGTGACATTTGCATAACATTATAAAAAAATCTCCTTCATTATGTCCTACAAGATCTGCCAGCATGTTTTCCTGAGGTGAGCAGGGACTCAAGTTGATTCCGAAACATAAACTTTTTGTCAAGGATGGCAATGTTGCTCTTTAAAATGATGGATCACTTCCTACAACTCTTAAATTACCATTACAAAGCCCTGACCTTGTGTGCATTAAGTATTCCCTAAAGATGTGGAGGAATATTTTACGAGTTGTTTCATTTTGCTGTCTTCTTTCTGATTACCTTTGGGGCTTATTAAGAAAGTATTTTTTTTTTTATTTTAAATAACTTAGAGTGGTCCAGGACTAAGAGGGGAAAAAAAACCCCTAAATTGGGGTTGAAATATATTTAAGTTCAAAGATGAAAGAGTTTTATTTACAGAAAACAGTTTCAAGGAAAGTAGTAAGTAGTTTTATCCAGGGAACCTCCTCCCTCCTTTGGAGCAATTACGTTCAAGTGAAGCACACAGATGGAAAGTTTTGTCTCACTGTCAACATTATATTCTGGAAAAGGAAAATCAGCTTCAAGATGACCGGTGACAATGGGCCAAGTCCATCAGTGGTGTAGGCTAATTTTCAGAGCTTGAGGCACAAGGGTACGTGGGAACACTTTCAAGAAGGAACACCTGAGGCCAGAAAAAGGACGTACCTGGAATCACTATCAGAAACCTTCAGAAAAGGCACTGATGGAAAACCTGCTTGCTATTTAACAGGGGTCAACTCTGCTTGCAGGCAAAGGATACATCCTTGAATAGTAAAAAAGAATCAAGTACCTTCATAAGTAATTTAATAATATACCATTCCAGAGTAGTTAGAATCCTGTTTTTGGTCTTGTGCTATTCCCATTCCCACATACACATGATAGTCAACAAAATTAAGAAATTATTCTCATTTTTCTTTAAACCTTTTCCATCCCCTGTAGAAGTGTCCAGGACTAGGAGGCAGAAAGAACCCAAACTGAGGCTGGAATATATTGCTAGGACCTGGACATCCTGCATTACAAAATGGCTTAGAATAGGAGAAACACTATCACCACCTCAAGTCAGAACTCAGCAGTCGATGAACATGTGGTGGCACAAAGGGACAAGTGGAGGTGCAAATAGATTGCTACCTTAGCAGTTCACGGGGTGTTTTTATTACTTCCTGCATGACTCCTCCCTTCACAATATCCTGGTGACTTATATGCTGTAGTTATTAAATGTGGGTAATAAAAAAAAAAAAAAGCCAATTTTTTAACAACTGCATGGTTTTGTTCTATACAAAAACAAAAGACAAAACTAATCTGCAACAGTGAAGGTAACTAATGGCTTGTGGACTGGATTGCTCAGAAGGCAGATAATGGCCTCAGCAGCCAGTGGTCTGTATGTGACCAGGGTCAGTAGTGACTCCTGTTTGACAGCTACTCTCCAAATTCTAATTTCAGATTTTCTACAGGGCAAGTACACACATGCTTGTAACTGCACACAGAACTCTCAACAAACAGGCAGCTTGAGCTGCCAAAAGAATGCAGAGGCTGAGAAAGCCTTAAGTCAAAAAGCAATCCTATGCAACCTCAAGACTGAAGGAAGACTGACGAAACAGTACGTACAGCACTGTGCATACCCCATCACATTTGCCCTGCCCCATTTACCAAACGAAAAACAAACTCTGTTCGACAGCATCATCAGTACTGGAGTTTCCAAAAACCGAAACAAAACCAAAAAAATCCGTATCGGACAACACCACCACCTGCAACACCGCCACCACAAACCAACCTGTGAAATTCAGACTATTAATGTGAGTGAAAAGAAATCTTGAATCTGAGAAAGCATTATGCATCTATTTTCCTTATTTTACTGGTTACGGCTATCTCCCTAGCAACATATGTTTCAGTGAACTAGAGCTTTGTCATTAGAAACAGGTTCTTAATTAGGAGCTTATAATAATTTATAAACTGACAGCTGTGGCACCAAACTAGCTTATCAAAATCTAACGATTACAACAAATAAAAGCCCCACGTGAAAAGCCAGCCAAACAAACAGAAAACAACCCAAACCCCCAGATTCTGATCCCGAATTGCTGCAGCATACACCTGCACATTCTGCATCTCAGCTGGCCTGTGCGGGAAGCGAGCTCCAAACGACAGGAGATCTGTGGCAGGCCATTAAGTGGACTCAGTAATAAGGTCTAATGCCAGTGTTGTTTTGCCAGGAGCAGAAACAAACGTATCTGGGAGATGCTTGTTTGTTGTAGGCGATGCTAAAATTATCTTGGCTCCTTCTAATGGGATAGAAAAGCTGGTGCCATTTGGGCAAGTGACTAAAATGAGGTAGTAGGAGGTCCAAGTGCAGGATGGAGTCTCCTTTAATGATTTGTTCACCATCGCGGGGAGCAACAGCCTCAGTGCATGCCCTGTCGAGGAGATATCCCAACCGAGCCAAAGCCGAAATTCCCCGCAGCTCTCTAAGCCTGATGGAGACACATAATGAAATACAATCCTGTCAAGCTTGGCCCCTGGGTAACATTTTCACTTCTACATTCCATTTTCAGTTTAGGTCGAGATTTTTAAGAAGACAGCAAGCAGCACTCCAGTCCCAGGTGACAAGATCTGCTCAGATTTAGTCTTTGAATGTTGCAAATTAAATTCCCTCATCAGGCCTCTAATCACTCTTACCAGATGGGGCTTGTGCTCAATTTTGGATCCACAGGAAATTTAATGGTTATTGTTTCTGTTTAAATAGGAGATTATTGCATTTTAATAAGTTCTCTTTGGGACTTGCAGCAACAATAGAGCACTATGAATTACTGTAGATAGCTGTTACTGCATGCTGGGGAAAAATCAAGTTACTAAGTGTGACAAGTTGCTTTTTCTTCCCTTCCAGCAATCGCTCGGAGTGTATTTACCACCAAATTAAGTATGTGCCGTGGGGATAATATTTTTATCCTGCCGAGGGGGGAAGGCGCTTGTCTGTGTATTTTCATTAAAATGACACATCTGTTCAGCAATTTCACAAAGTAATTCTGCTGAAAGTTTTATCAGCTAATTTTAATTATTCACTCCAGTGGGTTGAATACAGGATTCATCATGTTGAATTAATACATTTGACGGGAATTTCACAAAGAGGGGGGAGAAAAAGCAATCAACAAATTGAATTGTCATGCAATATGGATTAAATTGAGATTCTTTAATTAGGATAAGCCTGAGATTTGGTATTTTGAAGGTATTAGAAAGCTTAGCAATACAGTGGTAAAGATTAAGAAAATGCAATTAAATATTACGCTTTGGACACAGGCAGCGTATCATGTGAGCAGAAGACAAGGGTCCTCTTTTTAGCAGCGCAGTTAGTAGTGTCGGTTTCAAGAATTTCTGAATGTCTGAGTTATCGGGGATGCCAACCAGGGACGACTTCTGTCTGACAAAGCTGAGCCACAAGGAGGGGGTTTTGTAAAGGAGACTGTCCTTCTAAATGATGGAACTGTACTTATCTTTTAAAAACTACTTCTAACATAATCGCCCACAGACTATGAATCATCATATGATGTTAAATTTCAGTTTATATATAAACAGATACATAGACTGGGTCTGAAGTCATACAGACTATGTTTGACAGGCAAATTAGAAACGTGAGTGTACATTTAAAAGAAGCAGCAGAAATGAAGTCAGACCTCCAGACCAGTATGATTGTGGGTGACAACAGGCAGGTAGATTTTCCTAGATTAAATGTCCCTGTCGGACGGATGCAGTTTTGTTTAGCTGTAAATCATAACTAAAATTTAAACTATTTTATGAGTGGAATCAGTGAAGGTATGTACAGAAATTTGTATACTTGCTAAAAGGTAAATGAAAGAACTGTGCCACAGAAGATTTTATCCTAATCTGAATTTTATTACTACTTTCTTCACCTCCAAAGCCAGAAGACAGGGTTACTGAGTTCCAACTAGTTCTAGAGAAATCCAGAGGCCCTGACCCTCACTGGGAAAACTGCTGAATATGTTGATACATGTTGATGAAGAGTTGGCTGTAAGCAGTATGACAAATTGCATAACAAAGAAATATTTGGCAGCAACAGTACGCTGCATTTATCTAACAATACCTATTTTAATATGCTGTTATTGCTGCTTTTTTCCATTGCTTACATCATACCCTGAATATACACTGAAATGGTGTCTGATCTTAAAACTCACCAGTGACCGTGCTCTCTGGCAACAGCATAATATCATGATGCCATGTTGCAACACTTTATGTTTGCCCTGAATGGATCTTTTAAATGTACATGAGAACTCCAAAACCATTGAATTTCAGCAGGCTGTCTCTATGATCTATCTCCAAAAGATTTAATCAACATTTCAAATTCAATGCAATTCTTTTCCTCAAGAATAACGTTTTATTGTACTATCACACTACAATTCAAATCCAGATGAATATATCCCCATCTAGCCTTAACAGCATGAGTCATGTTATCTAACTTTAGTCATTCAAAATTTAAATGTCTAATCCAAACTAGTCACCTGAGCTTTTTCTATAGACAAATGAAAGAGCTAGACATCCTCAGAGGATGGCTTAACTCACCTTTCACTGATACATAGCTGAAGACAGGATGGGTCATTCTTTGGAGGCGACTCTGTCAGTTGGCAGGATACAGAGAGGTCTGGAAAACTAGTTTACACTAGACATTTCTGATCCTTGCTCCTGGCATCTATCCTGATGTATAACCCTACTTCCTTTCTGGACCTGGTACTCCATGATGCATCGTACATGATCAAGGTTGTCTGGCCTCAGTCCAAGTTTCTGCCTCACTTCCCAGTCTGTCCATCCTTGAACTTGCTCCTGACCAGCCTTCCTGCCCTCGTTCTAGCTCGCTCCCTCCTTCTTACAGACTCCAGCCTCTGCAGTGGGCTTCCCAACCTGCATTTTGACCTCAGCATTCTGCCTTGCTCTTTGGATGGATGCTCTTCGGAGCATCCTTTTGCTCCTCCATCTCCTTGCATCAGTTTGGCATTTCAGTGCCTGTGGCTCCTGCCTTTCTGACCTGACCACACACGGAAAGGGAATCTTTTCAAACAGCAGAAACTACCCATCCTGAGAGAGGCCAACGGCACCCCTAACTTCATGAAATGAATTTCTAAACAATTGAGATGCTGAAGTGACGTACAGCTTTGAGCTTCAAACCCACCCATTTTCAACATGTTAATCTCTTTTATTTCATAGGGAAAAGACTAACCTTCCTTTAAGGTACCATGTTGACTGTAGGGATGTAGTTTTAATTCCTGTTAATAAATGTTTTCACACATTTCCTGTGTGATCCTGGGCAGGTCTGGAGATTTTTAAAAGCGTTCATCATTCTGCCATCTCTACTTCTGAAAATTACTGAAAACTTTACCATTCAGTGGACGAAGCGTTAGGCCAGTTCTGAACTCTGGGTTTTATTGAATTCTTACTTTGTTATTTCTCTGAGACGTTGACAGAATCAATTTATGTCTGAAAACGTCTTTGAGACTCCTGAAGCATTGTAACTCTGAATGACAAATATTTTTACTGGGAGCAATTTTTAAATAGTCAGCAACTTAACAAGTTGTACAGTATCTAGCACACAGAGGTCCATTCTGATCAAAACTTCTAATTATTATTTCAGTAGAAATATTAAGCAAATTATTACTGTGACAGCAAAAATTTTATTTTTTCATGCTTGGAATTCTAGAAATTCGACATCTAAATTAACTTTTATAATACAATGGTCACTGAGTTTTGCTAGAAAGGCCACAAAGCTTTGATTTTTGTGTAAATTATTGACCTCATGATCACCAAATGAATCACCCGTTGAAGGACTGACACAATGCACGTTTCAAATCTACAGAACTGACACAATGCGGTTGTCACTTTTCATACTGATAGAGGTCTCCAATTGCATTTCACACATGGGTTTGTCAGTGAAAGCTTAATGTGCCTTAAATAGCTCTGCTACCCAAGCTAAAACGCAGCCTCACAACTGTGGATCCTTCACAATGGAAGAAATAGCTTCCAGAAATCCTTACTGTACTTTTATTAGCATCCCCATTAAAACAAACAAACAAAAATAACACGGATGCAAACACACCTTATCTCTCTCTTTGCCAGTAAAAATGAAAGCATTACTTTGTGAATGGAAAAATTTGACAAAAAGCTGAAGATTCAGTCAAAACCTGCAAGTTTATCAGACTGCAATTCCATCCCCAAAGTTAGCTGCTGCAGAGTTCAGAGATTTGAAGGCCAGGCTTCAATTACACCGGACTGTTTACACATTTCTTTCTCTGCCTGCCCTTCTGCTGCCCCTGTGCTGAGATGTCACATTATCCTTATCAGCAGATTAAAAAACCTCTTTGCAGAAACACTTATCTGTATGATACCAGTGATGACACTTAAGCTTCAACTTTCCTATTTAACACTCCATGTGCCTTACTGATATCATCCTGGGCAGATGAAATTATGTGTTCAAGACTTTCACAGGGTCAGAACAGCCAACACAGGTTGGATAATGGTCCATCCAGCCTAACCTCCTGTCTCCAATCTGTTTCAGAGGAAGAGACAGAAATATCTCAAAGTCACAGGATAAACCTCCACCAAATAAACTTCTCTCCTGTCACATAAGATTTATAGCCTCACTTAAGTTCGGATTCTTGACAGTTCCCTCCTAAAACTCTGCTTTATTTTTAGTATTTACCATAACAGCTGGAGACACTCTTCTTGTTGATATGAATCAACACCAAACCCTTCTCAAGCCTGACCCGAAGAATCATTTTTTTCCTGAGCTTAAAAAAAGAACAAAAAACTCTTGCTTGATGTTAATTTTGCAGCTTCTCATTTCTCTGAACTTCTCCTTGCTCTTGAATTATGAATCCACTGTAGCCAATAAACATACCTGAGGTGAACATTTCTGAAATGCAGAATACAGCTCCTGAATGCTATCCAAGGGGCAGCGTGGCCCACTTAACCGCCTAGGAATTTCACTGAAGAGCCTGAAGAAAGCAAGAGAGCAGGAAGGCAAAACACAAGTCCTTACACATCCCAGTCAGATACTGAACAATCTTTAACGTACTCCCTATTGTCAGATATTTAATAGATATCATGAATATTCTGTCCTGTCATGGTTGGGTACTCGCGAACATGCTAAAATAATTACAGTGAATTGGATTCAATTTTTAAAAAGGATGAAATTTATACCTAATATTTCTGGCTTCACAGACAGCCAACCAAAAGAATAAGAGAGATGTTAAGATAACTGCTCATTTGTATTGTCTTGTTCCTGAGCAGTAGCATCCAACTACTTAATCTAAGGCACAGTCTAACAAAAGGGAAAGAAAACCAAACTGAAAACCCAAAGGATCAAAATGGCTTTAGCTAGGTGTGGTGCTATTATGTAATCCAGGAATACCAATATTTGATAATTGCATTAGCACTCTGTGTGACCTCATCAGGAAGGTAAAATTACTCTATAATTATATTGGCTCACTAGAATTTCCTGTAGGAATATACTCCTCTAACTTAAGTCAGAAAAGCAAGAAGGAAAACGCCATCATGACTATACAACTTCCGACCAGACCCTGGGGGAGCAATTACAGGACAATGGCCAACTTCCACGCTTCAGCTTGACATCATGCAGCTCTTTTCCAGGATTAGGAATGTTTTAGGAAGTGAAATATCTAAAGGCTGATGCACCATAGAGGTAAAAGGCTCTCTGGGGGAATGAAAATAGTTTGTAGCTTGAGGGGAAAAAATGTTCTGTAGACCTCTGGTCTCGCAACACCGTAGGAAGCAAAGGTGTATGAGGATACTGATGTAAAAGACTGGGAGACAAATGACACAAATAATAGGGCAGTCTTTACGTTGTTTTCTAAGTAATGGCTTGTTCTGAATAAAAACTACCTTGCTTCAAAAAGGATGTCTGATCACAGAGTAGACTTCTGCTCATAGCATCCAGAGGAAGAAGAGTGAAGATGCTCAGCCTAGCCTAGTGCTGCAGAGGTACTCTTAGCTGGTACACACACTAATATAAGTCGGGGCCTGGTCTCAAGATGGGAAAAATGCACCAAATCCCCAGGAAAAATGATGTTCCAGCCACCTATCACACAGAGGCTGGTGAAGCTGTTTATCTGGTACCTGTAACATGTATTTTTCATCCTAACTTATCTTCCTATGCATCACATTTGATTAAGAATTAGAATAAAGAAAATGTGTAGCAAACTTATATTTATGTATTTATTTTGCATTTTTTCAGACTACTTTGCCTGTTGAGAAGAGCAATTACTAGAGACTTCTGAATATGGGTCCTGGTTAGCAGGCTCACCTCAATAAACTTCCTCTTACGAAAAATAATTGCAAAATCCATTCCTGTATTTTGTTTATTTCTTAATATACCAGTTTTATTTTAATGTATCAGTTACAATCGACAAAACTGGCATGAAAGAAATCAGTCATACTATGTCAAAACTAAACACATTTAATTTTACCAAATATCTGCTGTTGACACCTGATGAAAGGCAGAATAGCTTTATATTAAGTATTTAGTGAGGAAAGTGAAGCCATTTTTAATTTTGCCAGCTAAAAACACAGCTACAGGCATGAACAGAAAATCAAACTCCTGAAATTGTGAAAAAGTTTTTTCTTTCATTGAAGGAAAAAAGGTCCCTTTTAAGCATGTTTCAAAACAATAAATGAAAAATAACCCAGACAGAGACATTCTCAGCCAACTTTCATTGCCGGGAGTGTTTTTACGGCCAACTTATAACCCCCGCAAAACAGGTTTTACAAAGTAATGAATATACAGCCAGGACCTTAACACCAGCAGACATGGCTAAAGTACTGAGCACATGGAGTTTACACTCAACCCATCCAAACTGCAGCTTACCCAACTCACTTTAAATGGGCCACCATTTCATCTGCAGATGGTACATATATGCAGCAGTCAAAATGGGTGACATATTAAGATCATGACAAAGCAATGATGACAAACTTCCAGACAGTAGAGACCACAAACATTACTGCCAGAACACACACAGAGAAAAGGAGCAAAAAAAAGCCAACCCAGACACTATCAAAAAAACCCCAAGAACAGCAACAGTCATAAAAATATGTTAAGTATCTGTCTAAAAATGAAAAATAGGACTTTTCTTTAGGCAGCCTCTCAGATAGCGTGTACCAGTGCAGGCAGAGCCCAGCTCAGAGCATGCTCTTACCTCCCCCTTTTTCAGTCACTTGGGTCTTTAACTTCTGGGTGATCTCTCCCGTATCACCCAAGGTATAACATAGTGAGTAACTAAAAGTGAAATTGAATATATAGACAAAATCAATGCATAGATTTTCACCCAAGGCAGGCAGGTTTTCCTGGTTTCTACACATTAAAGTCATTCATAGCCTCTGTGCTCAACTGGTACAGAGGTCTGCTGTCAAACTTCCTCCATACAACACACATAAAACCCCCCAAAATCCCATATACTGAGAAAAGATAAACCCACACAAATTACTGAGTTTCAGCATTGATACAAGAAAGTACCTGCTGTTCAGTAAAAGGTCTGATAGAATAAGTGGCAAATAAATATTTTGACTGTTAAAAACAATTTTGGGGAGCCATAACAGGTTACTGTTGAAATGATTACTTAAAAGGTACTCAAAAGCTGTTCATTTTGTTTAAGGACTTCAATAAAAGTTTCACTTTGGAATAAACGTTCCATCAATAACTCACTCCAAGCCTTTTTCCGGCTTACAGGAAAACACCATGTTTTTCTTCTTCATGTATTTAAAAAACTACTGGGCTCCCTCAAATTCTCACTGCAAATAGAATAGGGAAAGATAATACTACTTGTGATTTCTGTCTCTAGTATGAAGCCAGTTTCTTACTTACACAAATGCAACATTTAAAAAATTACAAATGAAGTTAGTGTACACACTCCCTCTCTCTTCTGTTTACTGGAATAATACTTTCACTGTTTTTTAACATGAAATCAATTTACACTGAAAACTTGCTATACGCCGAACAGAAAACCAAAAAAAAATAGCAAACCCCATCTTATTTTGAACAACAGAAACAAAAAGCTGATATCCAAAATATACAGGTATTTTGCTTTAGTAGTTCTAAATGGATCAATCCACAGAGGGCCACATCACGTAAATACAGGAACATGTTCAGTGTCCCGTCAGTGTTCCTAACACAGGCAGACAGGCAGACGTCCGACTTGCAGAAGCAATGCCAAATGTCTATCAGTAAGATATTACCATGGCCAGAAATAACTGCATTACGATGACTGTGTGGTTACTCTGTAAGACAGCCCAAGTGGAGGAAATATTTACTCTTCAAGTTGAGAATTCTAAAATCAATCTAATGTCACTTAAAAATAGGAGACACAACTTCACTGATATGCTGATCATAGAAACCACACAGGGAAGATGCTGCTCTTTCTGTGAACACAAGATAGTGTAAAGTAATGTAGTTCCACCGAATTCAAGGAATCCACACATTTATGACAGATGAACATCTCGTCTTTTATATTTGGAGAAAGGTAGGATAAACACCATTCCACCATTCCAACAAATTCCTGTTAACTCCACCAACTTAAATGGATTTACGTTAGAATATATTTTTTCTTAGACTCTCAAGTTGAAAAACTATGCAGACATTAAAAAAATTCTTGGCAAGATTAAAAGTAACCAATCACTGGCACTTCACACTGGAGATTTCCAAAAATTCAAACTACACAGAAAAATTTCACATGCACATTAGTGATCTAGAACCCAGCTTCTATTTCCGTAAGTCATTTAAGCCACTGAGGAGCCCGACCTTTGCTGTCTTCCAATAAAATTTAGGACTGCAAGAGATTAGCCACCTTCTGATAAAAGCCTTAGGCTCCTACGTTCCTGCTTTTACAGATCTGAGCCACAGCTGAATTGCGAAGGTTAAAGGCAAAATTCTGCCTTACACTACCGTTCTTCAGCTGCAAATGTCCACTCACACAAACTGTACTGTCTTACACTGTGTCACGGCCTGCTCACCTGGGAACAGAATAAAGAGGTCTTAAAAATTCTCTGTTCCTGAAGGGAACTGCTTGATTTGCTGAATGAGTACCACTGAAGAACTTTTAAGTTCCTTCAAAATAACCCAGCAGCAATGACAAAAATCTCGAGCCCTTCTGGCAGGACAGGTGGCATGTTGAAGTGTCTCGTGTTCTCTCTTCCCTTCACATCTAACTCATCTGTTCTTTTCTTTCATTGAAAAACACAATCCGCATTGTTAGGTTTTGTGTGTAAGTATGTGTGGTTTATATAACATTTTGTGCCATCTAATTAGTATACTAGCAATTAAAAATGAAACCATGGCAGAGCTCCACTTGCCACTTTCACCTTGTCACAAAGGTACTTGATGTTCACTGTGTCTTAAATAAAACATATCACTAGCACACAATTTTTTTTCCCACCATTTGGTATAATTATTCCTGACAATTTGCCCATCACACCGTAAGAGTCTTTCCAGAAGGAGAAAAATACTACTTTGTGTTCTTGTGATCACAAGTCTAATTGAGCGGAAAACAAATCTGTTAAAAAGGAAAAAAAAAAAAAGAAAAAGAAAAGAAAAAAGAGAGACTGAGGAAAGACAGGCTAATGTTTCACTCAGTTAAAAATAATATAATATGATGAGCAAGGAAATGTGCTACCAACCACTCCTGGAAATCTTAATAGATTTCCTTCCCCTGATTTCCAGAGGAAGTCTCTGCAGCAGATGCTGTTTTCATATAACTGATGATGACATTCAGGTCTATTTTACTGTGACGTACAGCTTTTTTTCGTAGTTTTTAATTATGCCTATCATTATTACTTTCAAGCTGGGGTATGGCAATTGCTGGGTCGCAGTGGTACATCGCTGCTAGCACCGATGCTGACTGGTGCGAAGGCCACTTTCTCTTTAATCTGTGGCAGCAGAAAACTAGGTGCCACGTGTGTAATTTAAACTGACAGGAAACATTAGCATTACTGTACACTTTGTCAATTAAATGATGGTTTAATCAGTACAAATCTGAATGGTCAAATAATGTTATAATTAAAAGGAAATAATGGAAAGTGGTTTGGTGATTAATTAACAGAACAGCAAGTACCAGCAGCACATCTTGTCTGTGATATTACTTCTCTCCTGTTACACACTGGCTGGGGTGGGGGTGGTGCCAGCCGCTCTGACCTTGCAGCCTGAGAAAATCCATTTCTGAGCTGCAGATCCAGCAGCAATGGCAATTTTCACAAGCTCAAAAAAATGAGAGAGAGTTTTACCTTTTTACCTTCCCTGCAGTGCTCTTCAAAGCACTGCCATACACAATCACTAGTGACTCCTGACTTTTTTTTTTTGTCTGCCTTTACAAATAGGAGACTGGATACCTTGTAAACCCTGGACACCTTGACATATATTCTGGAGCACCAGAAAATAATGCACTGTCTTTATCTCCCACTGGCTGATGTCTTGATCATTACCACAGCTCTGCACCTTTCTTACTGCACTGGCATGCAACAAGCCACAGCACAGTATGTATTGGCAGTCTATGAGACATACTGTAACATACAGGACTAAATACATAATATATCCATCACCAAAGCAGTGCAGCACTAACGGGGAAGCACTCACTCTGGTATCTCTAACATATATTAGTGTGTATTGTGTAAAGTATGAAAAGGTACGCTTACAATGTCAGGAGGACTTTTATGATTCAAGAAAAAAAAATAATCCAGTTTTCCAGTGGTGGGTGCTAGTCTCTGGATAGCAAGGCTTAGCTTCCAAATACTCTCAATATTCACACCTCTAAAGAAACTTAAAAGTATCAGGGGTGTTGTAAGAAAGGCCCCAAATGAAAGCATGTAATATTTGAAACTTTTTTTTTAGATTACATAAGCTTTAAAAATCCGTACTCAATTTGAGATGGGTATGATCTTAGAATTGAACCTACTGCTAAAGTTTAGTCCGCTGGATTCTCACCGGGATGCCAGCTCTGATTTGACTGTCTGGCCTCCAGCAGACAAAGGCTGGTACCATAAATGTCATCCTTTCACTTTGGGTCATCAATCCCTCTCATAATGGTCAAAAAAAGACCAGCAGATGGATGTGTTAAAAACAACCAATGGACCAGCAAGAGAGTCAGGTCAAATCCTACCATTCAGAATAGGGAGAGCTGCCCCAGCGCCAGCGTAGCACAGTACAGACAGCGAATTTTCTAACGTCCAGGGTTAGTGAACAACAGAGCTGAAGACTCTTCACCAAAATTTGTCGTGTTTTGCCTTATTACAGTGTATCATACAATGAAACAGCAACATGCACATTCAATCACGGGTAAAATGAGGGTGGGATGTTATATTTAATATTTATACGCATGGCATACTGGCAAAATTACTGGCATCTGTATGTGTGTGAATGACTGTTTTGAGGAACATGTGTTGTGTGCAATGCTGTTTATTATCAGTAAATGAAGCCAAAAGCTAAGTTGAAAATGAATGCTAAATTAAAAATTATATAAAATGGAGTGAAATGATTTAATTAGCAGATTATAAGTGACATGCTTTACTATTAGAACTAGCTTGGGAGGGATTGAGGGAATAGAGGAGGAAAAAAAAACCCTTGACTATACACAGAAGGGTGGAAAAACATTTCTTTTCCCTCTATCTGTGGAGTTAGAAACACAGTAACATATTGTCCTGGTGTTTATAATCACAGACTCCGCTGCCGTCACAGTACTTGCTTAATGAGGCAGCCAGTTAGAAATAATGAGACTTTGAAACAAATTGTTCCTACTTCTAAAAAGGGAAAGAGAAAAGATGCGTGGTACCCTAATACAGTGCAACAGGAGTGTTTTGGTAATATCTCTGTACTTAACAACTCCTACTGTCTCCCTCCAAAGGAATTTTTGAGTTGAGAAATGTGTTATGGTTTCTTACAAAACTAAGAAAAAAGCTCAGAACTCGATTTATTCCCAGGTTTTGCCACTAACTTGTTGCATGACTTCATTAAAAAAGCATTGCTTGCTAAATTAATTAACATATGTGAAACGCTTTGAACATTTTTGCTTGGTCTCTACTTTAAAATGGAATATTTCACTCCTATAATGATCTTCTATTAAAACTGTCAATATTCTCTGCCAGCAGAAATTGATTTAGCTTCTCTGTGCTTACAGAAGCAGGGCTGGAAAGCAACCTGCCACCCCACCTGCTAAATGGCACGTAGGGGTACATCGGAAGGTGGGAAATCCAGCCCTGAAGCCTACACAGGGCAGCTACATATTCACACACTGCCCTGGCACCACAGGCAGTGAAATACGGTAAATGCGCAGATTCTTTTCCCACCATTCCCCTGGACAGCTCATCTTGTCCCAGCGCTATCCTCCTCCGCACAGACTTTTTAAACAGCATATGGAGCTCACAGCCCGGCTTGCTCTGTCCCCAGTGTGCGTATCCCCTGGGCTGCCTGTCAAACTCCTACTCCCCTGCTCCCAGAGAGCAGAATCATCTAAGTCTGCTGCACCCTGAGAATGCTCAATGTTCAATATAGCCTTAAAAAAAAAAATTACCACACACAAGCCTCTCTTTGATAAAATAATTCTGCTTAAATTCAGAACCCAGAAAAACATGACAACCTTGGTAAGCCTTTAAACTAAAAGCCTTTAACTTATTTTCATCTCCAAATACCAAAAGAGCATAAATGTGAATAGATTTGGTATATACAGGCACCAAAACTTCTATTTATTTTGGTAAAAAAACAGCAGCTGCCCTAGAGCAATCAGCATTACTATGCCTCTGCTGCAGCCCAGCAAAGCGAAGGGACCTCAGGCCTTGATCCTGCAGGGCAGACTTCACAGAGCCTGATGGAACGCTGAAACGTTCAAGCACTGGAGCAGCCCTGCCTGGAGCACACACACTAACAAGATGCAGGCACAAGGTGCAGAACCACAGGTAGGCAGAAGCAAGAGCCTAAGCGGGATACTTCAGGTGCAAAAATTCTCTATCCACCGAATTAGAGAGCTGAGACGCTGAACCCCCATGCTGGCCCAGCAACAGGGAAGGAGAAATAAGGCTGCCAGAGGGAAGCACACCCAGTCTAAGCTTATTCAAACAGCCGAGCAGATGCTGGCTGTTTAGACAGCCATACGGCTGCCTTTTCCATCTAACATACTGCACCAAAGCGCTGAACAGCAACTGCAGAAAACAACAGAAGGGAAATAACAAGGACTATATATTACGTGTAGATTAAAAGAAAAAAGTTCTCCAATTCAGCATGCTTGCACCTTCTAGCTACTTCTTGGTAGTGTTGATCCAGGAACAGCTGTTGGGTTATACGAGCTCTGTCTCCTTCTCTAAAAGCCAGAAAGGCCACAGATTTTGAAGTCTGCATGTAAGACAATAACCCATATTATTTTCTAGGCATCTATTGTTCATTGAGAAGCCTCTGATCTATTTGCTTTCCATGCAACAATCTGCTAATTTTCAAAAAAAAATAGAAAAAACAAGAGGGAGAGTGAACTTAATAGAAACCACTTTAGATGTGTGTGTTTATAGAAAAAATTGAAGGCTGGAACAGGGCGGGGTGGGGGGGAGGATTTTTTTTGTAGCCTCCCATGTACTCCTAAAATGGTCTGTGCATTGCCTGGGAGTAAATCAATACTAAGCACAGTCCAGGCGAGACTGCCATCTTACATGAAGCACTGACTGTAAAATAGACACAAAAGACACATGATACTCTCTAAGGTCCCCAGCAGCTATAATATCCATCCTTGGCAGCTCGCTTGACATTTCCTTGCCCTGCTTCCCAGTCCTCTCTCTTCCTCCCTCCTCCCTCCCCCTCTCCTTCTCCCTCTCTCTCTCTAACAGCTCTGCTCTGCCTCTCAGGGGCTCGCCGACCGGGTGAACAGATAACAAACCTGTCAAGAAGGGTTTAGCTGGGGAATAAATCCTGCATTCGCCAGGAAATGATGTGTACAATGGGAAAATACAAGGGATGACATGAGCCTTCCCTTCAGAGAGAGTGGCCAAGAGATGCTTAAAATGTTACAGCGCGTGCTAAGCGGACATTGGGATGGCTGATTAGATCGCATCTTGGACATTTCAAGTGGCTCCTTTCCTCCCCACTTTTCACCGCTACTGAAAACACACAAAGCAAGCAGACAAAGCCCATCCCTACTTCTGCTCCTTAAAATAGATACATTTTTAGAGGCTGACTATGAGGAAAGTGGGGTTGGCATGTACTAAGCTTAAGGTCACAGCTAAAATCTTTTTGAGTGGCAGGAAAGGTCACATAAAATCCACTGGGTAGTTACAATTTCCTTTTATAAAAGGAAAATATAAAAGTAAGAACCTCATCTCGGTGACTTAATACATGTCTCTGCTTATTACTGTTTTCAAAGGGCATTTTGCACAAATCTGATTTACACTGGTGCAATGAAGATTCATTATCCTTTTACACAGCAGACTTTGCATTTCTGCTGAGGATCTAATTATGAAAAACAGGAACCATCCCATAAACAGATGTTCATCATAGTAAGAAAGTACTTTCATTTGAGTAACAAGGTAGCTCAGAAAGTTTGCTTGGAAGATTGCTGTATCAGCGAGAAGAGCTATTGGGGAGGGGAAAAGGGAGGGAAGAACTGATTCAATAATTTTCACAGCCAGCACTTACAAGCTGAGATTTCAAGGACCTGGTTTTTGTTAGAAAAAGAGCAATTACGTATGTCAGTGACTCTCCTCTCTAGCATGCACATGTGATGAAGAACCTTGTCTCTAAACGCTTCTTGAGATTCTGACACCTGCTGGCTCAAATCAAAACCTTGGATTAACCTCAAACTCAAATCTTGGAAAACTTGGGGATTCAGATGGAATAATTGCTTTTGTTTTGTAAGTACAGCAAAACATACTGTTGCTGCGTTTGCGTGTCTGAAGGCTGCTTTCCCCCTACCTCCAAACACACACACCATGGCTCTGACGTGGATTTTATTTAAAGCAATGTCATCCACCACATTGGTATTTTACAGAGCTGAGGAATCTTTCAAAATGAAATTATTGCCAATGCATTTTCAACCCTCCAAATCCAAGATGCTATTTTTCACTCTTTTAAAATACCTTTTTAGATACTGATATCACAGTGTAAAATGTGACTCCACCTGATGGTTATTACAGCAAAGCATGCCCATTAAGGGTACCTTGAACAATATGAGGTGGATACTCTGGTGAGACAAACTGTGAATAAAGCAACGGTAATTTGCACTGAGAACGTTATCCACACAGGAAATCTAAAATAGTTTGGTTATCACAGATAAGTCATGTAACGGTTCCTTAAAGTTTGATTTATTTTCTTTAACAATCAGGAAAACATGGAATTTTGGTAACTTTGCAAAAATTGGTGTTTAAATACACATTATGAAGTTAAATCCACTATGCAGTAAGCAAGGAGCCAAATATGATTGCTTGTAATAGTTCTCTGTTGATTATGGAAGCACTAATTTATTTAGAGCAATGACAGCAAGTGTCTTCCAAGAGAAGCTATGGCCAAGTGTCCACTTGTCAGTGATCAACACTATCTAAACATATACGATAATCTGAATGACAGCTTGTTTCTTGCTTTAATAAAGGCCAAACTGTCTTCAGACAACTCTACTTACACATCTTTAAATTCATATATAACATCTGGCTACTGCTAAACTACAATGACATAACACAATGCAATAAACCTTGTTTGCACCATCTTGAAGGAACAAAGCCTTCACTAATGATATTTTAATGAGGAAATGCATACGCTAATTACTGCTGTCTTCTAGCTGGCCTAAAAAAATCCTGCACCCAGGAAATGCAATCTTGAATCACATTTTTCTGAAGTTTTGCTCTTTTTTTTTTTTGTTTTCTTTGGGCTGGGGTTTTTTGTTCTCATTCTTGGTGGAGCAGACAGGACTAAACAGGAATGCCACATAAATGGCCTCATCTAAGAGGAAAAATGAAGATTACTGTTGAATAAGATCATATCTTCCTTTTTCATTCTGTGTAAGTGTTTTCTTAATTTGCAACTGATATTTTAAGGAAGAGACACATAAAGTACTTAGCTATTATTAGAGGAATTGGGCAATCTAATATGATCCTGATTATGCACTAATAGTAACGAGTGATGCACTGGTTTGCCACAGACAGCATTTTATTACTGCAGGGCCACATATGCTGGGAGTTGCAGTGACCTTACTCTCAGGGGTTCACATCTTATTTTCTACTGCTAAGTGTTGCTTTTTTTCCATTTCTGGAGGGGAAGAAGGTCACTTCTCACTATTACTGTTCCATTAACTTACACTACAGCATACACATTCTTAATCCAATAGCATCTTACATTGTGCCTTTTTACTCAATAATGCATTATTTTCTGAAGTCTTGCCTACACTGATCAAATTAATACCCGAGGTTCTGCAGCTATCAAGAGGAGAGCAGAGAAAATGTCTAGTAAGAGCACTGAGGGGCTTAGGCATTGTTATATCAAATCTATTTTTCTTTTCACCTTTGCAATTGTTAACACTGTGAGAGATGGGCTCCCACACATCTACAGCTCTGCAAGCACTGGAGGTTGATTCTCATTCACACTCAGCATCAATGAGAACCAGACCCAACATGTAATTTTTTTTATGCCTTACACTTACTGAATAATGCTGACGCCACACAACATTTCTTAACACGCATTAGACAAGACAAAACCTGCATTTTAGCAATGTTTCATTTTATAAATATCACTGTTTGGTCAAGGTGTTATTTGGAGGCAAAGGGAATACATGGCATCCTTGCCACGCACATCGATGGGAGTGCTGGGGCTCGATTTGGTACAACTTTTACCATATTAAAGAGTGACTTTGCTCACCTGAAAGAAATGACACAGCCATTACTTGTGATTCATGTATGCGCTGGAGCCTTTCAGTAACGTTGTCAACATAATTTTATCTAGCAATTGCTCTGGGTGCAAAAAGTTGTTTTAGTTCAACTTGTTCTGCCATTTCTAATTTATCTTCTTTAATAAATAAATAAATAAGCAGAAATGTTTTATTTAAGAATCTGATTCTAGACATATCAATGCATTAACACGTATCCCTGCAGATTCAGCCTTTTCTGATTGAATTCTGGATCATTTTTATTCAGTGAATGCAACAAGAAAAGTCCAGGATGCCAAGAGAATAATATACTACAAGCTGGTGTTATGATGACATGCTCCGAATACTCCCCTGCCAAAATGAAATTTAATTATAGCCATTGTTTGTATTATTCTAACAACTATTGACAATAAATCTATCTAGCATGACGTTTCCTCTCTGTATTCATTGCAGCTTTTAAACTGGAAGGAAAAAAAAAAAAGGAAGAAAAAGGAAACGTTTTCCCCCCTTACTCCTTCACTGGTATCAGGCTACATGAGGCCACTGAAGCCCACTTGATTTCCCAAGTCCAATTATTTTGCAGTACACAATCCTCTAGAATAGCACTCCTCACCTGGGGACTCCGACTGCCTAAACACACTGCACTTAATGGAGTCCCTGAAGTTGTCTCCATTTCATTGCTTCTAACTAATAGGCTGTGATATTTTTTTCCCCAAATAGACCACAGCTCTTCCCACTCTCCTTGCCCATCCTCCACATAAAATCAAAGTGGCTAACAAGGCATTAGGAGACTGCCTGCCCATCTCCCATTGCCGTATCTTCACTACCACCTACTGACTGCAGGTCTTAGAGCCACAACCACCTCATCTGCAGCATCTCGGAGGTCTCCTCCCAGCTTCACGTTTCTTATTTCTTAAAAACGAGAGAGAGAGAAAGAGAAAACATAGTCTTGTAGCTAATGCATACTGGCCTGAATGCTATTAGACCCCTTCAGGTATAAGGCTTAATAAAAAATACTCTCTCTTAGGATGTTGGTGATTTTCATTTAATCTGGCCTAGTTTTACTTTTCTTCCAATTTCAAGCTATTGTTCATATTCATGTGCAACAGGCCAGGTCTCCAGCAACAGAAAGGAAACTGCAACTTTAGAAAAGAGAATGATGTGAATTGTTCATCAACACATGATCTTCTGCCTCCCCGTTCTTCTAAATCCAATTGCTTTTGTTTTTCTTTACCATCTCACTTTCAGTGACTGTCTCAGCCAGCCAAAGTCCAGTTATTTACTGCCTCAGCACATCATCTTGAAGGAAATACATTTATCAAAATACTAAAATTGCCAAAGTTTGCAAGTGTTGACGTTCAAAACATATGAGGATTTTAAGAAGGTGGAAGGGAATATTACCGTCATATTTAAAAGGTCCTGCACAGCTGTTAGGGACAGAGCACTGCTCACTAAGGAGTCCAGGCAGTGCTGAATCTGAGCTGCCGTTTTCATTTGTCACTGGAAGGCAGGTATTACTTTCTTTGGAGGCAGGACGCAGTGGAAGGTCTTTTACACAGTCATCCACAGAAAGCAAAACATAATCTTTTCTTTTTTTTGCCTTCCTAAAGAAACTACTCTGACATTATCTGGAACATAAAATGGTTAGGTGAGGGACGAGGTCTCCACATGTCTTCACAGGGAAGGAATAACCCTTTGCAAGGCTAAAGGCTGGGGACAGCTGTGCAGCAGAGACCCTGGGAGACACAAGCTGACCAGACATGGGCCAGTGGTGTGCCTGACTGCAGAGAAGATCACTGTATCCTGGCCTGTATGAACAGCGGTGCAGGTAGGAGACACAGGGAAGCAATGATTTTTAAGCCCTGAGAGGATGAAGCACTGAGAAACCCAGTCTGATCTCACAGCCAGCCCTGCCTGAGCAGGAGGTTGGACTCGAGACCGCCTGAGGACCCTTCAACCTGAATTATTTTATGATTCTACAATTCATTAAAGCAGCAGATTAGAACTGCATTGATCGTACTTAAAAACAACTAACCGCATTTCAAGGCTGCCTCAGAGCAGGTGGCAGGGATGTATGGGCACAAAAGGCTAAAAAGGCACAGACAGCCCTGTTATGAAGGGCTTTGATTTTTGCAAAATCACCTCCCACGTATGAATCTCTCTGAAAACTGGAGGTCTGAGGGGAAATGAAAGGTGAAAGCCTGATCCTCCTCTGCCCTGCAGTTTTCAGGGTCACCGCGGCAGCAGGACATGTCGAGGTAGCGCCCTGCACCCACTGAAAGCAAGGACATAAACGCTAGTGACTGTAAGGATCTCGTTCATCATTAGCTGCTGCCTGACAGCTGCCTCTATGCTCTGCTACACTGCAACCGTTTTAAAAGAAAGTAAAGATTATTTTTTTAGTCACGCTTTAATTACAGTGATGGTTTAAGTTATTTTTGTTCATTAAATTACATACTGATTTTTAAAAACTATAAATAAGTATATGGAAGTAAAAATCACACTTTTTTATGACGAGTAGAAAACCCATCCTGGGTCACTGCTTGTCTGATTATCTACAACAATTTTTAGCTTGATTATCTGTTGCGAAAAGGAAGTGAAACACATTTCCCCATTTCCTATTTAAAATCCAGGCAAAATACTCAAAATCATCAGGACTGCATCTTGTGGGAGCTGTCTACCACAATACAAGATTTGAGCAAATAAACAAGGTTCTAGAAATGTAAGAACTCGAATGGAAACAATAAAGAAATCTAAACCATTAATTCATTAATTCAACCTAGAACATCTATTTCCTATATTTTACTCCTTAGTGAAAGACAAAATTCAGCTGAGAGGGGGACTGTGTTGAGCTGGAGGTAACAGGCAGTATTCACAGTACACGGTAGCCCAGATACCTTAGCTAGTAGGTGTTTCCCTGTAATAAAAAAATGGAATATCACAGTTCATTTAGCTTGTAAGCTGTCTGGGTACAGTAATTCTCTTTCCTAAACAGCACTGAATACAGTTGGGCCCTATGTTTCTTCAGATCTTAAAGAATTACTAGTGAGGAAAAACGGGGTAGGAAATTGGGCCCATCTCCTCACTGCTGGAGACAGCATAAACGGGGGAGAAGGGGATAAAGGGCAACTAGGTTGGATGTGACCTCTCTCCTTCTTGCTGATGAAAGCAAAGGACCTAGCAGATAATTTTCTGGCCCTTTTCAGTCTATTTCTGTTGTTCGGCAAGGTTTTGTGGCTACAAAAGCATTCAAAACCAAACCAAAACCAAAAAACTTTAGGTAACTCATTTTTTTTTAACTTTCTTGTGCCTGTGTGCGACAGCTTTCCACTGAATTTCAAAAGACTTTCAAAAGACTCTTAGAAAAGAGGAACACGGATACCATCCTTAAAAGAAAAATATAAATGGTTAGCTCTTACCAATAGCCACCGCACATCCACAGAAACAAGCAGTGAATATGAACATAGGTCTATTCCAAATAAATTCCCTGTCCCCAAGGTGAAGGACCTTGGTGATTAAGGTTTTACCTACTGCATACATAAAAACCACATAGTCATGCCCACCTTGAAAAACTATTTGCTTAACACTGTCATAGATGTTATGCATGTTAGCTCACTCCTCCATAAACCGAATTTCTGAACACTGGCCATGATGACAGGAAACACTTTATTGAAAGCTGAATCTTGTAGTTACCTCAGTCTGGTAAAACCTGCAGAATTGTATCATTTCTAGGTGTGGTCATGTAAGTAAATGTTCAGATTTTCAAAAGCTACTTTTAGATGCCAAACGTTTGTTAAACCAGTAACCTTCAGTCTTAAATTTGGTATTTTGGGCATTCTTCTTGAAACTGAGATGCTCTGTATCGCTAATCCTATCAGAAAATCTCTGCAAGATACATGGGATACGATACTCTAGGAATGCCCAAGGGTCCATAGGTAAACACCCAGGTGATCAACAAGGATTGTGGAAGAAGCAAATACTTGTCACTCTCAGTGGCCCCAGAGAAGTGGTTAGTGCTTCTCTCCTTCTGCAGCGCCGTGGTAACATCACTTTTATCCTTTTGTCTTTCAGATTTTTCATTTTAACATGGGGTTAGTGCTTGAGGACACCCATCACTGGGCTCCTCTGAATAACTCGTAAAGTGCAGGTAAAACCCTTGGATGAAAGATGGATACTATTGTAAGTAAACAGAGTGCTGTACATGTGTTGAAGAGAGCACATGCTATTTTTTTTTTTGTGAAACTTCTTCTGTAGAGGACCTAACAAAACACTCCGTTCTGCCTGCATCCCACCTCCCCCAAATATGGTCCATTTGCCTGGGGAAGATAAGCTGTGCTATTCAAGACTGATCACACTACATACAAACTGAAAGACAATCGAAACAGAGATGTCTAAGAGCTTGTAGTCACTCCTAAGTTCCTGTACTTTCTTACTTAAAGCAAGACAAGATAGTACTGTTTAATCACATTTGACATTTAGCTTGAGGTACAGTAAGTACACCTAAATCACCCTTCTGGCCAAAACTGGCTTTGATGTTCCCATGGGAGACAGTTATTGTTGCCTTCAAAGGTTAAAACCCTGACTAACTCTGGTAGGTAAAATGACAGGAGCTCAGGGATAAAATGGGAAAGTCTCTGGAGTGATCACCCAGACAAACTTAATTTCTTCCACCCAACTTATCATGACTGTAATATGTAACTTGCAAATATAACCTCTATTTGAAAAGATTTCCTGGAGAAGGGAGAGCTTCCCTATTTTGCAGACACTAGTGTTACAGTGTTTTTGCAGAGTACATATTAAAATGCATTAAGACATAACTAGGGTTGTCTTCATGTTATGCCGCTATTCTTAAGCTGTTATGTTACTAAGCCACATTGGCGTTTTTCAACTTTCCTTTGATGTTCTCTCTATTATCTTTTTATAGCATAATCACACATTTTGGTATGTTGAAGATCAAAGGCAAGCTGGAGCTTCTAAGGCTAAGCCTGGATATGGGGCCTGCAACTAACTGAATTCATTATATTTAATAATATTCTCTAAGGAACGGCAGGGGAAAGCCATATGAAATCATAAACATGAAGGTAAATAATGAAAGACTACTCAAGTAAGTTTTAATGGCAGTTTTGTTTTATGCTTCTCTTAAGCTCCTGCACTAGCTCTGTCACCCTCCACTACATGACTGATCAGGACTTGCTGACATTTATGTCTTAGCTACCTGGCTGTGACAGGTCTTAGTACTCTATCTTCTTTACTTTGGCTCCTCTTTGACATCCCTCTCAACCAAAACTACAAAATCTGTTATAAATTGAGATATTCTTACACAGATTGTTTTGAGCAATGCTTAATTGGACAATGGTATGCATTTGATAAACAAATTGAGGCACTTAAAATAAAAATATCCTCAAAGCAGACAGGTGCACATAAGAAGAAAACAGGTCTTTAAAAACAACCGAGTTCCTTTAGGATCCTTGGAACTCCTGTGTCAAAATACCCATCTTCCGGCAGGCTTGGTAAGATTAAAATTAGTTCTAGCTGGCAACACCAGAAAGCTATAACACACAGCTGAATGACACTCAAAAAGGTGTAAAATTCTCTTCTACTTTAGAAAGCACAAAGAAATGTATTCTAACTTGATCCTTGCAGCTGAATGCTTCCTGACGAGTGCAAGTGCAACCATATCAATTACCTAAGAACTGGCTTTAAGAAAATAGCCACTGAATTGCACAGCCAAATGTCATTAAGGGCTTGCTTTTCACGCTTACAAATGTGGAAGTTAATCTGAATAAACTTGTAAAGTGTGCTAATTGTACAGCACTACTAAACCTCTGTGCAGACACAATTACTAAGAACAGAAACCTTCCTTTGGTTAGATATGTTCTTGGGGTGTAATTCAAGCAGTGTACGAAGTTATTCACTCTTGCAGCTGAAGTGTACTAACCAATTTGATGCAACTGCTTCAACGGGCCTGTTCCAGTGGGAAATAAAACAGGTCAGTTTTAATCACCTTCAGCAGCAGTTTAGGGTAACTTGTTTCACTTCACACAGAAAGCGGCTAGAAGCCCTTGTGCTGTCAAATCTTGCAATTCAGCAACAAGGTGAATAGGGCCAAGAGAGGGAGAGGCGGGCAAGACAGTACTTTCAGGGCCTGTCAGAAAACAAAAGGTGTAAAGAAATTAGGAAATCACTGTCCTCTGTTTCTGCAGGTTCCTGGACTGCAGCATCACTGGAAGCACCAGCATAGGGAGAGACAAGACATGAAGATGGGGCAGCAATGGTTTGCTCTTGGATCTGAAACAACTTTGAACAGCTTCATAGGTGGCAACTGCCAGCTGGGAATAGGTAATTTCTTAAATGATCCCAACCCCACTGCAAGAGAACATCTGACTAATTTGAAAGCTATTAAGGACATAAACACAACTGAATTAACACTAGTCTAAATTTGAATAAGAGTCCACCAAGGAGTTTAGTGTGGTTTTGCCAGTCTACTTTAAACTTACACTTCTAGTTAATCTGAAGTAACTTCCTCAGAGCCTTTTTAAGACCAAGCCCTAACCTGAATATAACTCTGCCCTTTCCCCATTGGCATGTCACAGATCAGGAATCATCTTCACATTGCTCAGGAATCATCTACATCCACAGCAAGAGGGCAATCAGGATTCCCAAGTGCTTGACAGAGGGTCACCAGCATTATGGGCAGAGGCTGAAGACTAGCATACTGAATTGGAAGTACTGGGAAACCAAAGTGAAATTCAGCCAGGCCCAAGTAGCTAACTACTGGTTACTAAACCAAAAGCCATCAGACAATCTAGTTCTAACCATCATCTGAAAGATGTCACTTGCAGAAGATGATTTGTGCTGATCTCTAGCTGTCCATAACTGAAATCCTTGGTAATTATTGGAGAGATTAAAAACTCCTGAAACTCTGGTACTATTCTGTTAGCCTGAATTTCTTCAGAAGCCCCGTAACCAAAGACTATACCAACGTAGCTGTTAGAAAGTTCAGTTTAATAGGAGAGGCAAAAAAAAAAGTCTTCCTTTTATGATATCAATTACACAAGATACATATGTATCTCACATGCATATGACACATGCAACTTTTTTCTTGTGCCCCTTCAGTGCTTTCTAATACCCCACCATACTGCATACACTTGGTCCTCTCCCAGCTTAATGCTTTTAAGATTCAGCATTTAAACCCACTCAAAGTAACCAGCAAATGAGCTTAATACCCTAAGAGTGACACTCATCTCACCTAGTGTATGGTGCTCTGTCTGTTGACAAAACGATCAGATGATCACGCAGGAAATCATACAGAGGGGTGAAGTTGGCCACGCTGAATCCTGTCCTAAGTGTTCTGATGCTTAGAAAACATGAGAAATTCATGTTGAGAATGAACTGAAGATTCAAACCTGCCTGATACTGATACAGAATATCTCAATTCCTTCTCCTGGTTTCTCTGTTTATTGAAATCCAAACAATGGATCCAGGGAGTTTATTTTTAGAGCATCATTCAATTAATCTTAGTTCTCTTGATAGACAACAGAGAGCTAGTACTGCAGCTCTGCATTTAGCATGCTTGTTTTTAATCTCTATTTATTGTACAGTAATTTAACTTTATTGAAGTGAGGGTTTAGGTCCTCAAGGCACATTGAAGCACTGAGCCTGGGTGTTCCAGTGTAACAAGAGTCCTTGTGCCTGTATTAGGACCAAACTTCCCTGAAACGCTAACTTTCAACCTAGAAGCTCTTTTGCAATCTGTATATTTTTGGTATTTAAAACTGTACTTTTTGAAATGTGCAAAACATCCAAAATTTTCCACAGAATACCTGTTTTTCTTAAAAGATTCACCATTGTTTGAATGATTTCTCAGCACTGTTGTTTATTTTGCAAAAATAATTCCCAAACGACTCTCTCTATATGGTAAAATCTATTTGATAAGACTGTCAGTTGGTATGAAGTTTATTATCTCTAGGGAATATTCCAAACCGCCATTATACTTCACCTATGACCTAGTCAAGAGAGAGAATTTAATTACTTATTTTTATCCAGAAAGAAATATATAAAAACCTAAACATTTGCAAAGCCCAAATGCAAACGACAGTATATGAAGATCATAAGCTCAATACTAAAATCACTATTTCTCCAAAAAGCAGTAATGCAAAACTTGACCTTCTATGAAGATTTTCCACTCTACATACTGGATGTGGAACAAGATGGGAAATGTTATTCTAAGAAGTAGACTTACACCCTTGCTCAAAGGGAACTATAATTTTAATAGGTTTTCAAAAGTATTACAAAATACTAAAAGTTTCATGTGCTCTTGGCAGCAAGGCCTGTCTAAGAACACAGAGTAGAAAATAATAATAACAGGTAATACAACCTTCTTGTTGTATATATGGCTTTAAGGATGTGATAAAAAAAGGCACTGTATTTTGTGTGACATGTTCAGAATGACATAGTCCCACAGTGAGATATGGGAAGTGCTAATATGAGACACAAGTACAATCTCTGTATTTTATTAGGAGTTCTGTGTCATTAGTGAAGCAGTGGGTCACATTATCGTACACAGGTATTACATAAAATGCGATATGGCATTTCTGCGTGGAACAAAAAGGTACAATAAGGCAAAGAATATATTGTCCTCAAAAGTAATAGAAAATGCTACTAACAAAAGAATATTGCTTTGTTTCTTCCTGTGGTACGAACACTGCTCAGGCACCTCATCAACCAAAGAAGAAAACTGATTTTGGGTTTGGGTTTTTTTTGATGAGGATTTAGAAGTCACTTCTCCTGCCATATCAGCCAAAGCACTACAATCCAATCCCAGCAGATTATTATAAATCCAGAGGGTGATATTTTCAAAGCTGCCAATGGGATTTAGATGCACAACCCTAATTTATTTCAAAGGAGCTGTAATTCCAAGCCCAGACTTTGAAAACAGAGTTATATATACCTACGTGTCTAAAGACACAACCAAAGTTGAGGGAGGGCTGTTCTGACAAATAAACAGTGAAGACAAGAACAACAAACCTTTAGGGAACAATAAAGGTAATGGATTACTGATAGTGTCAGAAAGTAGATGACTTCACCTAAAGAGACCTACTGCAGACTTGTTTACAATGAAACAAAGCTATATATAATATATTGTACATTTGGGTTTTGCCGTTTGTGAAAGAAACTCGAGCTATTCTGTATTTTACTTGCATTTCATAGTATCACTGGAGGTAACTAGTAAGCTCATTTTACTTGTGAGTAGGTTGAGACATAAATCCAAGGTTACAGACAAAATCTCTGATTCAGCAAAGCACTTAAGCACATGCTTAGCTGTAAACACATGTACCATCCCATAAAAGTAAAGATAATCATGTGCTTAAGTGCTTTGCTGAATCAAGGCCAAAGACAATAGCAGAGCCAGGAAGAGAAGCCAGGCATCACTGAAACAACTAGACAACTTTCCCTGCAACATAAATGTTATAAAAAGGAATAGATCATAAAGAGGATGGTTATGACATTTTAAGAGAGTTAAGAACAGCTGTCACAGGGTGGGGGATAGGGATTGAGAATAAACAGGCATTTCAATATTGGTTTTCACAGCATCCTTAAGAAAGCAGAAGGCAATGTGCTTCCTATTTCATCTCATGCCACTCTTTCAAACCTGCTTCCTCACTCAATGAAAATTACACTGCATTACCTAGCAGTTCTGCTAATTTGATTTAAGACCGATCACGATTTATTACTGTATCTTTAACTATTAAAAGACAATACAAGAAAGAGCAAACAGGTGAGTGAGAGCAGGAACTAGATGCCAAGTAGGAAACAGCAACATTTTTCTCGTTGTGATTTTTATTAGGTAGAAAATCATCATTTCACTCGGCATTCATTTATGTTCAGAAGCAATCAACACAACACTAAGGATACAGTCAGTATTTTCAGCACATTACACACCAGTCACGTTGGGGATGCTCCAATTCATACCCCAGCCCATGTCAGACTGCCCAATCCTTTCTTGAGAATACGCATCTGTCTGACGCCGTCTTATACAAAGGAGCACTGTACACCCAGACGGGCTCTGAGCAAGCGCTAAAGTCTGAGGGATGAAACTTGAGGTGAAGAAAGCTCTTGGGGAAAGACCTCATTTGTTCAAACAGCCTGCTGTATGGTTTTAATAAATTTTCTGAACACATTTCAGAAACCTTAAAGGAATTTTTCGGGGTCATGTATCTGCTCTGCATTTCTTTTAGACTGGAAACTGTCTTAAACTATCCAATTCAATGTTTCTCCTATATAGCTTTGAGTTGAAATTACTCTCTCCTTTCTATGGAGCCAAAAGCATTGTTATCTAGATTCCCTGAGAGAAGCAGCAGGTATCACGGTGCTAAGCGTACATTTGGTTCAGATTAACTTATCTTCCCCTTGTGCAGGATCATAAAAAGTTAATTGGAATATGCAGCTCCAACACACACCACAACGTGAGCTGGGCCAGCGAACACTAAAATCCAACCGTGTGGCAGCTCTCTGTTTGGAAACAAGCTAAAACCTGTCAAATTTCATTTTGAGAAAGCAAACAAGGTAAAGTAACTTAACCAAGATCTGGTTTCTTCTGGCACAACCTTGCAACTTCCTACAGGACACACTGTGATGTGACACAAACCAAACTCTCCTTTATAGGCAAAGATGGCTGCTGCTGTTTTTCTAGCTCTGACCCTGTGATACATGGCAAATAGGAGACGAGAAAGGTAAACCAGGGCTGCCAAAAGCTGGTCAGGAACATCCAGGTACGAGGGGACCCTGCTCCTGCCCTTCATCAGGGGTTTTCTCCAGCATCATTCACTGGTCTGGAGTCCAGAGCCCCTAGCCAGGAGGGCTGTAAAGCAAATGCAAGTTTGGAACTGCCTTCTTCAGTCAACAGCATCAATAAAGCAATCATCTGGGTTTAGATGATGTCTCATAGCCCAGTTTATGTAGTAATTTCCTTCCCAGTGTCCTAATGAACAGCTTCCTACTCTTCAAAATTATTTTTTATTAGTTTTGATTAAAGAATAAACCAATCATTAACCCCCCCATCAGTGATAACACAATTTACAGTGCTCATGTATCCCACAGTTTGGTACTCAGAGCTTAAGCATACCTCAGTAAATCCATCTGTCCATCCTCCTGCAGCTACACCTCTTCTCACTAATCCTGCCACTAACCATGAGGCTTTCATGAGCCAGACCAAAAACCTCAGGAAGCACCATCCCCTTCTACACACACCCCCCCACCCGGTGAGTGACCACCACCCCAGACAGCCTTTTGGGAGTAAATCACCATTCAAGCAGTGACACAGCATCACAAATCAGGAAGAAACGCATTTCTGGAAGACCCCTTCCGCAGCTTTTGGCACAGGTAGAGATTTAATGAGTTTTGTACTCAGACCTTCCTAAATGAAAGCGCGAGGTTTGCATATGGGTTTAGAGTTTTTTTCTCAGAATTGAAAATCTATTTTCCGTGCCCTGGTGTGCCATAGCTCCTTCTGCACACCGAGTTAAGTGATGTCATCTATCTCTACCCCTATGGCGCCTCTGTGCAGGTACAAGAGCAACGTGCCCTCTCCCTGGCTGTGTCTGTGAGATCACAAAGTTCTTCAGAGGAACATCTTGCTCTAGGTGAGGAGATATACAGCACCTCACACAATAAAGCAGTCAGCATTTGTAGTGCTACTGAAATATCAATAGGCCGTACTAAACATAATTCAGCAAAAGGCATTTCAGTGATCTTGCAAGCAGGAAGAAGAAACAGTAAACAGGAAATGTCCTGACAGAAGAAGAACTGATGAAACAAACCAGCTAGCTATTCAACACTGCTTTATAGTCTGGATATTGAATATTTGGGAAAGCTCCTTCCCTCACACGTGTTAGTAAAGGTAATGAATAAAGCGCGCATCACTGAGAGGTTTAGCCACGCACTCTGTGCACAAAGAGACGCTGATTTGCCCGGAAGGAAAGACGGGTTTTATAAAATCAGCCAGTGTGTTTTTATAAGAACTTCCAAAGGCATTTCCTCAAACTCCGCTGTTCTCTCTGAACACACTAGGGTAAATAACAATATCCATTATGTCAATGCTTCATTCAACACACAAAGCTAACTTTTTCTCCGTTCCCAAGAGGAGGCTTCATGGCAGAAATTAAAAAGGCCATTAACAGCCATGACTACAGCAACAGTGTGAATAATCTAATAACATCAGGTAAGCAGTCCAGAAAGGCAGATCATTAGACAGCCCTACCCTGATATTCATTTTAAGTCGCAGTACCATCCACTTCTTATGTGGAGGATGGTACATACTCATTTCGCTTTTATTGAGTCAAAAAAAAGACAGTAATTGGATTGAGGCTTTCAGGGGAGAGGGGATGGAAAAAGGATCTTCTTAGACTCCCTAATGCCAATCTTCGTGACCTGTCTGATCTCTCAGTAAATGCCACATATAGGTTAATCCTCACAAATCCTCAGTACGACCTTGTCAAATCAAACTGTTCATCAGTTTGTTCAGAGGCTACTAGATAAGAATAAACAAATGAACTCATGCTGCACGTCTTCCAGCTGTCATTTAGGAGTGCTTACAGACAAGGCCTCTTTGGTGGGCGCCCCACTGCAAAAAAACTCTGATTGGAAAACGTGAAGAATGAACAGATCTACCTGTTTAATTAACGTACCTGTAAGCATACTGCATGTGAAAGACATATGCACACTTATCCATTCTACTCTGTGTGCCCTAAGCATTCTGTTTTCTTCTTGATTTTCCTAATTTTAAATAATATTTATTTTCGAAAACATACATATATCCATATCAAAAAGTATCATAACATAATGTTGGGGAAGTGTGTTACAAGGACGTGCCTCAGACACCAAATTGCTCCTTTCACATACAAAACACGTAAAATGCAGCAGCATCACAACTGCCTCCCATGCACTCGCTGCTCAGCTACTGAGCCTTCTTTTGGGGCACGACAGGTCATTTACCCCCTTTAACCTCAAGGCCATCAGAAGAGGTCCTAATGTGTGATAATACCTTTGCTGCTGTCTGTGCTCGGATTGATGCCGTTCATTCATTCCATGTTGGCCTGCAGCCACCCAACAGATGGCAATGACTTTTAGATGAAGCAGGGTAATTTTGAACTAGTGACCCAAAAGGTGAAAGGTTTTGTAGCCCACTGCTTGCGCTCTGGCCCTAACATCTGTGAACTTGCCCTTTTCAAATACACTCAGAATAGAGCTTCAGGCACTGAAAAATATACACACAGCATTACCACTTGGTTTAGTTTTCTCCTACTTCTCATAACCTTCAAAATAGAGTAATATTATGACCCACTCCAACTGCTCTCCTAACTATGTCTTGCCACTAAGTCAACACCCGAAGAGTACAATTTTGAACGTCTGCATGTCATCGTCTCTCAAGCACGTTTGCAATTTCTGCCATGCTACCTCTTCATGAATTGAGGTAAGTCTAGTCAAAATCTATTATCATTCCCTCGTGTCTTAGGAGACAGTTTACTGCAGTCTACAGTCTGGGTTTGGTCTTTCTCTTCTATAACCTTGTTTCATCTGTGTATGATTTACTCAACAATGTTATTGTTTCTACAACTCCACCCATGTTCAGATACTGACTACATTTTAATATATATTTTGAATGTCAAAATTTGTGGATACAAGTACAGTGTGAAGTACTCGAAGAACACAAAAGCCTCTGTGCGCACATTTTTCCCCCTGTATGATACCTCACTTCATCCCTAAAAAGCACATGTCCTCCTGTATGGTCTACCTTCTATGTTACTCTCTGTTTTGGGTTTGGTTTTTCCCCCCCTTTTCTACTAATGCAGGATATGTCAGATTTCAAAGCTCTTTTCTTTCATTTACTTCATCCTCAAGACCATGTATCACAGCAGTTGGTCCTGAGGCCAAAAAGCAAAAGAAGTTGTGCTCTTTTCTGCACCACTGAGACCTCTCTCAGGAATCAGATGAAGATCCACTCTTTCAGGAGCAGAACAAAGAAAAGAAACCCTTCTGGGTCCTAAGAAACTGTCAATTGAATTTCTAAATTACATAAGGTTGTGATGACCCTGCTCAAAAAGTAGTTCACCAGAGAGATACAGCATGAATCAAACTAACAGAGTAACAGGACTGGAGTGCTTCCATTGCAGTGAAGGGCAAAACTCTGAATGTGCAAAGAGAATGATAGCAAAGGAAGAGAGGGGAAAAAAACAAAACAAAACAAACACCACACAACAAACCACCAAAACAAACACAACAAATTTAACATATTTGTCATCATGTTTTGTGAAGCAGTAAAACAGATATGTGGAAAAGGCTGCAGTTTCTGCATAACTATCCCATCTGTAGACATTTCCAACTCCATCATTAATCAATGCTTCTCTCCTCCGCAGTACTCATAACAAACCCCAGCTGCTAAATCCCAGCATAAATCCCGCTATCGGTCTCAGAGTGTGAAACAGACAGTTGACTTTAGGACTTTTCTTTATGTTCAGAAACATGAATAAATCACACACCATCAAGTTTATCATTTTTTCTCCTCAGAGAAATATGAAATATTATAGATCATCTTCAGTACATCAGTTTCTTCACACTCCATTAGCAAGCAAGGTCTATTTTTCATAGAATTTACCAAACCACTGGCCTAATTTCTCTTATTTCTTTTGGAGCAGGAAACATATACAGAGTATGTTCTCCTGTTACACGCCACCCATAACCAACCTTCTTGTCTTTCTTTCCATGGTTACAAAAAGTTGTTGCAGTTAGCTAGCAGCTCTAGGTGGTCCAGATCTTAGGCCTCTTTTCAGAGATGCTATGAAAAAAAGCTGACTATCAGAAATAAAACATTTCAGTATGGATGCTGAAAAAACAAAGACACGTGCAAAAAGCAAACACAAAGCCCCAAAACATCAGAATTATCTTCCTCATAAAGCCAAACTGAGGCACAGCTCTAAGTGCAGACAAGGTAGATTATAAGGTAAATTATAATGGTAAACTGGGGATGGCTCTGCTGCCTCTCTTACATAGGCCAGAAAAATCAAGTTGGCAGCTGCCAGCTCCTGGAGGGACTGGTATGCTCTTACTGGAGAAGCCTTGCCTCAGCTACAAAAGAAAAGGACCATTTTTTTTTTCTCAGGGCTTCTACTACTAATAAACTGCAAATCTTCCATTTCTTTCCTCCTCCATCCTGACTGATGTCCAAGGGCAGTTTCACAGGTGGATCCCGGTGGCTTTAAAACTGCCACCCAGTCATGCATGCTCAAACCAGCAGAAAAAGCATCAGCTGCTTCTAACCTCTAAATGTGACCAGTCACGCCGGATCTGGAACCAAGGGGCCCTCTGACTCCTCTGCGGATTTAATCCATTTCAGCAGGATATGCCAAAGCAGCAGAGCACCACAGCAAAATAAAATACATGAGGGCAGTGCCCTGCATCAAAACATCACTGGTTCAATGATTGCTCAGTGTCAGGTGGGGTTGTAGCAACCTGAATTATATTCTCAGGATTTTTTCACTAATAATTTCCAATTCCCCTGAACTGATAACTCTCAAAATTGTTTAGTAGCGTGAGTCTTTTGCTCCTTCTTTGCACAGGCACAACCAGACTATAACATAAAACATTTATTCCAGAGCCAAATGTGTATTCAAAACATTAGCTCCAGCAAAAGAAACAATCAGACAAGAGAGCTTTCTGTTCCACTCCCAACAGTACACTTAGTAAGAAGAGAACGACTTTATCAACAAGCAGTAAAAACCTTAGTTTCCCATGTCTGAACGAGATTTCATTAAACGCTTCCCTTCACTAGGCGCAGATCATTATATTTCTCATAGACTGTAAGCAATGTGAGCCTGTGTCTGCACAACGAGGCCTGAGCCCTGACTGACAGCTCTAGGAATTACAATAAATACTGCAGGAAGACAAGCAATGCTTTCACAGGAGTCCACTGGCAAATGGAGTGCTTTCTTACAGGAAAAAAAAAGAAAACCAAAAACCCACAAAACACAACAAAAAAGCAAACCTGGTCAAGCTCTGTTTAATGCTGTTTCTCAGAAAAGAGTTTTAAGAAAAATACTCATCTAGCAAAGACATTTCCCATTTACCTACCACTGCAGCATTCAGTCTCTGCTGCAGCGTCTGGCCTGACCTGAGGGCATGCTGCCTGCCCCAGCCACAGGTATACCTGCACACAGCCTCTGAAGGCTTGGCACCTTCAGCAACTCATCTTCAGGCCAGCAAGGACGCAACAACGAGAGGTCCCTGTCCAGCCAGGCCAGCCCTGAGACCTGTGCTTCCCCTGCCTGCCAGCCCAACCCAATCCGCTCACGACAAATGCATGTATTTCAAATACCTGCCAAATCCCTCCTCACACTGGTGGTGGGAAGCTGCCTGAGATTTCTCAGAGGGTTCGGCTGTATTATTCATGCACTGACGGACTCCTTGGCAGTGATACAGGCCACAGTGATGGTGAAAAAAGCTAATTCACAGCCTAAGAAGGATTAATGTTGCTACTGTAAAATGTCTTGGCTACAGTGAGAGATAGCCACTCATGGGAGAGACATAAGCCAGAATTAAACCAAGTACATGCAGAAAATTATGCTTTTATTGCAAAGACAGAAAAGGACAAATACCTTCAAGGCAGCCTGTTGAACTACATTCTTTGCTAAATCTTTTATTTAGAGATCAGTGACACCCCGAAAGCTGTGAGGGTCATAGTTTACCCTTCCTGCTCCATCTCCTTCCACACTCAAAGCTGCTCAGAGCAATAACCACAGGCCTGATTCAGGCAATGAAACTGCGCCATTCAGAGTAAGCAAGGAAAATCTGCCTCCAACTCCAGTACTAATGAAAATTGTCTTAAAACATACAGTTCAATGTCTTCCAACCCTTTTGTATTTCTCATCCACAGATGAATTAGTCACTAAAAGATAGGACCACTTTCTGCTACACCTACAACACGGCTATCTCACAAAGAGCTCCCTCCCGGACACAAAAGCTGCACTCACGCCCAGTGCATGAGGAAATATCATCCAGCACTGGAGTACAACGCAAACACAATCGACCACTACTTTGACCAGGAGACCACATTATAGCTCACGTTCATGTAGCGCATAGGACAGCCTACATGCTTAACCACTTGCACTCAGTTTCCAAAAAAGGTTTGTAAACCAGGAAAAAGCAACTTGCAAACTTCTGTTCAATTCCTAACTTTGTCACAGTCCTGGCCCTTAATAAGGCAGTGTGTCCTTTAGAAAGGAATGGGAATAGTACAGGTATGAGGCAGCAGGGGCAGGGAAAGGACCAGCAGGACACCGGCATGAGGAGGCTGAAGTTTATTGATAAAGATTTTTCGGCCCCCAGAACCAGATCAACAGAAGGAAATACAGATGCACTAGTACAGCTATAACAGTTTTGTATTTTAGATTAATTTTTTTCATTCCTTAAGGCACATTTAAATACTATCTCTGAATAAACAGTAGTAAAAGTTGTATGCCTGCATGAAGGAAAGGCTATATCCCTTTCTTTGATGCCAGCCAGCACCACTAAAACACTCCACAGACACCCAAATTTTGAGAAAGGAAAGCAAATGGAAAATAGTTCCATACTGAAATACTGCGAGCGATCCACGTAGAGGCTCTTAATGCTACTGCTCTGGTTGCCCTTATATACTAGTATGGACAAAGGAATGCAATTGGATTGTGTGTTTGTAACACGAAATTATATTTCCCTCTTTCTTTCTTAAGCATTTGCAGTTTTTCAGAAAATGCCATCAACAGTATAAATCTCCTGGGCCTAATGCAACGGACAAAGTCAGAGTAATCAATTCTTATTTATTAATCAGCCTCTATCACGATGTTCCATAATCATTATACTACAGTTTAGACACAGTAATAATGAAGCTAACAGAACTAATACGATTTGCGGCGAGTAAGATGTTGGCAGGCAATGGCAGTAACATTTCTTGATAATAATACAGCAAGGCAAATAGGTCTTGGCCATAAGAAAAGATATTAAAATGGACAAAAACACACTAGGGAAAGGAGGTTTTAGATATACCTATCTTCAAGTTATTAATTTTAAAAAAATGAAGCTAATTACGTTAGAGACCCAACCTGCATCATCAAAAATGAAGGGTTTAGGGTTATATAAAAATCACTTTTACTCTCAAGAAGGCACAGTAACAGCATTTAAACATCCTCACAGAATCTAAATGCACAGTGAGGTTAGAAGAGTCAGATGAAGGAAAAAATGAACATTTCTCTTGGAAGAAAATTCTTTAATTACAAAGAAATCTGCCTGGGATTGTGCCATGGAAAGCCTGCAAACCCTGCCTATTTGTACACACTAAAAACAAGAGCCACTCCCTAAAGCTCTTTGCTACTTGGTTCTCCTTGCCTGTGAGAATAGAAAAGCTTAAAAAATGGGTAAGGGAGAAAAGCACAAAGCAAGGAATGGTACTTAGATCCTTGGGAGCAAAGTCTACTGCAAACGACACATTGCTGGGGGTGCTTTTAGTTCTCAAAAACATCCTTGTTCCAATGATCAGAGGAATTTCTGGGTGAGAGGGATCACTGCACCACAGAAGACACAGTTCAAAGGGACAGCAAGCCACACAGAATAATTCTGTGGCAGTATGACCCCTTGAAATGCTCAGAAAAGCATAGACCTGCACCTTAAAAATCTCAACTACTAAAAAAGACAGGGTGGAAAAAAAAGGAAAAGAAAGAAAAAAAAAAACTTGTTTATAATAAAGACTACATTCTGTAGCAATTTCCTAGATTCCTGGGGTTAGAAATCTAGATTGCCAATGGATAAGTGAGCCTTAAAATCACATCCCTGCTGACAAAAATTCATTTCTTATAACCGTCTCCATTTACCGGAATGTTGAATCTTTCCCATGGGGAAGGAACAAATGAAAATGTTATTTCTCTGCTCATGAACTCATACCTTTCTGTCTGCTTTTCACTGTTGGCAATTTCATTCTCTTCCAAATTTGACTAAAGCCCGTGACCTGGGGGAAATAATGTCTATATAATAATCTTCTGAAACTCTAATTCTGAGTCATGTTTTTTTGGATGTTGCCTCGCACTTTATGAAAATTGCACTGAGCTATGAAATGTAAATTATGGGATGTCTCTCCCTTAACATAATCATTTTGTCTGGTGAACATGTTGCAAATAATAATAATAATCATAATAAAAAAAAAGGGAGTCTCCTTTGAAAGCAACAAAAATAAAATAAAATTAGAAAAAAAAAAAATCCATGCCTAATGGCAAAAAAGATGTTGTGGTACCCTGTTCCATAGGTTTATTTTCACTGCCCCATGGAAACAACTGTTCACAACTGGTAGCAAATTAATGGCGTGACAGAGGCAAGCAGAAACATCGTGGCACTGTGGCTGAGCAGCTTAATAGCCCTAAAGCTCCCCTGACTGTGTGCTTCAGGGGACCTTACTAAATCCTGGCACAAAGTGCCACATCAGCACTTTGTTCCCAGTGCCTTGGCCTGGCTGCAACCCCACATTTGCATATGGGGAGAAATCAGAAACAAGTTCATAAAACACCAAATGCCTGGAAAGCATAATTATTGGCTAGGGTCTCTTGAGCAGCTTGCTGAGCAAACTCAGCAGTGGGGATGTTTGCAGTTGATCAACTCTTCCCCCAAAAGCAGAAATAACCACAGTATCTGTTTATTGGATCCACAGCCACACACCGGCTGCTTCCCTTCCCGACTCTATAAATCTACACAAACAAAGCTCTACATTACCAGATGTTTATTTTATTTTTTTATCCGCACTGACCCATAAAATCTACAATACAGTAGATCAAATGGTGGAAATCATTAAAAACTTGCTCTAAACAAAATTGGTACTGCCATATGTTTTGGGCCTTCCTCCATGTGAAGCTCCACTGAGCTCCACAGGTGTAAATCTAGAATAACCCCATTTATATCAACAGTTATTCCACATCTGCAGAGACGCAGCATATGGGTGTTGGAATTTGGTCTCTGATGTTTCTGGGATGAATAAAATAGATATATATTATTTTTATACATCCAATTGAGAAATGCAAAACAAGTGAAGAATGTTTTACTGGTTGCAAAAGACAAGCCTGGCAAAGACAACCTGAGAGATTTTTCAACTGATATACTTGAACATTAGATTTGCAGTGAACTGAAGCACACAGCAATGCATGTTTGCTGCCAGGCAAATATCCCGTAAGATTTTTACAGTGCATCCTAAATCTGCAAATTGGTAGCTATAAAGCGCATCTTGAATCATGAAAAACAGGGAGAAACTGACAGCCCAGACCTCAGACAGCAAACAACATATTCCAGTGTCATGTGAAAATTCATTTTGTCACTCTGACACCATCTAAAAAAAAATAATCTCTCAGAGGTACAACCTACATGAACTCAGATAGACTGTGATCTTAGATGAGGCAGAATTCTGTGTCCCCACTACCTTTCAGGTTTTACAAGCTGCCCCATTTTTCTGTGGCTATCTTGCAATGAATTAAAGCACTTAATGTACCTGCACTTTTATTAGTAACCTAAGACTATCAGCATGGAAAGCATGTGTGTATGTATGAGTGTGTGTATGTATGAGTGCGTGTATGTGTGTGTCTATATATGAATGAGGGAAAGAAAAAGCATGACAGAGTGGGTGTCTCTTGGGACATAAAAGGCAATGAAAGAAGATGATGTAATAGTTACTGAAGGAGGACCCTCATCCCTGGTCTGCTGCATGATAGCACTGAGTTCAAATGTAGGTCTTGAACTAAAAGAGCAGGTCACCGAACTCCCGCAGAGCTCCACAGAGAAATCAGTCCGATTCCTGCAAAACAAACCTTGAAGCAGTGAATTTCCTTCAAATACAGGACACCATAAGTCCTGCACATCGCTCAAAGCACTCAGGCAGAGGGTGACCACTGCCCTGGGGCTCTCCAGGCAGATCAATACACTTCACAACCTAATCCCACAGCCACTGAAGAAACACAAACAACCCCACCCACTTCGGCAGACCTGGGGATAGCATATCTGAGCCAAAGCTAGTTACACTAATGAAGGTTTTACTGTTGACTTCTGCAGTTTTCAGTCAGGCCTAGCATGAATAACAGTTTCTTGGTTTTATAGTAATCATCTCCTCTGTTTGCCTTCCACACACAAGAAGTTTAATCCCGAATTTCTTCCTAGAGCCCCTTTAGATCTTCAGATAAAATCTGTTTGAGAAGTGCACACTTCTAATTTGTTGTTGTTAACAGTGGTGCTGTAATGTATTTTTTCAAAAAAAAATCTACAACTTTTTTACATGACAATGGTAAAAGGTTCATTTTAAATAATCAAGAAAGAAATAATTTCCATTAGATAAAGCAGTCAATAGCATCAGAAATGTGGCTGCAATTACTTGTTGCACTTTACAATGAAATCCTTGTAGTATAATAACCACGAGATGATGAAACACATTTTGTCTCCATTTCACATGACTGACCCCAATTTTGCCAAGGACATCTGAACACATTTAACATACTGAAATCTTCCATTAGGATAATGAAAATACACATTATTGAATTCTGTATTTGCTTTATAGTGCTACAAATAGCAAATTCAATCTTTCTTACTTTTGTCGGAGACTACACCTGCATAATTTTTCGCATTTCTCAGAGGCTGAGATAAGCTACAAAATGAAGAAAGAGGAAGATGTTGACCCCACAATCCATTATGCAAGACTTATGGGATTTTATTTGCTGTATCTGTTTAGTAAAAAGATTGCGTATAACCTAGCAACCTACAAAAGTTATACAACTATCCTCCACAACCTATGCTAAACCAAATAAACTATGATGTACTGTGCATAGTTAACAATAGCTGCTGAAGTGCTCCTTTGTAAACTCTTTTGCCAGAGTTTATAGCCATGGAGTGAAATTCAGCTGCGCTTCAAGGCACAAATGTGTTGCTTAAAAATCAGTGTCATCCACAAGCCAAGTATGGAAACACATGGTCAGCCTTTTTTCTATCCTTTTTAAGAGGGGAAACTTCAGTCACAGAAAACTCAGCCAGTCACAGCTTTTATGACACCTACCTTGTATTTGGTCCCATGCCTGTCTTTGCTTTGCATACAGCAATTTGTTTTAGTGCAGACCTTGGGAGACATTTTCATCTCTTTTCTTATCCACAGATCTCAAATCACTGAAATTGAAGCCCCACGACTGATATGTCCAATGCAACACTGAGAATTGATTTATGATGGAGGAAAAAAAAAAAAAAACCACCAGTCCTTCAGGCTTCTGGTTGAACATAGTAAAGATGAGGCCTTTAGACTACTGGATATGATAAATATTTCTGCCTTTTTTTTAAGCCGGTGGCTCAATATTTTCTTTTCATTAATTTTAAACTTCAATGCAGAGCTAGGATCATGAGTCATACTTGCAGAGTCCCTCATGTTTCATTTGGCTTCTGTTTCAGTGGCTTGTACTCAGATACCAGGAGAAATCAAATAAAATAGCCAGCCATCACTCCACTCTTCTCCAGAAGCAATGCTTCAAGTGTAGTCACTTTTTCTTATTCAAAAGGAAGAATCCAATCATGGATCACAGCTTTCATCTGGTAAACTCTGTTCAATGTAATCTTCTGAGACATTTACATGTTATGTATTCACCAGTCATTGCCCAAAACAATGTATTAAGTCTGGATGCCAATGAAATTTGGATCATCAACATCAACTCCCCTCACAGAAGTGTGTCCCTGTCTCTCTGTCTCCCCACCACAATTTCAGAATCTCAAATAATGGCTCACATTGCTCTGTGAATATGAGGAATTTAATCTCAGGTAATTTTAAAGTCTGTTCTCATACACAGAAAGCTTAGATGTCAAAAATTACAACACGAGTCAACAGGAAAGACATTCAGCACTCTGACTGCAATTCCAGCATCCTTCTGCTGTGCTTGGCTGAAAGACGAGTATGAACCAGCAGTGAAATTCACAACTCAAAGAGGGAGTCAGAATTTCCAAAATACCAGATAACCATTTTGTAAATTGATAGCCCATGTCTGGTAAAAATACTGCGATGTAACCAGGAAGGAGTGATGCTAAAAGATGTTGCAGTCTCTGGATTCAGAGCACCTCCATACCAGCCAGACTTCCGCTAGATCAGCTGATGGGGCAATCTGAGTATGTACCAACAATGCAAAAGGACCAATAAGGAATATATAGATCAGCAGTATACAAAGAATTTTTGACATAAGCCATGTCTCTTCTTGTGGCAGCTGGAGGCACAGCACGCTATACACACTAATAATTCAGTGTACTCCTACGACAAGATGTTCTAGATGCTGCTCTGCTCTAGTCATTTTTTTCTGCACATAGCGATAGAAGAGATGGAAAGGACAAAAATGTACTGTTCGTGACTTATAGCCTCTCCTAAAGACAGTAGATTTCATTGTTGTTTAGGTATACTGCATGGCTTTGACCTTGTGCAACGACACGGTACTGTAACAGCAACAAGGAGGCAGTGAAAAATAAGAACTTCCTCACAGGGTCTAATGTTTTATAGTTATCACAGACAAATGTGTAATCACAAACATCTAAATACAAGGCATTGAAGACCTTGGAAAGCAAATTGCCTTCATTTGTGTTTATGCGTGTTTTGAATTTCACTATCTTATCCCTAATGCAACTATTCAGCTTTATTTTAAAAGAAAAACCGTTACTGCACGTAACAGTCTGGAAGACCTATTAAACTTACAGACTCTGGTTTTGTGACTTTTGTCAGAGTGCCAAATTTACCTCCATCTACTTCATTTGAAGGAAGCTGAGTTACAACAGTGATACATTTGGAGAAGATCCTCTCAAGGAAAAAACCTGTTCCATAAAACACAGAATCTGAGCTGCAACTGAAATGCTGGCTGGATTTCTGAAACCATTCAGGTTAAATGGATTGATTAAAGAACAATTTCCACTAAGGAAATTCAAGTTAGAATGGTTCTGTAGCAGCCACTTTGAGTGATAAGGGATGTGTTCTCCACACCATTACAGTACTTTTACTCCAGTGCAGGTCTATCTATTTCTGTGTTTACTAATTCCAGTTCAGGGGAGGTGATCAAAATTAGAGTCAATTGAGTCTGATATAAAGAAGTTCTCAGATTTCTGCACTCCATTAACACCAGTTTTATTCTGGTATAACTGCATTGATTTCAAAGGAGTTACATCACCCTGATGTCAGTGTTAAAGAAACAGAAAATCAGACCCTATTTTCTTTAATAATTTTTTACTGGAAAATATTGCTTCCCTCAGACAATTAATGCACAAGTAATACAGCAAGAAACACACAAATATACTTGTAAAATGTAGTAGCTGAACAATCTAGCAGATAAGAATTGTATTTAGGTTCTGACCCAAAGCCTACTGAAGTCAGTGACTTTTATATCAGACCCTTTACTCTCTCTTTAACCAAAATTAATACACCCAGCAACAAGGATGCTGCAAGTTGCCAACAGCAGCATTGCCCTGCAGTGCTAAATAGATTGACCGTTGAACTCTAGTTGCTGAAAATAATTGAATTGAGAAAGACACGTCAGCTGTTTCCAGTGTTGTCCATTTTACACTAAGCTAGCAGTTTCCACATAAATCGGATTCAAAGATGAGGAACTCCACAGTACAGCAACCTATGGCAGTATGCAAAATTTTATGTAAGCGTGTGCACGGATGCACATTCGTGCAGACACATAAATATCAACTATATGTGCCACAGAAGATGATTTGGTCTATTAACTTCAAGTCACTGAGAATTATATGTACTGAGATCAAAGAAAGAATGTGCATTGATTTCAATATGCTTTAAATCAGGCCTAAAATAAAGAGATCGGTAGGCTTGAAGTACAGTAGCCTCTTAAATATTTCAAACACTAGAGTTTAACCGAATGAAAATGTGCCGTAGTAGTGCTGTTCCTAGAAAACACACACACCAGCCTATACGCACATGACTGTGAATAAACAGTTTCCATTCTCTACATTCACTCTGAAGCAATTGCTTACATAAAAAATTTGTCTGTGACATAAATAATCCAGTAGGGTAAATTCCCCAAAGTGTCAGCTTTTGTATTATTGATGCCTAATATTTTAAAATAAAATCAAGTATGATTAATCTTCTTGTATAATTATAATGAGTGGAAAGAAATCACTGGCAGAATGTGTTAGTGGTTATCAAAAACAAACGACCTCAGTTTGCACATTCAACAAGAATGAGTGGATGATACTAGTGGAATGATTGAATGGAAAACTGATCAGAACATATGGAAGCATCTCTCTCTTTTTAATGGAAATACATATGAAAATATCATTACAACTATATTGCTAAGCATGCAGTACTGATGTTGCTGAACCAAAATACCTTGGTATTGAAATGCCTGACAAAAAAAAAGAAACCTTGAAATGGTTGAGCTTGAGCTCTAGTTCTACCAAATCTTGAAAAAAAATAAGCATCTAACAGAATACTCTCATTCCACTCATCCCACTAGGGTCTAATATTCTATATACTCTGAGTAGTGCACTGGCCCTTCATTCTTAATTAGGGAGTACAGGGCTCCTATAATGAAAATAAATGCATATCGTAATCACCATGAGGTGGTTCTCAATCAAACACTGCCGCAGAACAAAAACAGTGCATTGTTTCTGAGGTCAAATAATGGTTTTTTAGAGAGCCTGACTATGCAGAGCTCTACTTACATCCTTAATGTAATGTATCCTGCGTAGTCCCACTGAAGTGCACAAACCTGCTTGCAACATTGTGCAGGACTGCATTCTGTTGTTGCAGCTATATTTTAAGCACCTCTCATATGCATATGACCCTCCAGAAGAATGCAATGTAGAATAGCTGGCCAATACCACAAAGCCATAGTCTGTAACTGGTTAAGAAAAGAAACAGGCCTGACCACATACAACTGCAATAATGAAGCTGATTTGGAAAATTTAAGTAATACAGATTCACCAACTATGCAGAAAAGTTAGCAGTTTTGCATATGAAAGTACAGGTCTTCCAAGATTGTATAAATACATTTTCCTTTTCCAGTAGGAAAAAACTTTTAAAGCAAAATAAATGCTTAATTCACATGGAAATGTAAAATCCACAGGATTAGATTCAGCACTATTATATCAGGAATGCAAAAGTTGTGTTTCAGTATTGATTAATTCCAGCAAGGCTTGAATTTGCATGTAATTTACAATCACTTCCTTCAACAAATGTCTTCATTTAGTATTATTATGAGTTTGGCATGACAAGACTATTACAAATCACTCTCTATCAGGAAGAATCAGTAAGAAACCCACCGTTTACTTGGAAATACTGCAACAAACATGATTGGGTGAGAAGGTATAAACATGGTTTATGTAGAGAGTGCTGTACATTACTCAACTGTACTAGTGTCACATGCAGATTAAGAAAATTATTAGTTCTGTTCTGATAGTGTTCACAAAATGCTGCACCCAAATACATGGAAGTTGTAGTCCCTCTTCTCAAGGAGATTACAGTCTAAATTGATTCTCTTGTACTGGGCAAGTGATAAAGCCAGGCGAGCGTTGGACAGCACTAAAGGGAGGTCAGGTAGCAGCATATGAGCCAGCCAGCTTTACAAACAGCAGTAAGCTTCACAAGCCAGGCTGTCAAGAAAGGGACTAAGAGCTCTGATTTGCATGCAGTGATAGATTAAAATCAGACAGCCAAAGCAGTTACCAGCCCCTACACCATATCTACTCCATTCCCCTGATGGCAGTTGTCATCCTGCCATAGCACAGACAACTGAATGGCTCATGAAGCACCTTCTGGAGTGCCCAAGTTTTCAGCTTGGGAGTATTGTGTCTCCAATTTGAGTTTACCTTAATATGCTTTAGAAGCCATTCATTCATCTGCCTTGCAGAGGAGGTAATCTCCATCACAAGGGCAGGACAGACAGCTTGAGGGCCATAACCTCTTCAGCTGTTTTTTGCCTTTAATTTGCCACAGCTTGCAAGTCAGGGACCTCAGGCAGGACCTAAGTCATACGGCTGGATTTCAACAAAGCACTTAGGACCAATGAAATCTGTGGAACAACTGGCAATTAAAGCCAAGCAGGTGCCTAAACGCTTAGCCGGATTGAGATCATTTAACCTAGACCAAGACGCTGGACTTGTCTTTACAGTCCAGTTGACGAAATCCATCCATTGGATGAATACAGTGCTGCCTGTACCAGCCTGTGTATTAATCATTAACGTTTACTTGAGTAATTTTAGATTCTCATACAAAAGTGTTATTTTTAATGAAAAGCTTTAACAACAAATATTGCAAAGATCAGACATTTCCACTAAACAGGCCAGGACTGTAAACATAACACAAATCAGAAGAGAATGTAGAATTCTTCCAGCCTTTATCATCCACAATAAATTTGCAAACTGCAGATCATGGCAGATACTGAAACATTTTCTCATTTTGAAAGAAGTCCACACAAGTACCACATGCTGTGAAATATTATCTTACAGGAGTTGTTTTGATAAAAACAAATGGCCAATCCTAAAGATTAATGCTTCATATGATGTATTCAGGTTATTAACCCCACCTTCTTCTTTCCACTGGCCCCAGCAGTGAATGTTTTCTGGAAAACTGCATGGAGCCAGATGGTTAACTATTGGAAATCTATACTAAAAAGATTAATGGTACCCCATGACAGGGATCAGTCATTTGTAGAGATTTCCTAATACAAACGGTGACATTTGTTTATTCAGACTGGCTGGATGAGCCATACTCTGAGGAGAGCCTAATTAGTTCTCAAAGATTTTCAAAACATTGGGGCCCAGCTGCTGAGCTGCAGTTCAACATCTGAAAGAAAATTACACGTGTAAACAGATAGACAAGTCACAGGCAGACAGACATGAGTGACTACTCTTCAAGCTGCCTTTGAGTTGTTAATTCTAACACAGTATGTGGAAAGATGTCAGTACGCTGGGTGAGTTAAATACTTAAAAGTGGTCACTGGAAAGACTCCAGTGCCAGTTGCAGTGACTAAATATTGCAGCCCTGGGTGCCATTACTCTTTAGACAGAAGAGCTGTGCATAGCCATAGTCTGAACGCCTACCTACACCGATCACTCTCAACGCCAGCCCGCTCTAACGCACGGTAACAAATTCCAACCGTCTTCATATCATGCTTTTATGTGTAAACTAAACATACTGCAAGGAAGATTAGTATGAAAGAAACAACTGTGTTTTACACAAAAGTTTTGAAGTGTGAACAGTACGTAGTAAATTTCACAGTAGCCCTTTTTCCAGATGGATGAAAGAACCAGCGTGTCCAAGGCCACTGTAACTTCCCAACCACTTAGATTAAACCCCCCACATATTCAGGAAAGCAGTGAAGCACATGCTTTAAAGTGAAGCACACACTTAAATCCCATTGACTTCATTTATGCATGTGTACTTACACGCTCTCCTGAATAAAATGGATGTAAGAATGTGTTTAAACTTGAACCTATGCTTTGTTGAGATGAGGCTGTGAAGAGAGGAGAGTGAAATGTAAACCGATGTGAGAAACATTGCTTTTATCACTAAGCAACAGGGCCTTTCCATCAGCAGAGAACATATCTAGGTGTTTGGGGAGGAAAAAAATCCACATACAAATGCTTTTCTTTTCCTTCAAAAGGACATAAAATGCAAACAGCAAAGCTGTTTGTAAAAAAGCAAAAGAAAAGCCATTAAAATTGAACGTTTTTATATAAACCACACAAATGCTCAATTCATCAAGATGAAAACACGGACAATCTTGAGACTGAGGCCAGGACAGATGTTAACGTTATAAACGGCTGACGCAGCTGAAGACATTGCAAACCCCTTACTGGCTGTTACTACTCCCCCCTCGGAAGTTACCACACATACTGTGCAGCCAGCAGAAGGGATCCTGTGAGTACACCTTCATCCACCACAGACAGCAGCAACCACGTTAACTTAAAAAAGCAAAATACTAGAGTTGTGGTTAAATCTACTCAATGCTGACTGGTGAAGTAGGTGCAGGAGCACTCATGATACAGGCAGGAGACTTCAGATGGCGCGAGCAACTACAGCTGACAGGGCTAAAGGACGTGTCCGCAAGATTCACATGCAGGCTCCATACTTTACAGTAACAGACCATGATTTCTTTCAAAAATTAGCACCTAACAAATACGACCAGTTCAAAAATAGAGTGTTTCTAGAAGAATTACAATTATGTGGATCATTTTTTGGGCTAAATGAAGGTCAAGAAACAAATTTAAGAGCACATGAAAACATCAGTTTTGATGTGTATAAACTCCTAGAGCAAAACAAGCAAAAAACAAACCACCACTATCAACAAAAAAGAAGTACTTTCCTAGGAAGTTATACAGAAAAATATGATTTGTGAAGTATGTCAGTCACTGCACATCTGGTGACTGCATTATTACTTGCTAAATAAGACAGACTAGGTCATCAGCTGGAGTAACCCAGCACAGCTCTGGTGAAGCCAATGGAACTAGAATGGTCAACACAAAACTTGTAACTCTGGTACTAGACTTACACAGTTTTTCTTTTTAATCTTGTGCCTTTTCACATCCATAAACACATTCACTAATGGCTATGGACAGCAATTGTGAACTGGCTTCTGATTTTTAAGGTCACTTAGTTAGTTACACATAATATTTTTGTGTGACATCTTTTCCTCTTCAAGGGCTTAATATTTTCAAAGTTAACTTCAGTTATGAGCTTTTTGAGACAAGGACTGTTAATGTATGTCTATAGAAACTAATGAAAGGAACTCTCAGCCTCTTACTGAGATCCTGCCACAGTACCAAAATAGAAATCATTCTGGTACTATATAGAAATTCAGACCAATATGCTTCGCACATCATCCCAAAGCCACCTCCCCTTTGATCCTGTATCAGCTATGCCATATGCGTGATTCATGAAGCAGGAAAATATTTTCTTCCAATGTATATGCAAAAGCTGCATGAAACAAAGTGTGATTAACTAAAGTTAAATCAAGTCACCTTAATTCAGAGAAGTACGAGCTTTAAAAATAGGTATTTATTAAGAAACTGAATTTCTAAGTAGTATCCCTCTTGGTGGTATAAATATCCAACATGGAATTAATCAAGAGAGCATCTTGGAGAAAATATTAAAGTAGCATACAATTTGATACCACTGCAAAAAAGCAATCAAAGCAGAGCATGGCAATAAATTAATAGAAAAAGTTATATATCCAAACCAGACTAAAAGTAATTTTGTAAGTCAGCAGTAAAAAGTTAAATAAACACTAATTTAATCTATTTTAGATGCAGCAGTCAACAGATGAAATACTCTACTGCTCTCTAGTTATATGAACACAGTCAGCTGACACAAAAATTGGAAAAAGAAAGAAGGGAAAAAACCACATCCCTATTCAGGCCCTAAGCATTGTGGAAAGTGTGAGCACAAACACGGGAGAGAAACAGACCTCCTGGGTCAGGGAAACTGTTTTTCAAGGGAAAACTGCAAAAAGGAGTTTTGATGCAATGACCTCTAGATAATGGTTGCGACCTATTTTTACCGTGCTGCCTTTCTATGCACTTTTAGGCAGCACAATCATCCTTTTATATGGAACAAACATTTCACATTCCTCTGGGGTATGCATAGAAAGGAAATGGTTACTTCCTCCAAAGAGGTATCCTGTATCAGAAGCAACAAATTTCTTGGCAATGTGGAATGAGGAAGAGAAAGATGGAAGAAACAGAGCAGGGTGTCAGTGGCATTTCTAGGGATTACCACTTATCAAAAAACTCTGTGTTTCAATTGTTCACATATATATTCATTATTAACTTCAGGTGGAGGGCTCCATTCACGAAGGTCCCTAAAGAAGACCTGGAGAAGTTTTAGGAAACAAGGGTACCAATAGCAAAAGAATACTATGATTAATTTCATATCTGAAATTATATATGTAAGTGAGCATATTACAGCATGCATATCATAGCTATCTCATATGCTGTCTGAATCTTTCTTTATCTTTTTAAACAAGCTGCAGCAAACTTACCTTCAGATAAACATCCTAGATGATATTTTCAAGAAATAATAGAGGACCTAGCTATTATCTTTCCAGGCATTTGTATTGCAGATCGGCAAGAAAAAGGACTTTATGACTGAGTCAAGAAATGAACGAAGAACAAATTCATAGCAGGTTTATGAAAATCAGACACTGATAGCAAAGCAGAAAAAAGAAGAAACACTGGGAACTGAACTGCAAAAATGAAAGCAAGAAGCAATGACTAACGATGATGCAACCCAACACAATTAACAAACTCAGGCTTTGACTCTGAAAGGTACCTGAGCAAGTGCCTGTTGTATAAGACATCTCACTGAGCTGCCTATGTCTAAAGCAAGGCACAAACTTGATAAAACTGTTAGCAGGTCAATTCAACAGCAGTGTTCTTCAAATCCTGCCTTTAAATAAATGAATGTAAACATTTGGACACTGATGGTTTTCTAGTTAAATACAACAAAAATTATACTGATTCAATCAGAACAAAGTTCTTTGAACCAATGAAGTACTCTGTAAGACAGAATATGGTGATCAGAGAGTTGCTAAGTGGCCTCTTGATATGAATTCATAATGATGTTTTCCTTTTATTTACTGTTTCTATATCAATTTAAGTAAGCAATATGTACTTAGTAAACCAAAATAATGAAATAATCTGCAAACTACTGGGAAACACTGGGCAAACAAATGATGCTATGGATGAATGAGGAAGGCTATTAAGAAAAAAAGTGGGAATCACAAGGAAGGGTGTTTCTTTTCCTTCCTCAGGGTCAAGGAGTGCTTCTACCACAGAAGAAAATACAGTGTCATCAGGTGTCATTGCACTAATACATCAGAGAGCCTTCAAGGAAGACACTCTGCTCTTGCTATCATTTGCAGGACTTCTTTTTTTAAACCAACATTAAATTTGCATTAGCTTGGATGGGGAAAAAGGATGGCATATAAAGGGAGAGAGGGCTGAATTAATATTCATAAGCAACATACTGGAAGAATGCAGAAGGGGTGATTTGAGGGAGCTTGGAAAGGGAAAGCAGAGACAGCCATTAGTACTAGAGACCTCCTGCGTAACACACACTGCTCTCAAGCAAGAATTGCAATGTCTCTTCCCCATCCACACTAAATATCACCCTGCTCTGAACAGCTTTTGGATTCCCCACTCCAGGGCACTCTGGGGAGGAAACTGTTTTGGCTGAAGTTTGGCAGGAGCAGGTGGCATTCACCAGCTGCAAGTAATTTTGCTCTTGTTGGCAACACAGCAGGTTCTTGGACTTCTCACAGTTTGCGTTCTGTGGGGAAGGGGGAATGGGGAGGGAGCAAACAAGTCCTCGGTGGTGTTTAACAGCATCGCAGGCTTCACAGCTGCCTTTTCCAAGCTGGCAACTTTAAGCACACAGCAGAAGACATAGTGCTTTCAGAAGGTGCCTGCATGGATTTGCCAGCACAGGGTTCAGGTTTGCTTGTGCTTCCGTTCTCTGCTGTGAGAGCACATCTCCTCTGACACAGCTGCCACTTCAAGGTGGAAACAATCCTGCAAGCCAGATGTTAATACTGCGGGGGAGGCAGGAAGAGAGAAGAGGAGCATGGCTTATCACCAGGTGTGAGTGATCTCTGCAGATGGACTAGCCAGCATCGGAGCCTTTCAGAGAGCCCCAGAACACATTCCTTTTCCCAGCATCTGGGCTGCCAGTTCTCCAGCCTCTGTGTGTGCGATTGTCTACAGAAACAGGGACTGCAGGTAGAAAATTTCTGGCGCTACTGCTACTACTGTGAAAAAGTACAGTAGTACAAATACTTCAGTTATTACCCTTAACGTCGTATTTCATCAAAGAAAAGAAAGCGGAATCCGGATACCATAAGTGTGGCAGTGCTATGGAACTGTTTGTCTGAACTTAGTTATTTCCGTCTTCAGAAACCATCTGAGAAATCAAAAGGTAAGCATGGGAGCAGGAGAAGGGGCAGCAGTTCCCTTCTCCATTTCTCAACACAGCAGAGGGAACTCGAAATTGCAAGAGCATCTCTTCTAGGAGAATTTTTTAAGTGTTTTAAAGATCTTAAATCCCTCTCTTTTCTTTCTACCTTTTCTTTCAACTGTGCACCATGAAAAACCTTCAATCTGGCATTAGAAATGATTCCTTGAAACTGCAACATATTCCTCTTGCATTCACTGACATACCCAACAATCCAGCCCTTCATTTGAAAGGTTTCTTTCATTTCCAAATGGCACAAGTGTCATCATGTGCTATAGTGATGCCACTCCAAACATGAACTCCAGTCTCTGAACCAGCCTTGGCACACACACTTGCGTAGGGTAGAACAGTCATTTTTTCCCCTCCAAGCTCATCTTTCATCACCATCCCTGACAGGCACATCCTCCTTGGCAAAGATTAATGCTTTGCTAATTAAGTTATCTCATGATCTTTTATGATAGCTAGTGCCTATTTTGCCATTTAACAACAACCCCTTTTCATCTGCTAAGGTGGAGCAATTAGTCAATGCTATTAATATTAAGAAGTTCTATTACAGTAAGAGCTAGAAATCTATTTACCCAATGTACTACAAAAATGCACAGGTAGGCACTGTCTCTATGCTGAAGAGCACTCATATACAGGTCACTGAATAAAATGAACAGCTAAAACATTCATAATAAATACTCATATAAATTACTTTCTCTTCATTGACAAGCAAGTCATTTTCACAAATTTTTCCTAGAAATTCTTTTACAGTGATGCGACACAATATGGCCAACTCCACTGAAATTATATGCCAACCTTGAGCTTGTATCAAAAGTGTACTCAGTAATGCAAAGAGATCTGTTGGAAAACCCTCTAGCATGAGCGAACGGTCGCCATCTTGCAGCAAAGCTAGACAGCAAGCTCCTCAGTAAGGAAAACTGCACTGATCTGATTGCATGAGTCAAAGGACGACTCATCATGATGCAAGATGGCTTGGAACAATAGCATTTGCTAGACCGAATGGTGGATGTGGCATCCACATCTCTCTGTGGGAGGGAGAGTTCAGAACATCAAGTGAGATGAGATTTCAGGAGGTGAATAAGCTACTTCAGCTGAATGCACATTAACCCTCAGGTGTAGCAAAAAAAGAAAACATTTGCCCTGATATTATTTTAAACAGATTTACCATTGCTAAAGGAAAAGCCATCAAAAAACCTTCACTTCCTAATGCTCTGAGAACAGCAATAACCTAACAATGTTTTTCTTAAGGACAAAGTACCCCCAAATATTTATAATGAACCATTACAGCATGCATTGCAACTTTACAAGCCTTCATCTAATTACTTCCACTGAAACAAACACACAAATCTTCCAGCTCCACACTGACACACACACACACACAGACTCTCTGAGCACCAAGCCTTCAGCAACCTTCCTCTGATGGACACTTTTTTTTTCAGGAAATGACACAGTGACATAGGTAAAAGGTGATTTAGATAGACTGCTGTGTCACAAATTGTCAGGATCTGATTTAAAGACCTTGCCTTTGTCAAGAAAGACAGTTGGGTGTCTGCTTTAAAGAAGTACTGGGAATATTTTCATCAAAGGTTTGAATTGAAAAACAGTGGGAGGTAAATATCTGAGATGTTGCCAAGAAAGACCGCTATATCCGTGCAATTACCATTAACAGGGGACAGCAATGGTTCAATGAAGTAATTCAATCTGGTGTCCTACATTTTATCAGACAGCAATTTTGAGTTCTGACATAAAAGGCTGAGAAAGAGGATTGGACTCTTTTCTGTGAAATTCAACCTTAATTCTTGCAATCAGGACATGTGTTCTCTGCTTCAGGTACAATCCTACTATCCCTCCAAGTGACTCAAAAGAAGAATACACTAATATTCGTCATAACACTAACCATTCACATAGGAACAAGTAGCACTTTGGGCAAGTTTTGGAACTGAGTGCCTGCAGTATTAAGGGAGCATGTTCCCTATTTATCTAAACCAGTATTTCCTTACTCGTTAGTTTAGCAGGAAGAAAAGGATCTATTGTTTAAAAGACTAAATAATATGATGTAGCCTAAATTAGTAAATGTATTCTTCCAAAATATGAGAAAGTGAGGGAGAGACAGGATTTCCTTAGAAAAATGGCAAAGTGAAAAGTCTATGGAAGCTCACATCAAAATAATACCATCACATGGCTTCTCCTCATTAATCCATCCATATTGCAAACATTATTTCCTCAGAGGCTTTTGTACTATTTTTCTCCAGACTAATCCTATCAGTTAGTCAAATGACAGTACTAGTGATTTCCAAGGTAACCAAGTTTGCACAGCAGACCTGAATGGCACACAGCTCCCATGCTTGACAGCAGGATGAGCTTCCACACCACCTCAGCACAGCACTCAACATTTTGGTGTCTCCAGCACAGCGCCGATCCAAACAATCACCACCACAAAACCCTTTTTTAAGGAACTCACCAGATTTTATCCTTTTAAGTCCTTTCTACCATAATGCTTTTTGCCATAATCCCTTCTTTTTGCACAAGAGTGTGCTATTCTACAAATTCTCAAGTTACCTAATGCAGAAATCGTGCAAGATTTTCCATTTATTTTAAATGCACATAGGAGAAAATGTTCATTTTATATTTTTCTGAGTAAAATCTCACCACAAACAGTAACACTAGCAGATAATTTGCATCAGAAACAGTCCGGTGTTGCTCTTTCCACTTGGGTTAAAAAAAAAAAATCCACCAAATTCAAAACTTCAGTAACAAGAGCAAACTAGCTCTTGTTTCATACACAACATGGTCAACCACCTTTAAATATGATACAAAACCAGATCTACCCATGAAGCCCTCTACTCAGGGATTGCATATCGCTTTTCTTTTCATGAAGTGATACAGAATCTCTTCTAGAGCCCCAATACTATATTTCCTCCAAAATATTAAACATACAATAAATACATTCAATGCTATTGAGGATTCTCTTTTAATGATATGAAACTGAGACCCTTGGAAGATGAAGGCTTTGTATATGACAGCTTAACTGCTTGCAATCAAACTAATTTGCAGCACGATGACCTGAAATGAGTCTAAAAGCACCATAACGCATGTTTAGCAATCAGTGAAGCAATTCTTTATTATTCAGGTTCACATTTGCAATTTATGTCACATGTTATGGGAAAGAGAAAGAGAAAAAGAGGGGGAACACAAAAAAAAATTATTTTGCTTTGCAAGAGCTGATGAACAAAACATGAGCTACACATAACATGGGGCATTAGAGACCAGATTTAGACTGACAGCAAATCTTAAGTCTTTCTGCTACTTATATAAATCTTACAGTCTCCAGAAGAGGAAATTATAAAATTAAAAATTTGCTTATAAATGATCATGTCTTGATTTTTCTAAATTGATTTTTGTTGGAAAAAAAATGATTAAGTAAGTTCACCTGAAATACCAAAAATATGTACTGAGTATCCCTCAAGGTTTTTAAATTGTAAATGAAGCTATCTACCAACCACTTGCAACACTCCTCTCTTCTGCCAATAACAAAAATTAGAGACCCTTCTGGCAAATAATGGAGATTTTCATATCACCCCTTCAAATACACAAAATTTCTTATTTCCTTCCTTTCTCCCTTCCTTTCTTTCTTTACACTGTCTCCATTCATCACATTTTTATCCTTGGGAAAAAGGTGGCTCCAACAAGGTACGTGGAGAACCATACACAGAAGCAGAAGGAAAAGGGACTAAAAAGCTCAAAGCATTTGTTGAAGAAATGCAAGAGCACTAAATCTAACATCATGCCACAAAAAAACCCACAGGAACCACATGGAAGGGCAAAACTGAGACAAAGACACTACACAGATAGCACAGAACTGCTCAATACTAATAACTAAAGCAGGAGTGAGCTTGGGGAAGGAGAGTGAAGGCCTCCCAAGACAGCCAAGAAGCACGCTCTAGCTCAGCACTACTCAATCATAAGTGATAACTCCTTGGGGACATCATCTCCTGAATCACCAAATGTACCTGGGGTCTGTCCTCAAGAAATTAATCATCTCACTGTTCAGACAGAGGATGAAAATCCGTGTTTCAGCAATGAGAGGGCAAACCTGAAAGACCTGAAATTCTGAAATGTGATCTCAGTTCTGCTTAGTTGGGTAAGAAACTGCTGCTGTGCCTTGCTTAAGATTTGGACAATATAGCTTCACTCAATTCAAAGAAGAACTGTAAGGATTAATTTAAAGTCAAAGCATTTCATTCAAAAAGTACAAGCATGCGTTAGGGCAGGGTTCTACAATATATGAGGAAATACCATTCAGAAGGGCTGCAAAAATAACTCAGACCTTCGTCATTTCAAAATGATCTGAGACCTGTCCTGATCAAATTCCAGCCCAGGTAATTTATTCTGCTAGCCTAAACATTCCCCAAATATTGAGTTAAGATGTGTTTTTCTTAACCTCTAGAAAAATACACAGTTTTGTTCTCCAAAAACAGTTGTTTTGCTCCAGCTATGCTCATCATGATCAGTAGGATGCTGGAAATATACATACACCTGCTTTCACTGTTCTTCTTGTTTTGATGGTCATATTGTTACCAAACTCTTTAATGAGTCTCAGTTGTCCCTAGGAACAGCACTACAGTTTATAAATGCTAAAATTAATAGACCTTGGGTAGATTTTATTACACGTAATGTATTTAGTTGGCAATGATGATGCCTCCCTTACAGCAGCTGTTACAATAAACTGCATTTTCAATGGGTCCTGGAAAACAAAAGACAACACCTAAAAGATTTCAGATAAAGAAACACCAGGGTCTCCAGGTCTCTCTGCTCCACACCAAATCTGCTCCACTGAGGTCTGCAGATACCTAATAGGTAATTACGATGCACAGAGAGATTTCTACCGGGGATCTTGTCCACTTTTCTTGAATCTGAATTTATTATCAGAAGATTCATAACCTCTGTTGTCAGCTTCACTTCTGCAAAGAATGGGCACACGAGAGATTTTAAAGTGGAGCTAAAATGAATTTCAGTATACCCTTCACAATAATAGTTGGTAAAACTAATTACAGTGAGAAAATTGGAGATCATTCATTACCCTACTAAGCAAATTAGGATTTGTTAACAATGATTTATAGAGCCAAACACAGGATAACAAGGATTGTCTTTTCAACTGTATACACAGGGGACATGACAGTTTATTGTGTGGTGCCATCCACACAGCCGCTGTTGTAGTGCTTTTGTAGACCTCATAGTATGTCAGATGGATACACACTTTTGCATAAGCAAAATACATTTAAATGTTTGCCTTCTACAGTCAAGCACTAAAAATAACTGAGCACCTTAGCTTACTTGCAAGAACAACTCCTCTTTGTTTACCAACACCGCTGTGCACATGATGCACAGTGAAGTATTATATCCCTTCTGTAACATTAGCTGGTTGGATTTCTTAAACCTATTTCAAATGATACTTTTGATCTGTTTGTTTCTCTCCTGTGGAAACTAACAAGTCTTACTGTACTCTCCTAGAGTGGAGTCTCGTAACACGCTCCCGCTTGAAGAGAGTCAATGACATCACAAATTTGACCACCTCAAAGAACAAAAGACAGGCAACTTAGGATCGCCACCATTGCATATAGACCAGGCAGTGAAGGAAAATCTACTGGTTTTAAGGGCTCTATCTGAGAATATAAGCCCAGAGAACGTGCTGGTGTAACTAATTCCACAATTGTTCTGTAAGGTAATGTCTCGGGTGAAAATCAGTCCTATTGCATAGTGAAATAGCTGGCCTTATCTAGGCCAAATACTGGTTTTCCATCATCTCTATACTAATACCGCTGGTGCTCCACTTATTCTCCTTGGGATGAGTTTTTAGAGCTCTGAGTAATGTAATGCAACATTGCACAACACAGTGTCCCAGTGGCATGCTGTAACTATGCAAACATCTGCTGAACTGAACCCACTCAGGGCCAAATTGGATAGCACAACTGATTAGCTAGGGCCTTTGGGAATACGCTCACGATTTATGTTTGTCTGAATCACCAGCCCATGTGCAAATCACATTTTGTTGTTTTTCTTCCTTTTTTTTAAGGTGGAATAAGAGCATTGTTTGGAAAAGAAGTGTCACAGGAGATTCCTTATCCCTTCTAACTCCCCAATATTGTTTCCGTCACCAGCTTATTACCAAATTCTATCCATCTCTGAAAAATCCACAAACTCTGTGCTTTTTGGGGAAAAAATCCTGCTAACTAAAAATAAACATTAAAAAAAGGAAGAGAAAACCCTCAGAAATTGCCACAAAGACTTGAGAAGCAAACCAATGCAAAAAAACAAGTTGCCATAAACAGAGAAACTGTACAACTGCCAAAGAACCTGACAATCTTAGGAATCGGGTTTGTTGTTTAAAAGTAAAATACTCAGTTATTTAGGGTTTGATTTCTGCTCTGTTCTGTGTTGCAAACCAATGAACCGCCTGCATCCTTTAATGTGAATTTGTCTGGGTGCAAGATACACAAAGAAAACTTGCAAAAGTCATTGTTTGTAGACAGATAAGAGGAAAATCTTTTACTATTATTTATCTCCAATCATATTCTAAAACATCTCTCTCAACCTCCTAAAACCATAGACAGCTGGACATGTTAAAAATTCACATAATGCAAATTCAAATAACTTATCTTTTAAAGCTAAAAAGGTGGGTTATTTTCTCCTAAAATTCTAGCTACTTTCCAATTATCTGATCTGACTTCTCGATGAGATGTAATCTACCTTATAATCTATCTTTGATGAGAGACAATGACAATTTGCAATGCAAAAAATTTAAAAGATAACTGAGAGATTTTCCAGGAAGTATTTAGTTATGATTTCTTAGGGTACATGCACCAATTATAGACTGGACTGATCCCATAGAAAACAATAAAGTCAGGCCAGTACAAAAGGCTTACAGGAGAATTAGAATGTTTTTTACCTCTGTCTCTTCTTTTCTGACTACTGATTTAATAATATGTAAAAAGGATAGGAAAGTATCCACCCTGACAAGGAGTGCCAAGACAGGAGAAACAGATTCCAGCAACAATGAAAATGGCTTTTCAACAAAACCTGCTGGACATACTAGCACTTGGGAAAGAAGGCAAGTTGTTCCTAACTGAAAAAAAAACTTGCACGTGTCCCGCTTTGCTGAAGGCACCTAATTAGAAAGTCTGTTTAATCAATGGCAGTTCTGATCATCCCGGTTAAGTATGAGTTAGGCCGAATCACTTGATGGAGATTCCCAACCCTTTCCATTGACTTCACAGCAAAGGGGGGTTGTCAAAGCAGGCAGTATGAATGTCCACCCTAGAAGACATGAATTTTTCCTTTACCTACTGCTTTTCAAGAAGCACTAACATAGAAGCAAGAAGAACACAAGAATCCAGTCTCCAACTTTGCCATTCAGAAATTTACCCAGTTATAGCATAAACCTAGGTAAGATTTCAGCCTTCACTACTACTACTGGAAGTGCATAATGAATTACTAGGATGGAATTATCATAAAGATAACAGAAAAATGATTTTGTATTACTGGGAAGTGTCAGGTTTATAAACTTTTTTGTAAAACTCAGTGACCGCAGGAGGCTCTCTATAGCATAAAAGGATCCAAAAGTAATTTTTGCTTTGCTGTAGCACACAAAGCATCCACAAACACCGCAGACAGACGACCCTCCACCCATCAAACCCAAGTGCCTGCCATAAGCATGGTTCTTAAAGGAGATTCCAAGTCTGACAAGTTTTATCTCCATTACATATGTGCTAGGTAACATGGCCTACACACACAAAGATTCCATTAATACTTGGATTTAAACAGCAAATATAAGCTACTTAATCCATACCTTAGTGTTTGTTCATTTCTGAATACAACCTGTTTCCATCTGTGTTTCTGCTTTCTGTAGAAGATGTGCTTGGACAGTGAATCTGCCATCAGTCCATTTTAACTTACCTGGTTGCCTATGTTTCCTTTGGTGCGCTACAGTACATAATATTTCGTAGTCCAAAGTACAACATATATTGATCAATAATTTCCACAGGCAAAAGCTTTATTATTATCTATTAAACTAAAAGCTATTATTGTTTTATTTGAGACCAATGACCCTTGTTTTGATGTTCTGGGTTAATGCTAAACACAAAAACTAAACAGTATTTTCTAGTTTAAAGCTTTGGAAAAAAAAAGTCAGTTCAAGTGCATATTCTTTTGCACTTTGATAATACAATAATTACATTTATCAGAAACACATGCTAATTGGATCATTCTGGAGCATTTTTCTCATTGTCTGGTACCGCAAAACACATCTGGATTTTATTTGCCCCATGTAAGCTAATAAGGGTACGGACTTTTTTAAAACAACAAGCAAGACAATCCTAAAAACAATTTTCCAGAGTGAAAAGAGAGGAAAAATCATTCCATGTTTCTGCCAAGACTGTGTAAGTGTAAAAATGACTTTAAGAAAGAAAATGGACATTTTCTATCTACTCAGCTATTAGTGAAGAAATAAAAAGAAAGTTAAAGAAATCTTATTACTATCACTATACATAAGAAACAGAGCAGTTAAATACATCATATTAATGGAGCCTAATAAGGAATGTCTCCCCCACCTACACAGATCCAAATTAGTATGATTTAAAGTGCCAATACGTTGGCACTAGAAGATGTCAAGCTTCTTCTTGTTACTAAATCCCTAATGCGGAAGAACTGGAAACTTTCAAGCTTTTTGCTGGAGCATAGGGGATGTTGACACCTTCCAGATTTCACTTTACTGGACCAACCCACAGACAGTATGGTGCAAGGGAACAGCAGATGGCTTTTCTTCTGTTACCTCTGCTTCCTAAAGATGAAGCTGAACATTGTTCTTAAACCATGCATATTCAGCTCCTGCTATAAGGAGAACAAGGCTTATTTATATATGTTAAAGCCTTCCATCCCATATTATATTTGTCCCATTCCATAGCATGTCTGTACATGTTCATATGATTTGAATTTTAAGTGCCCAGATAGAGGAAAGCAATTTGCTCTGAACTATTTAAAGACATTCAGGTTTTAGTCTTTAATGCAAAATAAACGTTGAGCCTTTTGATAGCTGTTTTCCCTTCATCCCCTCCCTCTTTAAAATACATGTGACACAAAACAGGGGAAGTGCTGAAAAAAGGAAACCATTTTTTTCCTGTTTCACAACTTACCTTACACTGATTTTAGCTTTGGTATAATTAGAAAAACTACCATAGAACTTTTTCAATTGATAATGCTCTTTTCAGACCTTACCACTGGCAGAAGTACGAACGTTCAGTTTGTGCAGAAGTCCAATGTAAATCCAGCAGGACACAGCATTTCTCCTGGTATGAAGCAATTTTTGTGCTTGCATTTACACTTTACATGTGAGGTCACATGTACACAGCTTAATCCCATAACTTTCTTATAGGATCACAGACTTCTATGAAAAAGGACTATATTTCACCGTGTACTAATGGAAGAAAATTACTTTCTGGGAATCTGACAAGAGAGCAACAAAGTTTTTCCACCATGTAATCGAATACTATATAGCTTTCTTTTCCCCAGAGTTTGATGAAAAGATAGAAGCAGGCTTTGATTACACTATTAACTATATAGAGCAATGCTGTAGAAAACATCTCACTGCATTTTACCCACCTGTTTTTGGACATACATAATGCTCTGTTTGTCCTACAGATATTATAAAGGCAGAAAAGACATACTTGGAGAATATAGCATAAGTTACAAGTCAAACAAGGTATGAGCAATTTAAATACAGATCTTGGAGGAAAACAAACAGTGCATTGTATTCACTGGAAAACATTTTTTACTCCCAAACTTATCTGTGCAAGTAAAAGGTATATTGATGAACATGTGAATAAACAGATAGAAAGGTATGAATATAGACTGTTAAATCAATAAAGGGCTATGCAAATAAATAACAAAAAAAGACTGATCAATCATCAAAGCAGCTGGGGCCTGATCCTTTTCTCATGATGTAAAATGTAAATCTAGCATAAATACAATTACAGCTGCTTTTTCCAAAATCATCTGTGAGACACGGGGCTTTTAACCAACAGGTAGAAATCAGTGTCATGTTCTCTGGACTGTGGTTCACAGGAGATGAGACAAGACTGTTGTAATGGGCTCTTTAAAGTCTATGAATCAATAAGAACTGGTACAAGGGGAAATCAAGATCCTACCATCTCAGATAAGAGAGCTGGTAAGACCATGGTTCATCTTATTTGCTATAATTGTGGAAATTAAAAACTGTTGGAATTTATGTAGTAATTAACATGTCACCTGATTAGTTCAGGAAAACATCGACCAACATGTCTGAAATGTTACATTTGTGGAGGAAGAAATAGAGAAGTTAACCTATTGGGCAGACTGAGATTGGTTATTTATGCTTGTTTCCATATAAAAAGTCACTTCCAATTCAGGAGTAATGTTATGCTGTTCAGAGCCACATGTGTTAAAGTTGAGATACACTTACAAAGTAGCCTGTTCCCAAGCTGGAAGGAGCTGAGCTCTGCAATAAAACACAAAGAAAAAGTGGAAAGTCAGTGATGGTTTTTAACACGTTCCAATCCACATAGCTCATTACCAGTCCTTTCCAAGCTTTTCATCACTACATCACAGCACCAATGTGCTGCCCCTTGTCATCTGCTACTGAAACAAACACGGTGTCGCTTAATTTTTCCCTTTACATCTCTCAACGACTCTGAGATAGTAACGTGCTATTTACTGAATTCCAAGCTTCTGCGGTGGACGTAATTGCCAATTTATTTGACAGGCAGCTGGGTAATGAATTAATGATGGCATTTCGCCCTGCACTGAGACTAAACAGACACTCATCAACCAGCCTCCCTGACATGCTGACATTCAATGCCCTGGACTCCAGCTACTCAGCTTTGTGGCCACAAAGGGGCAGGCGGGAGGGGGAAAAGAAAAAAATGTAGACTGACTTCAAAACAAAAAGCCCGGTGGGTTTGGATGACTTTTTCAGTGTATGACCTGTTTGCCAATTTATTCCCGAAAGGCCCTGGTTAGTACACACATAGTGCTTTTCTAAAATGAGACATTTTGTAAACATAATTAGTAGTCTGAAATGTAAAGAACATGTGGGCACACAGAAGCTGCTTCAATGTACTATTTCCTGGAGAACGCAGTCACTACAATTTCCTATATGGATGTCCACATTGTTTGGCAAACCAAGGATTTAAAAAGAAAACAAAAACCAAACAACAAATGTCTACAGTGTGGAACAGATTTCAAAACTCAAACCCATAAAAATAATTAACACTAATATTACTACCATGGAAAATAATCAAAAGGTTTAAATGCTTAAAAAAATGCATCATGAAATTCATTTTAAGTGGGACATGATCACAACCTCTACATTCACAGGAATTAAGGAGATAAAGGGTTTTGTTTCATTAGTTTTTCATCTAAGCAGTGGGGATTACACAGCAGGTTCTCTTAGAGACATGGTGAGAGGCCTAAACATCTCAGTCCTAATCCAGGTCACTGGCTGTTACATTAAAGGGAGAACAGTTCCCAACGCTACAGCCCTATCACCTGAAACACGTGAAACCAGGTTTGTCAATGGACAAGGAAGCAAAATGCAGAGGATAATTCTCCAGTGAGCAGTGGGTAGTCCAGATGACCAGTCTTTAACTGCCATAGCTCAATTCCTGTTTCTGTTCCTCAGCACCACCTCACTTTCAGTAATGACACAGCTCAGTGATTACCAGGAACTGCACAGGGGCCCCAACCAGCCTTGGCAAACCGTTGGAAACAGGAAGAATTTCCATCCCTGTCATCCCTGTTCTGAGACACTATTGCAGGGAACCCTAACAGCAAATTCCCTCCATTTCTGATCATGGAGTGCAGCACTGACACAAAAGAAAATAAAACCCCACGAGGGGCTTTTATGGCATCTTTTTACTGAATTTGGCATGGCAAAAATATATTGTGCCAAGAAATATAAAATTAACAACAAAATTCATCGCAAATAATCAGAATATTACTGTGTGTTCACCAAAACATTACCTAAAAGAGAAGTTTAGAGAGGTTACGTACACATATAGGGGAAGGCCTTCTGGTTTAAGACATTAGAAGTCAAAGACTTAGCAAGAGGAAATCACCTTGGCAGTCATAAGGGAACCAGTATAACAAAATCAACAAACTCTGTTGGGACATCTCATATGAGCAAACAAAACTGCTATGGAAATTTGCAAGGTCTGTGGCTCCTGCCCCTTAATACCCTCTATCTTATATGTTGCAGCTACTGAAGGACTCAAGCTCTGCAGCCTACAGATTTGGTTATCAGCATGCAAGGGAAGCTCCACAGAAATAAATAAATTCCTAAGTCCTTCCAGCCCCACTCTTGCTGCCCTGGGGCCTCAAGCTCCCTCTGCCACCATCATCCACAGCAAGATCCACCTGGTCCCAGCGACAATGTCTCTGAAAGCACCTCTGCAGCAGCATCACACTGTGGTGCAGAGGAATGGACAGTGCAGATTTGGGAACACATGGCCATGAGGCCACTCAGCCCGACTGCTCTGCTTTCCTCTACATCCCCGTGACTGCGCAGCTGGGAATAACCTGGTAACCACCACAGTCCCAGTCATTGCATGGCCCGGCTACTGCTTCCAGCTAGAAAGTCCCCTTCATGGGCCACATAACATGGTTTTATGAGCCACTGCAGCCCGTAGACTGCAGCTCTGCAACACCTGGCAAAGAGTGCATTTCAGCATACTCCAGTTCAGTATGTAATGCATTTACTTCCCTGGTAAAGCACATCATATATACTGCCTTTCACCCTACTCATTCTGCTCTCTGCTTCATGTCATTTAAATTCTTTTATTTTAAGCTAGAGATCTATCCACAAAGTAGAACATGTGCAATCATTATAACCACTTTTGTTTAAGCTATGTACAGATGCCAATGGAGTCCCACTCTTTCACTCACAATTTTTAAAACTTACTTTACAGGCTGAAAGCTCCAAAGTTTGCATTCTGCATCTGTGTGCAATTTTTCTCTGCTTTTTATTCCAAGTTTTGGAAGGATCAAGTATCAAAACAAAACAATAAAAAGGAAGAAAAAAGAATAAGCAAACAAAATATTTCCCACTGAATATTTCCATTCTTTGAAAAGCAATGCTGCAATGGCTATGGGAGGACAGTCGAAACATAGCAGTCAAATGACTTTCACTGAAAAGAAACAACTGTGCATTTTCAGGAAATTTGAGTTTGCTGGATGGAAATATAGCCCTTCACACATTGCATGCTGCATATGGATAGTACAGTTTGCAAACTCTTTTTAATTGAAGTAAAAAAGACTGTATTGCACATGCATGAATGACTAAATCAGCTGTGTTGTGAACTGTGTGTTGACAGAGCATATAGGCTGAAGCAAGGGCTATGCAAGAAGACAGCTTCTCACCTTTTTTGATAACTCCCAATAGCGAAAGGATCCTACTACCCAGTGCCCAGCCTCGGTACCAACTGATGAATGTGATACTGTATATGCAGCATCTTTACAAGCCCATGCTGAGTCGTGATCCTGCACTGGATGGTTCTACATCTCTTATATAAAGTGTGCCTATAATAGAGGTAATGGTTTCACTTTCCGAAACCCTTTGCAAAATTCGACATCAGATATACTATTTGATATTCACACAACCACCAGCAGAAGCCTGCATCAGATGCCCATCAGCAAAACGCAAGTCACTGGCTTAAAATTAACAAGGTTTTGGGTTGTTGTTTTCCTTCTGCCTTTTTTTTTTTTTGCCTTTTTTTTTTTTTCTTTCCTTTCTTAAAGAGAAGAACTTTTGGCCCAGGAGCAAAAATGTAGTAACCCTCATGTAAGCATTAGTTTATTGTGTACCAAAGAAAATTACATCCTTGAGGTCTTGGGAGGCACAGTTATACCCATTTTGCATATATATTGTGCATTACTTGGGGAGCTGGGTGGGGAGAAAGACTGTGTTGTACATATTTGTTCTGGCTATTGTTTATGCAGGTCTGACTGAATGAAGGAACAGTGGGTATCATTTCAATTTCTGATGTCAACATCAAATTACTTATTTAATTTCATGCCTGGCGAAGCATTGTATAGCTACACGCAGAATCATTTCACTTCATTTGTTATGCTGTGTTTTCTTGGCGATTGGCTTGCCTTCCAACTGACAGCTTTAATTACGACATGAATTTGATTGCACTGCCGAGGAATTAACATAATGCAACAAAGCATTTAAGCACCCAACCTTAGACACACAAACACACACATACACACCCTCGTATACACACACAAAGAAGCAGCCACTGCAGCTGATCAGCTTCTGGCACACACACACACAGAGCTTTGCTGGTGTTATTCCATTTTAGATACAGCCAAGATTACCAGGGATATTCTGGAGAAGGAAAAGTACTAAGGATTTTGGAGCACATAACCCATTCCTCAATTTTTCTTTCTTTGGGCTCAGTACACAGGTGGAATGAATGGGAGACAGAGAACTGAAAATATCCCACATTTGAGACCAAAACAGTGAGCTGTCCACAAGCTTACACTGCTGGGGGTGTGCACACCTTTCTTCCCAAAGCAGACAGCAACAGACCTGGTGGTCAGCACACTCCAGGACTTACTCCTCATTGATACCTCACTGTGTCCTATTCTCAAGCGCAAAGTACACAGCGCAGTAGGAGCACAAAGCTACAAAGCACTGGGGAAAGGGAAGCACTCACGATAGAGTGCGTCAGCTTTGATGAGAGCCCAAGGCAAGACCTTTAATGTAGGGTACAAATTGAAAGATTCCTGTCCCACTCCCTAGTCAAGAATTGGAATGATATTCCAGACAGAAAGGCGACAACTATTTCTCCTGGCTTGTGATTCCTTGTTCAGCAAAAGCAAGCAAAGGCCAGGCAGTCCATGCTTCTGTTGTGCGGCAAGAGAAGATGTGCTGCCTCCCAGCCGACGACCACATGTGAGAGGCTTTTACTATTCATCCCCTTGCTGAAAGCCTGCAACCACGACCAGAAGCAGCAAGCAGGGCTGAGGGTGCCCAAAGCATCTCGTCAGCCCTCTCCCATCAGTGCAGGCTCGCACTGCCACTGCATCATCACTACCAAAAGGATGAGCAAGGTTCGTTTCACAGACATCAGATTTTTAACAGGACTATCAATGACTTTACAGCTGAGTGTGAGTTTCAGTTCTGTGGCAGATCAGGAATTTAGGAATGTGCACCAAAGAACTCAGGGTTTTTTTATTTGTTTTTGATTAGCAAAGAGGTGGCTGAACCCCTGAATACTCTGTGTGTTTACCATCCAGGTTAGCTGTAATTCTCATGTTTTCCTCAAGTAAACTCTTGGCTGCTTTGTAAAACATGGCTAAAAAGTACCCCATGTATTCCAAAGTGGGAAGACTCAATTAAAAATAAATACATAGAGAAAGAGAAGGAAAACAAGCTGACTGAGCTCCAAGCTGAGGAAAAGAGAAAGCACTGCCATCTTGTCTCCAAGCAAAATCTCAACAAAATGAATTCTACTACTGGCAAGATTTTGATGAGATTAAACTGACTACAGCACCCTATATATAAAGGAGAAGCAGCTCTCCAATTTCTCTTTTAGGCCCCTGGAGCTACCTCTGCCCATAAAGGAAAAAAGAAGTAGTCATTCCAAAAAATCCTATATAGGGGAGAAAGGCAAAGATTTCTCTATGTTTATGAAATTCAAACAGGGAGATGTATTAGGGCACTGTCAAATGCTTGCAATGGAGCATTCGAGCAATCATTATCCCTAATCTAGCAGAGGTCAAGTTCTCTGCTAATTATGTTCCCTCACAGAGGGGTGTGTGCATGTGTGTACACACTTGCGAGACAAGGACAAAGAAAGGAGTTGATGGAAATCAGCCTCACTGCATTGCATCTGACAAAAACATAGGATACTCCTCTTCCTACTGTCTGATGCTATTTCAAGCCTCATTATGAGAAAACTCTCCTGTTTAACATGGTCTTTTCACTGAATTATCTTCTTTTCATTTTTGACCACCTCTCGCAAATGCTGCAAATTACCTGCTTGGATCTCATTAGCCTGGGAAGGAGTCATCCCTTGTAAACACACTTTGCATCAATCTGCGTTATCCAAGGACTGTAGGTACATTTACAATATGCAGAGTTGAAAGATATCTGACAGGAGAGGGAATGAAGCCACTGACATGCCAGTTTGCAACTGGATATTCATTATACTACCTCCCTCATTCTGCATCTGTCACTAAGCTATCACTTAGGCTCCACATTAAAGCTCATGAAGGTAAAATTTCTGTTTCAACAGCTTGCTTACAACTAGGGATTTGAAAATTGATCATTCACCTAGAGTATATGCACGTCATTCAGTATACATATTTCCATGCAGTAGCCATGCTTAATCTTACAATCCTGTCGGGCTATGTCAGTGGAGATTCATTACATTTCATGTCCAAAATTTGCTTTCTGACTCAAGGTTAATCTGCCTGCGATATTTTATATTTTTGTCCTATCTTCTATTGAGTACACAACTTTTTGTGTATTTTTTCTGAGAAAATAGTATTAAAATCAGAAAAGGATCTTCAGAGAAAACTTACTCTTTTGTCTGTAGCTTTTTCTGGACAGTAACTGGTAGATATCATTAGACAACTCACTCCTTCAAAAAATATTATTTAAAATAACCTTATTAAGCTCTTGATGCATCTTTGTGCATACTAGGACAGTTCAAGACAGGCTCACCCATAGCTGGCAGTGGAAGTATCACTATCACTTTGTAAGGCCCCATCATTTAAAAACACAGGTTGTTTGTCTTTGGGAGAGAGAGAAATGCAGAACGGTATTTACTTTTCTCAACTGAAAGAGTCTGGGAAAGGCCACCACACACTCAGGCAAGATGAGAGTTCTCTTGTGCATGTTCTTCAAATCTCAGCTGAACTGGCGACACCAGACCACAGAGAGACATGCTTGTATTGCAGTGAATTATCAAAGCATAATGGAACTTACTTATTAAGCAAAACATAAATTATGTATAATGATTTTAAAATAGACATTTTCACATATATTTACATAACGTTCCTTTTGAGCAACCTGTGAATCCCTATGTTCTCTCTTGGGTGCACTAGGAAAGTTATATTTGCCCTCCACTTCCTTTTAATTCACCGTAGTGCCAAGACAAAGGGTAAGTATTGTAAAAACATCAAAGAAAAATTGTATTTGAGTGGTGGAAGGGGCACCAGGACTCTGCTCTCACTGTCAGGTGTGGCACTGCAATGCTGTGAGCTGCTCGAAAACTCAAATAAGCCTCAGAACTCTCCACTCAGTACATTGCAAGGGAGTGACAAGGCTAAATTAAAATGATGTTTGTAAGGAACTGTGAAATTTTTTGCTAGAAGGTGCTGTGTAATTGTGAAGTTCATTGCAGTGACTTCTCAGCTGCCACAGGGTTCAGAGCAAGCTAGGATGGCAATGGTGACAGGCTGATGGTCAGTTGCCATCCACTGCTACCTGTCAGAGCATTTACTTACTATCTCGTCTGGTTTCACTCTCCTCTCTCAAAGATATCTTACAGCCCTGAGATTGACCTCACCTGACGGCTATAAAGGACAGGCTCTGAAGTGTCTAACTGAATGTACCCGTAAAGGTGGCTCTGGGGCAGGAATGGACCTCTACAATAATGTGACAAAGGGATGAGGAAAGTGCGCTGCAGATTTCACACCTTCACAGGAAAAAAAAAATCAAGCAGCTGTTCCAGTGATACGCACAATTCAGCAAAAATTGCTAGCTGCGTGCCTTCAGGCTTAGATTCACACAATGAAATGTATCCTTTACAAAGGTATTTCTTTTAATGTCTGCTCAATTCAGTTTTATTGGACTGGCCTATAGAGGATACCATCTGGTATCTGTCATCCAAATCTACATGGACATGCTATCGATAAAATGCCCATTTCCAAAATGTGGGTTAGTTAAAAGTAGGGCCAGATCCAAGCTGATACAAATTGGTCTGACTGATGTAGCTATCCATGCTTTTACCAGCAAAGGATCTGACCTACAAAATCCCCAGTTTAGATACTCTTTTGGGACAGGGCTGTCTTTATATTCTGTGTTGTAATGCATGTAGCACAGAGGACCCAGAGCCATGAATAAAACACTCAAGGATTGTGATGGTACACATAATAAATAATGATCTAATTGCAGCAGCAGAAAGATTTCTGTAGTCATTCCTATGTCAGAATAACTCATGCATGTCATTCAGAGAATGGCCAGCATTCTTCAATGGAGAAAAACACTCTCCACAGAGCTGCCATCTTAGGACCTTCCACAGCAGTTTAGGTAGAGCAATAAAGGCAGAGCTTATGCTATTGTTGGCCATGTTATATCAATTCATTATACAGAAATTATCTGAGTCTCTCTAGACACTCTTAATACTTTTCATAAAGACTGTATTTAGCCCAGAGAAATACATTCTTTTCCTTCCCCACTTGGGGTAAAAGGAGGCCATCTCACTTCTCAACTATGCAGGGCATTTTAACTTCATTAAATGGCCTTCAACTATTTCAAAATGAATGCGTGTTTTCACACAGACAGACATTGTACCAAACTTTAAGAAGTTTACTGAACTGGGGCAGGAGACCTCAGTTACCTCTTCCTCCCCCAACCTCCCAAAGGGAAGGGGATCTTAGCAACAAACCATCCCAGAGACTAAATCCTGTTATGACTTATGCCCTTCAGAAAACTACACTGTGGGTTAATCAGAGCAGTATTTGGCTGCAGGGGTTTTACTTACGTCACTGAGTCTTTCCCGAGAGCTGCTTCGATGGAAGCCTTTTGATTCCCCACTGGCGCTTTCACTGTCACTGTCTCGGCAACTGTTTTGACCTGGCTTGAGCTGCAGGAAAGAGAAAAAACAAAGAGAGCAAGAGTTTAGCTTGGTTCAGGTAAGCCCCCTTGTCCACTGTTCTTCTTTAACCCATCCCCACACCTACAAAAAGTAGTGTTTACGTGGTGCTTGCAGCACTGCCACCAGCATGGTGCAGCCTTGATGCCAAGGCAGCATCTCAGCGAGACCATGAAGGCAGAGAGCAAAGCAAGCTCACGTGCAGGGCTGAGACCTGCAGGTAGAGGAAGGCAACGCAACGTTCACATCCCAAGGAAATCACAGTTTAAGACCTTCATTTTGGGAACCTTTAGGCTTCTCAAGTTATTTATGCCATAGATGCAGTTTTTAAAGTTACCATCACATTGAAGCATGCACAGAATCAATCCCTCCCTCATTACAGCATGAGACTATTGAGGATCTGATGTCAATGGAAATCTCCCCAGGAGAAGCAGCAGCCATTGCTCCAGGAAGGCTTTTTGCTAGACTAGCCCCCAACAACAAAAATTCTTGACTAACCTCAACATTCATAAAACAACATGACCTACTTAATAGGTATCAGATTGTTTTTGCCTTTCAAACCAGCTTTAATGAACTTTACTGGCACTGTAAATAAATAAAAACCACAAAAAATTTACAAACTATATTTTCAATACAATTGAGAACACATCTGCTTTCTCGTACGCTGTGGATTGTGCAGGTCAACACGTTACAACAGCAGCATACCGAAATGAACATTTACCATATACATACATTACACATATACACATATGCAGCAAGAAGAAGGTATGAGCTACATATACTGCAATGCTGAATACATATATATTTGTTTTAACGTATCTTTCCCTATATTTTGCTTGAATGTATTAAAATTTTGTTTGAGCCTTGTTGGTGCTTCGTTTGAACTGACTTCCAAGACTGGTTACACCTGGGGATATACTGGCAAAAACTCAGTTTCAGAAATTCAGATTTAAAATCGCATACGTAAATACTGGCAAAAGAGGTAAATGCAGAGAAAATACTTGGCGAGGTACCTAATGAAGTAATTTATGAGACACTTACTACACTTATCAATATTCATATAACAAATACCAAATAACTCCTCCTAACTTATTCTAATTATTAATACATTCAGAGTAATTTCTATTCAGACTGTACAGGAACAGATTATCACACTCATCTCCATTTCATTACTGGAGACCAAAAGTTCCTTCCTCCATGAACTCTCTCCACCAACTTTTTCCCCCCTTTCTTCTCTCTCTTCGCATTTTTTCCCCGTTCTCCCAGAAACATGCTGCACAAGCACACAAAAATTCTGCACCTTCTCTTTTATAGGCGCACACAAACAAGACATATACTTCTACTCTACTTCCCAGATACCCATTCCCACCCGTATACACTGTTCACCCATATACATGGCTGTTCTCTCCCAGGTTCACTACAGGAGTGCACAAATCATCCTCACCCTAATGGTTATCACCAGTTTCTCCCTATCACTACAAGAGCAAATTGCATCTGCAAGTTTGGGGTGTGTGTGTGTGCTGTTTTACCTTCATCCTTTATTCCCCTAATTAGGAAAAGGTGGCTTTGGGTGCTCTCTATCAGTCAAAAGAAAGGGAGGAGAAAGTACATAAAACCACAGGCTCAGGCACACAATTGAGTTGCAATGCATGAGCACAATAGCAAAAAATGGCACAGGTGTACTCTCAGCTCAAAGAAAATGTAACAGAAGAGCTAGAGCTATTTGTCAAACACTTACAATTTAATAAATAAACTAAACATTCCATAGCTCAGCCAGAAAATCTCAAGTAAAAAGATTTTCATTTCAAATGGAATGGTTTATCAGTCAGATCTAATAGCATTTTTTGGAAGCGGAGGGGAGGATAACGAATTCAAGAAGTCTTATACTTCATATATAACTCACAGATCTTATCTAGGACCACTGTGTACTGTAATTTTATGGTCCCGGGTTTAAAATTTAACCACCCAAAGGAAAACGGATCGAGTTTCCCTGACTCAGTCTTTTGTCAACATCCACTCAATGACGGAAAAACTCTTATTGTAACTGGGGCCTGAAGAATTTTTTCCAGTCTCAAATTTTATTTTTAGAACCTCAATTTATTTTGTACACTATTTTCACACATTAGTTATTTGCGAACTAATCACAACGGCTCATTTTTATACTTCTACATTGGGAATTCCAGCTATTTACAGAGAAGAGAAGAAAAACCCAGCAGGTGTCATTTTTCTAGACGCAATTTACAAGGAATAAGAGAATACGACCAAGATATCTGAGCCTGAAACTCTGTAGGAACAAAGTGAACTGCATAGACTAGACAGCAAACTCAGAAGTAAGTCCAAGTTAAGATTTATAAGCTTTCCATATTTTCTTTTCTTTTTTTCCAAGTTGAGTTTCTCCATGTGCCAAACTGTTGAGGGTTTACATTTTATTCCAAAACCCATCAATCTGTATTAAATTAAAAAAATAAAGCATGGAAATGTGCCCATTGTCTTCTTTTAAGAACCTAACGTTACACACAAGCGCACATGAGAACACTTAATGTGGATAGGCAATGGTTCATTTTGGTCTACTCGTGCAGATTCAACCTCTTAAAATTAAAACATTGAAATAACATAGTGCTGCTAAAAAAAACGACTGCAAATAAAAGACTGGATTCTTTAGTTACACCGCATGCGTTCGGTGCACTACTCTGTAGCACACAGGAACCCTAAAACCAGCTTCCCCTCGAAAATGCAATTGTCCTCCTTGGAAAACACTTAAAGGGCCACATTGGCAACTCTTGTTCCTGTCTCGTTCCTGTCAGGGTACCCCATGCAAAAAGCAAAGCCAGCATGAAACTCCCACGATGTCTACTCAAGTGTCTCACTGAGGAGTCAGTCTTCTGCATTACCACAGACATTACTCTCCTAATTTGCACAAAGAAGTCAGCCAGAACTGGATAACTAGATAGACACTTCTTCCATTAAAAGCAAGAAAGGAAAAGGGAAAAAAAAAAAACAACATCTGGAAGGATGGCTGCTGGCTGAAGCGCTGGGCTGGGAGTCAGGCGCAGGTTTTGTTTCCGATTCTTCACCACACCCGATTCTCTCCCCAAAATGTGAGAATAACGACGGGTCTTCCCTGCTCTCCAGAACCGATCTGTTTAGAGGGGGTTTTTATAGCAGGAACAGTTTCCCAGTGGGTCACTGCAGAGTACATCGCACGCTATGGGACCCGATGATCCCACTCACTGCCCTGGGACCTACTGTGGTAACAATGACGATTTCTATCGGTGAGGTGGCTCCACTGCCAAAGTGTATTGAAAAAAAAAATAACCTTGAAAACACCTGCGCTCACCTGGGTTTTCATTCTTGCCTTTCGTTCAGACATGAGCCAAACGAAGCCTGTGTGCTTTAGGTGTCCCTGCCCGGGGGCGGGAGTGCAGGAGCCCCTGTGAGGGCAGGCCGGCCCTGCCCACCCGTTCCCGCCGGCGCGCAGGAGCGCCCTCAGCAGCGCCCTCAGCAGCGCCCTCAGCAGCGCCCTCAGCAGCGCCCTCAGCAGCGCCCTCAGCAGCGCCCTCAGCAGCGCCCTCAGCAGCGCCCTCAGCAGCGCCCTCAGCAGCGCCGCGCGCCTCTGTGAAAGTGTATTTAAGACAAGGCAAAAATGCCGGAGCGCTGAGGAGAGACGGGGGGGGAGAAAGTGTGGGAGCGCCCCGCGAAAAGCCAGGTCAGGGATGAAGGAGGAGGAGGTGCTCCAGGAGCTGGAGTGAAGATTCCTCTGCAGCTCCCCGGGGAGCAGGTGGATATTCCCTGAAGGAACCGTGTCCCCTGGAGAGCTCGTGCTGGAGTGGATTTTTCCTCAAGGCCTTGTCACCCGTGGGAGGGACCCACGCTGGAGCAGGGGAAAGGAGCAGCAGCGAGGAGCTGTTACAGACCGACCACAACCCACATCCCTCTGCACCACTCAGGGGGACACAGAGGAATAAAGGAGTGAAGCTGAGTTTGGGGGGAAGAAGGTGGTGTTTCAATTTTTTCTTTGTTTCTCACTATCCAAAGCTATTTTAATCGTCAATAAACTAAATTAGTTTTCCCCAAGTCAAGGCTGTTTTGGCCATGACAGTAACTGGTGTCTTTATCTCAACCCACAAGCTTTTCCTCTTATTTTCTCCCCCCTGCCCTGCAGGTGGGGGAGAGTGAGAGAGCGGCTGGGTGGGAGTTTGGCCCTTAGCCAAGGTAAAGTCACCACACCATGGTTTGGTGAAAAGCACTTGCTGCTCATAAACTGAGTCAAAAAAACTTCGCAGACATAGCACTCTCTGCTGCCCTGCGGAGTAACACAAAATAGATGCAGAGCTGGAAGTGCCGCGAGGGACACACAGAATGAGAGGGTTACAGAGACAGCACTGGGAGGGGAGAAGGAGAGGCATAAGACATGCAACACTAAGAGTGACCATTTGAGAAGCAAAAAAAAAAAAAAAAAAAAAAAAAAGAGAGACTAGCTCAGGCCTAAAGGTCACAAAGAAACTGGCCAGAAACTGCTGAGATTATGAATAAACCAAAACCATGAAACCGCTGTAATAGTAAGCACCAAGAGTAACTCTTCTTTCAGGGCATGGAGAGATTTTCAGGTGACTCAAAATCTAATGGAACTATTTGTGCACCAAGGAAATATTCAGCCCTATTTTGTGACGGCAGAAGTGCAAACTGAATCTTCAGCTGTGTCCAGGGAAAGTAGCTCTCTATGCTTCCTTCTGCCAAAGTTAAAGGGTAAAGTAGACCTAAATACACAGGCTTAGGAGTAGGACAAATCTACAGAAACAGTGCTATAGTTACTACATTCGTCAGACATTTCTGTGAAATAAAAGGATGGGGGGCATAAGCCATAAAACACTCCTAAGGATAACCCATAACAACACGGCTCTCTGCTGCCTTTTGTCTCAGAAAGGAAAAGAATGAAGGACAAGAGATAGTCGATCATGTTAAGAGGTGTAAGGGAGGATGAAAGGGCAGCTGAGCCCCAGGCTAGAGGGAGCATCATCCTCTCAGGACCATAGTTTGCTTTGCTGGATCCCTAAGCCACTTTAGGTAATTCCATAGTAGTGGTGCCTGGCTAGCAAGTAACAAAAAGCAAAATAAATAAACCTATCGAGAATTTAGCAAAAGCCTTTTCCACAAAGCTTATATATCATGTCAAAAACACCTAATACAGCTCTTTTGAGCTCTTTTTTTTTAAAAATATATTTTAATTTAAAACCCCATACCATTTGGCAGCAGTAAATCTATGGTACAGTTTCGAGGCGCCTGAGTTTCCACACCATATGGAATTAAAGGACTATTTCACTACGTTATACTTTAAAGTTACGAACACTAACACTTCTCCCTATTATAGCGCAGCAGCAAGCTAAGCCTTTACCCGAGTTCTAGGGAAGAGGACATCTGCTCCTCAAGGGATGGCATAACCCTGCTGCGGGGCAGGGAATTTTAGGCTTTCAGTTCTGCCTGTCATTCTTTATTCATACAGCTTTTGCAAGGGCAAGGCAGTCCAAAACTCTTGTGATCCAGCTCCTACCTGGATGAATATATTCTCTAGCTCAGATCAGCTGGGGAAGGGACTCGTATGCGCACCATTAGCAACGCTTCCTGACTCCAGAAAGCCCGAACAGGTACAGCCTGATCCCAAACCCATGACAGTAGTTTGTCCTGACCAGGGTGTCAGCCCTATACAGTACGAAGACATTTCCACCTGCTCCTTCATATACACAGAGCTTGCCTGCACTTGCTCTCTGGGCTTTTCCCAGCAGCCCAGACTCAAGCCAGGCTCTGAAGAAGTGAATTTTGTCGCTACTGGCAGTCACATACTTTTCCCAAATGCTGCACACATGAATCTAGGCAGAAGCACCGGCAAATCACGCAGCTGCTGAGGACTGCAGGCTGCTCTGGGTGGCCAAAGGCCAGGAAGCAACGGCCAGTTCAGCTTCTGAGAAAAAAGAAAGTCCGGCTGAACCCAAGGACCACCTCAGCATGTTTTACCACCACTGTTTCTTCAGGGCTCAGCAAACAGGAGGAGTTTGGCTTGCAGCACACAAGCAGGAGGGTGCGAGAGCCTGCACCCAACTCCCATCCCACATGGTCACAGGGAGGGAGGGAGATGGGCTCCCTGGCACTGTGTCAGGCTGAGTCCTCACAGCTCCCGTGAGCTGTGGTCCAGGGAGCGAGCCAGAGCAGTGGGCACCACCATACGCTGGGGTGAGGTGGAATGACGGGGAAGGGATGGACCACTGAAGCCTCTTTAGCATCAGATGCCTCTGAAGTTGATGCATGGTTCAGCATTGGGAGCATCTCCACCACCCAGCTGTGGAGCTGACCCAACCTACTCCCTGACTGGTTTTATCCATTTATTTTTTTTTTCTAATATGAATGTCACCACATGGTCTGAAGAGATTAGTTTTGCTGTGCTCTTAGGGCCAAAAAGCTAAGTGCAGCTCCAACTAACCCCCACCCACTCACCAGGGTGGAAAAATCATCAGCGAATTAAAATGTAGCAACATTTTGCACTTAAATGAAACATATTTTCCCCTTAAAATCTGTTAACTTTGATTTCCAAATATGACAATTCATGTTGAAGCATAATTGATTCTAAACAACAGAACAATTGAGTATAGAAATAAGAAGTATAACAGCGGTGGATTAAAGGGTGATGAGTTAAACATTGTTCGTTTAAAGGGTGCTGCTTTTAAAATTCTATCTAGAATAAATAAGAAAACATCTTTCCTTTTCCAGTCAGCTCAGCTTTCACACACGTACGTCACAACAGCACTGCACTACAGCCTGGTCTGTGCTACTCGGACCCCCAGGCACGGCAGTAACGTCCACCGTGTAAGTACTGCACAAGCACAACCCAAGGAGCCAGGCCCTGCCCTACCCAAGCAAACAGAGACACGTGTCTTCCATCAGTCAGAAAAGAGCAACAACAGATCTCATGTAGAATTGAATATTTGATTGCAAAGAAAACATATTTTATCAATGATTGAGAACAAATCTAGCTGTATGAAAACAAATAAAAGTAGAACTGCATAGCACGAAAAAAACAACAATGTAAATGGAGGCTCATTACTTGTGATTTAAATCATGATTAACAGCTGTCATTTTAATATTGCCATTTAAACCTATCTTGCTACTCACATAAGTTAGAAAAATACTACTTATACAGCACTTACATGTCACCTGAAGCTTTAAAGGTGGTTCAACACAGCAGCTGTGAATCTGGAGCCAGATCTCTACAGTGCATTTCTAACAGAGCCACGTTCACCAGAATGACATCTGCCTGACTAGCGAAACAGATGAGCAGCGCAAGGAAAGCAAATCAGATGTGAGATAATGAGGAAGAAGAATATTCACAATACACAAGTTCAGGCAGTAAATACGAAAAAAGAATTCACACCATGTGTGGGCTCTGAACAGTATTAATACAGACATTTTTCACACCAGGGAAGAAAAATCTCGTTACCTAAGAGATACAATAAAACACTAGGAGAGGCTCCACCAATGCACATGCTCCAAGAAATTGTCAGCTGCTGAGGATCAGGGCCTACATGCCATCATCCTGGGATCTCACAGCCCTGCCAGATATAAAGCTTTTTTTTTTTGCATACCTGTATGGCAAAAGTGAGATAGACCAACAAAGACAAGATTTTATCTTTTGTTTCCTTCCTGCCTTTACTGAGAAGAAAAAGTAATTTTCCTGTTTCAAAATTATTTTTATGAAAACAAGAATAAACACTCATATATATTTTTCCAATTTCCTGTTGACAAAAAAAAAAATCTAAATCTAATAGAACTTGGACAAATAACTATAAACAATTACCTAATAAACTCTATGATACAGAACAAGGGTGTCTAACTTACTTATTCTAAAGCACTGACGGTCATTTCCTGCTGCCTTTGAGCTGATCCAGTGTCTGCTGCTGCACTTGCTCAGCTCACTGGAGCAGAGGAACTCACCCTCTACACCCTTAAATGGGGGAGATCCTACCGAAGGAAACAGAGCTGCACCCCTCTTCTCCTGGGGAGAATTTGGCTATTTAGCATTGTTATTACAGAAACACCCAGTGATGGTGTTCTGCTCACAGTAGCAACAGCAGAAGAAACACAGGCTAAGAATAAACAGCATCCTTGACAAAGTGGGGGTGGGGGATAAAGAGGATGGGCATTCATTTCCAGATCCTCTTCTCCTTCATTATATGCTTGGGCAACCTTAGATATATAGCTCACAGAAGGTACTCTGAAGTAGCTGTGTAGCTCTATTTTATCTAAGTTACACAGAGAATTCAGCCCATCATTTTTTCTGTGCTGTTTATACAGAAATCAAAGATAAATTTGGCATAAACTCATCACACCCCAGAATCATACATACATTATACAACATATAAAGTGTAACAGACTTGCTCTGTTCCCTAGCTCCTGTTAAGAGCAGTATGAAACAGCAAGCTGTTGGCAATTGCAACAAATGAAGCGTATTTCAGCACACTTTAAAAGCTGAATTGCAAAAAAATATAGGCTTCTTTTGACCCTTTGCATTTTGATAGCTGCAGAGTGAGAAATACGGCCTTTAAATTACACCTTGCAAAGCACTCCATTGTACCAGTCAATCTCTCCAAGCAGCTTTCACAGCACAGACTCACACAGCAGAGAGGGGTAAAGAGCGAGGGTCCGGCTGGCCTGCTCGGAGGCAGCCAGAGAGGTGGCAATCAGGGTGGAATCAATCTGCCCCTCCCCATATTTACTCAGTCCCGCTGCTGAGCTTGTTTGTATCCCACCCTGGATTTCTAGAGCTCTCCTCCCTGGGCTCTGTGTCAGGGAAACTAGCCTTTGTACCGCTAAAAGCCGCCTCTGAAACACAGCTGCTTTGGTGCCTATGCCTGCCTGGTACAAGTGTACCATCCTTGTCTGCATGGATATACATCCATTCACATTCTGATCCGTACATGGCACAAGTCCCATGTGTTATTCAGCCAAGTGATGCCCATTTACACCATCTATACTTCTTGCTTCTGCTTTGCATGTCCCAAAACCAGATTTTAAGTTCTATGGGCATGGACATAATCTTTTAATACAGTTGCATATCCCCCCCCCCGGCCCAGGGAATACCCTACAAGGAGCAGTGTGTGCGTATTCACTGCAACAGTTTCCACCAGGGACTGTTTTCTGTTGTTCCATTTAGGCTTGCTCATTTAAAAAGCAGAGAACTGAGCCAGCAGTTTTACCCCAACATTCTCTGTAAGAATAGCCTATTTCAGTGCACTTGGCAACAATGACTTTCCAGGTCCTCCTTGTTAGACTGATACCAGCTCTTGCTTCAGTGGTGATGGGCACAGGGTCCAGCCTGTGGCCTCAGGGACTCTGTCCCAGTCTCAGCCCTGGACCTGTGGGGAGTTCTTGTTTCTGTTGTATGGGAAAGGTCAGGTGAGGTAGGAAAGCGGAGGCAAACACTACCTTTACTCCGAGTCTCCAGAAAGGGGAGAGGAGAACAGAAATATAATCCCATTCAGCCCAGAATGTCTGACATCCAACACCCTAAGGACTCTGCTTGGCCTCTTGTTGACTTTGAGATGTATAACTTACCAGAAGAATACTTAATTAAGAAGATAAAATGAATCACATGATGGAACAAAAAGCAAACAGGCCAGGTCAAAAAATCTTAACAGCACTGCAAATCTGGCTAAAGAGCCTCCATCTGTTTTAATGAGGGGAAACATAAAAAAAAACAAGGTAGAATTTCACTCGTTTCAAGTCCACAGGTTGGTTGTGCCTCAAGTGCAAAGGAGATGCAAGATGGGATGAGACTTTTTGGGAACATCTAAAGATGTGACACAGCTCCACGAACCACACCTGAAAAAGACCAGAGTGACAGTACTCGCTCACTTGAATTAAGTCACGGCTAAATTCATCCTGTTTTCCTCAATGCAGACCACTAACCTGATGCCCAATTAACATTACAGAAGTAAATAAATGTCTTGAAGGAGGAAATATCAGTATTCATGGGTGGACCTCAAGATGCTTGCCACTGTTTACATGAAAGAGCCCTGTTATTTCATAGTTCGATATAAGCCCAGAATAAATATTTAATAACTTGGTTGCATAAATAATGATACTATTTTAAGCCGTTTAACTGGCCAGCCACATAAATTATTCAAGATTTAAAAGTCATCCTGTGGTCTCTGTACAAGGAGAAAACTAGGAAGTTGCAACTATAATGACAAAAGCAGGGCAAGATCAATCAAACCACATGATCTCTAACACAAACAAGCAGCAATTAAGCAGCAATCAAGACCAATATGACTGTGGTTGATGTCCTTTTATGCCAATACTCTCAGTCCAGAGAGCAAAACTTAATAATGTTTTGCAATTTATCAAGGGAACCATAACTCTGCTCTCTGTGACTTGGCCAAGAGGCTATTATGATAGTATTTCTCTATAATTTAATAATGTGAAGGTAAAGGGGGGGAAGGGGAGTAAAAGCATTTTGACATATAACTCATGTCTATACATATTGTATTTTCCCCTTGCTTGAATGATAGAAGCAAAAGTCATAATAATATACCTCAGTACCAATTTGTTAGCAGGAAAGGGGAGCTGAAGTATCTGGCAAAGAAAATCTATTTGAAGAAGCACAGAAGGGAAGGGAATGAACCATCTGAATTCATTAGCAGCTGTCATTGATGTCGAGATGAGTTTAGAGATGAAGAGAAGCTAGTCATCACAAATAACTCAGGAGAAAAGCAAAGGGAGGGAACTGTTGTTTAAGTTGTTTAAATCTGGATTAGCTTCTGCTAGATGGCAAGCTGCCACTTTGAGGAACCTTTGTGTTACATGCTCTACCCTCTTCGGAGGGAAACTCTTTGAACAAAGTAAGATATTTCAGCAATTTGGGCTGCGCACAGGTTGCCAGCAGTCCTGGGTGCTGCTCTGTAACGCTGGCCTGTTTGGCATGAACAAGTCACAATTTTCCTGTACCTGAGACCGTCGTTTCATAGCATCTGTTCTCCTCAAGGAGCCCGACCCTGCTGTTACCCACTTGCTCCGGGTGGTTTTTCCCCAGACCCCTGAGACTCCCTGGGTTGTACGGCTGCTGCTGCCCCAGGGCTTTGCAAGGAACTGAGCCAGGTTAGAAACATCCCGGTTATTTTTGTAATTCTTTTTGTTTCCTGGATTGCTTCTATCCCAGATGAATTCTTCAGTTTGGCACGATGAAGAAGGCGATGGTGGGAAGAAGTGGCAAGGACTCAGGCACTACCAGGAAAAGAAACACTGAAGAATTACATCCTTAAACCACAGTTTGACTTCATGTCTTAAATCTTGTTGAATTTTTGCCCTGGACTAACATAATAAGAGCTGCAGCTGGTTTGAAAAATTCAGAACGCCTTCAAACTCCTAACAATACCAGTTTGTTGTTGTTTTTTTTGGCTTTGCTCTACATTATTTTTGGACTTTTTTTCCTTTCTGCTTACCTCTCTTTCCCTCTTATCCTGAGAAATAATGTAAAATATATCGCAGCACTGTGCTTTCACTTTGGACTACTTTGCCAATTGAAATAATGAGTCCTCCTATTTGCAAATGTCAAAAAATCTCCTGGTACATCTTGGAGTCTGTCCCTTGCCAACAGCGACCAAAGGTGATTTAATGTTTGATAGATTTGATGAGCTGGTGCCTCAGTCCAAGTCCAAAACCAGCTTCATTTCCAGAAAATCATCCTGCCAGCTAGTGTGATTAGTCCTTGTGTTGGCAGCCTCAACAAAGGGGCAAGGAATCAGGGGAAGAGCCAGGACCCTCTGAAATCACAGGGAACATTTCCATTGACTTCAAGGGATACAGAATCCATTTAGGGAACTGGGTGGCCACTATAATTACTTGACAGATTATTTCTGTACCTTATACTGATAAAAAAACAATTCAACTTCTCTTTTGTATGCTTTAAAATTGTACTAAACTTACCCGTCTTGAAAATATAGGCATATATGAGGTAAGCAGCGGTTTATTATTGTTTTAAGATAAGTGCAAAAAACCTATAACCCAGGACTACTATCAAATTATGGTTCCTTGAATTAATCCTCATTCTGGCATTTAATAACTTGTAAAGTGCTTATTCAGGAAAAGGTCAAAAATCACTCGGAAAGATATGTTAATGGCTCTCTAAGCAATGTTTAGACTTACTGAATAAATTTTCACACTTAAGCCATCTATAACAAGCATTACAAAATGTATTATAAATTGTGCCCTTCACAATGGAGAGCTGTGTATGCATACATGTTACGGCCTCCCGACAAGACAGCACTTAAGCACTTTGCTAAATTCATCTCAGCTGAGGAAAAAAATAATCATATCTTCACTGTTATGCTGGAAATATATTCAATATATGTTCTGACAAAGAGGAATATTTACCTGAATCAGGACCTGGAAGAAGCCCATTATTGTTCATTGACATGATAAAAAACCCTAACACAAACGAAAACCCAAAAAACTGCCAAAAAACCTCTAAATCCCCCCAAACTCAATCCTAAAAAAAAAATGAAAAATAGTTGTAAATAATTGGAAACGAAGGAAGACAAAGCCCTGTGCTGATGGATCTACATGGAACCCCTTCTATGCTTTGAAATATTCCGGCTTTAAAATGACCCACAAGACTTCAAAATTAAGTATCAGCATGTGAAAACGTACCACATTACAGTTTAAATCAACCATTATACAGGCTCAGCAAGCATCAGCACACTCCTTCTATGCACTAAAAAACGTCAACTTCTCCTTGGTGAATAATAATTTGTGAAATAAAGCAGGCATGCAAAATATGGGTGGCAGGCAGCAAATGGTGATATTTGGGGCACCAAGGTGTTTTAAAATTGTTTTTCACTTTTGCATCCAGCATCCACCGAAATCTCAACAGATCAAAGTTTTGCAGACAGGGAAAAAAAAAGCCCACAAAATTAATAACTATTTAAGTATTCTGTTTCATCATGATAACAAACAGATGGTTTTAATATTCTAGAGGCTAATTTCTGAACAATTAAAAACACAGCAAGACATTAACATCTAATGAAACATTTTAACTACCAGTATATGCATCTGCCATTAATTTCCACACAGTAAGGTCTTGGTTCTCTTCAATCTGTTCTTTATTAAGGAAAGTTTTTCCACTCTGAATTTAGTGAAGTAGAGAATTAACAACTGTTTTCAATCAGCAATCAGCATGATATTTCGCCAGTGTGCATTGAAACCGTCCACATCATCAGACATAAATTTACTCCTATGATGGCTTTGATCTGCACGCTGAGCAGAGATGTTAGAAGGGAATTCATTTTCTAATTCCATTTTCATTTAGAACATATGAATTAACCCCTCACAGATCTCATGTCCCTTTTTATCTACTTTATCTAAAGGACACCTACTTAAAATGTTATGGCTTACGCATTACTTACAATCTAGACAAAAACAAATCCATTTTTTGAAACCAACGAAAGCATTCTCATGCAAACTGTACTGAAATAAGGTTCTTCAAAGGCAATGAGAATCCTATATTTATGAGCTTCTAATTTATATTTCCTTTGCTCATTTGTGATAAGAACATAAGGTAGTATTCATCAAAGCTGTGCCCATGCAAAAACTAGTTGCTAAAAAAAAAAAATCTTTTTACCACAGACACCAAGTTATCTAATTCATGTGTTCCCTAATCAGATATGCAGCTTAGAACTCCTGATGAATTTTCTGCAGGTCTTCATCAATTTGGCAGGTTATGATTTAAATTAAGCCAAGGCAAGTCATTCTCATTGCTCCCAGGGCATGGCAAAAGGCTGATGTTATTCAATATTTGTTGTCATCACCTAGCTACTGTATGAATGAACCCTGTAAATAAATACCTTCGGGAATAAATTCAAACACCCTCCCTGACAGGTCTGAATAGCATGCTTGCTGTTCATTAAACACGCAGGCAGCTCAGTAAGTGTCTTTGGTTTTCAAAAGGGTTAAGCTAGCAAGTAGCTTGGAATGATTTTAACAGGAACCACATTCTGTCCAGGTTCCTGTTTTGCTTTTAATCATGTCATTTATAAACATTGAATTGCAACGCTAAACTAATAAACATTGAAAAAAGCCTTGACAAAACACAGGTTTAGGGAAGCAGTCGGCTGCAGGACCCTGCCTCTTGGATTCATTTGGTGGCATTCAGTGGGGATTTCATGGTGTACCAAGAAATGTCCATATTGCAACTACGTAGAATAAGACAGACCCACATTCTAGTTATTGCTTCAAGTCAAGAAAAACAGGGTCATGAACCTGGGCCTTCTACCTACCAATTGATGCCCTACCAATGGGGCATTACCTGTTCCAAGACATCTCCCTCCCTCTAATTTATGCCAGAAATAACATGCTGGGCTCAACCTACTTCCAACAATAGCTCTGTATTTCCATACATATTTCCATAACAGACCACCTACAATAAAAACACATCACATCCTTGTCGCACCCTACTCTCTGTGCTTGTACCCGTCTCAAAGGCTCAGCCTGAACAAAGCAGTCTCTTTGCCTCAGCACTAGATTTTTTCCTTTGTTGAAATAGGTTATTACAGGTTAAGGGCCAGATCCAGAAAGGCTGAGAACACCCACAAACCCATTTGGAATTCAGGTTTCCAAAATCTGGAACCAGAACAGGAGTTAGGTATGAAAGGACATGAAAGATTAATCATTCGACTTCAAGCGCTGTCATCACTATGAATGTCGAGGATTAGGGCTGGGAGTTTCAGATGTGCCCAGCAGAGGCAGGAGCGTAACCCCACTGAAAGACAGTGAGCTTTTGGCTCATTTTATATCCACTTTTGGGTCAATGAAATATGGCTGAAGTGGTGTCCCTGGGGATGCCGTAAGGGATTTCAAGAGACCTTTCCAGACAGTCATAGCTGGTTCAGAGAAATGTGCACACTAAAATGAATGTACAGGGAGTTTGCCACGTAACCATTAGCCGTATAACCACCATTAATATACCTTGGAGGCACTGCCTTATTTTTATATATCAGACTGTTTCAGACTAACACTGTACTTTGTGAGGATAGCACAATATTAAAATGTGACTTTCATACTTTTTATGCTCCAAGTGCCTGGATCTACTCTTGGCACACTACAAAAATAATACTTTTATGATCCATTTTTTCCATTAAATATTTATAATACAACTATTGAGTGATGGAAGTGCCAGAATATTACTATCGCTATACTTGCATTCCTGAAGATTGTTAGCTTTTGTTTGGTCTAGCAGTGTGAAGGAAAAGCATCCTGCTAAACATCTGTCTCTCACTGGGGAACCACATGGGAAATAAAGACTTTGGTGCAGCCTTGCCTGAAGTATCTGAGTACTCACCTTACCTACTGCAGTCTGTGAGGGCCGAGAAGTCTCAGCATTATAAAAATCACAGAAAACTAGAGAAAGGTGCAGGCTCAAGCAGTCCCATAGCCCACCCCTCTGAGCCCAGAAGGGACCAACTGTACCTGCATCATTCATGACATACGGACAACCAGCTAACCCAGCCCAAACTGTTGCTAAAGACACCCAGTGACCTCTACAACCACTGCAGGTGAATTAGGGCAGTGGTTCACTGTCTTTACCTTAAAAAAAGCTATCTATCTTCACATCTCAACTGCGTCTCCTACCTGCAGCGTGACCTTGTCCCATCTATCATGGACATGCAGAACAGATTTCTCCCTTCCTCTTTGCAGCAATCTTCTTGTGTTTGAAGACTGTTATCAGTATCTCTTTTTAAAACTAAATTGCCCCTATTCTTTCAAGCCTATCTTGAAGGCATGCTTTTAGACTTTTTCCATGTACTCCACGTATTTCTCTCACCTATTATTTCCTGTTCTGAAGGAGAGTACCTGCAATATCTATTAGGAATTATAAAATCATACTGGGATGAAATGGGTATTAAATGAAACACAGAAGGACGAAATGTGCATTAAAAGCAGTTGTCTGCATTTAGACAACTGACTATTCAGGTAGGCTTACTTTTGGGTGCCAGGCTTAAGACACCTGAAAGTATCTGAAGTGATCACCTGAAGTGTTCACAACCTAAAGCTTTTGAATTTATGCCACTCTTTCCCTCGTGGAAGTGCTGTTAACTCACTGTATAAATAATATTAGATTTGTAGAAGATACTTCCTGAACAAAAGAGAAATAACTACAAGCAGAGACAAGCTGCTTATATAAGAAAGGTTCAGCAGAGGCTTTGTTAAGTCCACTGCAGCTTGATTTAGATCTCTCCTCATTCAAAGCCTTACCTGAAGCAGGTCTTCTGCTAAATATTAAGACTTTTCAATGTAAACTTTATCTCTTAAGAGGGTTCTTCTGAGTTGGAGGTGCAAGGACAAAGTGTAACTCCTCATGGTGCTTCCAGCTGGAACTCATTTGCTGTAAGAAGCTGTCATTGAAGTGAGCTGGAGAAACACTTCTCAAATCCATTTTAACAGCTTTCAGAGATGGCTCAAAGATGCTCAACAGCCCTGTTTTTCCTTGCCAGGACCTTCTTCCTCACTGCTGCATTTTTAATTACAGCAAGAGCCTTGGAACAAAATAGAACTTATTTTGCTCTTAAGTGTCCTGGTTAGGCAAGCTGGAACCGTGCAGGTTTTTCTGGTGTTCATAAATCTATTTTACAACAACTAAGACAAGGAATGATAAAAGGAGATGCTGATGTCTCTGCAATAGGCTAAAGTCTGACTTGAACGGCTCCACATGAAAACCAGAGTAAAGAGAGAGGCACGGAAGGAGACACTGGGGTGGGTGAAAGGGACAGTTATTACGTTCTTTTTAAGGCCACAGAAATGCCACGCTGTCAACCTCTGGCATCCCACAGCAAACCATGGCAACAGCTGCCTGGCTCCATAATAAACTGAACCAATTTAATAGCTTTTATTGTTCTGCTGTGATGTTTGAGCGCAACCACTTCTTTCCTCCTAGGACTCCTGAGCCTGCAAGGGCAGCAATGAGAGAAGATCTCATTTACCTAAAAGCGCTTATAAATTTTTAATTTGCTTTAACAAGTAAATTAACAAGTCCCTCATTCAGGCAAGTTTTATGGCCTCTTGCCACTTGGGGAGGGCTATAAAAGTTTTATAGATAATCCAGAGCTACCGAGATTGCTCATAATAAATTGTCTGTTTCCTGTTATTTTATCAAACCACTGGGCTTCTAATGACTTAAAGTCACAGCTTCCTTATATCTACACTTTTTATGAGCCCGTATTTATAAACTGTAAAGAATACCCTAAATTATACTGGGCCCCTGCTAATCATTACAAAGCTAGGTTTTTATTGGAGCCAACCTTTTTGCTCACACCCACCTAATAAATTCTACGGGATTTAATGGAAAAAAAGTCTTTTTTTGAGATAACACGCTGATTCTGCATTCTATTTTAAGATGTTGCTTTAGCCAAAGTTTCATTAACGAATACTTTGAAGTGCCTAGAACTCCCTACTCTGATTTCTAACAGCTCTTGAAAATGTTCTCAGGATAGTAAGTACTTTAGGCAACATTAGCCAGCCTGGCTCTGGGATTCAGGCTTGGGAGGAGACAGCACTTATGGGAAAAACAAATCTCTTCTCAAAGGGAAAATGCTACCTCCAACGGGTGCTCAGTGTCTACCCTCTGGAGCACCACTGATGATACTTACACAGAAGAATCCTAAACACAAAGATATTCTTACTCTTTGGTGCTGTGAGTAGTCACGCTGAAATTGGTGATGGTACTCAGGGCAAGTATACTTCAGCACGTTTAAATCACGGCCCCATCGGGTCCAGCAACAACTGAGCACTTTTTCTGCTGAAGTTAGAATCATAGAATCACAGACTGGTTTGGGTTGGAAGGGACCTTAAAGAACATCTAGTTCCAACCCCCCTGCCACGGGCAGGGACACCTTCCACTAGACCAGGTTGCTCCAAGCCCCATCCAGCCTGGCCTTGAACACTGCCAGGGAGGGGGCAGCCACAGCTTCTCTGGGCAACCTGGGCCAGGGTCTCACTACCCTCACAATGTAGAATTCCTTCCTAATATCTATTCTAAATCTCCCCTCTTTCAGTTTAAAACCGTTCACCCTCGTCCTATCACTCCATGCCCTTGTAAAAAGTCCCTCTCCAGCTTTCCTGTAGCCCCTTCAGGCACTGGAAGGTGCTAGAAGGTCTGCCTGGAGCCTTCTCTTCTCCAGGCTGAACAGCCCCAACTCTCTCAGTCTGTCTCCATAGCAGAGGTACTCCAGCCCTCTGAGCATCTTCGTGGCCTTCTCTGGATGATGGAAGTTATGATGCTGTGTCTAGTTATGGCTTCAAAGTATTCACAATGCCTAACCTTGGGCATCCAATTAAGTATGTTGGTCCCCCTATACAGAAACGAGAAATTGCTCCAGAGAGGGAGTAGATACCTGAATATTGCGCCTGGATTAAAGCCTAAACTTGCTCTGAAGTTTACACTGGTACAAAGCTACAACAAAAGGGCGCTGGGATAATAATGTAGTATAGGTGAAGATAATTAGTATTTTCTGTAAACACACAGTGTTATGAAAACCTAAAACTCCTTCAATTGAACAGGAGAACACTGAACTTCACTAAAAAATTCCCCAGTACCTTTCTGTGAAATGCAAGTCTGTGGAACTGGAAATTCCACTTATTTTGAAGGAGGAAAACACTGAAAGATGAGAATATCAGCCTGTGCTCAGTAGAATTTTCCTGCTAAATGGGAAATTCCAGCAGGATAGGATTTTGCTACTTTTGAGAGAGACGCAAGAGCTGGTGCTATATCCTGGAATATGCCCATTATCTGAAGTGCTGAGAGTACTTGAAGTTTTATTTATTGATTTTTCAGTTTAAAAGTGCCGTAGGTTCATATCTCACAGTATCACCCGAGATTAAGATCCATTGTGTAATTACAACTGTGCTCATGTACCTTCATTCTCTGGCGTTATGGTTACTGTAGTCCACTAAAAAGAGGCTGTTAAAGTGGATGATCTTGTTGTCCAGGTACCACTGTACATTAAACAAGAACTTGTTCAATTTAATCTAGCAATAACTGTAAGTACAGTGGAAGCGAAATACAGGAAAACAAGCCATAAAACCCTTACCAAATGATGATTATCTTGTGTTTCCTCATAAATTCACACACAGACAAGCATATCCACAATTACAGGCACATGCTGTACACCAAATTCACGTTCTGCTCCTACAAGTTCGGAAATCTTTGAGATGGGCCATATTTTTGAACTTGTACGTAAAAATAAGTATATGAATATACAACTCCTGCTGATAAGGAGCCACATATATTGTCTTTACCAAATTTACTAAGAATGGACATAAAAATCATAGCTGAAAGGGTTGTATTTTTTTTCCCCTACAGCTCTATCAAAAGCAATAGTAGATGTTCTGCCCTGTCTTTACAAAAGAAATCTCCTAATGGATACACATGGAAGCAAAAGTGAAAAAGAAGAAATGCACCAGAAGCACTTTTTCCAGAAATCTCTGGAAAAACAATGACTGCACGTGATTCCCAGACTTTCTTTGACACAGTTACAAGTCTCTCTGACTCTGAGGAGCATCCAAACTTTCAGAAATTCATCTTGAGGGAATTGCCATGCTTTCAAGATTCATCTACCTTGAGCCCTGGCTGTGGCTCTTATTTCTCCATAAACACACACACATTACTTTTCTAACCAAATCCTTACAAAAACACTTGCTTGCCTTTGTTACAAGGCAGAAGATATTTGCATTAAAGTAAGCAAACTCGTCTCTGGTGCACCTCAGTCTTGCAGAGCTCCTAAGTCTCAGTTCACATTTCAGGTTAATCTTTTCCTTTCCTAAAGAACAGAACATCCTTTTTCCTGATCTCCCCGAGGGCTCAGTATTTGCAACATCAAACAGAACATACAAACCATCGCGCCCCCTCCAAAAACCTATTATACTGTCAACTGGCTTCCTAACTGCAACCAGGGGAGAAAGCTTATATACTGACTCCAGAGCTCTTTAACTGCTGGAAAGTGTCCATGATTTCTTCAAGCTACTGCTGCATTTCATTTCTCTAAAGAACTCATAATAAGATGGGCAAAGTTCCAAGAAAGAAAAGAGAAACCCAACCAACTAACTGAACTAAACGTGCAGTTCCCCCTCCCCTCCGTTACTTTTAGCTGCTGGCAAAGGCCAAAGCCGCAAGACTCATACAATACTACTAGTGACCCTCCTTAATAAATCAGATATTAAAATACCGTCACATGAATTAGGCTGGAAAGGAAGAGTGAGGCAAATGTCTGCTGCTAAAGATGACAGTGTATCTTGCAGAGTATTATATATTCACGAACCACTGAAAGATGCAAGACACTGGACGATCCGCTACAAGCTACTGGAATCCAAAAAAAGTCATTGTATATTTATTAATTTTGCAATGAGAGACCAAGTTGTTATTTACCAGGAGGAAGGCCCCTGTGATGGCTGTGAATCAGGGTCCGGGGTCCGGGTCTCAGCTTGTGTCTCAATAAATGAACGCTTGCAAAGCACAATGCAAACCTCAGTGGGAAGCTGTTGTTGGAGACTAACATGCTATTACTCTAATTAAAAAAATAAAGGGGCAATAAGAGAACGTAATTCAAAAACAAGGGTGTCTGTGCAGCTCTGCTGCATTAGAAAAAAATGTTTTGATGTTGACAGGTTTTATCAGCTATTTACATGTTTTCTTTTCCTTCTGTTCAGAGTTCATATCCGTTTTGGCAGACTATTCCCTGGCCCCAAGCCTGGGATAACAGCAGAGGGGTCTCCTCTTTTGCTGAGCAAATCTTCAGGGACGTATCCCCCGAGAGGCACCTATTTCTTTCCTCGTCGCCTGTCCCGACTCCCCCTCTCCTGCCACGAACCATGGCGGATTTTCTCCCCAAGCCCCTTCACACAGGCAACCCCTGAAGAAACCTGCACAACCCACCCAGTGACTCACAAAAAGCACGCTGGAGCTCTCATACAGAGGCTGTCGGACAGAGTGGTACTAAATATAACTTCCAGCCAGAAAGCCAGTACCACCCACAACTCTTATCCATAATTTTTCTGTTAATGACTCATGGTAAACCATAGCTGACAGTGGCTGCAGGTCTAACGGGTGATATTTACAGCCAAAGTTCTATAAAGTTAGAAGGTTATGTCAAGCTGCAGCATCCAAGTGACTGTAAACGCAGCCCGGCACAGCGAGGAAATGGCTGGAGATTGGTTACAGCCAGAAGTAATTGATCTGTCTGAAAATATGGCCCAGGAATCACAGGATTAATGCTTGAATTCCAGCTGTGTTGCATTGTTCCCTTCCCTCCAGCTCTCCAACAACAAAGACATGCCTCCTCCTCTGGAGGCCAGAAAAGTTTTATTAAAAATCTTCATATAACTGTTGCAGCGGAGGCCCTGTTAAAAGCATCATAGGAAAAAAATGCGGGATTCATAAAGAAACCATCCTCCAATTTCCTTTCGATCTGGCATTGATTTCAAAGTGGCTACCTTAGCCAAGTGGCCTTGGCCAGCTCCCCTCCCCAGGCCGGCGCGGGGCAGGGGGTGAGGAGCTGAGCCTGGCTGGACGCGTGAACACGTGTGTGCACGTGCAGGCCCGGCCGCGGCTGCGCTCGGAGAGCGAGAGAGCGAGCGCTAGAAAACCGAGAGGGGGAAAAAACTAATAAAATGGGAACACTTCCAAAACTGCAGCTGTGCTGGCCCGTTAAAAAGCTGAAACCCATTCTACTGTTCGACCTCATGCTTATCACCACATAACTATTCATCAAAGAAATTTCGGTGCAATTAATTAAATTATTCCCCTGTCTGTGCCACAGAGCCGTTATTCCAATATCAGCTTTCACTCGCACTCTCTTAAGCTCGTGTCTGTATGCCAAGTGACATCTCTAGGGTTGTCCGGTCTCGATAAAGCTCTGCTCCTCGCCACTCACAGAGGCTATCATTTCTCTTTTTTATTGCCATTTATTTTCCACTAGGATTTTGCTGCCAGTATATTGGCAGGACTTCCAGTATATGGCTGTAATGAAATCTACCACAGACACTTAACATCGGGTCAGGCTTGAGCTCAGCTCATGTGAAGCTGTAATACGATAAACAAATGCTTCCAGAAGGAGGATTTTATCCGCTCAAAAACAGAACATGGACTCCTTTGGTACTCAGACAAGAACTAGGAGGGAGTCATTTGAAAATCCTTATGATAATTAGCTTTATAGCTAAAATGTGCTCAACATGAGAAACCTGAGTTACAACATCAGTTCCTCTGAATCTGTCAGGACCAACTTCTCTTATAAAAAAAACCAAACAGTGTCACAGTTTGCATCTTCCTCTTTTTTTTTTTTTTTTTTTTTTTTTTTTTTTTTTTAACAGGAATGTCTATATAATTCCACTGGTTCAGCACAACAAAGCATGGGTGATTGGACTGTCACTTTAGGGGTCCTGAGCTGACCTACCAACAATAAAATGTAAATGCCCTGATGTTAAATTTTCCTCAGTGCTTCTGGAAATTATGCAGGACCTGATGGCTCTGAACGTGGTCTGTTTGTATCTACTGCCACAATAACTCATGTGATGGCACCGAAGCATCGTATCTGCATATCTCTCAGTACAGGTCAGGACTGCTGCCAACAGGATTAGACTCTCAAAGTGTGAATTACACAAGATATTGGTAGTCATGTCGCAAGCATCAATAAGGGACTTGTGGCTGTAGATGAGCAACAAAAGAAACACAAAAGGAAAATAAAACGTAATTTTTAGAAGGGGAAGGAAAAATCAAACCTTAGAACAGCTTGATTCTGGCCACAGTAAGTCTTTCACTACCTGGAAGGCTTTAATCAATAATGGAGCCTTTCTATCAGAGAGGCTTTATTTCAAATGCAAGTTAATGGACATAAATCTCTACAGGCGACGAATGTAAAACATCAGACTGAATGATCAAAGAGGGTTTTCTTTCTCCCTGGTAAAAGAGTTTGTTTTCCTGTCTAAAATAAACTTCTCAGAGAAATGGAATTTTGCTGTTCTTCCAGGGAGACAGAAAAGTTCGGTGTCTGCATCAGCAACTGTCCTGATGCCTTGTTGGTTTTCCAGCTAAGACATTGGTTACAATAATTTGCAGCATCTGTATAAAGGCAGCATAACATTAAGTGTTGCAAGTTAATTAGGGGGAACCTAGAACTATTACAGTAAAGCATACAGAAATTTTGCCTGAATAGTGCTTATCTTTAAATCTGTTTGGAAAGTTTTATTTATAAAGGCATTGAAATGTATACATTTTGTCTACGTGCTTTGAATGAAGGCAAATAAAACCTGGCTCAAACCAGGTTTGAACCAAATCTTGCGCATTCTCAACCTCCTCATCCTGCTACTATCCAATAGCCCAGGTTATCTCCAAACACACTGCCTTTAATTTTGTGGTTTTCTGGCTAAAACAATCAGAGACATCCCAGCATAATTAATTTGCAATATATCAATTTCAGAATGAATTTTACAAATGTTTGGTTCCTATGTCTCCCAATGCCTCTGGCCCAAAGTACATACACACTGAGCCCCTAAGGACACAGCCAAGCACCAAAAAGGTGCCTCATGATACCCAAGCTGGGACCCATTAACAAAATACAGTGTAGTACCAGGATTTAATACGAGATACATACCAGAGATACCAAATATACAATCTCTCATTCACTTAACTAAGAGAGGGAGGGTGCAAGTCAATACCAGAACTAAAAACAGTTTATAACAACACTACAAGAAAGGAGAGCCCTGAACGCACAGCTTCAAATGCTTCAGGTGCCAGTTGGGGTACAACAGGAACCTCAACCTGATCGCACACACAGGCCCATCTCCAGACTGTCAGTTAGAGTTGATGCACCATCTCAAATGGGTAGCTGTGCGTTCGTGTGCACCCCACTAACCCAAAGTAACTCAAAGGAACTATCTACTCGTATTTCCTGAGTTGCCAAGGATAGTGTAAAATAGATCAAAATGATATTACAACAGAAGCTGCTTGGAAATACAGTTGCTAAAAATTATAGTTAACGTGACAGTCTATCTGCGACCTAGTTCAAAGAAGAGAAATTTGATGAAGTAGAGTGGAAAACCAATAAACTACCACAATGTTACCCAGTATGAATCCTCATCATTAAAGCTGATTAAAGCTCAGCAGGCTCAGTTAAATTACAGCATTCAGAAGAGCTGCAGAAAAGCTTCAACAATAAGGAGAAGGTTATGTAAAGATTTCTTCTCCTACTTAGGCAGGGCTACAAAGGCTGAATTTTCTACTGCACTCAGAAGTACATCTATGTTTTCAAAGGGTGGGGATGAGCGTATAGATGTACAAATTATTGTATGTAAAAAGGGACTGCTTCATATACTGATGGCCAGCCACACCACCCTGATTTGTGGTTCACCCTCCGGTCCTCCAACCCTTCAAACACAGTCAGTGGTCAAGTGTGACCTAAGGGACAAGGAGCATCCTTTATTTCTCATTGTCCATCCTACCACATCACAGAAGATGGAAGGGAAAGGGGACTGATGGGACATTGTCCCAGCAATGGCACGTGGCTGGCAAGAGACCTGCAGTGGGGTTACCTAATGATGGGTTTCATTAAAGGACTAAAATTAGAACAGGTAATGCCTCGTGCATTCAAAACTTACAGACAACAAACCAAGGCTCAGAAGACGACAACAGGCATTTTGTTATTCAGTAAAATGAGATCTGGATTTGGCCCCCAAGCACACACCAATACTTTCCAAATGAATGCAGTCTAGTCCTTGGAGCTGTCATTTCCTTCTGTCCTTCACAGCAACGGTTCCATTCTTTTTCAAAAACAAGTAAATGCTTCTGGTCTGACACTATGGCACATTACTCTGCAAACTGTGAACATCAGTAAAATAGCCTGGTCTATCAGGAGACTAAGTGAAAAATCCAATATGAACAGCATGAGTCAAGGTAGTAGCACTATGAAGCTTTCTGGCCCACACCCTGTATCAGTAATTTAGCTGTAAATATGTATTAACTATTTCATTTGAAAAAAAAAACAGGATTCAAATTTCAAATGTCACAGATATTAAAGGAAGTTTGAATGGCACTTCACAAAAATCATAAAAGACATGCTTTATCTCCGTTTCTTTTAATTTTTTGAAACATTTAATTCCTTTCCAAAAGCTATTAAAACATTTCTTACATCTTAGTCTCTTCTATTTTCATGTTCTTTATCTAACCTAATTTGAATATGGCAAATAGACCATATTTATTTAGCTCATAACAATCCAGTGTCGGACTTAACCTGTGGCTTTCGATACCAAGCAACAAGCTTTCAAGTATTTAATAAAAGAAATAACCATATAACACACATAACTGTAGATAATTCTCACCTTCGGTGTAACAGGCTCATCTGAGTGCATGTAATATTTTTTAATTTTATTTTACTTTTTAATAGGAAAAGCACAGAATTAATATCTCACGTCAGCAAATTACCTGCGCCCACTGAATAATCTCCTTCACCCCTAGCGCACACTCCAGCTGGACAGTGCTGCATACCAAGGTCCTTCGAGCAGGAATTGCGCCAGGTCTGCAAGGTGTAGAAGAATGAAGGTTCCTTCCTTCAGGAAGCCATCCGTGGGTGGCACCACAGGGCATTTCATGTTGTCACGCCCATGCAAACTCTCTGTAATTTCTTACTAGCATTAAGACCACCATGCTGACCCTAACTGAAACACTGCACAAACAATTTCAAGAGCATCCACAAAACCTTTTGTCTGAAACAGTGGCGATGGTGAAATGTGCCAATGGTTTTTTATCCTTCCTTCAAAGCCAGGCAGAGCACAAGGCAGGACTGACCAAGTCCTTTGTTGTAGACCTACAGGTAAAGTCCACAGCTCAATCTGGGCTCACGCCAAAGGTAGCCAGGCTGCAAAACACAATCTGATCACTCAGGCTGGTGAGAAAGGCAACCAAAGGCTATGCCAGTCACATCAACTCTTCAACAGTCAACAGGAACTGCAATGTCTGGATTATCCAAGGCATATAAACTATGGCCAGACTCTGATGTAACAGGTTTTGCACCTTATCATAAAAAGCAACATTAGTCTAACAGCCTATGTAAAATATCAGCACAGAAGATGCCCTTTCCTGCATTGCACTCGGTGTGAAAAGCCCGTAACACATTCAGTTGACAATTCTGCCAAGTGGCTCTCCTATAAGTTGCTCGTGTCAACAAAATTAATGTGACATTTACAACTATTTTGAGGATAAAATGAAGTTGCTTAAATTATTCTGCGGAAGCAGCGTGAGACAGAATTATTCAGTTGACAAAATCTAATTACGTGTAAATTATTTGAGGTTATATGAATTATAAAACCTTTCACAGAGAACTCAAACTCAAGGCTCGATGTGATACGGCAAATTAATATGCCGGGCATCTGTTTTCCAGAGCTAGGTTTCAATGTGGGACAAAGTCACACAGGTAATTAATTTCTTCTTTCTACCAGCTAGCCTGTGCTCAGGTAGGCAGAGGAAGGCATGTCATATATAATATACATTTTACTAAAGTTGAAAGGCTTTTTTCTCACAGAAGATAGGAAGAATTTGAGAACTGGTCAGTAGATGCAAAAAGAAGCTCTTAGTCTAAACCCTGAGACAGAGCTGAAGCTCCTGATGTCTGATGATAGCAAGAAGGGAAATATTTTGGCAGCAAGCTCTCCTTGAAGCCTGGTGTCCAGCTTCATCCTTCATCCAGAAAGTTTCTGAGTAGTGACACTGAGAAACATTTCAGTGCCTGTTTAATAATCAAACTCACTTTTAAGCATGTGCTTTTATGCTTTGCTCAGGCAGAATTAGCATGTTCAGAAACCTGCCTCATTACCACAGCACTTTACTTCTCCTGCTAAGTTTAATTTTTGCTGTTCGGATGCAAAAATGTCATCATTAACTTCTACAAAGCCAAGCAGGGCATCTTTGAAACCAAACTATCAGTGCTTTTAACATCTGAAAAGCAGGATACTGAGAAGTTTCAGGGATAGCATGGTGTCTTGTGCTGCTGCTATGGAGGAGGAAGGAATGATGAGCAGCTGGGTAATTAGGTATTTTGGGGGGAGAAGACAAGTGCTTTATGAGCTGAGGATCAGCTTTGCCCACTCACTGTCAGTCTGTTGCAGTTGGAGAGTTTGGGCATTGTGGGGAAAAAAGCAGTTTCAGTTCCCACAGGAGGTTCAGAAATACACACTGGGTTTGGATAGGATGTGCCAGCCGCGCCGCTCCTGCCCCAGCCGCTCTTGGAGAAAGGCGACAGAACACGAAGAATGCGTGTGTGCAAGTGTTCAGCAATTACTTGCACACACTGACTCCCTTCATGAGCTCTTTGCTTCTCTGAGAGATTTAGTAAACAAAGCTTGATTCTTTGCTGTCTCACTCTATCTGCAACTAACTGAGCACACGATGCCATTCCTAGGCAGTCAGGGAGACAACAAGCATTTTATACCAACATCTGGTGTGGACCTCACATCAGTAAATCATAGAATAGTTTTGGTTGGAAAGGACCTTTAAGATCATCAAGTCCAACCGTTAACTCAGCACTGCCAAGGCCACCACTAAACCATGTCCCTAAGCACCACATCAAATCAATCTGGCTTTCCCGAGTCCCTCTGAGGTTCCAACATTGCCGATTTTCTAACTTAAGGCTTAACTACAAAGAGGTTAGAAATACCAAGAACGGCTACAGATATGCCTGAACACTTATGCAGCATCCAGTACCTCTACACGTGCAGCTAAGTTGCACATTCAAGAACAGAATAGATAGAATATTTCATTTGGAAGGGACCTACAACAGTCATCTAGTCCAACCACCATGGGCCTTCTCCTCCTCCTTCCCCCAGTGTATATACAGATATTTTTAAAATAATCAAGTCCTACACCTACACTCAGATGACAGGAAAGATAAAGTCAAGGCAAGATAAATCCACCACACACTGTTTCTATCTTTGTAACAAGAGCTGTTGGCAGTGACAGAGATGTGAGGATAAATACAAATCTGCTATGGTTCACTAACCTTCACTCCGCAATGACTGATAACTGTATTTTTAAGTGGCTGCAGGTATCAGGCTCAGCTTTGGGCTCTGTATCTCTCTCTCCATCCCCTTTCTAAGAATATGTTGCAATATACAGCAGCTATAGGACTGAGGGACCAGCCAGCTTCTCCAAGACAGCCTGTGTTCATGCAAGGACTGGAGATGCCGATAGAAGTAAACACCTCAAACCGATTTCCCTGCCTTAGCCAAAGCAGCATGGTTGATGAGGACAAGAGGTCTAAAAGTAAAGGAAATTACACCCAAAACAAAGCGCAGAGCAGGAAAGGGCATTTGTAACTACAAAATGATTCCCTCACTTTTGTCAACGTTCACTCCCAATTCTGTAAGAGTTAAAGGCCGCCAAGTAATAGGCACTGTAGAGTTTTCCCCTGGGTTGCAGCCAAGGCCACTAACCCTGCTATTAGAGGCCTGACAAGCTTTGTCAATGCAATCTACTGAATGCCGTGAGTGACAAGCGATCAATATTCTCCCCTCTCATGGGTCATCACAGGTGACAGAGGTCTAAGTAATAAAACAGCCCTGGCTGCCTCCTCTAACTTAAATGCTTCCCCAGCCACAATATTTCTTTTTTGTCTAAGCGCCTCTAGCTAAATTTCTCATAGATCGAACCATCTGATGGGGTGGAGGTTCTGAGGAATTGCAATGTGTCTGAATTGATGCTAGCCAGCGAAAGCTCAGTAGACTGGAGAAACAGGTATAAATAAATCGAAAATGACTAGCTACAGAGCTGTAATCTGCCAGCATCAGGCCCTGTAGCAACAAGGCAGTATGGGGAAGGCACGCTGAGAATGCAGAGGTACCAAGGCACCTGCCAGCTGAAACTCAGCCTCCCAGTTTCGAGCGTTCTGAAGACATTCTCTGCGATGTTCCTTTTTTTCCCCTTCTCTTTTTCTTTTTTTGTGAACTGTTATAAAATCAGTGGGAGCAACTATATAAAACCGTGTTATGGCGTTAATAGAACAGAAAGATGGGTTGTTCTGCTGTAAATTGGAAGGAAGTATTGATGGGACTGAAGTTCATGGGGGCTGTTAAAGCAGTCAGAAATACTGACCAGGCAGTTCTTTACAACATGAAAAAAACCTTCTTCCTTTCTAAATATAACACATTGCAAATGAGTACATAGGTTTTAAGGAAATCAGCTGCTCCTTACAATTGCTCACCCTTTACCCCTACCATGATGGAAGGCACCTTCGGGTGGAAGCAGGGTAAGCTACACTGTATTTATTGATGTAAAAGTGTGCACAGAGCCAACAACCACAGAGAATCTCCTTTTTCTAAATCCACATACTAGCTTACTGTTAAATAACTTGTTCATACAGCTGTATGCTAAGAGCTTAGGCTTCAAAAAAGCAGCAATTTACAGCTCAGTACCCAAATTTAAGGCAGATGATTTAAAAAACAAAACATGTTTCAGCCCTTATGAAAATCCCGCCCCAATTCTTGCTGTCAATAACCGTTATGGACACAAGCCATTGATGTCCATCTGGGATCTGAATGTTGTCCAGTTTTTTCAGATGTTTAGAACCAGTTTTTATGGGGAAGAATCTCTTTAACCAAACAGCTTTGCAAACACTGAGTTTCGCTACATTCCTGTGAGACAGGCAAGCAATACACACCAATTTGTTGGCGAATAAACTAAGACGCAAAGGAGAGCCAGAGGCATAACTGGACACAAAACCCAACGGGTAGGTAATTTCACACTTTAAACTTTGAACATCAAATATGTCCTGGAAGAGAGTCTCTTCTAGGGGATGACTGTCAGCTGTAAAATTCTGTTTAAACAGGTGGCAAGACGATGATGTGCTGTTTGGAAATAATTGGTGCACTGTTTACACACCGCTCTCAGTGATCTAAGCCAGGATAAAAATAGACTATAATGCTAAAGATCTGTATTTTTGCACATCTTCATCCTCTTTCATTACCAAAAGCAAACCAGCTAGTTCTACTTAAAACATGTGTTTATTCTGCCAGTTATTTATAATAATGAGAAAACTTTTCTAAATTCAGAAAAAAGGAACCCAAAATACTCTTGTGCAAGTGCAGTTCCCCAGGTAAGTCACCAATAGCTGAGATAATATATCAGCAGATTTTTTTATATATGCATGGGGCATTTGATCTAGAATGGCTTGAAACAAAAAATAAGCCAGTATATATCATTATGTCAGAATCCTTTAAAGGCTACCAAATAAATGATCTTCTGTCCAAGAGAAGCTGGGATCTTTTCATGGCAAAGGCTAATACATGGAGACGGGAACTCTGTGGCAACATCTTTTGGAATATGCAAAAACAGATGAGGGAGCACATTTCATAAAGGAGAACTGCCCTAACGCTTGGGATGAAATGAGATGTCTAATAAAGAAAAGGTCAATATTCTAATGAAGGATGTGGTTCTCCAACACACTTGAATACTGGCCAACTAAACCAGCTGGACAAGCAACAGCGAACAGCATGTGGGAAGGATATATTTCAGACCAAAGTAATCTTTTTAGTCACTAAATACAGCTGATTTTCTAAATGATTAGATGAAGGCTTGGCTGTTCCCATATCAATGCTGAGGAAAGGCTGTAGGACAAGAGTTGTATTAAGATGTGAACTAGCAGAGAAACGCACAACCAGCCTAGAGATGGTTCATGGCATCCATAGGGACAGTATGACTGAGTGGTTGCAGTGAAAGGGAAGTCAAACTAAGAACAAAACCACAAACCCAACACTTTGTGGCAAGTGCCAATGCCCAACCAAGTTCTGTCTGGGGAACCAGTCAGCTGTAAGAGTGTTTTACCAGCAGGCTATGAAAGGGAGAGCCAGTTTGACTGCACACCTGCCCTCCTGCTCCCATTGTTATTAAAATGCCCATTTTACACTACACTGTATGAGTCTGCCTAACTCCATGCTGCACATTCTCTCCATTGTTCGGGAATATGTTCCTCATCACACTGGAGTTTAGATGCCAATACAATACATAAAAATCAGGTGAGAGAGAAATAAAAAAATGTGAAGCTTTATTTCTTCTCTCCAGAAGTTTATTGCTATTCTCTCCCAGTCAGCCATCCAGCTTTTTTTTCCCCTCTGGCCTCTGAGGCTTTTGATTTTCTCAAGATACGACTCCAGATTCATTTAAAAATAGAGAGTGAAAGCAGTATGGCTACAATGATCTGATAGCATCACATACAGTTCTTAACAACCTAATTTATTACTGATGATGTAGTCATTAATGTACTGTGAACACGCACTACACACTCTTTAATGAAAAAGTAACTGGGGAAGCTCATCCAACTTGCTTCAGAAAGTTGCACCCCAAGAGACACACATGTCATCTACCCTTAGATTTATCCAAGGCTGAAGGAGATATTTTAAAACATATCTTCTTGTTATTCTTTTAAAAGATAGTTCCCTTGATGCTGAGCCTTGAAAGTTTAGCAGATCTTATTACTGAGAATGAACAAAACTAAAGCAATTGGTATAATGGTTGTTACACTATGGGTACAACTTGCTTGCCATGTTCTGTTCTCATCCACTTTCATCTCAAATGTTTACGTGAGCATGAAAAGTTACTGTTATTTTTCTTCTGATCAGCAAGAAGAGAAAAAATCTGGCAAAACTAGACTGGGGAAAGCACAGGGAGAGAAACTATGGAAATATAAGTAATCAGGACCAAATCATATGGCACTCTGGGAAGATAAGAGAAACAGCAGAGGCAGAAAGGCAACACATAACCTATCCAAATTCCCAGCAAGGATGAGCTATAATTGGCGTAACACTGACTAACACTGGAAAGGAACTTTTTAAAAGCCATCATGCTTTGCTCCTTGTGACCCCACCATTTTGCTGATGCCTCTGGCTACAGAAGTTCCCAGCACACAGTGGGTCTGCAGGCTCGGCGTGCAGCCGTGACGGCTTGGATGATTCGGTCCTATGGAAATCCTATAGAAAGCTCAGGAACTCATGAGCTACTGCCCCGCAAAAGGCACCAGAAACAACTGCTTGGAAAGCATGAGGCTTCCTGGGGCACGAGATGGAGAACATCTTAAAAAATAAATAAAAAAATAAACCCAAAACAAAAAGGCAAGAGAACTATAAACCATCCCAGTAATGATGGTAGATTATGCCTCAGTGTGTAACGAGGAGGCATGTCATTCTTTTGGAAAAAGACCGACTACAAGGAAAAGCAAATGAACAGTAGGTGAAATTAATAGATATGGGAGCCTGGCAAAGCGCTTCGTGGGAAGTGCTGCTGTCATGTATCAGGTCTATAAATCACCCCTCTCCTGTCCCAGATGCATGCTAGCAATACCTGTAGCAGAACCACAGCTCAAAACTTCCGGCGAAGGGAAGAGCAATACGGATTATCTGGATATGACGTTCACTTCTGCACGCTAATTATGGTGGCAAAAGGCCAGTAGAAATATTTAAGATGAAGGAAGTCAACACGTCTCCATTCCTGTCTGGTAAGCTGCTCTCTCATACTTACCACGCTTTATCAAGTATGTATCATTTATGGCCAGGAAGGTTAACCGTAGTGTAAGGTTTGTCAGCATTTCCAGTCCTGTCCCCATCTAAAGGATTTAAATACTCAAATCTAAACATGCAACTCAAAGAGAGTTTTAACCTGCAGGATCCTAGGCTAGGAGCAACTTTTTTCCTTCTGTGGACGCAGAGCAAATCTTTATTATTAATTTAGTGCAGCAGTTCATTCCTTTTGTTTAAGATATCATTTATAATGGGAAAAAAGACAAAGCTCAAGTTATTTTGAGTGTAGGAGCTTGGACACAATAACTGTACAGCCTGACTCTGCCTCTGTCTCAAGGCTAATTTTCCTTTGTTGAAACACTTTGATGCGACTGTTATTGTGGGAGCTTCAGGCTGGAGGGCAGCTTACAGGAGGCATCACTGCTGCTACAATTCTCCCTGCATACGCAAGAAGGACCATTAAATGTGCTGTGTTAGTCTTCACTTTAAATGTCTTTCAAGTCCCTGTTTACCTAAGATAGCATTATTTGAACATATATATTTGTGATCCAATTCACCTGAAGCACTGCTCAATCCTATAGGAATAAGACAAGGACGTCCCATATGGTGGCAAGGTAGAAAATCTCCTCCAATGCAAACCACCTCTGACCTCCGTGATAATAAATTCTTCTGCAAATGACTGGGCAAAGTCCGGGAGACTGTGTGCAGTGAAGATAAACAGCCCTCTTTGTCCTCCGGGCCAGAAGTGGCCATTGTATAGAGCTTGCCCAAAGGATTAGCGCTGCCATTATTATTTGTGTTATATGAGCTATTTCAGGAGCTAATTGACCCCAGCACAAAAGCCGGGTGAGAAAGGCTTTTGTATCTAATAGAATGAGCAATACAGAAAAGGGTAAGGTTCTTTGAGCAATTGGGCCACAGTATACAGACACTGCCTCAGTTTTAGCTGACAGCATCAAGCAGGGCAATCTAATCTCCCCAGTTAGCACTAAATCAGCCTAGTATAAATGAGCCCATGACAGAACACGGAGAAATGGGACTTGCTAAAAGGATAGCTGAGGATAACTGCCTTGTGAAGCATAAATATTAAAGATGTTCAGAATCTTTCATTCCTCGAGCTAAGCATGTCCAGCAAGAGCTGTACAGGCAGAGCCGTTTGATACTTGAATCTCTGTTCGCTTTTTGAGGGTACAGTGGTAAATGTCAGTATGTACATAAGGTATTCTAAAATTATACATATATATTCCCTCCTTCCTTCCCTCTCTCAAGCACTTAATGGTGGGGGAAGGTATTGACACTGAGAAACTCTGACAGGATGCTTTTAACCATTAAAAGGTTTAATAAAACAACAATAAAAACATGTGAACCCATTTTCTCTAGGATGACAGACATTTGAGAATGAGGATGTACTAAGGCTGTAGAAGAAGATCCTCCAAAAGTAAGCTACTCATCTCCAAATTCACTTGTGAAGAATGATATGTTTAAGGGGAAAAAGTGAAGCTGAACTTAGGACTGAACGTATTTTTTTGGCATTTAGTCACCACTCAGCAAAGTCGGTTCTATCTCAAAGTCAGAGCAAAACAGATGATATAGTGAAAAAATTAACTCACCCTGACCTTTCTGAAGCCACTGAAAAAGCTGCTGCAACACAATTCATTACAAATTCTGCACTAAATACGGTGCACAAAAGAACACAGCCTTGTAAATACGCAAACAGAAGAGAAATAATCATATTCATCATTTATTTATCAAATCTACATGGATTCCTCATTGCACTATCTGAGGCTATCACAAGCATAAAGGAGTTAAACAGCACAAAATCCCAGCAAGGAAAAGCAGCAGAATTTATAGGTGCATCACAAATGGGGTAATGAGGCAGAGAAAAGAGAAGGTCTCTGTGGACAGAATGAGCCTAAAACACAGACAAAGTCAAGTCTGCCTCTCCTAAGCCGATACACTTCCAGTGTAAGATCATTATTCCCTTCATGGGCTCCATCAGAGTTGTAGTGCCCATGTCAAGGCAGAGCTCCCTGCCCAAACACGTCCTACCCTTTCCATGAAGCAAAAGGCTTTTAAGACCTTTCTGCAAGTCTTACAGTATCACCCTGTGACTCAGCGCAAGGCAACATGTGAACATGCAAGTAGAGGACGTTGCAGCCCCCGCAGCTCCCACAACACGGTGCACGTCACTGCAATCTGCAGTGTGCTTCTCACTTTACTCTGAAAGACCTTTAGCCCAAGCTACCTTACCAGGGTGGTTTCAGCCGTGTTCACTGGGGAGACACGTTCATATCTAAGGTATGCATCTGTAACTCAGAGTCAGTAAATGCATGTTCTGATTGTACCCAACACGTAAGTGGCACACACACCAGAGGTCCTACGCTTTTCAGCATGACCTCGTGAATCTGCAAAACTGGGAACTGCTTTGAACACCATCTCATCACTTGCTACATAGCTTGGCATGAAGCCCACAGCACCCATCATACCAACACACCCCAAATGCCATTGTTTTAGTAAAGCTAGTTTGTACTCATAATTATTTTTAATCACCTTGTACAGAATGGTTGGTTCTGAGCGAAAGCCATCTAAAAGATGATAATGTGGGTGGTGTGCACGCCTACCTTAGCACGCATGAGCTACGCTGACCTTAACGCCGTCTGTTCCCTAGGACAAAGGGTATTGGCAGATGGAAAGGGTTAAAGTCAGTTATCGTTCCTGGGTCTCTTCAAACAATGCAAACCTACTTAGCGGAGGTAATTTTTTAAGCACACTTATTTCCATGAAGCAAATCCAGTGTGTAATTCCAGGATTAGTCCGGAAACTAAGAAGCTTTCTGCTTTCAGCAAAGTCAGTTTCCATTTCAAAGTTTAGTTAGACCAACTGAAGTTAATCAAAGCACATAATGTCGCAGTTTCACATATGGGCACACCTATTATAAGCAGACAGATCAACAAAATAAAATACATACAATTGTAATGCTGAGAGAGGATTCTTTATGATTTCCTTTTACCAAAAGGGATGAGAAAAAGGAAGAGGAAAGGAGGAGTTAGTACTAGAAGATGCATTCCTCTAACCTCACCACTGACACTGCAATCCTTGCAGGAGAGATTTTCCAGGCTCATGATGCCCAAGCTGCGTGATTTGTAAAGATCTACATAGATCTATAAAGATTTATATCTAATGCCTCTATAGGCATTATATGATAATGCCAAAATCAGACGAGACTCCTACAGAGCACTGACTTGTGTACGTACCTCAAACTTTCAGAAAGGATAAGGGAAAGAACCAAAATTGGATTTATCTGAAACTGGATATGAACCAAGAAATATCACCGTTGTTTAAAAAAAAAAAAAGTCTTGAATCCACTGTTAAAGTTAGCACATTCATAAAAATTAAGGCTCTGCTTTTTTTTGTGTACCATTCCACAATCAAAACCTCAACTTTTAAAAGAATAACACAGACACGAGCACGTGCCTTCTGTTACGTTAAACTTTTCACAAATCTATCAGAAAGCACTGGCATACCGTGTCTAGATCTAAAAAAAAAAAAAATATATATATAATGGATAGTATGGTAATACAAATATTACAGATGGTATTTTCACTAGGATGGAAGTTTCTGGTAGTTATGCTTCCAAATTGCTCACATACTTTTAAACATCCCATGCTAAACAGTAATAAAATAATCAGTGAAGAGAGTGAAGCACTTAAAAAAAAAATAATGGAAGAAAATAAGCATCTACTCTTGAGTCATTTATTGATGCTCTGCACATTACTTCCATGGTGGAATTCACAGTCTAGAGAACAAAACAGCTTTGAACTCAAAACTTCTCAGAAAATTTACTGGCCTAAAACTCCCCAAAGAAGCAGATCTGTCAGTGAGAGAAGCCAACTGCTACTGCTCCCTCTGCACTAACCGAGGAGCTCAGCCGCCCTCCACCACTGATATTAATGTTCCTTTGCTTGAAAGGTCTCCCTGGAAGCTGCAAAGGACCTTCCTCATTTTAGGTTACAAACATTGTAAGAATTTTGGGAAAGGCCTTATTAGTCATTGTTACGGTCTGCAGGCTACCCCACTGTAAGCACTCTCATTGGAATTCTTCTCTGCATTAGGGTAACCAGTTTCTGAGAAGCTCAAGACCGTAACAGTAGGTTACACAAGGTTACTTAAGGATTTTCCAACCTCCTTCCAGCTGTCTTAAGTCTACAGGATAAAGCTCCCTTGGCCCAAAGCAAGGCTAGCTCACACTAACTTTTAATCCTGGTCTGCACAATGCACAGCTTCACTGCGGTACTGACTGTTCACTGCACGCCTCTAAAATCAAAGGTATAAATGCACACTCCACGGAATGGCTTACATTAGTGCCATTAATTCCTACTTTCAGCATAATCCTTCATCTGGGAGTTATTCCAAAACATAGGAGTTAATGACACTAATATAAACCATCCCAATGTAGCATGTGTTTCTTTAGCTTTTATTCCCATGACTAAATGTCTTTTTAATGCACTTTTATTTACCATGATGGAAATAGTTTTTCCTGCTTTACTCGATCAGAAGTCTGGGTCTGTCACATTAACCCTTTTCTAGGCAAAGCTCTATAGACGTTATTTCCCATTACGACTCCAAAATTAAAACCTTATGCTGACATTCCAGCAGTGAACTACAGCCCTTTCAAGTGCTGAAAGACCTAATAGAAACCCTGCAAAGGAGGGATGTTAATCGCCTGAGTAGGTTAAGGAATGTCCTGGTGACATGGTGCACAGTGCTCAGCCAGGCTGGGAAATGAAAGCCTGGGACTTAACTGCTTTGGGAGTCGAGGAGCAAAACAGAGCTGCAGAGAGGCTTTGTCCTTCTGCTGCAGAACAGCTCTCGGTTATATTCCCTGATGACACTTTTAACCGACTGACGCGGGGCAGGGAATGAAGTGCCTTCAGATTTTCTCAAAGGTGTGAAATATGGGTAGAAAGGGGGAAGTGGATTAGAGAGATGGAGAAAAATACTGCTATTCCCCAAAGAAGGCACAGAGAAATTCCTGATGAAAAAATGCTCTTTCACTGGAGGAAGTGGTTGAGGAAGAAAAAAGCCCATAAAAGGAGGAATGAAAAGAAAGCAAAATTTATGTTGTTTTGTCTCCACTCTGCTTTCCCCACCTCCCCAATCCCCCGAAGCAGAGCCAATCCTGTACTGAGCCTTCTAAGCATGTTGTAACTTTAATCTGCTCTCCTCTCCCTCCCAGTCTATAATTCCCTTACAGGCTGGCATTTACAAGAATTAAATACCTGCATCCACTGTAAAGGAGATTTACTGCCCGTAGGCAACCCTTGACTCTGTGCTTTAGCCAAAATCCATGCTTCCCTCCCGACCTACCCGGAGGAGAAGGCAATTTGAGCTCCTCTGCCTTAGAAAAAAGACACTTCCAACACGTGCATTTCATGCCCTCTTAGTTCACTGATGCCAACAGGCAGTGGGTCTCTGGCAGACGTGTGTACCTGCACACCTTGGCTGGCTGAATCAACAGTTCAATTCACCACGTTCTGACTTTTCTCTGACATCTAGAAGATAAAGCAAGACCTGAAGAAAGGCAGCTTTGGACACATGTACCAGGACTTGAATTTCCAGCTGTTAGGTACCTGAGATTTTCAAAGATACACAAATAATACAGGGGACCAGCTGTCCCCAGAAGTCAACAGACTTGGGTCTAATAGATGGATTTCTTCAATAAATTTAGGCTAAATCCTTACTGCAGAAGATGTCTACTAATACTTTCTGCTAAGACTTCAAAAAGCACAAAAGTGTTCTGAGGCTCGCCGTTTTTATTATTGGAGAGATCTATTTCAAAAATTTCTCTATTAAGTAAATTCCTGCATCTGATTAGTTTCTTAGAGTAAAGACCATTTACCCTTTGGGTCTAGATTTGGAGCATAAGAGGTTGAGCCTGAGATTTTTGTGGGGAACAGGGAGATTAAGAAGTAGTAAGTTTTTAATTTAAATAGAAAATGTTTTGAATATTAACTGGTTGATCTGAAGGTTCAATGATGAGTGCCGTAGGCAAAGAGCTTGTTCTTTGGCACAGACGTCCCTTAGGGGAGGGGGAACTCAGAGGGAGGGCAAGAATGCAAACCTCTAAACATCACAGATCTGTCATCACAACCACCAGAAAATCAGTTATCATCAGTACGATTTTAATTTTGGCAGCAAGATAATAAAGCCACGGTAAGGGTGAATGTAGTGAATTCTGACAGAAAATGAGAGGGAGAAAGAATATGATGAGAAAGTAAATCTAGTTTTTCTACTAAACTATGCTTAGCTACAGAAGTTAATGATAAAAACATGCATTTCTACTTAAGCAGTTTTACCCGTTATAAGTTATAACGGAACTCACTCAAAAGAAGCAGACTTTGTTATGAACATCCACATGCATTTAGCTTCTATAAAGCCCCTCTGATTTATCCTGGACTCTGGAGCTTCAAGGTCTATTCTTTATTCAAGGTAAGACTGGCAGAGGTGAAAGGCAGCAATTCTCCAGCTACGGTGCCCAGCCTTCGTTGGTAACTCTTTGTATGAGGCAGAAGCACAAGTGAAGACATAACAAAAAACAGCTTTGAATCATACCAGCACAAGATATTATCTCTTCTTACAACCCTTGCCTCATTTTATCCTTGGACCACTGCAGCTCAAACAACATAACTGCTTGAGTTATGCATTCGGGCACTCGGCTGATGTGCCTTTACCTACAATGGGCAAAAAGACAAAACCAACCGATTACCAGAGCTGCCAGCATGGCAGACAGTGAAGATACAAGAGAGCTTGCAAGCATCCAGGCTATATTTTTTATTATTATTAATTTTTTTTGAGACCATGAAAGTAGGATGAAGGATTTAAAACCACCATGAAGCAATGGTTTATTTAACCTTGGGCAGTGTGGCAATGCTTGGGACGCTGGGGTTCCAGGTGGGCAGGCAGTGACAACTCCCTTTTTTTGTGTGTGCAAAATGCTTTCTGACTCCTTTTGACCATCAGTCAAGTTCTTCTAGCTCTCTTGCTGTTGCAATCTGAGAATCTGCAGTGCTTCCTTTCCAAGAACTATTTGGGAACAATACAAATGGTGAAATTCTTAGGAAGGAAGATGCAACCTGGAAGCAAAGGTCTCATTCATTTCCAGTGGGAACACGTGCTGATAAGCCCCTGTGGGACACTGGAAACCTCTACCTTAAAAATCCACACAGAACCTCATGAGGTTTTAGGGTGAATTACACTTCTTGGACTCTTGGGACCACAGTTCTGGACTTTTCAGGAAGAAAAGCTTTCAGAAGAATAAATGAAAAGGCTCAATCCAAACTCATGCAAGCACTCCTGTTGTTTTTTTTTTTTCAGGGGCCAACACATTAGAATCAAGTTTGTGTATGCCTGCTAACAACCAGGAGGTGTTTGCAAGAGGAAAGAAACCGACTGCTAGCTTGCTAGCACACCATGTGTTACGGATAAGAAATATTATTTTGGTTTTACCCGCAACTGAGTATTTTCTCTGGAAAGTGCAATTTCAGCTATGACTTCCATCTTTTAGGTACTCACATAAATAGCAATATCAGTGTTACACCAGGTAAGTATGGATCCCTAAAGTGACCAGAAAATGGCAATTTATGAGCCTGCTACTACTTCAAATAATACATCCAGTCCTTGATCAAGCAGTACAGACTCACAGTTGAAGAACTAGAAATCTTGGATCTATTATGTTCCCAGGCACAACTCCACACAGGGAACCGTTTCCTACATAGCTGACTGTCTTTAAATCCCTCTCATTACCTGTCCCCTCTCTTCCTATCTTCTTCGAAGTCACACTTGACTTGGAAGTGGAGTACAGTAGACTCATATGACACAGTATGTAAATTGATCCCTTTTTGGGTTTTGTTTTTTTTTTCTGTTGTTTCTTTGTGGTAGCACTCACAATATGAGGTCTCATTTCCAGACATTCAAGGAAGCACAGACTCTGCTTCTAAGGACCTTCTAATCAAAAGACAGACAGGTGGCTAGGTAGAAAAGAAAAAAAAAGTTAGGAAAGAGAAACAACAGTGCTAGAAAGGAAACCGGTCGTCGTCTTCTCCCTATTGTCACTAACACCACTTTATAGACAAGATAAAAAGCATCCAATGAAAAGCCCTACTATTCATTTTCATTGGTACTGAGATCACAAGAAACCTGTTTTTTTCTAAAAAGGCACACCAGTAACCTTTAAAAAAAAAAAGTTAAAAAAAGCCACCAAGAAAAAGGAGATGGGATTGCTTTAGGCTTCTCAAGGATTTCCTACAGGAAGCCAGTTCGGAAATGATGGAGATGAGAACACATGCTTTTTAAAATATATATATAATGTCTTCAAGGATTTTGATATTTTACACACCACACACATGTTCTAAAAATAGATGACTAAAAAAGGTAAACTTAAAAAAAAATAAAGAGAAAGGGAAAAACCCCCAAAATTCCTCCAGTCTCATCTGTAGCAAACAGTAAGTGCAGAGTCTGTCTTTCTTAAGTGCTATATACTCCACTATCAATTTTTGCACTGGACCATTTTTCCTGAAAGCAATATCCCCAAACACAATACAGTGTTTATTTAGCTCTACAATTGCATTACGAGTGTTTCAGAGCTTAAAACAAAATGAAGACAAATCAAGAGACCTTGGCAAAAGAGGAAAAAAGTGTATTACACCAGCTTTAGGAAGGCTACATGAGACGGCAGGAAGAGCGAGGGACCAGGTTTTGTACCTGAAGAAGCAAGACATGCAAAAGGACAAAAGAAAAGGCCAACCCAAGATGTGCAGACACTGACTGAGGCATCTATTACTAAGAAAACACATGGACTTCTTGTTCTCCATATGGTAACTCTGCTTTTCTAAGAGCTCTACCTGTTTGCAGATGAGAGATCCTGCTGTTTACAGCTGACGCAGAAGTGGAGCTGCATCTTTTGTCTCAGGAGCACAGGGAATGGTTTCATGCAGAGCGGGGGAACGGCTATGTAACTCACACAGGTGTTTGCTTGATCAAAGCTTCACTCACCAAAGAGAGATCTCCATTTTACACATGGGAAAAACTAATACTTATAAAGCAAATTAGAATCAGGTTTAGAGTTTAGAGCTAATCCTCTAGATCTTGCTGTTTTATGGATAAATTCTGCAGCCCTCCAGGGCTTTAGTTTGATTGTCTATGGAGCTACGAATCTCATAGCTTGAATTTTCACCACTGGTTAGCACAATTTACACTTTCTTTAAAAAGTAAGTTTAAATGCAGTAAACAATTCTTTTAAACAAAATAAGATGATTGCTTTCTTATACCACCAAAACCAAGCTCCACCCCAGAACGCTGCAACATAAATTACCAATAATGCTAATAATAATTCAGAGCTTCTGTGCATAAACTGTCTAAAGCCCAAAATAAACCAAAGGCATACTGAAACTGTTAAGCTATAGCAAGTTTATTGGTTTTGCATTGCATGTCTTACTAGACAATTTCATTTGTTAAATATTTATGCTAAATTCCACTTTTAATTTATGTATGATGTAACATCACTTATTAGGTTTTAAGAATGGCTTCTTCTAATTATAGCTACTATCTTTAGCTCACTTTACATATGCAAAAGAAGTCCTCTACAAAGTTTGCTTATTGGTCTTCACAGATTTAAATCCATTAATATTTCAAGGATTATGTTCACCTGGAGGGCAGGTTTGCTTCTCCACAAAGCAAACCCACATGTAATTAAAGACTACCCACTTCACTCTTGTCTAACTGTAGCTGCACCAGGCACCAGCTACACAAGTGTTAGTACACAACAGTAATTGATAGAGCTATAGAAAAACAGCATTTGGCATAGGAAACTGAAGCCCTACAATGCAATTAGACATATTAATGATATTACCCACAAGGATGCCAACTGTGATGATGCTCTCTGTCATACGAGCACCCTTGTCCTCATACGATACGCATCCTTTTACAAACGCGAATGACAGCTCCATGACAACACGAAAGCTACTTTCTAGGCTTTGAGTCTGCATTTCTATCTATCAACAGCAACACACATACTTGAAGCAGAAGTCCTCTCATTTGCTAATTCCCCTGTTTTAACCCGTCTATTCGCTTCTCACTGCTGTACCACTGTTGGCTGAATCCTTTCAAATAGATCACACTGCCCAGGAAACATCTTGCATCTCAGCTCAGAAAGTTAGCCATCACTTTGGAAGACTACATACTTCTTATCCTACCCACATGTACACCAAGAGGTGTCCTCCTGTTATCCCCAACCCTCATCTGATGGGATTTTCAAAGATTTGACCCATGTCATCACAGAAAGCCCATTTCCACTCTGAGAGGCACCACCAGTACTGTTGCATATCCTTGCTGCACCAGATCGTACATCTCCCATATCAGCTCTTGAAAGCATTAGTTGCCCAAAGTAAGGCTCATATCTCTGTTGGTCTCTTGAAAACGTACCAAGTGAGCTAAATGACTGAGCACACTTGGCACTGGGTACCCGCTCTCCAGAGCACCACCGGTGCCTGCATGCTTGTCTCCGGCCAGCTGGCACACTGCTTCGAGCGCGCCCTCCCCAAAACACACAAGTGCTAGCAGCAAAACAAAGGCAGTCGCTGGAAAAAGAGGCACACAAATGAGCTTCACGGTGTGTGCACAGGCAGTGCTTGCCTTCGGCGAAGCGGCTTCCAGCCAAGCTGCCCACCGGGCAGGGGAGCCCAGGGAGCGGAGCAGACGCCGGCAGGGCAGCGGGCAGCCCAACCTCAACGGCAAGAGCAGTTGTACAATTGCAGCGACGGTGCCAGCAATCTCTGTCCATGCTGACACCGTGCAAGTGAGCACCAGTAAGTCTTGCTCGACGCATATCTAATCCAAATGGCAGTGTGAAAGCCTGGAAGCTTATCTGGGCATTTTTCTATAGAGACATTAGGCACGATGAAAGCATGTGGAAGGACAACGCAGGAGAAAATATGCCAAATTTTGCAAGTGTGGACATGGCCTTAAACTTGTATTGGCCAGGAAAAAACAAACTGTCACCTTTCTAATAAGCCCTGCTCAGAGCACATCCTTTTGTAAAATGAGCTGGCTCTGTTTATCCCGGCCAGGGCAGAGATGAGTTTATTTTTGATGGAAGTTGGCAGGAAGGGAGCCAAGGAGGCTGAGCTGCTACGTGTTTGTAATGGAAGTAGAGAAACCAAGTGCCCGTCTTACACTGTCTTCTGTAGTTTAACAGACAGGGAACGTTGCATCGTTCATTTGTAAGTCAGGACACAGATATACTTTCCCACACTACAGCTCAAGGCCCATAGATCATTTTTAGCTGAAAATTGTTTCCCAGAGCCTGGAAGATCTCAGAACTTTGAAGCAATTAAAATTCACTCTATTTCCTTCACCTGTTCTGTTGTATTGTCCAAAAAATCTGTGCACAGTTTATTCAGTGTGGCTTACATGTCTTAAACACGGAAAGAAGCTGTACAAACAAATCCTTCTAAGGAAATCTATGGGTTTTAAAATACTGAACTACATTAAACTCTGGAAGAGAACAGTGATATCTGTAAACTCTTACACTTAGAAAGTAATTAAGACTGAGTAAATGAAAAGCACTCCAAAAGCTCGGTACTTCCAGCAGCCAGGCCTCCTTTTTGGCATTAATTCTCCTTTTTTTCAGCCCTTCTATGTGAATACTGCACTTGGAGGATTTGAGGGACTGGCACGGGTTACAGACGAGCTGGGGGATGTTGTTAGCATGTTGGTGCACATCAGGTAACCCCTCCACAAGAGAAGTCCACCCCTCCATAAGAGGAGTCCACGATGGAGATGCTGCTATGCCGTGACGTTGGCGGCCACACTGTTCGACCCACCTCCCTCCCCACCGCGTGCCTATCAGTCTGCTTCCCCCCCTCCACCGGGGTTTTGTGGATTGACTGATTATATTTATCACACTTGTAGTTCACAGGGCAATGGTTTAAATTTCATTCAATACACTCCATCTGGGAGCGCTTTTAAAACACACCCACAAGCACATTTCTCCCTCTCACCCCGCACCCCCGCAGTGATCAACCATCTGTACTCTGGAAACAAATCCTAAAAAATTATTCTAAATTAAAAACTCATTTTAAAAGAAAAGTAGTATTAAACTGTTTTATAAACATAATAAACCACAGTAAGCCTTGGTTGCAATAAATATCCAACTCTTGCCTACAGCTATTAGAATCCACAAGCGTATTTTTAAGTTTGCTAGCAAACAGTATATTTATTCTGACCATGATTTGTCTTCTGTGGTTTAATGCTCTCTCATGTTTCTTTCATATGTTTACAGAAGTGGGGGGAGAGAAAAGAGAGCTAAAGCAGGCTGTCCTGAAATATGTTACAGATTCCTGTAAGCCATAATGGTTCTTCTCTGAAGTCCTTCTCTGAAGGACTGCCACTTCTTCACAGCCGGGTCTGGCTCGGCCTCAGGACAACAATATCAAATAGACACGTACTGTTCTTCTCCTCTGCTTCATTTATAATTGATTAAATTTGGTCAAATTAGTCATGGAAAAAAATTAAAAGGAGAACAAAAGCAAGTTGTAGCACATAATGTGGATTGTGGAAGGCATCGTGACGGGAATTTGCTGCCTCTGGCAGAGGTGCCTACCTACAAAATAAAGATATTCAGGGGAGGATGCGGATCGGAAAGGATGGGGGAAGGTGAGAGAGGAGAAAGGAGAGGCAGATCAGGGGCAAACCATGACTGAAGACAGAGGTAGCCACAGTAAAAAAAATAACATTAAATAATATGGTCATATGTGGGGGAGAGGCGGTTTAGTTGAGCAGCACTGAGATAACACCCCTGTGCTACTCCATAGCTGCAAAGAAATCAGGACGCTAATTAATTTCTGTTGTATGGGAAAAAACATCCAATTTTAACATCCCAAAGGATTTATAATACAGTAAACGTTTTGGTTCACTCGTAAATTCAGATGACTGTTAGTGGAAAAAATACTGTTCCCCCCAGGCTGTGATGTTAACTCAGCAGACAGGGGCATCTTGCAGGGACGGATGCCGGCAGTGCCTTGGCCCAGTGATGTGTGCGCAAGGGTCAGCATCGGAGCTACACCAGCACGCTGCCTTCATGGGAGCCTCAGCAGCAGGCCAGAAATTCAACGGATGTGTAACTACCCTACCCAGGGGGTACAGACAGAAGGAGAGATGCCTGCATTCTCCTCCAACCACCAATTTAGTAATTTCCATTATGGCTCCATGGATTTATGTCAAAAAACTCTGCGTACAGCCATGCAATGATTTCAGAAAAGAAGTACAGTTGATTTTTATCAGGTATTTTAGGCTATGGTTTTATAAACGGATGGCACATGCTTCAGCTAACGCCCCTAAGTAGTCCTGTTGTCTTCAGAAGTTACATGTACATGTACTGCCTTCGTGAGACTTCATATGGAAAACTTGTGTTATACTGCTCGCTTACCTTGTGCTTTGTGCCTTGTGAAATCATCTGATTTTTATTTTATTTAACTATTACTATAACAAAGTTGGCCTACTCAAGGGTATCCAAAAAGGAGGACACCTTCCATGCAAGAACAGCACCAGGGTTTGTTTGATTAGATACTTTAAAAGTTTCTTCATGTGCATTAAAAAGAAAACCAACTAAACTAACTAACTAAAAAGCTATTCCTTCCCATTTTCAAGACAATTATATCTTATGATGTGTGAGTAACTAATGTAAGTTAGGTTCTTACTGACTGGAGTTTATAATGCTACCAAGTGTTACCCAAAGAAGAGGCAAAGGGAAGTGAAGAAGGGCAAAGATGTCATAAGAAAAGCTTGCAGTAAAGAATTTACAAGCAAGAAGAACAAACATCCTCTTTGGGAATTACTCTAGGCAACACAGCAAAGAATTATAGCACATAAACTAAGGTTACATAAACAGTCTAATAAAATCCTGGGACTGATTTATGGAGGAGAGACATCTTGTACGTACTTCCATGGATAGCAGTTTCTGCTCAGGAGAGCAACCATGTTGTAATTAGTAAAAACCAACTGAGCATCCCATTTAAGAAGGTACAATAATAAAAGCCAAATGTATAAATAAATAACCCAAAACAATGAAATCAGCCAAACTTTTTTCTGTAGGCAGATACATAAAGTAAGGGCTGGAAAACTTTTATCTTCCCTGAAAAAAAACCTTTGTAACTGAGTGCAAACACAGATTTACTGAATTTTTAATGCAAAATTTCAGTTCCTTGGAAGTAATGACCTCTGAAACAAAACACGGCAGGATTACACACAGCGATGCCTGACGTGCCATAGATCAGTGCTTCATACAGGACAGAGCACAACTTTTCCCCATCACAGGGCTGATACCTGCTCTCCACACAATGTTTTATTCAGGTTTGTGACAAAACTGACTTTGGTACAAAGGTCAGAAATCAACAGCTCAGCGTATAAAGCCAACAGGAGAACATCAGTCCCTCTGCCTAACAGCCAGGCAGCCCAGTCTTTCAAGCCCTACGTGCCACCCTTTCACGTTGCTCTGCTCAGCAGCCACTTCAGCTAAGTACCTTATTGACACGTATTACCGCTCCCCTCATCCTGCCCGGCCCAATCACCAGGACGGCGGCAGAAGCGAGTCCTTTGTGCAATCTGTCCTACAATTATGGTCAACAGCATCTCAGAGAGAGGGGGGTAAGAGGACGTGCAATGGCAACGTGCATAGAGAGTCCCTGCTGGTTTGTATGACAAGATTCATGTCATCCCATGGAATCGTGGCTCTTTCACAGCAAATCTGTTTTAAATATAACCCTTATTTGTGCAGATAAAATACAACCAATTACACAGCCTTTTGTCATACCTCATTCAGTTTGTTGCTGTTATTTTTCTCCCCTCCGTGATACAGAAAGGCTATGAAACTGGTAGCGATGTCTGTTGTCATCATCACTTTTTAATTATCTCAGGTAACTGACTGAAACACCGCGATGGGGCTCTAATATACAAAATGGGACAGGATTGACAAAATAAAGGTGGGTCAAGAACATGGAAGGGTTCCCCTTCTCCACTGTGGATTAAAGAAACCAGAAACATACTGGAGGAACTGGGTTCCCAAGTGGGCTTCCTGGAGGGGTCAGTGATACTGATATGGGAGTGGAAAGAAAAACCCAGTTGAACTTGTGCAGAAGCGTGACGAGCCCGTCACTTGGGCTCACCAAGGCCTCGCAGGACCCGTGTGCCACCGCCAGCTCCCTCCCCAAGTCAATGGCCTTTTACAAGCTTTCATGAAGCCTCATGGAGAATAGGGCTGGGAAATTGGTGAGGTTCTTTAAAACAGATTCTCCTAGAGAAACTTCCAGAAGGAGAGGGCTTGAAACAGAACTAAAGAGTGCCATCTGCTGCGAAAAGCCGGAGAAACCTCAAACCCGGCGAGAGAGACGCCAGGGCAGTGGCGAGCGCTGGATGTGGCACCGAGCTCCGAGCAGGCATAAAGCTCACAGGGCTGCCTGGAGAAAGGGCCAACAGTTAATGTACAGGTTATCTGCTCCCCTTGTGCTGTCTCTGGTGTTTGCACTCATGTTCCCCGCGTGGCCGTGGGGTTTGGGAGCCGGCTGCAGCCCTGCACGAGGAGGCAGCAGAGTCTGAAGCACTGAGCTGCAGCGTCGCAGCCAGGCCCCCACGGCTCTGCCTGTACTTGGAGCTGCCTCTGGTCTCGCTGGAGCAAAGCGGGGATGGAGAAACAGTACAACTTCCTCTCCTGCCAGGAATACCCTCATATTGTCTTTTACTCCAGCATACTATGTGCTACCTCAGAGGATGCTTGCTCAAGAGAAACTAAAAGAGCAAGGTTTAAACTTCAGGGGCTTTCCTCAGCACACAGAGAAAAAATGTCTCAAAGCACAGCTAGAGCTAATGCAGCTATTTGGGACAGCAAAGGGATGTGTTGGCTCAGGGAAGAGGGACAGGTTTGAGGGTTAAGGACAAATTTCAGGCACTGTTCTGACCTCTATCTCCAGGCAGCAAAGTCCAGGTACCGTGTGCCCACCTGTAGCCCTGGGAAGGGCCACCAGCTCCGCGGGTTTCCCTTCTCCCCGGGGAACGGCACTGCTGCGGGGTGCCAAAGCACCCACTAAAACCCTGAATAACCGACCGCTTCCACTGGCACAGTTCCTGATGTTGTATTTCTTCCAGGTGCCTTTTGTCCCTTATTTCCCTGCAAGCGCAGGAGCTGAGCGCCAGCAGCGTGCGGTGCCCGGCCTGGTGAGCAGCCTGCAGATGGTGCTACCGACCAGCTTTTCCCCAGCTCCACAACTGTTTCCCTTCAAAATAAGGAGAAAAAGCCATGTACAGTGTGAAAAAAAACACACCAAAGGGAGCTGCTCGCTTCCATCTCAGGTTTTCTCAACCCTTCTGTACACCATAATCTAACACCGCGGTATCCAACTGCTTGGGATGTGGCAGTAATAGTCCTGAGCAATTAAGCAAGTTTTGTAAAAGCAATTCATGATGGTATGAGCAGCAGCTGCCTTGGTGGAGCTACAGACCAAACGATACTGGTGCTTGCAGGCGTTTTCCTCACCCAGGCAGAAATCCACCCCCGTGCAAAGGCCTGGAGCAAGACCGAGGGGTCCCCAAGGTGCAGCCCACTCGCTAACGCAGCCCCCCGACCACCCCTCCGTCCTTCTCCATCCCGGGAAGCTCGACCACTGCAAGTAAAAGTGCTAAACCTCACTATTAAATGTAGGATTTAATCCTTATTAATTCTCTTCTTAGGTGCTTTTGTAACTCTGTAAGATAGAACAATGCTGCATTTGTTTCTCTCCTCACCATCACTGCAACTTCTTTTTAATGAATCTAACTCATAACCTAAAACATATTATAGGTCAAACAGGTGCCAAAAAAAAAAAACCCAAAAAAACACAAAAAGAAACAAAAACAAACCAAAACCACCAAACCTTCTTGGGTTACAAATTTCAAAACTCACCAGATCACATACTCTGATGTTCACAAATAAAAAGTGTGATTCTACTCCAAGGGAAGAAAAGTCTTCAAACTTCCAGCACATCATATTTATGTGAAAATGCTCCACCATTTTATTTAAAGTAACTTTCCCTGAAGTATAGAACCAAAATGTAGGTTCCACAAGCACAGCTGAAATACCTACAGAGCAGCAGCCAACAGAGTGGATTCTCCAGAAGCAAAGAAAATCACTCTGCTCAGAAATCCTCTTAAAAAGCAATGACAGCTGACGAAGCTGAGCTGACTTAATAAACCGGGCTGCTTTTATGGCTTTATCCTGCAAGATGCCAAGTATTCCTGCTCCAGTTCAGCACAAACCTTCAGGACAAGCTTAACTTTAAATACAATAAGAGTTCTGTTGAAGGTAATGGTGCTGCCCAGGGGTTTAAGATTAAGCACATGCTTAAGCACTTTGCTAGACCTGGACCAGTACTTACAAAGATCAAGCTCTTTTTTTAGAGCCTGAGTGTACATTTAACTGTTTACGTTGAAACTGTCAAACCTTTTGGCTTCTGATTATTACTGCAAGAGCAATATTATATTAGATGTGAAATCCCAAATAGTTATTGGTTTAGAAAACCTAAAGATAGGGCAGGATACAGGATAAGACCTTGAGCCATTTCAGCTGTTGATATACAGAAGATCACAATCAATTTTATATAAATTATTTACATTGAACCAAACCTGCTACACTAAAGGCATAAATCCTTTCACCATTGGAAGTGACAAATATAAACAAGGTTTGACACTTTCCAATCTCTGGTCCTTTCAAACTGTGTTCTTTAAAGCCATGCCAGAAGCACACCGCTGGACAGCATCGAGGGGATGGCACATAACAAAAGTTTTTTGTCTGCAGCACAGTCAACCCATGGCATTTCATAAATCACCGTTGTCTCTACAAGCCAAGCACACTGAATTCCCAAGTACAAACATGCTTTTTGTAACGTCAGCTACTAGCAAGGGTCAAACCTGCACATCAGCTTTTGCAAGCGCACTTTGCACCTCAAAACACCTCAAAAGAGACTGTTTGGTTGAGAAACAACTCCTGAGTCAGCCACAGTACCTTGAAGAAAAGCTTTGTATCACAGTATTGGAAAACAAGCAAGATATCAGTCATCTCAGCAAAAGGCTAAATCAAGGACATCCCTGAAAAATGCCACTCCCAGGACTTTGTCTCACATGACAAGGTCTCTAATTATCTAAGCATGTAGAAACACTTTCTTTAAATGCAACTGTCCTGAGGCTTCATTCGCAATAAACTGGACAAAATGCTCTCCTAACTTGAAAAAAAAAAAAAAGGGGGGGGGGGCAAGAAAGAGGATTAAAAGTATGTGAGAAAATGTTTCTCAGGCTCTTTATGGCTGATTGAGCTAATTTACTGTGGAGCGGGCAGCAGACTATCTTTAGATAAATGCTAATGAGGACGTTAGTGCTTTCTTCAGTCTGGCTGCTACTATTATGCTGAAAGGGAAGGTCAACAGCTAATAAACCCAGTTAACAAGCCATTCTGAACTTCACTTTAGCTTAACACTCTTCAAAGTTGCAGTCATTAAATCCATAGGCTATTAGGAGCTGCCCTCCTGTTTCCGCTATGAGCAAAGGCAAACTTTCACTGTAGTCATTAATTGAATTAACAGACTCTAATCCAATTTGATGTAGTGTAAATTGAAATGCATATAAGAGCGAAGATGTGTGTAGAGGAGTTTCCCCTTTTCAGGCAGCTTTGTGTCAGACTACTTTTGTTATCATTTCTACACGCCTCCCATGAAGGGTGTTCTCATGTATATAACCCTTAACATTAGCTACTCTTTGATACGAATATACTTTGCTATCAGAAGACAGAGGCTGGCAAGACAAAAACACGTCTTGCAGCTTATTAAACTCCTTAGTTTTAGAGTGAGAGACAAAGTGGTAAGCAAGGATCTCAAAATATGTCACCATTACATTGTGTTACACTTCTTTGAAGTAGAAAAATATCACACGCGCTTAGCAGACAGGGAACCTTGGGTAGGGAGATGTTAAACGAAGGAGGTTGGGTGGTAGACAAGCAGGAAAAGAGAAGCCTGAGCATCTTGTTTGCCAGCAACAGCTCTCCTTTAAGGACCGTGAATTTGAACCTATGGCGTGCACACCAGCCTTCGTCCACCAGAAAATAGCTGATGGAAAGCCATACAATCATCAAAAATTTCTGTATAAAATCTATTTTTTAATCTTTGCATCACTTTGCAAAGTCACGTACGTCGATCTTTGAATACGTAATGGGCACTGTGCAAGGGAGTCCTGTCTGCTCAGCCAACCACTCCAGCTCAGACTGTGAACACTGCGTACAACAAACAAATGGCACAAACTCACAGAGCTTTCAGTCCCCGAGTGCTAGCTGTAGGGAGGGAGATAACGCCTTAAACACAAAGCAAGGCAACTGCCTGGTGTGGAGGAGGACAGCACATCCCTGTGACTGCCATGGGACTTAACCCCGTGTTTGAACCCCAGGAAATCAATGACGTTTCCCAGTTTAGACAAGGTAGAGGAAAGCTGTAGAACGATTCCATACAGGACACCTTGCATTTACTGCACGAGCTGGCAATATGAACTCTTACGCCACACAAAATCCAGTACACTGGGCTCATTTTAACACCTAACAATCTACCTACCCATGAGGGCAAATAAAGCACCACTGTTGCAAATTTAACAGGGAATTCAATCCCAGAGGACAAGAACTTCTCCAGTCTCTTACAGAAAGGACTGCATTACAGGGACTTGAAAATATCTAGGTTACTCGTTAATCCAAAGAAAACACAAAGGCAAGGAAGCTAAGACAGTTATCCACATACAAAGTACTGGCAAGAGTGGGACAGAGCTATTCTAAGCCTACAGAGACCATTTATAATATTTCTTTAATATTGACCTGTATAATTGGCCTTCTCCCACACTACCGGTGAAGAAATCCAAGCTTCCATTATCGCAGATATGAAGATAGAAAACTACATTCAAGATGCAATAGGACATCTGGAGAGGAAAATGCATGCATACCCAAATCATTGTGTTCTTTCAGAAACAGAAAAATACAATGGAGCTTTAGAAATAACTAAATACAGTAATTTTAGTTCAACTGTAATTACGGAAAAAAAAAACATGACTTCCCCCCATCCTTTTAAGAGTCATTGTTCAATGTCACAGCGATATTCAATTATTCCATATAAAGAGTATTTACTTTCTTTTCTGCTTTATTATTATATTATCCACTATTTGTATTACTACAGAATGAGTAGTAATACAGGCCCCCAGCTGAGACTGACAGCCCCCCTCTGCTTGCCACTGAGAAGACATATGGCACAAAAGCATCCCCAAACAGCTTTGTATTAGCACAGATAAAGTCTGAAAGAAAGGGAAGGTTGGTATTTTTATATCATGGGCGGTGAAATGAAGGCAAATGGAGAAAAAAAAGACCTAAGAACTTTATAAATGATTTCACACAAGATTGGTTCCATCTATTGTCTGCAGGCAGGTCTTTGTGGTTTTCATGGACACGTTTACTATGCTTAAGCAGGAATTTTAAGCACACATCAGCTGGTGCTCACCTAAAGCTGATTTTTACCATGAGCCCCAGCCAAGGGACCAGCCTAAAGACGGTGCAAAGAAACCCCTCCAGAGCCTGCGCGGGCCCTGGGTGCTCAGCACCAACCGTTTTACTCTACTCCTACAGCACGGTCTATAGCAAAGGTAGGTACTGACGGCTGCAGAGGGAGCTGAGGCCCCGGCTCAGGGACAGGCAGTAGGTGCTGCAAATCCCCCTCTTGTCAATAAAACAAATGAAATATCAAAACGCAAAGAGCAAAACCCCGAGCCTTCGCAGCTACACTGGTGTGTATCGACTGGACCACGCTTTTATTTTCTGACTACAGCAATGTTTCACTGTTACTGCCAAGAAAAGTCCAACATGTACGTTTAAAATGTGAACATTCTGTCATGTATCATCATTCTTCTTCCACATAAAGGTCGCAACAAGAAAAGGTACTTTAAGAAGCTAGAGTGACAATGGTAGCAGGAACAGACACCGAGAAAGCACGTTCATTTAAAAATCCAATGAAAACTTGCAGGGAAAAAAAATCTCTGCAGCCTTTGCCCAGTTCCAACACACACGGACACCGAGTCAAACAGGAACCGAGACGACCATCTTACTGAGCAGCTACACCTGCTGATAAGCAAAAGCCCTCCAAAGTCAACATTGCCATCTGATGTCCAGAAAGCTTTCCACCTCATCACAGCAAAACCCTCCCAGCCTGTCGGGTGCCTCCACAAAGGGGTAACAAGCCAAAGCCAGGCTGAACCCACGCTGGTGCGCCACACCGGGCACCGTCTTCACGGAGAGCAGCAGTGCCAGAAGAGCGTTTTGCTTGCAAAAACTCAGCTAACCAGCTCTATCTGGAAATGATACCAAGAGTTTAGTGTCTGTTTGGTTTAGGGTTTACTTACACACTGCCTTCACCATGCCCAGTTTATGTCGAGTGACAATAGGGCTGATTTTGCTGATACCTGCAAATCTCACTGTGAGGTAAGGCTGTGACTCCCCTGGGTGCACAGCGACAGACATTCAACCCTTAACTATCAGTGAGGGAGTTTTAATTCCCCCCCAGAGTTGTCAGGTGTCGGTCCTAGAAAAATACCATCAATATTAATAGAAGACAAAAGGATGCGAGAAGACCTGCTGGGTGTGCGCTGGCGGGAGGTACAAAAGCTCACACTGGGAAAACAGGGATAATTAATGGATCTTTTGAATTTTGTGTATTGTAGCAATTTTCACCCAAGAATCTTAAAATAGATTTCAAATGTAGTCCTCCTACCTTAGGGAAAAAAGAAAAAACTTATTACTGCAGCACTGTTCCATATATATGGAAGTGAAAAGAAAAATGGAAATGAAGAAAAACATGGAACAACACTCGAACAGTGGGGTCTCTTGTTTTGCAGAGAAGGGTGTAATAAAATTCAGTGGCTGAGAGCAGAAGTTAGAAAAAAATCAGGCTATAAATAGGATGCTAATTTTTAACTGTGAGGGTAATTAACCGCTAGAACAACTTCCCAAGGACTGCAGTGGATTCTCAATTACTGGCAATTTTAAAGTAAAGACCATATTTATTTGTTTTAAAGATATGCTCCAACAGGAATTAATTACATCAACTCCTGCTGCCTGAGTTGTACAGAAGCTCAAGCAAAATGATCCAAATGGTCTCTTTTAGCGTTCTGGTCTCCGACCAGACCAGACAGCAATCCAGAAGAAATGGGGGAACCAGCAAGGAAACACAATTACAATTGCACCGGTACTGGCAATGAGATATCACCATTGCTCCCAAAGGGGTCAACATCTCAACTTGGCATCAACACAATGAAAACAGTGCTTGGATAATAATATAATAATATCAATTCAGGATTCCAATTCAAATTCACCTTTACAGTAACAGAGAACAGAAATTAGATGGGGCAGCACCAACTTAAAATGTATTTCTTTTGTAAAAGGTATATAGACATAAAACATGACAGGTAAATATCCAGGTAAAAGACAGGTAAATAGACATAAAGTAACTTTTAGCATATAACACGTGTATGAGGCTCTTCATCCATTTGGGGGATGGTTTTCCACCACATTCTGGTTTTTGCTCGGTTTCCTACTCCCACACGTAGGTATTAGTCTTTTCCCACCTCTCAGAATGTTTTTAACTTGTAGACTCAACTTCACCTAGATACAGTGGAATTATCAAAGAACTTACATCTTCTGGGAAAAGGAATAACTGGGTAAAAGCTGGAGTTCAGTAAATGCCCAAACTACAGCTGTGAGCCCACGCTGGAGAATCCAGGGAAGAGAGGGAGGGAGACAGAAATAAAACAGGTCCAGAATGATACTCCCACCGAGGGAGATGGAGGGAAAACAGGAGCAACAAATATCACCCCTTTACTCTCCCATCCCTCTGTGGCAGCAGCAGCCACCTGGCTTTCCGTGCTGACAGCAAGCGGGTACAGTAGCTCTGTTTGGTTGGTTTTGTTAAATAATAATAACTATTTTATTAATAGGTTTGAAACAGCAGCAGGACAGAAAGGAGCATCCCCCAGCTGGACGTGGCTGACATACCTATTATACAACCTGCAAACTACGAAATCAGTTGAAACCCAAAGCATCTGAAACTTTGTTGATTCAAAACAATTATCCCCAGTTCATCTGGTGCTTTTAGAGACTCCGTAACAGCCTCGTGACTGATGCCTTTACAGCACCTCCCCGCCAAGCCAGGCGACAGCTGAAAAGCTCTACAGCAACATGCCAAGGCATTCTGTTTGCAGTTTCATTGTAATTTAATGTAATAAGTGTTGATCTCAATTCACTAAACATTTGTGTCAATTTGCCACCCAGTTTGGTTTAGTTTTAAGGCATTTCTGTTGCATAAAAAGATGACATTAAACCATAAATTAATTAGTTGTTTTACAAGCTTAAGGTACATTATCCTCCCAGCTATCTTCTGAACTGCATCTTCACATTTTTTCAGTGATGTGTGAGGAACAATTTTCATCATTAAAATGCAACTTTCTAACAGGAAAGCCCACTGGTGCTGGTAGGTGGTGAAGCATTCCTAAGTGCATTATGAACTGTATTTATAGGAGCTGTCTAGCCATTTAATGGGTTCTTGAATGATTTGCTTAGGTGTTTACTTTTACTAAAAGCAGTTTATAACCTCTGCTCTCGTCTCTGAAGTTCCTCTTAAATCATTCTGTAAATATATCACAGGGCAATGAAAGAGAAGGACTTGAGTTTTCCACCTTGGGCTTTCTTTTCTGCTTACCCGTAGGGATCTGTAGTCTCTCTGTTGTCACAGAAATAGGGCTTGGCTGACCTCAATATGGTGCAGCACAATACCCAGATGAATTCTGCTCAGCACTGTAATCCCCGACAGAGACACTTTCACTATGTTCATTATTTCTTGGGGATTCTAACAGGGAAACCCTTCCTGGCACCTGATGGCATCGTAGCCATGACAAACCCCCGGCTGCCCAGCATGGTGATCTCTCAGCTTCCACTGAAGTAAACAGACACGCACTTTGCTACAGGCACTCCTGAGATGCGTAAGTACCTCTTGCAACATACATGTACAATTGTGTATCTCTGTGTTTCAGAAGTTGGGACTATAAAGAAAATCACTGAACAAAGCTAAATACTGGCTATTTGCTGCCACCAAGGTTCAACAGATGCTTTACCAGCAATGTCTTCTGGATGTACTTCTTGTATCAGCAAGAAGAGTTTGGGGCTGCTCCTCTTCCCCCCTCCCTCTCCCCCATGCACTAAGAGTGAGAATCTGGCAATGGCACTGCTGCCTCTGTAATCCATCACCTCAAGGCCCTTTCATGTATCAATGTTTGACTGCTTTCTATGTAAAACAGGTCATTAAGTTAATCAGAAATTGACTACTACTACAAACACCTTTTGGATAAGGTCAAATTAAGATAAAAGTCCTTGCTCTTTTCGTCTCTCGGCAACAAAGACTATAACCAGGCTGCTAAACCTGCCATTAATGTCAGTGTGCAGATTAAATGTCATTAAAGGCAATTTGTCACTTACATACACACTTATCTCAATCTAATAATTAGCAAAAGGTCAGGCAGATAAACCTGTATATTTCAATCCACAATAAATTTCAGCTGCAGGAAATGACAAAATACAAGTTTAACCATACAGACATGTTTGAAATATGTATGTATCATCAAATCCAGCAAAACAGAATAATCTATTTTAAAGACCTAACTGGTATCAAGCCTTACTCTGACACTTAAGCTACGAGGAAGCCGAGTGCATAATCATGGACCAAAGTAACAACCCTAAAGGAGCGAGCACAGCAGACCTCGCTTCCCGGTGTGAAAACCCCTGTGAAATGGGTCATTAGACACTCGCCAAATTCTGCAACTAGTATCACAACTGACACTCACTGGCAGGCTGGTGGACAGTCTCAGCCAAGATGTGAAGCAGGGATGAATAAACCCTGGGACTGAATTAGCTTCTGACCTTACTAGGCGACTCCTTAACTTCAAGCATCCAGCACGCTGACCCCCTGTCAGGAGGCAGACGGTAACAACGCCCGAGTGAGAAAGCAGCTGGGGATAAAGCAAAACCTTTAATTCTTTGGCCTGGCATCTCCACGTCTCTCGCAAGGCTCACGTGTGCTTCAGAAGATGCCTAACTGCAGCTCTGCGTAGGCAAGGAATGATGATGCCCCACGGTTGGGCCTCCTTTCCCCTCAGTTGTCATAAGGAAGACTTTGTAAGCTGTTATTTTCCGATGAAATACAAGCTCTGCACAAACTGTAGAAAATGGAATTTCCTCATCTTTATTTTGGAAATCATGAAAAATCTCCTTTAAACGACGCTGTGGCAATGTGGTTGGCAAATTTGCTTTAACAAGAAACAGAACAGCAAGGCTGAGAGCCTGCAGTGAATTCTGGACGATGGGTCCCACCAAAGGCAACAGCAAACCCACTCCCAGTGGGGCAGCTACCCGCATGCTCCTGCACAGACCTGGCTGCAAAATGTGGCATCAGAAAGCCTTTCTACTGAAGGTGACCAATTCCAGTGTGTCTAATACAGGACAGGGGATCATGGGATATTCTTCTGTGGAAAAGTATAAAGCTTCAAATCTCTCAACACTCAAGAAAAAAAAAAAAACCATAATGTTACATGCCTTTGTCTCCAAACCCAGATAGCTGAGTCCTCACTGCCATTTGGATCCTTTTCATCATTTTCCACCCAGATGTACACATTCCTAAGTTCAAACCCCGTTCACGGATCACGCTTCCCTTAAATATTTCAGACTTTCCTTACTCTAATGACCATTAACAGTACATTTTCGGTTCCCTCCTGTGAGGATACAGCTGTGATATGGATATTAATAACTAAATAACATATGGAGATTTAGAGCAGTAAAGACCGAGGGTTTTTTAAAGCCATTTCAAATGATTCTGTTTGTGTTTTGTTTGGTCTTTTTGCATATTGGCAGCATTTAACCCATCTTCAATGTCTAAACAGCTACTTCATATGGCAGCGCAATGGCAAATTGTCATCATTCAGCCTTTACCTCTGCTTCTAACACAGCGGGGGACAGTTAGTTAACTCCACGTTGATGTTGTGTTGTTTTAATAGTTTATAGCAAAGAAAGATGGTTTCAAGGAGTCAGACAATTTACTCAGCTTCTTGTCACAAAGGTACCTCATGATTAATGGAAAGTATATGTGTGAAACAAGTTTATATTACAGCAAGGCAGAACTCTTACGCCTCTTAGACAGCTGGAGATTTTTTTGGATGCCTTATTTAAAATAAAATAAATCACAACAAGCATCAGCTTTAAAAGCAATGACAAATTCTTCTCAGCACGCATTTTTAAAGCCCTTTTTTTTTTTTTTTGGTAAAAAGTTTCTTTAGGGATGGGACATAGCCTTAAAGAAGAACCCAACCTAATGTTTACAAAGAGAGCTGTTACTGTTGTATCTGAAAGGTCAACAATCAAGACCAAGGCCTTGCTGGGTTGAAAACTGTGCTTATACATTATTTGCATACTGTACCATACAGTCCCAAAAGGTAAACAACTAAAATAAAAAACACAAAGGATGTAAGGGAAGGAAACAACATCATCTTCACATTATAAGATAGGAATCTGGGGTAGAAAGAGTAAGTAGGAAGAATATAGGAGATCTGTGGAAGAGCTGAGAGGATATCTAGAATACATGTAGATCTGTCTGCCAGCTAACAAGAATAGGGAATAGATCCAATAACAAAGTACGTCCACAGGTGGGCTCTCATCTAAAGTCTTCTTCACATCAGCTACACAGATTGATTGTCTTTATAGAGCATCACAGCAAAATATCCCCAAGTACTTCTAAGTAGAAGAGGAATGCAATTTTAAAAGAATCAACTACAAACACAGCTGCTTGAACACTGCCTAGTCCATTTAACTTAAAGCTTTGTCCATGTTGTGGAGAGTAAACCCATCTGTCACACCCTCTCATGGCTTGCCAGAGAGGCTTCTTTTTGTACCCCACCTTCTAGATAGCTGCAAGCTGCAGGAGAAGGTCTTGGTTTTCAAGAGAAGCCAGTGTTTTTGGACTTCCTAGGTTTTTGGTACATCTTATTTGAGGATGGACCTCAGCATCAATACTACAAATCAATGCAAACATCAAGGAGACTGCACTCAAAAGTCCCTAGCAGCTCTTAGGTTGGAAGCTTGTTTAAAACATCTATTTCCTGCTTTTTTCATTATGCAAGTGCATTAGCGTTTACCACGTGTACAAAACTGATCTGTAGGAGACTGATTTGAGGAAGCATGAGTAATTTCTTGTGGTGTTTGGTTTTCAAGATCATACACAGGCTGTATATTCTACCACTGTGATCCCAGTATCCTGTAATACTTGTCTTGGTGGGGAATGTATGCACACATCAGTACCCCCTCTGTGTGTAAACATATGTCTTCCAGAGATTCTCACATTCTCCGCTAATGTAAAGAAAACCCACAACATGCATTGCCTAGAGGCTTACATGTTGACATAGCAAGACTTGGGAAAAGATTAACCCTTCAGCCTGAGGTCCTAAACGTGCACCACAAAGCTAGCAAAGAGTTTTTCCATTGCTGTGAATAGAGAGGGATCAGGGGTTATTTCATGACCCTTAATAATGAAATGTTCTATCCCAACACAGATACGAGGAGGCACTGTACCAAACATGACCACTGGCATTACAGTTTGCTCACCACAGATTTATATCCACAAGGTATGAATACTTTCCTCTCCTCTATACCAGCAGAAGAAAGTGAAGGTCAGACTGAAGCAGCTTTGACTCACTGCTACGCTCAAACTCCTCTGCCTGAGAGGCCCAGTGCCTTCGGAAGGACAAAAGTCTGTGTGAACAATGTGCTACCCTGCAGCTGTGGTCAGGACTGCTATGTTTAAAGGTTACAGTGATTAAGCACTGTGATTAATTTAGTCTCAGCAGAATCAATTCCACTCAACTACAAATCTAATTTACATACTGGAGAGGACTCTGCTGTTCCCTGGTCAGCGTGGGTTTGAATTTAGATTCATTTTTCTCCAAGACGCATGTTTGGAGGGATCACACTGCAACTAACATGTTTTGACAAAGCTAATGGGACAGTTCTATCTATGTGTCGCTGCTTCCCTGGCTTGCTGTCATCTGCCCTTTCATAAAATGATATCCAGTTCCCAAACCTCTTGAACACGAAATCTGTATCAAAGGATCACCCACACAGCAATGTGTCCAGCATAGCTATCCCACTGGAATTGTACTATGGTAGGGAAACCAACTCCCATAACGTGCATTTCTTTCAAAATGTCGCATTTTTCCCCAGTTGAACATGATCCCTCTGAAGAGATCTAGTCCTGAACAACAAGAAAGGTATGTCAGACTCAAAAAAGGCATGGAGATTACACAGGGGATGTATAAGCAGCAAATGCAGGGTCAGGGTAGGTAACTGGGTCTACTCAAGCAGGATGATGATAGCCACAGAGAGAAAGAAGAGATACGTAGTGAATTCCCGTTAAAAACAAACCATGGGGCTCTACGTATCAGTATGTACTGACTAGTAGGCAAATACTATCAAAATCATGATTGATTCTGAAAAATCACAGACTAAGTTAGGGATGACTGCAGGACAGATCTCAACGGCACTCAGGCAAACCTTTGAATCAAAAGAACTTCAGCTCTCTGGATTTGCAGGGACCCGCAGTCTTGAGAGAAACCTCATCCAGGAGATAACACAAAGAAATTACTTTAACAGCTATTTAACTGACACACATATACCTGCTAAGTTCTAGTTTTTTCTTTCCAAATAGTGATTTCTAAAATTTATGAAGAACTTAATTCCTTCAGAGGAACACAGGAATGGCAGCCAAAGGAAACCACATGAGCTTTTTCTCCGAACAGACCAAGGGGAGAAAATTGTTGCTTCCTAAACTGAAAACGGATTGTCTCCACACCGATTTATATAGCATTAGGATACCTGCAGCCAGCGTAACCTGAACCCTCACAAAACGTATCTGCTGAGCCATCTTTACTGTTACCTCCTTCACCTTACACTAGAAATCTCTTAAATTATAAATACATCACAGCAATCTGATCTGCAACGCCCCCGGCACATCCTGATCCCTATCACGTACTCCTCCCTTTCAGCCCAAGCGCTCCGGCACTGTGTTTTGTCAATACCAGCCTAGTACAGCTTCAAATATTTAGCTTAACTTGATCTTCCAAACTGCGAAAGAGAAAAGCCAGAGTCTCCGAACACCATTTGCTGAACAAACAATTGATCCCCGTAGAGGACGGCGGCGGCGTCCTCCTGCCCCCGGGCCGGCCCGGCTGCACGCTCGCGTACCGGGAGCCGTGACAGATGCCAGGAGTGACAGCTCTGTTTTGCCGAGGCTGAGCACGGCCGTCAGTTGGCAGGCGAAGCCGTGGCGGAGATGACAGCTTCTCTGATTCTGTCATCAACCGACGTGACTGAGTGACCTTTTCCAGTCTTAGCAGCTGCCTCCCTTCTTTATTCAATCATGGCAGAAAATAAGTCCCTTTGGGTAAATCTTGCCCTTTTCGTAATTTTAAATGACCGCAATTGTCATTAGGCTTGTTCGCTAAATACGGTCGTGAGTGGTGGCGTGCTCTGCGGCAAGAGGCACGAACGGGAGCGCGAGGCGCACGGCTTGCGTGCGTGCCGCACCAGGAAACCTATATTCTCCTTTGGAAGACTTCAAAATGCTCAAGAACTCCTCATCAAGATTAACGCTCGCTTACGCTCACAGGGGTTTTCACAACAGCTGCGAGGCACCCCAGGTCACCGTTCAGGGGAACGCACCCGCTTACCTCTAGGTTTTTGGCAAGGAGAAGGAAGGAACTGCAGCAACATGAAAAATCGAACGTATTCAGGCAGCTCAGTAGATACAGTTTGTTCTTCACGGTGGGAAAGGAGAAATGCCCTTAATTAATAACAGTGACAAAGTAAGGGTTTTTCAAGTAGCTTTGCCACCAGCCTGCTTTGCATCCCTGCTCACTTACCGTGCTCACTGTAGCTGCAGATGAGGCAAGACTGCAATTGCCCTCATTGCACCCCGGTGATTAGAGATGGCAAATACAACAAAAAAAAAATAAAGAAGTTCCACGCAATGAGCAGTCTGTTTGAAATTGAAATCAGCCTGCTTTGGCTCAGCATTTGTCTGCTTTGTGTTTGCTTTCCACATACATTTGAGCAATTGAGTTTTGTGAGCACAAATGTTCAAGAAAAGTGAATTTCAAAGTTGCACGCAGTATTAACAGAATCATTATTTAAATCCTCACAGAATTACTTTTGCTGAGGAATCATATCTGCACAGCTAATCACAATACAGATTTATTTTTGGCACAAAGACTGCCTATCTTTAGCTATTACACTGCCTTCCATTATTGCAGTTTGTGAGCCTCTTCCACCTAAAATAAACTGTAACAATAAGCTTCCTCGGGGCTGTCTCTTATGCTGTGCTTGTATAATGCCTGCACAATCAGATAGATGACTCTCAGAGCTCCTACATAACAACAAACCTACATGATAAGTCAAATTTTAATATTTGTGATAAACCCACAGATTAAAAAAATACTTATAAACCAGAAAGTTCAAGCAACAAACAGGAAATCACAATCTCTTCATAAATACTCAAGTTAACATAAGGGAAGGGGGGGAGAGACTAAAATTATTCAATATATTCTTCCTGTAAAGCATTTATTCCACTCTAGCAGAGAAAACAACTCTGTATAGGTAAGGTAGGAACAGGGCAGGTAATTGCAGGTCCGCAGGAATAAGATGGAAGATCATGACAGTGGCAGAGAGGGAGGAGAGACAGAGTAACGTACAGTGCCGAGGTTCTTCCCTGTCCAAAGCGTACTCAGTCATTACTCTAAATACCGTATTTTCAGGTGCCCCAAGGAATTCAATCTGCTTTCTGCTGAAAGCTGGTTTCTCAAAAGCGTGATTTGCATGCATCTCTTTTAGCCAATAAAAACAAATCCTTTCATGCTTTTGACATAATATTGGCAAATGGTACACAATGGCTAGTGTCTGCCGAGGATGTGTGTACGTAGGCTGGGTTTGGTTTGGCTTTAAGCTAGTTCAGTAGCCATTTCTGCCTGAACTACAGAATTATAAGAACCATTAGGTTACTTGACAGGATAACAGATTGAAGCTTCAGTGGGCCAAATTACAGGAAAAGATGAGAGACGAACCGTACTGGCACTCAGGTGGAAAACCTGATGAAAATTTCACAGCGTACTAAACGCCGACGAGTGCTCAGCGGATGCTCGAACCCTTTGCTGTACCTTGCCATTATTGAGGGATTACGGGACCTTCTGTACAACTGCTGAGGCTGCCAAGCCCTACGAACGCTAACCAAAATCCCACACAAGCTGCTAAAATCTTCAGGGGGTTTTACAAGACAAATTTCAATAATCCCTTTAAGTGCTTCTTTAGAATCGAGCATGAATTTGCCAAATCCAGGGTAGCTTATTCTTAAATTCATAATACAACTAACTAGTGCTATGTGCGTTACAAGAAAGTCTGAGTGTTCACTTGAATAAATGCTGCAGAGTTTTAATATTCTCAAACTACTCGATTTAAGAAACTGGGATGGAAATCTTGGGATCGAAGACAGCCTAAGTGGTACTGTATCTCCTGCCTTTGATCAAAACAGAAAAAACAAGGACATTGACGAACAAAGATAACACTCAAATTCAGTGTTCCCACCTTTTCCTGGAAACCATTAGCACTGATTAACTTTGCAGACTAGAAAAGTCTAGAAATACCAGAAAAACAGTTCTCCGTACGGTGAATATTTTTTCTCCAATTCTATCCCAAAGTAACAAATGCAAGAGTAGGAGCAAAAGGAAAACACCATTTCATCAGGCACTAGGAGGAATACTGAACAGATGCGAGAGAGCAGAGACAGAGAAAACTAAGGTGGAACTAAAAGGGAGGCAAGAAAAAAAAAAAAAGGCAAAACTTGTTGATGCAAAGGGAACTAAAAGTTTTTAAGCTGAGAGGGAGAAAGTTAAAGGAAAGTAGTTGAAAGGAAATAGACACAAAAAAAAAAAGAAACAGGAAAGAAAGACCAACAAAAATATTAAATGGAAGCAGCAGAACATGGAGAAACCAGAAATCCATGCTCGATGACTGTGGCAAAGGCCATGATGTCCAGCAGCTCGTCTGCTTTGGATTCCACTTTCCAAAGTGGAAAGCGTGCCTGACACACCTCTGCAGAACAAACAGTGCTAAACAGCGACTGATAAAACCCGGAGCCTTGGAAAGACATTCTCTAAAAATGAAGACACCCGAAGCTATGAGTCCCTCCTGAAAATCCCCATCCACATACATTCATCAAGTATGTAGAGCCATATTGCACCTTCTCAGACACAGAGACCAGCAGAATACATGTTCCCCTATACTCCAAACTTCAGAGCACGTAACTCCACGTGTCCTCCCTACTTACAGCTGCTGCCCTGTCGCCAACCCATGCGCACACACACGTGCATTTTATACAGTGTCAGGCAAATAGGGGCTGACCCTTTGAAGTCTAGTGCAGAATAATTTATAGTGCAGATCCATATTTCTTTCCGTGTGAAGTTTGATTTAGGGTAACGGTATAGGGCTTAATCTAGACACCGAATCCCCAACAGGAGGTCTTGATAGGCACTGACACCCCCACCATGCAGATACACTGTGTTTGCCCAAGGTGAAATCTCTTTTCCATTCTCCCTCTGGATACAGCTTGCCCCACTCACTATCTCCATCCTGTCTGTCCTTACCGGAACAGCTGGGATTGGAACCTGCCTCCCCCTATCACATTTCCAACACAGGGAAAATAAAAGGGTGGATTGGATCACGAAAAAAAAGAAAAAAACCCCAAACATAAGGAGGGAGGCCTGTGGGTCTCTTAAGAAGCCAACCACAGTCGTGGTCCGGAGGTGGGAAGCAAAGGGGATGTTTCAGAGCGCTACAGGCTCCTAATGCCATCGGGAACCCGACCCTGCAGGGTTCACAAAGCTCTGATTTTCCTGCTGACAGTTGGAGATTACAGCACTGGTAGCTGAGCTGAGAAAACGTGCTCTAGAAAGCCTCCAAGACAGAGAGAAAGAGAAAATAAACAGTGAGCCCCATGGTGTCATTTTATAGTCACTTTTCTGACAGCAGCCACGCTTTTATACATGGCACTTAGAGTAAACAATTTAGAGCAAATGTTTTTTTGGCTGTGGGAAGAGGATGCTCTTTTCAGCCACGCTACAGCACAGACAAACACAATGCAAAGGCAAACAAAGAGCATAAAACAGGATGGCTCATTACTACCTGTCTTCTTCCAATTACACCTATTACTCTTGAGGCGACGGGACCAATGGATGTGCAGCAGGGTGCCAATAAAAAAGATAAATATTCACTAACAGTGCTTTCTGAGAGAAGTATAGAAACATCAGAAGTACCACAGGACAGACAACACTCATGGATAAAATGGGCTCAACCCCATAAATCACAGACTCCCCTGTCAAAAGGACATTGCCATGGTTCCCATTATGGTAATTAAGTGTATTGATACCTGTGAAACTCAGCTTCTATTATTTCATTTCCAATTTTAAATCAATTGATTTTAATGCATTATTCCCTTGTCAACAAAGTTTCAATAATGCTCCGTAACAAAGGAACAAATTTTGATCTGACTTATGCTGCAGAAAATGGATTTAAACACACCTGCACCAGCTACTGGTGTGGCCTCCCCAGCTCTCAACCCCCAGACAGAGCACACACAGTCACATCTCAGCAGTGCGGTGGTTCAGGAATCATTAATCTTACTAATTATTCCCCCCTTTGACAATACCTTTGTGTTGCACTGTGCTAACATTTTAACTCTGGGAGATGGAAACGGAGAGCAAAGTTTGTACAAGAGCAAGCACACCAAGTGCTCGTCTTCAATTTGCTTCTCGTTGATTCATGCAGAGACTGTTTTGCCAGTCCGTTCGAGGAACCAAGGGGCTGTAATGGTTATCTGCTCATTTTCAGCTTCGAGACCTACAGATATGTTCAGCAAGACTAGAAAGCTTTTAATCTTTAGCATTACAGAACCATCAGAAGGGCAATTTTCCAACACTGGGAAGCAGGTGGAAATCAATGGGAATAAAGTAATTACAAGTTTTAAGTATGGCCATTTTATGAGATACAGAAGTCATTCCCATTCCTTTCCCCATGTAATTGTAATTACATTGAAATTACTTATAACAGGCCAGGCTTTAATTCCAGGAATACAAAGCAAAAATGTACTTCTATACTACAATTCCACATTAGAAGGGGATAAAAAACCTCAAATAACTGCAAATTTGCATCAAATTCACACAAGCAGAGGAATCCTACAAAATCACCGCACCAATATTCTGGAATCCCTTAGACAAGGGTACGGAAGGCTTTGGGAAACATTTCTAACTCTGGCTCCACAATATATTTCAAAGCGTGTCAGAACACAAGAAGAGGATTAAGTTCCTTATACTGCCGCCTCCTCCTCTCTCTTATAGGGATGACACTGCTAACAGGATAAAGTGAGTGACAGGGTTATATGATCATTACATAAAGGTAGTACACATGCAAAACCTTCAGAACATGGAAAAAAAAAAAATTATCAAAGAGGTTGCACCATCTGTCTGTGGAGAAAAAAACAACAGCTGGTGCAAGGAGCCGCAAGATGCCAGCCTTCCAAGTGACAAGATGGGAAATGACAGGAAACAGCTTTTCACTCTTCCAACAGCAAAAGAAACGTACAGCCCATGTTCTCATGTTTGAAAACCTCCAGATGCTGCCCTCTTCTCACATTTCCATATCTTTGTTCATGCAACATCTGAAAGCTTTTCTATTTTTACAGAGGAAGGGGAAAAAAGCACAAAGCCATCAAATGTATATATTTTTTTTCCTTGCAAGAGGATGTTGAATGAATTTTAATCACGATCGTAAGAAAAAAGAAAAAGAAAAATCAGCAGTATTTGATGTAAGAAACCTTTGAAACTTTCTCCTTCTCAGAAGAAATTACAATGTGTTTGGCTTTTGTAAAGGTTGTGTATGATAAATATTAGCTTATCCTGGCACTGATTAGGCCTTTGGATCGATTCAAGGCAATGCTAAGGTTCACCACAAATGTTTTGTAAAGGTAGCAGGCTTCCCTTGAACACGATAACACATCCCTTGTACCAGGGTTTCCACACATCTCTGGCTTTAGGGGTTTCCTAAGCACTAGACGTGACCCCTGGGCTGAAGACACCCATCCAAACCCGTTCCACAAAATCTGGCAAGCACAGCTCCACAAGAGATGTCCCGGCTGTACAGAAGGCTTGATAGCGAGTGAATGGCAGTGGGAGCTGTCTGTCAACTATGAACCCACATGACCCTACAAACTGGATGTTATTACGAACTGATACATCCTTTACAATAGAAAACAGACTAAAAAGCCAATGCCCCATGAAGAAACGGTCTTGCTATGGGATGTAACCCGAAGGCAGAAGCACGCAGCATGGGGTCCTGTGCACACCAAAGCAGGACGGAGCAGGGAGTGTACGTTTCAAGCACAAGGCTCAGGAAAAGCTCAGCTTGAAGATAACACTGATCTGTGGATCAGGGGATGGATCTGGACAGCCTAAGACTAATGATTTCTACCTCCCCCAGACAGATTAGTCCTTAGTTCATCCAAGTGTTTTGCAGCTGGGAGATAAACCAGGATTATTTACTCCAGACAGAAGTGAGCAAAGGGAAAGGTGTCTTCCCATAGCAAAGCAATGTTCGCATGCCAGATCTCAGCAGGAATCACATCTTTATCTTACAACCACCCTGGAAGGTCACTCAGTGGCTAACACTAGGATTCAACTTTCGCCCTTCACCGTGAACAAAATTCTGCCTTCTTGATTTTGTTCTTCTATCCTGATAGAAATAAGAGATCTCTGCTGAGATTTTTGGTTATTGCATGCCAAAAAGGTTACATTAGAGTCTAGACTAAGACAATGCACAGATAATTCAGATAGCACCTCCGATTGCTGGTGGGAAATCAAGGTGGAGCAAGTTCAAGAACATCGCTCAAGGTCAGGCAGGATGGGTGTGGAAGAGGCAGAGAACCACCCCGATTTTCCTTATCTGAGCCTCAAGCTTTTTCCAGCTCATCCTTCATACAGCAGTGGCTGGTCTTTTGAGACAGAAGTGAGGTTTCTCAAAGCCATCCTTACTGCATTGGCACCAGCCTACGCAGAGCAAGTGGAATCATAAAAAAACACTTTAAGCATCATCAAGCAAGCCAGCTTAGAGAGAATTTACTAGGTGCTGTTTATTTCTACCTTTGATTCTCCACATGGTCTCTACAGATCAGAGTACTTAGAAAACATAATTATTTTAATTAGGAGTAATTCAATTAGAATATCTCATTGCCAATAACAACTTCACTAATAAGAAATGAACACACTTGACTTTTTTTTTTTTAATCTTACCTTTGGGGACTCTCTGAATACTTTCCCAGATGTGGAAATATTTCTTTGATGTTGCATGCCTAATTCTTCTCTCCTCTAGGGTCTGACACAGTGTGTTACTTAAGTCCACTGAAGTCTTTCCTTTGCTTCCAGAGGGCACTGGACTGGGCTTTTCTATGTTGTTGTATCCCAGGAGGAACAAAGTTAACTCCAGTGCAGGAGAACAGTAAAATGAGTACTCTGTCTATGAAAATGATGATGCCAAGTAGATCTGGTAGGGTAACTAAACCAGTCAAAGCATAAACAACACATTGACCACAGTGGAGATACCTTGCTGATGAGTCTTTGCTAATACCTTCAGCACAGGAATGTACTTTGGGCCTCTTCAATAAGTCAATAATAAGTGAGTGGCAAAAGTAATAACAGTATTTTCCTCTAACAGCACAAGCTAGGTAAGTTTTGAAATGCATTCTGTAGTACACAGTCTTTGGGTATAAAATTTGCTAAAAAGGATACAGGTCACTGGAAGTGGCTGGAGTGCCACTGGAGTCACGGGGCAACATTCAGTGATTTCTAGCTTTAATCAAAGCTGGTTTTCACTAAGGGACTCCTGTAACCCATCTGCACCCTCTCACAGGGGAAGTCTGGCCATTTTGGCAATCTGGGAAACACCATTCCAGTACACATGTGACCTCCCAGTGACACAGACTGATCTAGGGGCTCACCCGGTTTGTGCTCGCTGTTCCCATGGCTGGGGTAGCATGGGGGAAAGGCACGGCTGGGACGTCCTACCTAATGTTCATCCTGGGGTGGTAGGCAACCGCCTGGGGCAACTGCAGCCTGGTGTAAACTGCAGTGAATGGGAATCATCAGCTAAGACAGAAGCAATTTAATATATATTTGTATGCCCTTAGCATCAACAGAAACCACATGGATGTAGATTTTACTTTTTCTATCTATTTGCTCTCTGATCTGACCAATAGGACCGTGATAAACTTGCCTTGGCGAGCAGAGATCAGTTGAAACGTGGACTATAAGCTACTTCACCCAGTTCATTCTCTCATCCTCTTAACTAGCAGCTGAAGCATATTTTAATGCCGATCTGTCTCACCCTTAATTGTGATACTATCCTAGCACAGTACAGCTTGTTTTAGTTCGTATCTAATAATAAAGTGTCCCATTATCCAAGGGTGGTACTTGAAAGCATATCTGCAAGAACAGATCTCATGATTTTAATTAAAAGCTTCCACATATTATTTTCTAAGCTAACAAATATGGCCATAGTTGTAATTATGGAATCACCAAATATAGACTCAAGATCTTGTTAATAATTATATCCTTTTTAAAATCTCATAATCTTAAAAAAATGTTGTAATTAAGTCACCAAGCAACTATATTTGTCTCCATGAAATAAAGCCAAATCTACAGATAATTGCAAATAACTCATTTCCCAGTGGATTTTTTTTTTGTGTGCCAATTAGGCTCACAAATCTCAAGCTGTCACCTTCATCCTCAGTCATGCAGCCAGCTGATAGCGCAGCTATAAACAAAACAGCCTGAGTGCCTCTCATTCCCTGACTAAGAAAGAAAATGAAGTTACCAGCACACATTTGTAGATGTCAGCCTCCAGAGAACAGAAAAGGGAAGAAAAAAATAATCCTTGGGTGTATGACAATTAAAATGCTGCTTCTAGCTTTTGAGAAGAGCGTTCTGGAAAAGCTCCCAAGAGACTTCTGTGATTGCGATGCTTTGGTTAACAGCTGCCTCACGGCTCAGATCCACACGCACGACCTACAGCCACGTCCCCAGCCGTTGGTGGGTTTTCCCTCTTAAATGCTGCGAGTCCTGGGAGCCCTCGTTAATGAATCTCAGTCAGCCATGCACACCTATCCTGTCTGTCGCACACTCATCTAATTACACCTGGAGGGCTCACAAGCTTGAAATGGTGACTTGACAAAACCAGGGGGTTGGCAGGAGCAACAGCTGAAAATGCTGTTGCCTTCACCTGTGACAACTAGTCATTTTGGAAGGGCCCAGGTGCAAAACTGCTGTTAAAACACCCATCCTCAGGCCATCTGCACAAGCACCTCCTGCAGTCCCTCACTGTTTTCTCTTCTAGTGTCCACCAGAATATGGTTGCTGTGAGCTGCTTAAAACTGCTTAGGGAATATTTAGGAGCAGTCAGAAATGATCGTCTCAGGGGAGTGACTTCTTCAGAACATGGAAACAAGACTAAGCAATTGCCCCAATCAAATCAAGAAACTAGCTTTATAACCCAAAAAATCCAGAAGTGTTTTGCAGCATGTACTTAGATGCAAGGGAGTCACTTTGCCACCTCTGCTGCAGAACCTCCCGCACTCAGCACACACACAACCTGCCACAACAGCTCTTTGATGGCAAAAAGTAACTATACAGAAGCTCAAATTCAGAGTATATGGGAGATATATGCTCACAGAAAAAGGGAACAACTCCGTAAGTCCATATTTCAAAAAATATCATAACATAAAATTCACAGAACTTGAAACAAAGTTGAACCATCAGGATGTGAAATGGTGGCCCAGATTGAACATATTTAACTTCAACCTCTGCTCCTTGGCCAAGTGTTTCCTCCTGGACAGGCAACCTTGAACCAAGCAAAGCGAAAATACGGCTGATGGTAGCAAAGGCACAAGGGTTCCTTTGACTTGCTTTGTGGTTCCCTGGAGTGAAGATTGGATGGTTCCTCCCAAAATTCCCATGCCTGACAAGTAACCAAAGTATTTCCCATCAATACTATCACTGTTCCCATCCTCGAGTTACCCAGGATTCCCCTCTTATGTCTTTTCCTATTCAAAAAAATCCCTGACTTCACTTCTGCAGGTGAAGGGTACGCTGGGTAACCTCGACCTATGCCATCTACTTTCTGTTTCTCTTCATCTGAAACATCCAACTTTTCCATCCTTGTAACTATTCAACTCATCCTCTGCACACCAAGCTGGATGAGGACATTGCCGTAACTGTGGCACTACATATACTGCCATAACCGTGGCATGTATTCGGTTTGGAAGGAGGAGAGGTTGAATCTTGGGGGTAACCGCACTTACAGTTCAAGACTTTTGCTGTTTGAAACTGGAAAACACCCCTGTGACTGGTCCCAACACGCATACCAGAGTGTGATACAAGGAAGGAGGTGAGCATGGCTAAAAATCTAATGCATTTATATCACAAGGCACTATTTTTAAGGAACAATTTAAAAATTGCATAGAAAGAAAAAATAAACGCTGTGGGAATTAAAATGCCTAAGATGGTGCATCTATAACCATAATCAATCAATTTTTCAGAAATGGTGATTGATCCCAGCAGCCATAAACCATGGGAGTACCATGTCTGTCTCATTTCTGAAACCCAGGCCACTAAGTACATTTGTAAAGATCCACGTAGCTAACTTGAAACAACCGTCTGAAAAGCCTGCCCTCCCATTTTCCAGCATAATTTTAGAAAATAAAACCCAAAAAGTGTTTGTAACAAAGCACACTGATAGTCAGGTAGATAATTTCTTTTTTTTCCTTCCTGAATTTAACAAAAGCCTGGATCTACCACGCGAATTAAAGAGTGTGCAGTAAAGCATTAAGTCTGTATTCAACAAGTTTAATTACTGTGTAAATGAAAGAAATTATTATTCATTCATGACATTTATTTCAGTTCCAGTGCTAGTTGCTTTTATAAAACTGGGGTGCGGGGGGGAGGAGGAGGCTGGGTGTATAATTACTACTATATTTCTTTGCCAAACATTAGTGAACTTAAACAAAAAGTGCTTGTTTTCTCTAAAGAGGAAAAAGCATGTGAGCTATCAATGATGAATCTTAAGGACGCCTACAGCCTTGACTCGGTGCCAGGCTCCGATAGGTACACCAATATTTGGGAGGCCGATAACAGAGAGCTTATTGAAGCCCCAAGACCAGCTCAGGACTCTCATGGGTCAAAAGGCACCCAAACTATGGGAACAATCCAAGCCGGCAGCCCCTGGGGAGTAACGGGAGCCACCGCGCGACATGAAAGATAAGCTGGCAGCTGATGCTATCGGGGACTATCCAACAATGCATCTTTTCTAATGGATTTTCACTGGGCTTAAAATTCAAACAAAGGAAAGTGAAAATAAAAACCCTCAAGCTGATTCAGATCAGGCATTTTTGAAAGTCTGAAGGAGAAGGCGACGCTGCAGAAGGAGGGTACATACACTACTCAAGTATGACACACTCCGCAGTCGTTCCACATTGCACATCATGCTGATCCCAGGAGAATAGTTATTACCTGCTCTGATCCACCCAAAACGTTTGAGTTTTCCAGAGAGCACTGTAAACAAATTCCAGTGACTAATCAAAACATATCTTGCAAAAATATGCTCTTTCTGGAACAAGTCATTCCTGTACTTTCCGAGCCCTCTAACTAACAGCATTTAATTACGGCACTACAGGAGAGATTACACTCAGGCAGAAGTGGCCTTGGTTTACTTTAAGGAAGGAAAAAAAAAAAGAAAGAAAAATCAACAGTGGGCCACACAAGATGTATGTAAGAAATCACAGTTGATGCATTTAGATAAGTGGAAGGAGCAGGAATGATCCTGAAGGTCAGCATAAGCAAGGGAATAACTGCAGGGGTGTTTCACATCCACATTTAGACATAGCGCTTACCCCGTCGAGCTAGCCAGAAAATATATCCTTTTTAAGAGATGCTCTGCAGAATTGCCGTGGGTGACTACCATAGCTAAGGCATTCAAAAGATCCTCTGAAAGCATATGAAGTGCGTGCGCTCAACTACAGGAATAAACACGACTTTAATTTTTTTCATTTCAGACTAATACAAAGCCCGTTCCAATCTCATTCTCGATTCATAATGAGTCGCTCTTAAATTTGTTCCCAATTCCTTGCTGAACCAAATCAAGCCAAGTGGAACAAGCCATAATCCAAGCAGAATTCAGTGAACTGCACCCATTAAGAAGGCTATTAAAGCTTGTTCTCAGGGTTTAAACCAGGAGGAGATTTAAGGTGGAGAAGAGATTATCCCACATCTGCCAAGATCTCTCTCAGCTGGCACCAGAACTGCCACTGTCAGATGGACCAGATGCCAGAATTCGTGGATTTGAGACACTGACCTATTATCTCACATTCCACATGCCTTTTACGTTGGAGTTAATTTTTGCCCACTGACTGCATCTGTATCACTTCAAATTCTTGATTATGTCGAAATTTAAGGCTCAGAAATCTCAAGACTTTGCAGTTTTGGGCCATGCGTGCTGCCACTTCCATCGGTCTCAGAGAGCCCACACTGCGGCTGATGAACCTGCTACGGCTTGATCCTTCCTCCTGATTAGACCAGAGGGTTTTCAGACAGAAAGCACTATCTCGTGCCTAAAACCTGATTACTGCTATACCCTAACAGCCACAATGATAACCGGGAAGGTAATTACACCCAGAAATAGGTTACACAGCACAGCCATGCCAAAGCCAAGCACTTTGGTTCACGTTTACATACAATATCTGCATTCAGTTTTTCACTGTTGCTTAAAATAATTGCTAGATTTGTGACATTAGTAACAGGAGACCAGCAGCCCCATCCTCTTTGGACTTTTCAACACCACTGAGAGATGAGGCACAAACACAGGCGGCATTCCTTGCAACACCCATCTGCGTGCTTCACCCGTGGTTAATAACCTTTTGTTGGAGGGCAGCTGGTCTCTGTGCTCGGTGGAAATGTCAGCTGTTAAAACAGGCAAGGGAGGGATGGGTTTGGTGTTCTGGAAGAAGTGAGGAGACACTACGCAAATCCAAGTCCACTGACCCAACAGCTGAGGTATGATTGCAACAAGCAGAAGCAGATGGGGGAAAGAGAACGAGCCTATGTTATAGATGCCATTGAAGGGTCATGTCAAAGAAACTCATTTCTGTTCACCCTCCTCCTGGGTACTTGTACGTGAGCTAGAGGACTCAAACCAACTCCTTAGGCATATTCAACATGAATAAGGACAACACCTCTTTGACACACTGCACACATGTACATCATATGACTTCGCCCATGCCCCTGAAGTCCTTACCTCAGCTCCTGCACTCAGCCAGTCCTCAGTTTTCAACTTCCCAAAGAAAGAAACAACCACAGAAATGGGGCGATGGATCCATTTATGCCAATCTGCCACGTGAGGCAGTAACATCAACGGCCTTTAATTCCACTCCAGGAAAAAACAGGCAGGAAAAATTTGTTGTGCTGATAGTAACAGCGTGATTATTTTTTCTTTATTATTTCTTGCCTAGTCACCTCGCATTTCTGTGCTTACTAACGCAGGATCTTCTCTGACCACAGAGACTTTGCCAAAGAGGGCAACAATATTCACCTGCAGAAGGGGGCTAGTGCTTAGCGAACACTCGATGAGGAAGAGCAAACTTCACCACTGGCAACGGCCAACCGGTCTGGAAAGTGCACTCAGGCTGTCATTAGGCATTCCCACAGCCAGCTGAGATGTATGAACAATTCATATAAGGCAACACCAAAAATAAAGCTAATTACTTTAGGCTCATGATAAGAGAGATCTTTTTCTACAGGCAACTTTGCAAGGTCACCTTTCTTGCTTTACCCTCTCTCTTTTTTCTTTTTCTTTTTTTTTAAATAAACAAATGACACTGAACTGATTTCAAAGCTTATCTGATTCCTCCTAAGGGCAGGAAGGGGTTAAGACCTCAGGAAATACATACAGATGAATGGAAAGCCAGACTGGTAGGGCAATACTTTAAAAAAGGGAAGGGGAAAAAAAAAAAAAAGTATTTTCTTACAGTCAAAACATAACCACAACCCCAGTGTTTACGGTCACTTCCTCTCCTCATCCCGCTGGGAGCAACCCTGTCAATCAGCTGCGCGTGCTGGTAGTCTCAGCTCGCTCCAAGTACAGAAAGTGGCACAGCAGAAGAGTAACATTCACCCGCTGGGAAAGGGGGACAGAGGACACAGCTTTCAATTGATTCCAAAGGTCCTTTGGGAAAGATGAGGCCTCTGGTTTATTAGCACTGACATTCAGCTCTCAGAGTATCAGGCTGACACCTATTTAATTTAATGCCATTTTCCAGTATGGAAATCTGTTCCTCAGACTCTCGCCATGGAAGCCCAGCCAGCATCAGCCCCACTTGCAGAGCTCTCACCCCGCTTGGGATTAAACACACTGCTGGGGCAGAACCTCGCCAGCAAACGGCAGTGGTCAGGCTCAGCTGCAGGAGTGTTTTCATCTCCGCCAAGAGGACCTTGCACTCCAGGCTATTTGTTCCTGTGTTTGCTAAAATGGTCTAGTGGAGGGGAAAAAAAACCCATCATTGTGTTTGAGAGGAGAGTCTGCCTTGTACAGACACGTGAACTGTGTTAGCCCAGATGAGGCAGTGCCGAGGTGAAACTCTGACCCCTCTGACATGAAAGTCAAATCCCACCCAGCTAAACCCGGGTCAGAACCTCACCCTCGCGTTCAGTTCACCACATTTCTTTGGGCAAGTCCCTTGGGCTCCTAGACTGGTGTTCTTACACGTAAGGAGGTATTTAGTTCATTTTAGAGATAGATTAATTGCATGACATGGTCTCAGAACTGACTACTAGACAAGGTCACAAAAGCAGCATCTCTTTCAGTAATCTCCTTCCACTGACAGTGGCAGGACCCACCTCCCTATTTATAATCTTCTGTCCATGCTGAGAGAAAAATGGCATTTCATACTCCCAATTTCTCTAACGTGCCACAGTGACACCTGAGCACTGAACAAGCCCAATTTCTGAGACCAAACACAAAACTTCAATCCGTACCTCCAGCCAAGGGGACAGATGATTTTGATTCCTCTTCAGTTTCCCCTTTTTACATGGAAGGGAGAAAAAAAAAAAAAAAAAAAGGTTGGGAAGCTGGTGAGTACAACAGCAGGAGCAGGGAACCAGCAGCAAGGGGTGGGCTGATGGCACCGCTCTGCCGCAAAGCGCTGCCCTTCCTACAAGATTTCACACGATCTACAGGCACGCAACCCTAACAGCACATCCAAAGCACTGATAACCACCATCAGGGTCATACCCAAAGCGTAAAGCAGTTCTCTCCACCCACCACCCAGAGACCTTATCACCGAGAACCACAGCACTGTACCCAATTACTGCCAATCCCTGACAAGAAGAGGGGATGCTGCCTCTGAGTGGAAGGCATACTAACACCTCCAACGTACCATATGGATGCTTCTCTCTTCAAATTTGCTAGCTTGACCCCTTTCCATCTCAGCATCCCACTTCCCATTTCCATACTGCTGCAGAACGCAGTTTATTTCAGAAGGGGCACCCACGGACACAGAAGCAGAGACCTTTTCTGAACACAGCAGGTGATGAACCTCATTGACATCAAAGTGAGGAAATCCAAACCAGGTCATAACAAATGGAGGCAGAATGGAAACCAGCACAAAATTACCTCTGAGAAGCAGTTGATTTTCTCTGTCCAGGCAGTGTCGTTAATGTATTCTAACACAGTTTCAGCTTTAACTCTCCTGGATTGACAACAGAATTGAATTACACTTCCAAATCTCTCTCTTTCAACTTGTCATAAGATTTTTTAATCCAACAAGAAGCACTTCCTTGGCAGAGCTGCAATTGTTGTATTTTTCCAGCTTTTCTGATTTAGGGATTTTAATCTTTTTAGCCATGAATTGACTTCTCTGTACCAGCACTCACAGAAAAAAAAAATCAGCTATTGCTCGCCACGCAAGCTGCCAAGTTCCTGGGACCAGATGGAACGGATCCTAGGTTTTGAAAGGAGATCATTGACAATCAGAGAGAATACACTAAACACAAACAAATACACTAAACACAAGCGAAGTTTCAAAAAGGCTGGACAAAGATTGATCCCAACACTGAAAAATTACAGAAGACTAAACAAGGAAATAGAAACAATCTATTCATCTCTAACATCTGTATCATGTAGAACCCTGGAAGCTACAAATACTGCTTGAATAAAGCTACAGAGTAACACAACCCACAGGCACCTCCCCGATGCTCCCCAAGCGCAGGGACGCACTGCCCTCTTCCGACATGGAGGTCGGCCCTACCCACGTGTGCGAGCTCAAGCCGGTTATAATTCATTTGCAAAAAGTGCAGAGCAAAATGGAAAAACCAGCTATAGGGGAGAGCAAAAGGAGGCATTTTAAAACATTGCTGAGACCTACAGATCAGATATTTGCCTCGAAGCCTAACTTTAACAAGGTATGTTAGAGCTGCCTTCAAAGCCATGCAACGATGCCAACTGAAAAGGGTGGAAAAAAAGAGCAGCTACGGAGCTTTTAGAATATTTCTATCATTATCACTGAGTGATAGGTAGCAGTTGTACATAGGCAGATCTTAATTCACCTCCTTTAAATTCCTCTGTCTTCTTTCACAGTTTATATTTGGATGTTCAAGAAAGGAACGGTTTGGTTACAGAACCTGAGTTTATGATACAGTCAGTGAAATTCTACCCCATCTTTTAAGCAGATTAGGATCTACACACAGACCTTTGAACCTGCTGTGTTACCGTGTTAGCTTTCACAGCTGTTTCCCAAAGGAATAAAATTACTCCATTTAATTAGACTCAAACTCTCCTCATCCGCCCCAGAAGTTTCTTGTCACCTCACTCAATTATGAACATAATTTAGGCTTAAAGGTTTGTACTGATTTTTCACTGGGGTGCTGAAGAGCTCTGTAATGCAATAATTCACCCTTCTTGAAACTTTTCTGGGGACCATGCAACAGAAATGCTGCTTGCCTCCTCTTGGCACTGTATCTTGCCTAATAGCTTCAAAGAAATGCGCTGTAATTCTCCCCAAAAAAACCACATAGATGATCATCCTGATAACGTGTGTGCATTCACACCCATTTTATGGGCGGAGAAAATGAAGCACATAGAAGAGGGGAAATGAGATCTTCTTCCCAGTCCCAGAGCACTTTCAGCAGAAAATTAGGAATCCAGCTATTAATACTAAGCTGTAATCACTACATCATATGCCTTTGTTTTAAGGTACCAATCACAGTCAAATCCATAGCTGCTATGCTTAACGGGTGCTGAAGAACACCAGTTCTATATAATACTCATCGTATAAGACAGGCTGTTTGAGAATGAGCTGCCCCAGCACCATAAACACAGAGAACTTCGTTGGGCCAGATCAAAGGCTCAGCTTGCGCTGCATCCTCTTTCCAATGGTGGCCATAAATGGATGTCCAAAGGAAGAGAACAAAAATAGGCTAAGTATATATAATACTCCTGTCTGTCTCTATTTATATACGTACATCTTTCCCCCTCGCTTCCACCTCCAGTCTTTTCCAGCTCACCGATTCCCGATGCAGTTTCTGCCTGCTCAGTGGCAATCAGCTGATTTCTTTTCCATTAATTTGTTCGCTCTCCCAGAAGCGATGTAAACTTAACATGCATGATTTCCTTCAACAACCAGTTGCACTGGTCAACACCTTCACAGAGAACCATCTCCTTCAACCTGGCTCTTACCAACTTCCTTTGACATCCCCAAGTTCTTGTGTTGGAAGTCAATGAACAACCTCCATTCTCCCTAAGTCCCACTTGATTTCACAGACCTCTGTCACGTCTCCTTTACCTATCTACCCAGCTGAAGGGTTCTAGTTCATTTAGTTCTTCCTCTCACAGAGGCTGTGCGACACCTCTGAACAGCCTTGCGGCTCTTCTCTGAGCATTTACAGCGTCTGCAAGTCTTTGGAGAGGGGAGGACAAGAGCTGCACAATGGGCCCCCGACACAAGAAAATCAGGGATCTCTATCCATCACAGCAATGTTCCCTGTCCCACACTTAGCACCTTTCCTAACATTTCAGTTTGTTAGTCTTTTTTACTGCTGCTGAGCACTGTGCTGATGTTTTTGATGGAAATAGCAGTCACGACTGCACAGAAATGGAGCTAAAACCTCTCTGATTTCACTCTTGCACGGAACTCAGCTCAGAGTCTATCGTTTCATATAGGGCGTTAGAATTGTTTTAGGGGAGAGTCAACACAGTCCTTAAAAGCAGTGTAAGGTGTAATGCTTTGGCACAGCCTTGCCACTGTGGTGATCTCAGACACATGTCCTTCCACTCTGAATCCCCTCTCCACCCCACACTCTACTCGTGCAACTACCCCCACCCCCGCAATAAAACATTCTTTTAACATGCCCAGTGCTGTTTCATACAACCAGTACCTTCAAACTTGCTAAAAGCACACATAAATATTTGATAGAGCAGGCAATGCTGCTCTCACACCCAATTGCAAACAAGGTTGTTCTTTCTCCCCAACAAATCCAATAACTTGATTATCTGATCTGGTCTGTTCTTATTCTTCTGCTTTACAATTTTCAAATATTTGCAGCTGTAAGTCTTTCAAAGCTTTAATTTGCTTAAAATCATCACAAGCACCTTGTTAATCTTTTATCAGTTTTATTACAAACTGTAAACAAAACCCAGTTCCTAAATAATTGAAGGGCAGAACTAGCCCTCAGGCAAATGAAGTCCGGGGGGAAAAAAAAAAATAAAAAAAATCAGAGTAAGCCCGTAGATTACTTTTTTCTTCCCATCTACAGAATTGGCAAATCTAGCTTCAAAATAGAAAATAATTCTACATGAACAGATTGCGTGTGACATTCCCCCAGCCAGCCTCTCTCATCTACTGTGTCCTGAATATTAATCTATCAAGCACCTACATGTTACTGGTTACAGCATCAAACACACCACAGGCTTGCAAGTCAAAAGCTGTGTCCCAAACAGCCGCTCAAAAGGATTCCTCTGCATTTGTGTGTGCCCAGCCATGCTTCAGTCTGTTTCTTTACCAGCTCCAAAACAGACCCTCGCAGACAGCAGAAGCTCTTACCACAGCTCATGGCCCAAGAGAAGGTACCTGGTGCACACTCCGCTGGCACCGGCTCACAGGAGGTTAGACCTCACCGGGCACAGCATGTTCCCAACACTCAGAGAGCTCTGCCCCACGTCACTCCAACCTGAAGCATGCTCCTGCACCTGCCAGCTCTTGGCATAGTGGTGAAAGCACACCCTGCTTGGCCAAAGTCTCCAGAAACCATGAAGAATAGCACTTCAGATGTCTTCAGTACTAAGGGTGTTGCTACAATTATTAGCAGTTTCATTGCAACATTGAGCAGAGGCCAGCAAGGTCCAGCCCAGACGTGTGCGAGCAGATGCCAAATGGGAGGTGGAGTCCTGTAACAGAGGTGTCTTGGGAAACAGAAATTCAGAACAGGGATGCTGAAACTGAGGCAAAAAACTGCTGGTAGGGTCACTGACAGCATGCCTCCGACTGGCAGCATCTCCAAGTCTGCTGCTCAATATCTACAGGCGCATTTGGCCTCTAATTTGGAAAAAGAAAAACCAGTTTGTCCCCAACTTCCCACAGGATGGCTGGCCGGTGGCGAAACGTGCAGGTGAGGGAAGGACCTTGGCTTCAAACAAAGGTCCCCAGGCAGGAGTCCTTGTGTAGAGGACACACAAACAGCGATGACATCACTGAGTCTGGTCACCCATAAAAAGGATACTGCTAAAGCCATGGTCCACATGGTTCTTACAAAACTTACCTCTAATTATTCAGATTGAAAAGAGTTACTTATTGTAATTATTAGTACTATTACAACCTAGTCTATCATCTACCAACTCTTCAGTCCAGCTGTGCTGAAGAACAGTGCTCACTGATACCAATCACTGTACAACCATCTTAGAAATTTTGATACAAGGTTTCCAGCTTGCTAACGTATTTAAAATTGTATTTCCTTCTTGTTACAAAAGAGACCACTTCTAATGAAGCTCTCCAAAGCATTGCAATCTGAAGAAAATCCAAGGAACCATGAAAGCAAAACTGTGCAAATTCTAATTACCTTTTGAAGGCTACACTGCCATGCACACAAAAATGGATTTATATGCATTACACACCTAAAAATGCGTAATGGATGCGTTGCTAGCCTATTACATGCAGTTCATTGTGCAAAGATTTTTGGTTGTGTGGTTTGTGCAGTAGGCTGTAAAAGTTACTTAACAGAAGAAATTAACATTTGATTAAAAATTTACATCAGAAGACTGTAACAGGGCTTTTTTTCCCTTGCTATTTTACCTGCCACTGACTACTCCCATTAGTACCCAACTCTTCTTAGTCTCACAAATACATACAAAAAAACAGGACTAAAGATGGAAATGTTTCAGGTCTTTATCCCAAACCATATTAAAGACAAAGCTGTCCAGAAACTAGCTCCAGATGGAAAAAAAAACCCACAGAATCCCATATAGGTGGGAGGATCCTAAAGTGACATCGAGATGCTTAAACAGTTCTGCTCCAGTGACTCCCTTTGTGAGACATATCAAGTGGAAAGTGGGTGGCACTTGGACTTCCTAACGACTCGGCCATGCCAGGCTGCTGCGAGTCCCGTGGGGCTCCTGGCATTGCCCAGGCAGGAGCAGCCCTTGAGTTGTCCTGATACACAGGATGCGCATTCATGCCCCGGATTCAAGGAAGAAAGAGTCTTTTAAATCTCTACCACATTCCTGGGCAGAACCAAATGAACCTATAGGCCCTTCTAATCCTTCTCTTCAAGATGTTATGGGTTAGTGATAACCACTTACAGCAAAAAACAAACTGCAAACGTTCAGTTTGCAGAACTGAAAGTTATGAAAAAGATTTAACATCTTACTTAAAATGACCTTACCTAAAATCAAACAAGAGCTCTCCCAAAATCTGGTCCAACTACCAAGAATTACCAGAATTGGAGAAAGATCTATTTAAATAGAAATAAGTAAACATTACTTAGCCCAACAATCCTCAGCATTCTCCTCTACATGCTTAGAAATCTGAGCTACCTTCATGACCAGGACCAGGTGGAGAGTATAACGTACACAGATATTAAGGAGCTTGCAGCCTGCACCCATTTGCCAATTCCGTGACCCATCCATCACTTTGAATTTAATAGCGCAGAATAAAGAGAGGGAGCCAGAGCAGAGCAGGGACCTGCACATCGCTCACATTGCAGGAGGATATTCCTCGCAGGAGATCTGGCTGAACTTCACTCAGTTCTGCACACCCAGGAGCAGAAGAAAAGCGAGGGGCAGTTTCTGACGTGAGCACACGTGCGGCTCATGGGGGTGAACAGCGGTGCCGTGAGGAGCCGACCTCCCACATCCCTGGGGCTGGCAACTGCACAGCAATGGCATTTCTTCCTCTGGGGTTCAGCCCTGCCTACTTTTCACTGGGCACACAAGGCCACAGAGATGTAAGCCTGTGCTTACTGCTGATGCATCAGCCAAACCCAGCCTTCGAGGCCAAAATAAGGGAAAAACGTTGCTCAGATCCACTGATGGGCATGGGTCTCACCCAAAAAGTCACCGACTGAAGCAGTTACCCCTGACTCAAGCAGTTATCTCTGACTCGATCAAGCCAGGGGTACGGATTTCTGGGGGAGTTCACCATTCCAGGGAAAATTAATGTTTCACCAAGCTCATGTCACCAGATCAATTAATCATCTTGGCTATTGAGCTCTTTGAGAACCTGTGTTAGGCAAACATCGTGCACGCTTCGATATCTGGTCTAAAAACCCCACAGACTTCTGAAAATGTGTTCCCTGCCGCAGCAAGGGGAAGAAACAGTCCTGAGTGGAAGGGAGAAGAGGTTGTGCCACACAGGAGATAAATAACCAAATCTGTGTTGAACTACTGTTATCAAAGACAAGACAAATAACAAGCAAAGTCAGAGAAGAAAGAAAAAACCCTAAATTCTCTAAAAATACAGCCAACGCATGAATCTCCAGCTGCAGAGCAGCCCTTTCAAGATGCAGCTCTCAGCGCTTGTCAAGAAAGATGCTTCCTGCCTCGATCCCCCCGGAAGAGCAACAGAATCTAATGAAAGCCCCATTTGCCGTGCTGTGTGCTGCGCAACACCAAGTGCCTGAATTACTGGGTGCAGACCTCATCGTGCTCTTAAAAAGTAATTTGGAATCAGGGCTTTGATTTAGATAGGCTTTATCCTTTACTTTCAAACTACAACTGGTAATAATGTAGTCTGTGAGTTCAACATTTGAAACAGGGGTTCCATTTACCTCTTTGTACTTACTCGAGGAAAATGACTGTAATTGAAATCTTTCTGCTGGAAATAAAGCCCTTCAAACATTCAAAGTGGCTGCTTGTCCTAAGGCTTTTTATTTTAGCTGCCAATACTGTAAACTGCCTTTCAGAGTAGTTGGAGTCCTACGTTAGAGGAAGAAATGAATGTACCCTGTATCTAGGTACTGGGTGTTTTAATCTAATTTTCCAGCTAGGAATACAGCACTTCTCTCCCTCAGCCACTGCTGGGAACAGGAAAATGAAGCTTCACTTGAGTTCAGCAATATCTCTCAATGACTCTCAAACAAAGGACAGGGCTTTTCAAGGACAAAGCAAAACCTTTCAAGTCCTCCAACATCATCCATAAGCTCCTTCAGATACCAGCAGCAACACATGAAGCCAGACTGCCCACTCACGCTGCCTCTCTCCACACATCTCCCACACTTTCTAGTATTTCACAGATTTCCAAGAGCTTGCCTTTTTTTCTCTCCCTCAGATCTAACTGATTTCCTAGTGTCAGCACTATTATTCATATGAAGCCGTTGAATTTTAATTACAGTGTAAATGCACTCAGACTGAATATGGGTATTATGCAAAAATGGCTCATGTCCAAATGACCTTAAATTAAATCTTTGAAAGGGTAAACATAAAAACTTTGGGTTTTTTCCAGTAGGCTCCCTTGAAGTTTATATAATAGAATGTTTGCAATTAACTTGATAATAGACTCAAGATGAAGCTGTGCGGATTTCTACTTTAGTTACTTTTATTATCTGATTATTTTAATCACAATTAAAAATACACTGCTGTGAAATGGTTTTATGGCACTTGTCTAACACAACATAAAATAACTGTTTGGATGACTTGAGCAAACCAACATGCCAAAGTACAGCAGTTTATCCAACATCTCTCTCTTCTGTTTCCAGTTCCAACGTATCTTTAGGATAAAAGGTGAACATCCAAAGACAGTTGAAGACCATTTCGCAGGCTTTCTGTTGCAGCTGCAAATGCATGGCCACTGAATTTTTCTCCTGACAGCATAAAACAGCCACTGCACAAGCAGGCAGACAACACGAGTTGACTGGTTAAGGTATTTCAAGGTGCCAGGTGGATGTAATGAGTTTGGAAGCTTCCAGAAGGCCTGTGAGGTTGAATTTCCTTGAAGCTCAGGCAAGTTGCATCACCAAACCTCAGCTCAGGTCTATCTGCAGAGGCTGCAGATAACCCAGATGGGATGAGCAACGTTCAAACACAATCAATGAAACAGTTTATGGCAGTAAAGTGTAGTGATGCCAAGAGAATAAAACAGGTTGACAATCTATATGTGAAGGAATATTTTACAATATATAAGTTGCCTGCAGAGTTAGCTCTGATGTGTATATAAATACATATGCTTTATCACAGAGGGGTCTTCAGACTGCAAAATCTTCCAAAGCAAACCAAAGGAAAAAAAAAAATATTTGTGATGGCCAGAGGCAAGGATGTCAACTTCAGTGAAGCCAGCCAGCTAATAAAAATGTCAATGAACTTCTTTACAAGAGAATTAAGAGGGAGCGGTGCAATGTCAGTATTGTGGCACACACAGGAAAAGCAGTTCTAGTTCTGACTTAACCGAGATACTGCACTGATGTGAGGGCAGAGACCCAACCTTGCCCTAACCTAAAATGACCTCCCTTAAAGAGAGATTATATAACGCTTCCAAATGAGGAGAGTAAACTTTAATTAATTTAGCTTTCACAGCCTGCTGCCAGAAGAGACATCACTGTCCTTTCTACCCACCCTCAACCAGGTACTTTCAGGTACATTCTTCATGGCTGTACACTTGGGGTGAACTAGGACACACACTGATCTGCCTGAAAACGAAGCCAGACCAAAAAAAGGAATAAAACCTGTTCAGTTCCAGCTGGATCAGCTCCCGGACGCATGTCACCACGTGGCTGCACAAGAACTACTGCTGACAACGTGTAGCCGGGGGTGGGAACACTCGTTCCTGCAGCAGCCCACACTTATGGCAACTGAAAATGAGGAACTGCATCTCCAAGTGAGATTTTAAATCCATTTAGACAAACTGCTGTAAAAAGAGAATTTCAAAGGTACTTCAGCTTAGCTAACATAAACCCCATGTCTTAAATCTTGACAACACGGAAGAGTTCTAAAAGAATTCGACCTAATTGTTTTAACGAACGTGGTTACACTAGTGCAGAGGCACTTGTTTCATGGAGCGTCTACCCACGGTGTCCAGACAGAGAACTGCGCCAGTTTAACAAATTCAGCATCAACTCACGCCTAAGTCACACTAGCACAACTTGTACACACAGATATTCTTGAAGCTAATGCAGAATAAGCCAAGCACCAACAACAATAAGAATGTTGACACAAAACCAGTGTTTAGCAAGGGGGTACAGCCCTGCCTCGTAGCCAAGACCTAAATTTCTCAAGTGTCTTCCATTAGGAAACCCTCATTTCCAGGCAAAGGACTAATGGTCTCTCTTCACACATGAAATTCAATAAAAGACCAGGCATGCACTTTGGTTTTTGTCTTCCTGCGTGTGTGCATTATGGGTTTGGGTTTGGTTTTTTTTTTCCCCCTCAACAGATGAAGAGACTTGGCAACTTCCCTGGTGAATCAGAAGAAAATCTTGTAAGGCACAAGTAACTCTAAGAAGAATACAGATTAAATGGCTTTCCTGGATTTCATCCATGTTCAAATTTCCCAGGTTGTAGATCTCAAAAATATCTGTCCCTGACAAAACTGGTATGACAGGTTATGTAACACACACACAAAAATCACCCAGTGACAGAAAAGCAGGAACATTATCTGCTCTGTTCAGGGACTCGAGGGCTTTCTGGTTGAACTGCAAGGAGTATTAAAAAAAAAGGGGGGGGCAGGGGTGAGAAATTTAATCACAAAATGTAAAGGTGAAAAAAAAAATTCCCTGGTATTCTAAATAGCTGACCTCACCCACTGACAGATAACTATTGATTTCATTACATTTTTCTTTCCAGGAAGAGTTTCATATGCTAAATATACAGAATCGATTTGTTTTGATATAGATGTTTATAGGTCTGATATGACTGTAAAGAACATAGAATTATTGCAGAGAAACATCAAGGAGATAAAATATAACTGCCTAATGAAGTGAATTTTGCAGTCAAATTGCCTTCGTAAGACTGTCCAAAACAAATGAAAATGCAATAGTTAAATCTGTGACTTTGTTAGATATGCTATTTACAGCCTGGGATAAATGATAGGACAATCTTGTTAAATGAAATATATATGCTTCTTGTTAAATGAAATATACATGCTTTCACTGTGTGCAGTATGACTTGAGGCACAAAGACAAGAAATAAATCAACGTGGGACTATTTGCCAGCATAGAAAATTTCAGGCTAATGGCACATGCATGGGTTTTCCCCCCCGTTTTAAGAATAACAAGTTGCTAACTGCTCGAGGATGGTTAGGGAACAGTGAGACTTCTTAGTGTTTTCACAAAAAAAAAAAGTTGTCTTGCTCTCTTCCCCATTTTGCTGGATTAAAGAAAATAGCAATGCTACATCCAAACACTCTGACTGGGTCTCAGCGCTACTGGCAACAAGATTTAACCTGGGGCAGGAAATCCTCCAGGGAGATATGCCGTGAAAATGCATCGCTATCAAGCAGGTCCCCACTCAAATCTTGGTCCATCGTCTACTCATCCCCATCCCTCTGTTTCCCCAGGCACCTGAGCACCAAGGGACAGGCAAGATAAAAGTGGAAGAGGAGTGTAAAAGGGAAATCCAACAGAAAGCACCCTGTTCTGTGCAACAGGAAATGCAGCAAGTTCCACAGTAAAACCTCCGGCAAACAGCCTTAGAATACATCTCTCTACTTTTTGATGAATAAAACTTCTTTTTTCCAGTAATAATTGCAGACAATTAAATATTTACTTTGTTACTAAAGGAGAAGAAAAGAACTGACTTCTGTGCAGAAGCAGGTCACATCTCATAACCAGCTCTACAGAACAAGAAATACTCCTGCCTTTCAAGCTCCACACAGAGAGAGAAAAACAAATACATCTCTACCACTGTTCGGTTTTTTTTTCACCGACACAGCACCATAGGAATTAGATCTGAGCTTTTCTTTTCTCTTCCACTTGCACCACGCTGAAGTTGCGGCTGTCACATTTCAAGCCCATACCCCGCGCTGCACCGGCTTTCGACACAGTGTTATCTATCAAGCCACGGAAAAACAAATTCACCAGCGAAACTTCTCAGCGGCGTTCGCTCCACTGGTGGCCAGAGCTGCCTGTCAAGAGAAGGGGCTGCAGGCGGCCACACAGCAATCCCTTGGGAAAGGCTGCAGGAGAAAACGTACCCACTTACCTTCTCCGCATACTTGAACTTGACGTAGAACCAACTTGACTTGATCATTGTCTCACCTCCTGCCCTCGTTAAAAACCAAAAAAGCAACCCAAACCTGTCCTGCTGATGAAAAGCACTCTTCCTGTCAGAGCCAGCAGTTTTCCAAGGGGAGCACAGTGTTTAGGGGAAGCAAAGGGTGGGAGAAAATAAAAAAAAGAGACAGAAATAAACCCCAGTGCTTTCCTTCCGCAGTTCCAGTTTGTCCCCTCCTGCCCTCCCAACGCGGAGCGCGATCTCGCTCGCTGCTACAGAGCTCAGCGAATGCCTCAGCTCTGCGCTCGCTGGCAGCTTGGCTGCCTGACAAGAGAATTCCTCAAATGGACTTCAGCTGCATTCATCACAAATGGCACATGTCAGTAAAGCCAGGAGGCTGGCTCCAGTCCTGGCAGCCTCCCAGGACCACGACCTCCCCCAGTGGGATGAATAATGAATTCCAGCACTTCCCTCCAGACACAGATTAACACCTGGCTAAACATTATTCTGACAATGAGCTTGCCCATTCAGAGAACCCTACACCACCGTGTTAACCCCTCGCTCTCCCACCAAGCAGGGTGGCAATGCTTTGGAGGCTGTCCCACAACGCCCTCCCCCATCGAAAGAAAGATTACAGAACTATATATAGTTTAGAAACAATAAAGCCTCTTAAGCATAAAGCAAATGTCTCCTTTCCCATTCTGCAGCTGCAGCAACGCTCCCATGTAACCAGAGCACGTAATCAGGAGTTGGGCTCTCTTCTGCTCCCCGCTTTCTCAGCCCTCCCTCTACATACCCACTTGTTAAGCTTTGATGCTGTCAGGCTAATGTTTTAAAATAATATCTGTAAAGATTTTTTTTTTTTTTAAAAAAAAACAAACAACTATCAATATGAAGCTAATGCATAAAAAATCCTGAGAACACTCCTATCAGACTATTTGTTCTTTTCTCCACTCAGAAGCACTGCCCAATTCCCTGTCTCTGGTTTAATGAGACACATTGATTTGGTTGCAGCTCGCTGCAAATCTCCCAGCTCCAAGCATGCCATAGAGCAGTGAATATCAAGTTGCAAAGTACAGGATGAATATAATCAGCCTACTGTATTTCCGCTGTATACAGAAAGTGCTGTACTGGAGCAGAGCTCTCTGGCCCAGCATCCTGTGTCCAAACACTTTAAGACACGCAAGGAAACAATGTAAGAAATCTCAAGTCCAAAGATGTGCCCCCAGTTACACATCTAATAGCACAGATGGACCTGAATTTGTCATGCAGGTAGCTGAACCTCTCTGTTTCCATAAGATGCTGAACAAGGTTCAGAATTTCACAATATGCAGCAGGAGAAAGTTGCCTCATTTTGTTGTTTTTAACCAGCTAAGTTATTTAAGCAGGAGTCTCACAGCATCCCATCCTGCAAAAAAACAGAATAATTTGCTCCTCTTCATCTTCAGATCAGTTATGACTTTACAGCCTTTTCTTGTCTCTTTTATATCACACCTTTTAGGGACTGGAGACTCCCACACTATTAAACCTCTCCTTGTAGGGAAGCTGGGCATGTCTCTGCAGATTCTTTTCCTCATTGTCTGTACCTTTTCTAGGTCCAGGTGTCCTTTTCATAGGCTGAGTGAGGTGGAATAAATACACGTAGCACTGACTTACCACCTCCTACTATATGCACACACAGAGATATCTACTGGATTAGACAAATCCTGAAAGCTAGTTTGTCAGTATTACTCACCTAGGAAGTACTATCAATACTGGTGATGGTGTCAGTGCATCATAAGAAAGCTGTAACTGAGAGTCTGGTTAGTCATTCACTTGCCAACAGACGTTTTTAGAACTTTTCATAAACTAAGACTTACACAAGGGATCCAAATACCAGTAATAACCAATAGCGGTCACCTCATTTAATTGGAGGTATGGCTCTAACCTCCCCATGCGGCTTTGCACATGGGAAGATGCCCTGGTCTGTCCCCAGCTGCGGCAGCTGGAGATGGGGCTGCTGAGCCCCGCTCTGCCGTCAAACCCCTGCCCTCCCCTGCTCAGCCAGGGCATTGGGACAGCAAGTCCCAAATGGAAAGTGTGGCTTTCCATTGATGCCACAGAAAAGTATTCCCGTTCTCCCTTTAATTCTGTGCTTCGGTGGGATAATTAACGCACGCTAAAAGGGTGGTAAAATGCCTCAGCCTTTTTTAGGTCTATGGCAACATCAGAAATCACATCTTGCAAAGGCAATAGTGGATGGGAAAGTCTCCTACAGGGAACACGCATCCAAAGCAAATTAAAACTGATTTTTGTTGGCACCTTCTATTTTCTGAACCTAAAAAGCTGTTTTTTGAAGTAGTAAATGAATAAATAGGACAGATCTGGCTGCATGTTTGAATGAGATCAGGTCAGCTCAAGAGCCTCGCTTCCTAACTAGGTGCCACTGCCCTGCCAAGGGCTTTGCTGTTACTCCGGTCCCCGCAGCGGGACGCGCTGCCTGCTAGCACTGCTCAGGATTTACTGCAGACACCCAGCATGAACCTCATAGAGGGTGTTGAGAGCATGGCTCATCCTCAGGCTGCCCGTGTCCACACGGACACCACGCTCTCTTGTACCCAGTTAGAGGAAGTTTGCTCGCTGCATTGACCCCGGAGTCCCCGAGGGGACCTTGGGGCAATATCACAGGGCGCAGCCACTGAAGCAGCGAGCTCTGACATTGTGTACCAAGCACAAACAGCTGTGGCTCAAAGCAATTACCAGGCCCTGGATGTTTTCCACTGGTTCATTAGCATCTGGCAGGACCTAAAGTTCCAGGGTCACAAAACACAGAGCTGTTATTTTATCTCGGGAAAATGCACAACACCATCCCCTCGAGAGCTGTCCTTCTGTAATCAAAGGGCAAGTGCAGCGCAGGGAATGGAGATGCAGAATTTCCAGCCGTCGCGTCCCCCAGCCAGGCAGGGAAGAGCCGATCACGCCACAGGATTGCTCACTTTTCGTTGCACTGTTGAAACCCCCAACAGTAGCATCCACAAACAGCCCCTAACCAGCACCAGCAGAACCTGGTGATTTCTTATAATGCCAATAGCTGCTCAGGTTTGCGCGTGTACACGAGGTACACAACAGCTTCATTTTCAACACTGCATTCATCTTTGCAGTTAAGCAAAATACACCATTTATTTCAAAACCTAAAGGGTCAGCGCTTTGTCTGAAATGTATTTGAGTTTCATATTTTTATAGAGTTATTGTCTATACGGTGTATCACACAACAGCTCTGCTTCTGTTTCGCCAATTCATCTTCACTTGTTAGGGACATGCTGCCAGACAAACAATACATCGGACAGGAATTCATCCCTAAACATGCTGTAGCATCAACCTCCAAAACTCTGTTATCCCATACCTTCTCTTTCAAACATCCATTGATAACATGAAATAATGTACTATTCAGATTCTAAGTTGTACAGCCAAAATCCAGACCTGACTTTCTATACTCCCCTAAAGAGAACCATATTTTGATAGAATATTTGCAGTTCTCCCAGAATAAACACCTTTTGATTTATTCAGCAGGTTCTGTCATACCCTAATACACCATTTCAAATGTGAGACAGTGTACAAAGGAATTGAAATAACCTCCTTTTAACAGACCACTGGTTCTAAGCCTTTTACACCATAATGTGTATTTAGATGTCGATCCATGTTCATTTCAATTATCCCCCACGACAAAGCTAATCACACACTAACGCAAGCAAACCAAAGAGTGCGCAGTACCACTGTGGTTTTTAAGGCACCTAAAAGTAGGGTATACACCTCCTCTTCGTTTCAAGTCAGACCAACGTTTCCTCGGTGCCATGTGGGAGGGGGAGAAGGAGCAAACCAGGCATTACTTCACCTTGTACGTGCCGCAGTACAAACACCCTGAAGAACCCACTTGCAAGGGCACACGGTGGAGCCAAGCTATGATGATCCTGGAGTAAGCCGAAGAGCACTGACCCTTATCCCACGCAAAATGAACCTCTGCGTGTGTATCTATGTGTGCAAGAGGCTATAGCAAGATGATGTATTTGCGGCAGGGACTACATCCAAGATTAATTACATCCGTTCCTATCTCCTTGGCACTATGAGAGCAGAAAATCATCTCACTCCCTATTACCATAATAGCTTTCACACTTCCCAACCAACAGAGTGAAGTGTGGGGATGTTGAAAAAACGGGACGTAAACAACAAGCACAAAGTTTAGATAAATAGGAAGATCCCATCTCCAGTAAATGTTTACGGCGATTTTTACAATTAGCCTGTGAAAAAAAAAAGGCAAATTGGAATAAAAAGTATTTTGAAATATTTTTCACAGTTCAGAATGGTTCCTAACATACCAGCCAAAGCAGTGATCCGTGGAAAATTCCTGAAGCTCAGAGCAAAGCCTGGATCTGCAAGACGACTAAAAGAGAAAGTTTCTCCCCAAGTTCAGAGAACTGCAGAGTAATATGGATGACCTTAAATGAAGTGCAAGTGCTGAAGCTCCATCTACCTGCCTTCCAACATGGCCAGCACTTCCCAAGCTTTAAACTTGCAAATACCAGATTCACTTCAAAGTGCCCATATTCCATAACAGTGTTTCTGTTTTAGAAGTAACCCAGAATTACATCAGCTCTGTTTTCAAACTCCTTTACACCCTAAAAGGTTGCCCAGGACACGGAGAGCAAGGAAAGGGGTCAGAATGACCAAATCCAACAAATCCATGGCTACACCTCAGAACTAACACGATGAACTAACGAGGCATCTGCACCTCCTGAGACCAGTGTCACCAGACATTTGTGACTCGCACAAAGGCCAACAGGGAACTATCATCTTTCAGGCTAATAGAAAGCCCTGCGAGATTTGCTGTCTTGTTATTAACATAGTAACAATCCCATCTTGTACCTTATAACCCTGCTCTCCCATCAACACCATCTGCTCTTTCATCTTGAGTGCTGCTGAAAATCTCATCATAACATGCTGCTGTCAATTCATACTTCTGTGCACGTTTTAAAAAGAAACTCGCTAGGTCACTGGTTTGAACCCAATGCGGGCTGGCAGTATCCGAGTGCTCTTATGCTTTAATATCCACTTAGAAGAGGCCCTGAATGAGTTGCATCCCATGCCTGGTGTATCAGAGTTCCCAGGACTTGCACCATGTCAGACACATAAGATGCAAGACGAAGCAGTCCAGGATACCAACATCACCCCTGTGGCCCTTCAGCAGCCCTGATTTATTTTTTTTGCAATGACCAAGAGGTGCAAATAACATTTTCCGTGCCTGTTGTAAGACCTACTAGGTCTTACAGCTGCTTTTCCCTAGGAGTAGGATAAAACCTAGTAAGGCTGCCTGATTCAAAGAGAAAGAGTACAGACTAACTTGAGAGAAGCAGTCTGAAGTACTATATCTCCCCCAGCGAAGTGCCAATTTGTAATGAGTTATGGTGAGTGATAACCCAGCTCAGGCATGTGCTCAGCTTTCTAGGTGAAATTACGGCTAGGAGGCACAACCACAGAAGCCTGAAAGGCTCAAAGACACCTCGATACAGTCCACAGAGGACACGAAACAGACGTTTTCTAGTGGTTTACAATCTGCAAGAGACAGACTGAGAGAGAAGGACAGCCCCTAAGCCTGGCGCACAAGAGCTGGGCTCACGATGGCTCACAGTATGTTACTTCTGCCACACTGAGTTATATCAGGTTACAGTAAGGAAAGCTACTGATGTTATATGATATATATGTAACTGTGCCAGGAAGTCACGTGCAAATATCTTCAGCAATGGGAGGCAAAGGTTACTTCAAATGTCTTTTTAATCTCTCTGAAAAAGAAGGTGCAGTGCTATAATCTGTAATTTAAAAAAATAACAATAATTGCCATCTGGACAAAAAGGCTTACGAAATTAAAAGATCAAAAGATGCTTCTGTAATCCTACACAATGCTTCTGCATTTTGTTCCCTGGCTTTCTGGTTTCTAGAGCTACAGCGGTATTTGACCAGGGTTTTATTACCTGGAGAACAGTTCACTTCTGAGAACACACCATTACTCAAAAGTGTTTGGAATTACACAACTCTCAAATGCAGAAAGCAGTGATTTCTGTGACACTCCATCATTTCACCCTACTGGAATACACCTCGCCAATAGATTATATAGTTGTCTGTATATATCTCCCTCATTTACACATGGAACAGGGATGAGGGAGCTATATATCCAGGAGAAAAAAAAAGCAAAGCAATCCACAAAAAAAATACCACCTTTCCATGCAGTGTACGTATATACATTTCAGCACTAACACGAGTTTCTTTGAACATAAAAAGGGATTAGATGGCAGGGCACTAATGCCCACTGTTAAATCAAGTCCTAATCAGCAAAATGTTTTACTCTAAAAATCCATACCAGCGTAGATAAGCCTGCAGTGCCAATAGCTCCTGCATTCAGCCATGGCTACACAGTAATTTACGCCTCAGCAATAAGTGCTGTAACCTACTTAACACTTACCGAGGCATAAGGTGTGCACAGGGACAGTGATCAAGAACTACCGAAGGAGTAACTGTAAAGCCTTGTCCTCCCGTGCGCTGTGAGGTCCACGCAGCCGTGCCTGGCAATGCAGCACATCAGTAGGTCACAGATCTCAACCCCAGCAGCCTCCAGGCAGCCCACTCACGCTCTGCCATCGCAAGCATAACAACCTATAAACCTAATGTGATCCCTGCCATGGTTTTTGCGTGATTCAAAATTATTCTTGTGTTACGCAGAATGAGAACACCAGCACAGTTCACGAAGGCAGAGACAAAGAAACAACCAGTACCTCCCCAAACACAGGGTTACCACTCCCAGCAGCCCTTCACCCAACAGAAAACACCCTGAAAGGTTCTTATTTCTTTCAACTACCAAGAGGTCTAGTGTGTTCAGAAGCCACTTCTCTGGGAAGTTCCCAAGACACTCGATATTACCCAGCAGTTACACCACGCTGCTTTGATCACGTCTGAGGATGCTTTGTACTCACACCAAGCAGAAAAAAGACCCCAACTGAACCAGAATGGAAACCACAGCCCGTAAGTGTGCGTGTTTATGCATGTGCATGTACACGTAACTAAAAAACAACCAGTCGATTCGAACTTGCATTGCCATTTGATTTTCAAAGTAATTGTAATTCTTGTGAAGTTTCCCTTTAAAAATGAGACTTTGTTCTTTAATATTCATTGACTTCTAGTTTGCTTCCCACACACAACATATTATTTACTCTACAGTGGCTCGGTGCATCAATTATGGTAATAGTTTGTGAATAACATTTGCATTATGGGAAAATGAGCCTGGTTATTTAGCACTAGCCAAACCATCCCTCTGGAAAATTGTCACAAACATACGTATCATATGCCTCCACTTACATAGATCTGTAATTACACTAGTTTATTAGGAAGCACCAGCCTTTTTTTTCTCCCCTCTTTTTTTTTTTTTTTTTAAAATCCTCTTTCTGAGAGCAGACTAACATCTACATAACCCTTTCCCTTACTCAGCCAGCCAAAAGTAAAGGCTAATGACTACTGTTACCCTGTTCTCATGGCAGGCGTTACTTCATATTGAGATGTTCAGGGTGTAATGCATCTTCTACATTAGTTTACTTTAATGCAGAAAGTGTGGCTCAGTAATTGTGGTGTTTGATTAATGCTCCATTTCAGTCCCTCTGGCTAAATTCCAAGCTGAGTTCAACTACTGTAAATTCTGATTAACATCTGTATTACATCAGCACCCGGAGTTTATATCCCATGAGCAGGACTGCACAATGAGAGGCACTGTACATGGAGAGCGACGCAGTCCTTACCTTATCCAGAGTAGCTGTATTGCTGCTGAAATTACTCTAGACCTTAGTGAGTCTGAAGTAGCAAATAAGGCATTACACTTTCTCAGTGCTTATGAATACCTGCCTTAAAACTTCTCAACTTTAAGCAGTTGAGAAGAGATAAGAAATATTACAACAGGGGGTGTTCACGCAAAAAAAAAAAAACAAACCAACCAAACAAAAAAAAAAACCAACAAAAAAAAACACAACGAAACAAAAAAAAAAAAAAACCCACACCAAACCGAAAAATGCACAGCTTTGTGCATTGAGGAGATGTAGTACCAGCACCTCTGGGAAGAACTTGTGGCAATTTCTTAAACTCACACTGCAAAATTATTGCAAATAAGCAGTTACGTTAGTGTATAGCAGTTGTTGGCTTGCTTTTATAGCGTCCACTGGAAGTTCAGGTATATTTGGAGAAGTTAATCAAGGCTTAAACCTTTCTTAGAGCCCTGGGGATTTCCATAGGGCACCTAACTGCCGTCTTCATATGCCAGAAACAGACAGGACTGTCCCTTTGCATGAAAAGGGAGAGGAACATAGACAGAGTGATGCCAACACAGGTACTTGGCTCCTAAGGTCCTAAACTGTAATGTGGACAAATGAAGCTGTTGATGGCATCAGATCTCCACAGGCAATTCCATGATCAGAACTAAACTTTTGTAGGCAGAGTACACTATAAAGAACCTTAAAACAAGTAAACTGAAACTGGAAAGAGAGTGGTGTAGGCAGTGCAACACAACAGTACCCGAAATTATGCACCGTGCACTACACTTGTGTCATGTGCCAGCAGTTCCTCTCCTGGCTGCTGGGTAGAGCGTGGTCCAGCTCAGTAGTGAGATAAGATAGTTATTATTTAACGGCTCTTTCACAGCCCATGACTTGGTGATCTCAAGCCAATTCCAAAGTTTCCAGCCAAGAAATCATCCTAATAAGCCATCTCAAAAAGCAGTCAAAGGCTATTGACACTGAACTGCATCCTTGTTCTTCAGTCAGATATGAAAAAAAAAAAAAAAAGAAAAAAAAAAGATGGACAAGTTTCAGTTTGCTCTACCTCTGTAACACCTTCCACACAGGTTCCCAGCACATGGAAGGCACCAGGTTTTGGTGCATGCAACACCAAATCATCTTTATACCAAGCACAGCACACCGTGTGATTTTTCATCTGCAGTGACTAAACTGAAACTGGTCTTACTTGTTCTGTAACAGCACAGATCGTGTGCATTTGGAAGGTGCCCAAATGCCCATGCTCCCACCTACAGTATGAAAATCTCCATAGTAAAAGCTTCAGCAGTCCCACCATACATGACGACAGCAAGCACTGTATGTTGTACCTCACACACAGGCTGGGAAATCAGCTCAGCCCAAAGCTGGGGCTGCTGTGCACATACGCTAAGCTGAGCACGGACAGCCAGCCATTTCAGCAGATCAACACCTCCTTGGCAGTTTCTTTGGACATGCTGTAAAGTTTAAAGCAAGCTGGGAAGTAAACACAGACAAGGAACTCTTGCTCATTCTTAGGTGGTAATATCAGTGTGGAAAGGACTGTCACTCTCCCAGCTTAAATGCACTTTTTATAACAGCATTCAAGTCTTAGGCTCCGTACAGTCTTGCTGTGCTTTGTACCCACCACAGAAGCTGACTGTGACCATGATAGATCGTGTCAGGTCCAGCAAGGACTGGCTATCATTTTGAACTTCAAGGTAGAGATGTTAGTGACTGGATGTGCAGAGATTTCAGAGGCAGGAGACAGTCTTACAATTAACCAGACATAACTTCCCACTTCAATTCAACATCTTCAGGACAGTAGAAAAGCCACATCAGAAAATCATACTAAAAGAGTCTGTCTGCATCCAGATAGAACTGTGTATTTTGAAATGTCAACTCCAACACACCGTATACTTTTCCAAGACAGGTGAGGATGAAGGTATAAAACAGAAATTAGTTATTCTTGTGATATACTTGAAATTTAAGTATTAACCGGTATTGAAGCTCTTGATCTAACAAAGTACCCTTAAGAAACGCACAACAGCCAAGCTCAAAAGCTTGCCCCATCCAATCTAGGCAATGTTACACCCACCACAGCAATACCAAATCAAACCAAACCTTTTCCCTCCACTTTGGGCAACTAAACAGCACAGCATCGTGTTTGCCACAAGACTCAAAAGTAACCCTTTTTGTCCTGTCTCAGTAGAAAAAGTGTGCTTTTTAACAGCGAAGAGAACAGGCTGGCAGCTCTTGACAAGTCTGAATCAAAGCGCCTGCAAAGAGAATGGCAAAGGTCAGCTTTGGCACTGCAGTGATGTGCCACGAGCTCCCATCTCTGCTGGAAAAACATTCAGCTCTGTCTTTGACACACTCCCTTGCTACAAGTTTATCTTCCTGATCCTATGAGAGGAAAGATGAAAAAAACATGTAAAAAGGATGAGGAAAAGACAGGGGGAAACTCTGCAGCATAGTCCCCTCCCTCATTTTAATTATTGATGCAGACAGCCTAAGCAATCTGTAAGCCATATACATAATGTATTTACTTGAAAATCCCAGCAAATCCACATGGTATTACAGAACAAACTACAAGCTGATCTGGGAGCACTGTCTTAAGAACCGGGTAAGCTGTCTCCATGTACTCAAAAATCTGTTTGACAAACGGAAAGATTAGATTAATGTTAATAATCCTAACGGGCTCAGCACCACCCTTCCCACCCTAGCAATGCAGTTTGGGTGTCTGGGGTCTTGTCTTGCATCCACACCAGATACTTTTTTTCAGCACAGATTTGCTTGTTTAGAATGACAAAAGGCAAGACAGGCTTACATTCTTCAAGACCCCCGGTTTGATTATACACACCATCAGTAGTGTTTAGGGATCAGCCAGAAAGCAGCAGATGTTTTACATTGCATGTTTTAAAAAAAAAAAATCACTTCTTGAAACAGCTGTTTTTAGGTCTGGGGCTAAGGAAGGTGGATGGGGGGGGAAAAAAGGAAATAGGGGCAAAGAATCAGACTTCAGCCTGACTTCGGTGGATGTTGTGTCCTGCTCAGCTCTACCTGTCATTGACTGGAACCACCCAGACAAGAAACACATTCATTAATAATAACATTCACTGCAGAGCTTAACAGACAGCGCGAGCAGCACCATTTAATACAGGGTGAAAACGCAAAACCTGTTGGCTCATTCAGCCTTTCATTGTGTTCCAATTTCAGAGCTCCCTCTCGCTCGGTAAGAGGCCAAGGACAGCCAACACTTTCCACATCTATGTTGCAGATCACTAAATGAGCTTGCGGGCTACAACGGCAAGGAGGGAAGAGGACAGGGACCGTTCACTGCCACCCCGCAGCACCCTGGATGTGACACAGCGAGGCCCAAGGCATGGGCTGAGCTTTGGCACGCGTGGCTGGAGCAGACGCCATACCTCTGCAACGCCCAGATGGCTGCGAGTCCTCTGCTGCAGGGCAGAGCCTGGTTGCAATTTTCTTCTCAACCAGCAGTACGAAAACACAAACCTTCAGACAAACGGATCCTTCGCTTCCTCCTAGCTGCTTTTAGTGGTTTCTTTAATCTTTTAAGCTTCTGGGTCTAATCCAGCAGCTGCCATCAAAAGTACTTATACAACTGCAGGGGAGGGAGGAGGGAAAGAACGGGATATACCAGATCATGAAACACATTTTCTGAGCTTCTTTGTTCTTACATACACACACATGCAACTGCATTTGGAAGATATTTGTCCACAGACCAAAAACATTTATGTACATACCACCTGTGATGTCCTGTACTGCCTTATCTATGAAAATGTGCTTTAGAGAGACACTACCAAATAAATAAGATGACACATCTGAGATGGCATACCGCAGCACAGACGTGGACAATAAAATGGTATATCTCTGCTGTAAGTCACTCATACATGAACACTATCTCAGCACACGGTTCCCAAGATGACAATTCCTGCTCTTTCTCTGAAACTTGAAAATACTTAGTGGTTTTCTTCAAGGAAGGCTCCTGGAGTCAGCCAGCATACAAGAATGCCTGTTCTCATTTCAACAACAGAAAGCATGTTCCAGCTCTCTCAGCAGAGAAGTTTAAAACATGGTCCAAGAGCATAGTAAGAGTTCAAAATCCATAAACAAAGAGAATCCAAAATTGTTTTCTTTTAAAAAAAACAAAACAAACAAACAAAAAAAACCACAAAAAACCCCCAAAAGGACTCTTGTGATTTTGCGCACCAGGATCTTGCCATTTCTGTAGGATGCCAACTGCTGTATATGTGCAAAACCACATGTTTAAAGGGGCTGGAGGGTTGGAGAGGCAGCGGGTGGACAAATTCTCCGCCCTGCCTAGGGCTCGTGGTATCCCCAGGACACACCACACAAAAATGCGCTGTTTACGCTGTGAAGTGATTTGCTGGTACATCCTACTCTTCGAGCACAATCTCATCTCCCAGCGTACTGATATCTACATCAAGTTTCTAAAACTAGCATGTCCTTCTTATATAAACATCATAGAAAGGGACTAGGTGACAGCTAACTAAAAGAATCCCTTTAAAGGAAAAATTTGTTGTGCACCAAATGTAACCAATACTTATAAGCAGCAAAGTCTTTTTGTATTAATTGAAGCAGACAGAAGAAACCTTCTAGATAAAGTCACAGTTTGCCTGGAAAGGAAACACGTTTCCTCTACACACTGACTCAATTACTCCTATTCCCACTTATTTATATGATAATGGAATTTCTTCACTGGATTTCTATTCCACAGAAAGATCTGCTAAAAGCACCCTTCCATGGGCAGGTCCCATAGGAGCTCCGCAATTCCCACCACGATGGAGGATTTTGCCATTCGAAGCCAGCGGTACCATTCAGGCTTTAAAACACAGTTTCAAAGAAAACTCACCTAGAGTTTCGTAAAGGAAAAGCTTCTAGAGCTTCTGGAGTGCCTAGTCTTTTTAAACTACATGACAGCTGTCCAAATACAAACCAAAGCAGTATTAACTCCCTGCGTCTGCATGCATTTTGAATAATTCTTCAGTGTCTCATAGCTTATCCCTCCTAGCAACAGGATGAAGTTCACCAGAACCAAATCAGTAACACACAAGAAAGTTAATATGCAAATCAGTCCGTGGAAAAAATAAGTTGTTTTTGCATAACCTGGCTAATCCCTAAACCTCAAGGTACTGAATAATATATGAATTATTAGATCAGGATCTGTCTCTATGCCACTGTAGAATACGCCGCTGAGCTACAGGGCACAGCCCGACACCGAACTGCCAGGAGGTCCCTGTTGTAGAACGGAAAGAGAATTGAAGAGACATACATTTGAGAAAGCCAACACCAAACACCACTGACACCGGTCAGAAGAGGACTTTGTGCCCTTTGCTGACGAGTTAACAGGGACAGTATGGACGGGCGCAAACTCAGCTGTTTGGACTGGAGTCAGTAAGGCGCTGCCCGTCCCCCCACACCGCTATGAAATGCTGTTTTGGCTCTCAGCTGTAGCTCACGAGGATCCATTTCACCCCGGGGGTCCCATCCAGATGCCATCGGCGGCGCAGGGCCCCACGGGATGTGGCTCTAGGCACAGCCGTCACCCGGGGATGGCCGCAGCACCCCGCGGAGGGTTATGAGCGTGTTTTCCCTGGCAGCTGTCGCAGCGCAATCAAGCTCTGTGTTAGAAGTCAGAGCTATGCTGTGGACAACCGAGTGTTTGTAGGTTCAACTAATTTTCTATTGATCCCAATATCACTCTACATGTTGCCAGGGAACAGGGGCTGTAGGCAGGATTTTTCCCCGCTGCTGATGCACAATCTGCTGTGTGACGGCCAGGTAGACTCAGCTGTTTCTGCAAGTGTAGTAGCCTTGAGAACTGCAGTCCTTCAGCCTGTATTCCTCCACACCTTCACAAACTCTGTGCCAAGAAATTAAACTACTTCTTTATTGTAGCAAATTCTTTTATTTATTCTTGTGCACTATTTTCTCTCAGATATTAAAAAAATCCTTAGTAGTTCCAATCTCCTCCCCAGGACAGTCAATGCAAGGCAAGCTGTGCTGTCTGTTCTCTTTCCATAAGAGAACACATTTAGACGCAGAAAAAAAGGAATTGAGAAAAAGGACTGATGTGTTTCTACATCGCTACTGGCGTTAGAGTCTTCTTCAGCCACTCAGCCTTGAAAAGCAGGCAGGCAAATAGCTCCTTACAAATGACTCTTGTTCCCCCCTGAATGTTTTTATTCATTGCCTTCAACACTGTTGCAAAGCACATGGGAGAGATGACCCAAAGTGACGGGGTAACATCCCCGCATAAGCTGCCGCTAATAAAAGCAGCATTCAACAGTATTACCACTTGCCGGTCACATTTTCCAAGGAAAAGACAAGAAAGAGGAACTGCAGTAATGTGTGAGCTCGGGCTGCGTGACACGCAACTCCGTACAAATTCATAAAGTAATTGGGTTTCGATAATCAGGCTCTTTGTTAAGAGCAACATATTTTTAGCACGTCTACACACTTGATCCACAGCACATATTGTATTAAGCCAGCCAAGAAGTAAAATGAATTCTACCAGTTATCTGTGCTGAAGTCCAGTATGAAAATTACTGAATTACAGCTCCCTTTAAATTAAGAAAGAAGCAATGAGTTCTCTTACAGGCTATCCAGCAGGAATGCAGAGCTATAGTTGAATAAAAAAAGAAACAAGGTGAATTACTGGACAGTAACTAGAGCTAAACTAAAGAAAACAAAAGCCTTTTCTGATATCATTTCCTCCTTTTACCTCTCACTTTTATACAATCACGCACTGCTGGGTTTCAGACAGACAGAAAAGATGATCTAGGTCAATGCTTCTCCACCTTTTTTCCACTGAAGGACCAATCTGTTTTGGAGGGGGAAGAATCAAATAAAATAAAATCCCAAACCATACTATATTCCACTTTTCACTCCCGGCTGGGAAGAAAAGGCTGCTGCTGGAGCACTTACTGTTTCGTTAACCAGAACCATATTGTTTTACTAAACAGCGACCTTAGTCTTATAATTTCATATATTTTAATCAGGCACCAGCAGCCAGCAAAAGCACATAGCTACACTTCTTCAGGAACGTGTCTGAGTGCACAGGGAGGCGGGTGTTTACATTTTGTTTTTTAACCAGTTGTTTTGTGGAGCCCCTTTGTCATTTTAGAGACCTCAGGTTGAGCAAAGCAACTCCAGCAGAAAAGAGACTGGGATTCAAGAAACTTGTTTGTCATGGTCAAGCCTAAGTTTCTCCAGCTTTAAAGACCCTGCTTTTATTCAATTTTATTCAATTGTCTGACTGCTTTGATCGTTAATGTTTGCGCTGTGCTCTAAAATGCTCAGACAGCAACTCTACGGCAAAGCAGAGCATTATTTCAGGCAGCGGGAGGTTCCCATTAACCTGGCACAAGTTACTCCCCCTGACATCCCAGGATGTAGAATGAAAAAACAGAATACACACACAGGCTTTCAAATTCATGGATCTTCACTCACAATTTTCACTTTGCCTAAATGGTCTCTACAAACAGCTGGTGAATCACGATTTTGGTTTCCATTTACAGCAAAAAGAGAATAAGCACCTTTAGGACCCAGCGCTGCTCAGAGCCTGATTTCTGGTTCTTGCACTCCCCGCCATCATGCACAGGGAGCGGGTGAAGACACAAGATTGCTCTCTCCAGTATAAGCAGTTGGATCTCCTAAAGAAGATACATGGTCTAGAAAAGCAGGAGGAGGCCAGATGTATCAGTTTCATTAGCTCAGCATGCCCTACAAGAAGAATACGAGGGCGATCTCTCAGACTCCTGTTTGCATTAGGAAAGTAAGTTAACATATACCTCCCCTCCAGCAGCTTGAGCCGTGGCTCCCGACAGACCAGAGCAGGGCATGGGGATTTACTTGCTGCAGCTCTGCGTTGCGCAAAATCTGTGCCATTCAAGTTTTCTTGTGAGTACTTTTCCTCTGGGAAAAGTGTAACATATTCCCTAGAAGATTTGAACAGCTGCCTCGAAACGATTGAGGACTTGGGCTCAAACAATCAGGGAATAGAAGCATAGTCATGAGGTTGCAATGACATGTGCTGATGAGGAAGGCTATGATAGGGAACATGTGAAAACAGTCAAGACCCAGAGCTCACAAAGCATAATGGTGTCTGTGTACTCAGGAAACACAAGTCTATAGGTGCAAAAGTACATAAGGGGACGAAGGAAATATTGCAGGGGGGAAAAAAGAGTAAACTAGTCAAATACATTGTTTCTAGCTCCTATGAACACATACACAAGGGAGCAAAGCAAGGTACCTGAAAACCCAAGCAGCTGCACGCACTATATAATGGCTTGCAAAAACCTGCTCCAGCAAAGAGGGTTATCACATGTATTTTGGCAATACTAGGGAAAGAAAAGCACACACCGTTGCCTTTCCCTGTGTGATCTGACAGAATATGAGTGAGAGAGACTTTCTCCTCTTCCTTCCACATCCTCTGGTCTTCTCCTCTAACTACGCACACCAGGAATCAAGGAAACGCCAGGCAGCATTCACCGTTTTAGCATGGGCAGACTGTTGCTCGTATCATCTATATTCTATGATATGATTCTATGATCATCTGCAGATATACTGCAGATAAAAACAGCAGTGTTGAGTAATAGCCCCATTCCATAATATAACGAGCAGACCCAAATTCAGATCACTGTGCTGCACATCTAGCGAGATGGTCTGTATTTATTGCCAAAATACTAACAGGCACGGGATACTTAAATCCTTTGTGGTTCTTAAGGGTGGCTTCTGCTTTCTTTGAGTGATGAAGTCAACAGCTATTCTGTTTGCCCAGCAGCCTGCAAGCAACCAGGGGCTCTGCGAACAAAGAAGGTTAACAACAGCTGCTGCTTTGCAGTATTAAAGGATGCCATCCATAATGACATTACACTATCCCTTTTACTTAATAAGCACCGAATTTAAAAATAAACTATAGATTTCCTTTGATTTGTGGAAGCTCTGAAGGCCGAGATGAAGGGTGAGGAGAAAAAAGGGAGAAAAATGAGTACTTTTGTTGGGCGGTGATTGCAGAGCAGTTGGCAGATGGACTGAAGACAATGAATCCCTGCAGAATGAATGGAAACCAATGTAACAAAACAGCAAAACCATCAAAGATGGGGAGATGACAAGTGCTTCACAGGATTCATTTTCTTTAAAAAAGTAGAAATTAATAGTAATAAAAATCTGTACATCCAAAAGACAAGACATTTTCAGAAGACTCTCAGCAAGGCAATTTGCTCCAGACTCGTGCACTCGAGCAAGCAAACATGAAAAGCTTTTCACACATATGCCATGCCCTGGCCCAGACTATTTTCCCCTCCCATTGGGCCACCTCCTCTTGTCCTCAGTGAGGATCAAATAATACTGGAGAAAAGAGAAACTAAATGTAATTGTTAACACGTGAAAATTAACAACAGTAAAACCAGCAAGTGCAGAAAGCGAACTCCCCTGTTCTGGTCCCAAATGGAAACCTGACTGCTGGAGGCTTTGCTGCTTTGTGTTCGCCTTGAAGCTATAAATGTTATAATAAGGTCAATATGTACAGAACCAGCTCTCTGACAAGAATTCAATGCACCCGGGGCCTTTAAGCCCCCGTTTGCCTACTCAGGAGCCTCTCGGTGGAGCAAGGAGGCAGCAGTGCCTGAGGGACAACCCTTCGTCTTCCCTTCAAGCATCTCTCACCTGCAAACACTGGGAAATGCAAATAGACAATATAAACACGAAAACAGGTCACACTTCAGTGATTTCAAACTTCAAAAATATAGAAGGGACTCAACAAAGGAGCAGGAGAGATGACAGAAAGTGAATCACACACTTCTGGTGAATCCATTTTATCTTTTTACTGATGAGACTTCTTCAGTGAGATCACGTTCTATTTCACGTTTTTAAACGGAAAAAAAGACTTTGATCTCACCATTAAATTTATGCCGATAGATCCTTGAGACAATACTTTTACAGAAAACACCACCAAAGTGCAAAGACGTTAAATTAATAATGCAAACATTGCATGTGTATCTAGAGTCATTCTGAGGATTCAGCAGCTGTCAAATCCTCCCGTAACCCCTGCTCTGTCATTTTGACTTTAGTAGTAATTGGAGATTTCCTTAAAACCTCCCATCCAGGTGCCCTTATCCTTTCTGAAGAGGCTGTATTTAAGATGGACACGGTTTGCAGCGGGAGGTGTTAGCTGTCCTGCATTTGCAGAGGAGGGCAGGCAGCCGGCAGAGCCGGGAAGCTGAGCCCATCCCCACCTGACAGGCTCCGTGCTATATTAGCTTGCTTCACGCAATGCCATGAAATGTCAGCGCGAAGGTTTGGTGGAATTAGGATCACTGTTAGATTAGTTAACAGCTGTATAATTAGCCACGCTAAGCCTAGATGTTTCCCCTTGAAACCTAGTTTTTACAGTTATAAATAGCAGTGTTAATGATCTCCAGCATCACTGGTTACACTTGAAGGCTTCAGCCTCTCCCTGCCTCCACCAGCTCCGATGTCACTCACTGAATGTCACATTCTCCTGACTTTCTCACAACAGCTATAGAAGGAGACAAAAAAAAGAACGGAAAAAGGCAGAAATCAAAAATAAACCCCAAACAGAAGTGGAATAAGGATTTTTTTCCTTACACACTTTAAAACCTTACACAAACAACAGCTGTAGTTTGTACTTAAACAGTATTTTCAAGTATTAACTTAATTACATTTCACAACAGCAGTAGGAGATGGTACCAGCATTTTATACCCAAGAAAACTGAGACAAAGGAGTGAAATAGTCTGTTTGGAGTCACATAGCAAGATGATGAATGGGGCCAAGAATGAAACCTGAGTGCCCAGCACATCATCATGCTATTTACCAAATGGTATAAAGCACCAGGGTACTCGAGCAGTGAGACGTCTTTCATAAATCTGTCATGGCACACTGCATGCTAATGAAGGTATATGAAGAGCATTTTTCTTTATTTTGAAGGTATTCAGTGCAGGAAAATTTTAAAAAATAGAGTTCACGCTCTTTAGATAAATTCGATTTGCAAATCTATGAGAATGAGACAGAACCCAGATTTGTCATCTCTGAAATCTGAAGTTCAGAAGGTGCAATTCTTAAGTCCTCCCTATACTGTTAATTTATCACCAGCAATATTACCACCTAACCAAAATAATCCACCGCTTTCACAAAAGATTAAAACTATTTCTTTGTAAACGTTTAATCTCAGCAGAGCTTTCTAAAACTCCGCAATGCAGCAACACAATTTCTGGAAATGTCCATAGCACAGATTACAGCCACAGTTACTGTAAAAAAAAAAAAAAAAAAATGACAATACACAGATATTTTCATCTTTTCCAAATTCCCCACCATGGCTAGCACTGCATGTTTGAGAGTAAGAGCATCTTTGGAGGTAAAAAATAATCAAGTGAGAACTTTAAAGGCTGTTTCCAGGAAAACTCTTAGGGCTTTAACGGGGTTTAGAAATAAAAATGTGAGTTAATACTATAAATTGAACACTGCTGCTCACCATTCCCCTCTGCGGTTACAATCAGAGCTGGTCTTCTGTGCTGTTTTCCATCCTGGTTTCCAAAGGTATGTTTTGGGGGTATCTTCCCTCCAGCAGCACAGAGCCCCAGAACAACTCGTACAGTTTGAACCTGCTCAGCTTGGCTTGGTGAGGAGGGGTGGCAGAGGGAGAGCTGAAGCAGAGCCATGTGCTTCCAGGATAGTCCCTCCACAGAACATACACACACCCCACGACATTCCCTGTACCTGCTATTGGCTTTAACGCAGTGAGGAAACAAATCCCCAAACACCAGAGCTGAAGGGAGCTTCTGAGCGCAGTGTAGGGCTCTGCCAGCATCAGGCCACGCCAAAACAGGCATTATACATACTTACACCTGCTGCTCCTCCTGAGTAGCTCTTAGGACACTTTCCACAGGAAGGAAATCTCATTATTGCTTTTCTTTCAGACAGGGAAAAAGCAGCGCTGTAAGATGAAGTGGCTTCCCTAGATCACCCCGAGACACCAATCGCAATATCGCAGCCGGCGTGACCCCTGCCCTGCGCACTTCACACATGCTGCTTCATCCAGAGAGCAAACGTAAACGCTGCGTTCCCACCAGAAATAATAACCCAAGTGCCAAATCACTAAAATCTTATACTCGTGTTACAGCGGCAGCGAGAAGCAGCAATCGCTGAGCCAAACAGCACAGTGCTAAGTGCTCCTCCAACACAAAGCGTAAAAAACCCTGCAATTTATGATTATTTATCAGCACCCTGTGAGACAGGCTTCTCCCAGCCAGGAGATCTGCTCGGTTATTGATCAGCTGAACAAGGAGACAAGTCTTGATCACACACCAGTAAAATATGAGAACATGGGCTGCAGGAAAAAACTCTGTAAGCAAAACATAAAAAACAGAAAATACGTATTCTATATTTCAACCATTTGATCCCTTAATAAAACTGTGAAAATCTGAATTTAAAAAAACCCAGAACACTATCTTACCACAAAGTTACTGGCTCATGTTTTACAAATGGGGCTATTGGCTTTGCTGTCTTTGTTTTCTGCTCTCCCTACTTCACACACACACACTCTATCCCAAACTGGAAACATTTTCAGACAGAGAACTGCTCCTCCTGGAGCCTCTCTTAAAGGGTCTCATCACAAGTTCCCATCAGTCCGTTAACAAAACTTTACTGATTATTTTATAGTGAGTGGAAACTTCTCAACTGGGCAACCATGCCCAGACAGTCCATGCATATTCCCAAATTAAAACAGTGTCTCTGATGAACAGAGACTGTTTCTGTGAAGAAAAAAAAAAAAACAACCAACCACACAATTAGGAGGAAAAAAGGCAATAAATTAGCTTCCTTAATGATCTGAAAGCCCTGGCAGTCCTGACCAGGATGCAATAACAACTTCTGTGGACCTTATGCTTTGAATATAGCAGTTTCTTCTCCCAGCTCTAACCTTCTGCTGTTCCTCTCCCAGCTCTCACTGTGCCATCCCAAAGCCAAGCAGGGCAATCACAGAGGAAAAGCCATTAGAGAGGCAGCAGGCCATTACACTTACCTGATCAAGGGTAATTACCCTAATTAAAATATTGGTAGAGCTTGTAAATAGAAACAAGTGACTTGCAAAAAAAAAAAAATCCTCAAACAAATTCTCTCTGTTCCCACTTTCAAGCGTGTCCCATTTTCATGTTGTAACTGGTAAGAGCTGGGGCACGCTGCTCAGGTGGCAGTACAGTCCTTTGGCTTCCCAGCACAGCAGTAACTCCCCGTACCCTCCGTCCTGCAGAGCCACCTGCCCAGCACTGCCATGGAGAAGCTACTACAGCCACGCTGGAGCAGGGTGCTACCAAATGAAAAAATACCTGAGTTCCTGGGACGTGGCTTAGCAAAGAAACAGTGGAAGAGAAAGTATGAGAGGGCCCAGGAACCCATTCATGCTCCTGTTCAGGGAAACGTGCTGTCCTGAGCAGCCTTGGGTGCTGCCTCACTTCATCCAGACCCCCGCCACAGTCACACTTTTGGTTGTATTTCAAACATCTGCCTTGTCGGGGTAACTGAGGAGGAAACACCATCCTGAACAAATTCTTGTTGGAGTTTTTGCCTTGTGAAGCTGCAACAAAGCGCCCATCTGCTTTGACAGGACCAGGGTTTCACGCCCAAAGCCTGTTTGAAGGACCTGTGACTATCTGCATCACCGAGATTTCACTTTGCTTTAGATCCCCTTCATGCAGCGTAAGGATAAACACGAAGCATTGCTTCTGCTCTGCTAAGCTTGCAAATATCCGGGAACAAACACTACAGAAACTTGGCTGCAAAAATACCATGTACATTGTACCTGCGAGGAAAATAAGAGTTTCTCCTCTCTCACGCGAAAGAAGGAGGAGCAGAGGCTGTTTGCCTCGTGGCATCACTCCATCCTCTCTCAAAAGCCTTCAAGGGTGTTGCTAAACAAGCCAGCGATCCAGGGCTGTAAGAGTATTTGGCAACAGCACATATCTGATGCTGCTGGAGCCAGGGAGAGAAAGGAAGGGACTGACGCACTATTAGCATAAGGACCCAGAGCCCAGCAGAGACAGCTCTGATTTGAGGTTCCTGGGTAGCTGATGGTTCTAGGACAAAAACCTTTCATCAGGGGAAAAATACATCTCTTCTTCTTTTCAAGGCTCACAGAGGGATGTTTTGTACTGGGAAAACAAGCAAAGATGATGTGAGGAACAGGAAGGTGGTATTTGCATGAAATCGTCACCAAGCCAAACAAAATGACTGCGTCGTCTGAAGTAGATCAGACACTCTTACAGCCCGTATTAATGAGAGAGAAACTTCAACTGTTGGTGTCTGTAGTGAACCTGTGCTACAGAAGAGGATAACCACAAAATATTAGGTATGTAAAGCAAAGAGCAACAGGGAATCACGGGGCCTCCATCGCTCCAAGTGTCCAGAACTAACCCCCAGCATTTACCATCAGCGCGGCACCGCAGAGGGGCCGGTGAGTGATGGATCACTGCTGTAGGGAGCTGCCAAGACACATCCAAAAAAGCATTTGTTAGGACTCACACAGACACGGGGACCAGGATCTGTGTGGAGATGTAACCCGATGCACCAGCATCTGGCTGGCACACCAACAAGGCATGCTTTCATCCCCCCACGGGCAGGGCTGGAATCACTGCTGTCTATTTTTAACATTTTTAACTGCTCGCAAAGCCGAGGGGGCTGCAAGGAAGGAGTCAGCCCTTGCTCTCTGCTGCTTGCCCAGTGCAGTGCCTGTGCCCAGTCATTGTCCCGAAACAATGAACCTCCCGGAGCCAAACTAACTCCAAGCCTTCCGCAGCACTGCTGATACACCGCAGAAACGCGTTATCCTTCTGCAAACGACTCCAGGGAACAGTCGGGAGGAGGGAAGCAGGTATGCTGGGATTTACAGAGGTAAGTACATGCAAAGTATTACCTTTATCTAGGGACAATCCCCCTGGAGTTTCCTAATTTCTGCCTGCGAGACACATTCAGGCCATGGAGATGAGAACTCACATCATGCCATTTTGCCTCCCTCTTTGTTTTACCATTGCTGCCTCACACTGACACCTGTTGGGAGAGCAGCCGGGGTGGCAGGGAGAGCAAACTGCACAAATAGGGCATTTCTTCATAAGAGGGAAAAAAATCAGTAGTCATTTCAAATGGACCAACGTTTGCTGGCATCTGTTACCATAATGAGCGGACAGTTTGAGCAGTATCTTCTCCAAACTATGGAACAGTTGGTAGGATGAAAAAAAGCTCTCAGACCACTTCATGTATGAGAAGCATGCCCTGAAAAAGAAATCGAGTTCTGCTCATAAAAACACTCCACCAAAGCAGGAGGTGGCAGAAGCCTTGTACTGAACCACAGCAGCATCGCTCTGACTCACACCTACTGCTACAGAGGGACCAGCCACACTCTTTACAGCCCTAAACCACGGCAAACTGAACCAAGGCGCCGGGCACCAAGGTTGGCCAGCGGTTACTCTGCAGAGGTATGCAGGGAGCCTTGCTCTAGAAAGGAAATGCTGGAACCACCAATATGTTAAGTTAAAAAAAGTTTAACTGCATCAGAGGAGCTGTGTTACTCAACAGGGTTTTTTCCTACACATACCTGTGCTCTGTCCTCTGCCACACAAAATAGCGAGTGATTGTTTAAATACACCGGCACACAAAAAGGTGTATGCGTGTGTGCCTTACTCCTGTCATATGAGGTATCAGATACTGATGAAGGATGTGGCTGATACAAAAAAAAATCCAAACCCACACCACTTACCATCAGAAATGTTTTTATACGCTTGGTTTGGAAGAACACTGCCAGGTACAACCTGGCCTCGTCCCACTCCTTTCAAAGGAAGTAATTCTGTATTTCACCAAGAACTGACCCACAATACTCTGCAGGGACACTCTTCTCAAAGTGGATGAGTATTTGCACAATCAATAAATGCACACGTTCAATTTCTCCCCCAAATGGAGTCAATAACTGAAACAGATATTAAGTTAGAAGTCACTCCCACAACAGCATGGAAAGGATTAAAACGCTATTCCTCTTATCCCTCTATTCTTTTCCTTCTCACATCACAACAAGTGACTAACCTTCAGAGATCGAGGCAGAAATAAATAAATAAAGATGCCAAGACCAAAGGTCAGCCAAGATTTTGACTTTATAAATTCACAATATCGATAGCATTACCCTTGAGCACAAGTCCAGGAGTTAGGAGAAATTAGCTTCATCACCAACCACTACAGAAACTTTCTCTGAACTTTATACTCTAATCTCGACAGTGAGTAAGAATAAAGGACCCTTATTAAAATGAGAAGTTATAACCTCGGACTGTTAGTAAATACGAATCCGTGACAGCAGGTTCATTCACAATACCCGTTTCTTTTGATCGGGATTTGTATATTCACACAAAATTGTTGGTTCCTAAAAACCAAAATGAGATGGACTTTCCTCTAGGTCCACCATATTTCCATTGTAGTCTGTTGTGAAATGCCACTATATAAATTTTTCCAGAAATAAACCCTAATGAATCAAAACGGAGACCTTTCCACACGCTACCACACTGACACACTAAAGCAACATTTTAGTGTTTGCCAGCAGTGAAACACTATACCTCTCATTTAAGATGTTAAACCTATGAACTGAACGCTTCTAGATTAATACCAACAGGTCCCACACTTAAAGCACTACCTTTTTTTGTGCTATTAATAAAAGACTGTTTATTCATAGCATACAAATAAGTTCTACATTATTTCACCTAAAACACCACTTTGGTGTTACAAATTGCTTGTCTCCTTTTAGAGCACAACTTGCTTCTGTTTCACACTGATTTGAAGGATGTGGAAACCACAGGACATGTTTGAGATATAAGGCAGAACAAATTGTAGATCTAGTTGTATTTATCACAAAACCACATTATCTACTGCTGTAGCCACTGCCTTTATCTTCATAGTTATTATTATTTGCCCATATATCATGGAAAACTAAATATACACATTTTCTGCTAGGCTTGCATCCTGTTGTAAGCATATTTAAAGTGACAAACTACAGAGCAAGCTGGTCACAAGTGTGCTAAAGAAATAATTAATTATTTTAAAACGTTATTTCGATGCAGAGCCCTGACCCATTCATAAATTTATTTCTAATTATTCTGTTGGAAATTATGTTTTCCATAAATACCCATTTATATGTGCGCCAGAGGGATACACGCTATAGCTCATGCTCTAAAATGACTGTAGCTTGCCATAGACAGGATTTTCTCCTGTGTGCCTTGTAGTACGACATAGCTACATCTGTTTCCTCACAATTTTCTAAAGCTGACATATATAAAAGGCCCAAAGCGTATACAAACATGCAACACTACCTTTTTCAAGACAACACTTCAATAACTTTCATAGGAATATACATTAAACACTACCTCCTCCTATCAAATTGACCACCGCATCAAAAACCCTCATCTTTAATTAATCTCATACAACATGGGCATGGCAAATTATTCATATATACATTTTAAAGGCACGTTACAAAACCCTAACACGTGCCAGTTCACATTGTATCTTCCAAACTTAATTCTGAGCCACTAAACAAACTCTTTCAACATAATTACCACTAGCATATGGGCATCTCTGCTATTGTACTGTTTCTAATTAGGATTGTATATGTTACACATGTTGAAAGAGTTTGCAAATATGTTTTGTGGTTGACAGTTAAGCTCAGTATTTAAAGTAATGTGAACTATTGTATGCTTATGTTGCATTTTCTGTAACAAATAAATCATGTGCATAATAAACATACATATGTGCACACATAGGTGCACACACACTATTTTGTTTTGGCAAAATAAACATAAAACAGACGTCAAACATTAAAACTCATAACTGGAATAAACACATTCACCAAAAATGTATTTCCAATACACTTCTGCTCAGCTATTGGCTTCTGAAGACAGGATTCAGAAGGATTTCTACTCCATTACTAAAACGCTTTCTTCATTGGATACACGTACTTACATATGTAATCTTGTATATGCTGCTTAAAACATGTAATTAACTTCTTGAAAGAAGTTATCTGCATATCTATTTACACATCATTTTTGCCACCAAAAGAATAGTACAAGCAGTTCAAAGACAGAAAATAAAATTAAGTTAAAATCTTGGAATATTACAGCACAAAAGCCACTGGAGTAGAAGCATAGAAAAGCAAAGTACCAACAACACACAGGTAAAGAACAGAAGTCAATCCTTTACAAGTCCAAAGCCCGGGGCAACTAATTTCATTCTAAAACCTTATACAAATATGCCAAGCAAGAACATGCTGCCTGTGAATTGCAAACAGGGCTTTGGAACTCTGCTTTCAAAATCGTTATTTTATTAGATGTGTGTACATCTCCCTTTTGATTTGGAAGAGCCTTACAAGATGTAAGGGGAGCACACAGAGGCATTTAATTGCTAATGATACTGTGCTATGTTTCAAGGTGCAGCATTAGCATCTCAAGGTAGAAGGGCATTACAACCCTTTCAAAGCTTTGAAATTCACTTTTCATGTAAACACATTACTGTCCGAGTTTCCCTTTTGAGTCTTTTGTCTTGTGCTCACCCTTCAGTTCAAAGTAGTAAAATAACAAGGTATTTCAATGTTGAGATAACTGATGATATTGCCTTGCAGCAAGAGGGATAGCAAAGCACCATTCGCACTTCAATCTTTATCAATAAAACACAGATATCTCCGGAGCACGACTCACTTGCCTGCTCAGCGGTGTAATACACCACAATTTTCAGTTATACGAAGAGCCCTTTACTGCACTCAGGCATCTTAAAAATAGATGGAAACGGTTGTCTTAATATTCCTTGCCCAGGGAATGCTACTAGAGGGCAGACATAAGAGCTTTACATCATCTCTGCCCAGGGCAGAGCACTCCACCGTCCATCTTGCTCCTGGGGATGTGACCCAGCATAGAACAGGGCAGCCCCATGGCCCTCTAACACACCTGGGAGCTCGACAGGGACAGGCTAACGGGGGCAGCTGAAAGTCACTGGTATTCTCCTTTTCTCACCCCAGAACAGAACTGGAGTGACCACAGTGCTTCTTAATGGAGAGTCGAGATGCAATTCAAACCCAAGCAGTGAGCCCAGCTCAAGTCCAGCTAGCAGGTCATCGATGCACTGCATGGAAACCACAGCACTTCCAGAAGCAGAATCAACCCTTTGGTGTCCTGTCCTCGAGGTAGTTAAAATTCAGTACTGACGCACATTTTAACACACCAATTTAAGCCTACCAGTCTACCTGGGAGACCTCCATTTCAATAGGCTGAAATGAAAAACCCAGCCTAACAAATTAACTGTCAGTCTCCAGGTTTTCATCTCACTACTCTATCAAATTTAATGCAAGTTATGTTGATTTTGCGTCATAAAATTAACTGCAACCACATTTGACTGATGAATAGTGATCTCAGATACCATCTGACTACTGAATCCTGAAAGGAAGCACCAAGATAGACCAGAAGAGCAGAAAGTGTTTCCACAGTAAGACAGACTGCAGCGTAAGCTTAATCCTTATTAGACACCAGAGAATCCAGCCAGAAGGTCAAAGTGGATAGAAGGCCAGGCTGTGCTGGATGTGTGTCAGAGCTCTGCTCCTCATCAGTAAAGGAGAAATGGGGGAGAAAGATGTGAAACAGCTGTTCTTTAGTTGCCATAGTTATGGTAGGTTTAGTAAAGAGAGACATGCCCTTTACCAACTTTATGGCATTTCTCTAAATACTTGCAAAAAAAGATAAATCCATTAATATACATATCTTGCTACACTCCGTATAACTATTTACTCCACTAGAAAAGACACATCATTTTAAACCTTCAACATTATCCATATTTATAATGAAGATGTTATAATTAGTGATCTCCACCACTCCCATCCAGCCACACTGAAGCATTCCTACACTTCTTAGATCATTAAAAAATAATCATGGCTGAATAATACATTAGTAACGCTGATCACAGGCAAAACATAGTTTGTCAGTTTTCCTGTTACTAATTTGCTATGGCGTTGTAAAGGCAGCAAAAACTGTAATATTTCACAGTATAGGACCCAATAAAATTGTAGTTCCACAGTTCAGCTAGTCACTCTGAAAGCTGGTATTTGAGGTGGTGACGACAGGGAACTACTGTTGCTTTTGTAACCTTTAGCTACGTACAGTAACACCCACAGATGATTGTAAAGATGTTTAATGTGATCACATTTCTTCTGCAAATAGGTCTTAACAGCCAAAGCTCTCACGAGCTTCAGGAGAGGAGCAGGGGGATCCCAACAGCTTGCTGGGCTCTGCCAGCTTCCTGGTATGTCCCTGCTCATTGATTTTTGTCATTTCCTGGCAGCAGCCCCTCAGGGTGCTGAGACAGGCTGTCACTCACACCAGACCGTGCAGACCTTCCAACACAAAACCTTTTCTCCAGGAACAGGAAAGCAGTTAACAGTATTGATATTTCCACTTCCATTATTGGCCACGTGAGTTAGTGCCCAATGGAGGAAGGGAGCAAGCAGCACCTTTAGAAACATCATTTCTGGTTCTCCAAGAAAGGTTCCTATCACTATCTCAAAAATTTTAACATATTTAGTGTTTACTAAAGTCTTCCTGCTGGAAGTGAAGGAGGATTCATCACTCGCTCTGAGCCAGTTCCAACCAAACTCAGTCAGAGCAGATGGCAGAAAAGGGGGAGAGGCAGCTCCACAGCTCTTCTGCTTTTCCCTCGCAGATTTTTTACTTTCAAATAACAACGTAAAGCATGTTTGACTCTTAGCAAGTCACACCTTCAGGCTCTTGCCTGTCAATAAATATTTACACTTTTAATTCCAATCCTGCAATCAGACCTGTGTTTTCAGATTCTCACCGACTTCAATGCATGGAGTCACGCAGCTGCTCTCCACACACAATGCTGATAAACACCATAGCAAGGGCTGCAGTATCTTTGTCCTATTTTGGTGAGGTAATAGAACAAACCCGGGATACTTTGGAACACCAATTCCCTATCAGCTGATCTTGTAACTGCCATTTCTATCTGTTTGCTTGTTCAGGTAGCAGGAGGCAGCCAGGGGAGACCAGTTAATGTCTGTCTGACCAAAACTGGAGTCTGCTATTTGCAGCATTCCTGTAATGTCCCTGAAAACAAACAAACAAACAAAACCCCTTCCCTAAATGAGCATACATTGTCAAAGGGAATAAAAGGAAAGGCTTAGTTTGAAATACAGATGCTCCTCGGGGTGGGGGGGAAGGAAAAAGAAAAAAAAAGAAAAAAAAAGAAAAAAGAAAAAAAAAGAAAAAAAAGGAAAAAAAGGAAAAAGGGGGGGGGAGAGAAAATAAAAAAGGAAAAAAAGGCGGGGGGGAAGTACAAAAGTCCCGGGCTGGCAGGTTTCGGGTGCAGCCCCAGGGCGAGGGGGGCTCCGCGCAGGGCCCCGCACTTTGCCGCTTCGGTCCGCAGAGGGAGCCCCAGCCCCGCCGCGCGGGGACCAGCCCCCGCCAGCCACGCACAGCAACGCCCAAAGAAAACACTCCCACCGACCGGAAAATCGCCCTCTAATATGTATTTAAACCGCTCCCAGTCCAAACACAAAAGACAAATAAATGCCATCATGCTTAATATTATTGTTAAAGAAGGAGCAAGTGGGAAGGAGGAGCAGGTTACGCGGAAGGAGAAGCAAAGCCCTCTTCCTAAGGAAGAGCTGTCAACATCTGCCCCACATCAGTCCCCGGCACAACTGGAGCACCGCTGGCAGAGATATTTCTACCTGCAGGCCCTACACACGCTTCACAGGGACTTGGCAGGGCAAGCAGACGGAAAAACTACTTCCCCCAAGTTCACAGGGCAACTGGCAGAGGTGATAGCGGCGTGCTCGAAGCAGAAGAGCTGCGGTATTAAGGTCCCTGAGTAGATTTCTTTGGTTCAAGCATCTTTTTTACCTCAAAGATTGCAAATCCATTTACCCCACTGAGATCAGAGACCTAAAAATTACAACACTCAAAAATCTGGTTAATCAGCTCAGGGTAAAAATCACAGAAAGCTGGGCAATGTCCATGTATTCCTAGATTTTCAGCGAAGCCCACCTCAAGGGTGTAAGTTGTGTTATTGATTAGGTTAGGACATGAGGGGAGTGTTTTCACGGCCTTACAAACTGGTTTTGACTACAAAATGTTACAGTGGAGACTACCTGGTGGTAGAGGAGACTGGTTGCAATTCATCATACTCAGAGGGTTAACGTCAAAGAAACCAATCGCCCCAACGCAGTTACTACTGGAGACGCATCCTCCCTGCTCCAAAAGTCCCCTGAAGCCCTGGGAAACCACTTTCATTAGCACCAGCATACTTCATGTTGATGTGAAAGAGCTAGCAGCAACTTCCATAAGAGTTACAAAGTCTTGCATAAAAATAAAAATAAAAAATTAAGCTCTTCCAATTATAGATCAAAGGGCTCTGGATAAAAACTGACTGCTACTTACCTCCTTCTGACCCCAGCCCATCCCAGTTAGCACAAAACTTCAATAAGGACATAAAAAGGAGGAAAGACAGAGTCCTTAAAATTGAACCCTCTAAGCACTCAAGTAATTCAAATAGATTCAAAATATTGTAAATATCAGAATTCTGGAGTGTACTGGATGAACAGAAATGTCCAATAGCCGACTCCCCCTGCTCCCCACATGTGCAAACACAACTCTATCCGCTGTCAGCAAAACCTTCCCCAATACTTTCACAACCAGTCCTTTCTTAAAAAGCCTTTCTGGATAGAAAACGAATACAAGTTCTTCATTTCGCCTAACAGGCTGTAGAAGTCCCAGTTCAAGGGTGAAAGGAAGGACAGAGAGAAAATTGCCTTTCCCCTCCCATTCAAGTCAAACATTTGAAATGTGTTCAAAACAGCTTTTAATTACAGCTTGTCTGTTGGTGCTGCTGTACGCATTACAAGGCAACAAGAAAGCCTTTACCAGTTTATCTCACTTCTGTGCTCACTCTACAACTAAACAGTAACTTCATGGTCAAAATGCTCAGCTGGCACAAAACACCCCAGCTCCCTCGAAGTCACCAGCTGCCTCACTGGACCAAGGATTTCTTGCAGTTGCACCTTCTCCCACAGCACTCCCGTGCCGTACTTGAGGATTTGAAGGAGAGCTGTAAGAAAAATCTGTGAGAAAAATCTGTGCATCTCCATTTCTCTTTGTTTCAGGAGAACCTTTTTCATTTCATTGTGCTTGGCTCCAAGTCACCAGTTTTATCCTGCGTTTCACACTTAAGGAAACCCAGCCAGGCCTGCCAAGTACTACAAGGTTTTCTGTCAAAACTTGGACAAGCTGAAAAGTTTTACATTCTTTTAACTGTAAACCTTAAAGCAACTCAAGACTTTTATTTTACTCACAGCTCAAGTTTGAGTGTTTCATGACATTCGGCCAGTCTGGCTTGAGTTTTCTGTTTGAGGTTGCATTACAAAATCCTAATTCCAGAAGTGTAATTAATAATTTTATTAATAGTATCTGTAGTAAAATATTATAGGACTTGTGAGAATGGCTCCAAGTGCATTTTGCTGCCCAGCAGAGTACACGTAGTCCAAGAAGGAGATCTGTCCTTTAATTCAACTTGCAAAAACTGTGTACTAACAATAAAGTGAAGGCCTTTGGAGACCCAAACACAGGGACTATTTCCCAAGCTGGCTTCAGAGCTGCTTGTTATACATATTACACTAGCAGCCCCATAGTAGACACCAAATAACTGTAATAAACATCAGGTTCTGTTCCCAGAAAAGAAATTACTTACTCAGTATGACATACAACCGTTTTGGTTGGAGGGGCCCTCGGGGGTGACCTCATCCAAGGCCTGCTCCAAGCAAGGCTGACTCGGCTCAGGAGAGATCAGGCTGCTATGGGCAGATGTGGAAATCTCCGAGGATGCAGATCCTACAGCCTCTGGACTGAAGGGACCTGCCTCCGTGGCAGATCTGAGAAGAGCACTTATGGGTCCTGATCCCACCAGCCATGCTCCTCAACACACTTCTGTTGGCATTGTAACACAACAGCCATGCTGCATCGGTACGACAGGCCGCAACTTTCTGACTACAGATGCCAAATTTGGAAACAGTTCCGGTGTCCATTTCCCGTATTTTCTAGTCTGTCCCAAAATACGATGAGCTTTAGAGTTTGAAAATCAAACACAACCATTTATAAGCTGTGCCACCTTCCAGGTCCAGGCAGCAGGGAAAGTGAGGCAATGCTTTTGAAGGGGGAATTGCCAATGCTTTGCCAGTTGGGGTGAGATTGTGTCAACTCTCTCAGCTGGAATTCAGTGGGACTAGTAGTGTGAGAAACCATTACACATGCTTGTTATGAAGCTCAAATGTTTTTATTAACGTAAATGAGCAGAAGTTAGGTTAATAATCTGAACACACTGACAGATGTTCAACAAATACTTGGCATTGCTGCAGCCAGAACAAGAAAGAATTAAATGTTATATTGGAGCAGCCTGCAGAAAAACACAACCCGAAGCAACAAAGCTCTAGTACCAGGTTAGACAAATACATGTGCAGAAAAGTCAGGCTCTCTCCTAGCACAAACCCAAGACAGACCACAATACAACTTAGTGTTGTGTACAGGCCTGAAAATTTTGCAACTCACTGTAGAAAAAGAGATTGCATTTCCAGTGCAACTAGATACCACAACAGCCGGGGTGAGTGGCAAGCTGCTTTTGTACCCAAGGGAAGGAAAGGGGGTGACCATTTCTTTACATTTGAAGAAACAAATTTAAGACATCTCCTGATTTTTTCTTATTGAATTCAAGTTCTGTTCAAGTTCGATCCAAGAGCAAGTTCTGAACACATCAGTGGGCTCTTACTCCCTTCCAAAAGTCATTGTTCTATAAATACACAGGATTAGTAAAAATGATAAATTTGGGGGGAACTATGACATGAAGGCATTCTGGTCAGATAAAGCTAAGAACTGTAGGAGGAGTGAAAGATGAGAACAATATGTGAAGATTTGCCTCTATTATTGCAAGAGGGTATTTGCAGCCCTGTTAGTCCAAACACTTCCATACTCCTCCCTCCTCCCCTCTTTCTTAAGGGGCAGCAGACCTGGAGATGTTGAAAATTTAAAATCTTATATAAATGAGAAACTGTGTGGTTTGTCCAGCTGATGTCTCAGACCTCTTACCACCCACCCAACTGCAACTCCCGTGCAGTGGGCAGGGCTGGGCTGACTTTCCCTTCCTGAAGAGTGGTGTAAAATCAGGAAACTAGAAACAGATTTTGACTAAATGTCAATAGCCACAGAGGAAATCTAGACCCTAAATCCCACCAGTTTTTATTAAGATTTTGACTCCCAAGTACTTTAAGTCAGTTTGGCACTGGGACTTGGTTAATTGTGGTGCTGAGAAGCTTTGGAAAATGAAGCCCGTATTTCAAAGACAGTAAAACTGCAGCAAGGTAAAACCCATGAAAGGGCTGATGGTGAATTACTTTCTGCAGGTTTCCTGATACACTTGAGCATGCTGGAATTACTGACACGAGAGGTTTCTTACGATGCCACGCAAATACACTTTCAGCACTGCTTTACAGTGTTCCTCAGTTCTTACTAAGACTCAAGCTCAGACTCACTCAGAGGCTCTGTATGTTTGTAACATGGTACAGAAAGATTGTCTCACCTTTAGAAGACTCTGTTTATGCTGTTCTGATTACTTTACACAGAAAAAGACATTTTTTTTATTCCAGCATGAGGCTTTAAACTGCATAAAATCATTTAAAAACTATAAAAAACCTCTAAGCGGGGAGTGGGCAAGAAGAGAAAGGCCGTGACAGTGGTGAAACAAAGCTCATGATGACTTTGGACTTGTAACCACTTTGTGTCAATAGCGTCATTTTACAAGTTAAATATTTTTCTTGAAGTGCTAATCCAATCTAAACAAGGGTTTGAGTCTCAATTAAACAAACTCCACTTTTACTGGTATTAACTAAAATACGCAACGCTAATTTCAGCAGGCATGCACTAACAAGAGCAGCTATGCAGAGTCTGCTGTTCTCCAAAGCAAAGAAGGACATTATCTTAAATTTCCTTTTCCAAGGGAAATGCACTGTATTACAAAATCCACAGCAAGCTTTATTAAAAAAACAATAACAAAACAACCCCCCCCAAATTCCCTACACATCATTGCTTTCAAAGAGTCTTAAAAAAAAAAACCAAACTTTCATTGCATCTCCACTTCTGATTCAATTTGCTGTCAAAGGTCATGAGCTAAAATATACTGTTTACGCTAAAAGCAGGAAGCAGGGTAAGTAATTGAATAACATCAGGAAATGGAAGAATACTGCCATTTTCCTAATGGATATAGTACAAGGTTTACTCTCTCCAAATTGAATTCTAGGAGCTACTGTAGTAAGGGGTTTATTTTTCTTCAGCTTGAATTTTAGCCCACAAGGTTTAAAGAAAAATCCTCATGCAATCAAAAGGACAAAATACCACAGCAGCTTTATTTTCTAACAGACAAAGATGATCATTTCTGCAGGAAAGAGAAAACCCCCATCAACAGTGTCTTAAACAGAACTGGCGTAGCAGGTTGGCTGTTTAATATACATGGGCTGGAAATAATTCTACTAAATCAGATCTCTGAATTATTCATGAAAAACAGATTTTCATGATTTAAATTAGAAAGATTTAAAATTACAAGCCTTGCATTGCTATTGATAGGTAAGGTCTCTTTCCCTCAATGCGATGTTACAATCTCATACAGTTCTACTCCAGGAAATGCTTTATGATCACTCTAAAATAGCACGCAAGATGCCATGCCACTTATTGCTTCTGGAAACAACACACCCACTGGTACCTGCAGTAGAACAGTAATAGCACACCAGTAATCATTATACCAAAATGTATCATTATTATGAAGAAGAAAGTTTGAGGGGGTCGTTTTCAGTATTTATTGCATACTAAAGCACAGGTTCATTCAAAACACTGGAAGCACAAGCCTTAATACTGAAAATAATATCTTTCCATCACCGAAAACACTGCAATTCTTACAGGAAACATCAGACCACAACTTTTACTTCAAATCTTTCAAAAGCATTTTGTAATGACACACCTTCCACCCTCCCCCTCTGTGTACTGTCACTAATTTATAAATACAATGCCATTAATAAGCTAAAGGTTTTACATCGCTTCCTGACAGGTACTCTCTGGTCATTGAACACAGCACCGTTTTTTGACAAACTCCAGTCAGCTGTAATGGCTACAGTGCTTTGTACTAGAAATTATTAATATTCCTTTATCACACAGGTACCAAACCTTTCATCTGAAGATCTCCAAACACTGCACAAATTCTCTGATTAAACCTTTACGTCTTGATTAGGAATTGGTAGACAAGCTCTTTATGATTAAACACAATTTACATACAAGATGACCCCAAGGAAATGAGGCTGTGACTTGCCAGAGACCACACATCCACGGCTGGAGGGTAGCGGTCCTGATCCTCAGTTCCCACCCTGTCACCGCTCCCTAATGGTCTCTTTCACGGGTTTTACATCTTGACATTGACTAATCGATTTGAATTTGAGTATGTGGCAGTTTTATTCAGACAGCTCGAGTGTTTTTCCAAATCGTAAAATCATCTTTTGTAAATTCCCAAACTGAGCTGCAGCCAAAATATTAACGCAACACCGCCTGAATCAAACAGAGTCAGCGCAGCTCAGGCTGGACCAGAGTCCAGGGCAGAACAAGTGGAATATCTGGGACAACCCACAATCCAAAGGGCTGGTTTATAGTAACAGCTTTTCTGGGCTATGGCAAATCCCTGCTTCTTGAATCTTTAACTTTGGCACAAGAGGTATTAAAACTCAACTCCTTTTACAATTACGAGGATCAGTCCCCAGCACATAGTTGTTCTTTCTCATCGAGAGAAGTGAAGACAACTACTATCGAACCTTGCAAACCGAGAGCAGCGTGCCTCCCAAATACAGCCTTTATTTGACAACACAACACAGCCTTTATTTGACAACACAACACTAAGTCATCAGTATCTTATCATTTCCTTCTTCAGAAGCAAAGCACAGAGCACTTGCCTGTATATTTATTTACTTTCTTAAACATATGAGCTATTTTCCTTCACCTAGCAAGCCCTATTGAACAAGTTCTATAATTAACATCAAAGTAATTTGAAAGCTGCTTGACTTGCTAAAAGCCGGTAAACAAGCAGGAAGCAATAAGGTGCTTTACAAGAGAAGAACATGTGTTAGGGGGAGGGGAGACTATAAAACATTAAACAGATTGATTAGTAATTTTAACAGAATTTCCATTTTTATTAACCCTCTTCCTGCTTTGGGCACTTGATTTTTATTTTTATTTATAAAAGTATGAGGTTTTTTTGTTCAACTACTTTGGAGTAAAACCTGTTCAGAAGGAAATAGTGAGCATAGTCCTCAAAAATAAAAAAGCACCACGGAAAATTTTCATGCACCAAATGTTTGCTACTTCATATGGCTAAGATAAAATCCACCTGCTTTATGATTAAAATATTTTTATTAAAATATTTAGACAAAGCCAACCTGAAATCTCTTAAAGAAAAAGTAACAAACATCAGTTTCCAGTTCTACACCCATTCTCAGCTTTACTATCCTTATTAATTTAAGGGTGTCTTTAGCCTTGGGAGACTGGGGGAGGGTTAGCAGGGTGAGCTGGGCTTAGGCCTGACTGCATTTTATGAGCAAACCTGGGATTTTTTTCTCTCTTGTTTCTCTGCTCATGCAGAAAAGAGCTGCGTAAGAGGGAACTTGATTCTTCTTTCTCAAGCATGCAGGATGGATGTTCACACACAGGACAGATCTAGAAAGGCTATGAAACTATTTCTATGTCTTCATTCTGCTGGACTACAGAGAGAACGTTTTTCTGGTGTCTTCCATACCAGGAGGAACTGTGACTAAACTGTAATAGCAATTCTTCTTTAATTGGAGAAAGTGGAGAATTCATTTTCTTGAAAACAGGTCACTACAACTGCTCACAGAGATCAGCAGTGTAAGAAGGAAAGCAGCTATGGCTAAGATGCTCGTGCCCTTTCCTGAGTGAGGGTGGACTTCACTATAAGCTTAGGACTTCTTCAAGAAAGTGCATTCATGTTAGAGTGACACATATGAATAATCTTTCCAATAGCTGATCCAATACAAAAGGATGAATCTGAAACTGATCCTACACTGACTATTAAAAAATGGAAAATTAGAAGCATCAGGAGTATTTATTTTGTCATAGCCTGTACGGCGTTGCCAATACTAGAGGTAAACTTCCAACAGCACTGGAAATGCAAAACCACAGTAACTTTTGCAGTTGATTGTCTATTACAATATTTTTCTCTTTTAGGAACAGTAACTTTCATTTTCGCTCATATAACCTCACTGTATTTTAATATTGAGCAGAGAAAAATGTTCCAGGGCAAGGTCAGGACAAAAGGACAAGTTTGTTTTGTGTGTTTTAGAAGTCATGGTCTTATGTAGTAATGGCCATACTGCGTTCTTTAACTGGCAATGGAACCAGATCAAAATCACCCTTTGGATTATTCAAGAGTACAGCAAGCTCAGGAGAAAAAATAAAGCTATGGTACACTTTTGCTAATAACAAAGGCGGCTTTCCCAGTGCATATAGTTCGTACGCTATGGAAAAGAGTTAAACATAGGAAACTGGGGATTTTATATTTAAGAGTTTGTTCCATTTCAGTGGGTTTGGGCACAACCAAATTTTAAAATGTCTTAATTTTATAGAAAAGCAACATTCCAACTCATGAAACCATAAAAAGCAGAGAATAACCTCCTCAGGGTTGAGGAAGATTATCAATTATTTTCCTGAGCTTTATACACAGGTCATTTGTGCTGAAATGAAATAAATAGCAGGAAGTTTAGCAACACACATACACGTCTTTCAGCAAGGCCATGCCACCGTGGTGTAAGCGTGCAGCCTCTGGGGCTGGCCAGAGCTGCCCCTGCACGGCCACTGCCGGGCTAAGGCCGGGGCCGGCTCCAAACCTCCGCAACGGCCCCACAAAGCACTGCAAACCGTGACAGCAATCGGGCGGGCTCAGTACCTGAATTTCACACTGCTTTAGCTTACCAGGCTGCGGTAACTGCCACTCACGCTGCCTTTTACTTTTCGCTTCTAATAAATCTCGGCCAAAAAGCAGCTGTTCAGGCATAGGGAAATTACAGCCTCCCTCCTCTTTAGAGTACCTGTAAGCAGTCAGCTACAAAAGCAGGAGTACTGCCTTTAGTTTACAACGAGAGAGGAAAATATCCTACTTACTTAATTCAAGGAATTGCTTCTTTGCCCCCCTCATCGTCCTCCCCTTGGAAAGGCCAAACTAGGGAGCCTTGGCAAGGGAACAGTTCCTCTGAGTGTTGTCCATTGACACTCCTAAAGTGTCCCCACGCATTTTTCAAGCGCACGGCCTAGGTCGGTGTCGCTGAATACATGGAGTTACGGCAATCAGGAGCTGGACCTAAGGTTACAAAAGCCTAACTAAGAGCCTAAGCATCATGCAGGAGGCTGACACCAGTCTATAGTTACCCGGGTCCTCCTTCTTGCCCTTTTTGAAGGCTGGAGTGACATTCGCTTTCCTCCAGTCCTCAGGACCTCTCCCGTTGCCCACGACTTAGCAAAGATGATGGAGAGTGGCCTAGCAATGACTTCCGCCAGCTCCCTCAGCACCCGCGGGTGCATCCCATCAGGGCCCATGGATTTATGGACGTCCAGATTGCTTAATTGGTCCCTGACCCAGCCCTCATCTACCAAGACAGATTCCTCCTCTATCCTGACTTCTTCTGGGGCCTCAGGGGTCCGGGGCTCCTCAGGACAGCCTCCAGCAGTATAGACAGAGGCAAAGAAGGCATTCAGTAACTCCGCCTTCTTTTTATCCTCTGTCTCCAGGGCCCCCACCTCATTCATCAGTGGGCCTACATTGCCTCTAGTGTTGGCTTTACCTGCAATGTATTTGAAGAAGCCCTTTTTGTTGTCCTTGACCTCTCTTGCAAGGTTTAATTCCAAGGAGGCCTTAGCTTTCCTAGTTGCCTCCCTACATCCTCCTCTACATTCTCAAGATATCTAATTGGTTAACATGATTAGGTTAACCCAAAAGCCACTGGTTTTAATCTTTTTTCAGTTTGGAATTTGCTGGGAGTTTGTTATACTGGATGTAGTGAGTGAGTGGTGCACACAGGGGCACTTTCTCCCACCAGCATTACCTGGTCTGGTGACAGGGTGGTGACATCCCTCTGGCAACTCTGTTTCACAGCTGCATAAACTGGAGCCAAAAGACGAAGTGAGGTGCAGAAGGGCAGATCACAAAGCAGTGGCAAAAATTGCATTAGAAATAAAAACATGCCAACATTGCTCATTTTCTTACAAGCCTGGTCACCCCCAACACAACAGCGACGGCAGGCAAAAGCAGAGGAGGCAGGGAAGCCCCTCTCCTGCAACGTCCCAAGTGCAATCAGCTCACACCATCAGCTTCAGAGACACATGGGAGATACTAATATCCCACCATTTATTCCTGTTTCCAGATATGACCTAAGTTCTTCCATGCTCTTCCTCGGCTGAACAAGCTCCACCATCTAGAAGTAACACTGTCACAATAATTGCATTGGTCACCGTATCAGGTATTAATGCCCACGCTTGAGTGCTGCTTAATAGACAGGCCACCCTGCCAAACAGCCGATATTTTAGCCAGAGTGGGAAAACACCAGATTGTAAGCAGCTTTGAAGCTTCTATTCTTTTGTGTCTACGAATCGGGACCCTCTGTGCCTACACCGGAGCCCAAAGACACCAGCCGCTAATGCCTGTTAGCTCTCACAGGAGGCTCCAAGCTGGGTGTTTAATGCAAGAGCATACAGACAGGATCAAAATAGCAGTATATTATTGAACAATTATCATGGTATTGAGTCTAAGATACAGGCATTTTCTACTTCAGCTTCAATAAGCAACAGCTGGATAGAGCTTCTCTTACCTTTGAGCACATGTACTCGTTCACAGGAGAGAGGCATGGCAAAAACAAGGCCCTTTTCTTCCAATTTCATCAGCCCTGCAAGCAAAGCTCTCCATGGGGAAGCCATTTTGAATCCATGGGATTCCCCAAGATGTATTTTTAACCTATCTAGCAGGGATAACATCCTTAGTAATCCATTTGACTCACGATTACTATTTCAAACACAGGCTCATACCCAAATGAAAAAAGCGTGCTTTACATGGCAATATATACAGAACAATAACACTGCCAGATGGTATAATACTGAACAGAATTAATTTCACACATGATGTTTTCAAGGTGTTAAAATATGTCACAGCTTCTGCTAATAAAACATCTTCCTCTTCCCTCCTCCTTTTAAGAAAACGCTAAATTCCCACCAGCCCATATTTCATATTATATGTGTTTTCAATTCTGATAAGGGCAGCTGATTGCTTGCAAACCTAATTACAGTCAAATGAAAGTCTTTCAGAACCATCATTAGCAATTAGGACCCGCTGGATTTGCAGTGTATCATTCAGAGAGGTATAATTCAATAGCTTATTGAAAAATTGCAGGTGAAACTGGTGATTATAAGGGGAGGGGATGCCTGTGACACGTCACTGCAGGCAAATCTTCAGTAAAGTGGCAGCTTCTACGAGCAGCTGATCAATGAATGCAGGTGTTTGCTTCGGCGTGTCGCGGAGCACAGCTCCTCGCCTCACTCAGAAAACGTTAGCTGCATCCCGTCATCGCGCTTGCTTTTGTGAATGGCTCTGGATTTTACGATGTGCCTGTTCTGGTGTGTGTTTTCAAGGAATCCAAAGGGCCTATTCAGGAACTTCATTAAACCTGGGGGAGGATGTGCAGTGCAGAACAACAGCCACGCGAAGCAACACATCATTTTTCAGTCCTTTCTATGGAGAACAACAATCTTTTCTGTGCCCATTGAGCTCAATTATATATTATCAGGGCCCAGAAGTTGTTTGGATGCTTTCGAGCAGCTGGGTGCCTTCACAGATGCCACACTGGATATGGTGACTGCGAGTTAAGTGCAGCTGGAGAGTTCTGTGGCCTCTGATCAGAAGCAAACAGCAGTTGAGAATCACAAAATGCTTGTAATTCAAGCACTGTTTGTCACCAACAGTGGTTTCTGAGAGGGAAATGAGAGGGGCAACTGAAGAGCAGCCCAGCTTTTAAACATGCCTTCTCTCACACACAGAGAAATCCACATACTGTGCATGTGTGCAAAATAAAGAGTGGTTCCTTTTCAAGGATAAAATTACTGACTGGGCAACACAACATTTTAACAGCATGATGGCAGACTAGGTAACGCTGAGCCGGACAGTAGCAGACACAGATGATGTTAACTCACACACTGGCCCCCCTCTTTGGGCATATCCCTCCATGCACACAGCCTTGTGTAACATTCACCCCTCTGAAAAACCATGCTGTGTAGGTTGCAAAACAAACAGCAAACCCAGTAATTTCAAAGTGGCTGGGATAGTATTTTGAAATAAAAAAAAAACAAAACAAAACAAAACACACCTCTCTCTTTACAAGCAGAATGGAAAGAAACAACATCTCAATTTCCATTAACGCATGGCAGCATCACTGCTGCCCTGATGCCCAGCTGGCACTACTCCTAAGGTGTGCAAGTCCCACGCTCTACGAGTCAGTAGCAATGTTTCCTTTAACTTCAGTCATATAGAGCCAGACCTCCAACAGTGCAAAACCAGCCCCAAGGCAGCCAGCACGGCTTGCAAACCCCTCTGTAGTCCTGCCTGAGCTATGTTCATGGCCCAGATTCCTTCCTGATCTTCAGCAGTTTTACAGTCACTGAAATCCACTGGCTGCCAGTGAAGTAATCCCAAATCACAGCAGCTATATAAAGGAAGATTCAAGCCTTTATCACTCATTATGGGTGTATGCACGTTGTATGCAGTATTTCCAAGGTGTCTAACAACACACTCCACAAATATATACACATTTTTTCCCTTGCTGCTGTACAGAGCTACAAGTTGGGACTCAAAGAAATTAAACAGTTCTCCATGGTTGCATATAATACTTGTAGCTGCTATTGCACTCCCAAAGCCCACCCACAATTTCATTTTCAATTAACAGCTCTTAGAAAAGCAGTAATGAAAGCAGTTGCTAAAGAGCACTCAGATGTCATTGAGAGACTGGAAACCCAAACTGTAAATAGCACATTGTAAATCGCTTGTCACCACAGCCAGCTCTCGCTGGAATCACACTGCCGGTGACAATCAAACCCATCTGCTCAGCTCCCCGACCAATGTCACCACAAACCACACAGCTAACACCCACCTCCCGCTCCGCTCTCGTTACCTGTCATGTACAGGCTTGTCTAAGAGCGTGCAAAAGCCATTCCTCACTGTAAGTGTGATTAAATGCAGATCACACAATGATTATTTCCCCCTCCACACCAGAGGTTTGCTGCACTGAAGCACACAGGCACCCCTGCACCAGAGAACAAGCGTGCTATAACTAAATCTGCAACACAATTAACAACGTGATGTTCACAGGCAATGATGACAGGGGACGACAGTGGCCATCCAGATCAGCCATCAAAAGCCTTAGCAGTATCAAATTTAAGATGTATAGATTCAGGGTGAGACTGCCAAGGGGATTGTGGACTTAATTCTGAGAAGGAAAAGCTTCAATACTTCCCTCCCTCCCCTTTAATTGATTGATGTAATGGACTACAAGGTTAAAGCTAATAGTTTATAATGCTTGTAGGTGATGACTCCCGGAGTCAGATGCGTATCTTTTTTTGCTGCTCTTACCATTTTTCCTTTATCTCATTAAAATTTACCTCCTAATTCATCTCTCCGTCATGAGTTTTCTTCCCTTTATTCATTATCTGCCCTTATTTATTATCAGTTTGTCTCCTCCTTTGCACTCACATGATAGCTGGGATTGGGATTTGATACTCTGAAAGTGTCTTTGGAATCAGCCAGCTAAAGTAGAGCCCAGCAGCAGTTGGCTCTCCTATACACATCAGCCAGCTAATACACCACTTGCCCAGCACAGAGATTTGCTGGTTTAGAAGCATATGCCAAAGACAACCCTTTTCTGCAAGAAGGCATGAATCAGATAAAGAAAACAATGCAGGAAATGGTAGAGGTAGCAAAAGTCAGTGTCTTCCGCCCTTTCCAAAACACACACCCACCGAATAAAGAGAAATGATTCTTCCCTCTCACTATGAAAATACTTTCAACACTCCTTCTGCAATGAAAATTCATTGTTTCCTAGTATGCCACGTTCTCCTCGAACCTTGAGGAATAAAAACGCAAAAAATTTTGCCACCCTTTAACTAGTTGAAAAATGTTCACTTTAAGAGTTTCAAGTGATTTTTACTGAAAACACATAAAACCACACCACCACCAATTAACGTAAAGGAAATTAAATTTAAAACGCTGGAGAAATATTCTGATGAGTCTTATGTTTGCTTAATGCCAACTAAAATTTCCTTGAGGCATTTAATAAGTACATTTATAAAAGCTCACAAAGCAGAGTTCAAAAGTCTTCTCGCTAGTAAAATATGAGCCTTAATTAACCTACAGTTTCACATTTTCTGGATTTCAATAAACCTGTAGGCATTTCAGCATAGCTGGATAAATACCTGCATGAATACTGCAAGGATTTCTCTGAAAACTAATTAGCAGTCCTTCCAATAGCTGACTTCAACTAAATCTGTTTGACGAGGGAGCTTCATACCGTAAATCCTGCACATGAGAGTTACCTGCAGCAGATAACAGATTTCACAGAAAGGCGTATCAGACAGGACTGTTAACTACTGGTAAAACAACGAACAAGATCTCAGGTATAAAATATTTCCCAACAGGGACAGACTGCAGCCAAGGTCTTATGCCAGCACAGGAATACAAGTGACAGCATCAAGATTGCACCCTGCCATCCAATTATAATAGTCACACGTGACAATTCAGGATTCCTCCGGGGACAACAGGGGCAAGATACATTATTTATGTATAAAATATATATCCCTAACATGGCAAGGACACCATATATATGTAGAATACTAAACTCTAATTGGCTTTGGACTTTCCTACTTGCCAAGCACAAAACAAACCAAGAGTTGGGGCCACTGGTGCTGTCAGGTGAGAAGGCCGACAAGCAACTTTACTTCCCATCAAGAGCCCAGGAATTCAGTGGGATGGAGCTACGTGAGGAAACAAACCCGAGGTGTGCAGCCAAAAGTCACTCTAGGAGGAAAAGTGTTACATGATCAGAGAAAACCATCCTCAGAACCTCCCATTCTCCTCCTTTTCAAGGTCTTCACCATTTGCCTTGAATGAACACAGAAAATGCTTACCAGAAATACTACACATAAGGGTTGCGGGCATGTCTTTTCAAATAAGCTTTATAGTCTTTTCCATGACATCTTTTTTCCACGCTAACTGCCAAAGCCACTTGGATTTGTCAGCACCTGAACTGTTCATGAGACTAAAGTGTTCTTATCTAAGGAGCTATACCCCTACCAAATGTATTAAATTTATACTGAGCAAGATATTTTATTTCCTCTCAGCCTTATCCCTCAGGAATTAAGCAGAGTACTCAGATTTATCAGCTAAAAGGAAAACCATTTTCCGTGACATTTGTCAACTCAATACCTTCCAAGCCAGTGTGTATTTATTCTTAAAAACACAGCCTCACAAATAACCTCCATCAGCAGCGAGGCTGATTCCTTCATTGCCTAAGTACCGGGCAGAAAGGTTTCACCTGACAGTAAGCTATGCCAGGGGAATCAAACAGTGCAACAAAATCAGCTTTTACGAAGGCCAGTTCCTACTGCACAAAGCACATACATTTACCATTTGACATACTAAAAAGGAACAGGGTGAAGGCCATGCAGGTGAACACAGAAAACACACAAGGAAACACAGCAACCTTCAATATCTACTTATAACCATTGCATCAACTGTCTTGAAGAGTTTCCCCACCTCCCTTTGAAATACAAAGTAAAATTAAATTACAAGAAATACCTTTAACTGGTGTGGTAGTGTAAAATAGGCATTTTACAATTTTTGTTTGCTTTGCTGAAGCACTGTACAATTTCTTATTTTACTTCTATATACAGTACAGGCTTAAAAATAATAATGAAAACATTTTTTTTTTACCAGCTTCTGTAACTCAGAATATCAAAATTGAATACAAGTCAGTGTACTTGTCATCCTCAATGTTCCTTCCATTTCCCCGAGCTCACAAAATGAGCAGCTGTGAATTCTCCTAAAAGTTTCTCTGCAAAGCAATATCTGGTTTGCACCAAACAAGGATGAAGACCCATTCAATGAATATCAACCATCTCCATTAGACTTATAAATTTTTGTCAAAGAGTCATTAATATCACTCAAATTTAGGTCAGCTTTGACCTAAAGCTGACCGCTTTACTTTAGACTTCAGTTTCACAGAGAATGAGCCAAATGACCATACAGGCACATGCTACACTTAAAATGCCCAGCTCTAATTTAGTCTTTTAGGTATAACAAACACACAAGGGATATTTATTCAAAAAAAGCAGAACAAGGCTCTTTTTTTCTGCATCCTGCTCACCAGAGAAATCACACTTGTCACGCTTTCTTCTTTTTTAAAAACAAGAAACACAACACTGCACAGTCCTGAATAAGAGTCCAAGATTTCCAGCCTTAAGCTTTGCAACCCTGGCTGCTCTCTGCTCACTTTTGTCACACGTGCGCCACAGCTACCACAGTAAGGGAACACCAGCGTTAGGACGGCAGGAAGTTCTTGCTTACGGGTAGGTGATTAGTTACCCAAAGGAGCACACACCAGTGCCACTGACATCCTACAAATAAACTCCTCGCACTGTAATCAGTCTTAGAGCTTTGTCTTGATTAACAGCTGCCCCTCTCGCAATTACCTTACCTTGCCCTTGATGTTCAAGGGGTTCTTACACTTCTGTGTACAAAGTCTAAAGACAAGAAGGCATATTTATAGCACAAAGTTGGCCTAACAATGTAATAGAGAGACCACATTTGCTTGCCCTGACAGTCTCACAGCCAGCCTGTGGAAAGCTCTTCCAACCTTTGCACATTTATTAATCAACTCAGCTCTAGCATCAAGATGCCACTGGCTTTCCCACTCAATTAATCTCTTCTAGTACCAGGACATGGTACCAAGCGGCACCTGAGAGCCCAAGAATAAAACAACTACGAAAAGGTTAAAATAAGTGATCCCACAAAACGAGAATCCGGCTTCTACATACCATGTGCCAACAGCCAAAGCCCTCCCTCCCCACAACAGATAACTCGTCTCCCACCTGTCTGAGGCCCTTCGGTATTTTCTTCCTTTTCCCAAGGTGCTGACAAAGATTACGATCATTTTCTCGGTCAGAGCTGTACTGGTGGTGGTGAAGTCTGTTCTTTTTCGGAAGATACGACAGCCCATTGGTAAGTGCTTCCCGTTTCTTCTTGGCTAGAGGATTCTGTCGCTTCTCCACACGTTCCTGAGGTTTCAGGGCTATGTCCTTCTGCAGAGGGAGGGAGCGGGGGAAGGAAGAGAAGCAAAACACAGTGGTTAAGATACAGCTCTGATTTGGTTGACCTCTTTAAGCAGCAATTCTAGGTGACCAGCAAAGCATTCTCGAGGCAATACTACAGTCACCAGAAAAGGAGAAACCAGTCTTCACTGGTGTCCGCTTAATCAAAAGACAGGCAAATGCAAAATAAAATCTGTAAGATGAATGAGTGCACAGAAGCAGACACGTACTCCTTTAGATTTCATACCATCAACCTCAACTGTCAAACACATCTCATGTATCAAGTAAGAATGCATTTAGAAGACACCATATGTTTATAATGTTTAAATTAACAATCGTCTTTGATTTAAACAAAGCTTTGCTTTTCACATTTATTTTTACTATTTCTTGTATTTGACAGGACAAGGCAAGAGCTGACCTAAAGCCAATTAAAGCCAGTGAATCTCAGTTGACTTCAGTGGATGTTTCCCTCAAGCCTGACCTAAGCAGAAGATTTCCAAATCTCAGGGGGGGTGAGGAAAGCTCTTAAAAAAAAAAAAAAAACAAACCCCAAAAAACCCCAAACCACTTGTATTTGAAAACTTTGTTACTGTCCCTTCTTTAAACCCCAGAATCAATATTTGTCTATAACAAACACTCAAGTCTTGTAACATAAACAGAAGTTTTGTTGCTTAGCTTACAGCTACTGTATTTTCCTACTGATAACCTGCAACACACAGAATTCATATTTTTATTTCAAATAAATGTTACTTGAAAAAAAAATTCTCCAATAACACAAAATTAAAGGCAGAGGAAGAGGAGGCTGGAGGGTCATTGGAAGAGAAGAATTAAAAGCTATTGGAAAGGTGTAAATTACAATGCCTATTGTCAATCTAATAAATATAATTTGCTAAGTCACATCTATGCCAAGAACTTCCTATGTAAGAGTACAGTATTTCCATATCAGGAGCATATTACTTGAATAGTGTAATATTTTACAAATATTCTACTAACATGCCTGGCTACTTTGACCAAAAGCTCTCCATGCCCTACCATCAAGTACTATACCATCTTGTAAGCCTTCATGCTTCTGTTTATTGTCACTTAATATTATAACCGACAGCAGGAAAGAAATTGGGCTGTTGGTCCCTGTGTCACAAAAAGATTCTGATTCAGGAGAATATAATTCAAATTATGCCACCTTTTAATGCAAGAAAAACATGCCTAAAGGCAAAAATCAGTTTGGCTTTAATTAAAGAATGCTCCCTAAATGCCTATCTAAAACACAAGAGCTTCACAAAATTCGTAACTAAAACCAATGAGAACATTAATTAAACTGAAGACAATCAATGTTCTAATTTGATATTTGGTAAAAAGAATAATTTTACAAGCAATAAAGAAGGGAGTATGAAACAGAAGATATAAGATACTTTTTCTACCTTTTCTTCACCTAAGACAACATGGGAAATATCCTAAGCTTTTCTTCATACAGTGCTGCTCGTATCAGAACAGTCAGGAGCTGTATCCAAGCTCATGAAAAAAATCTTTAGCATCCTTGGCTATAAAGCAGGATCAGTATTTTAAGAATGTCCTCTCTCTTTACGCTGGTTCCTCCAGCTATTTAAAAAAAAAAAAAAAAAAAGAGTCAGTAGTAGCACCAATCGCCATAACACGCTTTGAGATCTACTTGTGAAAAGCACTGTACAAAGCTGAGAGATCCTACAGAGCAAGCCCGAGGGAAAATAAAGTGAGAAGAATCACTTCTCAGAGCACATCTTCTGCCTCCTCTCCCAGGAAGGTTTCAGATTTAGATACATGCCACAAACACACAAAGGCAAATTCTCAGGTGTCACATATTACGGTTACTATTTCACCAATTCTCATCATCAACAGCTTCATGAAATAGCAACTACAAATACACATTGCCCTCCTGGATCACAAACGCAGAGCACCTCGCACAGCGATTCCCGCACTCAGCCCTATTCGGCTACACTTTATGAACTGGAAAACCAAGTAACCTGCCATTCCCACAGAGCAGCTTCAACACAGCAGAAAAGCACCAGAATTACAACTTGCTCCATGCACTCTATTGAACCAATTAGATATTTTATCATAGAATAGATTTGGGCCTTGAGATAACTATCATCACGCTGCTAACGATAAACATAAATCTTTATTTTTTCAGATCAGTATCAAAAAATCCAGTGCTTTATGAATAGCACATTATACCAGCACAGAGCTCATATTTATCTATAGAAAAGCTATTAAGAGGATTCACTCTAAATGTGAAAGCCTGAAGGAGTGAAGAAAGGGAAACTTTCTGGGGGAAAAAAAAAAAAAAAAATATTCTCCTAATGACTAAATAGCTTTTGTGGGATTTTTTTTTAAATATTTTTTTTCCCCCAGCTAGGGATCTAAATGAAACAGTGGCAGGCTTCCAGAAACTTATAAAATGGCTAATGGGGCTAGCACTGCCATCAAGAAATTACTAGCTCCCATTAGCTTTAAAGAGGGTGTAAGATAGGTCAAATTTGGCAGATAACTATGGGCATATCTGGGATAACCTCCTCCATTAGAAGCCCATATTCTGGCCAATTGCATAAAGTTTCATGAATTGTCAAGATACACCTAAAGCAAAGTTTAGCTCATGTCAGAATTGGGATGAAAGAATCTACATATATATGTACAGCAAAGATGAGTGACAGCAGCTTCACAAACCTTCTGCAAGCTCTATGAAAATGTATCTCCCAAGACAGAAGAAACAATTTGCAGAAATCTCCAAAAATAAGGTGCCTCTTCTGCTCATAACCAAAGAGAAGAATAGGAGCTCCATACGTACATAGCTTGCAGTTCTGCAAATTGTGAAAGTGGGTCTTAAACGCAGTTTGGTGGGTGGGCTTACTATGAAATTTAGACATAAAGTTCGGTGTTTAGACACCCATGTTCCTCCCCACAACAGCTGTCTGCTTTTCACCAGCTGACATTGCTGCAGAGAAAATTACAGAGTGCTGTGGGTCAAAACCCTGTGTTATTGAATTGTATGGCAGAACCTCTCATTGCTTTCAACAGATATACTATTTGGCCTTAAAATATATATTTATATAGAAATACATATTAAATTCTTCATCTGCAGACTGGACTGCAACAGGACTTGTTGAAAGAACAAAAGCTTAGACACAGGTGGATAGGATGTATTAAAACTAGCTTGAATAGAGACCACATGGGGTGTTGATCCTCACATTTAAGGGTGCAAGCTGCCCAGGGTTGTTTCAGACACACCATCGGTACAGCAGCACGCAGGAGGCTGTGGAGGACGCGCACGGATTCTGCCCTCTTGGAAGCCGTTGGGTTTGGCGGAGGCGGCGCTTGGCTGGGAACTGTGGCCCTCCATAAATCACTTCCCCACTTTCTGCCCTTTCTCCCTCATCCAATTTTTATCTTTCGGTTGTTTAGATAGGACAATAGCTGTACCATGCCGCGTGCTAGTACATTAGCCAGCACAATCTTAATTACAGACTTCAGGCATCATCATGATTAGAGTAATAAGCTGTAATTATTCTAAGGTGACAGGACTGCACAGACCTTATCTACATAGATAAGGAGATGTAGTAATATTTCATGTCGAGACGTATTTTTCAGCAGCTACCCATGGAGCTGATTCAAACTAAGCAGCAGATCCTGTGAACAACACATTCAGACTTTAATGGAGGTTTTTCTCCTCTCCTGCCAGCACACAAGCCCACACATTATTAAATAAATCTTACAAACATATTAGGCATGGTTTAAAACCATCTTATTCAGAGATATCTTTCATCAGTAAAGTGCCCTAAGTGTATCAGGAAGGTGACTTAAATGTATAAATATGTAATTACATGCAATTCAATACAAAAGTGCATTAATATTTATGAGTGTATTGTATAATCTAAAAAAATTTCCATTTGTTTTATTTCTATTGGGCACATTAATCAACCTGATACCACTGTACGTGCCATAGCGGAGAAGAGCCGCCCGTGCTGAACAGACTCCCGCCACGACGTCGGCGAGCAGGAGGGCTGTTGAAGCCTGATGGGGTGGCACTGCAATCATCTCAGCTCCAATTAATATTAACAATGTCAATCCAAGCCCTGCATTTGGTGAGGGGAGGAGAAGCTGCCTCCGTGGGTACATCAGATAATTTCTCGAGGTAGGAGGCTTGAAGGACGCACTGCATTCTCATCAAGTGTTAAGCTTTCAGGGAGCTATGCCTGATTTATTTCAGGAGAGTTCATCTTCTTGCTATGTAAATGACAGCTCATTAATTATAAATTAGATCCTCAGTGGCAGATGAGCAGTGCTTCACACTGCTTTGTGGGGGCCACACTTCACCCCCATGAATCTCACCCGAGAGCCAGTCCATAGCTGCTGCCCTTTCCTCCTGCCCTTGCCCTCCAGCCACTTTCCCTCTGACAATGACTTAAAACCTACATGTAAACAACAGGAACTCTGTTCCACCCCTTTTTCTATGGGAACACTTGATGAAAAGCAACGCTGTAAATGCACTGTGCAAAGGCACCGCAGGCACTTATCCGGATGAAAATTTCAGGCGCTGCTCAGGAATTTCAAGCCTTAATCCTCCCAAATCATCCTTGTGGATTATCATTATGATTCCAGTGTTGCAAGAACTTACTTTCTGAATGTGCACTGAACATGACCCCAACAAAGTGCAACTTCTAAAAACTGATCATTAAAAACAAAAGTAGATGACAGTGCAGCGCTAGTAAAATCAAATAACTGCATCAGTCTAGACCTATATTCCAATTATTTGCTCCCCAGGTTCTTGCTGAAGTCCACAACAGCTTTATATCAGAGGCCAACAATTTATCCTTCACTCCCAAGAATTAAATTAAGTATAAAGAAATAAGACAGCTTTCAAAACCCAAAATGATTACACAGTCAGGAAATGTCAATATAATGCTCCACTTAAAACACAAATAGTTACAAAAGCAAGCTTGACTCTACCAGTTTGCCCCTGTCCACTATTCAGGCATAAAGCATCCTTGTCAAAAACTCCAGAAAGGTACTTCTGGAGCCTTTCATCTATTTTCAAGGTACAAGCAATTCACGTTTGATCAGGAACACGAGTGCAGAAGGAAGAAGCCAATTAAGGGGGGCGGAAGGGGAAGAAAAAAACATTTTCACTAGCTACAAAAGTTGGTTTGAAATTCTTTCCAAGTTATTGGCACAACCATAAGACAGACTCAGCACCTCGGTCCTGGCTGTCGGCTGCAGAAGCGCTTCATTTGCCAGGGACGTTATGCGAGGAGAAGCAAGGAGCAGCCAAAGGGCTTCCAATGAAAAAACGTACAAACAGAAACACTGGCAAAACCACCACCTCCAGATTAGCTGAGAAAACGTGTTACGAAAGTTTAGCTTGCAAGAAATTAAGATGCCCAGAGAGTACAGCTGCGAGAAATACTGCGGCTTCGTTAGCATCACGCAGTGGGTATCGTTAGCTGGGAATCCAGCACAAACCGAACCAAACCCCTCAGAATCAGGAAACCACGCCAGTCTGAGCGTTCCAAATTTGCCATCGCATCTTGACAGACAGTCTTCATCGACTCATACTGTGTTTTCTGTTACATTTGGGAAGAATTTTTATAGTTGATGGATGAAAGCCCTAAGACTTCAATCCCTCCCTCACATTTCATAATTCGTTATTTTAGTTCTGGCAGTAGCAACAAGATGTAAAGGTCTGGAAACAACACACTGACTAGTCCCTGCAATCCTTCAAAATCAGAAAATAAAATGAGATGTTTATAATAGTAATTAATTTCCCTCCAGATAAGATAGTTAAACACACTGTGTATTCTTCTGAATGCACAATTGGTTCCTCAAAAGCATTTATCGAGGGGAAAACACTGCAAACACTCTTAAAGCAACACCAGGGAGAAAGGAAGGCAGGTGTAAAGTGCAATACAAGAGAGAGAAGGATTCTCAAAGTGTAGAAATTCCGGTATTTTAGGACACAAGGTACTGGTGAAGAGAGCCATGATGTCAACTATAGCAGGTGCATCCAACAACCCCAGCAATTTCTTCAAGTTGTGAGACCTCTGCAGAAAGGTTTAATCTTGTTTTGTTTGCTTTGTTTTCATAAAATTACAATCCATTGCCTCCTGCACCTCTCTGGAATCTGAAAACAAAGGGGCTCAGTGTTGTGCAAAAAAGGTTGTGCAACAGACCGCAGACGAAATGCGGTACCAGGCTGTGGGACACTGTGTGGTGACCAGAGATGAAGGCAAAACAATAGAAAAGCAAGTTGCTGTCTGCTCGAGATATGTTTTATAAAAGTGCTTCTGTAGCAAAGAGATGGCTTTGATTTTGCATCCCAAAATCATTTGTTAACAATATCATTGGTAAACAGAAGGTTTCTTTTCAAGTGCTGCTGATTTAAGTTACACACAAAAAACCTACATTAAAGGAACCTTATTGAGGTTATGAAGTCAAGGACTTGGAAGTTATGAAAGGCCACGATTAAGGCTGCAAACACCACCTCAATTCAGCCCTCTGGTGCATGTGTGTCATGATACAATCTTTAATTACGTGACCGCATGCTCTTATTTCCCTGTGCAGAATGGAAGGTATTCACCTAATGAGCAGCCACTCAGGATTTTGTTTTCTCCTCTTTGTCCAACATGTGAACCTAAAACTTGTTTACTTACACTCCATTCACACTCCTCCGAATGCTCAATTAGTAATTTCCTCAAAGGCTTTTCTATAGAGCTTCTCACTATAGTATCAGATGCTCAACAAATATCACTGAGCTATTCTACAGCTTTTCAGCCAGATGAAGGTATTTCACTAGTCCCATTTTATAGGTGGCAACAACAGTCCTGACATGTTCAGGTCAAAAACATCTGCTAATTTTAAGTGCCCATTAGGAAGCACCCTCAGATTTCATTTTTCAGAGAACTTAGCTCCACAAAGCACTTTATCTAATGAAGCACAGCCTTCATGGATTTCAGCAGCTACTGGGAGTGCTGAGTACTCCTGCAAATCAGGCTTTAGTAAGCACCACATATTATAAGGACACAAATAATGACTGTTTCTAAATGACATGTAGTGTGATGGCCTCCTTCAATGCCACATACTAAATATGAGATGGAGGCAGAGGAAAACTGGATTCTAATTACATTCAACTCATATCAGCAAGAGGAAACCCTCCTGCAGTCCTCTCCCTCACCACACACCTTCCAGCTTGGTAAAGGGGCTCAACAAGAGAATAGTCTGATTCCAGAGTAAGTCAAACCTGTTTGAGTAAATGATCACAGGACCTTCAAGAAATAAAGTAGACCATTATATCATTAACAGCGGTATCACAATTCATAAAAACACAAGGGCCAATTAAAAAAACTAAACTTGGAGGAACTTAAATACATAGTTGCCTGCTACATACACACATCAGGCAAATGGAAACAAGGGATCCTGTACACTTAGTACTTCTCAGCTCAGCCATGGTTATACACTTTAAATTGCGTTCTACCTTGCATTATGTAGAGAATATATGGCTGTCAACTCTTTTCTACTTAGATTTTACACTATTATTGTAGTGGGATAGCAGTCACTCTTTAGCACAAGTAAACTGCGACTGACTTCTAGTAACACACTAGACCTAAAGGAAGTAATCTAAAAGCAGTATTTTACTCGACGAAATAAATGTGCTTCCCTGTTCATAAGTTCAACCAACAGCCCATGCCTTTCTTCAGCATACTGCGTGTTTGGATGCAGACACTGTATTTCTTAACAATTTATGACACGATACTTCAAATGAGATCTGTGTTGTTCCTTTGTGATTATTCACACAGACTACATAATACTGCTGCTGTGCCTTACCTGAATAACCTTCTCACATTTAATTACACACACGTGTGTTTAAGTCTCAGCTGCATTCAATGGGATTTTAGCAAAATCCTGAGTTGTTCTTATCTGTTTTGAGACTGCTGAGTATGAGCATACACTGAAATTTTTACCTTGACATGATAAAAAGCATGTTTAGAAAGAAATTTTATTCAAGTATTTGAGTACAAAAGATTAAAACATACTCCTACACACCAACTTTGACAACAGCAGAACACAATTACTCAAGATTTCAAAGGCACACAGTTCTACAAAACAGCTGTAGCAACTTAGCTGAAAGGCAAAATGGACAGTCTTCTACATTTTTCATAGTATTCACTAAGCCAACAGATGCCACACAATAAATATTTAGCTGCAATCTAAGACTACAATGCCAGCTGTTGAGCCGAAGAGGCCCTATGAAATCAAAGCTGGCAAAAACTGATGTCATAACTGAAGATGAGTATCAGAGCAATTGCTTGCCATTTATTTATTTTATCTATTTCAAACACGACATGGTATTCTCAGCCTTATCCTCCCCTCTCCCTTCTCAATTTTGTCACTTAAAATACTATACCATACCGTACTACAGTTGTGGAGAACAGTCTTCCAAATTACTGGAGTCCGTGCAACCAGAGTTATGAAAAAAAACTACTCTTAGAGCTAGTGTCAAGGAAGAGCTGAGCAACGCCAGCTTAGATTACAGAGCCACTGAGCTGTTTTGCTTGAAGCTGCCCAGTTTTGTAGGAGGCAAAGTACACACAGCTGATTCTGCTCAGACTGATTTAGCCAGAAACCTGTGTACTCCTGCCAAAAGAAAGAGATCCTCAAGCTCTCATTCCACCTTCCCAGCTTCTGCCAGCCTAGAAGCCCTGTCATGTTTTTTTTTCCTAGAGATTTTTCTAGGTCTTACACAAGTTGCTATCAAAGTCCAAGGTTACCTCTTCATTGCAGATTTGACTAAATCATCTTCATTACACCTGTGACTCTGCCTTTTTTGAGTATATGCTGTCTGAAATACCAGCAAGAACCAGCCTCTCCCAGCAGGGAACTTGTGTCCTCTGCTGGCATCATCTCAGCCACACTCTCTCCAACTCCTCCACGTACAGTCTTTCAAACTTTTCAAATCATCTTTGATAAGTACCTGTTTTTCATACACCTACAACCTTTTTTACTTGGCAAAGCACCCAGGGCAGATCTCACAGCAAACAGGGCTGTGCCTGCCCACACTGGCTGCCCTGTTGGCCCATCACCGCTCCACAAGCACAAGCTCTGGCAGAATTCAGAGCACGACTCCGAGTGCTTCTAACACAACAGGCGTGTTACTGGTAACAAAACACTCCATCCCAGACATGCTTCACATAACTTACATCCCCTCACACAGTACGCAGCCCTTGCAGCCAAGGGAAATCTGTTCCCACTGGCCCGGGGTTTATTTCACAGAGCTGGGCCTTAAATAAATGTGCTTGATACACCCAGTGAGCAGCACAGCCACATTCTCATAAAGTGTTTATTTTCTTTGTTTGAGGAATGAAAAGAAATAGAAAAGGGGTGTGGAGAGAAAGAGAGTCCCTAGGGATGCTCGCTTTAAATCTTCATGCCAACAAAGAGGGATTCACTGCTCTTGCACTGCTCAGTTACAATGATAAATTAGACAGAGAGGAGCATTAAGCCAGTTCCTAAAACAAAGGTGAATTTGTTTTGTTTCCTGTGCTACAACACACTAGTTGCACATTTACAGTAGTGACCCCGTATTTGTATACAGCACTGTTATTTCATATAGTCAAGCCATGCACAGCAAAGCCTTGATCTGATGCAGAAATGCATTCGACTGCGGGCACAGGCTGGGACTGTCTACATTTCACACAGATGCCTGTGCCCGAGTTCAAGGCACAGCTTTGTGTCACAGCAGGGCCAAAATTTTTGCTCCTTAGAAAACAGGATTTTCATGGTGGAGAGAATCCAATTGAACAGTTATCAAGTACCACACTGAATAATATGAAACAAATAATTTCAGTTTGTCTAAATAATTGAGCAACTCTTCTAGCATTTTTTTTCCTTCGCATCTTTTATTTATTTGCACTTTTTGTTCTGATTTGAAATGGAAATAATTTTTAAAATTTCAAACTTTCTCCCAAAAATAAAAATTGTGTATGTTTGTATCTTTGTATCTGTAGTTATACAAGATCTGCATATACTGACCAAAATACACATGCTGTCTTAAGACCAAATCACATTGCTTTCGTAGCTTTAAGTAAAGAATATGTCCCCTTTTAACCTTGTTTATTTCATGCCCAAAAACATCAGTCCTTTATTTTTGCCAACTTTACCAGGAGACTTCTGCAATGAAATTGTATTTCCCTCCAGCGGAGCCTTTGGCAAGCAGCTGGCTGTGGGCTCCTCCACTCTCTGGATACATACGGTGTTCGCTGAATAATTCAAATGGCACTTTCGTTGGCAGGCCATGGACTGAGGCAAAGGAGTCAGTGGGCCAGTAAATCTTGCATTTAAAGGGTATCCCCCCTTATTGGTAGGGTTAGAACAAATGGATATGGGCTTAGACGACGCTCATCCCTGCTATTCCTGCACTGGGGCTAAAGAGATGACTTCAGCCTCCAGGCCCTCAAACTGGCACCATTCATTATCACAGCACTCAGCATTCATCAAAAATATATTATGGTTTGTAAATCAAATCAGAAGCACCTTTGTATTCCTTGTCTTGCAAAAAAATGGTACAGCACCAGGAAAGTCCGATGTATTCTAAAGGTCTCACAATGCTCCCTAAAATACCACGGCCACAGAAAGGCACTGAGTCAGGACACCATAGATTAGCTTTGCTGCCATGTTAGCCTCAAGGCTAGGCCAGAAAATCTGCTCTCCAGGAGTCAAGACAAAGAAACCACCTTGAGACAACGTAAGTAAAAACAACTAGGAAACTGCACTATATAGGGAGAGAATAGGGAGAGATGGAAACAGCCACATCATTTATTTCTGTATCACAAATGAAGCCTTACAAGCACACAGGGAAACCAGAGGCATCCCTCTGCACATGCAAGCAAGCAGGACAAACCAAGCTCTTTGGACAGACAATACAGAAATAAGCAAGAAAAAGGACAGAATTAGAAGAACTACTCATGAATTATGCCAGATGGTAAATGCTCCAACCTGCAGATTTTTTAACCAAAAACCTCCACATAATAATGGGTTATAATTTTTGAGCTTTTCAAAATAAAAATCTATTTTGAAACAACTCTTTTCCATCTTGTGGGTCAAGAAGTCGAACTACTTAACACACCAGCTTTTCTGTCTTCTAAGCAACTACTGTCACATATTCCTCTTGATTTTCTTTCTCCTTCTCTGGGAACCACTTAACTCTACCACTGTTCTTGGCATGTAGCATACAACCGCACACAAAAGACTGATGAAGGCAGGTTTTAAAATGAAAGAACAGTGATTAGAAAATAAGGAGAGACAGAGAGAAAGAAAGAGTGCTCAGATAGGACCAGAGAACTGCATCACTTAAGACGAGCTTGGTAATATTCTTCCTTGGGAAAAGGATCAGAACCTTTGTGCAATTAGGGGGAAAAAAAGAAACAACAGCTCAACTTCCCATCTGCAAAAGAAACCTCCTTTAGCATTCAGGCTGAAAAAAGTAGTAAAGAACAAAAGTTTAATAGAGCAATATGTAACCTTTCCATTTGCTGGCTTATTCTTCCCCTAGGAAACAGATACAGTGAAGATAAATTTGATGATCAAAAAACCAGAGGGATTACATTCTTGTACAGTGCTGATCATTGGCAAATCCCCCTCTCTGCAGTTCAGAAGCACAGCTTAGCATAACAGACAAGATTTATCATTGCCTTGTCCTTCGCACCACTTACAAAGTAGATATAAGTTGCTCCTATCTCAAGAGTCCTCATTCACATACACAGATGAAATAAATACCGGAACTATTTTGTTGTTACTTTACAAAGGTATAAGCCACCGTACAAAATGCAGAGAATCAGGCCCGCTGGGTAACTGCCACACATGTTCTCCTTCTCTGTTTCTCCACTTCTGCTGATGAATCGCATCCTTGCAACGAAGCATTTGTTTCAGCTTTACTTCAATGGATGCTCCAAAGTCTATGTGGCATCACCCAAAAAACCATCAGTTATAATCAGCACTTCCTAGGAGGGGAAAAACAGTTCTTCCCTTCTGTCCTGTATTTAGAATATGAAGTCTCCAGTTAAACGGGCACAGAAGATAGCATGAATAAAGAAAAAGGGAGAAACAGAGACGACTGCTTCCTTCAGTTTTGTTACATGGCACAGAACCTATAAAGCTACCTCACACACCAGAGAAAAAGAAAGAAAATTTCTTTCACAGTTGTGCTGTGGCAGAAAATATGATGACTTCTGCAAATATTCAACTTTTTTAAGTTACTTTTGGATAGATCTTTTAAAACTGAAGTGTCATCTAATATTCAGGGCTATTCAGTGGCTGGAAAAGCAATTTCTCTAGTACTTCTTGTTTACAGCCAGCTAGAAGCTACAAATTTAACTTGGTAGGCATGCACAGTCAGGGGATCCAGTTCCAAAACAGAACATCTCGAGTCAAGAGCTTTGCTAATGCCTCCAGCAAACTTGCGAGGACTTAAGAAAACTGTGAATCATACCGCTTGAGCAATACTTGCATTCAAACCACATTTCATCCTATACCCAGCTGTCTCAACTGAACTTGTAACCATTTCTTCTGTAGAAAGCATCTGAACTGCTGTCTCTCTGTAAAAACTTGCCTCGAGCAGAAAGCAGATAAAGCTCTGCAATGCATCTCTCGAGAGCTACGGAATATGTTGAAGAGAATTAGAACCATAAGCAGGAATCAGTCTGCACTTGGAAGGAAACCTTTCCTATTAAAGATTTGTTTTCTAAGCTGCTTCTTGGTGCTGGTATCCAAATCTCTCCTGTCTGATCTTATCACAACTTGTACCCTGCCAGGCACAGGATTAGAGCTGGCTGGACTGAGATGGTAAGTTATTAATGTGGGTACTTGGAGACATATGTTGAAATTCCTGATCTTCCACTGGCTCTCTGTAACCTGCAGCAGCCAGCTAAGCCCCAATCCACAAAGCAGGTATTTAGGGGCCTAAAACTATTTAATTCCCATTGACTGGTTTTCCAAAGGAAATAAATGGCTCTGTGAATTTGGGCCTTTAGCCCTTCCATGCAGCAGTGCTCATCTATAAAATGGAAGTAAAATCACATCCTACTTCATCTGTACCTCCTAACGCTAAATACTTAAAGAGGTAAATGGATCAGACACCACAGGAACAAAAGGGGCTGCACACATGCTTAGAGAAAGCAAACAAGACACTGAGAAGGTGATGTGGGTTCACAGAGCGCTTGGCACATCTCTCTGGTCAGACCTAGATCAAGGCAGCTATGTTCTGGATAAGAAATATAAGTGTTCAGCTGCTGCACACCATAAAACATCTCAAGGCTTGCGCTACACACTAATTTATTTTGGAAACAGTAGCAAAGTCAGTCTCTCATCTTCCAAGCCTCTGTGGCCCTTCAACTTCATCAGGCCAAACACCCACAGCCAGCGTGTTCCCAGGGTACGCCCTGCGGGATGCCTGCAGCCCCTCTTCCCTGCCTCTCACCCCTCCTCATCTCCGTACCCAGGGGCTTCCTCCGAGCCTCCTGCCAAGCAGGTACTTCTTGCATCTCCCTAATCTTCTCCAACTGATGTGCGGGATAGGAAAGTCATGTCTTTCATCTCTTCTCCACTGTCCTTACTGGAAGAAGAGAGCATTTACATCTCCCTTTCTCTGTTTTCATTCGGGACAGTCTCTCTGCTATCGCTCAGCTGCACGTATATGTATTTGGTTCTTGTTTTCTCATGCTGTTCTTGTTTCTCATTTGGTTCTTGCCCTCTCCCTCCCACACCTATAGGCTCCCTGCATACCCTGTTCCCCTTCCTAACACAGAGGGGTCACAGCATTTCCCCTTCCCTGTTCTTCATCCTTATTTCAGAAAACTCTCAATCTCTGTCTCCCTCCAGGAGCATCAGTCTTCTCCCACCTCCCTCACCACCAGCTCCCCACATCCTCCTCCTCTGTCCTGAGCCAGTGCCTCTGCTTCACGAGAAGCAATCTCTCGCTATCATTCCCCCCACCGAGAACTCTCTCCACACAAGTTGCAGCCTTTGAAATCAATAAAGACCCTTCGTTCTCCTGCGGGTTGAGAACTTCTGACACCTGCACGGGAATGAAGAGTGGGTGGAAAGGGAAGAAAGACTGCAGGCAGTTTCCTTTCTAAGCTCCCCATAGCCCTTGAACATCCCCTACCAGCTGTTCTGGAAGAGCAGCACTGCTTTGACAAAACACCAAACAGTAAAATTACACAAGAGACGGTATCTTGTCAGCCTGTGCCAGTCCCCTCTTCTCTTCCCTCGTACTTCCCAAGAGTCAGACCCACTGTGTTTGGAGGAACCATTCGCCTGCCCAGCATCACGGAGATGCACAGATGCTCCCAAGGCCACCAGCGCACTCTCAGCCACAAGGAATTCAGGTGCTTCGTTTAAGTGTCATTCAGCTGGTGTTAGGTCCCTGTGCAAGCACTGCTCCTTCATACCCTTATGGATCCAGGCCAAACTGCCAAATGCACTTTGGCATTTGGAGTACGTGAGATGGCCCCTGTGGTGGGAACAGGCCTTAGAAGAAGGAATTTGAGAAGGTCATCCCTTTTTTTCAGTTCCATAACCTGTCCCCCATTCCCTAGCCTGTTTTACATCTCATGTAACTAGGGCACGCCTTATAAAAGAAGTTCAGGACAGAAAATCCAAACCAACACTTCGAAAAGACACCCAAACTCTTAGTTTTATTATGAGGCAAAAATGACCTCAAAAACCTGGACCAAACAAATGCCTGGAGTGAAAAAGATGGAATAAATTAAAAGATATAATTACGGCTGGGAAAAGAGGGAAGGAGGTTGCTCAATGGGATGAAAGACGGATTTGAGAAATAAGAAATGAAAGGAGGTGTCAGCTTGAATCAGCCAGGCTGAAAACTGCTGCTGATTTTGACTGACATACTGAGACTTTCCGGTTGCAAACTCTGTCTCTAATAAGCTGCAAATTCAACTCTACACTTTTACTTTGATCCTAATGCAAATGTTTTACAATGGACAGATTTAATGATGTTCAGGTGCTTATTGGTTCTATCGGACTTGATTCTGGAATCAATCTCCTCCTTTAGAAAGCTTGGGTTAATGGCAAAGTTTATTAAACTGCATGCAGTCATTCAGAAAAGATCAATAGAGACATGATTACAGAGCAACCAGAGGATTAAACATGAGATTTATCACAAAATTAAACTGAATTAAATGTTCTCTGATAGCACTTGAAATGCTGTCGATACTCTTAACTGATAATCTATGCTTTCTGTGTTTACTTAACAGGCAGCAGGGATATCTGACTCAAGAAATGACTATAATGTAAAAACATAAGCTGCAAAGATTTGCTGAGAGCATGAAACCTCACCTAGAAAACCATTATTTCTTCCTGTTACAAGAGCAAAAGCATTTTGCTTCTTTGCCCATTTCCTGTTTAAGTTGAGAAGGATACAGTCCACTCACGTACCACACCTCTGCAGCCTCCTTCTCAGGACCATTATAGAATGTACAGTACCCTAAAAGATACTATACAGGGTTTCAACCAAATATTTTATGGTTTCCTCCCATGGCAGTCTTTACCGCATTCAGAATTATTTTTTCCTCCTTTCTCACATTCTTTATGACCTTACTAAAACTTATTCCACACCCTGAGAAATTTGCCATCTTTCCTGCTTCTCCTTTCCCTCTAGCTTAGCCCAGCTCCCTCCCCAGGTTCAGACACTTGGGCCTTCCCTTAATTAGGCTGGCAAAGCACTGTGCAAACTTCTCCGATGTTCTGTTCCAAAACAATTCAGTTCCAATCACAAAAAGAAACAGGAGCACCAGCAACACAGTACCACTGGCCTAAGAAACAGAAAAGGAAGTCCAGAAAAAAAATTACGACAATTTTATACAAAGAAACAGAATTCAGACATTATTCTTCTGGGATAAGATCCATCCCTGCAACAGAGCTGGAATTTCCCAAACTCTGCTGCATCCTGAGATCTGTTATCAGAATCACACACAGAGATTATTGCCATCTGCACTGTAATAATGTGGTGGGCCTGGTTTCGAGGACCAAAACCTCAACTCACAGCAGGAGAGGAGGAGGGAGGGAGGGAGGGGAGGAGCAGGAGCTCATGAGTACACAAAAGACCAGATGCAAAGTAATAACCAATCACAACCTCAACTTTGATAGATTTTCAATGTCTTCATGTTTCTGTGGCTTTCTGAAATGGTCACAACATACAAACTCAGCTGAAGAGCTCCCATAAGAATTAATGTTCGTATTCAAGGCGCAGGGACATCAGCTTCCAGGATGCTTTTTTCCTTCCTGTTTTTCAGAGAAAGGCTGTATCCCACCATCCCCTCCACCGAAAGCTTAATAAACCTTGATAAAACACCTCAAAGGAAACATGACCATCCAACAGCAAATAAACCACCCAAAACAAAAACCACCGAAAAATCCCTCATTGACTATCGTGAATTGATTTTTTACTGACTTAGAGGGGCTTAGCTGCTTTCTAAACAGGCTCAGCTATCCCTAGTGTACTTTGCAAAATTCAATCCAGTAATCCAATCCCAGATGCATTACGTGAAATCTTATTTCTCCAAGCTCTAGAAAAGAACAAGCAAAAGGAAGTCTTTAGGAACATTAATTTGGCAATAAATGCTGAGCCAATTTTGCTTTTGCTGCTTTTTGGGAGGAAAATAGAAGGGGGAAAAAAAAAAAACCTGCTGAGTACTACATCCTCTCATTAAAACTTCACTTGTGGATAAAAAAGGTACCATGGAACACGTACCCTGAAATTAGCCCAGCATGTGCTGCCCCAATAAACAAATCCTCAGAAACGAGATTAGAGTCATTCCCAATAGGTTTCCACTGCAGAAATCACTACCAGTTCTGTCCAGAAAAGGAAAATCTCTGTAATATCTAATAAATGGACCAAAACAGCTAAATGAATAGCAGGGCAATAGCACAGCATGTTCTAGCGGCAACCAATGAAGCTACAGTCAATACACACAGTGGCTGTTAAATTTTACATCAATACCATCACACAATTAAGTCACTGAACGCCTGAGCAGAGTAGTAAAGCACTTGGCGTTATGTGAGCTCTGAGACTGCGTGTGTGAGTAAGGGAAGCAAAGATTCACCATGGTGCTTCAGCATTAGGAGAAAGCCCCTGTTTATCGCTTTCTCTCTGTGCTTTATGGGATGCTCCGCAGATGACACAGATGGCATCAGTAATACACGAGCGCTGACGATCACTCGGCGCCACGACTCCGGCGCTAACCCAAAATGGCAGCTGTTTTGTCAGGAGGGCAAGGACCAGGTTAGCAGCTGCACGTGACATTAAACATCCAGCTCTGACAACGTCCTTCTGTCTTGACTCTCTCCTGCAGGACCCCAGTTTATCTCCATTGGAGCAGGCTGCTGGCCTGGCTTACAGGCTCTCCCTGCTGCTGCCTGGCTGCGGCCCCACGAGCCAGGCTGCCCGGCGGCAGGGAGACACACTGCCCCTAAAAATAAGGATTTCTGACTTCTTGATGCTTACATATGGAAAAAGGGAAGCAAAGCCCACATGAATTCAGTTGCATATCTCAATGTACTACCTAAAAGGTAGGCTGAAGCCAAGCAGGTAATGGGCAAACACAGAGTCAAACTCAAAACTGTGGTTTGCCAGGCAGTTGCTTCCCTGCAACCACTGTTCTCTAAGAAACAAAGGCCATTACTGCTGTTCTTGCTTACGTGAACAAGCAGTGTGTTGATGCTGATATCAAAGCATGGCAGCAGCTGAGATGCAGCTCACGTCTGCATGATGGGCCGATGCAGCCTGCTATGGACAGCACTGAGCTACAGCTGGGCAAGGTGCATGAAAGCAAGTCATTTCTAACGGGAGGCCCGTCCCTGCCAAATGTGCTCCTCTTGTCCTGTCCCACAGTTCAGAGATGCTGGACCTGCTTTGTTCCACCACCTCTTGTCATTAGGCACGGAGATCCAGGGCAAAAGGCAAATGATAACTCAGGACAGGGAGCTGAGAGGGTTTCTGTGGCACCAAAAAAAAAAAACCACTGCCCTCAAAAAGCTCTTGCTATGTGCTCTGTATTTTATTAATTTAATGCTCAGGATAATAAATTTGTCAGTAATGACAAAGAAATTCCCTAGAAACTGAAGTGCTCAAGTGTCATTGAAACTGCATCTATTTAGCAAATAGATGAATGCCTTTCACTGAAGGCTGTCATGTGATTAAGCATCTGTCACGGTCTCACAAAACGGCTGCTCCTACTTCAGTAGCACAGGTAGCTTCATGGCTCTTTTCTATACAGATGTAAAGATGAGCTTGATGTGAAAGGAGATCAGCAACTGAAAACCCAATTAACGAACTGACATATAAGTAGTGGGTCATTCCTACAAGTCTTCTACTCCTGTTGACTTGTCGAAGCTTGGTTTTATAATCAGATTCTTCTTGGTTTTTTACAAAATATTTTTTTGTTTTACAAACAAAAGAGAATAGATTTTGCTTTCTGACTTACTGAAGTTAAATTTGAGTTGAATGGACTCATACCTTCATCACAGGGTGTGAGCTTTTTTTAGAGGGATTCTTCTTTGATTTTAGGGGTATGTAAGTTTTTACAAGGACTGAGATGCTGAAACTATGTTAATAGCTTGATTTCTTAAAAACTCAGGGTGATAAGCAAGTCAACTGTTCTGTTTCTGTTACTTTTAGCCTTCTAACTGCGCAGTACTTTTCACATGTGTGCCCTGCTCAGCAGTCACTGAAACTGGAGGAAGTTTTCTGGGGAATTTCTGTGGGCTGTTTCCTAACGCACACTCCAAGAGGTTAAGAACAGAGAATACAGGGGTTGCTACACAACTCTCTGCTCTCCTCTTTTCATAGCTAAAAATTCACAGAAAGTCCCAGTGAAAATGTGGCTGAATGACACAGATTAGAGAGTTGGTTATCCTACAGGTAGAAGATGTCGAAGATAAAACTTGGTCCATTGGAGAGGGAAAAAAATGGCCATGAAGGGTCTTTTAAAACAAGAAATTGAAACAAGGAATCAGTAGATTCCTTGTACAGCATATGGCTGCACCTCAAACAAATGGTTTGAAAGTCTTTCCCCACAACGCAAGATAAAGAAAGAAAAAGAAAGGAAATGGTCAGTGGGACATTCAAGCTGGAGACACACAAATGTAGTTAATTCTAATTTACACCAGCTGAGAATCTGCTCTAATTAGAGGAAATATTTCTGCACAGAAGAAAATGAAGCAGGAGATGCTCAATCTAAGGACAAGCAAGAGTCAACAGAGTATTAGCTGCTGAGGCTACCAATTACAGGGACTACTAAATATCAGGTGGCAGGGTACAAATGGATCACCTAAGGGACAACAAGCAATAACTTCTTCCTAACTGATTGCAGTAAGTCCACACACTGCTTAGAGCTTATTAGAAAAAGCTCAGAGCTGTATGAGACATGATTATCAGAAATTCTTCCACTGTGGACCCTAAATGTTTAGACCAATATGTTTAAAAGTCTAGACTGCTGAAAATCATATAAAATCAGAAAGTTCCGAGCAAGGCAGAGGAGCAGTGGAGGAAGACAGGGGGAGGGGAGGCCCTTCTCGGCACATTCCCAGCTGAGCACAAGCACACACAGTACCATTTGGGAGGCAACTTTATGTGCTCTTAGTAGTAGATTAATGAATGTAATTACCTAACATTGTAGCTGTGAATGCTGCAAAACTGTAATTTATAGCATGCTGTAAAGTTCTAATGTGTTTTTATGTCCATAAGCTGCTTAACCATAATCTAATGCATTTGTACACGAACACCCTCCTAAGTGGTTCTCAGCTAAGCAGCGAGCACAAGTCCCCCTTGCCTGTATGCTTCTGCTTTACGTCTTGATAAACCAACCTTTCATGTTGGGCATCTGAGCAGACGCAGCTGCTAATGATATGAATAATTTTAAGTCCAGTGGCAAGAACTTCTTTCCTTACTTGACGAATTAAGTTCCTGGCTGGCCAAAGCTGCAGTACTGAAAAGCACCAGTCTCTTACAGGGCAGAACCAGAGCAGTGCAGACGTCCCTGGTGAATGAAGGGATGAAACATAGACCCTTGGCCAGCTGGAGAGCCAGGACTCACTCCCACTTGCTCCCACATCTTGGGCTCTCAGGCCCCTTCTGTCCCTTGGCCAAGGTGAGTACGTGCTGTGTATCTCCTCAACAACCAGGTAATAACATAATCAATCTACAGCATGATGCCATTTCCAGAGAGTATTCACAGTGAACTATCTCAAACAAAACATTTCACCTTCTTTCAGCTGCTACACTCTTCTGCTTGCTGCTGGCAAGATGCTATGGTCACTTGATACCTTCTCTGTTAGAGAGGAGAGATGTGGTCAGGACTCCTGAAGTACATGCTTATTGTTGCCACTAACTCATTTAGGCAAACCATTTAACTTCTTTATGCCCTTGCTTAACCATCTGTAAAATGGGACTAATAATAAACCTCAGAGGGATTTAGTAAGGCTTAATTAAATGGTTTGTAAAGTGCTTTGAGATCCTCAGGAGAAATGTGCTGTGCAAGTGCAAATTATTACTATTGTTACAGTGCTTTCTACTTCCAACACAGTTAAATATTAATGATCCAGAGTTCCTAATGCCCAGTGATACAACTTTCCTGAATAGCAATTTTTTCAGCTAAAAAGACACAGGAACTAGTGGCAGGACATCAAAAAAATTTTTCTTTCTTGCTCATTCATAAGTAGTCTAAAACAGTAGATAAAAGTAAATATTTTAGTATGTATTAAACTAAGGATGTGGATCCCAAATGCACGTGTTCTACATGCAGCCAGTTCAGAGACAAAACATAATGCCAATTACGATCACCAATCACACAATGTTCATGTTACACAGTACCAGAAACCCATTCAGGAGAAGTCAGTATCATAGCTAATATATAATAAATGCTTGTCCTAGTTAAAAATGAACCACTTTGCAGAGATCACGGCATGAGTGACATGATTAACATTCAAGTAAAAGCTTCATCTTGTCAGAATCAACGTCCTGTTAGTAAGACTGCTGTAGGGGGCTAGGGCGAAGTACATCTGGGATTTTACGTATGTCTATTATGATCCAGAAAAAACGTCCTGTAAATTGCCTACAGGCAAGAAACAAACCAGCCACAATTCCTCCTCTTTTGTCAGCCTCTTCCAGGCCAACCTAAAAAAGAAGAAAAATAAGAAAACTGGACTTATGACTTCAGGTCATAGGAGTGGAGCGAACGTGACCTAGTTTGCAATGGATTGCTGCTTGCTTACCCTTTCAGCCCATTGAGCTGCATGTCATAAACTGCAGCCACAGGTACAGCAAGTTCTTTCCCAAACAATGAACTCTTACCTCTCTTGAACGTGTTAGAATCTGTTAAAACAGAACTCCAAATCGCCACTGACGAGTATTTTCTTAATATTTCTCAGTGTTTAGTTAAAATATATAATCATATATTAGAAGCCAAATCAAACATTAAGGAAAGAAAAAAAAAAAAAAAAGCCAGTGCCAGACTTGAAGCTATTAAGGCTACCCCTGCAACCTCAGGTGGTCTCTGCTTTGGAACTGTGGTATGGTGCAATTTTTAGTTATATGGTGAACTATGATTTTTTCTATTTGATCTTCAATAATAGTAATACATAGCGTGTAACTAAGATGCAAACTATTGATAATGAAGTGCAAACATGTTTTTCCCATCTTTATGCACTACAAAGGGAGCCTGCCTAAAGAAAAAATTAACTGATTAAAAAGCACTTCTACTTTACTTTTTATATTACAGGTCTCAAATGTGATAAAAAGAGCAAAGGAAAAAAAAAGCCAAAGGAAAAAACACACAAATAAAAAAAGGAAAAAACATTATCATCCCCAAATGAAAAATCCCCTTTGCACTAAAGCACAAGATATCAGAGCAATAAGAATACACCAGGCAGAAATGTAGCAAGTAGAAATGTGTGGTTTGCATGCTCAGAATTATGAAGTCTTTATTTCGTCTAACACAGGTTCATCTAACTACTCCATGCAATAGAAGACGACACACCTAGGACAAAGAAAGCTTTAATAATAATGATGCATTTTTTTCATTTTATAGACCTTGATTCATGCCACTGAGCTGAGGTGGATGCTCATGTCCTGCTCCTTCTGTAGTCAATGGAGAGACAGGACCAATTCTAGAGGGACATTTCTAGGTGAGGCAGCTGACTGAGGCTGTGGAGGTGTGTGCCTCCTCTCTACCAGTTTTAGAGGGAACCTACAGTGATCAGGTTCCCAAAACTTTGGCACCTTGCTTTGGTGGGATATGAACCATAAAGCCCTCTACTTAAGGGTCTCAAGCTGTTTTCCAGTAAGTTAATTCTCATATAGCCTGTGGAGTTGGCAACAACTATCCCTTCAGCTCTGTGCTGAAGTACAGAGATAAAGGAACTTTCCCAGGTCCTGTATAAAGGCAGGGAGAACACCAGGACTGAAACCCTGCAAACTGTTCTCCTTCCTCCTTCTTCATCACAGAGCAAAAAACATTCTCACTTGCTTTGGTTTTCTATACCTCACTCATCCGATTAGGCTGTTTATTACCGACTCATGCAGCGATGCTGCGCATGGTTCATCCAGTCTATCTGGAATTTCAGACTTCATAGATACAAAAATCCATTGTTCAGAGCTTAAATATCTTTCAACATAGGATCAGTTAACCGTCAATACTTATACAATGCTAAGCTTCCAGAAAAACATCCCTGAGGAACTATTTTCTCAGCTTTGTGCAAACAATCTCAAGGTGACCTGTGTAAATCTTTGATGCTTTCAAACCCAGCCAGAAGAGCTGTTACCACAGCGCAAGATCCATTAGATGTCCATTGGCTCTAAAACAGATTGGCTGAGCCAGTACTGAACAAGAACCTGCTCTTATGGATAGCCCTTTAAAATACCAGCCTGAAAACACAAATCAGGCAACTCCACAGCCTCTAACCACAAGGGTGCAGTTACTTCCAAGCAAATAAAAAGCACTGGGTATTACTATGGGATAATAGGAGTTGCTATCACAAAGGAATGATGCTTTTCAAGACCTGAAGTCAGTGGAAAGTCCCCTCCCCTTTATAAACTTGCTCAACTAGAGCACATTTCACACAGGCAATCCTACATGCCACAGATTAGAAAAAGAAGATTTGTGACAATTTTATGCTAGTAATAATTTTAAACCCATCAATTTCAACATAAGAGTTTCTATGTATTTCAATATTTAATTTATTTAGCCTTCTAGTGTTCCTAAATTAGGAAGACATTTTATTGCTCTGGTTGACATCTTTATGACAACTGAAACTTGGCTTCATTTTTAAAGTGGAGTTTCTGCACCTGAAAAGCTGATTAATGCTTGTGCCCATACTAGAAATGGAAGTGCAAAAATACAGACAAGAGCCACGCACACGTGGTTTGCCCAGGTGGAAAGATGAATATCCTTTTGAGAACTTGTATATATGCACTATATCTTTGTCAGTAAAATGAATATCTAAGATCTTCATCTTTTCCTACTACTCCTCAATTAAAACCTGCATCTGCAACCGAACACTACAATCACTGAATCTGCATTTTTTCCTAAACAAGGATTATAGAATTACTTTACTACATAGACTGGCTGCCAGTTATTAGATTAATAGACTCTCTTTCCGTACTCTGGTTTTAAACTGTAAAGGAGCGAGAAATGCTCTGGCAGCCTTGAGCTCCATCCCTTTTGCCTTCACCAGCTGATTATTTTCAGAATAGAAATGTTGGCCTCAGTCGGTACCAGCAAACAGCCTGACTGCACGTAATGATGATATACCTGTGTGCCTGTACCAGGCCACCTGTTCGCAGCCTCCCAGGAAGCTTTACAGATAGATAAAAAGCTTCCAATATTTTCTCCACATAAACTGCAAGCCATCCATCAAGTTGTTTACATCACACTGAGATATACGCACCTTTATCATTAGAAGAGCTGTCTACAGAAATGGGATGAACACAGAGACATCATAAATCTCACCTTTTAAAAAGGCTTCCTAGATTGCATTATTTTTGTTAACAGAAACCCACCCACGAGCATCCCAAGAGCAGCCGTTAAGGGACACATTGCAACAGGAGAAGGGCAGAAAAGCAGGAGGTTTTTAAAACACAACCAAAATGCTCAACAGAGGGTGTGACAAGGTCTACAGCGGTGGTATTTTGCTTGGCTGAAAAGTTGTCGTTCACAAGCACTCTTGAGGCCAAGTAGCTCCTGCCAAGTTTTTGAGCTACCTACAAACCTTCCTGCCTGGCCCTCAATTTTTTCCTATGAACACAGCCAGAGCATTGCAACCTCGCAGCATTTCACGTTCTTCTGCTGTTTGAGTAAACACAATATGTCACACACAAAAATGTGCTCAGGTTCTGAAGGCGAGTATCACGCAGAATACCCGAGCAGCACTTGTCCTCATCAGAGACTTCACACATGCAGCCAACTAGTCACCTGTCACCACCGATGCTCCCGTAGAGATACCCGCTGCCCTTTCTGCACAGAACAACACACACTACCGAGACCAAGTCCTGAGATCCATCCACTGAGAGGGGAAAATATTCATCTCTAATAAGGAGAAATGAATTACCACAGTTTCCACACCATAGTAATACCTCTTTTAAACCATAAAGCTAGCTGCATCGGACCATATGCCACAGTTATAATTATCCTTTTGAGTTAGAGACTAATAGCTGTATTGATTCAGCAGCTCTTCTTTTAAGCATCCCCTAAAGAAATGAAGTGGGAGAGAGAAGCCTGGGAGAAGGTAATCAACAGTGCCTCAAAAAGCTGTCCAAAAAGGAGGGGGCATGTATGGGGGGAGTGAAAGAAAGCTCATGTCTGCATCAAGTCTGAATTGATGCCCCAAACCCAAAAAGAATCTCGACACTGTGATCATGCTCGAGGTAGGGAAAAGAGAAGTCTCACATCAGTGAGCCAGGGGACTTTGACAAGTATCCAAAATGGACCTACCATATATTTGCTTTGCAAACTGCTTTCCTGTTTATCTGCTAAAATAAATAAGGAAAAACAGAATTTGCTGTTGCAATCTTCTTTCCTTTTCTTGAGACATATATTCTCTCACAGACTAATAATTGCTTTTTGATCACAGCATTCAGACAAAACAAACCACTTGAGAAAAAAATATGCAAAAATAACAACAGATTTTAAATGAAGTCTGCACCTTAACATGAGCTACACAGAGAATCAAACAAAAGCAAATTAGAATTGGTACGGGAAGTGGCAAAATGCATTACTAGAGATGTATATGAAATTACAAAGATGACCAGAACACAATCTGCTGGCTCCCTATGGTGTCCCTTTGCTGTGACCCACCCTGAGCTGTGACCATGGGAGCTGGAATCCCTCGTTTTCCTACTCAGGACCCTGCAACAAACAGCTGCAGATCCCAAACCTCACGCTCCACCATAGCAGAACTGAGTTGGTTTTGTCACTATATGGGGAATAAGTGCAGTTACTGGCCTTAGAAGTCTGAAATAGATCATCTTCTTTTTTAAATGCAACTACATATAAAACTACAGCATGCATTTGCTATTTCAGTAGGAATGTTTTTAGCCATGACAAGCTGAAGAGACAAGAAAGAAAGGATTTCAGTGAGAAGTAATAGCTTTTATGAGACCCATTGATATCCAAGGAAGGAGAGAGAAGCTTCTGGGCGTGTATGTCCTCTATGAGGCTTGTGTGGCTAAAAGCCTGCCTGGTTTTCCCAAATGCCACATAACAAGGGCTAAGGATCGGTAAATCGTGATGGGAAAAGGCCCCTGAATTTGGAAGAATAAAGACAGACATTCCCTCCACTGCCATTTTCTCTCCTTGTCAAAAGCAAGCCATCTCCTGAGGAGCAGAGAGAATAAATCTCCCTAGTACGTAACACTAACAGTCAAAGCATCTTTGGTACTGTCCCAGGTCTTTTACTGGAGCGTTGATAAGCAGAATGATAAAGCCCAAACAGCACAAACGTCAACGAAAGGCAGCTCAATGAAGAGGATAAGGCTCTATGTACTAACGGCATCTCCTTTTCTTCTCTTTCTCAGATGCTCTGTTCTGCGGTTGCAGTTTGGTCCTGTATGGCTGTGCACGTATGCAGCACAGAACACCAGACAGAGAGAAAAAGTAACGGTTTCTAGCAGTGGCCCATTAGAAGGTCATTGATTGCCACTCTGTACAGCCGGTACGGAAACCAGTTGGAAGAGCTACTGAAGGAAGGGACGTTCCAGCTTTGGGGAAACAAGTTTTAATCAGATGGAACGAAGTACTTGCCTCTGATAACTGCATTTGCAGAAATACAAGCCTGAATTCAGTTTTGCATTTGCAGAAAAATATGAAAAATTCAGTTTCACTATACACCCGTTCAGGCCAGTTTATCAAACTCCAATAACAGCCATATATTTTATAAAGTCCCTATGTTTAACAGCTCTGTGTTGTCATCTGAAGTTATAAATTGCCTCTCTTTAATCTACAGGGCTATGATATTTTTGTGGCATTGACATTTTCCTTTCAGGCAAATCAGTTTTTCCTTCGTTTCAAATGATAGTTGCTCATTTTATCTGCCCTTTAAATGTTTAAAAAGAGTCAAACTGGATTTAAAAAAAAAAAAAAAACACCACAAAAAAACCCAGTCTTTTCTGGATTTATGTGTTTCTCTGATGTATTTTCCATGCTCTAACCAATCAGATAAGCTCCTTAGTTCCCTCCAGTGAGGCATTATTGAGTTTTTATTTACGTTTCTCCTTGTTTAGCCCCCCAAGCACCAATACGCTTGTACCAATGACTCAGCTTCAACTCCCATTAAGGAAAGAAAAAGCCCACAAATGTGATCAGCCTTGAGATTTCCCAGGATGAGAGAGCTTCTAAGCCTTCTACTCTGCTCTAAAAACCTTTGGTCTGACTTTGCTGGCGCAGTGCTCTCCTCCCAGCTCTGCTCCCCCATGTGGGTCCAACACAGTCTGAAGACCCCTCACTGCATTTCACACTCACTTGCCGACATCTGATAGACAGGAGGAAAATAAGGAAAACCGGCACTGAGCAATGAAGGCCAAAGATAAGTTAAAGACCAATAAAGACCGTAACCTCCCATCTTTCAAGACAGCCCCAAGTTTTGTACAAAGCGTTCCTCCTGATCTACACTTACTAAGCTCCTCTTTCCTCTCCCAGGGCAGGGAAACACTTGCACATACTTTTAGACTAACAGTCAGCTTCAAATGAACACACTGTGGCTCCCTTTACATGGTAAGATTCCAGCTCTTTTGTTTAAAGTCAATCTTAATATATTTGTCTATTTTAATTGGTGCAGAATTGTTCTCAAAAACACTGCATCCCATCAAGCTCACTGTGAAAAGTCTGAAGATATTTGGAGTGTTAACAGAACGCTGATCTCCCTTCCAGGTGAGGGTCAGTCCTCTTGTCACAAGTTTAGCTTTGCAGGAGGGAAGAGGGTTAATTGCTGAAGCAGCTCCTGGCATCAAATAAACCTTGCTTATACCCAGGAACAGCCTGAATTGCCATCAAGCAATCTTCACTGATCCCCAACAGGATTTTTCCCACCTGAAGGGCACATTCCATCAATATAAAGTCTGATTAATTCAACTGGTAATGCTGATTTATCTTCTGAGGTTTTATGCCTGCTACAACTTAGATCACCTATGGCTGAGTTGGGATTTTTCCCCAAGGTCAGCCAAGAAAACAGGCAGAGCAATGCGTAGGGAGCCGAACTTTTCATTAGTTGGAAACTATTAGTTTTCCCTGCACAGAAGAAACAGAAAATGTCTGTATGTCGTAACTTCCTGGAATTAAAGGTCATCACAAATCTCACTGCTCTGTACTCCAGGTGGAAAACACATGAATTCATGCCTAAATATAGAACATGCCCTACAAAAGCAAGATACTCACTGCATGTACACCTGCAGTAAAAGCTGTGTGTCAGTCCTATCACTTAATTTGTGCTGCCACAAAAATCTGTGTTGCTCCTACTCCTTAGAGCTGAGACTAGATTATTAATAACAGCTTCCTTTCACCCTGCACAGGCCTATTCTCATCCTGCCCCCTCTAATCTTCCATATTCTTTACTGAGCTGTGTTCTACATATGGTGATATTATGTCACATTCATCATCACAGTATCACTGAGGTCAGCTTGCCACTGACAGGTTCCCGAAAGAAAGTAAAGAAACTATTTTACCAGATTTTTACCTGTCACCTGTGCAGTTATATAAAGAATGGGATAACATCACAGAGCTTCATCCCTAGGATTCATCACTGCAAGACAACAGAGAATCCTGACTCAGCTGCTGGTTGTTATGACCTGGAACCTACTAAGACAAATATAACATTTTCAGGAACCTAACACCTGCGAAATTCATTCCAGACACCTTACGAGATACACAGAAAACTTCCTCTAATGCTAACAGCCACTGCCATGACAAGCCCCTTGATTTCTCTAAACTCAGTATGCTTCTAAGTGGCTATTAACATCTGTGAATAACGAATATTAAGAAGGCATTACACTGTCAGCAAAAAATCCATCTCCTTTCCCATATATGGGATCATACTATACGTTTCAAAGAATTAGTTTGCCGTATAAGACAGCAAATGTGCTATAAACAGAGTCATCTATGTAACCCAGGCTGGACTGAGGGGAGAGCCCTCAGTTCCAGATCTTTCAGTTGTATGTACACAAGATCAAAGCCAGGCCTTCTGTGGCCTAGGGGTCGACAAAAACATGCTGCTCTCTATCCTTGCCCTTATACAAACTGCATATTTATAGTAAAAAAAAAAATATATATATATATATATTTAAACAAACAAAGCAGCCCCTTTGATTTTTGCACTCCTCCGGAATCCAGCCCCCTCAGCGGATGCCCACACCAGCTGTACAGCTCTCTCTGCTCACGGGTCAGTGTTTGAGAACTGGGTGGACAGTAGGTCATTTCAGCCCTTCGCCAAGAAAGTAGTACACATACAGCGTATGAAACAAGGGAACAATGACCATCCAGTGCAATTTTACATTGCATTTGCTTGTGCTTCTGGTATTTGTTTTCATCCTACAGAGATATTAAGGCAATCTTGTTCCAAAGCAGAACTATGTGTTTAAGACCAGAGCAGGGGAAAAATAAAACCCATTCCTCTTAACACTAAAGGTCTCAGTACATAGTAATAACTAATGGCAATGCCTGAACGTCTTCAAGTTAGATTCTAGCTCAATCATCATCATATTTACATAGATTAACTCTGGCTTGTAATCTTGGATCATCACAAAAAGCAATAAGGGAGGAAGGCAAGCAAACGTTTATTACCAAAGCCATGCAAAACATCTGAGCTGTTCAGTTGTATGAGAATCACCTCTTCTTGAAAATCCAAGACTACAAATCCCAATTAATAGCTCTGAATACATTGAATGACTGAACTAGAATCTACTTGAAAATCATTCACACATTGCTGGTATTTGTTATTACGAGGAAGTGCTGAGACATGCGTATTTAGTGCTTACAACAGCCAACAAGTAGAAGAGAAACACCATAAAGAGGGGAGGAGGGAATGACTGGATGAACATGTACGTGAGCTTAGTTTGTATTCAGCCGTATCAGCTCTCCGTGCACAACAGAGGGAAGTAGTTTTTAGGAGCAATATGAATGACGAAAGGTGTCAGGTTGGTCTCCAGTGGCTACAAGGGCCCAGAAATTCAAAGGTGTGAACATGACCTTGTCATCAACAGCTATTAAGCAGACAAATGTAACTAAAGGTTTACCATAACAGAGACACTAGCCTACACAGTCCCCTGGCAACACCAGCTGAACTCTTTAAATAACCTTTCGTGAAAGATTTAGGAAAACCTGCTGGTACATTTCATTTTGCAATGCTTTAAGTAGAAGTCTTTTGTTTCAAGTGACACTTCTTGCCTTTTCCTTTAGTAGTGAATAGTCTTTACAAGGAAGCAAAACTGCGTTGAAATGTGTTAACTGGGATCGGTGACAGGCGTTTTTTAGGGGACACAGGGAGAAGTCAGGTGAGACCGGCTGGAACTGCGGCAGCTACACCACTCGCTACGGTCTGAATCTACGCTCTTAAAGACAAGATCACAACATGATCTAAGGCTAAGAAAAGAAAGCAAAGAGAGAAAATGTGGCTTCCACCCTTACACTACTGCTGGCTGACAACCACACTGCTGCACAGCACATGCTCCAACCAGCCACACACAGATCCTGGGGCACAGGGACATGCCCTACCTACATCAGGTTGTTTAAAGCACCAGTTTTCACTGCTTCTCCAGTTACAGGCTCACAGTGCCACTGCAAGAGCCAGAGGTGAGATTCTCATTAAACAGAGAGCAAAAAGAAGCAGCAAAGTTGGAAAGAGAAACATAAAACAGCACTGGAGATCGATGGCTAGCAGAGACCCAGCCTCACTATGTGGGAGCTGCATGCATGGGCTTCCTCCTGTCATCCAGCACGTTCAAGATACACTTCAGGACCAAGACAACAGTGACAGGCTATTGCAGCTTCTAGGAGACACTCAGGATGGCTGCTCTGCAGAAAACTTCTCATTTACTCTTTCTCAATTTTTTTTTTAACTCATCTCAATGGTCTTTAATGACCTCAACATGGGATGACAAGCAAAACAATCCTATCCCTCCTGCCCATGAATTTTGTCCACTGTCCAGACTATCACTATCTGGCTGGTCTTTTTCTAATCTCTCTCTTCATTGAGACAAAAGTGCTATCCCCATTGCTGGAGTATATCAGCAGATTTTAATCAGGCTAGCTTTCCTTCTGTAATCTCCATGCAGCAGTTTAAACTGGACCCCTGGTCGCTGGGACAAGTCAGCCTACAGACTTGTGTTCAGCAATGGTCAAAAGGGAATCTAGCATTAGTAACTGAAAGGATTTTCATGCCAGTTCAAAAGAAAGCTTAATCCTGGTATAGTTCTCTGCTTTCCTTCATTCCTCAACACAACATATTGATTTGGTAATGCACATGAATTCAATGCATATCTCTTACAAAGCAGATGAACTGCACAGTCCCTCTCTTCCCTCTCCCTTCTGCTTCCATGCAGAAAATTAAAGATCGAGGCTTTCACAGCCTGTACTAAAACCACTGGCTCAGATGATGAGTGAAACACTTCTTTTGGAGGATTAACATGGAGTAGATGGCAAAGGAATGCAATTACATTTTGGTTTCAATGACATTAAGCACGAAGAGTATCCTTAGTTTAGGGAACCTGGCCGTATCAAAATTCAGTTGATAATAGAGATGATTAAGGAAAAAAAAAACGACTTTTCACAGAAATATGCAGCTCTTTGCAAAGAGAGGACTAAAGGCTGCTGTGATCCTCTCCGGAGGCAGCGATGAATACCATCTCAACCCAGAAGTACAGGCAGCCCGAGCACGATGGCAAGGGTGGTTTCCTTGAACCAGAAAGCACAGCGGGAGATAAGGGGGTTTTGATCATGACCTCTGCGAAGAGGAAAAAGGAGCATGAGCTGGGTGTCAAGTCTGAATGAAGTCTTCTCTGATGGAACAGGGAAAGTAAGAGCAAGGACAGCTAACAGATTCATAGGGAATGAAAGATAAGCAGAAAAAGAAATGACTGGAGAAACAAGAACTATGGAGAAAAACACCTGATGGACAGAGAGGCAGTGTAAATCACCCTGGGAGGCTGAAAATGGCCAGGAGAGGTGAAAGGAAGGGACTGCAAAGCTCTAAGAAGCCTTAAGCATCAGGGCAGGCATGCAAGAGCTTTGGGAGAAGCCTTAAACATCCTAGAGCAAATAGACAGATCAGCCTAAAGAAGCCCTGGGGCAGCACAGGGTCTGGGGAGGTGGGGAGATATAAGGCTCTTGCCTGTAGAAGATAGCGGGGAGGAAAGGAACAGGGAAGCAGCACAAATCAATGCAGAGACAGAACTGACACAGAAGAACTGAATTAGAAATGGTGGCCCCTGGGAACAAAGTGCAGATAGCCAAAGGGCATGTGAATGGCTAGCATGGCACAGAGAAGGACAAGGAAAGAAGGGATGCTAAGTGGTTTCTGAAAAGCACCAAGCAGAGGGACTGCTCTAGCAAAGAAGACAAGAAGCCCATCTTAGCTACCATTCTCCCTCCAACAGTGATCACTGCCAGCTGCTTTCCAAAGGAGGAATTAAAGATACTTTAAGCAGTTTTGCTAGGTAATCCATAGCAGTTCATGGAAATAGAAATGTCTTATTGACTCTCAGCTGCTGTTCACCTTCACATACCCATGAACAATGCAGCAAGGAGGCGCCTGCAAATTTTTAATAGTTAGAGCCAATATTCACAGAATCAAACTGGAGCAAAGCATCACTGTCAGATTGGCAGGTACTGCATCTTTGTGTCTCTGAGCACGTAGTGCAACCCAGTCATCAGCAATGGCTCATGTTTCATTTATCCCCATCCATTTTAAACCAGAAAAAATAAAATAATCTAAAAGAGAAAGCCTCAGCTAAAGCTAAAGACTGCTATTTGCAAAGGCACAGTATACTCTTTGCAAACACGGGGCTAAGAAATATGACTAAGATCCAATTGTGGATTTCTGACTGAACTCCCCAGCAGAATATATACAAGGCAATCACCTGTAAGCAAAGATATTGTAATGCCAAATGCTCCTGGGATTGTCTCCTAACTTGAGAAAACTTTAATTCACAATTTCTATCCCTGCTTCACCAGTATACTGGAAGAAAAAACCCACCCATTTCTAATGCAAGAATTCTCCCTCTGTTGTGCACTCCATCTGCCACTATGGGGTCCTGATCCAGCACTGCTGCTCTTAAGCTATCACCACCCTGCTGAGATAAATACCAGTGAAAAAGCAGCATTTAAACTACCTGCAAAAGCCAGCAGTCAGGCAAAGGCCACAGATCCCAGTAAAAGGTAAAAAAAAAAAACAAAACAGAATTAGATTTATTAATTAGTTATGTCACTTCTCATTGAGTACAATAGTAGGATTTAATGAACACTGACATACTAATACTCTAGCGGACTCATTTAAAAAAAAAAAAAAGAAATTAAAAAAAAAAATCAAGCCTAAGGGGTCAGCCCATGAAATTAGAGGGGGTTCTGCTGCCTTTTGTTCATTTGCAAGGACAGCCTCAGCAGGGCAAAGCCAACTGCGTAAGTACACGAGCCAAAAGTCCAGCATAAACACCAGCCTACAGAAAAAGTTAACTCTCTTTTGTTAGCACCTTTCCTGAAGAAGTAAGAGCAGCTACTTGTTACTAGAGAAATCTCATAAATTTCTGGTGAAGGCGATGTTCCAAGTTGATGGCCCATTTGATGGGCAGGAAGGACACCCTCTTCCACACCCAGCAGCTCACCACACTCGCAGCCAGGCAGCACAGAGGGGCATGTCTCTCCCTAAGTGAAAGGAGCAAACACCTTGGAATATCACTAACAGGTTTTTTTTCTTCCTTTTCCCAGAAGTGGGTCATTAATTGCTTTCCTCCTTAGTGAATCCCAAATGGAAGCACACATATTTGCTCAGTGGAAGTCTCTGCTTTTAGATTTTACCAGCCATGAAATTGCTGTGACTAACATGCTCCTTTACTACGGGTTGATGTGTCGGCCCAGCAGAAAAGGATTCGCTTTTCGTGGTGGTACAAAACTTTATCATCCCTTTTGCCACACAGACGTAATAAAAGGGAAGTACCCAGTTAACACGCTTCCTACGATGCTTTCAGCCCACTCTAAAGGGAAAAAAGGCATTTTTAAGCTCTACCATCTGCCAATTCCTACTTGGCGAACTATTTGCAGGTATGGCAAAATATTTCACTGCCTTGCTATCCCATCATGACTGTTCTTAAAGACTCACTTTCTAACCCAATATATCAGGAGGTGCCCAGCTTTTGAATTCAGTTTGATATACCTCTCTGACAAGACTTACTAGATTTTCTTTCTTCCTTGCATTTAACTCCGTGAAATGTGCAGTGCTTTAAAACACCATCACTATTATTAAATTTTAAGTATATGGTAACTGGAGATGTATAAAAGATAGCTTTAAAGAATCCCTCCGAGACAAAGCACTACATTTTGGTACACCATCTGATAAGTATCTCAACAATCAAGCATTTAAACCTTGGCTGTAATTTCAGAAAAGCCACATATAAAACCTTATTTACAGCTGTACCTTTCCCCTCTTTCTCTCCCCCCACTGAGTCACCCTGGTCTGTTTAGTCCTTAGAGGGGCTACGCATGAAGGACGGCATTGAAAATACTATTTCAAAAAAATACATATATATATATAAATATATCTCATAATTTAATGCATAAGCCGTAAATCTCTCACTCATTCATACCATGAGGCCTATCAGTTAAAAACAGATAAAGTCATTGAAATGAACTTTCCATACAAATCACTGGATAAGATACCAGAGAGTCCCATCATTACTTAGTGCACATTCAGAAAAGCAAAGGGGCCTCATCAGGAGTTAGTACTTCACAATATGGAACCGTGTGTGAACTACTAACAACCTTTTCAACACTGTTAAATTTAATTTTAATTTTAATTTACTATGTACTATAGAAATTGTATTCCACTTGCTGCATCTGGTACATCATTAGAAGCTACACATCCAACTTAACACATCTTGTCTGATTTCAGAGACCACAGACTACAACTGATTTAAGTACTAGTGATATATCTGTACCCCTTGTGCCTTTCTGAAGTTTAGATGACCCTCATTTCAACCATCAACAGATAACATCAGCATCAGAAGCACGAACTTGCATCTTAAACTCAAAAAGTAACTTTTCAGGCAAGGAACCACAATACACCACCTTTCTTCCAGTTGGCCAAAATGAACAGAGATCTCCAGAGACTGACCTGTGCAGAACCAACATGCCTGGCTTGTTGGCCAAACAGTCTGGGAATCGAGTGCTGAGGATTTACTAAGAACATGATCTGCATTTTGATCTTTCTCCTATAAAATGGTTCACAGAATGACAACACTGGGTGACTGTCTGCCTGCGAGGCCTTGTTAATGCTGTGCTGGTTGTGTTCAGAGACACTGCTCATCACTCACAGTAGCAGGGTGTGAAAGTGGTCTGTTGGTTTGACAGAGGCACCTCCTGTAAATGTCAGTGGTTTTTTAAAGGTTAAGTAAGCATCTTGAGAAAGGCCTCCATGCTCATGCACTACACCTTAGTGCAAGCTGATAAAGGATTATTGAAAAAAAAAAAAGAAGCCTGCAAACAGATAAAAAGCTCACAGGTTGATGTTAAACAATTAGTTTTCTGTTCCCAGTGTTCAGTAGTAGATTACCAATGGCAGATTTACCATTGTTAATTATCAGAGCAAACTACTAAAGACTGTTTTCTTTTGCCTAATTAATTACTTCATCTACAGCAGTATGTTAATCCATATACACGATCATTTCTTAAAGCTACGGAAGCTTCTCTTTGAGTGCCCCTCAGGTAAGAATTAGCGGTAACAAGGACCCAGCAGCTTGGTGAATCGAGCCTGGAAACAAGCCCTAAAACCTTATGGGAGCTCTGTGCTGTACCCTAAGCTTTATTATTGAGGTTACCGGAAGGGAAACAGGAGGGAAAAGCAAGCACCAAGAAAAAGTCCTGCTCAGGAAAGACAGCCCCAGCAGCACACCTCTTCTGGGTTCGCTGCAGAAACACCAATGTGGAAGTCATCTTCCCTCACCAACAAGATCTGAGATCTGGTATTGCACACAACATCCAGGATGAGAAAGCTGGCTTCAACACACTGTCTACCTACCTTCTCCCATTCTCTGGTAGCTCCCCACCCACCCCACTATTAAAGGACCATAAAATTAGAGCAAACTAAATGGATGCCAACTATTGCACTATGAAAAGAGGAAGAGATTTGTTCTCTTCAATGGGGACAGAAGACATAAGAAGGGAAATAAGAGTCAGAGAGTAAAAAACCACACAGCTTCACCCCTACAACCCTGTGAGTCCTGCGTGAACCAAGCAGAGGAAGGAGCACAGCAGCAATCCCACAACAGCCCACTCCTCATTTCTTCTAACATCTCTGCACTCCCTTCACTGTCAGCTGCAAGATCGAGCACAGAGACACAAATAGTCCAAAGAGCAGTTCCTGGAGCTGCTGCTTTTTACAAATATAAATGTTAACAGAATAGCTCTGAGAATACAAGCTGTACAGTATGGTAGATGTGGGGACAGGCAGTTCACATGACCTGAACTACAAGCAAACAATTTCAAAAATCAACCCCAGGTTATCAGTAAAGACAAAAAACAGAGTGTTTTGTGAATTAAAGCATTCTTGTCGCCAAAGGCTTGCCAAGTGACTTGGAGCAACTTCCCTTCATGCCGTCTCTCCCTCCTGCACCCATCTTAAACTGTTCTCATTCATGTTGGTAATAGAATTCATGTGCGGTTCAGAGTGGACCAGCATGGCTTATTCTGGAGCTTCTACTCGAGTCTGACTTCTCAGATGTAAGACGTTTTCAGTCACCTAAAGCAGCATAACGTATGAAAAAGTCTTAATTTTTATTGAAATTACTTTGAAATATTTCATGGCAATTTTTATCTATCCTTGAAACAGTGTCAGAGTAGACACTGCGGTAGGTTCAGTATGAACCTAAACAAAAGACAGTACTACTTTTGGATAAATTTGCTCTCTGCAATTTCTGCTGGCTGGTATTTGTAAGGTAACAATAACAAGACATGACTTCTGAAGAAAAACGCGCTGGTATAATTTGAATGAGTAAAATCAAACTATTCAGTCAGATTTTTCAGAGGGGGGTTCACATTCTTTGCATTAGTATAATATTTTGCAAATCCTCTAAAGTGCAGCAGCACACAAGGATGTGGTTTGTTTCTCTTTCAAACAGTCATCTGCAAGCAATTTCATTCAGTTAAGTATCAGAATTAAATTTTAGCCATAGTAGTGCTTCTGTGCAAAGGAAATGATGTTTTAAATAGGCATGCAGATGTGATCCTGCAGATTGGGGTTTAAAAAAAAAAAGTAAATAACTAAAGGGGAGAGAGGCTGTCTACACAGGCACTTATTCCTGAATTGCTATTCCCACCTAGTTCCCTGAACAGACTATTTTACTCCAAAATAAAAGTTCTTTATACTGAGTTAACTAAAACCACTTCAGAAATATAACCGAACTATTATGGAAGAAGCTTTTCTTACTCCCAGAAAAAGATGATAAAATTAGTAAGAAATACTCTGCTTCAAATTCAAAGGTGTTTTTTTTTTTTAATTCCTACTAATTTCTCTGTTTAGATAAGCCCAAATAAAGTTGTGATAATAAAGTATTCTCAGCTACCCCATCCTTTGAGACAGAAACAGCAGGTAACACCATTTCACAGGCAGAGCAGCGAGGCTTCCTAAATTTCACAGAATCACAGAATGTTAGGGATTGGAAGGGACCTCGAAAGATCATCTAGTCCAATCCCCCTGCCGGGGCAGGATTGCCTAGACCATATCACACAGGAACGCGTCCAGGCGGGTTTTGAATGTCTCCAGAGAAGGAGACTCCACGACCTCTCTGGGCAGCCTGTTCCAGTGTTCGGTCACCCTCACCGTAAAGAAGTTTTTCCTCAAATTTAAGTGGAACCTCCTGTGTTCCAGCTTGCACCCATTGCCCCTTGTCCTGTCAAGGGATGTCACTGAGAAGAGCCTGGCTCCATCCTCTTGACACTTGCCCTTTACATATTTATAAACATTGATGAGGTCACCCCTCAGTCTCCTCTTCTCCAAGCTAAAGATTTGGGTTAGTACAGCTCTAATGCAGCTATGAAGGATTTCCCATAAAAAACTCTGTTCGCTACCAAAACCCACTGCTGGTGGCACCCCTCCGGATGGAGCTAGTTCAAGTCAAGCCCACTGGAATGCGCAGGACTGGCTTCAACTACCAGGGACCAGACGAAAGCAAATTCTGAGAGAATTTAAGTACAGAAATGTCCAGACAAGGACAAATACTTAAATGCCTGCTATAACCACCCCTCAACCCAACAAACACAAAAACTGTCATCTAAGATTTAAGGGAAGAGTTCAAGTGGGACAGAAAGCTCAACTGACCCTGTGTTTTCCAGCTCTCATTCAAACAGCTGGTGCCCAGAGCTATAACATATTTTGGAGTGGAGGGCTTCTATACTCTTTTTGTGCTCCCACAACACCTATTTTGGGATGTGGAAAGACTTCAAAAAATTATTTTAAGATTTTCTTGGGAAAAGTCTTTCTTTTGTCCTAAGGCAGAATGGTAACATTTTGATATGTCAGAAAAAAAACATTTGCAGAAGCACCAAATCATCGCTTTTTCATTTCAGTTCTGTATCTGGTTCAAGGAAGAGGAGCTCTGCTTCTCATGGGGGAACGTCTCTGACGGAAAAAGTCTTCTGGGACAACGTCTGCATGCCCCATACCAGGGCTATGCTAACAGGCACAATCTAGCTTGATTTTACCTGGAAAATGAAAAGCTCTGTGTAGCTCTTAAATATTTTATTATTGAAAGGGGATCATATCCAACTGAGAGCTTTGTTTACGACTTGGCAAAGTAAATGGAAAATATCACATGTTGATATTTGCGTTTATCACCTCTGTGCATTGGGAAATGGGTAACCACATGCACAGAGCCTAAATACTGGCAGCAGTCAACAGCCAGCTAACCACCCCCCTCATATTCAAGCCGGTATCTTTTCAAAACCATTCAATTCCCAAAATTTAAATGCAACAATACCTTTAAATCAGAAACAAACTCTCTAGTGTTCTGGGAATGAAATAGTGCTAAACTATGCAGTAATGCCAAGTAAAAAAATACCTCTCTCTCTATAATAAGCCCACAGGAGACCACAGCCCCTTACATAACTATTTGCTACTGTGGGATTATTGCTGAATTATTGCTCAAACACAGCCTAATAAAATTTGAGTAAAACCAGAACCATTCCCACTGTTGTTATCAAAAGACTTGTCTGTATCTGCATAATAAACTCTGTTACAGGGAATGAAAATGAGAGCATAAAAAAAAACACTCTGATGAATATCTTCCTAACGAAAGTAAAATATTTATCACTTAACAATTCTTACTTATTGACTCCAAATAAAATATTTGGGGGTTAGATGCCTAATGGCTGCAGAATTAAAATGTGTCTTTTGATCAGAACATTGAAAAATTAAGAGTTTTTTATTTAAATTAAGGATCAAGCTAAAACAAGCCTTGTGACAATGAACAGCATTTCTGTGGTCCACTAATTCAAAACACTGCTTGACTTTTAGACAGATCAAATCAGCCTATTCTAAGGGCTAAATATGTATGCCATGGTTTTATGCCTTTTTTTATTATTTGTATTAAAGTAACACATGAATTAGCACTATTCTGTACTGCTAAAACATGAATGTGAATGCCCTAATTGCAGGCGATTTAAAAAAACATGGACAAAACTGCCATTTAATTCTGTGGTACAATGACAACTTTATAACCTGGAGCCTTCACAGCTTGCCACCAGAAAGGTGGAGAGGGGAAAAAAAAAAAACACAAATCCAAAAATACAACAACAGCAACAAAAAAAAAAAACACCATAAAAAAAGAACTTAAGTCTATTTCACAGAAGACAAACGAAGGCATCTAGAGAACAAGTGGCATGCCCAATGTCATATGGTTATTAGGAAAAGAGCCAGGAATGGAATTAAAGTGTTGATCCACTCTTAACTCCCAGGTTTTCTGGTCCATAACCATTTTTCGTCTTCCTTTAAGTCCTCGCCACCCCCCAGACACATTACTCACAGCAGTCCTGAATTCCAGCTTATTGATTAAAGTGATGGGCAGAGAGTTACTATTAGTCCAGGCTCCTCCGCCAACTCGGGGTCTGACCTCTGACGTGGGTGTTAATCTCAGCACTCTGAAGTCCTCTGTTAAAGGTGCTCTGAGCGAGAACGGTTCAATTTTCATAGTCTGTTGAGCACCCACGCTTCCCATCAACATCAAAAGAAGCTATGGGTGCTTCGCTTCTCTACAAGTCGGGCCATAAGTTCAAAGTATAATGATCACTGCAGAATGGTACCATGCTAAGTGGAGTAGTAGCTGCTAAATGAGAGCTGTTACAGTTGACGAGGTCAATGTAATTTTACTGCTGTGCTGTTACACCGAGAACACTCGCACTCAGATGCTTGCAGTGTTTCCTGGGAGTTAAAAATGGATTTTTACAGTCCTCCTTTACTTTGTCGGTTTGGATGACAAGTAGCAAATGAGCCTTCTCTCCTAAAGATGGCGGGGGGCAAGGGGTAGATGGAAATTCCTTGGTCTCATTACTTGTGTTTCATTAAAAATAAATAACATACTTAAGGGAAAAAAAACAATATTACCAAAGGTAAACATTCCAGGAGTTTCAACTAATGTTGACACAGCACAAAACACATGTCAAATATTTGTCAGTGAACTTTTAAATGCTATTTACAGGAACTTTTGTTTGTGGGTTTTGTTTTTTTTTTTTTAATATTTTGACACTTTGTCAATATTTATTCCTTTTCCAAGATAGGCTTTGGTTTTAGCTGACAACCATTTTTTTTATTTAAACCACACTATTCATGTACTAAGTTTCAAAAAAAAAAAAAAATGTTTCTGAAAGCATGTTATCCCCAGCATTTAACCACCAGCTTGTCATATCGCTGAGCCCTCTAACCTCAGCACTTCAATAATAGACTTACAGCAACCACTTGCTTAAAAGAAGAGGGGGAAAAGGGCACGTTTTTTGATGACAGAAAGATGGCATTTTCACATTGACAGAAAGATTTATGATATTTAAATCATTCAGCCAAACTACTACAATGTAATTATTGAAGTTCAGATGGCTATCCTGTATTTAAATGCACAAATATACTCCACTGCAGCTACTTGCAGAAAGCTTTGATGGGCTAATTTGCAATAAAAAGTAAGATCACAAGGAAGAACCTTGAGGAGTCAAGTTGGCTGGTGTGATGTTTAAAACACAACTTTGATTTCTCTGCCAGCTATATTGATTGTGTGAGCTGGCCATGATACCGGGCCAGTTTGTACATCTCCAGCTAAGCTACTCCGCTCACATGATGCTCCATGAAATCTCTCCTAACTTTTCTTAATGATATTCAGGCTTAACATCATGCTAATAAACACCAACTAAAATGCCCTGATTTTTCTAGGACAAGCAGCCCAAGGAATACCCACATCACCTATTTGGAAGTCATATGAATGTGTTACAGGGACAGCCATTGTCAAAATTTGCTTTTAGGCTTCTTGAAAGCTGGTGGGAATTTTGAATTTAAGTCAAAATGCTGAACTCATGTCACTCTTAACAGGGTCGGGAATCTTGCCAGAAAACATCCCACACTAGATTGAACAGTTTCTTAGTTCCAGCTCGCAGTTTAAATGAAAAAACGCTCTGACACCAGAAGACATCCTTCCTGCGTTTCACCATTGGGTGGAAACTGACCTCAAAACTACATAAAATGCAGAGCATTAACCACCTTTTCTGGAAACTCAGCAAGTAATTGTTTGGTTTTAGCTGAGGTTTTGGGCCAGGATTCAGCTATTTCAACAGAACTGTCCTGTCCGTGCTCAAAACCAAGGAACAGAAACCACCACCACCCAGCACAGCTGATTTCTATCAGTCAGATCTGAGATAATGCAGGACAAGTTTTCCACTAAGTCTTAACACCTTAAATATCTAAACGAAATGCTCCAGCCATAGCAGAGATCTCTATACGAGAACAAGTTCAGATGAGTTCCCAGGGGGAAGGGGAAAAAAAAACAACCTACAAAGAGAATAGAGTTGTCTGTAACAGCTGACATAAGTTCAGACACAGCTAGTCAAGTGCAGCCAGTTATGATTCAGTTGTATAATAGCATTTGCACTGACAGACAAGACAATCTTTCTTACAACTGTCTGTAGCTTTTTGGCTTGAAGAATCTTGATGCTCTTATAAATTGCAATTTCCCATCACATTCAAAATGTCTATATATTTTTACAGGACACAAGGCATTTGTATGGCATCTGTTACAAAATATATATTTCTGCAGCCTAGAAAATGCATTTCAAGTCTTCATACATTAAGTCTGATTTATTCAAGCTCATGGAAAAACTCTTTCCAGCAATCTGTCTCGAACAGAGGATGCACAGCAATATGAAGAACTGGGGTGCCAGAGACTGGCTTCTGATTCTCTGCCCTTCGGCAACAGGATGGAGAGAAGTTACCTTGGACTGAAATTAACGCAAATTGAAAGTGCCGCAACCTGAACTACCCCAGGAATGTAATTCTAATCCCATTTACCTGACATCATTAATCTGTAAAGCACTGATCATCAGTCAGTTATCTCAGAGTTCACTGCAGTTGTCAGAGAGCATTCCTGTTTACAGAGACATTACTCTTATGCACAGAGATTGAGTTTTTACTCAGATCACTTACAGATACTATTGCAGATAATCTCCAGCTGACAGAGGCAGACCCCAGCACTGCAGTTCCCAGGGCTGGAGGAGTGCATTAACACACCCAGTAACACATGTCGGTTATTCCAGCGTTTCCCATGGCAGTTCCTGACTGCCCTGCATTGCTGCCAGGCACTATACATCAAGAAATGGGTCCCCCAAATTCAGAGACTGCGACAGAACTATCAAAGCCCAGAGGTGCATTTACCTTGAAGAACCTTTGCAGTTTGATACTCCTCATATCTCATGGTCTCCAGTGACAACCCAACATCGTCAGAGCTGGCACTTCCCCACTGGGCCTCAAAGCCCAGTCAAGAGCATCAGTGGATGAAGCCAGATCAGCACAAGTCAGCAGTGGTGGGTAACAGCTACGCTGAGAAATCCAAGCATGACAAAGGCATATCAAAGATAAGACCCAAAAACATGGCATTGCACTGGACGTGCTCCCTAAACACTCTCTCCTGAGCACAGTCTCACTAGGTGACTACAGAGAGTCCTGGAGATGGCATGAAGCGGACATGCTGTGCACACACTGCAATTACTTCTTCCTCCCCTTTGCATCCCTTGTCCAGATGCTTTAAAGATCTCTTGCAAACACCCAGGAGCCACAGATGAGAACTTTTACATATCTGTTGAGAGATTTCATGCTTCCTTACAGATTGTCTTTATTATTATCATTATTATTAATAATAGAGACCCTCATGTAGCTTCCCACTTTGGTTTTGGTTCATTTATTCTCTTTGCACCCTACTCGTGATGCCTCCTTCCAAAGCACTGAGCAAATCTAAGTCTGAAAAAAACATATACAAATTGTGGGACAGAACGAGCAACTGATGCCCTGCCATAGGACCACGTACTGCTACTGCATGTGCCTTCATTCAAACAAGCTTACGCTGCTGGGCATTTGATCCAGCACACAGAAAATCATTTAGGCGCATACACAGCATCCCCAGTTCACTCAATACAACAGCAGGAAAAGGCAAACAACAACCTCCACACTTGAAATGAGAGAAAAAGCTTCACCATGACACCAGTTTGGAAGAGATTCACAAGACTATCTCAGCAGCAGCTCTTTACAGGAGGGGGACAAGAGCCGGCGGAGGCTGCCTTTTGTTCGCAGCTCAAGTGGGCAGGCACTCCAGGGTAAGTACAGAATAAAGCAAACAGAGAAACTGCCTGTTAAGGTAGCAGAATGAAGCAAATATTCAGTCCCAGTTCAACTACTGTCTTTATCACAGCACATGCGGGCAGGAATCGCACTGCAGATTCATAGCTTCTTCATAGTGGGTACCAGAAACAAAGCAGCCCAAGAGGGAACACTCCTTCCAGCACACAGGGTACCTCTGAAGCTCGCTGCTCAAGCAGAGGCAGCCAGACACGCAGCACACAGCACTTTGTGTGTTACTGTCCCAATTAAATGATTTAATCTAGAAACCATAGTTCGGGCTTTTCTCCTCAGGAACCACAGCCCCACATTCATTTGGCTTCTAAATAGAAAACACCAGTCCATGGAAGCATGAAATACAGTCATTTTAATTCACCCTTATAAATTTGTGGCAGAGCTCGTAAAGTGTGTCTGGAGTACATCAGCAAGTCAGCCAAACCCCATGGGGAGCCTGCACGGGGAGAGTGACCCACTCCCCTGGATACCTTGCCAAGACAATGCGTTTTACAGAAGGAAATAAGATGTGCTTTACGTTATCAATAACATTTAACTGAGACTTCATACTGGACAAAAACCTTCCACACAATCTCTCTTGGTTTTGGACTTAAAACATATTGCAACTGACTCCAACGGACTTCAGTACAACAATATTCCTTTTACAATATAGTGGAGTAAAAGCTGGAAATCCTATCAGCTCACCAGAACGTGCAAACTGCAAGTCTCATTACAAGAGCAAGCCCCCAGTCTGATTTCAGCAAAGCAGTTTTAGATGTAATGATGCAGAGCCAAGCTGAGCAGTGAAAAGAAAACAAACCTCTGCAATGAGATTCGTTCTGTACCGCTGACGCGTGCAGGATTTCAGCCATCAACTTCAGCAGGGAAACCGAGATGGCCTCTACCATACAGCTACACCAGAAATCTTTGCCCCTTTCAAATTCAGTTACTATTTATTAATAAACCATTTTTCCAAGCTGGAAATTTGCTTTCAAAAGGTATCAACAACAGGCACGTACGCATTCTTAAAATTCACCGTCTTCAATATGACATGAATGTGTGCTTAGGTGTGTTGCTGGTTTGGGCTTGACGTTGATTTTTGAGTAACAGGAATACATTTATTCTTAAAATAGAAAATAAAAAAAAACACACCCCACCACAGCGTGGATTTAAGTGGTCACTGAATCAAACATTCAGGGCATTCATCTGTCAGGCAGTATCACCTTCCACAAAACCTGTGTTCAGGAGTTGACAGAAGCTGGTCATACTAATACAACAAGGTTTATTTCTCCAAATCAGATCTCAAGCATATTATGAAGTGCAATCTTGCATGAAAATCACCCTCAGAAACCAAAGAGGTGGTTCTAAGACAGACCACAAGACATAAACAAAAGTATTAATAATCAGTCTCCAAGGAATGGTATCTACATGAACCAATGCAATTATTTCTCCTTTAAAATATTAATAAATAAAAGATAAGACTGCATGGATTTGTGATGTTATCCTTGGATTGCACAGACTGTGAGAGCAAAGTTAGGAGTTCACCTGCAGAAATGTGTCCAGTACAGTTCCTTCCTAGAGCCTTTAAATTGAGAGAGCACAGGCCAACTGCTCCAGTTAAACTAAAGCTGTGCACTGAAGGGTTTTCTCCAGCTGTGTGTGGACACCGGGAACACACTTGAACTGCAAGCCCAAAGCCAAGTCCAGGTGAGATCACCCTTCTTTGCCAGAGGGTAATTTTTTTAATGCAAACACCTCCAGAAAAAGATAAGTGCTTCCTGCTCAGAGCTACGTGTTGTCATGCCAGGAAACGTGGGTGCTGCTGAAAGCCAGGAAAAAATTCAGAAAACGGAAAACCCAGCTTCTATATTGCATTTTAATTGCAATATTTGGCAAACCTGGTGTCATTTGGGGTCTGGATACATGAATTATTGTCTCATTCTTCTGCACTGAGAGACAGAAGAAATGATCACCACATTGAAACATTTTATGAAATAAAGAACACAGCCCAAGCCTCCTCCATCAAATAAAGAAACTGCAAGTTTTTAATAGAATTCTATGAGCTATTTTGACTCCTTCAGATAGCTTTCAAGTCCCAGACTGCATTTACGTGTTTGTCTAACGTCAAGCACAGCAGTGAAAGGCGAGATTAAATTTTGCAATACTGACATTTGAAACGTTCCACGCAACTCCTTCACAAGTGGACGGAGCAAAGGGATGTAGCACAGAGGGTGGCTGTGACTGTACGGTAGCTTCTTGGTGGACAAGTGCTTATGAAAACCCTCAAAGCCATGACAAGTGGCTTCTCTGGGGTCTGATGCTTTCTTCAGCTCAGCCAGTTACTAGCAGAGATCTTGCTAAAACAAGCACACACGTACACATTACCTCAACCTACTCTGGCTATAAGCACTCCGTTCTGATCACAACCTGGAAACTGAAATGAGTAATTCATTTTGACTGACACATCTGTAACACCAGACGTATAATCAGCCCTGAGTCCATTCCAGACAGTCCTAAAGCCTGAAAAAGCCTCGGGCCAGGCAAGCGTGTCAGGCTGGCAGAGTGCATGGCTGGTCCAAGCACAAAACCTGCCTACTATAACTGCCCACTAAGGAAATTACTTCTTCAGCTCAGCTCTTCAAGGTCTGTGTTGTAGGTCCCAGGATCAAATGCTGCTGACAACCCACGAGAGAAATTGTTATCCAAGCAAAATCAAATGCAACAACCATTGCTTTGGAAGATACACACACAGCAATGCTGGAATATGGAGCTGACACACTGCAATGACTCGAATCTCCTTGCGGATGCTTTCCCTGTCACCCCAGCCAGGTGTAAAAAGAGCAAAGAGGACACCTAGCAAAGAACAGGGGCTTGTGCACAACTCTGATGCTCTAAAAAAAGCAAGAGGGAGAGGGAGCAAGAGAACAAACATTTAATTCCCTTGTAAAACAGATGACTGCATTGTAATTTACTAGCAGCTGCTGGCAACAAACACCACAGTCTCATATTCCTATTAACCAAGCTGCAGCTGATTTATTAAAGGCTCAGATACATCAAAACAAATGACTGTAACATCATTTATATTACTATTTACAGCTCTTTAATAGGGTTACATGAAGGGGCAACGCAGCACAAACTGGAATCTGGTTACAAGTCTGTCAAGCAGCAGCAGAGTATCTCTCCATTGCACCAGGCTCTAGCACTAAGCTCCTCTGTATCATTTCCAACAATTACCCGCACGCCTGCGAGGCACAGGTGGGCTGGAAATCCATGGTGGCAAGGCAAGCAAGTCTTCCCACATTGCACAAACACTCAGCAGTCAGCTGGTAGTTAATATAATGCTGATTTCGGGGGGGGCATAAGGGGGGGCAGGCAGAGAAACAAACCCAAACACACACCAAACTCCAAAAAAAAGCCCAACAACAAAAAACCAACCCAACCCAACTCTTTGCCTGGCACTGGCACTCGATCAAATATTGTTGCACCAGCAACAAACCAATGTTATCACTCCTCTGCAGAGCACACCGCTCCTACAGCCGCTGCTGAAGCCAAAGGCACAGGCACTTGCGACCAGGCTGTGTCAAGGGAAGCCAGGGATCAGTATCACCCCTGGGACAGAAGTTGGCCAGTTGTTCAGAGCTCTCTCTCCTGGGCTGCCTGCTGTGTCCCTTAAGCCAGGGATCCCCAGACTTGCGTGTCCCCATGACAGACAGCGAACGATGTGCCCATTAGAGAAAGGCACCCGCAGGACCAGCAGCAGCTCCCGGCTCTGTGCAGGGCCGTGCATGGACACAGCGATGCCATCCAGCCTGGCCCTCTCCTCTCGCATGAGACTAGGACTGGGAAGTGAGTGCATTAGAAATCAGCCTCTGAGTGGAAGGCAGGAACCGTTCATGCCACTTCATATCGTGACTTAAGTGAGCCACAGGATCCTCTCTGGGCAGATGGGTTCCACTCCCAAAATCACACAGATTTTCCCCTACACTCAAATGGGATCTGTACTAGGTATCTGATGAGACCACAACGCCAGGCAGATCGAGAGGCAGTGCTGGTGATCCCCACTCCCTCCTGCCAAGCGCTTCGAGGGCAGGCTCCCCCGAAACCCCAGCCTCTGCAGACAGCACACACAGCAGCGCTTAATCCCCCCCACCCCTTAAAGAACTAACAGAGCGTCGTCACAAGCCATGAATCGCTCTATCTACCAAGATAATATTCTAAGCAGTGACAGACTATCTCATCTACAGACTCTTTTCTAGCTGACACGACATACTTAAAAGGATTTTTAAATTAAAAGGGAGCTCTGTACTAAGAGCATAAACCCTTTATCAGAGGTGTCGATGAAGGCAAATGGAGGATTCCTTTGCCGTATAAATTTCACAAGGAATTCCCAGCCCACCCCACGAATTTTGAACCAATGTGTTCAAGCCTGTGGCTTTCTCTAACCCATAAAAGCTCCAGATAGTCAAATATTATGCTTCTGCTTTTTAAATATTTCCATTTAAATGTAGATTTTGACCTTCTGGTCAATGAAATATTAATAAGAGAATAAAATATATATTACTCTTCTTCTGAGAGAGAGGTCTCTCTAACTCTCTGTCATGTTCCCCATCGTTTTTTTGAAGAGGATTTCTTCAAACCATAGTGAATTTATTCCTCATTCCTATGTTTTTTAGGCCATGGCAGCTGAAAGGAGAAAGGTGATCCCTTTGTTTTTAATATCCCAGGGGAAAAAAGGGGGAGAAATTCTGTTTCTCTAGATCAATGAAAAGTAAACAAGGACACCAAAGAAACTGTATCATTTCCAGCAAGATGCAAAAGGCTAATTTAATTTGAAGTAACTGTGTTCCTAAACAAGGAGACAGTATAAAGATTAACTGAGATCTCCATTTCTTTATATAACTGCAGCCCATTAAGTGGGATAGAGAATAAAACTCACAAATTGCCCTGCTTATCCACCTTTATCTTCATCATTGTTCAAAGACTAATACCCCCTCCCCTCCCCACAACATTATTTATCTTTCTCACTCCTCCTTTGTCGTTAATAAAGGGAAAACAACAAAATACATCATGGTGCTGCAACACAAATGCAGTACTGTTCAAATGGGATCAGTCCTGCTCCTGCTGATTTAAATGAGCGCCAGGTTGGACCCCAAGGATGCTCTACAGTCCTAATTACAGCTGCACCAGGAGAAATGTTTCATCAATGCATAATAACGCCCTCTTTTAAAGACCATGGCAGGATGCACTCTGAAAGCCTGGGTGGTAAATACTACTGGTACCCAACACCGTATCCTCAAGTCCCTGTTTTGTTGTTTTGGGTATTTTCACTTTGAGTCCTGTCTTAGCTAACACTGCAAAGCTACCACAAGAGTGGTGGGGAGGGGGACAGAAATCATGCAGTAAACTATGGAAAGATACATGACAGGTGAAAAATCTAAACTGGGATGGACTGAGACCTTGGGAACCTGCAACCGTCAGATAAGAAATATGTCGTGTGATGAAGGAGACCCTGGAAGGGTTCTCAATCACTGCTGAGTGCTGCCCTGCGCTGAATGCTTTCTGGAGAGAGCCATAAAACAGAGATTAGCAATTCCTCAAACTTTACTTACCAGCTTCTGCTGTTAATTCTCATGCCGGTGCCTCTCCAATCTAACTCATGGAAAGTATTGATCCTGACTTTTCAAGTATGTTGCTCTTATTATTTGGCTAAATTACAGCCCTGTGCCATCAGCCCAGGTACTCTCACCACCTCCAGAGCAGGGTATAATTTATAGAGGGTGGGAGTCAGAAAGGCAACTATGAGAGTTAAACGCCCAACTCCAGCTAAATTTCCATAAGCACTGGGTACCTAATTCCCTTAGGCTCTTTTCAAATTCTAGCGTTTTTTTTTTCTTTTTTCTTTTTTCAAGATGCTAGCAAGGAAAGGTCAACCTAATTTGTCATAGCAGCAAGTGAAGGCAAAAGATCAGCACATGCTGACAGGCTGTCGAGAGGTTTCATTATAGAGCTGTTTACAGCATTTATTTCTCCTGTTGTTGCTGCTGTTTTCAGGGTCAAGGAACCGAGATCCCATTTCAGTAGCAGAGATCACTGGCCAGGAAACAAAATACTTGAATTTTACCCTCCTCCCTCACAGGCTACTTGACTCATATGCCACTAACTGCTGAGATTTTTCTGAATGACCACGTGGTTGTTGAAGTTTATACGAACACATGTAGTGATACTAAGCCTACATAATAGTACTAACATGACCAATTAGCATTAATACATCTGGAAGTTTTAAATGGAGCGTAACAGCAGTGTTAATTCACAACAGCATATCAGCCAATCAAGTCAAGTCAATTCATTGGAAGTTTATTTCCTTTGGAACATAAAATTCTTTTTGTGAAGAAGTGCATTAATGTACGATAATTTCTGAAGCAGTCTTTCTTCACAGCTTTTTATATTCTACAGTTCACAGAGAAATGGCCTAAAGGTCTACACTGTCACTAACACAAACACTTAAGTACTATATTCAACATGTATTACCAGCTAAGTAAGGAAACACCAATGAATGTATTCAACTGCCATTAATGTTCTCACCAGCTGCTACCTCCATGTGAAGACCACATGCAGGGTCTGGCAAGCTCATGTAAGACAGAGGACACTTAGGGCTGTCCTCAAGTCAGGAGATGGAGGCACTCACTGACCTGAGCACCCATGAAATGGGCACAACAGGCCCCAAGAAAGAACTGCCCTGGCAAATGCTCTTTGGCCATTTTGCAGTCTTGACTATAGCACAAGGAACAGAGAAGTGGCTTTGGTGAGGCTGCTGCTAAATTTCTCACAATTCAAAGAGGACAAGCAAGAGTCAAAGCAAGCAAACCGAGTGCAATTGCATGGCCAAGAGCCAAGCCTCAGAGATAAAAGACAGTAATGGAAGACCTTCAGCCACAGCCAAAAGTTCAGCTGACAACAGAATTTCTCTTCCAGTAGCAGGAAAAGAAGAACCTTTAGGTCAAGTAAACCACATCTCCTGACTCTGCCTCAAAAGACTGCTAAAAAGGTCAAGAGATTTTGTATCTCCCAGCTACGTGATGAAAGACTGTGCCACATACCCATTTATTTCATATTGCTTTTGTCAGGTGATGGCAATATTCACATGTGATGAATAGGTCTGCAGGCAATGGAATCTCACATTGATATCTCGCATGTCCACATCATCTTGCTTATGCACTGAAGACAAACATATCAGTATCTTTACTTGATCTGTTTAGCTCATGAAGAGCTGGAAAGAGAAAAGTTTCTCAACTCTGAAGGAAATTAAAGGTGAAAATTACTCCAGAAGAGCACTGTGGAACTTACGTGACCATTTATGATCCATCTACATACTGTTTTGCTTGGAGAACACAAATGGGATTTTAGATGGGTCTAAAAGGCCTTTTGCTGGCTCTCTGCACGGCCAAAATCTCCTGCTGCCTCGCTCCCACAATTAATATTTTTTTGTGTTACCAAAAGTAAACAAGAGAGAACAAACCCAATACAAACAATTTCAATGTGTGCGTTGTTTTAATCGCTCCATTTTAAAGACTTTAATGATAAGTAGATAAATGTAACTTCCAGGAAAGCATACACAAAAAACCCACAGAATTAGAAGGCAGACAGAGAAACACTTTTTCATGAGTAATTACTTATGCCCATCCACAAGCACACAATGCCATCACATCAAAACACTGCCTTAGAGGCACTCTGCACCAGTCCAAAGATACAAGGGAGAAGAGGTTCAGTGACAAAGAATAAGCCTTTTGCCCCCGCTCTGCACTCAGCAGCTGTGGTCACAGAGAATCCATTTTTGGGTAAGAGTCTGCAGAGGCTCTGCTGGCTTTCCATTCTGGATTTCTTTCTCCATTCAAATGACCAAGAAGAGAAGAAAACTCCCAACTCAATTTATCTAAGTGTCTTCAGCAATATCCTTTACAGAATTTCAAAGAGTTCCTGGCAGTTGTTAAGCTGGTGCTGTTTAACTTGGACATCTGTCCACCCAGGCCGAGATGACCAACTCACTTTACATCACCGGCGAGCAATCAAATAATAATTACTTTGGGTTACTACAGACTGGAGCTGGATTTGAGTGAATGATTTCAGAGCACTGGAATCCATTACCAATAACCCAAACCATCTGGGTTCTCGTCTCTGTTACAAAGAAAGCAGCAACAATTCCAAACACTAATTCAGACACTAAGTACTAGCTGGATCACCAGTCCATGGGAGCAGTGGCATGTATTTTAATATAATTACCTCAAGATGGAAGCTACATGGACATCCTACGGAGAGCGGTTCAGAGTTTACATTCTGTGCCACATTTAACTCTCCAGAGTTACATGGAAAAGGTTTGTATTAAATAAAAAGCTCCATTTAACATTATTTCCTTTGCAAAGGCAAGCTAGATAACGCTGGTGGAAAGCAAGGATTTTGCAAATGTAGCATGCAGCCTCCCAGCAAAAGGGAAGCCAGCTGATGAGCATAACTGTGATTTCTGTAACAAGTAAGTTAGACTGTGCAGCAAATTGGTACATCCAAATAAACAAATCCCTGAATCCCCTCCGTTTGCCTTTATGAAACAAATGAGTCAGTGCTGACTAATCGTATTATAATACTGGGAAGCTTGTAATAGGCTTACAAACTGTGTGTTTACAGGCTTATTATTGTTCAGGGCTTGCTGAGATAATAAGGAAGCTATGGGAGAAACACTTTGGAGTCAAAATCTTATCAGATACGTTTTGGAACTGCAATCAGTTTGCCATTCAGACCATGACTGGGTATGAGGGAGTGGGACTGAAGTGACTGAAAAGGAATGCTATTTCCCCCTTTGAGACCAGAGATCTCTTCTTCAAAGCTACATCTAACCAAAGGGGCCCGAAGACAAGAACAAAACACAGATTCTTCCAATTTCACTGCAGAAACTAGGGCTGAGCACTCTCCAGAGCCAACCACCCCTCTGAGAAACCACCTGCTCTGAAGGGCCAATTTCACTGAAAAAGGAAAACAAAAAGAAAAGGAGGCATTTCTTCACTACACCCTGGAAAGGACTGAGGTACATTACACCTTGGTTTTCTTTTCCATTTGCTATTTAAAAGGGCAGCTTTCTTCAAGAATCTGGCAGAATCACACAAATTCTTAACATTGTAGGACATGTGAACCAGCCTATGGAGCAGAGCACACAGATGCACCTCACCTTTATAGAGGAATTTGTGAAAACAAGAGAATTATTCTCATTTTCTACAGATTTTTATTGTAAAAATCAGTAGAACTCTAGAAGTTTTATCTCTTGTAAAAGCTACAAGCCTGTTTTATTAGGGTTGTGTGTCCATTCCATTCTTAACATTACTTCACCGGCAAAAAAAGATGCCCCTCTCTTCTCTTTTCTGACTGCTTATAATAAATTAGAGATGCTTTTCCCCTAAACACATTTAGGTGCAAACCCTGAGAGCCATCGTTCTTGCTGTGACAAAAGAGAGCTGAGATGCAATAGTGTACAAATACTCTAGGAGGTATTCTCTCCTGACTTCAGTAGCCACTGTATGAATTCAGTAGTCTGAAGCACTCAGAGAGAGAACTCAGTGGTTTCTCCAGATACGCACAACAAAGTGCCCTGCTCTTAGCTTCAAGAAACCAGGTTCCTCCACCTGCAGCAAGTTGTGAACCTTGCTTACCTTGAGATTATTAAAGGGCTCACAAACACCTTCAAAGTCTCAGCAGAACAACAACTATTTGGTGGCCACCCTCCTTTGTCTCCAGGGAAAGGGACAGTTGGGAATATATGACAAGCTAACACAAACAGGCCAGAGGGACATCCAGGAATCCTAAAACAGTTTTTGTGTCAAAATTTTCTAAGGGACAGTGCTGAGTAGGCAGCAAAATGCCACAAAAATTATCTTAAAAGCCTAGTTTCATGTCCTTGAGGATCAGTTATTGCCTTTGTATTTAAATGCATTTAACACATCAACCCTGTAGGGGGGCAGAATCTTCATTGTTGTGGCCAGTTCAGTCCCGTTGGTCTGTTAATGGGCCGGGTCAGCATGATGCCAACTTCATAAAGGACAAAGAAAGACCGAGAATAATTCCCTTCTGACCCTGCTGTCACTTAGGTCACACTGAAGGCTAGTATTATGTTTATCCAGCACCATTAACCTCAACTTCTCCTGCACACAACTAAAATCCAGCTGAAGCAAGGCAGCTCAGCCAGAACCAGTCAGAGAGGGACCCAAGGCATCTCCTAGCAGGAGCTGTAGCGATGCATTTGAATGGCAACAACCAAGCTCAGCACATGCAGTCAGGAAGCCCTGGTAGGCAGTGTCAGCACAGGGTGATACCGCACAAGCATGTTGAGGGTAACATGTCTGGAGTAGCATAAAACTGGTGAGAACAAGGACACCTACGTTCTCCTCTCAGATCCACCAGGGCAGAGGCACTCAGCCCAGATGCTGGGGAATCTCTATCCTTGGAGATTTTCGGGTCTTAGGCAGACAAGGCTGTGAACAACCTGCTGAGCTAGCCCTGCTCATGGGACTAGATGCCCTCCAGAGGCCTGCTCCAACTGAAAACACATTGTGACTCCATGAACTTATTATGTTCGTTTTCAAGAGTATGGCATCTCCCGCCTCAGGTTTCCATGCACACCAGCTGCCTTTCCTCTCGTATGAAGGCCTCACAACAAGCCAAAGCCAGTTTGGGACTGGTGAGCAGTCTCTGCCTTCCCAACAACCAGACATGAAGCCTTCCAGGGGGTGGCACCTTTGTTCCCTGGGGGCTGCCAAGCCTCACAGTGCCACCATTATACATTTTGCTCTATTCGCAGTTACTACTTCAACCCTCTGTGGCAGCCCCAACCCTGGCAGGAGCATCCTTGGCTGTCTAAACAAACCTGCAGGACTGCACAAAGCTGGTAAGCTTCCCATTTCTTCAGCATAACCGAGGCAAGATTTTGCCTAAAGCAGCAGACACAATGACTTGAAACCTTCTGATGACGCAGCTGGGGAAGCCCTCTCTCTCTGAAATTATCAAATAATAAAAAGAGAGGAGGCATGAGAGGATGAGAGAACAGGGGTGGAGCAGAGAAAGAATATCTATGGCCTTCTGCACCCAATTCTGTCACTCTGACATTTCTTTCAAACACAATTATTTAAAGCCTCCTGATGGCAAAGCTGAGGAAATGGACTAATAGTAGCATGTACGGTACCTCTCCATCAGGCAGTTCAATAAATCCTGGCAGTGCTGTGATTTGTGTTAGGAGAATAAGCTTTTCAAGAGCAGAACTATCACTTTACACCGTCAATAATCTCACTGTCAAAAACCCCCTGAGTAACCGGACCGACACTTCAGAAGCTTAATTTATAGATGCGCTGTTTGCCTTCAAGGTATTTTATGCAGCTAAATAATGGAAGTGGATATTATCCCAAACTACTCTATAGCTTTCACAAGTGGAGTCCAAAAACATGCAAGAGGACAAATTTTCTATTAGCTTAGGGCTAAATTCTTCCCTCTGTGACACCAGTTTGATACCATCTATCACTAGTGGAGTTGCTTCCAAATTATACTCCGGGAAATAAAGCCTGAATCAAGCTCTTGCACTTCCAGAGGACTATTAGCATTTAAAGAGCAAAGCAGTGCACAGAGAAATGCCACAGGGTCTTCTCTTTGCTGTGGACCACTTGCACACAGATTTGCAGAAGAGAGCTCTAACCACTGCTTCTCTCACCCACCTAGGAGCTGCAGTGGGATTGCAGCAGGGATTGCCCAGAATTGCAGGAATGGGATACTCGTGACTATGCAGAAGTTGTGAGGATCAACACTGATAAACAAATGGATCCTGTAGAAAGATCTGGGCTCTCCTGCCAATTTTCAGGCTTAGGGACATACCCATAGAATCACTCTGCCAAACTGGAAAAGCAGGCTTTTTTTCCCCCCTGATGGAATAGGGGATGGGCTTTTTTCTCTCCACCATAATTCACATTGCTATTTAATGGAAGAGGCTGGATTTCATTTATTCCTGGCTCTTAATGCTGATCAGGCAAGAATTAATTCCTTTAATGGGAAAGTATTTGTGCAACTATAACAAAGAATACCAGGGAGAGACTCTGGGCAGGCACCAAACATGACAGTGCCATTGTATCCCACACATCTGAGAACTCCAAGCTGTTTCAACCAAGAACAATAAGAATTAGCTTGCTCCAGAGCAGGGTAAGCCCTTTACATAACAAACCATCAGCAGAAGTGTGACTGTCACAAGCATTTGCACACATTTTTGGTTCAAATGAGTCAGAGAGAAAACTCAAGGTGATAACCACCCCAACAAAGAGAAAAACTCAGAACTACACCCAAATTCTGTAGCTTGGATTTAAGCGTATTTTTTTACTGACACATGCACATTCCAGACTGCAGAACAGCCCCAGTACTTTTCTTGGTCAATACCCAATTAGACTGCTCCCTTTTTTCAGTTCACAACGGAGCCACTGTAATGGGCTTTGCCTTTAAAGCTGGGCTTGCGCCCTTGCTCTGACAAAGGAGAGCTGAACTGCCCTTCATTCACGACATTCATCAGTTTGGTTTAAACAACAGCATTTCCTTCACTAGTAAGTCACACGCCAACAAATTAAGAACATTATTCAAAGGTCAATACACCAACAACATCCCTTTTTGCATATTCCTGCGACTCAGAAGCTGGCTATCCACACAGCCAGCCTCTGACACCCTTCTGACAAGGATGGCAAAGTCAGCTAAAAGGCAGTGGATGTCTGCAGCTCCCTGTCCTTGTATGAATGAAGAAACCCTTCCACTGCCTATATACACACAGAGAGTAGAACCGTGCTCCCACTTACAGACTGGAATAAGACCCCCAAATACCAAACCAAGTGAGAAGGGTTTTAAACAACTCCAAATCTCTTTGTCTCGTCAGACCAAAGTAAGCTTGGCATCTGATACTCTCCCCCATAATTCCCTATAACCAATTCAGTTCACTCACCAGAGCCTGCCAAAGCCACAGAATAAATTAATCTCAGCTTACTACCATGCAAGCACATGTAACCTCTCCTGGATGGAAATGGAGCAGCTTAGCTACGTAACATAGATCCTATGCCCGCTGCTAGCAGCTAATAAAACACAACTCAATTGGTAGGATTCCTTCCCCCCATCCTTTCTTTTAGTAACATAAAACTCAGAATCATTTCTACGCCGTTCCAAAAGCAGCCTAGCAACAACAGTGAAAAGCACAGCTGCCTGGTCCTTACCATAGTGTATCATGGCAATCGAGATTTAAATTCCCTAACCCCACCCAGTTCAAACCCATCAAACAGTCCAGTTCACCTACCCAGTAACTCCAATTTAGCAGCTTTGCACTGTTGGCTCCCCTAACGAAAGCCATTTGATGACTCTGAACTTGGCAGGGCAGATGCTGACTTCTGAGACTCAGAATAAGCAAGCGCACAGCCCGCTTGACTGGACAGAGAACAGTTGGGTGTTTTTTCTCCCCTCTTTGATCGTGCTAGCGGTAAAAATTAAGATTAGCCTTGGCCCAGATCCATCCTGCATAAGACAGAATGATCACCTGGTATTTACCTCAAAATCTCCTTCTCTTTTTAATACACAAACTGCTGTAGATTAAAGTCAGCGCCATCGGGCAAGCAAAGCTCTTCACTAAGCCTCAGCCGCACAAAGATCTCTATGGGAATATTGACAAGATTGACGACTTCTGCATGTTTAAACCAAGTGTCAAAAAATATTTATGCAAGCTTTTTTTCCACCCTTTCTGTCCTCACTCCTTAATCCTGGTACAGTTGGAAAAGCAACTTGTAACAAGTCTACAAGCAACGCGGTCCAGGGGAAATATTTACATTCTGCTCAGATTCAGATATCCCCAGGGCTGGGAAAGAACTCCTGGAACAGGCACCTTCAGTCTCATTGCTCTGTCAGTGCTTCCTCACGCCTGCGGCACCAGGCTCAGAGGGAGCGGGGCAGGGAAACGCTTGGCTCCCCTCTGCTCCGTTCCAGCTTGGTCTCTTTGATCTCTACTTTGCCATCCATCCCACAGCTAAGCAAGTCTGAGTGGTTGCACATTGCAGTATGTTGTATTTAATCTTAAATTTGAAGTTCAGGGTTTTTCCTCCCCTTATAGCAGGAGTGGGTGTCTAAGGGCAGGGGTTGATCTTTGGTTCGTAATTCAAGGACCAGATTCTGCCCAAAGTCACAGCTGAACCACAGAGGCTGAAGTACAAATCAGTGGCCTTGTTCACAGGTATGTGCAGTCTCTCTGGCACATAAGCTATCTAACTGATGGTGAACCTGTGAATACGTCTGAAGGCTTGATGCATCAGTGCTAAAAATTACCTGGAATAATGAATGACAGATGGCATACAGTTGGGTTTACACGTAAAAATGACTGGGTGAGGCAGCCCCAAAAGGAAGTTTCCCTTTCTTCCCCAGGACAGTTCAGATGAAGGGGACAGAAGGGATCCCTGGAGCTGAGAGGAAAAACCTCACTAGGATGTATTCTTTACCCCAGACAGGGGGCACCAGCCAAGCCACAGCCCCTTCCAGACACGCAGAGATGTCTTCTTATTGCTTATTGTCTTATTCTCTTATCACTTCACTTTCTGATATTGTTCCTCTTCTCTTTTTCCCATTGCAGTGCATATTGCTCTGTCTTGCTACAAACAGCAGCAGTGTTCAATACTCCCATATCCAGAAAATCATCACATATACACACACAAATATATACACATAACTGATTTACATGCTATTTGCATACTACAGCAATGTATTTCATGGAACCTGGTAGATGCTAATCACTCCTGCCATAATATTTACTCTTTCTGCTGCTTCTCCTGCCCATCATTCATTTAAACTCTCACTTCTTTAAGGTATGTGTACATAGTCTCCCAAAATGGGACACTGTTCTCATGGGGTCCCTCAACCAGGAGAAGCAATCTATGAAATAAACCCACAGTATTACCTTTTGGTAGCCAGAGTCCTTAAATCGGCCACCTTGACTTTCTGGATTTTTGATAATAAGGAAACAAAGAGCATTTGATCACACAAAGATGCCTGAGAGAGCACGTTACTAGAGCAACAGTGCCCTGAGTGGCTTTCTGTGCTCACGATCTCTAACCACTATCGCCTCAGTGTCCCCAGGAGACAACAACTAGCTGGGGCAGAGGGAAAGCCAAGCATCCCCGATTCACCAGGTGAGTGACGAGATAGTCACATGTCTACACAACGCCAAACGCTCTCGCTGCTGAAATCCCAGACTCCCCAGAGGAATGCAAACAGAGGTTTTGACACAAATCTGTACCTGAGCAGTAAATGGTAAGCCGCCTTCCCCAGACAACCTGCGATGAACCAAATGAAAGTGAACAGAGCCAACGAATGACACATGAGAGAAAGAAACCTTGTGTTCTCCCCCTGTGATAAAGGAGCACAGCAAACTTGCAAAGTGCAGCTTCTCATAGGGAACAGACTTGAATAATAGATTTTATTTTTAAGTATTTATTGCACCACCACCCCAAAAAAGGAGTCTATGAAAACAAAGTACCTCATTCTTCTGAAGTAACCTCCCAAAAAACTTAACAAATTAGTACAAGAACACAAAATTGAAAGTTGATCCTGCTCTTATTAACCAGCTCTTAGAGGCAACTGTGTGTTTGAATCCTTTGTGCCCAGTGCATGTGGATTCAAATGGGTAAATTCAGTTTGGATAGATACAAGTTAAGTTCAGCTCATTATCATACGAAATTATTTACGTTTTATCTACTTGACTGAAAGGCACGTTTTGGCCCAGGCTCATGTGCTCTGCTACATAGGTCTGTAATTTAGTTCAGATCCAATGAAGCCTTAAATCTGAAGAGATCAGGGCTTTCACAACTAACATTTTACTGAAAATAAATTCAGACTAGATCTTGAAATGGTTATGTTTAATATTTGATCTTAAAAGAATAAGGCTCACGTCATCCTAGAACTGACATTAGGTTTAACGCTTCTGGGTAACCAGCAAACATAAAGAAACAGGGTACACCCAAAGCTGTACTAGATGAGTTAAGCAGTGCAGCCCCAAGTTTGTTTTTTGTTTTTTGTTTTTTTTTTTAAATGAAGTAGCTAAGTGCACGCATTGCTGCTGTCGCTATACCACAAATGAAGTATCTTCAACATTTTCATTCCACGAACAATACTTTTCATGGCCAGCTTAGCGTATGAGCTAAGACTCTGCAAATGAACTTAGTCACAAAGCATCATCAAGATGTGACTCCCTTTACAAAGCACCAGAGGCCAAACCAAGGGCCTTTGGATTATAGAGAAAAATGAGGTGTGGTTTCTTTTCTTTTTGGAGCTTTTACCTGTGAAGACTTCAGCTGTGGCTCCTGAACACTTTTAAATCCTGTTTATGTAGCACAAAGAGCGGAGCAGGGAGGGGTGCCTGTAACCCGCTCACACATCACTCTCCCTTCACCAATAACGTGCTGTGCCGCAGAGTTCGTGTTTAGTTTGGACCAATCCTTCGGCTGAAGAAACTGAAGCTTCTCAACTGGCAATAACAGACCAGTCATTTAATACCCTGTTCAGAGCAATGATTGTTGTTGTTGTTTGATTCTGGTATTTTTAGGAAGAGGTAATCCTGGAGATTTGCATCTCATTTCCCAGAATGCCCTAGGGCTTTTCCAGCAGTTGGAATCTTACAGGATAAACATCTTCCCCTGATTGTAATTGCATTATTAAATATGATTGCTCCTCTCTTGCTTGAAAATTTTTTAAAAGCAGCAACAAAGAGCACTGCAAGAAAGCATCCTGTTGACAGCATGGAGAAGAATCGCACAATAGAGAGAGACGGGGTATTTCACCATTAACTTCCAGATGCAAAAGATGACTTTTCTAAGCCAGGGAGTCCCATGACACCACACAAAAGCTTAGTCTTCTAAACAACTGCAACCATAAGAATCCTTCAGCTATCAAAATTGAGGCCACCACAAATAACTGTCTCCGTTACAAAACATACTGCAATAGCTCCGAGAAATCCCATCACAGATCAGGGTTCTGTTTCTGTCATTCCTATAGACACAAGTAACTATAGCCATAGAAAAGTCACGCAGGGTAACTGCACTAAGCGAAACAGGACGTTAAGGAGGAGGCTAATGTGATCCTGACCAACGTGAATGTGCTGCTCAGTTTTAAATTTACACTAAACAGCTTCTTATACTTAACACACAGCATTTAACTCGAACCCTGCACACTCCAGTGATTTGTCTGCTTAAATTCCTTTTCCTCTAGAAAGTTCCTCTTCTCTAAGATGCCTCACTGCACCTTTTACATGCAAGGACCCCAGTCTGTTGAAAACTACAGGAACAGAACCGTGAATGCCGAGTATATACTCCCAGCAATAATATACTATTCCAGTCTTCCTGAATTAAAAAAAACCAAAAGATATTTAATTCAGTGTGCATGCACATTGCTTCAGTGTAACTCTTATTAATTTAAAAAAAATATTAATGCATATAAAGTGTGCTAGCAGTTACACAACCATAACAAAGTGTACAAAGTATGAATGCGTTTCTGCCTCACTTGCATAATTTTGGAAACCAAGACAGACTTCCTGATGAGAAAATGTGTGATGGAATGCACATTTTCAGCACTTTCAAAGAAGGAAAACAGCTCCTCCTGTAGTTCATGGGACTTCTCCAGGTACAGAGAAGAGCTCAGTTCACGCATACGTTTAGTCTTGACTTAGCCCTACTCCTATGTAGTCTTATCTATTTTGCAACACTTTGCCAATACTGTACACTCCATATTTATATTGATATTTCATGAATATTTACACTTACGCAAACACATATATATACACAAAACATACACATTCCAAATGTATTATACACCAAATCTTGTGCTTAGGTATGCATGTGTCTTTCTACATAGCATTAAGATAATTCCCCACAGAAATTCAGCTGGGTTGGGGGTAGGTGGAGAAGAACGTGCCACAGCAAACTGAACGCTCTAAGTAGCAGTTAAACTGCTTGAGACCACTTTTCTGCTTTCAAGAGCCTCAGCTCAAGTGTTTTCACTAAGCTTTCCATGTCTAACAGCTTCATGGCATGGGAATCAGTAATGCTTCTTCAGTGTACTCTTAACAAAAAAAAAAGTTAAACATCTATAAAGCAAGTCCTACTATACAACAGATGGTCTAACCTCTTGAATGTCAAAATCCTTCTGTGTCAGGCAGCCCAATTAAAGTGACATTTTTAGCAGCATGCCTCTCTCCACTGTGCCCTTCCTCCCACTTTAGCCTGAATGTCCCAAGGGGTAATTGCTCACCGCACAATTACAAACACCCGTTTACTGTAGTTCTTTCTCCCCAATCTCTAATTGGGAGAATCTATGATGATGGTTAATCTAACTCCTGGGTCTCAATGAAGAAAACTGTTTAAAAGGAGAAGACCTTAGAGTAAACATGAAAATCTTCAGCTAACTAGCATAGCTCCAGATCTCCTGATTAGGATCATTTTGCTTTAGCCTCTTCAGCTGCAGCAAAGGTCTTTCTCATTCACCTTGTCTTTCCAAAATACTAAAAAGCAGACACGGCTAATAAATAGGAAAGAGAAAAAAAGAAAAAAACAGAGGACAAAAAGCACTAGAAACCATTGTATTCTAGTGGCTTGCTGTCATCCAAGTAGGATGTGCTTCAGTATAAAGGAGATGCCTTGGACTCTTCTAACCTTTAAAACAAGACAGTCCTTATGAAAGGCATCAGCAGTCCCACTGCACGCCACCAGAAGCAGCCACAGCCAGCCTGGGATGTGAATAACAGGTAACCAGCAAACTCCCACACCCGAGGTGGGCCAGCCAGGGTCAGTGCTGGCATGAGAGCTGCAAGATGATCTGAATCGGGTGCAGGGGACATGGACCCACAGGAGTTGCTGAGGCTGACAACAGCAGGCCAGCCCATTGGCTTTTGTGCAGCCCTGGCCTGCCCCAGGACTCCCTGAAGAACCAGGGGCATCTCCTCCTCATGGGTTGCTCCTGAGGCTCTCCACACTGCATGGTATGTGTATGGTCACTCCAGCCATACAAAGATTTTTGTCATGTGGTCTGTGGAGCCAGAAAGGTTGGTCATCTCTATTTCACAACTTGCTGAATGTCTCCAATTCCTCCTCCACCCTACAGGAACTGATGACATGGAGATACTTCTATTCGTGAGTTACAGATGGGAAACGGTAGTACAGAGTTTAAAATATGCCCAGGAACTTTGCAGCAAGTGTTACAGACTTGAACTCAATGTCTCGACGCTCTCCTAAGTGAGAACACCCACGTAACTCGGTTCTGGGTCTCCGTTTCCGTCAGTGGAGGTTGACAGCTTTAATAGCACCATGACGTAAGATGGTCAGGCTGATTCTGAACAGACTTGAGATATAAACCAACGCAGCTTCTTCCCATCCACCATGTGACAGCCCCAGAAACTACAGTATTTGCAAGGAGCCATGGCTTTAAGGGGAGCTACGCCTGAGAAAGGATTGCTGAAAAAGGCAGATACTAACGAAAACATAATCCTGTTCATCCCCAAGCGTGTGTTTCTCAGATGATTTACTGTATTATGATAAAGTGAATCTCACATTCATGACTGCAGGCTGCAAGACAGGGCATTACACACACGACAGCTCTTTTGATGCTGCTTCGGAACGAAGAGACTGTTTTCTCCCCGCTGTTTAGACGAAACATTGGCAGCACAGGCAGATTGTCAAGACATCGCCTCGTTCTACAGGGCTGCAAGATGTAGCAATGCAACATTTAAAGCAGATAATCACAGAATCACAGAATGTCAGGGATTGGAAGGGACCTCGAAAGATCATCTAGTCCAATCCCCCTGCCGGGGCAGGATTGCCTAGACCATATCACACAGGAACGCGTCCAGGCGGGTTTTGAATGTCTCCAGAGAAGGAGACTCCACAACCTCTCTGGGCAGCCTGTTCCAGTGTTCAGTCACCCTTACAGTAAAGAAGTTTTTCCTCAAATTTAAGTGGAACCTCCTGTGCTCCAGCTTGCACCCATTGCCCCTTGTCCTGTCAAGGGATGTCACTGAGAAGAGCCTGGCTCCATCCTCTTGACACTTGCCCTTTACATATTTATAAACATTAATGAGGTCACCCCTCAGTCTCCTCTTCTCTAAGCTAAAGAGACCCAGCTCCCTCAGCCTCTCCTTATAAGGGAGATGTTCCACTCCCTTAATCAATAATAAAAATGGCTGATTATTTTAAACTGGCTGCAAACTATACTCAAGCAAGGAAACGGATTGATGAAAGAGCTTCCTTCCTCCTCCAAGTTTGTAATGTTACTGGGGGTTTATCCTTGCTACTGAGACGGAACCAGGGGTACCTTGTGGGTGGAGGGGCAGTAATGCTTGGAGACCAGGATAAAAGTCTGCACACTCCTCATGAAAGAAGTTTCATTCCCAGCTCGATATCAATTTATTCTACTAGAAAAAAAGGTGACTGATCAATTTAGAGTGTATTCTTCATCAAAAGCACAATTAATGACTACAGGCTTTACTAGTATCAGTCTCTAGGTTTCCCTGTATGTAAAATTATTAAATACACAGTTGCAGTGAGTTAGCTGTGAGTTTCTTAAGCACTTCAGAAACAACAGACTCCATTTAAGTGCAAAGTTGTCCTTGCTATTACTCGCTATCAAAATTGAAGCATTAAATTAAATGTGTGGGATATGCTAAAAAGGAGTGACAAGTGATTGCTGCCTATCAGAAAGAATAAAGGGAAAGGATAACATCCTCTCAGAGGGATTAAATAAACCATACCACCATGCCAGGTATTAGCTATTTTTTGGCCACTTACAGAGCAGGCAAGTTTATTGTGTGTCTATAAACCCTGCATCACGGAAAGCCTGTCTCAATCAGCATCATATTCCCCAGTTTCACTTCAACATCTCCTAAAAAGCTGATAAGAGTAGGTTTAAAACAAGGCTTTGAAAATGTGCAGAAGTCAACCTACTTCCACACTCATCTTGCTCTTTTGACCATGTTGATAAGCATGATGGTATCTAATATCACAGTCCTGAGCTTGTGAGAAAACCGTACAACTGGAACTTATGTCTGCAGGTTCAGTCTCCTCTGAAAGCATTCACACTGCATGAAGCTTTTAATAATTTCTAAAACCCTCAACTTACACAAGAGGATCAAAAGACAGACAGAAAGCGAATCTAGTCTCCACTACCCTGCCTTCCTTTCCTCTAGACAGATGAGCTCCACCCAACATATCTTTTATGGGGAAGCAGGAAAAAGAAGTAGGCTATATTTTAATCAGTGGGGGTGCATGAAAAAGTTTTCAGAGGTGCATTTCCAACAGCTTTCTCAAATTCCATCTGCTTTTCTGAATGGAAGGAACCTCTCCGAAATCTGCAAAACTGAGCCATAAACAAGAAGAAATTTCCCTTGGGAGATCCACCACCTCCAGCTACGCTCTGAGCCACAGACACTGCAGGAACCATTCCCCATGGGACTGAACATTTCTTCTTCCCTGCTGGAAAGCACAAGTACAGACATACAGAAAGGAGTGGGAGAGAGAGGATGGGGGACAGAGCGCAAACTTTTTCAGCCTTGAAGAAAGATGCATGTTTCCATGTTTGAAAAGGGTTGTGGGAGAAGGCGGGAAGGAGCATAATTGCACCCAGATTGTTTTGTCCTTCCCCACTTGCTTCGTCTCACTGGCAGTTTTGACTGTCAGTACCTGCAGCGTTTCTGAGCCTAGCACCAGCTAATTGTGGTCCTTATATACATACCCCCAGATCTAACTTGACACAATGCTGGATAATTGGCAGCTCAAGAGAACAGGGAGAGACGGGCATTGAATGTGAATTATCTCTCTCACCTACAGCAGGAAGATCCTCCGAGACAAGAGGCTGAAGTCACTGGCAGGGAGCTTGCCCTGTGCCGGTGGACACAGTGGCAGGTTTGCAGACCAAATGACGACTTAATTTTCCAGTGCTGCCAGTCTTAAAGGTCCTAAAACCAAATATTCTCTGACAAGGAAAAGGAGAAAATGAAAGCATGGCAGTAGGCTTGGGCAAGGGAAAGGGAGGGGGCACTGGAAATAGATGCTTAATAGTGGAGTTTAGACTGGAAGTGAAAAAGAATTATAAATTCTCACTCTGCCTCCTCGAAGGAGCTCACAGTATGTCTGTGCATTTCTGTTAGCTGTCAAATGGAAGAATTTAAGTGGGACATTTTACTCTTCAATCCATGTTTATTCCATAAGGTCAGTGCCACCTAAACAGGTTTCAGTCTCAAGTGTAGGAAGAGACTCTGTACAAACAACGGCAACATATCTGCACCTTCTCCACACTTCCCACCGCTCCCCAGCTTTTACTGTGGAGACACAACACAGCCCTGCAGACAGAGGCTGTCAGCTACCCATCACTGCTGCTTACACTACATTTACGTGCGTGAGCACTAATATCTTCCTGCACAGTTCAGGTAAGGGGTTAGGAAGGGCTCGCTGCTCACTACTTAGCTAATTGCTACAACAGACTGTCTTGCACAAAAGAGTGCAGTTTCTTGTTTACTCAGAAATATTTGCTTTAAGTGCAAGATTAATCAGCACCAGACCAGAGCATGACAGCTTTATGTTTTTTTTGTCTCTAGCCTCCACATCTTCATATTAACATCTGGTTCCATCTCCCTGGGCTCCATCTACAACTCCTTTTCCCTTCAATGCCTTTAAAGAAACCAGATCTTTTTTAATAATCAGATGCAGTATGTGAACCATAAAGAGGGAAAAATCTTGAAAACAGATTAAGACGAGGTGCACGCTTAAGAGAGGAGGCTCAAACCACCCATTCTCTCTAAGGAGACTGCAGTGGTGACACAGCTCTGAACACCAGAGCATCCATGGAGCCAGTAAGAGGTAGTACCTGGCTGTTAGTTTTTGGTGCTGCTTTGAAAGGTATTTGCCTCTAAGGAAGAGACAAAGCTGTCCTACAGTCTGGATCCTGGAAGACTAATTAGAATTATTTCATTTTGCAGACAAAATGGGCATGGGTTTTGGAGGGACGTCCTCAGGGTAAGACAGAGAGGGAGGCAGCAGAGGATAGGAGTTCTACCATGGAAAGCAAAGCAAACACAGAGTCAGAGACGCAATAAACAGAAGACGAGGTCAGAATTGGTGCTGGTCAGACAAGGAGCAAATTTTCCCTTTGAATGTGACAATATGGCTCTGAATAAATAATAAGAACATAGTTACTACATAAAGGCCGTGATCTCCAGCCAAACCTCCTGCTGTCATCAGGAAGAGATCTGCTACAGACTGAGATTTCAGGAGCACCGATTTTTATATCCTGGCCTAAAAGCTTTATTTTTATAAAATTTGGTTGTTTCTGTCAACCTCTGATTTTGGCACTTTGTCCAAACTGATACTTGTTAATTAATCTTCAACATTTCCTCTATCATTGTGGCAGGTTCCCTATGATACTGCCAGTAACAATAATGCCCTGAAAAGCAATAGCAAACACTCGCTTTCAAAGAAAAAGATGAGATTTTTGTGTTCTAAAAGTACAAAATGTCTCAGAAAAAGCCAGCAAAAGATGGCCAGTCACTAGGAGGGAGTATTTCAGAGGGCCTACCATCTATTTTCAAATGTGATTCTGAAATTTTTTGAGTTCAAGCATGTCACAAAGTCCATGGAATTTTGATTATTAAGGGCCAGACTCCATGAAGAAAATGTAACCTGGGCACATTTGTAAATTTTAGCAGCGGTCTTCAATTACATTTGTCAGAATTACATTGAAATCCTTGGAGATGGTTTGAAGCAATGACTTAGAATCAAAGCTGTCCACAAAAGACAGGCTTTAATGCAGGTTGCACTGCACCATCACACAGAAATTGTCTCCTATTCTTTGCTATTCCAGTACTTTTGGGAGAAAGATTTTTCAAAGCAGCACCTGAACTGGCCCAACAATGAAATCTGCATCCTAAACTCTGGCAAGGGGAAAAAAACACCACTAATGACAGCACAGTAAATTGTACCAATATTAATATTTATTATTTAGTGACACTACCCTGAGTGATTATTTGCTTACAACCAGTACTACCTGACTTCCAAGAACTCGTGCAAATTCCATAAAATGTAAGAGCAAGTAACCTTGTTGGGTAGGAAAATAAGTTTAATGTCAAGTTGCTCTGCTGATAGATGTGGCTCACAAATGTCTCACAGGCTGATTTGCGTCTCTGATATAACAAAGCTCACCAGAAAGGCCTGACTTCTCTGGTTATGCACCAGTTGCTGAACACCTCCTGAGCTGGACAGCCAATAAAATCCACCATGAGCATACAGTGGCCTGGATGGACTCAGTTGTTTGCTTTTGTAATAATTAATCAAGAGCAAGATGTAATGTGATGAAGCCTCTGATATTTACAAGAGGAACATTTAAAGAAAAAAAGAAATGAAATAATAGACAAGAATCTCTTCCCCAGCATTTAACCAAAACTTTTCATAAACTTCCTGCTATTTCTTCTCCATTCTGACAATTAGAAAAGCCCTTCTCCTCTTTATATACATAGAATGAAAAATATTTAGTCCCCAATGAGATTTTACAGTCATTTGCAGCTTCCTTAGAGCCCAAGAGGATGCATTAACCCATACGTTGCAGTTCAGCAGCTAACAGGGTGCCCACAAATGCTCCAGCCACACCAACTAGGCTTCCATCAGTCTTAAAGCAGCAAAACTCCTGATAGCTCAGTCACCGATTTCTCACACATGGGAAGATACACCCCACAAAAAAAAAAGATACACCCCCCCAAAAAGATACACCCATAAAACTAAAAAATAAGGGAACAGAAGCATCACTACACACCTCCCTGCAGCTCAGTGCAGCTGCTCAGACACCCTTTTCTCATGCAATTTTGGTGGCAACTGGATAGTGGAGAAGACTTTGCTTTGGCAGGGAACAGACCCACGAGGCACCACGGCAAGGAGATGGTGCCTAAACCGTCTCAGCTGCACAAATATGAGTTTCTATGTTGTTAAATCTTTTCCTTAAGGAGAGACACTCAGACACAAAAAGAAAAAGAAATCAAAAGCTACCTCTGTCACAAGAAAGGCAATGTCTGCTTCACCGCCACCCCATGCTCAGGTACTTGGTGATGAGGAGGAGGAGGTAAAGAACACCGCAGGTTTTCAAACATTCCTCTATCACAAAACACAGTTCCACATGCGTTACTAACCTGAGCTTCACAAAAGCTCCGTGGAGCAGGTAAGGGTTATGGCAACTATTTTACAGATGTAGAACTAGTACAGCGAGACCAAATGATTTCCCCGATGTCACACGGGAAGTCTGTGGCAAAGGAGGGAGCTGAGCACATCTGGCTAACATCAGCTCGAGAGGTCAGGATGGGGAGGGTAATGAGATGCCTCCACGCCAGAAGCTAAGTTTTATGAAGTAAATATCACACATAAATTGGAAAAATCACTGCAGTGAATCACACATTCAGTATTCAGAGACATGCTCACGTTACAACCACAAGCACTTATTTAATTAGAAAAATTATCTAATTGAGATGCATCCAAAATTGCCTCCAATACGACATAAACAATAATATACGTAGGTAAGAAAATATGTTGGCTACGAAGGTGTGTGCATTTGTGCGTGCAAGAAAAAGAACGAGGGTAAATTGTCAGACTTGCTCTCTACCAAGCTCAGCAATAACGCTCAATACATTAAATGCAATCAAATTTTACAAGGCAGTGAAGTGATAACTCTGTAGTGGTGGAAAGTGTGAGCAGCAATAAATATCTTGTAAACACAGAGGTCACAGGCCCAGGTGCTTACAAGCATGGGAAAGGTGGGTTACTGTAAGCTGTATGCTTCATTGCCTCAGCAGTTATTTTTTCATCTTTCTTTTCTTTGAGGAGGGGTGAAACAGGACAGAATGGATTATTATTTCATTCACTGCAATAAATCAGGAGTCAAAGCAATTCAAAGGAATTTGTAGCTTATCACTATGCAAAGAAAAATCAAACCTCTATCAGTTCAGATCTAAATACAATTACAGGAACAAAATAACTTTATGTTTAAACCATGTAACTGAGCCTGACAGATGGATACTGTTTATACCCTTTTGTATTTATTGAACATATTAAAAGATTGCAGCTGTTCTGTCAACACCTAGGTGTTTCCAGGGTGCTTGGAGCTGTATATAAATATGACAGAATTTTACAGGTAAATATATTCCATGGAATAAACATGTTGGAGATACTGTGATATAATAGGTATTTACATGAACAACCATAATTCCTTGAACTGTTTTCTATTGATCTTTAAGCACTTCACAAAGTATGGATAAAGCATCTGCACTCCCACCCTACAGACACAGAATTAAAGCTCAGAGATTAAGTGCTGCTGAAGGATTTTATAACAACTCAGTACGAGCGACAGGATTAGAAGCCAGGCCTATTGCAGCAGGCTTTGTCTTCAGTGCTTTAAATCACACTTCCCCCATCCATATCTACCTCTCTGCGTCTTTGTGCACAACGCCCAGGAGCCCGTTCCATTGTAAACTTGCATATATTCGCTGCCTAATTTTAATCTCATGCAGTGTTGGGTCAATCAAAGCCAAAGCCAACAAGCTGCATTCTATTACGGCTCACTGCAGCCTTCCCCAGTCAGAGGGCTGTACGCAATCTGTCCATCAGCCAAAGCCCCCGAACCTGCAGCACAGCAGCACGTCACCGCTGACAGCTTCTTCCTACACTTAGAAATTCAAGGCAGAGCCGCTCACTCGACAGCGATCTAACCCTCACCAAACCTCCTCTGACTGGCCAGAGGATCAGAAAGAACATTGTCATTAACGGAAATATAATCCCCCACTCCTCATCAGTGAGGTTTTGCATATACATAAGGAATGATCAGTGGCAGAGAATGATGACTGCTCCTTATGTAAATCACACGCTCTACAAGGAAAAGCTTTCAAGCCTGGCATGTGGGAGATGAACACACACAGACCTTTGGGTTTTCTTGGGGGGGGGCGGTTCTCCTGCATTCAGCTCTCAAGCACTGCACCCTGAGGGAAATCTGACCAAGCACATATTTCAAAAGCCATGCAGTAGGCAGACAAAATAAGAGCACCACCGCACATGGTTAATCTTCAGATTTTTGTTTCTTTTTAAATTTCACAAATAATTGTGGACTATGCTCCATCACAGTCATTTGTGTTTGCAGTACTGGATTCCAGCAGGACTGAAAGGGAAGAGAATGACATTGGTTGGGAAGGAAGAAAGTTTTAAACTGGAGGTTGCGTAGAGCTGGAAGGTGAAACAATCTGAGGACAAACCAGGACTTTTGTGGGAGTGCTCTGTAGGCACCTATTTTGGGTTGCTGAGGGTCCTAAGACAAATTTCACTGTAGGAGATTGTCGTGGTTTAACCCCTGACAGCAACTAAGCACCACACAGCCGCTTGCTTACTCCTCTCCGCCGCTGCCACCCCGGTGGGATGAGGAGGAGAATCAAGATAAAAAACTCACGGGTTGAGATAAGACAGTTTAATACAACAGAAAAGGAAGACAATAATAATAATAGTAATAATAATAATAAAAGAATATACAAACCAAGTGACACACAGCACAATTGCTCACCACCCGCTGACAGATGCCCAGCTAGTTCCCGAGCCACAGTCGCACCCCCCAGCCAACTCCCCCCAGTTAATCTACTCAGCCTGATGCCCTATGGCATAGAATATCCCTCTGGCCAGTTTGGGACAGCTGTCCGGGCTGTGTCTCTCATACAGGAGCAGTATGAGAAACGGAAAAAGTCTTGTCTTTATGTAAGCATTGCTTGGCAACAACTAAAATATCAGTGTGTCATCAATATTATTCTCAGTGCAAATCCAAAACACAGACTCACGCTAGCTACTATGAAAAAAAGTAACTCTATCCCAGTCAAAACCAACACGGAGATGGAGCATTCTTCCTGCTAAGAATTGCTCCCTCACCTTCATTGCTCCTGCACCACAGGCTGTCAAAGCGCTGTGTTACCTGCTTTAATGCTTTTTCAGAAGACACGTGAGGGAAAACAAATTTTATGGAGCTCTCTGGGAAGAGGGAATGGAAAGACTTTACTGGAAGAGAAGAGCTGTTAACCTGGCAATGAGAAAGGCGCTGGACCACACTAGAAAACAGCTCAGGAACAAAACATGATTTATCTGAAAACAAGCACACATATAGAAATGGGGAGATGGAAGAGAAGATAAGAGGCATTTCCCAAGGGGATGAAAATCAAACTTCCTTTCTGACTAAAATAGCCAAACTCTCAGTCATTTCTAAGCAGTGGGAATCACAGTGCTCTTTTTAAGACTATCCATCAATTGATAGCCAAGATCTTTTTTATTAAAAAGGGATATCCTCATCTCTACCCTTTGTCTGTGGAAGAGGCAGCACAGGGAGAGAAAAATGGAAGAAAAAGGAGAGCTGGCCTGCTAAGACCATATGGCAAACACAGGAACCAAGCGCAGGCTCCCTGATTCCCAGACAAGAGCCATATCCCCACCAGACCACCATCATTTTTCATCTGCAAATATGCACGTGCGTGCGCGTACGCACAGACACACAGGCAACAGCAGCATAATCATGTCTATACTGCCCTGCCACTAAGCCCTGAACTCTGAAATGAGAGCCATCATCTCAACAACTGAAAAGGCATATTAATAGTGTTGCCAGTTGAACTCTCCAGAGAGGAGCCGTCTCCTGCATGTTTATACAGAGCCAAGCACAACGGGGCCGACAGTTGCCTTTGGTTCCACAGAAAGGATCATTATCCTGGTTCTTCCTTGGCTGTGGTCGGCCAACTGCGGCTTTGATAATTACCCTATAGAAACTCAAAGCTGCTACACCAGCATCTTAAACACAAAATCATACTCTATTGCCATTTTTCCCAGAAACATTTTTATAGCAGACAGCAGTTTCTACTTAGGCAGCAGACAGACCAGAAAATACTGCTTGACAGAAATGCTTTTGAAGTGGAGATGGGACCATAACACCAGATTCCTTCCCCTCCCTCTAGTGAGTGCAGACGTGGATGCAGTTCTGGTCCAGAGCTCCAGGATTTTGGCACTTTCTAAACACCCCAAGTACTTCTAGTAAGGGCTGAGCATTTGGGGTTGCTTCTAACGTGAGAGGCGGGGGTTTAAGCACTTCTGGTAAGCCCTGGGTTCAGGACAAAGAAGACCAACGTGCCTCTTAAATCCTGCTCTGAGAGCTTAAGCAAACATCAACATAGATGAACATCAGAACTTATTTACCTAGATGAGCAGGCGGTATAATAGCGCCCATGTGCACTAGGCACATTACCAACGCAAACACCGAGTTTCGAAAGAGACAGAAGGCATAGCAAGTCTTAGAGCACCTTTGGAAAATAAAAAGAAACAAAACAAAACAACAAAGATCCTTGAAATTATTTGTTTCTGCTCTACGTTCTGCAAATAACAAACAAGGTGTCTGTACAGAGGTTCCTGCCAACAGCCGCCATTAACATACATAAATCTTATGTTCAAAGGAAGCCTCCAGCAGTCAGTTTTTCTGTCTTAATTTGATTCTTTTGACTTTATCCATCCTGTCTGTTTTCATCTTTCCTCATTAAAAGGATTTTTTAAGAAAAGAAGTTTTTAAAAAAGACAAACATAGCTAATTATTTTAATGAGCTACCAAAAAAATATAGTTGCTTTCTACACTGAATATAAGCAAACGTCAACATTGCATGGGGAGAAGAAGAGGTAGCACAGCATCTTAATACTATACCGTCAGCTCCTATATTTGATTAATATTACTCACAGGACTAATTTTACACTGCTTCATTAAAAGCCTGGGGCAATTAACATAAAGGTTAGACTACTACATTATTAAAATGTTATTTTTTAAAACAAAATAATATGCTTCTTTTCCTTTCCCTTTGGAAAAAAACCCACACTGGATAGACAAAACGAGGTATTGTCCTTTTCAACTTCATATGTAGAGAAACAATAATTGCTACATCTCTCATCAAGGACCCAGCAAAGCAGCTGCCCAGTTTCTACAAAAGGGCAAAGGCAATGCTCTCCTGTAAAGCTAACACACAGACAAAGGAAACAGCCGTTCTGCTCAGAGGACACGGAATGGTGAGAAACTTAAAATTCAGCCAGCAACTAGAGGGAGGGAAGAAATTGCTCATTCCAAACTGCATCCATTTCTCACACAACTAAACCTGTCTTGCAAACTTCTCCAAATGATGATCAAAGGTAAAAGCGCATATATGCAACAGCGCAAGAGCTGAAGTGTACATAATAAAAAGCACAGGCATCTCCTATTCTTTGAGGCTTTATTGAGAGAACAGAGGAAGAACTGCTTTTGAACTTGCAGGTGAGCAATTCTTTAAAAGCACATCACACCAGCAGCCTTGCAGAGCTGTTGATTCAGCATCATGATGGACGACACAACAGAGCACGGTTCAAACCACCGAGCCATTTCCCTGCTCTGTTTTCCCTCTCCTTCCACGTACTAAGGTAAGCAGCTCTCAGAAAACACTCTTCCTCCCAAGCCTCCACCTCCTCCGCTGCTACAGCCCCAGGAATGGAAGAAAAACATAAAAATGCAGCAGCAGCCCTAAGGAACAGACTTGATGAAAAAGAAAAGCTAACTGCCAGACGACGTTTCAGTCTACTTCAGAGCCGGTTTACACGTGGGAGTACTTGCCAAGACTTGCACAAGGCACCACTCTGCCTTGCTGTGCACGCTGGCACTCAAGGGGTTAAAGCAATATAAGCCAGGCCTGCTGGAGAAGCACTACAGCAGGAAGAAAGAGTTACAAATGATTTTTCTTGGCAAAAGCAGCTCACTGGAATAGGAGGAGGATTGTGCTTACTCCTCATATATAAATGCCAAAATGAGGCTTGCTGACACTTTCCTGGCATGCCACAGCCCTTCCAGCGGCCCAGGACTTCAACTGAACTTTTAGAGGGACAGAAGGACACACAAGATGTTTCTTCCCCAACCGACCAAACCCTCCTCTCACGTGGCACTATCCAGCATCTATGGAAAGTGTCCATCCACCAGCACCCCCACCACTGATTTGGCTCAGCCTCTCCCTTTCCACACCAATGCCTGATGTTTGTGGCCAGTGTTTGGGGCTGGGGGTTGTGCGAAGCCACAGGCATGCATGAATCCTGGGGCATGCTGGTGGGGAGCTGGGGGGGTTAATGAAGACCCACAGGACTAATTTTAGGCAAAGATGAAGTCTGCTGAAACATCAGGATTTTGTAACTTGCTTAACCAACAGCCCAGCTTTTCGCTTACCCCATTCTCCAACACTTAATAGTTATGTAGGTAAAAAACTGGTACAGAGTTTAAGGTGACCCTTTCCCTGGTTCTCCTTCTCAGGTTCCAGAGACCAGCAATTTATGGACCTTGAGAGCTGGAAGCTGCATCCAGATCATCATGTTTAATAGACACTAATCTTCCTAAAGGTCTAATCCCTTTGTACTGCTTCTTTAGACTTACACTTTTGGCTTCCACAAAATCCTTTCACACAAGTTTTGTAATTTCATTTTGCCCTGCTGGAAGACTAAAAAAGAAAAGAAAAAAGAAAAGAGAGGCTTATCAAACCCTACTCATATCAGACTTATCCAAACTGTTATGATTTAATTATTCAGTGTCTCCTCATATGGAAAGCAGCTCCACAGCCATTCAAGAGGTTCATGGTAGGGCTTTAAGAAGATGAAGGTCAAATGGCTATTTTGGGAGTAATTAGCTTGTTCAAAGGTGCAGGGCACCACATGTGATGTAACTTTGGCTTTTGCCTGGGGGCTGCTCTAGTGCTGTGCAGAGCGATGGCTGAACTGTCTTTGCAGCTGAGGAAAGAACCTGATCACTTCCAGTGACAGAGTAACTTCGCTTGCTTCATGCCAGGATCACTGAGGTTTTGTGGCAGATGACTGGTTTTATCACCCTCTATCATCTCTCTCAATGAGTATCTGCTCTCTGGCACATTCATATTTAACAGCAACCAATACCTAGTTTTTTGCTCTTCCTTTAATCTCTCCTGTTTCCCCTTGTAGAAATGGCTTTTTTTTTGTTCCTGACAACATACAGCCCAAAGAAGTCATTTTCTCTCTTGCTCTCCGACAGTAATGAAAATACATGCCCAGAACCCAAAACAAGCAAGAACCTTCCCTTCTCCAACTGTCACTGGAGATGCTCAGACAACTATTCCTACAGAGGCAACTGAGAACAACCCCGTGCCAGTAGATTTGCATCAGGCTCCCCACCTCCATGGGGAAAAATTTACATGTTTGCAAACTGAAAGGCAGAAATCTGTTCTTTAAGACAACATCATCCACTTCACCAAGAGAAGCAACTCCCTCTCAGTTAGTTTGCTGCTTCTAGAGCCCCCATGATGCCAAAGATGAAAATCCAAAACCTGACTGCTCTCCACATCCGTTTAAGAAAATGAAATGGGCCAAAGCATGTTAGATGAGACTGTAATAAATTTTAGCAGTAAAACCAGGAAATCTTTACTGGTTTAACTTTTTTCACCAGACTTAGATTGATTTCTGTACTAGGAATATCATGAGCAACTCCTATTAGTTGTGATTTTTCTCTCCACGTTCACGTCATCAGAAATCCATACTGCCTTCAGCGATGTCCACTCAGGCTGAAATGGTTTCTCATTAAAAGTTTATCTCACCTACTTGGCCAAAAAGAAGCGTCATTAGTTTGATCCACTATACCATGACTGCACGGAGAGTTTCAATTCAATGTCTGCAAGGCAGTCAACTTTCTCTGTAAATATACACACACACGCTAAGGGGCTTCCAGGACTGTAAGATTGCTTTACAAAAGAAAAGAGACATTTTCCCTGTTTACAGTCTGAGGAGGCGGAGAGCCACATTCTCAAAATATCACAAGGCAAGATACTGTGCAGCAAGTGAGAACTCAGCTTGGACCTGCTATCTCCAAGATCAGAATCACATTAGCAGAAGCTAGGGGGAAAAAAAAGTAAGAACTGAAGAAGGTTCACTGTGCTGCTGCTGCAGAAAAGAGAAACCCAATCCAATGGCCTAGGTTGTTATGAGAAGAAGATGGTGTGTTGGCATAACAGAGAGAAAACTACCAGAGAAATTATCAGCACTGATGGAAATGTCATCCCCACCACTGAGGAACACCTCAAATTGCCCTGATGTAACTTGGTCCTTTTTTTAACTCCTCTCCTGGGGCTGGAGGCTCAGTAATCAGCCTTGTAAATTTTCAGTTCCCAAATCTAGGCAGGGGGGTTGTTCTTCTTGAGTGACGTGCCAATGCTATTCCATGCTGTACAGCTTCCAGTATTTTCTTAAGTGCCTTGAGAGGCTTAGCATGAAGGGCACTATGGAAGTGTAGTTTAAACTGATAGCTTCCAACTTCTGCCTTGTAACCCACCTTCAAAATCAGGAATTCCAGCAGGAACAAACGGTGCTCCTTTCCCTGCATGCAAGGAAAACTACTCGCCACAGCACACACAGACAGTGAAACATATATCAGCTGAACGTGGAGTGCGAGGTGAGCAATGTAACGTGTCGGTCAGGATGGTGACCAACATCTCCATTAATCTATCACTACAAATGGCACAAATTTAAAACAAAACCCTCACCCTTCTCTATGCCCATATTGCAAGACATGCCAGATATTTCTCTTCCAGCCAGCCAGCTAACTCTGAGGACTGACTTACAATATCCCTCCCCATCATAGAAATATGGTACAACAAAGTGGGGAAGAACTATTCCAGCTACCCACAGAGGTCAGCCACAATCACAACTTCAAATTCATTAAGAAATGCATGTACAAGAGCTCACTGAAATGGGCTAAGCTAATCAGAAGTGTTGTGGGATGACTAATTCATGGCTAGCCATGGCCAGGCAAGCTCCTTCTTTACTTGCAAATCTAAGTGCATTATCCCCAGCTGCCAGCCTGACCTGCAGGTCAGATTCACAGCATCATCAGGAGCAAGGAGCATGGATAAAGGGAGACCAGTATCATGCTTTTCCCCATTAACACTTGACTTTGCACACAGAATGTCACATTGCTCCTTGTCCAGCATTTTTAAAGATTTTTGAAAGAATATCCTAATTAATCTGTGGGGGTATTCAGGCAAGCTTGCTTTAAGTATTTTTGGCTTAAAAATGCAGTGTTGTCCAGTATTTTCCCCCTTCCTACTTCACAACACTCATGTGTTTGAGGCTGTTATAGGGGGGTATAAAGCATCTATAATCCCCCAGATTATACAACAGCATTAAACTACATAATATTTTGGGGCTCCAGAGGATTATTATTTAATGATGGTAATTTGCCTGCCTTTCATCTGGAAGGATCCTCCAAAATAACAGTTTTCCCAAAATAGAAGTGCAGCTGCCTGTGAGACAGGACAAGGACCTTAGCAGTGTCTCATCAGGACAGAGGAGGAAAAGACAACTCTTATTCACAGGAAGATACTACTGAGGTTCTGCTAAGTGGAATGAATCAGGAATTCACCTTAAAAAGTGTCTGAGGATTTTTGCTTATAAAGTTTTGCTGCTGATCCACAGACATATAGCTAATAATAATAATAATCAAAACGAGCCTTCTGGGCGTATTTACGTTGTCATTTCTAACATACCCCGATTGCTGCATCTCAGTACTAGCCCTACCCACTTCCAGAGCAACTTCCATCCAATTGTGTCAATATGCCTTATAAACATTAATTAATTAAGCTACAGGACAGTTTTGAATGGTAAGATAACAAATATTATTCTCCTTTCATGTCATGATTCAAAGCCTGTTGAGTTGTAAGAGAATCTGGATCATTTCTTCATTGCTCAAAAAAAACAACCACAAAGAATAAAAAAGCAAAAAAAAAAAGTCAAGGCCATGCAAGGTAATCTATGAATGACTTGATTCTTGGTGCTGCACCTACGAAACCAGATTAGTCTCTCTCGTCTAGGAGAAAATTAGAAGCAGCAAGAGATACTTCTGCTAGAACAGAGCCACAACATGCTTCCCAGAAGGGACACGAGCTATGCAGCAGTGTGCAGAGCTGCGGCTGAGGGATGTGGAGCTCACAGTTGCACACAGAATCACTTATGAGAACAACCCAAAGCAGGTGTATTGCCCTCTGTTTGAGGAAAGAACAAAAAAAAACCTGTCAAGAAATGGCACTTAATTTGCATACATAAATACACCCACATGCAGTCAAGAAAGGGAAGGCCTTCTCCCTGCTTCTCTCCTTTTGCTTATTTTTCTATTAGTCACAACACAAATCAAGCTGCCAAGCTGACAAGGCCTCTAAACAAGTCAGCAATTCTGCGGGTGTACAGACGTGCTCCCTGGCAACACGAGCCGAACAAGGCCTTCGGGATGCCGTCCCCTCTTCCGCACGCAGACCCACGAACTGCAGTTCCTCCCTTGTCAGAAGCGGCTCCTGCACCGCCAGCCAGGCTCCTCAAACTGGGGACGGCATCCAAACACACAAAGGGAACAGGCTTGAACACCACCAACACAACTCCTGGCTCGGGTTCACGAAAAGGATCACCCCAGCCCAACCAACCTACTGGCTTTATACCGTGCAACCAAAATCTGCAAAGTCCAGAAGTTATCAGGCACTTTAAAAAGTGGGGTTTTGACATTAAACATGTCATTTGCTACAAAACTGCAAGCATAAAGCTACACAGAAATTAACATTTTACTTGTCCAGATTGGGGTATTGCTTTGGATGTGGTAAGTACTGCTGATATTTGCTCTAGAATTTATTTAACAGTTAGATAGAAATAATTTGGCCTTTAAAGAAGAGCTTGACTCTTCCCTTTGAGAAAACTATGAGTTATATCTCAGTACTGTATTTTTTCCTTGAATCCAGAAGAGGAGGATTCAGTTTCGTAAGAAATAAAATCAAGAAACTAAACTTCCAAGTATTTGGGCTTTACTCTCATCTTATGCTGGAATTAATTTAATCACATAAATAGACACAGATCTCTCACTCCCTATTAAATCCTATCTCTCACTCCCTATTAAATCCTAAGGGGTAAGAGATAATCTTGAAACTACTACTGAAGAGTCACCTTAACATCGTTTTTTATCTCTATAGATAAGGAGCTCAGAAGCTGTGCTAAATCATGTGATACTTAATGCATTTCATCTTAAGGGAAAATAATTACTTCCTAAAGTAAGTTATATTCAGATGAGTTTGTAGAATATGCTTAGAAAAGGAGGGGGGGCGGGGGGAAAGTCTTGTATCTACTGTGTATAGCTCTTTGGAGTTTACACCTAGGCATTTGCACTTTTCAGCTGCTCCATTAATACCTGTGTTTAGAAACATTTTGCCCCCCAAAATTCAATGTAGAAAAGCATTTTAAACACACCTTAAAAGAAGTCTTATTTGAGAAGTAAGAGTTACCGCACACACATATTTAAGCACTCATACAGATAATTGAAAATTACCTTAAAATCAGATTACAAATACCAGTAAGATCAGCTAAACTTGCCTTTACTAACAAGTATTTTTCTCAACAGTAGATCTACTCATTTAGTTTTGAATTTGAGTTTTGAAGTAATGGGAATCCTACCATTAGCCACTGAAAAATAACCTGCACACTGTGAGATCCCAAGTTTTTCACCCTCATTAGTTAAACGCCACTGAATATCACTATGTCATTTTTAATCATTCCCTCATCTTGAAAACGGAGGAGAAGCAACTTGGGCAATGCTTTCTCTCAAGCACTTCCTTATCGTATTAGTGCTTCAGCTTAGTGTTACACTGATTGTCACATAATTTATTTAACTTCAGAACTGGTGTGTAAATGAGCTTTTGGATGCCAGCCACCGAGAAGTCTCCAACACAGAAACTATGAAGTCTTTTTCTTCATTAAATACCCTCAAATCAATGTCACAAGCAATGACACTGAGGGATGTGTAGGACGGGGGTCAGGGAAGGATTTCTTCTCCCTTCTTGCTTAACGTTTTTAGCTTTGTACACTGCACCATTTGCAGTTTTACTTTTTTTTTTACTCACAAAACAATGCCATTCACTGGTAACAAATCAAATCATGGGACCTTATGAAAATATGTGCTTGTCCTGCTGCTTTTCTCTCAATCTCCGAAACAGTGGCTTCTGTACACAAAATCACCTCAATGCAGACATACTGCAAGAGTTTTAGGCTTTTCCTAAGTTGATCATATTTATACAAGCCAAATCCAAACCATTCACCCCGTGCTAACTCTGGAAGTTCACTCAGACTCGCCTCACCTGGGTACTCCACATTTTTAGAAACCAAGCAGTGTTTAGCGAAAGCATTACAACTTTGGTGGCAAGAGCATTGGACTGGGAGATGACTCCTCTGAGTTTTCCACAGCCAGGCCAGTGAATCCTCTAATCTCATTTCAGGCTGTACCTCAGTTTCCTCAAGTAGGTAACATAAACTAATAATCATGTCCTTCTCCAAAGCACTATGAGACCTACCAGCAAGAGTGCCACAGGAAGGAGAAGAATTAATAAAAGGATTCTGTTAGACCGAACTACCCCTGAATATAATTTTTTATTTGAAAACACAGGGTTTTTTTCACAGATCTGATATTATAGAGAATGAAAGCTCTTTCCCCTTCATAGCCACACCAAAAGCTGCAGCAGTTTAAATAAGATTTTATGCATACAGTAAAATTGTAGGGATGTGATAGAATTGATTTAGAAAATTATTTCATTAAATTGGTGTTGTTCCCTCACGTAAGAAATATTATTCTGATTTGAGGATATCTTACATCAATCTAGCATAAATCAGTAATAAATCTATTTAAGATTTAGGTAAATCACTGTGGTTTTCTTGTCTAGGAAAGAGTGTAAGAGAGTACAGTTGAAAATATCATTAGGAAGAAACAAAAGAATCTAGCAAGAGCCATGAAATCTAGAAACTATTTTCAATTAGTAACTCTGCTAAAGCAACAACACTTCTGCCTAGTGTATCCACACGAGAACAATCCCAGTCTGCTGGAAAGCATGGGACTGAAGCAGGATCGTAAAGCATACGAGAGATCAGGTATAGCAAGTTAGTGTCGATGGCATAAAAGTATTTTTTATCTAGCTTACACAGGCAAAGTAGTTCCTCTCTCTGGGCTGCCCGGTCCGCATGCAATAACTCTGCCTTGTTTCTGGCTGAGGAGCTTTCTCTCCGAGGAGCAAAGCTCCACACTAGATCTATGTGGAGTCTGGGCCAGCTCCACAAGAGGAGGTTTTTAGGGAACCTGGGAAAACAACACTAAAAGCCTCCTTTCCTGTGCCATTCTTAGCCATTATGAGAGCTCTCCAAAAATTTAAATTTAATTCTGCAAGACAGACAAAAAAAGGCAAAAGGAACATGAACAAAGATGAGCAGATGAGTGCACAAATAAGCTAGTCCAGCCGCAGACCTACACAAGTCTGTGAGATCTGGTAAAATCTGAGCTCTCGCTATGCAGCAAAGTTAATGGAGGCAGGTTGGAACTGGAAGCACGTGTTGCTGCAACTGTGTCATATTACACCAGATTAGGGGTAGGCAGTCCTGTTCTCTAATACGAGAGTCTAAAGGAACTGCCATTAGTTCAGTCAGAGCCCAGAGGAAGACTCAATAAGCAGGCACGTCTGGAGGAAGCCTTGCTTTCTGTTTACTTCTCCCTGGGAAGGTATTATAAGCCTTAACAAAATAGCTAAATCTGTTTCATTTGGCCACAGACTTTCTTCTTCTGTTGCCCATGTGTGTGTACAGACTATAGGCATCCTGATAGCACGTAAAATTACACAATATGCTCCAGAGACAAGAATTTCATTTGGCTACAGAAATTTGAATGTTTCTAAGAGAGCGAATTTCCTTCTTGCCCCGCTCTCCAGGAGATTCACCCATCAAAATGCGTAAGCTGTTGAATTGAGTGGGGATGTAGCGTGAGCTACGACAGAGAGCACTTTTGTAATAGCTCGAGTCCCTTTCTATCATCTTTCATCTGGTTTAGCTCAGTGTTGCTGGTGTATGAAATTTAAAGAGCTCTGAAAAAGATGTTAACGAGCCCTAAAGAGGAGAGTGCTCTTGCGTTAGTCATTCCCAGGAACACCTGTGAACTATTGAGTTTAATTAGTCTACAGCTGGCACTGAGTGTGTGTGGAAAGACAGGGGATTTATTATCGGATTGCTAGGCCTTAGATTGTCTCTGCCAGCTCATTTTTTCCTGTTTGTTTTGCGATAAAGGACACACAGAGAGCAAGTGCAGTTGTTTAACTAACAAGGAAATCCTTTCTTGGAAATGGTGCCAGACGCGGTAGCACTTGGACGATGGCATCGCAGGGGAAGTCCATGTGGCAGCATCCAAGAGCGCCTCAGCAGCGGGTAGAGGCAGGCAGACAAAGCTGACAGTGAGCAGTGCGCCCCAGGCCTGTTATTTCCTGTGTGGCACAATTCGCTACTGAACTCATACCCTACAACTACAGAACAGCTAAGAGCCCCACTTTTCATTTCAGTAATGCATTATACTTCTTTTTGCTACTGCTCAGGACTCCACTCAACTCTACAAGCACCCTAAAACAGAGCTAAGAGGTAGGAACAGCCTCCACTGCCACTTTCTTCTGCTATCTACAACACCCAGTAACATTCAACACAGCTAGCTGATTATTTCACCAATATTACACATAAACACATTTATTTTCATTAGTGACAGGGAATTACAATTGTTCATCCTCAAATACCGCCATCTCACCTGCCTAAATTAATAGCTGCGCTCCCATGTGATACCAGTTTTCTCCCCTGCTCCGCCACTTGCCCTCATATTCATTAGGCAGAGTTTTTAAGAGAGAAATGAAAATGTGCCTCCCATGTTACACAGGAGCCGAGCAGAGCCACAACTCAGATCACCTGAGGCCTGGACTATACCCACCCCAGGCGACATGCGGTCCCCAGGGCAGCCAGGCACCCCACTTCTCAGCAGCAGGCTCATGGGCTGGGTTTGAAACTCCTGGCATTCTCACACAAAGCAGCCACAATTTGGACACTTTTATCTTTGAACAAGTATTCCCGTACCTTGTGCTAAATTCAAATTACCTCAACAGAAACAATGGCCTACTTAAACCACAATGTGCAAACTAATTATCATCCTGACATAATTTTTACTGACAGTAGTTCATCTCCGCAGCTGGAGTACGAGATGCTTCCCAAGTTGATCGGACTTCATTCTGCCATCACCTTGACACTGCCAAGTCAGTCGTGCTGACATTTCTTCTAGCTGACACTGGAAAGCCTTCAGTAAATCTGTACTGACAGTTTAAATTCTTTTTTTTTTCCCCTCATACTTTCCTCCTGTCATGTCATCTCCATAAAATTGCCCTGCCCTTGTTTCACTTCATTTTGACATCCTATTGTTATCTCCACAGATCCTCTTTAGCACGGCACGCTCCTGTCACAAAAGCACAACATCTCCAAAGACCTGACATGAGAGTACCTGGAAAAGTGCACCGGGAGTCTCATTAAAATGAATTAAATGGCTTTGCTACTACCTCTACCCCTTCCCAGCAAGTCACTTCTCAAACTACAGCCTCGCACTACAGTGCTAACAAAGCGCTGGAGGAGATGTGCAATTTGCACACCCCGACACCCGTGAGACCCAGATTTGTAGGCGTTTGAACTCCTGGGGAGGCTACACAGGCCTGGCAGGGGGGAGAGCAGGGACTAGACAAAAAACTGCCCAGTAGCTCTCCAATGTCAAGGTTTCGTAACAACTCAAAAACTTCATGCAATGTAAGTGTGTAAAATATAATAAATCACACACTGCAGTGAACCCCGAATTCAGCCCAGGCCAGCCAAGGCCACGTTCTGACCAGCACCAGAGATGACAACAGATTTAAACAGAAACAAACACAAAGATATTGTATCAATACTTGTTACTCACGTGCTCAGATTCAGGGATGCATCCATGTACCTTCCCAAACCCAAAATGCAACAGAGCAGGTCTCACAAAAAGCTTTGTTTTGCATAATAAGGACAGCAGGTGTAATTGTTCATGATCTCATAATCTCACAGGCCCACATCCCTCATGGAGTCAACCCTTCCCCCCAAGGAACTTTCTTTTTCCCTTTCACAGACACAGATTTTATGCTGAAGAGGATTAAGAGCCAGATATTAAGAGCAGGCACCTATGGATGTCAACGGGCACCTCACAGGATTCCCGCCATCCAAGCCCTGCAAAGGCAGGGCCCACCACACAGGGGTCCCACAACACCCCTGGGGGGTACAGCCTCCTTGGGGGGGTACAGCCCTCCCTGGGGGGGCACCCCGACACCAGCTGAAGTACCTGGGTGCCGCCACACTCCCTCTGGTCACCGCACACTGAGGAGGCCTCACCCCAGGGCGGCAGCACTGCCCGAACAGGAAGGGGCTGGGCTTCACCTGCTTATAGGTCGGGCCCAGCAGCACCTGTGTTAGCCCAGCCCAGCTGCTCTCATTAGCAGGATCCCATTACCCTCATTAGCAGGATCCATCACCCTCATTAGCACACAGGGGAGCTCAGCACCTGGCCCTGGAGGCCAAGGAGAGCCCCTCGCCCCTGGGCGACTGCGGTCCCACAGGCCCAGTGACAGGGAGCCTCTGTCGAGGGACCAATTTCAAGCTGTATAATTAACAGGCTTTAAAATCCATTTTATGAGGGTACCTCAGGTGTCGTGATCACTTCCGTAAGACAGCAACAAGACATATTTATGCTTGGCAGGGTGGGGAATGCAGGGGAATAGCCCTGTGAAACTGAAAGGGAGCTAAAACCCATATATGCTTTTATGGTGTCTAACAGATTTTATGCTAATATAACAGAATTTAAAATTAAGCTATATACATGGACTATTTCCTGTAATTCCGTTACATATTTTGAGATGTAAATAGATACATGCTCTAAAAGTGTAATTAAGCTGTCCATGCAATTAAAAAGCACTTTATTTGTATATGATTCCATGCAGCTTTTTCTTTATAGGTAGACAATGAAATACAGTGCTTTCTGACACCAGATATTTTGTCTTTGCTTATTGATCCATATTTCTCTGAGCTGTAAAAATCACTTACAACACCGGGAAGCCACAAGGGCCAGACCAAGAGCCTGCGCTGATCCCGTGAGTGCAAACGCTGACGTGCATTCCATATACGCCAAAATCCAGACCAACAAAATGAAGTCTCCTAACTCAAAAAAGAGAAAAAAAATACCTCCAGCTATTCCCTGAATCCTAAAACTGTGGTATACCATTCCCTCAGCAAAAAGCCAGGCTAGAAGAAAAACAAAGAAAGAAAAAACAAACTGAGGAGCAATAGATCTGGACGTTTTACGTTACAGATACCTATTCATAAACTTCTGCACCATGTATTTTATGCATGCATCTACAAATTCCTCCAAAAAAATACATCTGCAAGAAACACATCGTTGCTGTATTTTCTTTAAAAAACTCACATAACCTATTCCCTCCTCTTGCCTGGCATGTCTGCTCTCCCTGCACTCCCCTGCTCCCACAAATGCTACGGACTCTGGCTCACAGGTCTGAAAGAGATTTAGTGAGTTTAAAAAATGATGTAGTTAAAAATCAGTGAAACCTGGCCACGTGGATACATTTACACCACGACAAGTGAGCTCCCATCAGTCAACGTTAGTCCCATATATTCATGGCAATAAACTACAACAAGCTGTATAGCATAAACATCTATACGCAGTTGAAAATCACTAGATTCTGCATAGATAAGCTCTAATTGAGTAAGCCTGTTTAGGTGAAACGATTAACCCGCACGTGTCCCATGTTGCGAGCAGCCCTAGAAGACTTCCCACGTTTCAGCTCAGGGCACCTCTTTGTTTGACCTCGTGTATCCGCTGTGCTTGGCTGCAAGGCCTTAGAGAGATGCTGGCTGAGAACGGATGGCTGCACATTCAATAACCGAGGAAATCTTTGATGCAGCTATATTAGGGATGCCATTATTACACGTTTTTTGATCAACAATACATCAGTATAACATTTTGCTACCGTTGCTAACTCTCTGTTGTGGTTCAGAAACAAATGCTTTAGGACGTGTACTATCACACTCCTACTGCGTATACAAGAGATACGCTACTGTATCCCCTATGGAATATGACTGTCAGCAATTAAAATGAATATTGAAAAGATGCAACATGGTTTGTGATGCATTTTCCTGGCTTTTGTGAAACATTTGTTCACCAGATTTGCTAACGCTCAAAATGCAAGCGTACACGAGAGGTCTGCTAATCCAGGGAATTAGCAAGGTATTGCTCCAACAGACTGCAAGACAACAGTGCTCTGTTTCATACAAATGGGCTTTAGACAAGCCATGGGTACACTCTATGAACAACTCGCTCATTTTTCCTAAGATCTAGAAAAACATCAGGTGTTCAAAAATAAAACGAAAAAGATTTATACTTGCAACCTTTTGAAACAAAGGCTTCTGGGTTGGGATTTTTTCTGCTCTCCCTTCTGAACTCTGATAGCCTGCAAAGACATAACCTTACAGTGCAAGAAAATAAGATTTAAACACATCTTAAATAAAACAGCCCAGTTGCTATCACATTGTGATTATCAGCAACGCTGCCAACAACCCACACTGGAGCCAGAGTCTCTTCAAACATCATAAATCCTCAGCTGCCTCAAAGAACATGCACCTTCATCTATCTCTGAAGCCCTGCAAGGTCAGGGGAAGACTCTTACTTTGCTGCGTACCCAAAACAAAAAGTGTTCTGCACAAAATAAAGTAGCAATGTACTCTGATTTTCTGAATAATTCAAGTCACATTCTTGATGGAGACATGAATACAGCAGAGATTGCTGTTTTGGGGATGCTGAGACAACCCAGTAGTGGTGACAGAGGGTTTAGGTTCTATGTGAATCTGTACGAGGTGGGGTCCAGCTGATGAAAGGTTCCTTTCCAGGCAGAACTATTTGGGGTTCAGATGTTTACAACAGAATTTCCATTCCACACAAAGCATCACCACTACATTTTTCACATCCCTTAACAGATGTATTAATACAACACACTCTTCTATAATTTGTCATTTCTTGTAAAAAAAAATACAGGGCAAAATGCCCAGCAGCTTTACATACTTACATGTGGACAGATACATGGCTTATACATATGCACATTTGTGCGCACACACATAAACAGGATGAATTTATTTCCAGATGTGAGCACACATGCAACATATGGATTTTGAAAGCGAGGTGTCAATTTTTATCACAGGGAAGATTTTATAGATCACTTAACAGCAAGAGGCATTTTTCTGCTGTACAGAACAGAGTCCGATTAAGAACGTTTATAACCCCTCCACTTGCAATTCCCAATATTGACAATACAGTCACACCAAAAGCTTGACCCAGCAACTGAATCAACTAAATAGGCTCAGGAGCCCATCTATATTACAGCATTTAAGACACACATGTTACTTCCTATAGACACTTTACCAAACAGTGCACCAGAAACTATAGAAGAAACCAAGAGAAAGCAGCCCTCCACTCATGACCATCTGACATAACAGGATGTAAGTCCATCCTTGTTCAACATCTAAAACTGGAAGGCAACCTCGAAAACCCTTCAAAACAGAAAAACAAGGAGGACTCGCACCCCACCAATATATGATATGGAGCTCTTCCGAAAAAATCGTATCTGCTTTCCCCAGGAATTCTTCCTACACAAATCCAGTGATACTGCGCCTAATCCTGCTGTTGACAACAATATTAAAGTTGCTGTTAGTGCCTGGCTTGTCCTGCAGATCTGGCACGACGGCACCGGTCCCTTGAGCAGCGACCAGATCAGGCTGCTCTCCGGTCCAGCTGTACAGCTGCACGCCAGGCTTGGTGGTGCAGACACCCACGTCCATGCACTCTTTCATTTTTGCCTTCAGGGCTCATTATCATTAATTATGATTCACAAACCAGAAAGAAGCCATGCAAACTAAATTCGCAGAGCTCCCAAACCAGCCCACAGTGTCAGCATCCAGGCACGAGCCACATGTTAAGGCCATCCGTCTAAACATGTGGAAGTTGTAACACAAAGGCAAGCCTGCGTGCCCATGTGTTATGGCACTGATGTCTCCAAAGCTCTTCTCTTATAGCTGACCTCTGCCACGACTTGCTTCGTACTTTGCTCATCCCCCTGCATCTCAGTGGTCTTTCCTACCTGAAGTTACTAGCTTGCCTCTTGAATCCTCACCTTCTCTCCTAACTAGGTGGGGAAACAGCTAGTCGCAAATCCCCCTTTCTAATCTCAGTTGAGTACTGCTGTTAACTAATAAGAAAGCAGGGGTGGAAAGTAGCTCACATAAGGCTAGTTTTTGCTGAAAGAACACCAAAAATAAACCCCTCAAAAATCCAGTCTCTCATATTCTCTTATAGCTTCACTCAGCTTCAATAAGCCAGCAACAATATTGCATGCCCAGACTCCATATCACTGGGATCACTGGGGCTTGAGTAACGCATGAATTTAGCCAGCGCCTATTTAATTCCAAATTCCTTTAATATCTCTAAACCCTCTCGACAAATAAGCCTGACAACATTATGAGTTAATCAAGCCAGGCACTAGTGAAATATTTTTTAAAAACCCTTAAATCTAATAGAAGATTACTGCACCCAACCGTAGAAACAATTTTAAGCCTAAATTTGGCAAGACCCATTAGTTTTATATTGAGCTAATTACTTCCAAGTGTCCAGGAAATACAATTCAGTAATTACAGCTGTATTAGCCAGATGCAAACTGAACAAGAGGCAGAGCTTATCTACCACCTAGCGGGTGAGTCACCCTGGACATCCCACACAACCCAGCCCTGCTTCACAAACAGACTTCGCTGAAGACTGAGCCAAATTCAAGGACCAAAGGTGCTCAACTCAACCCTGGCTGACAACGTAAAGGATTTGAAGGCTTGCAAGTACTGGTGGCTGGGCATATTTGCAAGGCCTCAACACTCAAGGTGAAGGCCAGGATTGAGGGAGCTCAAGTCTCCCTTTACACCACTAATATACAGGTTCAGTTTTTCAAAACGCTCAGGCCCCAACGCCTGCGGGTGTGATGCTTTTGGCCATGCTGTCCTAGGAGCCAGGCACTGGGAGAAGGTACTCCAAACTCTTCTGCATACCTGGGGAAAACACCTCTCAGTGACCACAGTGGGTATTTCATTGCTCAAACACCTCAACTTTAGAAAGCACAGTGCTTAAATTTAACATCAGTATTATCACACCCAATTCACAGAAACATGGGAAGGTGAAGCGATGTGCCAAAGCTGGCTCAGTGAGCTAGCCAAAAAGCCCCCAGAGAGGGGGCTGAGCCAGCCTTCACCACAAGCACAGCTCCAGTCCCTAAGAGCTTCCAGACCATCCCCACACTACGCCCTCTCACAGGATGTGTTCAAGGCACAGTTTTTACAAGACACTTTCCTACTGGCTGAAAACAGAGCTAGCATTAAATTAAATGAAGTTAAATCCTATCATCTGTATACCCCACAGAAAATATATTCCATCATCATTGTCAAGAGGAAACGTGTAAGCCAAGCAGCAGGCAAAATAACCTCTGCTCCCCATCATGCTGCTCTAAAAGCGCTTCGCTCAGCTTATGGCAGAAATGGATTTGATAATGCAGCAAGGGAAAAATACGTTGTGGGACAACATTTCCAGTTCAGCATTCTCCACCCCCACATTTTCCACAATAATTAATAACCAAAGCTGTTAATGTTTAAATGATCCACGTTCTCTAGTGCAGCCAGCAACGCCTCAAGAGGCTTTCCACTGGGGCTAACGCTATTAACTGTGTGGATGCCTGAGGATACATACTGCTTAATGGATGAAAGGACACTTCTGTACAGTCTCCAAACATTTAGGAACTCTCTTTTAAATCTGAACTGGCTTAACAGAGCATTAGGGTTCCCAAGGTTTGTGTAAACATCCATGTTTTATTCAAAGGTTAAAGGAGTAAAATGTTTTTCTGGACTCTCAACTGCTAATAGATATTATTTATTGCCCTTCCCCGCTCCAATAGTTCCCTTCCAGGCCAGAGAGCCCAACCTACTTCCAAGTCTTCCCAGTGAATGGTTGTCCCAGGAGAGCAGGCAGGGATCAGCCAGCCCCAGGGAAGCTGAGCAATGGGCGTAGAGAAGCTTCCTCTAGTTTCAGACAGCACTAGAAACTAAATCGCTCCCAAACGTGGCTCCAGGACTCTGTTTTTTATTTGCTTACGTTCTTGTGAACCTTTGCAGTTACCAACACACTTGTCAGCACTTCAGGCAAGAGAGAATATTTTAGCATGGAATTATAATCATGATAACCACCAATTTTTCCTGCCCTGCCTTCTCCAACCCCTCCCTGCCCACTCCCCCATCCTAGGATTAATACAGACTAAGGAAGCTTTTAAGACCAAAGCAATTTCTCAGTTCCTTTTTTAAAGCCTAATTTTCAAAGAGCAAGGGGTACAGAAGTTCATCCTGCCTGTGTGTGTTTGCCTATCTGTCCCCCTTCTAATAACTTTTGAAACCCACTAATTTCAAGCAAATTTGACAGCAGGGCAGAGGTCTCAACAATACCAAGTTCCCATAAGTTCAGTGAGGAGACTGCAGCCGCGTAGCGAAGAGGAGCCTGGCTTCTCTCACCTCCCACCGCGGGGAAGGCTGGCATGTTAGCTCACACCTCATTAGACAGCACAAACCCACAGAGGAAATCAATTACGAGATAAAAGTCCATCGGAAACCGGCCTTCAATCATCTTGCTGCTCGTGCAACTACTTGATTCTTAATTCTTCTGACAGCCTGATAACAAGGGCTGCTGTGGCCCCTCCTCGGGCAGCAGAAGAGTAAATATATGAAGACCTACAAAAGACGTCCTTGCCTCCTGCACCACTGCATGCTCGACTGTGGCCTTGCATTGAGAGGGAGCAAGGGCGAAGCATCACTAAAATGGTCACCAGGTACCAACAAGAACACATGGACTTGAAGGATTTGTTTTGTAACTGGATGGATTTAGAGCGACACACTCAATTGTAAAAATGAACCAAAACACGGATGTTTCCCCCACCAGGCAAAGTTCAACCCATTCAAACCAATACTTTGGAAACACTGAACATTTCCTGCATGTTTTGGTCTCTCACTCCTTTTCTTTATTGCTTCAGATGCCAATGACATACTTAAGATCAATACTTACGTTTGTGCTACTAGGCTTTGTAATAATAGGTGCGGACACTGCAGCGTGCCCACTGCACACCCAGGCACACAGCTGAGGGCCAGGTTCCCCCGACCTCGCCACCCACGAGGTGAGCTCCCACTCAGACATGACACATTTCACTAAACAACTTGACAACTAGCAGTATCAGCTACACTCACCGGAAGGACTTAAAACAAAACAAAAACCAACAAAAAGCAAAATAAGCATAAGTGCCTTACTAACAGCTGGGCTCTTTCTTTTTCCACTTAGGCACTCTTTTCTTTAAAACAGAGGCTTCATTCTTCAACATATGACTTCAAACACATGGAAAATCTGAACCAGACCTATCACACCAGGCTGCAGTTTCCAGTAGGATGGTTTAATGGGATCTTTGAAGGCATTCTTCAAATGTTTCATTCCTACCATTCCTTTTCCTTCTTGGTTCTTCTTTATGGACAGATGCACAGGAAATGGGGTAAAACTGGGTCCAGAAGTATCAGTCAAATATGTCTGAATATGTCATGAGTTCTGTGTGCTATCTGCAAGACTGCAGATTGATTTCTTTCTGTATTTTCTAATAGCCATTGCACTTGCAGTTCAGACAAACCCAGACTCGGGTGCTCCACCACCAAGAAGCGCAGCTGCAGATGAGCAGGGACTAACCGAGTTCTCACCAAGGCTGTCTGGCCAGACTGGCAATGGGGGCTGTGCAGCTCCACAGGTTATAGATAAGCTGGGTCCCTCTATATGAGCTGTGGAGACAACCGTGACTGCCATTATATCTTTCTACGGAGCAGCTAAGAGTGCATCTCCCCAGAAAGATAATAACTGGGAGGTAAAATTTGGCAAATGCCTTCTCTAATAAAGGAGGCAGGCAAGCTCTCTGGCCAGCCAGCAATATTTGCCTCCACTCCCAACAACTTCAGTGTATCATTCTTTATCTTTCAGGCTGCATGTCTGAAACCATACCCTTCCCAACTTTAAACTAAAATTTTGGGGGACAAAAAAAGACCCTTCTAGAAGCACAACAGGAAACAACCAAGTTTCAGGCAGATGAATGTTCAGTTTGTGAAACTCAGGATACCAGTAGCTTGAATCCCAAGTCTTGGGCATCTCTTCCCAGATTTACAGTTCACAGCCATCCTACCAAAGTGCATAAATGTAATCATCAGAGGAGGTCTCATGAATAAGCACTACTACAGTGGAAAAGTCTTCTTTCTACGCATTACCTATAAAATCTGATTTGTGTGCAACAGTTACTAACTATGAACTCAGTTGTTCTGCTCTTCAACATACTGAAGGCATCAGAATTGGGCCATCAGTTTTTTACAGAGAAGCTCAAAGAGTCACCACATGCTTAAATGATGGAGATTCAATAGCAGGGGTGGTTCTGCTTACCTGAAGGCAAATTGCATGTCCTCAGCACAAAAAGTTGAGGTTTGGATTAAGAAATGACTGCAGCTCTAAGAGTACTCTCCTTTAGTAAATGAAAGTCAGATTCTTAGTTGTACAATGTAATTTTTCTGTGGTTCAGTATGTATTCACAGCAAAGAACATGCTCAAGTGTCTGGGGCACTAGGTGGGGGGGCTGAGAAGGGAGAGTAATGAAATTCAGGTTGGGAGGACCAGGAGATGAACGCCGTAATACAGGTGGAGAATCTGAAGCTGAAATACATTACAGTCTCAAGAAATCATCTCATATAACTGGTAGTACAAATTGGCTTTAAGAGACATCTCAGCTGGCACATGTATTCCCCGCTGAACAGTGATACCTATTCAAATGATCAAAACCCGTCAGTTCTTAAATTCAGGATAAATCCCAGACCTCAGAAACAGGCAAATGAAAAAAAAAAAAAAAAAAAGGTTCAAAAGCAGAAAGGCAGCAAATGTTCCTCTCAGGACCAATCGCTCTGATATGCCTCAAGCTTGCTAACAGCATTCTAATGCCACAGGCATGTTACTTTCCTTTGCCCTCATATTTTATTTCAGCAAAGCCCTGTCCTAATAACTGATTACAAAATACCAAACAAGCTGTAGTAGTGTTATCTTGCTAGCTAGTGAAATATTTAGGTCCATTTAAGTGCCATGCAAAAATGAGTCTGAATATATGGGCTATAGCAGGCAGAAATAGGAATTTTGCATTCAGAGGCAGGAATATCCTATTGAGACCCATTCCTCACTCCCGGAAAGTGCGAACGCCCTCTCACCAAATCAATGCAAAGCAGCGTGCCGTTGCGATAGGATAAAACACCTCCTTCACATTTAATGTGGAAATTACCATTCCTCCACAACTACACTCACAGCGAAGGAGGAAGATAGGTGCCAGCTCCTACCCTCTGGCCAGGCTCACTTGAAGAACTGCTAACCTATATAAAAACGAATGCTCTGCAGAGGATGACGTGTTCGCGAAGCAGAGCCTTGGTAAGGCAGAGCGCGGCGATTCTGCGTGCTTCCCTGGCTGCGGCCAGTTTGCCTACCGCGCTTCAAAGGGCTGAAGTGGGCAGAGGACACTGCACCCACTGGAGAGGGCCGCTGGCCAACAGCCACCTTTCCCGTGCCTCCGCGCTCAGCACACTCTGCAGGACCCGGTCGAGCTCAGCACTGCCTTCGGCACTGGGAGCAGCCAAAAATTAAGGGCCCTTTTAATCAATTGCTGAGGGCACAGGTATATTCCGAGGTCAAGGCTGGCTTCTGGCAGCCCATGCCTGGACAGAAGAACCTGACAGCACTAAGGAAACCCCAACCACCCTGCTGCGGTGGGAGGAATGACCCAGATGTCCCCTCCGAGAAAACACTGCCCTGCTGCTCCAGCAGAAAATGCAAGGACTGGATTCTCAGTAGCAAGAAAAGAAACACCTCAGAAAAGGAGTGTTTGCTATTTTGTATATCTCAAGGGAAACAAACTGTCTGTAACACACAACACTCTTTACGCACACTGTAATATCCTCGCTTCCAAGCCGTGCAGTTTGATTTTTCAAGAATATGCAAACTGGCCTTAAAAAAACCCAGCCCATTGATTTTTTTGGGACCACTGTCCACTCCCAAAAACAAAATTCACATCTTTGGAGCACTAGCATACCCATACTTGCTTCAGCATTTCCTAAGGGCATTTAGAGAAGCAGAAACCAATGTCCAAAAGAGCCACCAAAGAGACCAGCATCAACATCAGCGGTACATTTAACTCAGCCCAGACCTTCATGTTCCTCCCCGCCTCACCCCTGCATACTCACAGCACCCAAGGATATACGGGGAGGGGGGAACAACCCACCAAGACAATTTTCAAAACACAGAAGCATATCAAACTTCTTCCCCACGCAAAGGAGAACAACAATGTAATTGTAAATTTGGCCCTAAATCGTTGTTTGTTTCCAGATTGCAAAATCTTCTCTGGGTCTGGCAAGGAGGATCTAAAACAGTCTTCAAACATGAGTTCTTGAAAGATTTCCAGTTCAACTGCTCTGGGTCTGGATCAGAATCCACCTAAATCATGCTCCGAATCAAATGTACACGCCAAAGCAGTGCGACACACCTACGAGAGTCTCTTTCTTTACAAATTGCTATGACGTGCGCAAAATTTCAGTGTCTGAAGCCCCGTGTTTGCAGCAGCTGCACAACTGAAATTATCACCAATTCAGAGGCTACTGTTCTTTCAGCAAAGTCCTCCCCGGTCTTTCGTGTGAGATAAAGAGTTAAGTTTGACTTTATTTGCATCATGCTTGCCAAGACCTGTGAATTGGGAATTAATAGCTCCCACTGCTACCACACTGCAGCCAATTTTACTGCTTTCACTCCAGCTAGTTTCAATGCACAGAGGTCAGATGCAATTTTAATGAGCACCTCTACTGTTCTATTTATTTTAATACCTTTATTGCCCCATCAAATTTATAATAATTAAGCATATTATAATTACAGTGAATTAAGCAGAGGCTCCTTAAATGCATCCCCCATTATTTTATAATCAATTAAAATTAATAAAATTGATTATAAAATCTAATATCTGGTGTACTCTAACGTCTCTTCTCATCATTACACAAATGTCTACTTAGGTCACAGACAACTACAAAGATTTCTGTACTATTAGAAGGTCTATAATAATCCATTTTCTTTACCAATCTTCTGATACATAGATCCCTTCCACAGCGTAACATTTAATGCTTTGATTTTCCAGGTTTCTTGCAGAGCCAGCAGCAGACCTGGCTGTAGAAGGCTGTAAAAAGGAGCTGACACATGGTACCAGGTACTAGCAAATCCACACTTCTCCTGTCTGACAGCAGCTCTAGGCTGTGGATAAGCCCTGTCTGCTCTAACTGGGCAAAAAATGGGGAGAGATGGGATCCACCCCAGCTGCTCACCTCAGCGCACAGTCGTCTGCTTTCATTTCCAGTCTAGATTCCCCACTTGCTAGCAGAGAGGAGTGATTTCCTAGAAATGCAGCACTTTCCACACTAAATCAAGACTCAGGTTGTCCTGCACTCTTATACTCTTCCCATCACCTGCAGATGTTGTGCTTTCACAACTGCACAGCCATCTCCACTTACACCCTGGCAGGTCTGCTGCCTTACAGCATGGGTGCTTCCTTATCAATTATACCTCTTCAGTTGGTAAAAGCATCAGAAAAAGACTCCAAAAGACCTCCTTTCTCCGTAATAGCAAAGAGGAGCCGGTGGAATCACAGAAGTAATACAATTTTCGGTGTAACTACATTACCTCGTAGGACTTCTTGCCACAGGGTCCTACCAGGGCAAACAGTTTGACAACTTCTATTTTCAGTGAATGACAAAGAATGGTGCTTCTAGCTGTGAGAACCAGGCTGAACATCGCAAGATAATAAACTCATCAGCACTCCAAATCATCTGATGACTTTCTGTGGTCAGGAGGAATCTCCTGCTTCAGCTAAAGATGTTTAAACTGAAGGTTTATAGTGGTAGACACTTATGCTGGTGTCTGTACTGCACAGCTCAGTACTCAGCAAAATCAGAGAAAGGAGCTGGAACAAATGTCACCCACTGGGCTAGTCTTGCATTTTCTTTTCCTATTTTAGGGCTATTTTTGGACAGAAGGATCTAGAAAATGAACTGCCAAGAAAAATGATGCTGTGATCTCTGGGAAACCAGAGTTACAAGGCAAGGACTCATGTCTCTGACTCTGCCCAAGCAGAACACGCCTGGAAAGGGGAGTCTGCACTGAGTGCAGAACCGATGCATCAAGGTCTTCAATAAAATGAAGAGGCAATCTGTAGAACATTACCCAAAGTCCCTGAATTTCTGAAAAGCTTCAAGACGAAGCTAACAAGAAGCCTCTTCCCATTGCATTTTCCTGGGAGGAACTTTGCTTATTAATTATACAAACCAAAGCTGACTTGCTAAACTTTGTGACCAAGTGGACACAGAGCTAGGCAGTACTCATTGCTCTAATTTTGACCTTGTCGCCCTGGACGTGCAGTTTGGTTTCTCTATGCTTCAGTTTCCTTCACTATTTTTTGTGTTTGTGGGTGGTGGGGGTGGTGTGGCCAGTGAATTCGTCCGGCCAGGCAGAGGAGAATCCTTTCGGTCCATGTTTCTGCACACAGCAGCTCCCCAGACCTCAATGCAAGTCGGCTAATACACGTCTAACTTCTGCAATGCAAAGCACAATGTGACTAGGGGCTCCTCTAAACCACCTGGTTTTCCTAAGCATTTGAGGGCACTGGAGCAAAAGGCTTGATGTGTCTGATATTACTTCCTAATTTGCATCGCCTGTTAATGGCAGCCACTCTAATTATGACACTACACAGATTGCAGGCCCTTTTAGCACTTGTCAGGCTGCCTTGCTCTGAGCCTCCGTGCTGCTTCTCTCTTACTGACATCGCTCTCCACTGCAATGTTCTTTTCTCTGTCAGCTTTAGGGTGCGATTTGAGCTGCTACCCATCGCAATCAGCGAGTGTGAACTTCCCCTGTCCCACGGGGCCTCGCCACAAGTGCATCAGCGTGGGAGGTGGCACTTGTCAGCACTGTCAGCTCCGCTGCAGCCAGCAATCAGCTCAGCTACACTCCTCCCCGAGACGCCTTGCTCCACGGCAAGCCATTTCTCTGGCTGAGTCCCTGCTCCCTGCAGGAGGTAAAAAAAAAAAAGAGGTTACATCACAGCAATCTCACAGGGAAGGCTGGAGATCTGCTTACTCAGAGCAAGCTTTTTATTTTTAGACTCACTGGAAGAGGCAGTGACTATATAAATAAAAAGGCTGCCCTGAGTCTTAGTAAGCACGGTGCCTGCGTGGCTTGTGTTGTCACGATGACTGAACAATTCTCTACCCGAAGGACGGAGTGGGAGTCCACAGCAAGCACTCTTTGCGTGCAGCACAGAGGCGTGGGAATTTCATTGGAAATGCTCTGGCCTCAGAGCTGGACACAAACACGAGCAATGCACATGGCTATGGAGACTCACCTCCTGCACAGAGCCAGCGCCCAGGGTCTCGGTGCTTTCAAGGAAAGAAATCAAACCACCACAGCCCTACGCAACAGGATCCCAGAAGAGTCTTCATGACCCAGGCATTTTCTCTTGCAAAACACATGTTCGTGGAGCCTTTAGCAGCCTGGAGCAACAAACTCATCCTTCTAGCCAGTACCTACACAATCTCCTCATACAGTCCCCTCCAACAGTAAGTTCAGAGACATTATCCTTCGGAGAAAGCCTGAAAAGTGTTGGTGGACTCTGAGCTGCTGGGAGGAGGGCACGGCTTGTACCTTGAAGGGTCTAATATTGACAACTTAACTTTTGTCTGATATCCTAAGCAAATCTCCAGGGTGGTTTCTGTTTGCTCGTTGATACATGTCCTTTCTGTAGCTGTATAGTTGTTCTTCAGCCCTTCTATCAGTTGTAAAGCCAGGAGTAATAACTGGCTTTGGGAAGAGCGGGCTCGAGTCTAACTAAACACTCCCTATTTCATCTACCCTCCAAAAGAACAAGCACATAAAGTAGCTGGAAACGTCATCCCTGACTGCAGTTACATGCAATATGCCGTGCTGTTAACCCTGAGCACACGAACACTAACATTTCCCATTTATGGACTCAGACTTCTTTTTCCTCTCCCTGAGCTATTCCTCACCCTCCCTGCAACAACTCCATCCTTCCAAGCAGCTCCCAGCTGAACAGGCCTTGAAGCAGCACATCTCTGCTTTCCATCCGAACGGGTATGGTTCATTGTTTAAAGCATTATAGTTCTTCTGAGCCTAATAATATTCGAAAGCAATAAATAAATTCCTTGTTTTCAAAATGAGTAGGCTTAGGAGAATTTGTGATGCTGTGCAGGATCCCCACCAGGCAGGGACATTACAGTCTTTTTGCACGTCCTGCTGTTGCACCTCACAGCTGAGCTGGTGCTCTCAGCCATCCTGCTCCTTCCACAGGCACTCTAAGCCCTGATACTTCTGCCATAGCTCTTGCAAAGTTACTCAGTAACTCTTTCCAACATGACAGCTTTTTTTTAGGGGATTTTTATGACACTGGTCAATCCTATTGGAATTCCAGTTAATCTGGAAACAAGAAAAGACAAGGATCAGGTCTTGCTGCATGTCCAGCAGTCTGCATGGTATGTGCGACTCACACAGCCAAAGACGTTTCTCCTTAACGGACAGCGCAGTTCTTCATTCTGCATTAATGGGGGTTAGGAGCCCTCATACATGTACTTAACGTGTACCCTAACACACGCTTCAAATCTAACCGCAGTCCTCTTACGCAAAGTCTCTCTGACAGGCAGGCTCCAGCTGGGAACTCTTTCAAGAGAATCATTAAGTACACGCATAAATCTTTTTGAGAGTCAAGCCTACATTTTGAACTCAAGTCACTGATGGTTCAAATCCAAATTTACAGCACTTCCAAGCTTCCATAAAAGGAAAAAAAAAAACCTGCAATAAAATTAATGATTACTTGTGTTTACATTTCTGTTGGTGCATTTCAGCAAGTAAGATTATATTCACATATTCAGAAGTCAGAGACACATTATTCATAACACTATCAGCTCAGGACTGCCTTCCATGCTGCACTTTTTTGCTCAGTTCTGCACCGCAGTTTGTAAAATGCTTATAGTGTGCACCCCTTACACAGTCACACTAACAACTGCAGAGGATAGACCGATAAGCAGAGCCAGAGGGAGAGACAAGTCACCAGCAGATGTGTCACCATCACCTTGAGATGTCCATCCAGCGACACCGAGGTTGGCTGTGCACGTTTCATGGCAGAGCAAGAGAAGGCGGCTGCTCCTACGCTACCAGGTCAGATAGCTACTCTGAAATAAAGCCACATTCTAAAAGCACTGAATTATCCACACAGCTCTTCCTGCTCTACTATTTCCTGACACCATAAAAGAAGGTGGAGTTCAGACAACCTCCATCCGTCTGGGAATACACTTCTTCATTTCTTATGACATATTGTGTTTACCCCACAAGTATTTATCCAGCACCAGGACGAGATTCTGCTTGCACAGATTGCTAACAGATTTGTGTGCCAGAGAAATCGGTGTCCCCTTCTTCTTGTTTCTTGTCCTGCTTTTAAACTCTCATCTCCGTCGTCTTTAATGGTGAAGAGGCAAGGCACGAAAACCTGCCAGTACGAGTCCCCCAGTGTAAAGCCCCCAGACAAGCTCTCTGCCTCTGAGCTGCACAAGCCCCTATCAAAATGCAGGGGTGCTGACGGTACTTTGCATACTAACAAGCCTGCTCTCATTAGTGACATTTCAGACTGCAGGCAAGCTCCTTGACTGTAACTTGGGGAGCTCCCATACACACTCAATGGCCACAAGTTTTATAGCATCTGAACTAGGTGTCCCCCTGAGCAAGGGAGGAGAAGGAAGGATTAATGACTGCTTGCATGAATTATTCAGCACTCTCTGCCATTCCAGAAGGAAAGATGCCGGGCAGTTGAAACCAAGAAAGAATGCAAATATTCCCTTATTTATTCACAGACTATTTGTTCATTCCTCCAACAGTAAAGTACATGAGAGAGAGCAAAGCATTCTACACCTGATATAAATAATTTCTATTTCTTAAAGTGCCTCTATTTTTTTCCCTTAAAATACTACGGCAAATACACTAACAGAAGTTAAATCTATTACCATAAACTTTGTTAGAAAGAGGTCCTGACCCCTTGGGATGGGATACAGACCCTATTAAATATAGTTGAAAATATATCCAGGTTTGGCAGAAATTCATTTTTCACTTCTTACCAACCAGCATCAGAACTAAATTTATGCCTCAGTTAGTTCAAACATTGGACAGAGAATGAGGCAGGGCTGTATGACGAAGATAAAATCCTGGCTTTGCTGAAGCTAATGGCAACACGCCCGCTGGCTTCCAGGGAGCTCAATAGCTCCTTGAATTGCAGCGAGAACTGAAGAGCTCCTGACTGGAGATGCTGTGTTGTGTGCTAGGAGCACCCTGGTGCTCATCGCTCATTCACCACAAAGCGTTCACAACACATGAGGAGCAAGGAAAGGCTTTGATAGAAGATGCAAAATATTTTCTTGGTCACAGCATTGCATTGCCGTTCAGGAAAGACATGCTCTCTGCCTGTCACAAACTCCCTGGGTCAACTTGGGAAGCTCACTTAATGCCTTCTTCCCTGGGTTGGTACTTGTAAAACTCTTGTGAAAGAAAGTTGTCCCGTACACAGAAATGCCATAATGGTGAGTCATCAAAGAATGACAATGAGCAGAATGAAATGAAATCAGGACGGGGACTAGACATTACCGGTGGAATTCATCTCACCAGTTTAGGTACGTACATCAGCTTCCACTGCCAACGGAGAGAGGGGTCTTCAGAAAGGGTTTGGCTCCCCATCATCATCAGATGGGAGAAATCACCCTCTGCAAGCCCTTACCTACAAAGGGACATCAGCCGTTCAGTGGTTAAAGTTAGGTAAGATAAATCCCACCTTAAATAATCAGGACCAAAAGAATGACTTGCTGGTCCCCAACCTCCAAAACACAAGCAGAACCTCAAAGCCACCAGAACTGCCCGCTGGGCTGTTGGCTCAGGGTTGCAGCACTGAACTCCTTGGAGCAAGTCACAACTTGGCGTAGGAACAACAGGATGAGGCCACACAATAAAACTAAGCTCGTGTCCTGTATGCATACAGCTCGAGTAGAAGAGGAAGCCTCAACTTCCCCCTCCTCGCTCCAGAGAGCCTGGCTTTGCAACCTCAACGCTCTTGAAAATGGAAAAGGTGTCTTCATTTTTGTTTCCCCGAGAGAATTATTTTTAAAATCGCACTTTCATCATGTGAAAGTTTTTAATGGCATGACCTCCATTATTAATAGGAACAGAATGCATAAGGTCCTAAAGCAAAGCTTCTAAATAGCAATGTTTATCTATTCAAAGAACCAATTAGGCAAGCTCCGGGTTGTAAAACCGCTGCACTACTGATTCCAGTTAAATGCAAGGACATTCATTACAACTGTCATTATCTCAAGGAGGGTTGTAGCTAATATTGTTGAACTTATAAACCTATTCTGTGCATATTACAAAAGTCACCTCTCAGCCCTGCACATCCTGGGCAGCAGCGAGTCCTTGGCACCCCTCCAGCCTCTCCCCAAAACAACGAAACCCCAGGTGCCTCTGCACCGTCAGAAGAAAATTCACTAAACTTCCCTGTTTATGTTTTTACCTGCCACCTAATTACAGCTGAAATGATATAATAAGATTTGTGCTCCCTGTTCAAGTCTGATATATTTAATAGATTTTTCAATATTGGTTTATCCAGCTATGTCAAAGTGACAGCCCCACTTAATGTTAATCAGAGGTTGCGTGTGAGCATCAACATTAAGCTCTGCACAGCTCAATGGAATTATCAGAGTTGCGAGACACCGTCGATATGTTTTGATCTCTGTGTCAAATGAATTCGGTTACTTGTTAATTTTTTCCCTTTATGTTTCACTGCTGTTTAATTGTTTTGTCATCTGTGTGTACACTGCTTTATCTAATTGCAATATTGGATGTTCAGGCAAATCAGAGGACACAGTCTGACATTCACTGTCATTGAAGATCAGGTATTTTCTCTTTACCTGCATACCAGCAGCACACAGCATGTATACACCAGGGAAGTCCAGCTCCGGCTTCCAAGGAGCTGTTAAAAATCATTCTGACAGCTCTCCAACATCACTCAGCTACCAAAAAATATGATTAAACAACTCACAGGGCTTTGGCATTATACAGCAAGAATTACCTGAACTTAAACCATTATTTAGTCAGCCTGTGAACTCTACTATCCACACAAGTCAGGGGTAAAGGGAAGGAGACCTTGTGTTCTTGCCCAGAGCTCACCACGCCCATTTGTCAATGTTCAAAATGCATAATTGAATGCGAGAGGCTGGATGGAATTTTCCCCTTTCTCAGCACCACACAATTGCCTGAAGTGTGTGTTCACTCATCTCACCAACGAGTGAAGCGAAGCTGTGGTATTCCCTGAAACAATAGTCTTCTTCTTCTAAGTATATTGTCCTAGAAATAAGGGATGACCAGCATGAAAAATCCTCTGACCCATTCCTGGATGTCGCTGTTAAGTGCCAATTTAGGGGTCTATTCTAATTGCACCAAGCCAATTCCAGGTCTCCATGGTCTTTAATTACAGCATGATCATTTCCCAGATGAGCCCGTACCACGTGCAGTGTAAATCCCGAGAGCAGTGTGATGGGGTGACAGTAATTTTTCCATCTGTAAGATAAAACTCTCCAGCAGGCTGACTTTGTTTTAAATAAGACTGATTTCTTCTACTGACATGATGCTTATTAAGGTCACCATGAGAATGCTAAATCAGGCCTGCACTTAGATCCCTATTTTATCAAAATTCAAGACGTGGAAACAGATTTAGAGCTGTTAGCACAACAGATCCAGTCGCCCAGCGTTCAGCAATCGGTGTCTGGATGCAAACAGAATCAGCATTTTGAACCCAATGCTCCAAATTGGGCCCATCACACACCATGTTATACTTTAAGTTAAACGAACTGGGAATAGGAAGCTGAAGACAAAGCAGCTGAAAGCCAGTCCTGTTTGATACATGTCACTGTCAGTATCTTTGAGAAGTGTCAGACAAGCCAACATGTGGTCTATCCATCATGAGTCTCTCTTTGGATTGACTGACAGATCGTTATGAAGCACTTGCAGTTAACTTGGGCTTAAAATATCGTCAGTGGCTTCTTAAAACTTACTTACTATGGTCTGCTTTGTATAGGCTGGCTAATAGTTTTACAGAGCCAAATATACACTTGCCCTTGATCACCAAATGAAATCATAATTTTGATGCAATATCTGAACGTACCTTAAAGGCCAAAGCAGACAGGTTAGGGTCAATTATCAGAAACATATCAACTTTTTAAACTAATAATTCTATTTGCTGCTATAGGTCTGGGATGTAGGATACTTGCTGGGGTAAAAGAGCGAGGAAATGAGTCAGATGGATTTCGGGGTTGCACATTTTCTTCCCTAATTCCAATAATCAGCACATCCATTGCCCTGACATCTGGTTTTCAAATGTTCACTGAACACACAAATTAATTTTCCTACACGCTGCAGCCCAAACAGCCCTTTCTCTAACAACCCACTCCAGCAAAAATCTGTGAGTCCAGCAAAAGCTAGAGCAGAAGGATCATGGTCAGAGAGCTAACTAGGAGCTGCTGGCTTGTTCCTGCAACTGCCCAGGCTTTCAAACAACGTGGTCTCAGAGGGAATTTAGAGCGTCAGGGAACGCCATGAGACTATTTCTGGGAATAACACCAACAACATGAACGAACAGGACCAGATCTCAGATGAGGAAAACTAAATTACATTTTAATTGTGTAGCCTCTACCATGATTTTCCAAAATCATGAAGAGAGGAGAGGAGTTCAATTTGAATCACCTTTAAAAAGCCTCAACTCTCAGAAAATCTTGAGTACCAGCTCTGTGAGATTGGTGTTCAACCACCAGTGCTCAAACCGGACAGCCCAAACCAAAGAGATACTTCTAAAAAGAGCAGCCCCGAGGCTTTACTCTGACAGCTTTATTCTTACGCACCGCTCAGTCAAAGCCAAATCCCAAACTGTTATCAGCAGCTCTCACAAGGTTTTGCTGTTTTACTAAATCACCCTTTAGACTCTCCCTCCACATCACCAAGCAGTATCTCAGAGCCACATTTCGGGATCAGCTCCGCACCGCACGCTGCAGCAATGCCACCTCCAGAGCGCCTGGATGCCAAAAGAAAAAGAAACCAGCCGGCTCCCCCAGCTACTGTTGCACATAACTGTGAAGAAACATGAGATATGGTGACTCCGTCATGGTTGTCAACGGTTTGCTGAACGACGATGATGTGGTTCGCCCCGCAGGACGCAGAGCCCTGTGCGCTCACACGTCTGAGCCGGGCTGCGGCTGGTTTTGCCAGGATTGCTGCAAAGCACATGAACGGGGGGGCTGCTTCAAAGCCAGCACAGCTTAACCCTCCCCGCCTCCACTGCCAACAAGCACACTTGCCTCAGACAAATACGTATTTTTCTCTCCTAGGCGAAGATTGGTTTTTTTCCCTTAACAAAACAGGAGGAGGCAGCTCCTCTGACGGAAATGCATTTTTGCTGACTGCTGAAGTGGAATCCGCTCGGTGGCACGCTGCACGCAGGGAACGGTCTCCTCGGGAATAAAACCGCTACCTATGTGCCAGTTTGCAAAGTGCCCATCAAATATTCCTAAAACTTTCCCCAGATGCAGGTGTACCTCTTTTATAGCAAATTTGTGCTAAATCATAACCCCTCTCCTGTCCCCTTCTTTCCGTAGGAATTCCTGCAGCTGAAAATTGTCACCCTCACCCAACCCATCCCATGACAGTCACCCAGAGTCACCACCACACTCCCACTGCTGCCCGGTGTTCCTCATCACCCCATCATACAAATCAACCCTCTTCCACTCCCCCGCATCGCAGGAGGTCGCTGCCCAGCCTCCACAGAGAGCAGAGCATGCCGGTGCAGGCAGCGCTGGGTGGACATGGCGGGTTTCGTGGCCGAGGACGTTTGCACCCGTAAGCACCTGCTGATAGGGAAGAGGACACAGGGTCTGCTCTGAAGTCCAACAAAGTCAATAGGATGCTTTTGCTTTGCATTAATAGGTTTGGGGTCAGCCATTAGACACACAGATCAATAATAATATCAATAATTACAGGTGCCAACCCAGCGCGGGTCTATGCTGTTAGAAGTATCAAAGGTCTATTCCAAAGAGCCCAGCAACACTCCCTCTTCCTAGGGGTCCGCGTGGCAGATGTGCACCCACAATATCCCAGCAGATGTTATTTTACTGTGCTTCAGAAGGCCAGAAAGATTAAATCAAGTTGCCCGAGGTGACTCAGTAGGTGACCAGCAATGTCTGGCAAATTCAGCAGTGCCCCTTCCTTCTTTTGCTCAAGAAGCTCAAGACGCACCGGTTCCCATCCCAGGAGCAAGCCCAGGATTAAACACGCCTGTGCGCTTCTGAATCAAAAGGCAGCGAGAACCCCCCTCTTGTTACTTCGCCTTGTTTTACTCGGTGCCCTTTGTAGTATTTCTCAGAAGACTTAAAACAAAAACCGTGCGCTGAACTTCCCTTCTCCGCTGGCTCTTTTGCATTTGACGAACATGGGTTTACCTATTTGTATTTCAAATGGAATTTGAAAGAATACGACTGCATTTAATTTCTTGTTATTACACTAGCAACATCAAGGGACATCAGTGCAGCTGTTAAGAGTAGGTTTGCTACCAAGTCAGAGAGCAAGGGCTCTTGTTGCTCGTGAAGCTTACACAAGCCACCCAGGATTCCTGCTCATCATGAGAATAGGATGTGGAGATGTAGATGATGGGAGGAGGAGAGGGAGATGGGACACAGAGTTGTGATTTTTCCCAAGCAGCATTTTACTCTTTTTCAGTTGTTCAAAATGGTACCTTAACTCACCACCATTTCCTTGGTTTCCTAACCAAGAAGGACCCACACATTCATACACCCAGTGTGCTGTCTGTATATAAGTGCTGTCTTTCCTCCATATCCACGTGAGCTAAACTGTCCCCTTCCTCCTCTGGGACAGTGCCAGACACGTCCTGGCCTTCCCAATGAGCACGATGACTCTGCTTGTTCAAACAAATGTGTTCCCTTTGTGCAGGCCAGAATCGACTCTGATTTTTAAGCAAACAAGGCAGCCTACATCCAGTCGTCACTTCAGACAGAATACTCCCAGGCTCCAACAGCCGGACCAGCCTGGCTAAGAGTCAGTTCTTGCAGCTTAACTCGTTATTTGTATCCATTCTCTTACCATATTCCTCACCACATCCAAACTGCACCAGGCAATGGGCAGCTGCCCATGACAATGCCACTGGTAAACATTCATCAGAGTTCTAATTACTGCCAGTGGTGGAAAGGGGCTGTCAAATCTAATACTGGCAAAAAATTGGGTATGTAAATCTGACCTTTATCGTGCTCCTGAATGCCCTGGATGGGGATTTCATCTTTCTTTATATGTGGGGTTATGGTAGCACATGCATCAGCTGGTGACAGCATGGATACCCTCCTGCTCCATCATTAACAGGTTTTAAAGGTCACTTGCACTGCCCAAGCTGACCAGAGAGGCCAGTTAGCTTCCCTCCTTACATACACCCACCACTGCATCACCAAGGGCCACAGTGTGAGCACGAGGACAGGGTACTCTCTCTCCTCTCCAAATGAGTTTGGAAGAGCAAAGGAACATGTCCTTAGAGATACAAACCAGGCCCAAGAGTCACCTCAGCGACAAAATGTTGCCTGGGTATTTTAATTTCCACGTGCTTACAGTGTTTGGAAGTTTATAATGTGGTCTTGTAAGATGGTGACGCTGTCCCATTCACCTGGCAGGAGAGCTCCATATATTTTATATATGCTAACAGACACATACAAGTATCTTTCTTCAGTTACACACATAAATAAAACACACCAAAAATTGACAAGAAAAATATATACGTTGCCTTTTCCCTGCAGAGTTTATATTTTAATCTAAGAGTCTTTTTGCTTTCTTAATACTAGAATGCAGACCCACATCTAAGAGCTACAGGGTTAGAAGAAGCACTAAAAAAAAGCAAGCAGTAACCCACATCCATAAAAAAATGGATGTTTGCGTGCTCGGATGCTGAGTTAGTAACAAAACGTTACTGTTGACCGTGGTTCCCCCTTCCCACCTTCCCCAGAGCACATTACACACAGCACAGAACAGGCAGTGGTTACTCACAGACTATCCTTCCCCCTCTGCTGAGCGGAAGATACAATATCCGCAGAGGACAACAGCCCGTTTTGAAGCCGTTCGGGCTAACGGGCAATGCAAACACCACTCCTCACCCTTCCCTCTCACGAAGGCTCTTCACACCTTGAAAGATTGTGACGGAACTGAGAAAAACAGGCTCTTTACCCAGAGAAATCTGTTAGACGACAACGTGTGATCTATCAGCAGGGAGGGCTTTTGTCTTCAAGGCAGCTTCGTGCCTTCTGGCCCAAACTCCCTTTGTGAGCGTCAGGGAGTAGCTGCAAACCCACCCTGCGCCCCCAGGCAGGCCAGGAGCCGTCAGTGGGGGAAAGGCTGTAACATGCCCTAACACCAGCGTGTCTGCAGAGCCCAGGGATCAGCCCGAGCCTGCATCTCCAAGCCCCGCTTGGCCTGCCCTTAGAGCACTGAACTAGCCCGGGGTGTACCAAGATACCCCCTGGCAGAAGGAGGGAGCGGCTGGGGAAACCAAGGGATGCCAGGACAGCGGGACATGCCTTGGCTTCCCTTTTGTGTGCCATTAAATGGTGACAGGCATATTAAGGGCTAATCCTGGCTAGACAGACAAGGAGCCATGGGGATGCTCTCGTTTCACTGTTGAACCTGGGGAAGTCAGTGTCGGAGGGGTAGCACGGGGGGCTGCAGCTGGGAGGATGCCCCCACAGACCTGGTCCAAGACCTTTCCTTCTCCAGCCCTGGCAACCTACTTCAGAAGAAGTTACCTTGCCATCTGCAATGCTAAAATGTTTCTTAAAAGGGCTGAGTTCCTCCTTCGGTGTTGATTTAATCCCTGCAGCTGGGCCACAGAGTCAAGCACAGCCTGTGACTTGCAGCCTGAGCCACAAGTGCCTGCAGACCCCTCGCAGACATCACTGTGCTCACATGGCTGCATCCTGAGCAGGACCTGCAGCAAAGCCTTCGTTTTAGAAAAGAAAAACAGAAAATACCCAAAGAAGAGCAGCACGCACCCTTAACCTCCCCACGTCACACACAACATGATGCCTGGTGACCCACAACTTCAGCCTGGCCATCACTAGCTACTGAGGAATGCCATGCAAGTTAGACAAAATAAATAGAACTTCAGAGTTCGCACTGAAAGACAGACTTGACCAGAAGACTGATTTTAACCCACTCCTCCCTTGACATACATCTGAAGGACGGCATCTGGTTCCCAGGGGGGTACAAGTACGTCCGTGGTGTCAAGCAAAAGAAGAGAGTGAGGGAACAAGGCTCAAGTGATTATGCAAATCAAACTGAAATTGAAATTTCAGCCTAACCTGCTGGGAAGAAACCCACAAACTAGGGCAATTAGAAGAAGCAATTATTACTGGATATAAATAAGAGAGATAATTTCATTTCTCATTGAAGCTATAAGGGCTTTGGGACCTCAGCCGACGGAGCCAGCGAAGTTTCCAGTAACACAGGGGGTGGCTATTGCTCCTCTTCTACAGCAATGGCATGTGCCTTATTCCCACAGGTAAAGATAAACCAGCCCATCTGTTTTCACCATGGGGCAGAGTTTTACCTTTCTGGCCCCAAAGACCCCAGCTGAGATGTTCAGCATATGCTGCTGCTGTGGTGCCAAATCAACAGAAATTAAAAAAAAAAAAAAAAAAAAAAGCAGCCCCCTTTTTGGCACCATCTAATATTCAGGGAAATGGACTGGATGGGGAGTTTAAGATGACTGAAGGTTTCATGTAGTCCCTTGTGAGAAATTATGACCTATTTCCTTCCTTTGATTGTCTATCCTTCCTGAACTGACTTTGGGATCATTCAATATTAAAAACGCATTGCCCTGTACACAGGCAGGGTAAAGAAGCATCCCTTGCACTTTAAATCACTCTGCTCGAGACTACATTCAAGCCTCATTACTCTAAAGAGACTTGGGATCCTCTTCCAAATGACTGAATTGGGGCAGACATTTTTCTGACAAGATCCTAAAAGTATTCAAGTCCACCCAGGCAGCAACGTCTGGCTTTTGTTTGAAAGAAGAGATTTCTTGTTCTGAGCAATGCTACAAAAGCAATGTCATGTCATGTTTACTACTTCCCCTCTATTGACTTCTGCAGCTGGTGAATTTTTTATGATAGAAATTACAAATATTTAGCCTGCTGATGGCAGGATGAGCCAAGTATTCCCAAGGCTCATGCACACCAGTCTCCTTTGTTTCCTGGTTTCAGCTGCCCACGTTAGATCTGCTTACATCCTTGCATCTGCCAGCACAAAGATAGGAAGACGGCACGTAAGCCATCCATCCATCCTAGGGAAGGCGTAGCTACACCGCGGCTAGCCCACAGAAGCGGGGGTTCTTCCCCTCTTTGCACGCCCCAGAGTGAATTCCCGGCACCGCGCCAGCCTCCGCGCACACTGTCAGGGCACAGAGTGGTTCTGCCAAGTACGAGGCCACAAGTGACAACCAAGCTGCACCCTGAGCGTGCACAGACCCCGAACGGGGGCTCATTGTGGCGGCTCTGGGCTGGCTGGGGACACCACCGAGCTGAACACAAGTCTAGTGGTAACACCGTGCACATGTACACTTGGGAGATGCTACAAAGTACATAAGAGTGTCAGTTGTACAGTGTGAATAGCTGCTGCTAGTTACATAGAATCATAGAATCATTTTGGTTGGAAAGGAGCTCTAAGATCATCGAGTCCAACCGTTAACCCAGCACTGCCAAGCCCACCACTAAACCATGTCCCTCAGCACCACATCTACATGTCTTTTAAATCCCTCCAGGGTTGGGGAGTCCACCACTGCCCTGGGCAGCCTGTTCCAGTGCTCGACAACCCTTTCGGTGAAGAAATTTTTCCTGATGTCCAATCTAAACCTCCCCTGGCACAACTTGAGGCTGTTTCCTCTTGTCCTGTCACTTGTTACTTGGGAGAAGAGACCGACCCCACCTCGCTACGCCCTCCTTTCAGGCAGTTGTAGACAGCGATAAGGTCTCCCCCTCAGCCTCGTTTCTCCAGGCTAAACACCCCCAGGTCCCTCAACCGCTCCTCATCACACTTGTGCTCCAGACCCTTCACCACCTTCGCTGCCCTTCTCTGGATTCTCTCCAGCACCTCAATGTCTTCCTTGTAGTGAGGGGCCCAAAACTGAACACAGTATTCAAGGTGCAGCCTCACCAGTGCTGAGTCCAAGTCCTTCCATCCTTCTCCTATGCAAGGGTTTGGTTTCAGTTTTAGTAAACATCATAAAAAGAAAATTCTTAGAATTTTGTTAGGAATGTTTTCTTTTTTCTCCAAATAATATCTCCATGATGCACCGCAACATATGAGTTGAGCAACTCTATTATTTTTTAATTCCTTCACAACAGCTGTTGTTTATGACTAATTGAAACATTTTATCTTTTCGTCTAGCTGAAAATATCCATGATTTGTGTTGCAGGGAAAGCATCCCCCACGTTGGCACAAAGGGCACGTCTGTATTACGCTCCGGAAACATGACGACAGCGTGAGTTAACATATCTGAAGTGGCTTTAATCAGTCAGCTCTGGCAGCAGAAGGTAGCAAAGCCTGTGCCAACGCAGCCGAGAGCCCAGCGAGGGCACACGTTGACGTATACCTGAGCAGCCACCTGGGCTGAAGCTTGTGCCAATGCATCTTCGTTACCACTAGCACTGAATTTAGACGAATCAATGGTAGATGGATATTCCAGCGTCCAGCTGCAGCTCTCGGGGCTGGAGCACATGATGGACGAGGAGAGTCTGAGGGAAATGTGTCTGCTCAAGAGAAGGCTGAGGAGGGACCTTCTTGCTGTCTTCAACCTCCTAATGGGAGGTTGTAGAGCAGACGGAGCCAGGCTCTAGAGAAGCAGACTAAAAGGACAAGCAGGTTGCAAGACACTGCAATATCAGAAAACAATTCTCACCACAACAGTGATCCAACAATGGGAGGTCAAATAATTGGCACCCTTGAATGTATTCAAAACTCTGCAGGGCATGACCCTGAGCAACCTGATCTAATCTTGAGGTTGGCCTTCTTTAAGGAGGGGGTTGGACCAAAGGATCTCCAGCAGCCCCTTCCAACCTCCACTACTCAATGACTCAGATCATGCTTCAGCTCAACTACAGACATATCAAAAATATCAAATTTTATTATTTGGTAATGAAATGCTTTGCCACAGCAAAGCAGGGGTTTCAGATTATACTAAATGGCAGCTGCCCTTAATGATTCAAAAAATAATTGTGTGTATCTAAATACACACATTTTATAAATGTAAATAAATACATTAGCTAAATATCAAATCACACCGTATTATGCTAGCTCAATAATATCATAACTCAATGTACTATGGAATGCAAAAAAAAACCTATCAGAGAAACAGGTGCACACGTAAAACCATCCTTCAAAATTCCCCAGCTAAATTCTGGCATTTTCTAGATCTACACATTTTATTTCCAAAATGTTTCTCCATGGAAATTATGTTGAAATTGATGCATTTTTCTAAACATTTCCATTTACAAAAAAATGTTTTGTTTTGGTTTTAATCAAAAAGGTTTTGGAAAAAACTTTTTTCCAGCTCTGCATGTAACAGCTTCCCTGGTACTGTGAACAACAGAAAGAGGAAACTGCTCCAGACTCCAATAGCACCCAGTTTGTCACCGCACAAGGTACACACAGGATGTGTTTGTCCCATATATACGGGACAATTCCAGATTAAGCAATTGCTACCACGGTAGATGGAGACCTTTAAAGACCCAGCTGGATGTACCAGCCATGATGCTCCTGCCTCCTCCTCCTCAGCAGACACCAGAGCACGGCCAGAGCCACCCCCGGCTCCTGTGAAGCTCCCCAAGGGGCTGAGCAAAGCCCAGGGACGCTGGACTCACTCATCAAAGATTTATCTACTCCGTTTCCCTGCCAACAGTTAGTCTACATTACTGTACAAGCTGTACTGAATTATAACACAATAGTGGAAAACACACTGTGTCAGACCTGAAGGTGGTATAAATCTGCAAGTTTCCTTGGAAGCCAAACAGCTATGCTGGTTTACACTAATGAGGTGTTTAGCCTGTATTTCTAATCCTAGTATCTCACTATTTTCCAAATTATCTGAGTGACAGAAGTTCCCAGTTACAGATGCAGCATGCCACAAGTTGCAAATGGGAAAATGGTGACATGTCAATGAAGATCTCCTCCTCCAGCACTTTCACCGTACATAATCCATTCCCCTGCTTCCAGTTTGTTTGGCTTTTTTAGGACATCAGCTGAGTGACTGAGAAAAATCACAGTGTTTAAATCATCACGTGCAAATAAATCACCGGGCTCTCTTTCCCAACTCATTATATACAAATGTAATTTTTTTTAAGAGAAAATCTCATCAGCCCAAGGATTCAGTGCATTAGAAACCAATTACAATTTGAAATAGTAAGAACTGTTTGTTTCTCCCAAAGCCAGCACCTGGCAGCCAGCACTACAGCATCCCAGCTGTCTGGGTCTATGTGACACCTTATTCTCTTCTGAGGTTGAGATTCAACACTGGATATAACTCAAGGGAAGACAGGGCAGATATGTTACCCAAGCTAGGCCAGCATCCTCGGCCAAACCTCCCGGCTCTCCGGGCTGAAATTGCAGAGTCTCACCTTCCTCTGAAAATGAAGACGGGCTGCAAACCCACGTAGAGCTGCTAGAATCATTCACAACACGATTAATCATTGCAAAGATGACAGGCGCATGGTAAGCAACAGGCTTGTATCTAAACGACCCAATGGATAGAAACATGCTTGTAGACATATATACATATATATATAAGCATCTATATACACGTGTATATAAGCACCTTTCAGCTGTCACATCTCCTTACAGAGGCTCACAAAGGACCTCTCCATCCTTCTGCCTCCCCTGCGCCCTCCCCCTGCTCCAGCCTCCCCTTTCTGTTTGCCATCTGGTACCCATCAAAGGCAGTTAGACCCATGACACATGTGCGCTTACCAAATCCTTTAAACCTAACTAGAGCCCTGTTTTGTTTCTTCCTCATCAGAGGCCACAAGGAACCCTGATTCGGTACATCTGGACCTTCTAATAGGGTAACAGCCTGGCTGTGCCAACTCTGCTTTCTGTCTGACTCCATCTTAATCATTCACAAATCACAAAAGGACTGGGAGGGGAGCAGAGCCAGCACAGCAGCAGCACCAGGATGGCGGCTGAGAACAAAACAGTGGTCATCGATATCGTTTGGATGAGAGCTGGCACACAGCAAACCAACATACCCCTGTCTTATTTCTATACGTGTCCCAGTACTCTAATTTATCGGGCTCTCATCGGGTGACTGGTGTACCCAGTAAAGCTCCCAAGTTTGCAGTCTGCCCTGAAAACACAGCCTGATATTCCCTGCATGAGGGTGCCACAACGACAGCAAACTCCATCTGGCTGCAGGAGCCCGGGCCTGGCTGAGCCGCCACGTTCCCAGGGAAATGTAAGGAGATGGAAACGGCTCCTCCCAGCTTTAATCAGCATATTCATTTAGTGCAGTGCCTGGGATTTTATCGCAAAAGGTTTCACTATTACTTTTTTCTTTACTCTGGCTACTCTTTCTTAAGCTACCCTTCCAGGAATCGTGTGGTTCGGGACTCTCAGCTTCCAATAAAAAGAACTTCTAAATAAATATTGGGGAAGGACTTGAAAATATGACCCAGTGACAGATTTAAAGCCCTCTTCTTCCTTCCCATTCTGATGATTTTTCAAGTGGTATCACAGCTTTACGTGGGGGTCTAACTCCTGAGTTTTACATCGCAGGACTAGAAATACTGTAAAAGTCAATGAGCTGATACCGTTTATTACACCCAGTATCACCCAGCCAATGGAGAGAAACCCCCGCTGCACAGGGTAAGCTCAGTATGGTCAAAACCATGCAGAAACACAGAATAAGGAGTAGCTTTATCACGTGCACTGAAAAGATCCACAAGCTTTTAATGTTTCCACTTGCTACATTACACCTTCAGCCCCCGACCTCCGAGCCCGCGGGACTCTGCGACCCTGCACATACAACAGAAACTAACCCCCTGTACCGCTGGCCAAGCAATACGATATAATACAGCCTCGACATAAACACGGCTCTCTCCCACTTTCATCTGATCCTGAGACCAAGGCAAAAGGCAGAAGCAAAGGTTAGAAGATAACCGCAGAGCTGCTGCTTCCCGCGGGCAGGTGCCCAGCTTTCCACCCCACGGCTGCCCTCCTCGTGCCTCAAAACGGTCACGTTCTCCTCCACAGACACACACCCGCAGAAGGACGGGTGGTTTTGATGTTTGACCAAAAAAGGCCATTAAGGACAAGACATTAATCTGTCTGAGAAAAAGGGGAAAAAAAAAAAAGCTCAAGAAAACAGAGGGGGGGGTCTTGACTTCATGCCAGGAGCCTGAAGACTTATATTTATTTATGCTTTTCATGGGAAAGCTGTTCAGAGGCAGTTAATCCATGACATCTGGCAAAAGAGTAGGGAAGGACCTTTACTGCAAGTTGACTGATATTTTATCCAAAAAGGGGAAAAAAAAAAAGCTCTAATTGTTGGTTCTGCAAGCAACCACAGCAGACAGGAGACCTTGGCAGACTTTGAACGCATATTTAAGGGTGGGATGTTGGACTGTCCCCACCGCTGCCCCTCTGCAGCACAGAAAACCTCCATGGCCATGCAGAGAGCAGACGACTGATTGCAGAGGCATGATAGAAAGCAAAACTTGAGGTGGTGGATGACGAACTGCACAATAGGGAGAATTAGTCCTTCCAAACTTTTGACTGGAGGGCTGGGAGAGCGCCTGCAATTCCCCAGCTAAGGGAGAGCCTTCGATGCGGCTCGACTTCGCTCCAGCAGCTCGAGTGTTTCACTGACCCATCTCTTCGAGCCTCCACGTGGGACCCTGGTTTCTGAGATGAAGCAAATAAACGCAGAGTATTTCTTTTTCAAACAATAGGACGACTCAAAAGTGGTGTGCAGCTCTGCGAGGCCAAACACGCATCAGCTCAAAATCTGAAATTAATATGGAAAGTGATTCATAACAGGAGGAGACAAAACAAGCCTATTCATGCTACTCCATGTCAAGCCATCTTATAGCTATTTTGGATTCAAACCCTCTCTTCTTTTCCAAAACCACAAAGAAAAGCAAACAGATGTCAGCCATTGCAGCTTTGCAAAGAAATGAACAGTTCATAATACCAGTGTTCTTCAGCACTTCCCACCTAGGGATACGAAGGCATTTCTGCAAGCGTGCGACCGCCTCGCCGTGCCGGGTGGGTGAGGGCTGCCGCGGCCGGGGGGAGCGAGCCGGGGCCGTGCCGGGACAGGACTGGGACCGGGCACAGTCCCACGCCCAAGCTCCAAGGGCTCCATCACATATTTCCTGCCGAGACATTATGGGAAGGGAACAGATAGGCTGTCAACAGGCAATCTAGAAAAATACAAGTATTTCAGAGTTGAGGGGTAATTTCAAAAGCACATACAGGGCTCAACCCTCGAAACTCCATTTTCAAAAGCTGCTTTGAAGCATGACAGCTTCGGCACCACTGAAAGTCAGCGAGTGAGACAGAATCCTAATTGCTTTACAAAATGTTACCCATATGCAATTAATATTATCGTGAAGTATTTCTGATTTTAGCTTTTTTAAAATATGCTGGGCGTAGATATTGTAGCGCTAAAGCCTGTCACTCCCTTAGGTGTTTTAGAAGTGGTATTGATTTCTAAAAAGCAAATCTAAACATTGATGGTGTTCAGAAACTCTTTGGGTATACACAAAAGGATTCTTTTATAGAGTCCTCCGCTTCTCCTCTCATCTATTTCATGGCAAACTTTGTGCCGCTAAGGGTCAGTCTCGGAGTCAAACCCTTCAATGCAGCCTCTGTCGTGTAAATTTGGGACTCGGTGGATTTGTTTTCTGGCAATGCTCTGGCTGCTTCTAGAACAAATGCGAACGGCACCCTAGAAGTAAAATTATTTCACTCAGCTTCTGCATTTTCCTTCCCAGTGCTGTTCTTTCATTTTTGTGCGTTTGTCGATGTGGCATCGGAGAAGCTGCTTGCCAGACAGCGAGGCTGCTGCACGCAACGGGCAGCACCCACGCACGGCTGCCAGGGGCCATGGGGAGCTGCCACGGAAAGACGCAGACATTGGGAACAGCAGCGGGATGCAGCTATCGCGGTAGGTCCCAGAGGTTACAGATGCGCTTAGTAGGAATTTGGGGTAGAGATCTGGGTCAGGAGCTGCTATACCCCCGGGAACCACCCATTCCAGCTGCACCCCGCTGCACCGCCACCAGCCCACCTCCCTCCTCCAGCGAGCAGGTCTCCACGCACACCCCGCAGCCTCTGCCCCTGGCCACGTGGCCGAAGCAGCTCCAGAAAAACAAAATGAGCAAAGTCTGGGTTTTATCTATATTTTTTTTCCCTACACCAGAATAATTAACCTATTGTTTGCCTCCAAATGCCTTCCGAGAAGTCAGGAGACTGAGGGAGACAGCCTTGTAGCAATCACTTCTTCATTAACAGCTACGGAGCTAAATGCCATCTTAAACCCTGTGTGCTATTCAAGTTTCCTCCTTTTTAGAGGATGTGCATATCTCTGTGTAACTAAAATGACTAGGATTACCTCATTTAAAAAAATATAAATGCAAGATTGCCATTTTCCACATATCCCTCCCCTAACTTACTTTAATTTCTAATTTACAACTACAAAATATAATCTTACATTGGAATTTGCATAAAAATGAACAGACCTGCAGTAAGATATTAAATTTTAAATTTGCATGCTAGGGTGGCCAAGGAATATTAGTCTATCCAAGAAGTTCATGCCTGTAAACTTGAGAGCTAGGAGATGTAATGAGAGGAGAATTTGTACACTTCAGTGAAACCAAGCTGATTAAAAGGCTTTGATGCAGTTGTTACAGAGCAAGGATATGAACTGCACATACTGATAGCAGGTTGCTACACAAACAGACCAGTGTACCATCTAATCCAACATTGTGTGGCTAGGGCCAGCCAATGCAAGCAGTCTAAAAAATAAAAAAAAAACATTACAAATCAATGCTATTAAAGCTCTACAGCAAGCTGCTGGCTGAAAAGGCTTGACATGAAACCACCAGTAAAAATATCTTCCTATTTCCAGCTTCTGCCCCTCAAATGGGCAGACAGACAGGCAGGGCTATCTTATCACCAGGCATTGCTGTCTTTTCCTTATTAGATTAAACACCTCGTTTGTAATTCTGGCTTTGCCGAGCAGCATGTGTCCCTGTCGGAGCCGTGTCTTCAGGATGAAGAATTAGTGAGAAGTGGTAAAGCCACTGCATGAAGAAGACGAACAAGCAGGACAGGGCTGCTCAGCTGCCCGGTCTGTGCCGGATCCACAGGCACTGTCATCGCTGAAAAAGTCTCTTAATCCAACGTCACACGAAAGCCTCCCCCTTGGACCCCACAGGACAGTAAACGAAGCCCATAACAATTCCTGTTCTGTCCTTTCCGAGGTCAAAACCTACTGCAGAGCGTCACTGGAGAGCTTCCATCTCCTCCTGGCCACCCACACGGCTGGAAGGAAACCAAAGCAAGGGCAGAGGCTGAGCAGATTACACACATCGTATTCAGCCCTCAAAACTACCACTCGGGCTCTCCCAGGTGTGGTTGAGCCCCATCTAACAGACACATGAATGGGACTGAACTGCTGCCTTACAAGAAGTTAGAAACCTAAAGGGTTCCTCTCCGATCTCCAGGAGAAACGCCGCCTTTACCAAAACCGCTGTTGCTGAATGTGGCCCTGGGCAGGGGCCGGCGTGCCCGGGGCAAAGGGGCCGCGCAGTGCCCGGGGTGCCCCAGCGATGCCCCCGCACACCCAGGCCGCAGCCTTTCACCCTTCTCGCTTGCCTCTTTCTGTCTGAGAGCTGCTCGCTGCACATCCCTCCTCACAGTGATCAAAAGGGACGAGCAATCATTTCCGAGACAGGCAGCGCTTTGTTCTCACCAGCCTATTTTTTGCTGCCAGACTCCCTGTGCCCGTACCTTTGCAGACTTCTCTCCATGCCTCTGTCACCGCATCCTCTGTTCGTTACTCAGCTGTCAGACGCACGTCATTCTGCCAGTTACCTACTTTCTGTTGGCTTTTTAAAACTTTATTAGCTGAATTGCACGCTCCAGACTTTCATTAACTTGTCTTTGCCACAAAGAAAACAAGGGTTTAACAATCCTCTCATTCGTTACCTGGTTATACCTCAGAGGACTTCATTTTTTTTTTTAAGCTAAACTGTTTTCTAGACCCCAATCCAGTAACCCATATAGCCTATAGATCACTGGAGTGATAGTAAAGGTGCCTTTTCAAACCAGCGAAAAGAGGAGTAACACCTACCCTGAAACTGGGATGAACTGTCTCATCCTCCACCACAGCTGAATTTGTCAACCCTCGGCCTTGTCCGCTCTCCAGGGAGCTCCTGAGATGCACCTGGAAGCTTGGCACAAAGGATCTTATTCTCTGCACCAGTCCCGAGCTAGCAGAGAGCAGCAGGTCCAACCATCACTATCATCATTTTGGGACAATTTCTAAGAGATCTCTGAAAGGCAATGAAGAAAATCAAGCCTACGGTCAGCAAGCTTAAATTCACTATATAGGACCTTTAAAAAAACAAGGGGATCCAAAAACAAACACAGCAGCAACAAGTTACTGAAACTGAAGATGAAAAATACCATACAATTAAGGCACTTATCGAAGGCACCCTGTGTTCAGCTTCCAGCACTGACTTGTTACTAGTCCTTATCCTGTGACCTTCACCATGCTCTCCAGAGTCTCCACAGAGACTTCTCCATGTAAGGGCTTGGACACCTAAGCTGGGCTTACACTCCTAAATACCTTCAAGTATCTGAGTCGGAAACTCTTCAGTGCTTCAGATACACATCAACAAAACAGGGACATTCATATTCCTTCTTCCCTTCCACCCTATTTGAACGGTAATTGTTTTAAGATACAGACCATCTTTCCGTGCATGCAACCCTTCTGAGCTTGGTTTAGTGTAGCACATACATATTTTTAAATCCCCTCTGCTGATATGTATCTGAACGAGAGCACCGTGCCAGCACAGAAGTACTCGAGTGAATCTGATCGCTGTCATCACAACGTTCAACTTGAGTGACAAGTCAAACATCTAAAAGTGAACAGCAAAGAGTTTTGGACTAAAACTGAAATCCTGGCATAGGGTAAAACACAGGCAAGAGCTTATTTTTCCTCTTGACTTTTATCTTCAGCGTGATCTTCCAAAGCGTGGGCAGGAGGAAGGCAAAGAAGCTGCTCAGCCATGACATGACTCGTCCGACTGACACAGCCACGCAGCGGGGGGGCAACCACGCTTGTGTGCACAGCCGTTGATGAAGGGTACGCTGAACACAAGCCATTACTTTCAAATTTCCCATCCTTTTATTCCCACACTGATTAATATAAATCAGAATCATTAGCGATCATTTTGTAGGCAATCAAAGGATGCCTGGGCATATGAGCTGTAATTTTCAGAAGACTGGTTCAATCCACCTAGATCGTGGCACCAACGCACACCCGTGCAAGCAAATACAACGTGCACATACTTGCCAGAAGATGCCAAACGCCAAAACTCATCACCAATTTTCAGTTCTTGTATCACTGCTCCAATTTTTCACTCGCCCAAGGTCAGCAGCGGGCTGGAGGCTGCCTGCATGCTGAGGCCGGCTCAGCCTTCCCACGCCGGTGAGTACGGCAAGCACCAGCTTGGAGGCTCACAGCAGATGAGGTTTTACTGTAACCTGCAGTTTGCAGGCTTGGTGCCATGGTTCAAGCCATAGCAGCTCATTTTGTAGCCCTGCAGAGTTCCAGCTCTGCCTTTGGAGGGTCAGTCTCGTCCAGGATGGAGGACTGCAATTACTGCACATGGCACGACAAGAGAAACCCCTTTCCACTCTCCCAGGCTTAGTATGAGACTCCCGCACCACCACAAGCACTCATCGGCCTTAGAAGGTAGGCGAGATGTTGAGTACTGCTGGTACAAACTGGTGCCAGACAGCCCCACGCTGGAATCAGCCATCCTGTACCACTCCACACTGGAGGGAACACTCTACTCGTGGCCATCAGCACTGCCTAAAAACACACCATTGCACGGCCCCATAAACCACCTCCCGTGTGCTGACCAGACTGTACGTTGGCCATTTGTGCACACATTTACAGGTACCGAGGGAGCACGCAGAGGAGGAGGAGGGCTTTGGCAGTGCATATCTTGCCCATTTTTAACTTGAGTCTCCAGCGCAGAGACCGCTCAGAAAGGGGCAAAGGGAAGAGCTCACCACGGCCACAGACAGTCCCAGCCCAGCCCAGGAGGAAAGCTCTGCATCCCGCTCCAGCTCTGCAGATGACGCAGCAGCAAAGAGAGCCCTGTACGTGATGAGACCGAGCAGCAGCAGGTTCTCCTGCCTGTCCTGCTCCCTGCCCGCTCCGGGCAGACGGTATTTACGCTGCCAGCAACATGAGTTAACCCACAGCCTTTAATGAGAACAGACCTGATGCTCTTAAGAAGCCTCTTGGCACAAGCTCTCATCTATATTTTAAATTCATGCTTAAGAAGGCCAAATCTGCTCCGATGCTGGTGTTTCTTTAGCTGTTTATGTTGACTGTCCTTTTTGGCCAAAGTGCAGCCAAGACTTCAATCCCACCACCCAGCACAGATGTGCGGGGCACAGAGCAGTCAATTATTTTCAAATAGAGCCATACATGGTTTTCTTGAAAACATTATGAAGAAAAGCTGTCAGTCCTGAATGCATATTATCTCTAATTAATCCCATAAAAAAATTAAAAGGATGGTTGCTTGGTAGCGTTGCAAGAACCATTTTGTAATTAATATGACCTTCATCTCCATATGGTAATTAGCAAACATTTATATTACCATTAAAAAGACCATGTTCATTACAGAACCTCACTTCTTTCTATCAGCTAACAGAACCAGTAAAACCAATTTAGTCAAAGCCTTGAACTTTCACAGATACTCCAAATAAATACATTCAAAAATACTATTGGTTTTTTCAGCTGACACTCTTGCTGGCTGATGTAGAAGCCACCAGAAGATGTTTATTGAGGCTCTGGCAGGGTGTCCAGGGCGATGCAAACCCTTCCTCCTCCCAAGGAAAGGGTTGGCACGTCGGCGTGCCATGGCAGGACAGGAGTGCCCCACACCTGCCCCGCTCACATCCCGCAGCCCTGTGTTACTTGCACACAGGATCACACGTTGTGAAGTCTCCTGCCTTTCCGAGGGGACGCAGACCCATGTCTGGGCGATGCACACATGCGGGCAGGGACTCGGCAGGGACAGTTCCCAGCTCTGCCACTGGCACACGGAGTGGCCTCTCACAGCCTGTTGTCTCCTCCGTAAAGGCCAAAGGGAAATGTTTATAGAAAAAACTAAGATTTCACTACTAATACTATTATAAATCTATTTTCTCCTCCTCGAAGCCAGATCGTTCCACCTCAGGGAACAACTGGCGGTCAGCAATTCTATTGATAGTTTCTCTGCTTATATTAATCTAGAATTTCCTACGCTGTTTTTCACATGCTGCAATCACTCCTACTCCCTGGAGTGACTCACCGTTTAACTGGTTTGCTAACAGAGGACCCGATGTATCAGTCAACAACAACAAAAACCCATTATCACGAAGTACTTGTTTTTCACGGAGGCAGGAGAACTTGCGATAAGTCATCGAACAACGCCGTAACTGAAAATGCAGGGGATAAATACGATGGAAACCAAAAACCGCACTTGCCCACACACTTCCCTACTCCTCTAACACATCTCCGAGTGTAAAAAGGAAAAACAAACCTTCCCATATTTTGAATTCTGCTAATAACAGTTCTACTTTACAAACATACATTTCCTGCTCCTGATGAAAGTTGACAGCTCGTAGGGAAAGGCACAGGGGGGGAACGACACCAAAAGACTCATGCTAATCAGTGCTTTCATCAAAGACTATGACACGATGTAAGTCTAATCCAAGGTAGCTTTCTCTTTTACTTGCAAGCTGTACATCAACAAAAAAAGGGGGATTTACTAATTAGAAAGATGATATAAAAATGCTAATAAGGCTGTTGACAGGGCTGGGAACATCTACATTTTACATACCTGTATGTATGCGTCTCAAATAATTCTTGCACTATAAATGATTTAACTAGGACTAACAAAAAATATGTAGAAATGAGAAAAATATTTGGCCATCCTGACTGGGAATTGCAGAAGAAATTAAAAGGTCCCCAGCCCTCCCTGGAGCTCATTGCAGCCGGACACACACCTCTCGCCATCTTTCTGCAAATTCCAGCAATTTTATTCTCTCGCAAGCTCCAGGCTATTTCCCATTTTTCACTTGGTTCGGGCTCCTGCTAAATGGCTCAAGTGCATGAGGTTAAAGAAATACATGTACAGGTTGATTAACTTGAGCAGTGGGATGTCTGATGGAGCTGCTCTTACTGGCCCGCAGACAGTGTCTTGTAAACCCAGAATATTCACACCCAGTATCTGCAGCTGTGCACCAGGAAGGTTATGTTCAGAATTTCACCCAAAAGAAACACACGTCTCATGCATAAACACTACACGAGACTTCAAAGCAGCTGCCTTTTCTATTTTTTCTGGAGCAGCCAGAAAACATGTAGGATGGAGCCTGACGATAGCAATGTACTGTAAACTTATCATAAAAGCAAGATGGAAAAACCAGCTACCAGCTGTGAAGAATATTTACAACTGTAAATATTATATTTCAACTGTAGAGCGAGTAAATACCACGCTATGGAAATACCTGCTTTATCGATCAGCTCATCAGAAAGGAGAAAAAAAATAGAATATAATTTTGCAGTTTGCAGGAGCACAGCATTTTGTAGACATTGAGAATGTATTTTTGAGATACTGACTTTGGCGAACAGCAACAGAGAGATCAACTGGCTGATGAATGAATGCAATAACTTCTATTCCAACACCTGCAAGGAATACCGTGCTACCACTTATTTTGTGAAGAATGCAATTTAAATACAGGGGGGTGATGATAAGAATCAAAGAATGATGAACATTTCATTTCTATTGGTTTTATACATTTCCACTTGATGTTATCTCTCATAACACCAATCCAGGGCAATGTCCACATGAGAATTTTTAAGTGTTTTCCATCCTAACAACAGCACAGCCCTGCCCTGCTGTGCTGAAGAGAGAATCCACTGACACCTGCCTGTAGCATCAAGCAATGGGGGAATGGCAAAACATACCCTATGTACAGTAATGCCCTTCATTTACAGCTACAAATGGAAAATTAATTTTCACGCCTTTTTCCAGTTAAAAAAAAAACAGCATTAATCTACGTATGGAGATTAACGCAAATGCAACTGTCTTGTTTTAGTATGACCTATCCAACTTCTAGTGAGACTAAGAGAGATCTGGAGTAATTAGGAGCTCGTCCAATAGCCAGAATTTTATGACTCTAAATATTCACAAGGTTGGCATTCCCACCAGCACGCCTCACAGCTATTGCAGTATAAACCCTCAGCACTATTGAAACACTGGGTAAGGGAAGCCTCAATAAGACGCATTTAATTTTTGAAAAATCACCTTCACTGGGAGAAGGTAGTAAACAAATGACAGTATTATCCTGTAGCCTACTGACATGAATGGCACTGTAGAAAGTGTCTAGTGTAGAAAAGTGTAGAAAGCCTACTGACATGACTGACACTCGGAAGCACTGGGAGATACAAGAAGCTGCCAAAAATCCTGATGTACAAACGAGATCGTTCACGGCTATGGATGTATCTGGACAACAAACCTCTCTAACTTCTCCCCACCCCTCTTCCAAAAGCAGACCCAAAGTCTATGCAGATCTAAGTTCATTCTTGATGGCTTTAAATGAAACTTGAGTAACGTACAGAGCATTTAACCTCCAAACTTCCAAGTTACTCCCCACTCTGACAGCAGTGGCAAACATCTATACTCCCTATGGTGAGTGTGCAGTCCGTTGGCCACATAATTCAAAGTAAAGCCAAGGGGCAGGGAGTAGAACCTGGACTGACAAATGCAGCACAATGTTTCATTAGTTTATCAGAACAGAGCAAGTCTGGCAGAAACACCTTTCTTTTCATAAAGATCTCAACATAGCTGAACACTTGACAGCCACTGGGAAAGGCATCAGGTACCTCTGTCAAGCAAGGCAGGGCTGAAAGCTCTGGTCTCTTTTCAGAGGCGCTCCACTGTTCTGGGACATACCAAGGTCAACGTGGCAGAAAACCTTGATGCTACGAGCCTCTCCCAGGCAATTTATTCACTCTGCAGTGACACTTCCCCACCTGAAACCAAAAGCAGAGCAAGATGGGAGCAAATTTCACCCCAAAGCGAGATCAGACTGTTATCCACTACATCCTGAGGAGCAACTTCTTCCACATCAGGTCAGTTAAACCGGTGGAAAACCAGAGCAGAGCTACAGTCCAGCTCCTCACTCAGGAATATTTTGTGAATGAATCATCCTTCGTTTGTGTTGGCTGCGTGGGTTTGTCAAACAAGGACAGCAGTTCCAGCGGGCGAGGAATCAACAGAGACCAGGAGACGACTTAGGGAGAGGCTAAAGCAAAAGCTAGCCATGTGCGGCACCACATATGAACCGGCAGAGCAGCTTGAGGCATGCCTGGAAAACGCTGAGTAAGTGGAATTTAATTTCTGCCTTAATAATTCCTTTCTTTATACATTAATTTTACTTAAGAGAACATCACATCCCACTTTCATTGGGGATGGTTCCGTTCACTCAGCAAGCTGAACAGTAACTGTGTAATGCAGCTGAACAGAAGAAAGGGGTTTAATTCTGCAGCCCAAGGCACGAACACCCCCTACGCGGGTCAGTCCCGGTGCAGGATCTAAGGATGAATTCCCAGTTTGCATTTTTCCAACTCAGCTCACAACTCACCCAGTCTAGAAGATTCCCCAAACAAATGCAATATTTGGTGGCTTTTCAACTCCATCTCCGTAGAGTCTATGCTACACTTCGTCTGTAACCCTGGGATAACGACAGGCTCCAGCTAACGTCTGCTGGCTTTGGGGGTATCACGCAAATATTTTCCACTGCTTTGAGGTCCTCTGGTGAACCATTCATTATGCAACAAAGAGCTGGATACTGCTGCAGATTGGCAATTTTACAAAGTAAAACAACCAATAAATAGTATCAGGCAACTGTAAGCACAGCACAGCCTCGTCACCCACCCTGGTCTTGGGACGAGTCGGTTCTTATCAACCAGCTTTAATCCACTTCAGACAACAAAAACATTATTCACAATTTTTTGTTGTTGCTTTCAAACAAAAAATTGTAACAACAAATGTATTTGTCTAAAAAAACAGAAGTGGTAGGTCTCTCTTCTAGTTTAAAATATAAACGAATCAGCTTACCTATGTCAGCTTCCCAGGAAACTGGAAAGAAATGAAGCTGAATTCATAACTTGCCTTTCTAATGCCCTTCAAGACAGCTTGATCACAGGTAATACACACATTGCCAAAAAAACAAACACGTAAACACATGAAAGCTTGTTGCTTTCAAGCAAGATACTGCCCCGACTGCTCACCGCTAAATCTAAATCACTGATGGATTTTCCATGCTGGTAGCGTTCAGGAAAACACTCAGAAACCTGGTGTTCATCCGAAATTTTAACATCTTGAAGCAGACAGATACTAGTCATTTTCTAGTGAAGATTTTCCTCACGCTGAACAGGGAAGCTGAGATTAAAGGTACGCTATCCTCTACTGGAAATTAATTTTCTACAGTTGTTAAAAAACTTGTTTCTCTAGGAAAATGACTCACTTCACTAGATAAACACTTCTATCTCCTCTAGGAAAGCTGGTTTCCTTGAACCTTGTGACCTTACACATCATACAATTTAGTATCATCACAGAACAGTATTTGGCTTTTCATGCAATTTTAGAAAGTAAAATCCCAACAACCAAATTGGGAAGACATTGGAAATATTTTTTAAAACTGCCTTAAAAAGAATTAGCACACTTTTGTTTTTTACCCCCAAACCTCCTACCATCTTGTTAATTACCAGGCATGTTTCATGAGTGTTTTCAAGGTAAAGAACAAAAGAATTGGGCGGAAAAGGAATTTACCGATGCATAAAACGTCTTGCTGAAAACGGAAGGTGTTTCTCAGTTTTAAAACTAACTTGCATTTTAATTTGTATTTCACACTTTCAACGTGGAGACCAATGATTGTCTCGTGCAGCAACAGAGTGGCATAGTGGCAGAGCTACAAATACTCCAGCAACAGCCAAAGCCAAACCTACTTTTTGCTGTGAACAGCCGAGCTCCCAAACCCCTGCGATCTCGGAGCACATCGGGGAGGACCACACACAGCGCGTCCTGGGCACCACTGCACCGCTCCATCAGACAATCGATGTTTCCCAAAAACCTGGGCCGCTTTAACAGGCGACCGGCACCCTCACTTGCACTAAACATTTGATTCTGGTGGGTCTAAGGGCACGATGGAAATCAAAGCCTCAGCGCCGATTTCAAAAGCAGCAGGATCAAGCCCCAGCGTCAGCGCGCAGCTGGCTGGAGCCTTGCAGCAGGTAACCGCGTGCCTCTAGTTCAATATTTGCCTGATAGATCTGTATCCAGCAGGGACAGAAAAGTCCTTTAGAAAACACAACATTCAATTCCCTTTTCATGTCAGGGATGCAAGCCAGGCTCAGTACCTTTAAAACCTGGTGGTGCAATAATTTTTTCTGCCTTTTTTCTTCTTTTTTCTTTTTCTTCTCCAAATGAGGGAACGATGCTTTCATTTCCCTATGAAAGGGCTGATCTGAGAGTACAGGCACTGATGACACTAGTACTGCAAAGATTTTTTGAAGGAAGCCAAAACCAAAGTGCGAGAGATTAAAGAGACAACTCCCTCACAAGCCAAATGATTAAAGCCTCTGCTCTTTGGAACAAGCATTTCCTTGAAATAATAAAAAAAAAAAAGGCAAACTAACACTGCTCCAGGTCTCCACCAGTTTACTCTGCCTCACGCCAGGCTTTTTTTTGGAGTCCTCCACACACGTCGAACACCCCACAGAAATCACTTACGGATACAGCAGGATTTGAAGCGGGGCCACAGCTGTAATGTATTCTTTGGCATTTCCTTCACATGCAGAACGGATTAATAGGAGCTTGCTTTGGGATCTGGATTATGCCCCACAGAAGTAGAACTATCAACAGCCTGCAAGAGCCAAGACCAAACCCTTGTCATTCAGAGGGGGAGTTTTGGGGTATTCAGGATACTTCCAGTGTGCAAGGAACAACGTGGCTTCAGAAGATACCTATAATCTAAATATATCTATCATCTAACTCCCTCCCCCAGGCTTAAAAATAAAATCTTCTGTTTGATAACTCTGAGCAAATTTCCAAGTGCTGATTTGCCAAAGGACAATTTGTGGCAGTCTATAAAGGTAAGATTAATGCCATCCCAGCCCTCGTCCTACATGTAGATCTGCTCTTTTAATCCCAAACGTGCAAGAAATGCACACGTGACGTGCATTCTCATGCAAGAAGTCTTCATTACATTACTATTTGGATTTTTCTTCTTTGCAAAACTGCAATTTTCAGGAAAAATGTGTTTATTGTGAAGACACCTCACAATCTTAACACCCATCTTGCAAAACTCAAGGACAGTTTAAGGGAGGAAAATAAAGAAAAAAAGGCTAACCTCTATTTTTGTAATAAAAACAGATGACAGTCCTCTTTTCTGCATAAGTATGTTGCCTGGTGAGAACAATTTTGTTCTTCTCTTGGTAACATTACTCTGTCTTTTTTAATACACTCTTCATCCATTAACTTTGACTCCTTATGTGTCTAATTCACAGCTACACACCAAACAAATTATCCAGAATTAAAAACATCTCACTCATTTCCTCTTTCCCCACCTCCACACTACATCTCACAAAATCATTTTGCCACCACACGTCACAAGGAATTACTAATTTCTTTGGAGGGGGCTGGTGGGAACGCAGATTCTCTTTGTACGACATAACGGTCCCACGGCCAAGGTTTGCACTTGAAGAAATTGATTCAATTAAGCCCTCCACCTAACGGGCTGCCCCCGTTTTCTGCCTACATGATCAACAGGGAAACGCTGCTAACTTATGCGTTGTGCTGTTTTTCCTCCTCCCTGATCAGCAAAGCCTTACAGTCTAGCAGAAGAAATGACTGTAGAAAAGTCCACTTAATCACCTCCAAGCTTCATTTACATTTTATATTCATATCTCATCTAGCTAGCTCCTCCTTCTTCTACAGCAACTTCTCAATCCATCACCTATTTTTTTCTCTGCAATCACCACTTCTCTTCTTAATTTATGCTGCTTTCTCTCAACCTCACCGCCTTTGGAAAATCATACGAATTTCACTGAACCAGAAGGACAGAGAGGGACCTCAAAACACAGGCTGATCCTGGCTCAGCCATACAGTCAATGTCTGGTTGCAATTCAGATGGGAACAAAAGGCAGACACCAGCGTAGGAAGCGTAATGGGACCACAAGTGATAGCAAGATTCGGTTCTGGTTCTACCACTTGCTCCCTGCACAACCTTACAAAAGTCATCTAATCTCTCAAGACAAAGTGCACAGGTGCCAGTAGGGCCAACAGATTCAGAAAAGAGTCTGCCGGTCTTTCCACAAGTGTTGAGATCCTCAACTCCCACTGAAAGATTTTGACCCCAACTGAGTATAAATCTAAAGATGGGGGGAAAATAAACCCAAAACAAAATGGAACAGATTATGCCATTTCAGCTAAACTGATGTTACAGTTCCCTGAACTTTGAAAGATCTCTGAATCTGAACAAGATAGCCTGAACTCCACACAGAGCCTGGTCTTGTTCAAAACATCTCCACTCTAACATGGAGCCAAACAGAGCAACCCACCTCAAGGGAAGGAGGGCTCTGCAAGGAACTGCAATGCAGGACGTGCACATTGTGCCTTGAAGAGCAGGGACACGTAACAGGCTTCCCCGAGCTTAAACGTAAGTGACCCTGAAAAGAGAAAGGGAATGAACGACTTAACGTCGCCTACAAGGCGAAAAAGAGCCGCTTCTAGGAGGCAATTTTCTGAGTGGGTAGCTACATTATTTAAAGCAAACTGATGGTGATATTTTCAGGTCTTTATTTTTAATTTTGGACACAACTTCGGTGGTAACAAACATTCTCCTTGTAAGAGCATAACCTTTCCGTGACTTATTTTCAGACAATGCAGAGCATTAGAGGAGATTTATGTTTACTGCTGAGTTAAAGGTCAGGAATGGAGGCTTCTTCCCTTCCCCATCTCTCCCCTCCTCTCTTCCACCAAGAGACTAAGGCTGCATAATCTGCTGCGTTTGTTTTCATACAAGAGCTGCCTTTGAGCGCTGCCCTGATGATCGCACAAGGGTAAGCAGATGAAATCCAATCAAGTGGCTCTACAGGACAAGACACATGACGAGACAGCCTGCCAGACTCCTGCTCTAATGTACACGCTGAAAAGCAGCTTATGCAGAGCCTGAGTAAAGACTGCTTTGTTAGGGAACACAGGCAGCTCACACTGCAGTGTCTGTTCTCCATTAGCCATCCATTTAAAAACACTTCTGATTATTTTGGAAGTACTTGCATTGCCCTTTCTCGAACTCAATATTCGCAGTTAATTGCATAGCTAGGGCACTTGCCTCCAATTTAAAAGCACATTAAGCCCAATTTTTATTTAAAACAGCTATGTTTCCACCCAAGCGCTGAAAATATCGGCAAATCCAGCAGATAGCGTTTTAAAGCAAGACACCTCTTTGCTTCTGAGAGTGTACACACGCACTTCACTGTACCTGAGTTACTGAAATACAACTGAGGGTACGGAAATAGAGACCCGTCCCTTTGGGGTGCAAGAGGGAACCAGCCATCATGGGCTCTTCTGCAAAAACCTAATCTAAGCATGCACTGCACAGCAACAACGGCCAAGGGACTATTCTTTGCTGGATGGAGTAGTCCCTGTGCTCATCTAAGCACTCCTTCACACCTTTTAGGGAGGGCTGTCTTCATTCACGATCATTTATCCTGATGGAGGCCGGACAGCAGCCGCAGTGAAAAGCAGAGCATGAGAAAACAAATCCTTTTTTTATTTTTACGTGTCCATTTATATAAAACATAACTATCGAACCTATCAACAGGATTTATGGGTTTTATTCTTTGCTTTTATGACAGCGTTTAACATGGACAAGGCATAACTGTGTTTCTGACAGACACCAGACCCGTCCCCTTTGTCTGACACAGATCTTTGTCACGATTAGCCGTGGGGTGTTCACCGCCTGGTGGGTTTTCTAGAGCTGATGCAACCCCAAATCCCTCGGCAGAGCCTGCTGTACATGCCCCCCTCTCCTCTCTCCAGCCTCACCTTCTGACAAGTTCCTCGGCATTCAGCAGGCGCAATCACCCACTCCAGCAATTCCTCCATGCTGCAGGCTTCAAAAATCACAGCCAAACAGGTTTTATATAAGCATCATCTCACTGGTCATAAATCTCTCCCTGGAAACTTGACTGAAATGCTGACGTTACTGCCTTGCCAGAGTGGTAGGTTTTATATTTACTGGTGCCCTGGTCTTCTTCCCTTTAAATAAAAAGTGCCCAAAATGATCAGCTTTCTGCATCTATATTAAGAATTATTTGTTCAGCTGGTTCAAGCTCACCCAGCCTGTCTAGAAGAACCAGAGGGACTGCACCAAATCTCACACGGTTCAAACACACGCAGGAAGGACCAACTTTTATGTCAACTGGCACAGCTTCACTGATGGCACCGCTGCCACCGCACCCCGCAACGCAGGGGGATCTGACCTCGGACGGGACGGACGGGCATTAACAGCTGCAGGAGGAGAACAAAGGCATCGGGGCGTACGCATCCTGCTCAGGAGCAGAGGTCAAGAGCAGATCTAAGATTTGCTGCTGGTCCCACCACGAAAGCTGCGCCGTTCCCCATCGCCCTGTATCCTGCATGTACCACGCATCCTGCACAACTCTCTTCTGGGAAGTTTTTTTTAGACACTTTACTATTTTAATTTTGAAATATTGGCACATCTAAGTAAATACAATGTAAATATGAAGAGAAAGGGTAATCTGCCCCCCCATAATAGTAGTATTTAATACTTCAACTTTGCTTTCTTTAAATGAAACTCTTCAAAAAGTTCTGACATAAATGAGTAGAAAGTGCTTAATTATGATACTGGGTATTTTAATTCCTTTCAGAAGAAAAAGAATAGCCTAGAGAAAGTCCAAGTACAGCATTTCAAAAGGATGCACTCCCATGAACTAAATAAGATTTAAGCCATGACAAGCTGCAAGGATCTCAGCGTACTCTCTCCAACTGCAAGCAACATACAGGCGAAGTATCTAAGAACAATTTGGAAATTACTTTTGGGAATTAGGGGAGCTGTGTAATCTGATTTATCTGGTGCTCTTGTCAATAGGAAGATATCAAATGTCTTGAATTTCCATATAAGTTTGAGAGTAAGTGAGAGGGGAAAAAAAAGGAAAAGTAATCAATAAACTAATCTATAATTTCATTGATGGCGAGGGCCACAGCTTGTGCGGGGCAGGTGAGGGTTTGTTGTGGGAAGAATGGTTTGCTCTGGAGCCCTAATGCTATCTCAATCTCAGTATATAAAGCTCTCAGCCAATGCAGAGAGGTTGTGTGTCCCTTACCAGGGCTCAGTTTGATCTCTAATGTCCTGAAAGGATAGATTTGCAATAAAAATATGTGAAAACATTAAGAGACATTAAGTTTACAAGATGACTCTGATCCTGTGGATTAGTGTCGAGTCTGCAAGTGTGCTGAAGCCTGCCAGGGAGAATAAAGCACTGTGCTGTCCTTACACTAAGAGCAATTTAATTTGTATGTCCAGATGTTCATTTCAAGATTTTTATCCATTTTGAAGAGTTATATCTCCACTGGCTTGGAATAAAAACATAATTATGTGTAAGCCATTTACAAGATTCCTGTGGCAAATACTCCTAACCCTGCTGGGTTATTTTAGGGCAGTGAAGCCACAGTTAATACAAGGAAGGAGGATTGTTTGACAGAACTATTGAAATAAATAAAAGGACTTGCTCAAAATGCATGTCAAAGCATGTGAAAACATGAAGGTTACTGAAGCCCAAGAGATCCCTCCATCTCTTGCCAAGCCCCGAACTGTTGGGAAATGTTTCTAGCAGCAAACTGTCCTGCTTTGCATTTCTAAGAGGCTGAATCCCAAGAATAATAATGCACGGAAGATTGCAGCCCTTGGCTTTCCAGCCAGACAGTAATTCAATGAACAATGCGGCCAGCCCATCAAAACACCCTTGCCAAGTTACACAAGTACCACTTGTAGGAAAAGCTTTCTACAAAAAAAAGGAGACAGCAAGAGAGAATACGCTTGGCGGAGAGGGAGCTGACGGGAAGGGCTCGCTCCTAATCGGATCCTTAATTACAGCACCGCTCCCGCGATGGTTGGCGATGGTGCTCGTGCGCTGCGCGGGGATCGACAGCGGCGGAGGGTCACGGCTGCACACGCAGCGCGGGGCTGGAGGGGACCCTTCAGCAGCCCAGCCCAGCCCAGCCATGCCCTAGCACCAGCCCGCTCCTGCGAGGACGTGGCCCTCTCCCCCCATCCCCTATATGACAGCATGGCCAGGGCCAAGCTGTTACTTCAGAAGCTCACCTTGGGTGTGTATCAGGAGAGGCGATATATATTGATTCAACAAAGGCAAGTGTAGGGTCCTGCACCTCGGGAGAAATAACCCCACGCACCAGTACAGGCTGGGGCTGACCTGTTGGGAAGCAGCTCTGCGGAGAAAGACCTGGGAGTTCTGGTGGACAAGTTCCCCATGAGCCAGCAGTGTGCCCTTGGGGCCAGGAAGGCCAATGGTGTCCTGGGGTGCATTGGGAAGAGTGTGGACAGCAGGTCAAGGGAAATTATCCTCCCTCTACACTGCCCTGGTGAGGCCACACCTGGAGTAACTGTGTGCAGTTCTGGGCCCCCCAGTTCAAGAAAGACAAGTAGCTACTGGAGAGAGTCCAGCTGAGGGCTACAGAAATGATCGGAGGACTGGAGCACCTCTCTTACGAGGAGAGGCTGAGGGAGCTGGGGCGTTTCAGCTTGGAGAAAAGCAGACTGAGGGGGGATCTTATCAATGCTTACAAATACCTTAGGGGCAGGTGTCAAGGGGATGGGGCCAGACTCTTCTCAGTGGTGCCCAGTGACAGGACAAGGGGCAACGGGCACAAATTGAAACATGGGAAGTTCCATCTGAAAATGAGGAAAAACTTCTTTGCTGTGAGGGTGGCAGAGCCCTGGCACAGGCTGCCCAGGGAGGGTGGGGAGTCTCCTTCTCTGGAGATATTCAAAACCCGCCTGGACGCGACCCTGTGCAATGTGCTCTGGGTGACCCTGCTTTGGCAGGGGTTGGACTGGATGATCTCCAGAGGCCCCTTCCAACCCCAACCGTTCTGTGATTCCGTAAGGCCCCCAAATGTATCAAGGGTTGAACAAGGAGCACAATCCTGCCTCACACTGTGTGAAAAACACCCCAAACAACCTGCAAATTACAGTCTTTTGCTGAAAGTAAAAGGGCTTTGAACATGCAGGGCACTGATCTGAAGGCTGATAAGAAGCCTCCCAAGGATACACCACACATTTTAAAAGGAAACAAAGATAACTGCTTTCTATTTTAAGTGTCGCCCGCCCAACCAAGTCAATCACTAAACAACTAAACAGTTGGGGTTTGTTTTTTTTTAACCTGAAGGCCTTCACCCAGCTTCCCTAGATTCTTCCCTCATTTTTGGCTACACGAGCGCATGTCAGAGCAAAATGCCTTTGTAATTCTGTAACATCACCTCCCACCGCTTCCTCAGCAGCAGCCCTGGCCTGAAACAGAGCACTGCAATGAAATGCAGCTTTCCAGTTTCAGATTCAAAGACATTTGCAGAGTTGCATCACACAAACTACAAAGATATCAAAGGGGTTTCCTCCTGCAGCAGTTAGGTTAGCCCTGGTTGCCCACTCTGTTAGCAGTACAGCAACCAGAGGGAGAGAGAGATATTCTGGAAAATAAAGCAAGTGTGTTAGGTGTCCGGAGAGGCTCCCAGAACTGCCCAGCACCACTGGGATGTAACGCAGCAATGCAGATGATGAGCAGCAGGGCTGGTATGATGCACGGCTGGGAAAGTCTGTAAGGTCCCACACGATGCTGCTTTCTCATGCCAGACCCGCGAAAAGCTGGCGCAGGTGAGCTGTGCCCCACGAGGTGGTGGTGCTCATGTTGCAGCTCCAGCCACACCTTCTTCCCTCACCTTTTTAAGTAATAATAATACAACAGCTACAACATACATCTATTCCATAGCTGCTACACGGCAGGTATTAAGGCTTCTCAAACCCTTTTCAGCCAGACAGCTCCTGCGTAGTATGAATTTCTCTTGTTATCTTTCCAATGAACTCAACCACCCGACAGGGATGAGCCAGGCTCCCCAGAGACAGAGATAATTTAGTGCCTGTGTCACTCCTCCTTCAGCTGAGGCTGCCAGCACCTCAGTTTATACTCATTTGGGTGTTGGAAATCACAGAATCATTTTGGTTGGAAAAGACCTTTAAGATCATTGAGTCCAACCGTTAACCCAGCACTGCCAAGCCCACCACTAACCACGTCCCTAAGCACCACATCTACACAGCTTTTAAATCCCTCCAGGGATGGGGACTCCACCACTGCCCTGGGCAGCCTGTGCCAGTGCTTGACAACCCTTTTGGGGAAGAAATTGTTCCTGATCTCCAATCTAAACCTCCCCGGCACAACTTGAGGCCTTTTCCTCTCACCCTATCGCTTGTTACTTGGGAGAAGAGACCGACCCCCACCTCACTACACCCTCCTTTCAGGTAGTTGTAGAGAGCGAGAAGGCCTCCCCTCAGCCTCCTTTTCTCCAGACTAAACACCCCCAGGTCCCTCAGCCGCTCCTCATCACACTTGTGCTCCAGACCCTTCACCAGCTCTGCTGCTCTTCTCTGGACTCGCTCCAGCACCTCAATGTCTGTCTTGTAGTGAGGGGCCCAAAACTGAACGCAGCATTCGAGGTGCGGCCTCACCAGTGCCGAATACAGGGGGACGATCCCTGCCCTAGTCCTGCTGGCCACACTATTGCTGATACAAGCCAGGATGCTTGTGGCCTTCTTGGCCACCTGGGCACACTGCCTGCTCATGTTCAGCCAGCCAGCGACCAACACCCCCAGGTCCTTTTCCACTGGGCACCTTTCCAGTCACTCCTCCCCAGGCCTGTAGCTGTGCGTGGGGTTGTTGTGCCCCAAGTGCACGACCCGACACTGAGCCTTGTTGAACCTCATACAGTTGGCCTCAGCCCATCCAGTCAGCCTGTCTAGATCCCACTGTAGAGCCTTTAGATCCCTCTGCAGAGCCTTCCTATCCTCAAGCAGATCAACACTCCCGCCCAGCTTGGTGTTGTCTGTGAACTGACTGAGGGTGCACTCGATCCCCTCGTCCAGATCATTGATAAAGATATTGCGGAGAACTGGCCCCAATACTGAGCCCTGGGGAACACCACTGTGACTGGCCACCAACTGGATTTGATTCCATTCACCAGAAATCCACAGCTAAATGCACAGAGGCTTGTGGCTGGGGTTCAGCTGAGTCTCCAAAGGTTGTACGTCATTTGCTTCAAGATCATGCCATTAAGTTTCACGACAAAGCTCCAAGTGTGTATATTAATCACCTTTGTCTCTGGTGCCCTTTGGCTAACGACACTTCATGCAAACAGGGCTTCAGGTCACCCTCACCTCTTGAGAAAGGTGTTTATTTTGAAAAATAGCCTGAAAATCTGCCAGAAACAATGATTTCTGAAGTATGCAATTGCCAGGAGCAAGGCAAAGCAAAAAGAAATGACATTGTAGATACAATTTAGGAGAGACTGAACAGACAGAAATGCAATGAATACATTGCATTTTACTTGCTGTTCCACTTGATATTTTGCTCACTTTGGATAAGATGAAAAGAAAATGCCTTGGTAAATGGGACCCAACAGCAGAGGCCTTGAGCTGGCTCTGCTCCCCAGGGCTAAATTACCCAACAGGAGCCACTTGAGAGCAGGACGGTCCTCAGTCCCTCTGCTCTTCCTCTCTTGAAATTCAGTGCCACAAGGCAGTGCTGAGCATGCAACAGTGGTAGAAGCAAGGCACGTAACATGTATTTTTTGATCTTGCATTCAAAACCAAACACCCTTGGTGCAGCAGATGTAACATTGCATCATCTTGCTACCAAGCAGTCGGTATTGGGAAGACTTGTAAGCTGGAATCCCACTGAGCAGGAAATCCCAACTCAGATGTCAAACTGGGTTTTTTTGGGGGGCAGCTATCCTTTTTACCTGACAAGGCCAATTCCCGAACAAAGGTGTTCAAAAGGAGTTTCTAGGAAACTCAGGAGTGTCAGCCCAAAAACAGCAGCGTTCCGATTTCAGGGTCAAATGTGCTTTGATCAAAACAACAAATTAACTCTTCTACTACTTCCAACATCCGAAACACAAAATACATCTCAAAATGACTGCAACCTCCTTTAAAAGAAAACAGAATTGTGCTAACACAGAAATAAAAATAGCTTGGGAAACTGCAAAAGGAGCCATCTGGAGACTCCCACCATAGCAGCAGAAGAATGCAGAAGGAACTAAAAGGTGCACAGCAACTCCCATCACTAATGCCCTTCTCCAAAGCATTCAAATATAGTGGGGTAGGAACAAACATCACTTTTCTCACGTGGCAAAGAAGAATCACTGCAAGTCACACAACATCCAGCTGTACCCATCTGCACGAGCGAGCTGTTCCCTGTAACTCAATGAGAACAGGTACCACCACCAATGCTTTTATTTCCCAAAAAAGCTGGATGCTCCCTCCACCAAGGAGCATCAAACCACGCTGACACAGCGCAGACACGGCGTGGCGTGCTGTGAAGTTTGCATGCTCTCCTCGACGTGCACAGCTCCCTCTTCCCCTACACCGGACTAGAAGTGATACAATTAAGTTCAACAGCTGCAGTTTACAGCTGTTCCTCTCTGAAATACAGAGGTCGATTTTTTTCCCCTCTTTAAAAGTGGGATTTTCTTAATAAATATTCAGCATCCTCACCAGAACAAAATGGGAGTGAAAGCAAGACCATTGGCTTTTGGATCTGCTCCGTGCCTCTATTTTTCTATGTAACCTGCTCTAAAAGTATAATGATCGGCATTAAATCCAAGCTTGAAGGCACAGTACTAAAGCCCAGGACAACATTTACATTTCTGCGAGGATGAAGCATGAAAATTCAGTGACAAATCCATTTTTCTTACGCAGAGTTGTGGCTTCAGAGCATCTGTAAAGATGGAAGATGCCAGCACTGGGAGGATAATAAAACTATTGGTTACACTTCTCTATTTCTTATAGATAGCACTCCACCCCCTTTAAAGAAACAAAACAAAAAGGCCCTCCAAAACAGAAGAAAAATGATATAAAATACTGCAGCATATTTTCTGTAGAAATAGATCTACTGACACACACAAAGTAACCGAGTAATTCCCTGCAGCCTGTAATCATCTAAACTGTCAAATCACTACAGACAGTGCCCGATTGCACCGGCCTTCCTCCTGACCAGGAAAGTTTGGTGGACTTTCACCAACCAGTTGCCGCGACAAATGTCTCAATATATGGGTGACGTTATGGGAAAAGAGGAGGCACCTCAGCTCTAGAGATCACCACAAGCCTCCTCTAAGAAATAATACAATTCCTTTGTTGAGGTATAAAGAGTATTACAGTTCCCTCCTTTCTTCTGCATCCCTCGCGGTGACACAGACTCAAAGACACGCAACGTTCCCTCTTGAATATTGCACTGGGCTGTGCACCTTTGATGAACTTAATTAAGCACGTTAGAAATACAAGCGAGTCTTCCCAGCACGTCAGCTCAATGGACCAAATAATTCAGTAGCTCTTCTGCTCCCCTAACTCCAGAGGGTTTAACAAACCCAGAAAACATACTACGGGAAAGCCAATTCCCACGTTTCTCAAACACACCCTCTGAACAAAACGCAGCTGTTTTGTAGGTGAGACCCCAGCTGGCCTTCCTACACAATGCAGATGCTCCTGACTCCTCTTTGCTGCACAAAATCATTTTAGAAAGCACAGCTTCTGACCGGGGCAACCAAGAGCCTTCTACTGTACCTGGTGCCACTGTAAGTCCCACTTGGGCAGCCCTGCCCACAGTCCTAATAGCATAACCCCGAGTCAAAGACATGCTGCTTTGAGATGCGAGTGTTCAGGGCTATCCATCTCTTGGGTTATGCATGTGCAATGCAAAAGGATGCTCAGCAAGTCACAAAGTCAGACTTTGCAGAGATAGAAAGGATAGTCTTGGAATAAAGGGAGATTTCGGAGGTTAAAAACACTTCTCAGCTCTGTTACAGACTTACTGTAAGGTCTGAAGGAAGTTGCATCCTTCTGCTCATTTCTACACGAGGATAACCATACCACTCTCGCCGCATGCACTTGGACTATTAGAGGCTGTAAGTGCGGAGGGAAAGGACCATCTCTAATGGGAGGTTTATTGACAGCGCGACAACACAAACAACACAGCGTGCGCCGGGTCCGCACTTTAGTGGAGACTGGGTACTCATTAGCAGACACATTTGAGAGCTCTGGCCTAGCATCTTCCACGAAATCAAGCAGCAAATCAACAGCAATTAGAGCCACGCTACAGAGACAGGATTTTAACTTGCTTTCCATTATCGTTTATAGCTGTCTACAAACTGCAGAGCTGCACAGATCCCACTGGCTTTGAAAGAATGAAATCCATCCTCCCTTTTAGAAATTTCTGATTATATATGAACGGATAATAACAAAAAGATTTAATGTCAGGAGGGGGCAGTACCCCTAAATCTTACACAAGCCTGAGCCCCACTGGTATTGATGAAAAAAACACTGAATATCATTCAAAGAACTTCAGGTCAGGAGCTACCTGGAAAAAAATAACCCCAAGAGTCTGGAGAGCTTTTTTTTCTTCCTTCTCAAGACCTGCATCAAGTGCATAGAAAAGCAACCTTTGTGCAAAACACAATGAAAAAATGTGCAAAACACAGGGCCTGTTTGTCCAGCCTGAAACCCGTCGCACAACGCGGAGCAGCAGCACGCTCACAACAAGTTTGGTATCGAAAGCGAAGCAGAAAGCTGGGGGCAGGAGCCAGCACAAAGGCACATCGCTCCTTCCTTAAAGATCAGGAAGAGGTTCAGGCTGGTCCTTAATCTAATCTGAAACACTTTGCTCTCCCCTACTTCAGACATCCAAACATGCAGGTTAATATTTAGAGGAAGACCCTATTACAGGATAAGAAGGAAGGAAGATTGTCCACATATGAATTTATGCTGAAGAACTGTTTATAATAATTCCACGTGTGGATACTGCTCATTGCAGAGCAAAAATGCCTTGTTCTGGTTTAGCTTAACCCGTCTTGGAAATTAGAGACCCAATTCTCTTTTTTTTGTATGCATTTTATACTGACATCGCTTCGATGACTGCAGAGTTACTCCTTCCACCAAACCCAACCCCACGGGCCGGTCTCTAGTTATACTGGAGCACGCACCAGCGCGGGTTGGCCACAAGCTGCTCCATTTAAATCACTGCTGCTTTTAGCCTGATAGAAATAATCCCCCAACAGAGCTGACTTCACCCCTCGGTCACCCCAGCATCAGCCCACAGCGGCCGTGCTGATCTCAGCAGAGTCGCTCCACGTTTACAATCACTCCACCGAGAGGGTCCATGCCTGCGAGCGGGCATGCAGCCGCGCAAGTCCCGCTCCACGAGCTGAAAAGAGCCCTACAGACCCCCGGGACAGCCCGCGGGAACAGAGCCGGAGGGACTGCTGCTGCTTCTGCCACCCAGGTGTATTTTTGCAGCTCGCTTAATCCCTACTGAAGGAAGATCACAGTTAAGGCTGGTGAAACGAGGACATCTTAAAGACATATAAAGCACCTCTGCAGCCTGTCATAGTATCTTAATCAGCGCAGCTGAGATCAGGAGACTCCATTTAAGAGTTACTGCCTTCTAACAAAATGTCTGCTCCGCTCTGGAGGTGCAGCAAAGATGCCCCAATCCCTCCTGGCAGAAAGCCCTATTATACTTCATGAATTTTTGAAGCTGCCTCATGAATTAATGCAACAAAATAACTTTATAATAGAGTCCTCATTTACAAATGCTCCCTGGAAAAGTTGGTAGCATTTAAAATATACTCTTAAAAATAAGCAAATGAATATTTAAAACTCTCTTTTGGAAACAGCCTGGAGGAGGAAGACCGTGTTCACCGTGGCGTTCTGCACAGCGAGCAGCAGTGTGTGGTTGTGAACAGGGAGCCCAAAAGCGATGCTCACAGTGGGGCAGCTCATGGGGGATGAACTCCGCAGACCCAAGCTCTCCCCATGCGTGGTGTTGCCTTAAAAGACAAGTCCCATCCTCATCTCATCCCTGTGGATAGTGCTTTTCTCCCTCTGGTAAAGGTCTGGAGATGTACTGGGAAAGTGCTGCACCTCAGCGCTAGGGATCATTAACAGAAACTTCTTCTGGGCGTTTAAGCACTTTACTGATTAGGAACAACCCTCCTTGGTCATCCGACCTTCTGTGAGACACTTGGAAACCACCATAAGGTCATCTCAGTCCCTCCTGCTGCAGGAGCAGATAAAGCACAAGACCACTAAGTTCCCCACATGTCCAGTTGTCATTCAGACTAGATCTCACTTATGAAGTCCAGCCCCATCTGCACAGGATGAAATATTTTACCAACTTCCCAAAAACGCCTCTCACTCAGGACGACGAGGCAATGTTCATGTGCATTTTTCCTGCCTGGCTGGCTCACGCCACATCAGCTCGCATTGCTACGATGAAGCCATAGGTATTTTAGCCTGTGAGGCACTCTGAGATCCTTCAGGATGAAAGGAGCTATATAAATGTAAATCATTCTCATTAATGTAAATTGTGGGACAATGCGATGTTTACAGTGAACAATGCCAGGGCTGAGCTTCAGAGTGTATATGTTTACGTATAATTTCACCTATGAAGAACACTGCCATCACTACCCGGTAGCTGGACACCACAAAGACCTTCTCCGTGGAGGACCTGGTTGGGACTTATCACACACAGTGACCAGGTCAGGCTACAAGGGCAGCACTGCAGCCACAGAACATTTGTCTCCCTTGTATGCTGTTGAAAGACATTTCAAAAACCCCAAGTCCTCCTCTTGCACAGTTCTGCACAGCAGATTTGGGGTTTCTCTGTAACTTCAGGAGGTTAATTAACATTTTTTAAGACCAATTCCAAAAACCAGGGTGATCCCAGTTCAAACGACGTGGTTGCTAAAGAGGGGGAATTCACGTTCAGAGATTTAATTGTGCAGTTACAACTCAAACCATCATGCATACTCCAACTCAGCCCAATCCAGCATGCATGAAAGCTACCAGGAATTATTCTAGTGGTTTGGGGTAAACTTTGAACCAGGCCCTTCTCCGCATCCATTTCCCAGTCTCTCCATGTTAAGAGAAAGCTCCTAGCAGCTTGTGTCAACGTTATGCCCATCCTAAGAGAAAACAGTATTTCTTCCTAGCTAGCCATTGGTACCTATGGACCACAACAGAGCATCAACAACTTGAAGAGCCAACTTAAGGCACAACTTAATTGTGTTCACTGGACACAGAGAATATGAATTGAAGGTCCAGCTGAACCTCTGCTCAGGGCAGAAAGTGCGAAAATGCGCAAGTCACAACAAAACCAGAGGATGAGGGCTGCCCTTAGGAGTCCTGCTGCACACCATCACCTGCGACTGGGTACTGCAAGGCTGCACTTAGGAGTAAACTGTTCCCCAAGAGATGTGGCCAGCTGCCTGCATATATCCTAGGGCAGAAATGAGAACTTCTGCAGAGTTTAGGAACCAAGAGCACTCCTGCGCAGGGGCCTGCCATGCCATCTGTAGAGCTGTATTTACCTCAGCTGTTTGCTAATGCCAGGCTGGATTCTGTGCCATGAACGGCGACGGGACGAGCTCCGAGGACGGCTGCGGATCCGTGTGAACCCCACCGAGTCTGCAGGAGCACACGCACACCCACGTGCAGAGCTGCGCACAGAGCAAACACGCACAACCTGAACGCCTGCACGGACTCAAAGACAACAGCCCCAGCTCAATCCCAAACTGAGAAGCAAGTGCAAATCATCAGTTTTAAATTTCAGCCTCTTTCTTTTCTGTGTTTTTTTTTTTTTTTTCAATATTTAGAACTCCAGCTAACAAAGCAACAGACACAATGCCACCTCCTCGGGAAACACGTACCCAGCTCCCTCCATCTGCTTCCTCCCCCAAGCCCCCCTGTATTCTGCACAGCAGATTGTGCTCTGAAATATTAATACTTTGCTCTTCTATCGTTATTCCCAACCCTGAATCTCAAAGCTTCTTCCCAGCTTCTCCCCGCTCTTACACTTTTTCCAGGGATCACGGCACTCAATGGGTTATGTGACTGCATACTGTACCATGGCTGAGTGGAGCTTTCATAAAAAGGTGGAAGCGGTCCAGAAGCAGCTTCTAGGGAGCCTTCCATCTGCAGCAGCATTTTATTTAGACAGCAGAGGGGAAATTAGATCCCTATGTTGCTGATTGGCTTTGGGAGTTGGATCTTCAGTTCTGTAGGAGGAGCTCATTTACGCCACCGTAACGAACCCAATCCTGAAACTCCCACAGGGGTGATCAGCGCTCAGGGGGAACGGGGGGAACAATGATTGTTCAGTTTAAGGGCAACGTGGAGTTGCCTTTAACTCGCACTGTGCCTTCGCTTTAAATTTCTTCAAATTTGACTTCGTTCTATTTAATCTGGATTTCTGCTCCATCTGGCTTCTGAGTAACGATGCCAATTTATTTCATGTGTTTGCCGAAGAAGCTTTTCTTTAGCTTGGGGGAGCGGTTACGACAGAGCACCGCTCCAACAAGTCTATTTCAGTCCGGCTCTGAACCTTCCTTCCCCAAATGTTCTAGTAAATACGTCTGCGAGCAGGAATTTCTGTAATTGCAGATAATTCAGATAACAGAAGAGTATACACAAAAGGCATCCCGCTGGAAATACCCCGAACCAGAGTCTCGCCTCGCGCAAATCAGCTTTGGCATCGATGGTGCTACACTGAGGTGCACAGGCTGATATACAGCTGCTTATGCCCAGCAGCGGGGACAGCTTGCTCTTCTCCAAGACTCTGGACTCAAGGACAAAAGCACATTTCTTCTCCTGCGCCCCAATCTGGAGCAGACAGATGGCTATCCAAGCCAAAACTCACTATGTTTTTTAAGGCCAGATCTACACGGAGCTGAAAGGATGACTTCTCAGTGCCATTTCCATGTTTCTTTGGATCAGGTGCTAGATTAGCAACAGGCTCACTCCCCTTCCATCAAAAGCACACGTCAGCTACTGAGTCCTTAATCAAACTTCACATCAGCCAGTCATGCTTTATCTCTCTCTTGCTCAATTAGGTAAGACAGGCGGCATCCAAATGGCAAACTCCACATGAAAATAAAGTTTTCCCTCCTTAGACTGTTGAGCAAAGGCGCAGCAACTACCACATCCAGGAGGAAGAGCTACAGAGAGCCCTCCGTTCCTGCCACACCCAGAGATGGGGAGCCCCGAGGCAGAGGACCCCACTGCCTGGAGAGATGCTGGGCACCTGCCACGCAGCAAGGCATGCTGCAGCCTGGCCAGGCTCCCGCATCAAATACATGCTCTAAAACCACAGGAGTGATCACAGCTCAGCTGCCCGGGCTCTGCGCAAGAGTTGGGGTAACAGTGGCGGTGAAGTCGCACCAGCCTGGGTCCAGCTGTGGAGCAAGCGCCCAAGATCCCTAGTGAGATGATGCCCGTGGGAGCTCGTCTGCCATCACTCCTATTAACTGACCCAGACACAGGCATGTGGCAATCCCATTTCTGGATTGCAGCAGGCACAGTTAGAGATGTTTATGTTTTTTCAGAACCATAAGTCACCTTGCGAGTGTCTGGCATTAAGCAGGATAATTTAGCGGGCTTTTCACACAACTTCTAATTCTTCACCAATGAGGTGTAATGGCCCGAGTCTCACACAGCTATATTTTTTCCTATTCACCTAAGGTCAGAGAGGGCCACTTAACCTTATTATTTCAGAAGGCTCAAACCTTTGACAATTATAAACAGGAGAGTAAAAAGGAGAGCTAAATTTGTGTAATACATTACTTATCATTTCCCAGCCTCTAAATCCAAGCAAGAAGGGCGAGGGTGGCTCTGACACCAACTGTCTTATCTAGACCCTGGCTTGAACGGGACCTACAGAGCTAATGGCATGAAGTGATTAATACAAAACGCTGCTTCATGCTGCGGATCGAGTGGGTTTGGTCTTACCATGCTTTTAGACTTCACAAACACTCTTCCAAGGCAAGACAGACCTGTTATAATAGAGGGGCAAGTATGCAAGTATGTTCACAATAGAGGAGCAGACACCAGATTAGCTGCTGCTGGTACAGTTGCAATGACCCTGTCCTAAGGGTCCAGCACCTCCTGCCAACAAGTCTTTACTGATCTTGCTGCTGGACTCCCATTCCAGCCTACCACAGACCACACATCCCACAACACACACTTTCTGCTGCAGCCTCTTCAAAGATTTCCTTGCACTGAGTAATTCCCAGTCACTGCCAACCCTTGCACTGAAATTAAAACATTCAACGGGCAGCCGCACACCCCTCCTGAGCCTCCTTTCACTTGTTACCAGCCAGCATCCCTCTCCCAGGAAAGGGGTCCTGCAGAGCCCCTCACGTGTGCTGGAGAAAACAGTGCAGAAATCTACCCAAAACAGTTGGTGATAAGCACATTTAGTCAGAGCTCTGTCCAGCTTGTACAAAAGTAAACAGGAATCAAAAAAAACCTCTCCATTTGATCTACATGATGAGGAATTTGTAAGACAGTTGATGACAACTCCAAATCTCCAGTCGCAGTGTAGGATCCGAGGCACCACTCAAGCAAAGCAGCGCTCTGCTGTATCACCACTATTTGGGCACAACTTCGTAAGCCTCCTTTGCACTAAAGAGACAGGCAGAACAAATCCCTTCTTAAATGCAATCCTGCAACCCATTTCAATATCTAGTGCTAGAAGATGAAGCTTCTGTCAAGGCAGCCAGGGCTGAAATATTGTTTATTGTACCTGAAAATTAATTTCATACCTTTTGGGGCATCACCAGATGCCTTGAACAATCACTGACTGTGCACACAAACCTGCAAGTTCAGTGGCCAATTTTCTTCAGGCATGCAGTAAAGTGCACCCACGTATTTAAGATCAAAATTTAACCTGTGGTGTTCAAACATAACGGTATATTACTCAACAGAAATGTCAGACCTGCGACCATCAAAGCATATTTACTGTTCATCACCACAAATTTACACAGCGCAACACTGCAACCCTTTGTAGGTATACAACGGTTCGGAAAGCCAGAAGAATTAATTTTTCGTTCGTTGAATGAGAAGCTGGTGTGAACTTTTTCCCTTGTATCAGCCATGGGCTGTCAGTGCAAGGAAGACGTACCAGGGTGGTACATCTGCTGTTCACCAAATCTAGCAGCATCTGCATTCAGGTCTATTATATGAGGGCATCCTCACCAGATGGCTACCACTGACCCAGAAATACTCTATACTAGAGGACATCATACGAACTTCACCAAAGTCTCACATATTTATTCCTCAGGCACAGACTTTTACTGTCTCCAGTGGTTATAGTGCCGGGTAGCCAGGAGGTCACACTGATTCTGCTGGTACGCAAAGGTCTGGGGAAGAGAAGAGGTCCGACACTCAGTCATAAATCTTTGTGGTAAACTTACTGACTCCCCACTGTTTCTTCTGGGCAAACATGTTTAAAAGCAGGTGCAAAACTGAGTCTTAAAAATAAAGATCATCTTCCACATCAAAAACTACCCAGGTTCTCAGGCCACAAATTTACCCTGTTCCCTTTAAAGTAAGTGTAAACATTAAAAGCGTTTATTCAGGCTTGCGTGCTTTTATGCACATCCATCGATTTCAAGTCTGGGACATAAGAAACATCAGCGCTGAGGAAAGATGCTTCCTTGTTGTCTGGGACAACAGATCTGCTGCTTTTGCCAAAATCTGCTACAAAGCCAGGGGGTCAAGGCACTGAAATTCTCAGGAGAAAACCATCACCTCCAGACACAAGTGTGCCTCAACGCTGCTCCTCAAATCACCCTGGCGCTGCCAAGAGGAGGCCAAACTTCCACAGAGCGAGGACTTCTAGTCCGACCGTCCACCAGGAATGAAACCACCGCCTGGCTTGCACAGGCTGATGTAAAACCATTTGGTGACAACGGCTTTTGCTCACTCCAACCCACAATAGTGAGAGCCTACACAAATAACACTTGCCCAAATGTGTATTTATATAGAGCAAAGTAATAGCTCCATTAGACCTTTACATTCTATCAGCCAAATAATATGAGTTTTTAAAAACATTTAGTACTTTAACAGGCATTTTAACAGCTCCCATAACTCAATTGCATCTTTGCCGTAAATCACTTGACAGTTGACTACTCTACTATACGATCCAATCCCCTTCAGCATTTTAGAAAGGAAGAAACAACTTTCCTAAGGTTGTTTAGGAAGGGGAACAACCTTGATAGGTGCTTGCTCTCTACAGGAAGGAAAGGTTTTTGCTTTTTGCTTATTTTAAGTACTAAAGAATTAGAACCTAGCTAGGGTGAAAGGTCTGAGGTTTTGTAACAGGAGAAAAATCAGCAAGGCAGAAGCCAGTTAAATTCTACACGTAACCTCCTTTGGTTAAGCACAAAGCCCAGTCCCAAAAGGAGCTCATCCAACATCACAGAGGACCGTCCTGCCAAAAACCCCAGGCGCCGCCCAGCCCCTCAGGGAACACCTCTGCCGCAGCACTAACCTGAAGGCAACGGAGAAAACCAGCTCACGCTTTTCTCTGAGGCTGCCTCCACTCCAGACCCTCCACCATCCACAGCTAACTGGGGGCCTTTCTAGCCCTGGTCTTGCACTTACTGAAAGTAGCTGGCAAGTCCCATCTAACTGAGCCACCTCACACCCGTAACGTTATTTCGACAAAGGACAGTTGATCTGACCGTGCCACTGTATGAAACCCTTCCCCGCTGCCTGCCAGGCCCAGGGCATTTAGCTTCACGTGGCAAGAGCTGGAGGGAGCAGGAACGCACGCACCCTCCACGGCAAACGGGGATCGTCACCTCCCAACTCAGCAAGGACACGGACGGCAGAGGAGAGGAGATGAAGCGTGGGAAAGGTAGAGGAACAGCCAGCAGGATGTGTGAAGAGGAGGTGGAGGTAGAGGGGAGGGCAGAGAAGAAAGGGGCAGATCGGCTCAGCTCATATTTTACTAACACAGAGGAGGCACCGCAGCCTTTCCAGAGGAGGAATGCAAGGAGGAGGGTCTGCAAAAGCACTTGAAATGGGACAGAGATGCATGCCCAGACGTTTGCATGGGGAAGCAGAAAAGGCAAGAAAGCAGACCCACGGCTGAGCAGGGGTGTCCATGCGTATTTGCACATGCAATCATGAAATACTATGGTTTGAGGCACGCAAGCAGCCATTTTCCCCTCACCTCTCAGAAGCGGTGGGCTGGATCCTGGCAGTTTCCACCCCGTCTCCTGCCCCTGGAAGGCCCTGTTCTTGCATTTTCCCATATATTTCAAAGCTCACAGACAGGGGCAGGAGAGGCAATTAAGTCTAGATGCAGGTAGAAAAGGGTTCCCACAGGAAACAGTTTAAGAAACACTGTCTCTAATGGGAAATTTCACTGTATTTCACTCTGGCTTTACGATCTGCTCTGATGAGCTCTTTAAAAAAAAAAAAAAAAAAAATACACACACACACACTTGCTATATATATATCTCCATCCAGATGAATGCTTTTGATCACTTAGCATAAGTTTTTCTTGGCTGTAAAAGATGGCAGGCTGGGGAGACTAAATGAGAGCAGGGAAGAGCCAAGGCAGTTGGATCCCAGTAGTGCGGAGCCTGGACAGGCTCCGTCAAAAACAAGGACAAAGCCAGAGACAACCCTGAGAGATTTACATCACGTGGGGCCCTGCATGGAGAACGACAATGACATAGTGGGTATACGACATTGGCCAAATTCCCTAAATAAGTGCTTGATGAAGTTCCTGCAGGCTTTGAGTAAAGATTTATTCCTTCCCCCTCCAAAGCACGTAATGCCTAAGAGACAGAAGATCTCAGCTGGTTCATTCGTTCAGAGGCTGTACCCGCAAAAAATTCCCCCAGCTCTTCATAACTGCACAGAGTTTAATTCAAGAGCAAGATGGGATTTCTCACTGCTGCTACGAGCCTGGACGGCAAAGCAGGCACGAGCCTGGAAGCGAGGTGGGGATGAAGGCACCGTGTCCCTGTGCCTGGCACTGCACCCAAGACGGGGGGGGACTGTCAGACCAGCTACCCCCCAGCGCTGTCCCATGTTGCATGGCTCGGGTTCACCATCCACCAAAATAAACCACAGGTGTATCACCCAGCACACTTGCTTCATAATAAACACCCCGAAGGCCTCTGACTAATCCTCCCCACTGTTTCTCACAGCAAACCTTCACTCTAGGCAAATTCTGCCCCCAGTTCTCCCCTGCGCATCTGAATATAATGTGGGCAGGACAGTGGCCCACCTTTTAGGCTGCAGAGCTTTCCTCAGCTTGACCCCAAATCCCAGTAACACCAGACTACCACATCCTGGTGAACCACAGAGGAATACGGGAGAAAAACAGGAGAGAGAATCTGCTGGGAGATAACAAGACCCTGCAGAAAATCTTCCCCAGCAGGCTTTTTTGGGCAAAGGGAGCAGGCAAAATACTGAAGAGTGGAAGAAGGTAAATTATCAGAGTTAAGACATTTCAAATGACTGCTCCCTGCTGCGTTCAGCAGTTTTCTTGATGGAGTCACTAATCACTGTAGTTTACTGAATGACCTTGTTGTGGCCATCTCATCTTCAGGGGACCACAGGCTGCAACAATCCCTGCTGCAGAGAGATGCCTTTTTGGCTGTGCTAACTCACAGCCATCAAATGCTGACCACAGCCTGTCACGACAGGGCAGAGGAACAGCACATCTCACAGTAAAATATCTCCGCAGAGGCATTCATCATGTCCAAAGCATACAGCAAGGGTTTAGACTCAGGGCAGAGACAAAGAGATTGGGGCAGAAATTCTCCTATATATATGTATTGGTTTTGCGTGCCAAGGTTTTGGTGGGGGGGGCTACAGGGGTGGCTTGAAGCTTCCCCCATGTCCGACAGAGCCAACGCCAGCCGGCTCTAAGATGGACCCGCTGCTGGCCAAGGCCGAGCCCACCAGTGATGGTGGTAGTGCCTCTGGGATAACATATTTAGGAAGCCCCCTTCCTAAGCCCTGAGCACCTTCAGCCAGAGAGAGGAATGAGATGTGAGAGGAACAGCCCTGCAGACACCCAGGTCAGTGGAGCAGGAGGGGGAGGAGGTGCTCCATGTGCTGGAGCAGAGATTCCCCTGCAACCCATGGTGAAGACCACGGTGAGGCAGGCTGTGCCCCCGCAGCCCATGGAGGTCCACGGTGGAGCAGGTACCCACCTGCAGCCCGGGGAGGACCCCACGCTGCAGCAGTCTGTCCCTGAAGGGCTGCACCCCGTGGGAGTGACCAGCAGTTCGTGAAGAACTGCAGCCCGTGGGAAGGACTCACGTTGGAGAAGTTCATGGAGGGCTGTCTCCCGTGGGAGGGACCCCAGGCTGGAGCAGGGGAAGAGCATGAGGAGGGTGAGGAGGAAGGACTGACCACAACCCCCATTCCCCGTCCCCCTGTGCTGCTGGCGGGGAGGAGGTAGAGAAATCAGGAGTGAAGTTGAGCCCGGGAAGAAGGGAGGGGTGGGGGGAAGGTGTTTTAAGATTTAGGTTTTATTTCTCATTACCCTGCTCTGATTTGATTGGCAATAAATTAAACTAATTTCCACAAGTCGAGTCATGGTAATTGCTGAGTGATCTCCCTGTCCTTATCTCGACCATGAGCCTTTTGTTACATTTTCTCTCCCCTGTCCAGCTGAGGAGGGGAGTGATAGAGCACCTTTGGTTGGCACCCGGCATCCAGCCTGGGCCAGCCCACCACAATATACATTTAAAAATACTGGCTGCCACAAGCTGAAAAAAATGCTATAGAAAAATTAAATATTTACTTCTTCTGTTTGTTAATATCTTTCATTAGTTACTCAGCTGTAGCAGTCATTAAAATGCTGAAAGGGAACTTCATGTAAATTCATCACTAGCCTGGGAATACTCCTGCATTTGCGAGCAGGCTGCACGCTACAGCAGAGCTCGGAGACTCGATTTCCCTACAGGCAAGGCCAAACGTCTGGTTCACTCACAATTTACAAATGATTATTTTTCTAATTAATCATTCATCAAAAAAACACAAATAGCAACAGGGCATGAAAGGCAGCGCTGGTGTAACCAGAAGGCAGAGCCAATCCATCACAGCCTCACCCAGCAGCCGCTCGCACGCGGAGACCCTCAAAGCTGTAACTGGAGTGACTGCAGGGAAGGGAGATGGGGAAATCCCCTTTCAGTTCTCTACAGCTACTGTAAGGAAAGAGATGATCTACGTTTTTGTTGTGCCAAACCTCATCTGTGTAAACTGGAGTTGCAACAGATCCGTGAAACATACTGGGAGCCAAACACGTCAATGCTGTCAAACAGGCGGGTAGGGACCAGGGGGTGAGGAGAGGAGGGCGAACCCACAGGAGTGGGAGGAAAGAAAACTTCTAAAACACAGTGCACCGAGGCTGGAAGTGACACACGACGATAACCCTGAAGGAAAGAGGCCACAGAATGCCTAAGAGAAAGCACAACAACGAAAAGGGACTTGCTGAATGCCTGCCTTGGCTCTCTGCAGTGACTTGGCTGCAACTAATCCACTGCCTCCCGCTGCAGCCCAGGGCCACCTGGACCCAGGGGAGGTTGGTCCTCTGCGCTCTTGCGCTCCCAGACCACGGAAACACGAGAGCTAGTGCCAGCATGCCGACTCCTCTTTTGCCTTAGATTGGATTAGGGAATTCTGGAACCACAAGCAAGTCCTCTGACTATCACACAGCTGGATATCACCTCTCCCGGTGTTCAGAGCTTGAATGTGCAGCCCGCTGCGCTGCTCGCTTGCTTGCCAAATGGCTTGCAGGAGAAGATGACATATCCACACACATGGAGTCTAAAAGTAAACTGCAAATGCATGTGATTTTCACCCTTTCACACTGATTCTCTGTTCTCATGACTATTAATCCAGGTTAGATATTTCCTGTACCCCAAGGACAGATGTTTGCAAGGTGTAACTACTTCCAGGACCCCAGACCTCTCCTTGCTTTGGCCTTGCCGTATCAGGCTAGCCAATCTCTTGCCAAGTCAACAACTCTTCAAAAGGCAGTAGGAACTGGTAAAAGCAGGTGGTAGCATGATATTTCAGCCTTGTTATAGTCTCCTGCTGGCTTTTATTATATTTCACAGGGCTAGGCTTGAAACATATAATCAGATTTCAAAGAGGCTGGAGTATTGTTGGCAGTCTACTTCATTCTTGACCACTGAGATTGTGAGATCTGTTCCTGCTGCTTCAAGAAAGAGAAGTTTTCCTCCTTCCAGCAATTAATTAAACAAACACAAAACCTACAACACAACAACAAAGGACATCCAAGATAACCAGGACTTTTGCAGGACTGGCTTTTACCAAAGCTCCGCCAGTGCTGCATGTTGCACAGGGGTGGCAAAGCAAAACTAGCCCCAAAGAGGGAAATTCTTCTGCAGAACAAAATACCCCACACATCCTAACATACACTGTACCCCAGCATCCTAATATGAAAGAGTAATCTGTCCTGTGAAGAAAGAGAAAGGGTCTTGAGGACATAGGTAATGTTAACGAGGCTTTTGGGAAATTAGAAAGAGCCTACAGTCAGTCTCCTGGAGGTTTAGAGGATCTGTCCTGAACAGAGTTATCCAGGTTTGGATCAAAGTGGATTCTCAAAACTGGATGGCCAAACCTTGGACTATTGTTCTTAACCTAATTTTAACACACCTGAGAAATCTGAACCAACTTGCTGGACATGCCAGCAGTGGGGAGGAGGGACAGTCACCAACCCAGCGGCAGCACGGCGGCCGGCACTGGGGAAGCCTCGGTTCAAAAACTTGCCACATTGCACGATTTTGAGCAGGCCACCGGTTCCTTCATGTTTCAGATCCCTGTGTATAACACTGAGGACATTACAACGCGTTGAAGACTGTGGGACTGGCAGGTCTCATGGGAATGAAGCCCCACATAAGCCGCTCAGAGAGCCACGAAGGGATTTCCTTAGGAGACAGAACAGGAAATTCCGACTCTACCAACGCCCACGTCACAATCTCCCATGACAGGATTTTACTTAACAGCATGAACTTAGGAAAGAGCAAGCAGTGACAGTGATTGAAGGGAAAATGGAGCAGTGTCAGAGACACCCCACGTTGCTCCCATGGCACTTGTGCAGGGGCCCGAGTCCACACAGCAGAAGAACCAGCTGTGCAGGAAGCTGCCTGCAAGCTACTGATGCCATGGGAGGATCTGCAAGAAATACAAATACAGTTTGCCTCCCAGAAGCAAATATGTATGCAGCAATGAAGAACAGCCAAAAACACCTTCCTATGGCCCAGTAACAGGCAAACTGGGGCTTCAGATTTGCCTTGTGGGAAGAGAGAATCACTCTAGCATTTCTACCCATTGCTGGACAAGTCAAACAAGAAATTCAATCCAATTGCCTGCATTTCAACACCAAAGTCCTATAACAGCTCATAAGCAGTAAATGAGTGAGGAAATCCATATTAACAGAAGCCACTGATAAGAAATATGCCTGGGTTCCAACTTTTTCTGGTGGTTGGCCTTTTCTTTCCAGTACTTCCATTAGTATTTCTGTAAAGTAACCACTGCAACAGCTGTAACTCAATACATTTACAGGAGGTCAAAAAGAATCCAGAATGAAGTGGCACTTAGCCTCAGGTTTGGGGCACTTTTAAAAGTTTTATTATTAGGCAGATATCTCAGAGGAAAGCTATGACATGAATGACGTGTCTTTGAGTATTTTTTCTAAGTGAGAGTAAAAGATTGCTGATCTGAGGTATTTCCTGCCATTATTTTCTCGTGTTTATGTTCTCTCCAATGCATCCTATTATAGCAAATCTGTTTGGAAGGGCTCCGTTCTTGAAGATGATGCATGCTCCAAGAATGCCTTCTGCCCGAGCAATAATCCTAAAGAAATTGGCTGTACTACTCATGTGCTTCAAGATAATAAGATGCATGAGGGCATTACATAGGCAAACCCAGAGCACCTAGCACACTGCAGATTGGGCTATAAATGTCCAATTATTTCATTTTCTGAAGCAAACACTTTTTTCTAAGCAATTTAGCAAGATCTGCATTTACATAAGAGGCACCCCCATCCAAACTTAACGCACAGGGACAGAGAGTTGAAAACCAAGATGAGTTTTTTATGAACATCTCCAGTGCTCATTCCAGTTCTTGAAAAATACAGCTAACCCACTCCCTGAAGGAGGACATTGCAAGAACTCATCCTCTTTATTTTTAGCCTAGCTCTTCCTTCAAAGCCCAGCAAGATACGTGCAGTTTTGCAGCGTGCAAAGAATCCCTGCTCATGATTAACATCTACATGAATAATAAAGCTTTAATCTGGTTTGAGTCTGTTACCTACTGCTTCAGCAAGTTTAACGTCAGATGGGAGCAAGAGCAGCAAGGGTATCCACAGCCAGCTTTCATATAACTCAAAGCAGTACTACAAGGCTTAATTAATTGAGATCACCAGATGAAAAACCTCATCATGTGTATAAAACGTAAAAGGTAAAACATCTGCTCATGCTCAGACAGTACTGAGATGGGATGCTACACTGGAACCTCGGATAAACTTCAAAGAGGAGGGACTGAGACCCATCTGCGTATTAGAATTACGTTCCTCCTGCTCCAGAGTCCCAACCTCAGCTGGATGCTGGGCCTGAAATACAATGGCAGGAACACAAGCAAAGCTCAGTGCTTTCACCATAGACACCTAACTTCTATTTTCTCAGTCAAGTCTTCCAGTAAGCCCAACACGGATTGAGTCGCTCCTTTTAAAGCAGCACAAGTATGAAAGCGGCTCAGACAGCAAATCAGCCTCTCAGACTAGAGCACATGCTTTCCTTCATTTCACAGGCAGTCTTGGTGTCAGAAGTCCCATCTGAACAGAAGCAGATAGGGAAAGGCAATTCATGCGGGCCACATTTCGATAAGGCAGCGACTCATTCTCCTTCCATATGTACCCTTCCCCACATTTGGAGAGGGGCTGGTCTCAAGCCAGCCAAAGTCACTGTATGAGCAAAGCACAAACCTGGCATCTCAAAAAAAGTAAAAACCTTCTGCATTGGTTTCTGCTCTGCAGCATAAAGCAAGTGAGAGAAACATCCAACTATCTAAAGATGCTTTGGAAGGGCAGCTTGGTATTTGCCAGGTCTCCTCGGACATAAGTGACCCAGAGAAGGTCCCTGGCTGCACAACTCAGCCTTTCAGCAGAGACCATCTATTGCCCCAAGCCACTTATCCAGGAGTCACAGCTGTGCTCAGATCCTGCTCAGACATCTGCCACCCTTCTGTCCAGGTACAGGTCCTTCAAGAGATTCAACCTCTGCTGGGGTGGTAGACAGACTGCAAAAACTATTCCCACCTCTCCCCTCTCATCAGGTAAGCCAGGCTGTTTTCTGCACTGGCTGGCTTCTTAGTCACCACCTTTTCTCCTCCTCTTCGCCCACATCCTCAGGTGCTTAAAGACAGAGTGGTTCTCTCTATTAAGCTATTCTGAGTCATTTCTGTAAGCTCTGCACAGAGCTTTTTCAGCTCTCACACCCTCCCAACACCACACAAATACCATAATGCCGACTGCATTAATTACCCCCAGAGATGCACTGCCAGCCCAGGGCACAACCACGCAGGGAGGACGGGGGTCCCAACCCCACGCACTCAGCTGCCTGCTCGCAGCACCACAGCCCAACCGATGGCACCCGATTAAATCTAGACAAACATTTCTAGCGATGGGGATGGGTGACGTATAGCTATCTGCTCTCCAGTCTGCAATGTAAATGTGATACTGATTTTTTTTCCCCCAAGCATATATTTAGGCGTAATATATTTTAATGGCAAAAAGATGCTTTGTTCCATAGCAGGGGATGTGTGTGTATTTGATCCCTGTGCTTCAAACAGATCCAGGAATGGAATTTAATACATTTATAAAATTAAGAACAGATGCTGTGGACTGTTCAAACTAGCAGAGAAAATAATAAGAGGAACACTCCAAGGAAGGTGACATGAAAAAAACGCTGAATGTTGCGGGAAAACAGAAATGCAGCAGTGACTGTGGGACTTCAGGGACACACGGGTCCATGCCACAAATCCCTTGGGAAAGACAGCTCCCAGCTTGGGCACACAGACATCTCTTCTACATGAGCTAGAGAGAGAAAAGTAATAGATAACACCAGCTGGAGATAAAGCACATTTGTCTTCTAGTATGAGAGAGATGCAGTTCACCTTAAAATATAAATCACAGTGCATGCAAACAGAAAACCCTTCCTTTTCTACTAAGTTTACCTCAAAATATTAAAGATAATAAGCACTTAAAGGTCAAGTTACATTTCACAGCTGCTTCTCTCTCTAATAATTTTCTTTTCTGCAGATCCCTTGGCTTGGACAGTCAAGTTTCCTGGGAAGCCAATGCAGCCGCTGCCTGCCAGAAGGCTCCCGGGGCTCTCTGCTCTGCAGCACCCAGCAGTTTATTTGTTCGGTGTGGAGCATTTCCATTCCAGCTTTCAAAGTGATGGAAACTTCTCCTGTTGGCTTTTGGTGCCTTGTTTGTTATCACGAGGTTTATATTTGGGGCCGAACCCAAGCCAGTATCCTTTTGGAAATGAACTGGTTCACAATGAACATCTGCATCTCTCTTCCCCACACTGACTTACAGGATACCTCACTTGTAAGGAACGGTACCGTGTTTCCATAAGGAAAGGTACTATTCACCGTGTCAGAAGCGGTTTCAGCCTCTCTCTTTAGCTCCATGCAGCACTGCGTGATGTTAATGGTACTGTCACCCCCATTTTGCAGAGCATTATGCTGAGGTAGGGAGTATGTTAAGCAACTTTTGCCTCTGGTCAGAGAAACAAGCGCAAGAACATGGACTGGAATTCAGAGCCTGCGCTCAGATCCTGCCTCACTCTTCTTGTGCACAGAAGAGCCCGTATTGTACTTGCAGATCCTACATTTGCATTGCAAAGCGAGGAGCCGTGTGCGTAAATGCCTGTATGTACAATATATGCATATTGGGCAGGCAGAGCTTTGGAAAATTCAGCGCATGGTGTTCTGTCTACAAGTCAAAAGCCATCTCCAATTGCTAAAACTTCAACAAAAACTCAAGTTGCTACAATTTGTAAGGAGCTTAATATTTATTACCATATATTGCAAGCACGCAGATATATAGAAAGACTCCCTTACTGTCTCCAGTGATTATTCAAGGGACGAGGAAAAGAAAAGAATAGCCTTTGATAGTAACAAAGAAAGCAAGTGTGGAGAAAACAATGTATTAAATCCTTTTCACAGTCAAGAGGCCAACGAAAATGCTATATATTTATAAAGGAAATGAAAACCTGTCAGGAACAAAATGAACTGAGTAACAGAACTTGGGCTGAATAAAGAGAAGCAAGAACTAAAGAACCAAAAATGCTACTGGGGTGGAAAATCCAGCATACTCTGCATCCTTGGAAAGAGGGCTCTGCATGGACATACAACCCATCTGGGTAAAAGACAGACAGGAGTCCCCAACCACCCCCTTCTTCGGATAACCTGAAGGCAGGGAACCAAATGCCGAGTAAGGTCAGCAAATACGCTGTTCACAGGATGCATAATATTGAACCAACTGGAGCATCTTCCGTGTATTCCCAGTACAGGGACACACAGGGAACAGGAACCCCTGCGGCTCCTCGGGGAACAGGAACCCCTGCGGCTCCTCAGGGCAGATGCATGGGCAGTTTGGTGCTCAGGACGCTGCAGCCTCCTGCTACCAGTCTCTGCAGAGCAGAAGTTCAAGAGATATGATCATCTGGTCACACGAAGGTACGCACACGAGTGAGGTCTGGTTTCCACATGCTGAATTTATGGCCGCATCCCTCTGCTGAGCCCGCCAGGTGCCTGCGTGTCTGTGGCTACAGCAGCCTTGGAGGAAGAGGAGGAGGCTGCAAGGGCAGACGTCAGCTCCCAGCCCACAAAAGAAGATACAGCCTTCAGGATACAGATGTAGGAAACTTCTGGTTTGCCATAGAAAAGATGCCTGCTGGCCAAAAGTTCAACTGTACAGACTGGCCTGGGTCCTGACGCCACAACTGGAAGAGCTGGCCCGTCATATTTCTAGGTTCTCAAAGTTGGAAGAGTATCTGAAAAATCACTGGGGAACTTAACTATTCATGAAAACTCAAATAAAACACAACTACTATAAACCCAGCTACTGCTATCTTGATAGAAACAAGGCTTTTCAGTGTGCAGATGACTTGGATTCAAGAACTGATATTAAATAATTTAGCTTTATGTTTCTAATTGCAGGAAGTTTGTGTGATTTCAAAAATAAACAACATAAGTACTTCATAATTCAGATACTTAATTACTATTACCATATTGATTGCAGGAAATAGGATTAACCACACATTATACTTTGTCAGAGGATAATGTCAACAATCTTGAAGTGATGGCTACCCATGAATTAGCTGGCTGTACTACATTAAAAACAAAATACAAATTATGGCCATCAGAAAGGAAAATTCTCAATTAACTGGCACACTCATTGTCCAGCCTGGGCTCCCTGTTAAATCCAGGAGGGCAGCAGAAGTTGTGTAAATATGCAAAGTTTAACTCATGCTCAAGAGAAGAGAAGAAAGGTGGAAGGCCTTTACCTCTTGGAACTTGCCTTGCTTAGAAGGTTCATCAGTGCAGTCATTTAAATAGGTACAAATAATTAGTACTACAAAGAACAATAATGCGGTTACTTCTGCTGTACGTCAACAGAAGAGAAAGAGCGTAATATGAAAACAGCACAGGCCTTTTCATCGTGCATGAAAGGTAGGTTGAAAATCTCCACAGAGGCACTTGAACACCTCTTGCTGTACAAAAGGCAATGCTCAGATACTCCTGTCATTTGCTTTTCGTCATCCGGAGGATTCACCAAATCCTCAGCTGCACTGGTAGCTGTCGGGCAGATTCCACATGGGAAGGTTGGCAGGAAGGTTGGCAGGCGTGGAGGGAGGGAACGCAGCCATGTTTCACGGGTCTCCACAGGCAGGGACGGCCACTCCAACCCCTTCCCAAAGTGCATCTCCAGAAATCACAACCACAGCTTTCACCAACCCTGCCTCACTCTTTCCCATCGCCAGGTGTAACATCAGAGGAGCGTGAAGATACAGAACTCCATTATTCAGAGCGAAAGGATAAAAATGCTTGCATTTACCATGTCACAACTTTAAAGCTGCCCCAGCACCCTGTAGATAAGCGAGTCGCCTCGGGGCAAGCTGGGCAACATTTTGCAACAGAAATTTCTCAATGCCTTTTAGCCTTGAGAGTAGAGTAAATCTCTTCAACCCTAACTAGCATCCAAATTAGTAACTGAAGGAATCCCCATGGACATCCCCAGAGAGATCGGCTATGGCAGAAGGAATTAGCACTCTCCTCCTCCTCTCCAGACAGTCAAGCAGCACTTGTTTGCACTCACAGCTAACACAGTGCACAAGCCCAACAGGCATGCGTTGCTCCTAGAGGGGACAGCCCTCGATAATACCTTAAGACCACTCGCCTCATGGTTAATGCAGCACTTCCCACCGATTTGTTTGTCCAAGATCTACCATGCTTGGCTTTACACTCAGCTTCAGCCCTTACAGATGCACCCGTGTATTCAGTGCTCACCCTGCCAGAGCTCAGCACTTATTACACCTGCACATTTTTGCTTTGGCTCTTTGTGACAAGGTGGGGCTACAGGCAAGTGATTTTCACCCTTAACATGCAGAGAAGCCCTGCTTGGTTCCCAAGGTCAGCACCACTGGTACAGCACACCCAGCATGAGGCTGCTGCTGAGCCTTTCCCAGAGCCTAAAAAAGGAGAAGACTCCACAGCAGCCCTACATGAGGATTTAGGAGCTAGGACACCTCACTGGGATTTGCATTTTCCATCCTTGTCTCCCCCAGGGCGAGGGCACGAAAGCAGAGCTGGACTCGCGCAGGGTGGGCTAATGTCCATGAATCCCCCACGTGCACCCTGAAAGGTCAATTACTGCAATGTTTTCACACGCAAATACCTAAGAGCTAGTTTCTCAGATCAACTTTTATAGATTGATCCACTAATCTCAGGCCTTAGCGAGCGAGAGCCATGGCCCGATTTCCAGCGATGCCCAGTGCATCCAACAGCAGGAAACAACAGACAACCCCGGGCACCGAAGTGGAAAACTCTGGTCATTATCATTTATAATTCTGTATTACGTGATTCAGCTACACAAAATCATCAGATGTGACACAAAAGAAAACTGCTGTGTTTACATGGAGTGGCCCGTACCACATACGTTTGTGTGAGTGCATGTGTGTGTACACACACTCCATATGTTTTTGTAGGAAGCCTACAGGAATCAAAATCCATCTCCATTTGAGTTAGATAACCCTCACAGACTTCCTTGAAAACCCCTCCATTTTTTACTCCCTCAATGTTGCGAGCTTATCCAAATATCCTAAAAGCCACACACAAATCAACACCAACAATTCTGCCCCGACTCCACCCAATCTAGACATAAGGAGTATTTATAAAGTTATTACCAACACTAGTGGGATTGCCTTGCTCTCTCTGACCCAGCAAACCATGGCCAGCTGCTCAATTTAGCCCAGATCTTGGTAACTCTAAGCCATGTGAAGCTTTAATAGCGATGCTGGGAGTACATACTGAAGGCTGATGCAGCCAGCCCTCCACAACCACCCTCCCAGCAGCAGAAATGCTCGTGTTCCCAAGCAATGGCAGACACCCCACACGTTCCACTCTGGAAAGCAAAGAGGCTCGACAAGAATCAGAAAGCAAAATACTTTACAGGACATTCAGAGTCCAGATAATACTGTTGAACTAGAGGCAACTGCATTTGAACAAAAGTACTCCTAAGAGGATCCAACAGTAGGAGATTTCATGGCTGTGCATAACATTTCCAGCACAATAAGCTGGGGTTTTGGACTCTGCACAGCCAGCACTTTACTTAAGTCTATTTTTTGGTCATACTGTGGGACCACAGAGGCCATCAACATAAAGACTTTCCTTCCCAATGCCGGTTCATAAAGGAGCACCAGCAGAAGACATGAGCTACCACCAAGAACCTGTGGAGCTCTCCCACATCAGGAGAGGATCGAGAGGATCCCCCACCAAAGCCCCACAGACTGGGGGCCTGACACCCACATTGCCCATGCTGTAAGCATGCCAGCCACTTCAAAAGTGGGTCCCTAAGGAGTTAAATTTAGAGATGAACTCTCAGTCCCACTTAAGTCAGTGACAATTTTGTCACCGGCTCAAACAGGGCCAGGAGCTTAGCCCATGACTTGGCTGGGTTTTAAAAGGAACACATCAATGTGCAGCCCAGCTCTGCAGTCACTTCAACAGATATTTCTGCCTGCAATATCACAGATCAAAATATTTCCAGTAAAACAGGTAAACCATCAGCATGCAAGCACATCCACACCCGGTCAGTCCATAGGATAAATGGGGTGATTAAACAGGGGCAAAAGCTCATAATTAGCAGTCTACAGCAACCAGACAGCACCCCTGGTTAGAGAAGAGGGAAGAGAGGTTGCAAGTGACCCTGATAACAGGGCGATCAACACAGCGAAGGTGCCCGCGCCCCTGGTACCTGCTCACTGCAGACTTCACTTCTTTGCCCATCGCTGCAGCCACCGCTTCTTCGCTCCATCCATCTCCGATACAGGGGCAGCTCTCAGAGCGCTGCAGATCCAGGCTTGTAAAGCTCCACGTGCTCTTCCAGCACAGTCCAAAACTCCATATTGGCTGAGGCAGGAGAGGAGCAGACAGGACAAACCCATCGCTCCCACCTTGCTGCTGCACTGCCAACCTCCCTGTGGGACAACCCACGACACCGGTGCCCAAGCCGACGCCGCCAGTAGGAGCAGAGGACGGCATTATGACCTCACCTCTCATCACAATGGGGTGACGCACGTGTGACCTCCTGCAACAAACTGCCCGATTAAGAGCGATTCACCCAAACGGGGGGCACCTGGGAGCCATCCACACCCAACTCCTCCCACCATGGCACTCGCTTCAAGTTTACAGCAAGCGAGCTGTTCAGAGAACCGAAGCACACCCTCCACGGTTAATGTAAAATATTAATGTCTCATTTGTTCAACAATTTTGTGGAAATTAAAACTTTTAGGTTAATCATATACTGAACAATTTTAATTAAAGCAGTTATAAAACAATTAATTCATGAGAGCAGGCTTGGATCCTTGCCAGCCTTATTGGTTTAATACATGTAGGCAAAGCTTATTTCTCCCCCTGTTTGACTTAATGAATGCTAATAAGTGACACAAAATATGCGTGCAGCGCTCCTAATATAGTTAGTCCATCTGGTTTCACTTGCATTTTGTATTTGTCATTTTGCTTTAAAAGAGAAATTGAAAATGAATTCTTCGTGCTAGAAATTAGAGCAACTTTGTACCCTGCTTAATTTAAAATAATTTTTGCAAACTTTTTGGGGAAAAAAGACAGCAATTCAGTGCAGTACATTCAACAGCTATTGTTTTGGTTGTTCTGGGGTTGGAAATGAGCATAGGACAGAAACAGAAGACTGTACTGAGCAGCACCACAGCACTGAAAGAAGGAACAACATTTGCTCGGCTTTTTTTTCCATCAGTATTTCAAAAGATTTTTTTTTCCTTGAATAAATGGTAATATAAAGGCGGAGAATAAAATATGATTTTAAGCACCTGAGACAAATCCCCTACTACTTCAATTTGTTCTGCATTACAACTTGTTTGATCCATTTGGGGATGTATTTGTTTGCCAAAGCAAGCAGAGCTCAAGTTCTTTGTTGAATATTTAATGTATGCCAAAAACTTGTACCTTTTTAGCACTTATGTTTGAGTTTCACAGCCATGTTACTTCAAGTAATGCTCAGGACCATCCCTGTCAGGTGCTACCACTCCACCTTGCCATTTAAAAGCCACCTGCCAAGGCCCTGCACAGCTGAACTCATTTGCCTGCAGCTCAAACTGCCCTCAGAAGAGCCTGCTTTCTCCCAAGGACATGCCAAAAATGAAAAACAGGCTCTCCTCTGGGTAAAATCCATATAATACATCTCATATCACAATGAGATCACACACAATGTGATCTATCACCATGGAAAGTGGCCTCTATGGAGGCTCTAGTTCCCAGCACACCACCAGCACCCTCTCTGCAGTTCTTTCGGAAGGTCCCAACTGCCCCTTTGCAGTCCATGAGGGTCCTTCCATTAACACCACTGGGGTCTGGATCAGCTCTAGACACATCCCCTTCCAAAACCAGCGTGACCCAGCAGAAGGTACAGCCGCACCAGGTTAAACGGCACAGTTTCTTTCTCCCCTGCCCATTTCTGCTCCTGAGATGTCCCAAACAGTGCCAACAGGGAGCCTACAAGAGCTTAAAAACTAGCTCTGTTCCCAGGGGACCAGTGTCCCAAATTCAATCACACCAGAGTAAGCAGGAGGAAGGGAATCGTGTGTGTGTGTGTCCTGAAAAGTGCATGCAAGACAAGGGAGAGCAGAAGAGGAGAGCACCATCGACCACCCGCTGATCACCACGATCCTCTTTGTACCCTCACAAGGCAACGAAGGGAAAAAACTTACTTTCAGCACTTTAGCAGTGCAAAAGTGAAAATAAATCTGGGCACCAACCATTGGCATTATCTGCTTAACCCGGTAATTGGTTTATGAGCCACCCTTGGGTTCACATTGATCTAGAATTGTTGAGTCACGTTCCTCCTGCCCTGATGAGATGTCTCCTGCTGCTTCCCACAGGAAAGGTGCTCTGCCCACCGCAGGAAGGAAATTTGGGTGCACACCTGCACAAGGGTGACAGCCTGTGCCCCACGCTTCTCCCACACCCAGCCTGCACCATCCTGCAGCGTTCAGTCATAGATGACCCGAAGACAACGAGACCCAGACACCTCCATGGTACAAGATGCAACCTCAGTCCACATGGATTTCCAGCCGCTCATTGAAGAGCCAGCTCACCAAGGCAGCACAAGAGGAAGCAGGAGGGTAGGGAGTGCAGCGAAAAGACAAGGAGGGGCGAAACAAATGGGAACAGCTTCAGGCAGATGAACAGGTGCCTTAAAATGAAGTCGCTCACTGTCACTGAGCAAAATTCGGAGACTCGTGCTCGAAATGAAGACCTCTAACAGGCCAGTGTACCTGCGGTACCTGGGGGAGGACAGCACGAAGCTGCCCCTCAACCAGGGCTCAGAGACCATGAACTTGTCAGCCTGGTTAAACCCCTCCTCGCCACCTGGGACAGCATGACAAGGAGCAGCTGAACCCCGCTTTGCCTACACCCCACTGCAGAGCCCTGCGCTTGGGAGATCCCCGCACTGTTTGCCAGCTCAGATCTTAGTCATAGTTTATCCCGCAGCAGTCTTTTCAACGATGATATTGCATTTTTCTGCCAGAAGGATCCCAAAATAGCTTTCAAATCACACTCACGCTGCTCGAGCCCATGCTCACGCCATAGCAGGCAGCGGAGCTGGGACTCCTGCTTGGGGCCATGCCCAAGAAAGCCCCAGGAGATGAAGCTGTCAGAGAGCAGCAGCACCTCCCGTGCGCGTCCTGCACGGCACAACGGGGGAGGTGCCGTGCTGCTGATGCTAACGCCAGACCGACGCACTGATCCTGTGCGAAGTCTGAGTGGAAAGTGAGACCTAGCACAAAAATGAAATTAAATAGAGAGATCGGTTTGACTCTACATCCGTGGAACTGAGAGCTTGCCAACAAGCTCTTTGTAAGTGCTAAATACCTTCTCTGTGTGTCACTTAGAAAAATACAGATGTGGCTCTTCTGCACTGAGACGCTCCAGCAGAGCAGCTTTTTTATTTTTTGCTCCCCCCGCCTTTTTTTTTTTAAGTGTTTAAACATACTACAAACACTGTTTAGGGAAGTCAGCAGGAGGTCAAATAGAAGCCTTGTGTCTCAGCGGATAACAATCCTTCTGTGAAATCGTTCCAGCAGGAATCGAGTCACTCTTACATCTCTCTCCCCACCTTTTTTTTTTTTTTTTTATTTTAAAGGCATTTTAGCAAAGCTCGCTTTGAAGTTTAAACCTTCTGCAACACCACTTGCCAACAAGATAAAATATTTAGTACTGCTATATACTGAAATCATATCTCTAACAATACCTTCCACGCCTGACATAGCACAAAAGTTAATTCAGCCAACAAAGCAATACTTGCATTTTGTGTCTTGAGAAGCAGCAATTTATCTTTTTTGTATATATAAATTACATACACTATTGTGCCATTTAAACCTAAAACCTCCTGTTGTTAAATAGATAATAGAAAGATCTTTAAATACAGGCAAAAAGATCAGAGCCATAGGGAGAGCTGTGACAAATGCCGGAGAACATTACTAGCCTGGAAAAAGTAAATGCAAAAATCACGATGCTCCCCAGCAAATCCTCCCTGCTCAAGCCTACATGTGCCCTCCATCTCGTTGGGTTGGCTGGGGTTTTTTGGCAGCAGCATCTCACTTTAGCAATGACGGCAACAGTCTCAATTTCTACTGCTTCAGTGCGTGTGACTTCAGAGAACCTGTGTCCCAAAGCTGCAGAGTGCGAGTCTACCACAGGCCACCCGAGCATCAGCGCACCCCGGCTCAGCAGTACCAGCATCCCACCCAGGCTAGCAGAAAGCCTGTGGGGAAACACGTCCCCATAACAGCACTGGCAAAGCATGCAAACGTACCCATCTGAATGGGTTTCCACCACCTCTACTATTTTCGTTTATTGTGCTTGGCGTGTAATATTGAACGCCTGTGGCTGTCTCCCTGTTGGAGGGTCCCTGAACAGATGATGGCAAGCATGCAGCTGGATGGACTACAGACTTCAGTGGGAAAACAAAACAACTGCAGGTGAGGACAGGCAATGCCTGCCAGTGACAGTGGTGTACGCACAACGTGCTGTAGCTATTTAAAACCCTATCTCACACATCCCATGCCCACTGCCTTGGACCAGGTACACAGCGGCGTGGTTAGCCAGCCCCATCCACAGTGAGGGAAGGAGAAGCTCCACCTCTGCAAACAGATGTGCTCTCAGAAAAGGCAGGAACAGTGCAAGGGCTGGGGAAGAGAAGGGAAACATGTCTTGCAATCTGACCTTTGGGGTTTGTTGTTGAAGAAAACAATGGAAATGTTGCAATGACTGCAATGTTTTGTTGGCAAGGTTGTTTCTTCTTAGTTTTGTCTCCATTATAGGCCTTGCCTTCCTCAGTCGCCTCTTAAAAACAAACTTAAAGAACCAATAACTACCTCCTCCAACCAAAATCATACCATCTGTTCCCATTTCTGCTCTTGCTTTTATAGGCTGCTCTTTACTGTGCAAAGAGGCATCACCTCAGTGCCTCATGTACCATGTCCTCCCTCCTAGCCCAACTTGATGCATTTTACTCTTTCACGTAAAATTAGCTGAAATAGTCCCAAAACGTCTGTCTTCTCTCATCTCTTTCTGGTACCTAGAGCTCACAAACTTCCCTCCAAGCAATTCAATTCCCCTCTCACATATGCTCAGCGCACACGCACTTGTTAATGCCATCTCCCAGCAAAAGAACAGGCTCAGGGCTCCCAAATGCAAAAAAACGCAAACTAATTTAAAACAAATGCATAAACACGTTCCCCTTTTACCTCTGCAGGATGCAAACAAGAAACTGCCAGTCTGAAACCAGCTCCCAGCTCCTGACAGCATCTCCAAAGGTTTGTCTTGCCCCAGAACACAGCTCCCTCCACCGGTCCATGATGCCAGTTTGGATCTGATTTGCCTCCACATCCTTGTGTTCCCCCAACCTGGCCATACCTTATTCTTGTTTCATTCAAATATCCTCTTCAGCCTTCCTGTTCATCTCTCAACGCTTCCCAACCAGTAGCTTTAAACACCTTTCACATCCTCCTCTGGACTCGGTGTCTCTCTTAGCAGTGCCCATAGTCAAAATCTTTCCCGAGCAGCCCAGCACAAGCAGCCTGGTGAGGCCCTACCGCAAGCTCACACAGAGCCGGGGGCTTTTTACAATGTGAGGCAAACAAAATCCAGACAATGCCAAATGAGTGTTACCTGCAGCATCAATAACTGCTTTTTATCAGTTTATTATTTTTAAAGCAATAGAGTGTGTATACACATCCATATATATGCTTTTTAAAGGTACAGATAGGATTTTTATGTCAGCGATTTTATTTAGCTCTTCTTTGAAATTAAGGGCATAATTCACCAAGTGCAAACTTCAGCTAGGAACAAGCATTTCTAAAAATTCATCCCCTGGTTTCCCATTTAGAGTTACACCATAGCAAGAGCCTCGATCTTTATCTCACTTACGCCTGATGCAACTCCAAAGGCAGAAGCAGAAACAGAATCACAGAATCACAGAATGGTTTGGGTTGGAAGGGACCTTAAAGATCTTCTAGTTCCAACCCCCTGCCATGGGCAGGGACACCTTCCACTAGACCAGGTTGCTCACAGCCCCATCCAACCTGGCCTTGAACACTGACAGGGAGGGGGCAGCCACAGCTTCTCTGGGCAACCTGGGCCAGTGTCTCACCACCCTCAGAGGAAACAATTTCTTCCTGATATCTAATCTAAATCTCCCCTTTTTCAGTTTAAAACCACTCCCCCTCCTCCTATCACTCCATTGCCCATATCCCTCTCCAGCTTTCCCGTAGGCCCCTTCAGGTACTGGAAGGTGCTAGAAGGTCTCCCCGGAGCCTCCTCTTCTCCAGGCTGAACAGCTCCAGCTCTCTCAGCCTGTCTTCACAGAAGAGGTGCTCCAGCCCTCTGAGCATCTTCATGGCCTCCTCTGGACTCGCTCCAACACTACTAATTTACTCCAGTGTAAATGATGGATTTGTCTTGACGACATTAAAATCAATGGCACAGAATCAAGCCCTCCTAATTCGAGTCCAACACCAGAACAGCAGTACCTGCCATAAGCTGGTCTAGACAAGTATTTAAGCAGAGCCTCCATGTTATTGTTTCCTCCCCATCTTGTGCAACTGCTGCTACAACATGTTTTTAAGAAACCTGGACTCAGGGATCTGTCTGCTGACAGAACAACCTGATGGGTAAGGTAAGGAGCAGGATTCTGCAGTCACAGGAGGCAGACAAAGGTGGAAACTTGCCCATTCAATAGGAGATCAACACAGAGACCCGTCTGTGGGAGAGCACCCCGAAACCGCCGGGGAGCACTGCTGCCCACGCCGAGAGCACCCAACGAGCCACCCGACCTCCTGCATCCCCTTCGGCAGCCAGACAACGCGACCGAGAGATGCAGCTCTGCGAAAATCATCTATGAGAAGGAATCAAATAACAGCAACAAAAAAGCTCTCCACCTGTGGGTGATCACACTTTTTAAGATGGATTAGCAAAATGACTGCTTATTTATTGAAAATAATGAATAGCTTAGTGCTTTTAGTTCGGAAAGGTACGCAGGGGGAAAAACTGTATGTTGCTGCAGCAGATTTTTAAATAAACAGCAAACCTACGGCGATGCCATGTATCACGGCCAGGAATGAAACAGTCCCGCGACTCTTATGAACATGACTAATGGCAGCTCTTGGAGAGCACACCAGGAATACAAGCAAAGCAGGTACAAGAGTCAAACGGAGGGAAAGGGAAATGTAGAGAAGAAAATGTAAGCTTGCTCAGCCTGGCTGCAGATTGATGCCCCAAACCAGGATTTTGAAGAATTTGAAAACAAAGGGAAGGAAACTCCGTCTCCGAACTAACCCTTGCACCAGGCTCTGTCTGCCTTGTGCCTCTGGACTCTGGCCAAGCCCCGTGCACGAGCATCTGCATTAACGCATGAGCTAAAGCACAGACTGCCTAAACGGAAGAGCAAAACTCTCATTCTGGGCTCCAGGATCTATCAGTCAGCCTTCAAACAGGTCAACACTAAGCCCTCAGAGCAGATCTCTGATTCTGGGTATTTTACCTATTATCAGACTCTCTAAGCACCTAAATCTTTAATGCATCTTCCCTCACCACCTATGAGTGAAGCAGGGAAGGGCTATTCGTTTCACAGAGCAGTGCAGAGAAAGCAAGGGATCAGATTTCTGGGTCTAAACTCCCCTCCCGACACCACATGCTGTCTTTATTATACTTTGGCTGGAGATATTCAGAGGTGCTTTGCCTTGAGGAACCTCAAGAGCGAGGACTTAGCCCAGATTCAGCTGTTCTTTACAGGACTGCACGGGACCAAGCCCCCTGCCAGAAGAGAAACTGAACCCAAGCCTCTCAACCACTCCTGCCTATTACACATCCGCTTTCACCAGAAAACCATTACGTCAATCCCTGATATTTTACAAGTGGTGAAAAAATAAAATAAAAAAGGTTGACACGGTCACAATGATATCAGCAAATGTACTGCTAGGATTTTAACCCCAACAACTCGAAAAGCAGTGTACCACTACAAAAGTAAAAATGGCTTTTAGAGATTAATTCTGTAAACTTAAATTTGATTTTACACTTCTCTTAGGATTCCATTATGCAGCAGCGAGAAACAGGCAAAGTGAGCGTGACGTTTCGCCAGGACCTTCATGCCAACGGGATTAGGAACACCCTAAAGGCAACACGGCGTCACCACGGGCACATGTTTTGCAGCAGTTTCTATCACAGCAGCGTAAGAGGAAAGTGGGGTCATTCAGGACATGGTCTCCAGTATACATGGGGGGAAAAGGTTTAAGAAAAAGCAAACCGCTTCCCTCTGGATTAGCTTCCTTCCCAACCGCACCCAGCAGATCACGGAAGCAGATTAGTTCTGGGTGCTCATTCAAACCATAATCCTCTCGCCCCAGTGTCGCTGCCTTCAGCAGCACTAATTCAGTGAAACAGAAGATCCCACACGAAAGGCCTTACTGCTCATCTTGATTCCTAAGTGATGGCTGATAAAAACCAGCAGCTTATTCAAATTTCGGCTACCCCAGTGCAGAACCATGGACTACTTCACTTTGACACCAACGCTGTTAAACAAAAACTACTTCAAGGACTTACAAATTATTTTTAAACTAAAAAATAAATGCACATTCTAGCTTTTTTCTGCCTGTCATATTCCAATTTGGACATCCAGGACTTGCACAGCACTAACAAAAAATACCACCGCTCCTGACAGCTTGTTCCTATACAAGGGGAAGAGTTAGATGAAAACTGAAACTCAGCATCCAAGCTTTTAAGAAACTAATCCAGCAGATCGCATGCAAACTTCCTTGGCGAACACAAACAACAGGAGCTGAATAATACATAAAAATATACTATTGACAGAACCGCTCCTGCGCACACCACTTTCAATGTATATGATGGAAGCACCGGATAATCTTTCTGGAAAACCAGTACTGACTTGGCTTGAAAGGCACCTTAACAAACAAAGGAAGTACATTAAAAAAATGCAGTGCTAAGACATTATCAAAACATGCATTACAGCTTGTGAAAGCCCTTTGCGAGCGAGTGCGTCTGCAGAGGATTGTGCAGAGCATTGATCTGCCTGTATTCTGGGCACTTTTCGGGCGATGCCTGACCGTAGTTTACAAGGGCAAGCTCCGAGGCCTCTGTTGTTTATTTCTCTGCAGTCTTTTACTTGTCACTGATAATAGTTTTCAAGCCATCAAGCCTGGGAGGATTTAGATGGGGGTTTGCCAGGGGTGAAAGGTCAAAGCAATAATGTGCAGACCAGGGTCAGAAATATTTATCTGCACCAAAAAGGTTCTGGATAATCAAATAGTTGAAAATTAGTTTCGTGACAAGGCTCGTATTCGGGTGTTCTCCTTAAACAGCCTTAGTAACAAGCAGAGCCCGTCTCTAAAGGAGAGGACACCCCACCACTTGTCCGTCTCACCCGTGGCACGCCGAGTTTACCAGTCCTGGCACGGCATCCCTCAGCCTGCTCCTGCCACCTTCAGAAAAGTCCCTGCTCGGCCCCCGTGCTGCAGAGCTGGCTGCAGGTGCGAGGGCTGTGCCCTAAAGCTTCAGGGGCCAGCGAGTATCTCTTCCGGGCATCGAACATCCCGATGCTGCAGCCAGCAGAGCTCCCACACCACCGGGAAGTGGTACGGGGTGAAGGTCAGACACGCAGCTTAAACTGAACACCGAAACCAAGATTGCTTCAGAGTTGGCCGAGAGCTAAAACCTTCTGGACAGATAAAATCACTCACAAAAATACACCCGAGTGCAAGCCCTACTGTAGGAACAACAGCAATTTGTATTTGCTGTCTCCTTTCCACTCTGCCAGCTGTTTTTCGCTTCGTGTTTACTGGTAACGCAGCAGAGCATCAGTCCCCTGGATTTCAGTAATTTACTCACTTTGAAATGGGAAAACATTGCTCTTGTTAAAAATTCCCCTCAGACTGAAGCAGATCTGCTCCTCAGATAATATACTGACACTGAGGTCCCCAAGAGAACCCCCTCCAAAGCTAATAAAAGTGAAAACAAATCCAGTTACATTAGCTTAATTTGAAGAACTTCTCTTTTTTAAGTGTACGTGGAGAGAAAACGGAAGAAACATACTAAATTAATTCCCGCATTATAAATTTGATTTAGCAAGTGCAGTGCACACCACTGTGAGAGCAATAACAATATAGGAATGTTTTAAGCAGAGAAAATAAACTATTTCAAGGGAGTGGTGAGGGAAGAAATGACAAATGTGTGAGAGCGAACCTGCCCCAACATTAATTAAAGTAGAAATCTGCTTTTCTGTTTGCATTTGGCTTCATTCATGAGGAACCGGAATGAACAGAGGCTCCAGACTCGATGGAGAGAAATAGCTGGAACCTGAGCCAAACCCCTCCAGAGGTGCTTATTTCCTACCCCCAGCTACAAGGAGAGCCCGGGGTGATGAGCTGAGATTCATGCTCCCATTCTTCGCATAACCAAGGTAGGACTGAGGAACCCCGTCTCTGTGGAGCAGTTGCAGTCCCAGCTACTACAAAGGAGCAAGTAAGACTTCACGCTTAAAATCAACGAGTATACCCAAGCTACTGCTCCCAAAGGGGTTTTTAAACCCATCTAAAATGAACAGTGATCAAGAAAGTAAAGTGCTTCAGCAAGCAAGCAAATTAACTCAGGGTAATACTAGCTAAATGTGGGAGCATCTCCTTGGGTTCCCCATGCCTAGGTCCTCAGGAGCCAGGAAGAAGCTGACCATGACATGTTCTGGACACCTCTTGCTGGGACTGAGCCTCGGCAAACCCTCCTGCCTTCCTGCTGGAGTGAGCACACTGGAAAACACTGAAGGATCCCAGAACAGCATGCAAGAAAGGCAGTCCCGCTCCCAGCATAACACAAGCACAGGGATGTCCCAGCCAAACGATGGACCTACTTGATTGCTCTGCAGAGATGACAATACCGTTGCATTGTCCATGCACAGTCCCCAGGTAACTCATACTGTAATCTCTTTCGTTTTCACAAGAACGGGGATTTTTTTCTCCACTCCCTGGAGCTACGGACCCAAAACACACTCCTTTAAAGCGATCCCTTGTCTCCTTGCAAAGTACTTGGCATGTTTTCCTTTGGCTTGGTATCAATCACACTCACTTCTCAAACCCCAGTAGCTGGCAAGCACCTGCTGTGGCTATATAACATCCCCCAAAATCAGTGGGAGACGTGAAAGAACAACAGACACTTGCCCATCCGCACGCAAGCGCTGGGGAATTGCCACAGCTCCCAGAGGAGCCTCGCTGCTGTAGAGGCAACGCTTTCGCTCCCCGGGGCCCTGCTCCAGCGTGCGGGGACCTGCTCCTCCACCTCATGGCACCATATGGAAAAAGCAAAAGCAAACGTAGGAGCAAATTAATCAAAAGCAGATATCACCATCCACGGATGTATTCAATTGAAAAAAAAGATGACAATGCAAGGAACAGCAAATTAATACACAAGCTCGGCTCTTTTATATATAAAACATCTGTCAAAATACTTATGTGTTTGCTTTGTTGTACAAGCAGGAGGTTATGATTTTGCAGACAGTCATAAGGCAGGGTGGCATTATAAAAATTAGGGATTTGCTTCATTGTCTCTACTGGTTTACAGTTACTAATTATGAGACTGCTAAGTGCCAAATGGTCAACAAGCAAATCTAATTGTTATTTAACTGCAGCCAGCCAGGTTGTACATGCACTCACAGTACACTGCTGCTTGCATGTGGGGTAGGACAGATGAAAGAGAAGACAGCACTATGTCTCCCAGGCACGCGTTTGGACACAGTCTGCCGTCAGGCACATCAAGGCAGCTGAGAAAGAGCCTCCTTTTTTTTTGGCTTGGGCTCCTTATTGCAGGAACCAAGTAGCAGGACGCAAAATATAGACTCATAGAATGGTTTAGGTTGGGAAGGACCTTTAAAGGTCATCTAGTCCAACCCCCCTGCAGTGAGCAGGGACATCTTCAACCAGATCAGGTTGCTCAGAGCCCCATCAAACCTGATCTTGAATGTTTCCAAGGATGGGGCATCTACCACCTCTCTGGGAAACATGTGCCAGGGTTTCACTACCCTCATCATAAAAAATTTCTTCCTTATATCCAGTCTGAATGTACCCTCTTTTAGTTTAAAACCACTACCCCTTGTCCTGTCGCAACAGGCCCTGCTAAAAAGTCTGTCCCCATCTTTCTTAGAAGCCCCCTTTAAGTACTGAAAGGCCACAGTAAGATCTCCCCAGAATACTCTGCGTTTCTTTAAAAGCCACGGGAACGCAGTGCAGAACAGTTGACCACAATGAAGGCTTTAATCCCTTATAATACCAGAATACGGCCCCTTTCCTACAGCTGGGTATGGGAACTGGCTCGTTATTTCCAAGGGCTGGAAAGGGTGTGAGAGATGGTGATGGCGTAGAGGTAACTCTGGGGTATGTCTCTCAAAATAACGCTGCTGTGGGGCCACGTCATTCACTTAAAAGCCACCAGCGGCGCGGGAGTGAGGAGCAGCGTGTTACTTCGGAGGAAAACAGAGCCTGCACACACAACGGGGATGGACAGGGAGGGAGCAGAGGCTGGGACGGCTGCCACCTCGCCTGTCACACCAGAGCGGACGGCGGTGTTAAAAAGCCAGGTGGCAAAGCCAGGAACAAGAATGGGGCAGAGGAGATGAAGCAAATCAGAGGCCAGCAGCTCCAGTGCAATTGCCGGGCTCATTCCCATGGCAGCACCCGGCTGGGGCAAGGGAGCAGCACCCGCTGAAATTATTTACCCCATTCCCCCTGCAAAGCAGAGCCCCCAGAGCCAAATTACAGCACAGCACTTTCAGGAGTGATTTCAGACAGGTACAGGATGCTGCTAGGAGTCACGTAGCCAGTTCAAAGAGGGCTCTGCTCCATCTTTGCACCCTGGGGTCACGTGCTCCCCACACAACGGGTCAGCGCTAGGTCGCCCTGTCCTGGGGCAGGCTGCACGTGTTGATCCCTGAGGGGAGCGGGGAGGGCAGCTTCAGAGCTCCAAGCCTAACCTGAGCCTCTGTCATGGAGGTAACTTCAGCCTTTCTCCAAACCCCAGTTCCCCAGAGCATCCCCAGTCACAAGCGGGAGGATCTCACGTCTACAAGAGCACCGCTCCAGAGGCAAACAGAGTCAGCTGGAAAGGGCACACGGAGGATCCACGGGAATGAACAAAGCAATTCTTCTCCAGCAGCACGAATAAAATACACCATGGTAAAGTAAGGAAAAATACCTTTGATTTTTATTCATTTGCTCTTATAATTGAAGATTAGGCTCAACTGGGGCTTTTGGGGGTTTCTTTTGTTTCTTTTTTTTTTTTCTTTTTTACTTTTAACTGCATTGTTGTACTGAACTTTTCTGGGGCACTGCATTGCAATGCACACCACAGAGCTAGTCTGTGACAGTTCACCTTAAAGGATTAGGCAACCACAGAAAGTATTATAGCAATGCAGTTTATGTAGACCTGGAATGTATTCTCCAACGAGATTAACCTATCTAATAGGATTTGGGGAAGCTTTCAGGGCCATTAGGATGCCCCGTACATGCTACAGGCTACAGATGCTGTAACCATTTGATTTAATCTAATCAAGACTGCCTAGGTGTATTTTGTCAGTGGATGTCTCTGTCATTTCCATATTACATCTCAATAGACAACTTTCATCCAAGTTCCATCGTCTACAAACAGGCAGACACATTTGAGCCTAATCTTCAATTATAAGAGCCATTAATTATTAAAGCCTGGGTTTACAGCTGGTTATAGTCTAATCCTGCATGGTATGGAGCATTCCCCTAAGAGCTGCTGAAGGGATGCTCAATGTCCCCACTTTATTTTACCTTATAAACCATTTTACCCTGTCATTATTTGTAATTTTTTCTTAACAGGACCCTCGGTGCCCCTGGGTGCCAGGTGCTGTGCAGATCAGCAGTGCTACGGAGCAAAAAGAAATAAAAACATTCTTATCCCAGTGCTCTTGCCGTGCAAACATCCATAACCCGAGGCAGATGCAGGCCAGTGTGCAATGGGAGAGCATGGCTGGGAAGGGCGATGGAGGGGGCCTCTCTACAGGCATCTCATTTGATAAACAAAGACGATGCTATAAATCGCACTGATGAGCACTTACCCTCTGGAAGTGAGCAAGACCCCTACGAGGGATGAGCAAGTGCAGGAGTGATCACCTGCTCAGGGGCTTTTAGCCGCTAACAAAAACATTTCCTTTCTCCATAGGTTAAACAGAGATCCTCAATATTCATTCTTTAAATCCCAGCCTGGAGATGAAACCAAAGGCCGCCTCACAGGCTGGCGAGCACCCTTGGGTGACAGAGAAGTAGAGAAGGTGTCTAACACTCCCCCAAAATACCTACATGCATCAGCTGTCAACTGCACACACACAGCTTCCACCAAGCAGGGAAAGCACATGCACGTGAGAGGGGCTGGAGCAACATCTGAAGCATCCAAGCTTTTGCAGGTATCTGCTGATTTGCCACCTCTGTCCTCACAAGTCCAGGGCAAACCAAAGTCTTCAGGAATCAAGAGACTGCACTGAAGAAAGTCTTGACCACCCCTTGAGGTAAATCTGCTTATAGGTCACCTTGGCTGTTAGACGTCCATCCATGTCATTTTAAGCACATGAGGAGCAGCTCAAGTGCCAACTGACTTTTATCTGAATTGTGCTGGCTCAGCAATGCTGCAAATCTATTCAGTCCTCCTTTATGTTTATTTTCGAGGACTAGTTTAGGCTTCTCTTCTTCAGTGATATTCATCAGAGGCAAGGAACAAAGATGAAAGCCTGTAGCAGCCTCTGGGCAGGATTTGTCCAACCCTGTAATTCAGCCCTCTCAACAGACCAAAATTCGAGAGGTACGGGCACACCAGGAAATGGGAACCGTTTCAGCTGATCCTGACTTATCAAGCTGTAAGGAAGGGGTTCCTCATTCCCCAAGCACCTTCTCATGCAACTAACTTTTCTTCCTTAAATGAGTATTTTCTCCATTATTTTCCAGTGTCAACAATTATTTTTTAGAATCAAGGCCCAAAGGCCCAACGTATGTCACTGACAACTCAGAAATACGATGTTCCTCCAAAAGCCTTCAGCCCTGCCCCTACAGAAATCCCACTGTCAGCAGCCTGGCCCTCTTGGCTTACTCATGCTGCAGAACAAACATTATCACTCATCCCATCGGGCTTGTGTAAAATCAAAACACACCAGAGGCACAGCACGTGGTATATTTCTGTTTTAGGTGCTGGCTCATATATAGCAATTTGTGGTTGCGAACAGATAGTGGAGGTTACAGAACCAGCATTTCAGGAGACACCGAAACAAAGTCAAGATGGATGCAAGGCGGCAGATGCTCAGCTCTGTAATGCAGAGGAGCTTCATTGATTTCAACGGCTTTATATTCATGTGCAACGATCACCCGTTTCTGGCCTGGCACACGTTGCCAAATACCAAGTGTTCCCCAATCCCATGCCAAGGCACAGGAGACAGCAACAACCACTGAGCAAGTCAAGTGAAATCTGTCACTGGCACATACTAATAACTTCACATGCAGATTGACCGACCCATTCCAGCTCTTTACCCTTTTGTATTCATGGGAAAAGGCAGGTTTAGCTCTCAAATTCCCTCAAAATGCTTAAACACTGCATTTGTTTTCAAATGAGAATTAAATCTGCACTCAGGAAGTTACTTTGGACATAGGATGGTGTTAACTCAAATTAAATTATAGTTTCGTTTTTCTTAACTGAAAAGTTTTGTCACTTCTAGAAGCTCTGCCAGAAACAAAAGGCCCCATAGCCTAATTAAATCCATGGAGTCAAGACATGCAAATGCGAGTCTGGCTCTGCCACAGATGCTGCAGGTGACCTTGAGCAAGTCACTTAATAGTCCCAGGCCTGCCCTGTCCCACAGGAGAGCTCTCCAAGTTATTTCATTTATACTCGGCGAATACTGCTAAGTCTTTGGGAAGAAAAGACTGAAAAAATGCAAATAGTTTCATGCTCTTTCACATTGCTGCACTGTAATATTCTTTTTTGCATTAGTGGTTTTATAATGCCTTTTTTTCTCCCTTTCTCCTTTCCTGTGCAAAAGCTGTTTGCATAACGAAAGCAGTACAAGCCGCTATAGGCTATGCCTTGATTCCTTTGAGCTCTCTCCTGTTTCACATTTCCCTCTGCCAGGGTGCTGCAATGGCTTGGACAGGCGGGACTTGGAAGGGGGTGAAGCTCAGGTCCGAATACACATTTTGATGGAGACTAATGCCAATTCTTCACCCTGGCGTTTGGTCAGAAATTGAAAGCCATTCCACAGCAGTCTGTGACACTTAGGCAAAGTTGCCTAAATTAACCAAAAGTTGAATGCAACTCCTGTATCGAATCCAGCTGCTGCTTTAAAAAAGAAATAATCTTACAAACCCTACACAGCCCCATCACTGACTGCAGAAGCACCAAGCACAGCACTAAAGGAAATAATCTTTGAAAATTACTGAGAATAGGCTTAAACAGATGACCCACTGCTAGTTTAGACCTCAAAAATCTTCATTTTCTTCTGAGCTCAGACGTCCATGTCAACTTTGCAAACTCTGCTCTTTAACAAAGCTAACATCAAAAAAAAAGAGAAGCTAGATCTGATCTCATCAGCCATTCTGTCTTTAAAGCATTTGACTACAATCCACACCAGACATACTTAGCAAACTTTAAAATACAGCCTCTCAACATTGTTACAATTAAGTCACTCTGAAATGTCATGAAAAGCAATCTAGTCCCATTAAAATCTTCACACTCTCATTAAAAAAGCACTTACAGACTCGAAAACGTTCCTAATACATTATTTAAAGACACAAGATGTACAGTGACTAAAAACCTTGTACAGAAAGGGAATAGCAACAGTCTGCTCTAGAAAAGCCTGTGCGCGTGTAAATTTGTGTTATAATTAGGTAATTGGGAAACTGCAGGTAGAAGCAGTTTGCAATATATCGGTTGTTGTCTAGGGGGTTTATTTATGTATTTATTTCATTCTTTTTTATTAAAGGAAGAGGGGAAAAGGGTGTTTTCTTTTTATGGAAGTAAAAAAGCCCGTTGTAGGCAATTTATGATCATTATGCAGATGACATGTGCCAAAGCTACCTCTTTTCCTGGAAGGGGTAGGGAAAAACACAGACATCCTCCGACACCAGACAAAGAAAGGGTCACTTGAAGTTGTGCCTGTGAAGACTGGAATAGCAGGAACAAAGACAAATGAGCCCACGCTGTACGGTGTCACTGTCCTCCTACAAATGCCATATCTTTTTTTGATGTTCACAGCAGATGAGAGTATAAAATTTGCATCTTTATTGAGCCCACCACCAGATGAACTGTGTTCCTCCAGGGCCCCAGAGCAATGAAACAAGTGTATGCTTCTTCCAGCACAGGCTCTCACTTCTCCCTGTACCTCACCTCATTTAAAGACTTTGATATTAATAAGGTTTCTTGCAGTTTTGACCACTGCAAGAAGGGAATCAGGCTGCAGAGAAGCCTTCAGACTACAGAAAATAAATATCATTTGAATGAGTTGAAAGAACAAGAGAGAATATGAAGAGATGGATAAGTGAGAGGGATCCCCCTGTTTGCAGCAACACCAGCACAAAGCCTCCTATTTCAGTAACTTAAAAGCAAATTTGGGGTGGAGGAGCAAACAAAAACATTATTTACTTAAAGAGAACAAGGGGCAAGAGCTCCTTAGAAATTCCCCATGTCCTACAGACATTTCCAATCAATCAAAAAGAAAAAAAAATAATAACATACAATCTAAGTCAAGTTTCTGAACAGCTTCCTTCTCTGCAAACCGCAACCCCTGTGGAAAGTAGTTCTGTCCTTTCAGGCAGCGTGGTTCAGGAAGATCACGAGGGCTCAGACCCACCTGCCAGATGTTTCCAGCTACCTCTCTGCCTTTTTGCCCAGAAAAACATAGGGCGGCACACTGACACAGTCGGAGCGTCCACCTTGCTGGGTGCTCTGCCAGCAGCCTGTACTGAAGGTCTAAGGAAAATCAAAACAAGCTCAGTGCGTAATGAGTCTCCCCAGAATAATCAGCCACCTGCACAAGTTGTGACTAGGGATCTCCTGAGTCACGCTCTTCAGCAGCCTTGATCCATGTCTCATCCACAAATGCTTCCAGCAGATTTCCAAACCCACATCAGCTTCTCACACCCACCCAGAGGTGTTGATTCCCACAGCTCACTGCCCGCTCACAGGGAGAAGTATCTTCTGCCTGTTTTGAGCCTCCTCACTTCATCTGCTGCCTCTTGGTCTTGTATGAAGAAGAGCTTGAACAGTCACTCTCCATCTACCTTATTCATGACTGTATCAATGTTTATCACATTCCTGCTTAATCATCCCTTTCCCACAGTGAAGTGCCCTATTCTGTTCACTCATTCCTTACACTGAAGGTATTTTTTTCTCTCTCTACAAAGAGACTTCTCCACAAAGTTTGAGGGAGAGATTCTACCAGAGCCGGCTGCAAGCAAACTATGCACAGGAACACCTCGCAGAAAGGGAAGAGCTCGCATTCCTGCATGGGAACATCTCAGGGTGAAAGGGGATGGAGTCGAGCTAAGACATGGACAAACTGGCTTTGGTGTTATTCTGCCACCTCACAAAATCCTGCTGTCTCTCCTTGCCGCGCAGCCAGCACCGGTTCACAGCAGATGTGCTCGCCCCAGCGATTTGTAGCACCCCTCCCCTTTGCCCTCTCCAAGCACCTCCTCGGGCCAAGGGCACAGTTTCTTCCCACAGTTTCACTGGGTTTGGGGACTTAGTATTTCCAGTTGGGGGAATCCCTGCAAAATCTCAGCAGAGAAGAGCCCAGACATTATTTCACGTTTTCCTCCAGCCCATATAAAAGCGATTTGTTACGTTTATTATTATTATTCCTCAAATCCCTTCAATTTTAAGCACCCCTACAGCCTCCCCTTCCTACTGGGACCCTTTGCTGAGCAGCCAGAACGCAGGCTGGGGCGCTTGGCAGTGCTCACAGGCAACGCAGAGCAGCTCCTCATCCCCCCTCAGCGATCATCTTGTCTTGGAGGGAAGGATGAAGCGGTGAAGGCAGCACGAATCCTGCCTGTGAACGCCACGGGAGCGGGGCTGGCCCCCAAATGACTCATCTGTCTCTCAGATATCACACAGGACAATGCTTCAGCCTGCACAAGAGCAGCAGGTTACTGCTCCAGAAGGGAGCCCTCGCTCACTGGGACCGGCAATGCTCTGCACCATCGGGGCCGAAAACACCATGGGCAGTTCTGGAGATCTCTCAGCACCGAACAGCTGTGTGTCCTCACACCTTGAACAGGAGACTTTGCTGAGGCAAAACCAGAAAATAAAGCAAACACAGGAAAGCCCAGGGCTGAACAACTCAGAAGGAAACGCTGGAGCATGGCATTTACACCTGCATGTAGGAGGAAAGGCAGCTCTCCTACTCCCACCACCACCCGTGTCCATCTCCTTCACCCACAAGTCTCAACGCCCAGTTGCTCACTTACGGTACTCCCATTCACAGATTATTTTGGATTCTGTCTCAAATAATTGATTTTTACATGCTACTGAAATATTTGCTTTGTAAACAAGTGTCTTTTCCAGGAAAGAAAGGTGAGGAACAGGTACACCCCTGAGGGCACCTGCCAGCCAAGCAAGCATCTCACCACCTCAGAAGCGTGCCCTGCGAGATCAGGGGCTGCTAGAAGAGCTGGTTGGCATATCCGACGGGCAGATATCTGCCTGGGTCAATGCCACGGGAGATCTTGTTTCATGGCAAAACAATTGCTCATAAAAATTCCATTTAAGTTACTATAACTTAACATTGTCCAAATGAAAACCCAGGGGCTACGACTGAACCCCGGGTGACTCTATTGAGTTGAAGGGTATTTTTTGCATTTTTTGTCTTGCCTTTTTTTAAATATGCATTGATCTGAGCAAACATAATAATCACCATCTGTTGTGAACACAGTTGGAATGGGAAGAAAAAAAATAAATAAGGATCACACGCACAGCTAGCGTAAAGCAGCATAATTCCTCTGACCCCAGCAGAACCATTAACACTCAGGTAAAGTGTTTCATCCAATTTCTGTCTCAAATTGCTCATAACATTAAAAATGCACCTTTCGCCAGAGGGGTTTTGGTTTGGTTCCTTTTGTGGCGCAGGGCTGCTTTTTGTTTCCTTTTGTTCTAATGCTCTTGTACGCTAAGTGGAAAAGGATCTCAGATCTTGACATCCCACTTCACTAGAAAGATGTCACACGCAGCAACATCCATGCCTCTGCCTGCCGAGTCAGACAGTCAAGCACCTCCTCAGCCCCCTTCCATTACCAGACTGAGACGCTGAATAAATTCCCTCAGCTCCTACAGAGGGTAAAAACAACAAAACACAAGCAGGAATGTTCAACGACTCAGTGCAATGGAAAATAAATGGCTTAAAAACACAAATGCTGCTTGGGAAAGTAAGCTCTCCACTGCTGGAGAAGGATCTGAATCTGACTGGATCCTTAACCATTGCGGGTGTCCTTGTCACCACGCATGGGGCCAGCCTAGTGCCTCCACCTGGCAGGAGGCAATGCCCCAAGTGCTTGAGATCCCATTCAGTTCCCCAGTCACCTGCCTGCTGGGATCCTCTGTGCCAAGCCAAGGGACCCTGCCTGCTCCGGTTTATTTTTGCAGATGCACTGGGTGCAGGCAGCTATAGACAAGGTGGCCTCATGGAGGGAGGGTGAGCAGAACACACCATGCCCACGGTCACTGTTGGCACAGTAAAAACGGCACCACTGGAGTCACTAAAAGGATACACAGGTTTACCCAAAATCCAAACGGTCCCGATTCATGGGCACAGTCTTACTGGGGACATCGACCAACTCACATCTACACCACTCGAGGATAAATTGGGGAAATAGGCTTTGAAGAAAAAAATCCTACCCCCACGTATTCCTCAACTGCTTGGCATCTTGCAAAACACTTTGAAAACTCAAGCCCTGCTCACCTCAGCAGCGAGGCTGGAGTGAGATCCGAGAGGCTGACAGTGGATGTCAGGACCAGCTCTAGCAGTCCTGAACAAGGTCATGAGCAGAAGCCGTGGCAGCTCCATGCTGAGCCATGTGCCATTTTTAAACGGTTTGGGTATCACAGATCGAGACACCCAACACAACGCAAAACATAGCAACATCTTGGTATATCTGACAATGAACACAGGAAAAAAAGCAGCAAAAATATAGGTGAGTTTTTCCAACATGGACATTTAATGGCAACACATTAGTGAGATCTGGATATTACTCTCATTCCCATTTCGACATAACTTCTGCAGCCAGAATACTAACAACACTGGGGAACAGTACAGACCACTGAGAGTCCAGGACGAGACTCTTCAAATGGTTAGAGGAATTGATTTTGAGCAACAGGGGGATTTTTCTGGATTTGGAGCATTTTTATGGGTTCTGGTGAAAGCCGGCATTGAAATGATGCTGGACTTCAAGTGGAATGGGATCTCTCATATCACTGGAGCAGGAAACAAACTGTAGGAAAGCTCAGATGTGATGTAGGATGAATAGCAATTGGTTTCTATCTCTGGTGACTTGTGAATTTATTATTACTCTCCTTCTAAAGCATATCACACCGATCTCAAACCTTCATGTTGTCACGGGTTTCCTGGACAATCAGGATTATTTTGGTATTAATCCTTTGCTAGATTTAGCAGTGCCTCAGATGCTGAAACTCTGCATGAGAGCCAATCTCACTGATTCCTCCACCTGACTTTTCTTGGCTCCCTCTACAAGTACTGACAGGTATTTATAAGACGCTAGTATCATTCAGCCCGGGGCAATTAGCATTATTTTGTAAAAAAGGACTTTAAGTGCATGCAATCGTACCGTTACACCATTCACATTGCACTTGTCAGGCTACCAGACTGGGGTTACATTACCTACTACTTTATAATACACCTACTATACTCATTTTCCCTGGATAACACTAAGCCTGAGTCTTTTGCAGTCCTTGGAGTGCCTTCTCACTGACAAGGTAGGTCTGGCTGTAAAAGGCAGAGTGACCTAAAATCTGAGGCTTAAAGTGTTGCATAACCTTTGAAATAAAAAAAAAGAAATAATAATTACAAATTAAATTTCCAAATAAACCAGAACCTCAAGGGAAGAGTCTCCACTCAGTATTCAGGAGCCTTTAGCCACACGTTTACAGCTAACATTTAATGTAGCTGGAAAGCTAAATCCCCCTCTCTCAAGCAAGAATATGGCCTTTAGGTTTCCCATCTCAAGGGATTAAGAATGAAGGAGTGGGTTATTTGCATTTACCCTTGAAAAATGTGTATTGCCAGATACTGAAAGAAAAAATAAGTAAATACTAACACCCTCTCTCAGTTTTACCCCATAAAATCAAGCAAGTGGACAAGCAAAAATGCTGCCAAGATAAATCATTCAACACTTTTACTTGTCAGCCCGCTTCTATTACTTTACAATTCAGGACTTTGGGTAGACTTCTACCATCAGGGCCAGATTTGGGGGGAAAAAAAAAATCAACACCAAATTTCCTACCTTGATGTTTTCACGTCACATCAAGGATCTAATAGCAGGTACAACAAGGCTCCCTGCAACCCAACAACATCAACCATGTGGGATAAAGCCTGATTTTACATTCAGCGGGCCAGGTTACTTTATGGCATCCTGTGTCAATGCCACAGCAGGGGTTTCCCTACCAGTCCAAAATCCAACAAAATCCCAAACGTCACCACATCAGCAGAGCACTGCAGCCTGGTTTTAGGCTGCTTTGGGGCAGAGGAAGATTTTGCTTATTTGCTCTGTGCCCTGCAGGGGAAGACCAGAGGAATCAGCAATGTTTTTTCTTCTTTGTGCACCATGAAAATTGAAATCCTCAGTGTGTTTGAAACACAAGTTTGCTTATGTCTCTGTACAGTAGAAAGCATAAACTTTATCCTGTACAAAAGATAATCACAAAGGCAAAACTCAGTTCAAGCTCTCTGTTTTCACAGGGATACTGTGAATAAAAGGTGCAAACAACCCAGAAGGAAACTGGGCTGACCTGTCCCTCGCTCTCTCTTCAAACACTAACTTCATCCGTGGCTCTCAGAACAACAGACTGTTTTATCAGCAGCAGGTCTGCCCTATCCAGGGCACCACCTCAATATTATGCCTAATTTCAGAGGCAGAGAAAATACAGGCTCTTGAAAACATCATTCCCCCTCCGCATCCGTGGGCTGAGCACTGCGGCGAGGTCGAGCCCCAGGGAGCTGCCGGACGGTTTCCATCGGCTAAAGGCACCCAGTGCACAAAAGCCGAAAATGAGACTTTATGTACACGCACATACACACACAGACACACGGGGAAAATTGCTATCAATTACGCTAGTTAATTATACATTATAATAGAATTAGAGTAAACCCTCCTCATTATCTCCTGGTTCAGACCCTGCTCCGCAGCAAGCTGACCACATGCTGTACTAATGCCAACAGCCCTTTCCCATTAACCTTTATCTGCGCCGTGCAGCCTCGCTGTTTGCTATGCGTATCGGGCTTGTTTTGACCTTGTTCCTGGCTGACCTTTCATTGAAATCTCACATTTGTAGCAGTCCAGGAGACTGGCTCATCTCCCACGGCCTTGCTACCACGATACATCTTTCTACAGGCTCTAAAACACAGCACGCCTTGTTTTTGCCTTGTTACCGGGCCCCTCGCTGCCGTCGGCAGTCCTCTGCCCTTCGTGTTCCTCAGAGAGGCTATGACACGACCAAGACAGTTTACAACTGCTGCTGTGCGCTCAGTTATTAAGAGGAAATCCTGAGGGAACGTTTCGTTATTATTATCATTACTATTTTACGCAGAGGCTGTCAAAAAGGGGTAATTGCACACGTGCCCACCAGCAGCAGCCCCGAGTAACCCGGCTGTGCCTCTCGCTCTCGCGGCCGCAGCAGCCAGGACACGAAGCCCCCGAACCAGCCTGCATCCCCAAACCTGTGATTGCAGCAGAGTAAAGGGGCCTTTTTACACCTATAATTCATTGCTGGAGGAAGCAGTTTGCTGCTGGAAATTCAGAGTGATGATGTTTAGCGCAGATGCCTGTGTGGGAACCCGGGCTCCTGCGAGCGACACATCCTTAAGCATCTCTGACAAGTCCTGACTCCACAGACTTGCACTGCGGGGACAGAATCATCTTCGCGTGCAGGAGGAAGCCGTGACCTGCATAATATTTGCTCTGCAAAGGAAACATGCTCTATTTTTTTTTTTAATAAAAATAGTGAGAGAAACCCAGAGTAAAGTTCTCCTTTCAAGGAGTACAGAGAAAAACCCATCAGGAGGAAGACGAATCCTTCCAAAGAGGGCTAAGTCCCAACTGCCACACAACAGATTTGACACATCAGTGCAGTAAAGACAATAATTTAAATTCCCAGGAGTGCAGGGAGCGTGGTTTAACAGTGTTTCCTCCTTTTCCACTACAGTAATAACACAAAGCTGCAAACACCATCCGAGCTGCCATCTCTGCTGTGTGTTCCCTATAACCCTCCTCATTGACTTTCATGGGGGTTTAGGCATCAGAGATGAAAACTGACAATCGCATTTGTAAGGGAAGGTCCAGAAGCAGATTTCTGGGCTGGTTGGGTTAGTCAGGAAAAAAAAACAAAAAGATGGACAGAAAAAAGACAGACTGACTGAAGGTTTAGCTCAAAAATGGTTGAAGCTTCCAACCAGGCAAGGGGAGGTGTTAATAAAAAAAAAAATAATAATAATCCCCTCAGAAAGTTCATAAAACCTATTAAGCTAAATTCACAAATAAGGGCATGGAAAAATTTGCTTCACAAGAACTTCCTCTACCATACCAGCATACTGTATTCGAGACAAAACCAAGGCAGTTACGAGGATGTGACACACCAAACACTTCAGAAACAGATGAAGTGGTGTTACAAAGCAGCTCCGGTCATGGTCACACACACCCCCCATCAGGCAGAGCACACTGACTGCCTCCCCGGCTTCGCTCTGCCCACACCACGGGTACAAAACCCACTGTCAGGGGCTTGTGACACACCAGGACCGTGACGAACCCCAGCCTCTCTCCATCTGTCCCCCAACACCCACCAAAGGCACACTGTAGATGAAGATCCCTCCTGGCCCCCCTGCACACACAGACCAGCACGTGCCGCCGTGGGAAACGCTGTGATGACAGGGAAAGAGCTTTTTTTTTTTTTTTTACCCTGACCCTTACTTCTCCCGAGATATAAAGCTTAAACAACTCAACGTTTAAGGATCATTGACGAAAGTCACAAATAGCTATATTTTTTAAAATTGCTTTAACATTTTAAACTCTCAAATGTCATCCAAAATAACTGCAGTCAGCCTGAAAAGATGGTATTTTTCACTTTGCAGATGTCCAGTGGGAGACCTGTGCAGGGTTTATGTCTTGCTTTCAAACGGCATCATTTCTGCCTTGCAATGGAAACTCTTCTTTCTTCAGGGAGGTTTAGTGAATGGAGAGGGAGAGATGCTCTGAGCCCAAGGAAAATGAAAGCCATGTCACTCCACCCGTCACCTACATCCTTCCACACCAGGAAGAGCCTCTGGGTGATGGACACAAAAGCCACCGACCACTTCCAGCAGGAGCAGAAGGCAGGAACCCAACCCCACGTCGCCGGGTGAAGAACAGTGAACCTGCCGGCCATGTCTAACGGAGCCTCTGCCCTGCTTCTGCTGCTACACTCTTCTCCAGCCCCTTCCTACACGTGAGATAATCTGGCCTTTAAATAGGGTTCACAGCACTTGACCCCAAATCCGCAGAGCAAGGGAAAGCAGAGCGAGCAGGCCAGCGTGTCAGGTGTTAGGATGAGATGCTCTTTTAATACCTTCCAGGTTTTGAAAAGGCTTTTTATGCATTAGATCCACCCTGTTTTTAATACTATGAGGACAAAACTGCACTTACGGGGGAAAGGAGCATAAAAAAGGTAATAAACATTTAATGATCCAATAATTGGTTATATCAGAGTAATCACTGTTCAGTAATTAACTCCCATTCCTGCTTGCTCATTTTATATTTTCTGTACCCTTTGATAAGTTCCTGTGACTATCAGCATTCCTTAGAAACTCTTACACTGAAACCTTTTGATGAAGCTAAAAAGCAACGATACCATTAATCACTACACGTGTCCCAGTGGCTTTCAGACTCTGAGATGGGCCTTTCCTCTCTGCACGTCGCTCCTCAGCTGCCTTTAATATGGCCACTTGGCCCTAGGATTTGAGATTTTCTCCCTTGCTTCTTCATGTTACAGGAAAAATGAATTAGCTATACATCTTCTGTGCCAAAGGGTTAGTGGGAAAGCACACCAACATAAAATTACATCTTGAAAGATAACAAAAAAATAATTACATTGCACTATCAGGGAAGAATACAGGGAAGAGCTGGTATGTTGTTGCAATGTAAAACTAGAATTAAACTCAGGTGAGTGTCACTTCCAACTAACTGGCCACAGTAAGCAAGAGAAGACAGACACTGGACTTCTGCTACAGCCTTCCACAGCCAGTCCTCTCTTACCCGCAGCAACACAAAGCTGCAGGAGATCAGAGCGTGCTGGCACGGCTTCAGTTCAACCACGGGAATCATACCGCAGCTTAGGACAGAGGGTGAGGGCTCTCCATGCAAGAGTGCCCAGAAGACCAGCTTTATCCAAATGGGTACTTCTCCAACCCTGCTCCTAAATGTAGCCAACAGTGGTAAGAATTTTAGGACAAACTCATATAATGGAAGGAGGCTTCAGTTGTGGTCTTTAGAGATTAAAAAAACACATTACACAATTTACATCTCTAGAGTAACAGCTCTGTGATTTAACAGCTCTAAATTTGTTTAAGAAAAAAGATGATCTAGAAATGCTGACTTCTGCTTTGTCCAAAGTAGAGGTATTATTGCCTGGGTAAAAAAAAAAAAAGGTCCAAATTCAAGTTACTTTCTTTGGAGTGGATTTTGATCTCAGACACATCAGCATAGAGCCAAAGTAATGCCATGGCATTTCCTCACACTCTACATTTATTGTAGCCATACATTTGTTCAATGAAAAGTTCTTTCTCGAGACAAGTGTCTGCTGAACTTAAAACTAGTGAAGCTATTTTTTTCCCCTGAAGGAATCCTTTACCATACATTTATTTCCATTTGTCACTATTTGATCCAAATCAGATCTGCTCCTTGCAGCGGAGCTGCCTTTGTCCGGCAGGATCTTTGAGCAAGAGGTGCTTTTCTTCCAAGATATATACGCACCTCCATCAGCACAGATCACAGAGCAGTGACTTTTGCCTCAAAGGTTTTAAAAGATCAGGGGTCACAGAAGAACACCAGAAAGACAGCCTTCTTCAGAAGTCAAATATTCTGCCCCAATTGTCATATTATGCAAGATGTTGGTATTGTGACATTGTATTTTTAACTGCTGCTATATAAATTAACAAAATGAAAGTCAGTTAGCACAAGGAATACTGATATTGAACATGAAATATCAAGTTAATCAAAAACACTTGCATGAAGCAGTCAACTATGCCCTGCACCGGCTAGCAGGATTTCCTGAAACACACCGAGCTGGAGCTAAGGCGCTTGCAGATCTGAACGGGAGGGAATGTAAGTTGTTTGTACGTTACTTATGCACTTGAAGGCATTAGTAGAGACGGGAAGGCAGGCAGACAGGGAAACAGATTGAAAGGGGCAGGAAAATTAGAGAGAGCTCCTTGCCATTAATGGAAAAATAACTGCAGAGTGCTGTAACAGATTTCTCCTCTTTTGTATGCATAGGAATATTTATTTAATCAATGTTCTGTAACAAAACAGGCCTCTGGTGAGCTATTGTGGAGAGTGAACTCCATTCAGAGAGTGGTGATTTGAATCCTGCCACCTGTTTAGCTAGTATTGGAGAAAGCAACAATATGTGGCTGGATGGGAAGGTGTCTGCACTGGGGGGGAGGAGGAAGCACCCCCCCGGTAGCTTCCCAAAGTAATTACCCAAAGTAATGCTACTTGCCAGGGAAATCTTGATGACTCGTCATTAACAGGACTCACTGCAAGCAAAGCCACAAAGTTCACCATTTCTCTTAGGAAGAAACAAAATTCAATCCCATACAGTAGAGGCTTCAGCTTGTCAGAGTCTGCACTGACACTGTACATTACACCCAGACCTGAATCTGTGCTTGAATCCAAACTCACGCGACATCCTCACTGCGCAGATGCACGCCTGCATTCAGGCATCAGGCAAGAAACACATTAAACACAAAAGCTTTCAACAAAGGAGGGCTCCCACCAGCCTGCAGTGTGGCTGGGCTCTCCCATCCTCCGCTCCCATCCCGCTGGTACCTGGGGTCACCAGCCACGCTGCCCGCGGGGGCTTTTCCAGCCCATCCAGGCGTGCTCCAAGCAGCCGTGTCCCACAAAACAACCTCCCCCGCCAAGCCACTCTCCCAAGCTTTCCCTCAAAATAAACTAATTTTTTAAAAGTCATTGTTACAAAGTCTCACATTAAGGATACATTTATGTAGATACCTAATAACATCCTACTCCTGACTACACTGAAGCATATACCCATTTTAAGTGCACTGTGCTGTGATTTTTAACAACCTAAAGAGGGACTGATTTAAACATCTGTATAAATACTGCCCTCAAATAAAGCCCTGACAAGGGCTTGCTGCAAAACCTGGGGATATTAATGGGAGCTTCTCACTGGACTAAGCTTCTATCCTTTTCATTTCTGCTCTGCTGCAAGAACACGCCACATACATAAACTTTGGGTTCACCTTACACAAACCTTTCACAAAGTGGCTTTGCTCTTAAATTTGTTACACAAGGATTAAAACCCCACTCCATTTATTTTTTTGTAGGCCAGTTAGTAACAGAGAGACACCAGCTTCATGACATATTACACCTGCAGACCCTGGCATTAATGACAGACCTAATTTGTTTATCACCATTATAGCTGCCAGAGTTAGTAATACATCCTTTAATGTTTCTCATCCCTAGAATGAGAGTTTCTTCTATATTCTGCAATGGATTTAAGGAAATATATTACCATAAGCCAGCCTTGATATCCACCACAGCTGCAACAGATAATGTCATAAATGATTTAAAACTGAAACAAGCCATAACTAGGCAACACTAACTTTTACATCATTAATAATTGTAACAGTATAAAGAAAAATAAAGCACTCATCAGAATTTCACTGGGTTACACCTCATATCAGATTTCCTTAACGAAGTGATTGCTGTTAATAATTTTAAGGCAAAATTATAGCTTTATTTTAAAAGGTGGTTGACAATAATACAAGTGCCTTCAGTTATTTAAATATGTGATCTAGCCAGGTCCCTGCTAAATGTACATAAGCATTGGTGCTTTGATGTCCTACAGTTAAATTATGTAGATATTTTATGTTAACCACTTACTATTTGAGCATCCTGCAGATGCCAATTAAGTAGTGAGGCAATTTCTAAAGAGGGAAAGTAGGATTAAACCCATTTTTGCAGACAGGAGAACTCAGCTACAGTAAAATTAACGCTCTAGCTCAAGGTGACACCTAAGCACATATTTGACTTCACGCTAACAAATACCGTCTCACAATTCAGCAATGTCCTCATAGGCTTGCTTTTCTCAGTGAAGAAACCCAAACCTACAAGCCTGGACACAGCACCTCCCATGAGCATAGGCATGGATCCAAGCCCAAACCCGTCCTTATTCAGCACAATCACAAAGCAGGTGCTCGCACAGCCATGCTGAACTGTGAGGGCGGGGACTGCTTCAAGGTTACGAAAGATGACTGTGCTTGCACGGAAACAAACCCATGTCTCCCAAGGACTGGCTCAGCATCTTAATTAAAGAGTGTGTTTGAAGGATGAGAGATATCAGAAGAGTTGTTTTGGGAGGGACCTGCACAAAGCCAAACGCAACAGCAAGCGCACGTGGCAGAAGGTGAAGGTAGCCATAGGCCAAGCCAGCCCCCCTCGCCTGCCTCAGTGTCCCATCTGGGCAGAGTGCTAAACTGAGCAGGCTGCAAAAAGACAGTCAAAAATAATAACAAAACTGAAAAAGAAGGATCTTCTTTATGTGTATTATCCCTCTCACTCTCCAGCTTTCCCCTTTTGATGCTGTAAAGAGCACGAGCATCGCTCCAGTCTGGAGAGAAGCTGTGTGCCACGTCCTATGACACGGGCATCCCATGATGCAAACGCTGCACTGACCTTTGCTGAGAGAGGGACTACAGACCTCAAACCTGCCCCAGAAAATCCACATCTGAAACCGTGACGGTAGGAAAAAAGGTAAAAGCTGAAGAGATTGCCCTATACTCTGAACTGTGTGGAGCTGTACAGTGTAAACACATCCTTTGTACGTGAACACAAAACAAATACCCAAAATATTCAGAGTAGCAGCCCAGCACAGAGGACTAAAAAAAAAACCTTAAAATTTCAAAGCCAGTTTTGTGGATTTTACATTCTGTGTATTTTTCCATGTTGTAACTGGCACTTCCCTCCAAGACTTCTTCAAAGTCTCGCCAGTGCGGCCTGCAAGCCCTGACCGAGCCCTGCAAGCGAAGCAGGGTGAGGTGGGACCACGGCCCTGGGATAGAGGTGCAGCTCATACCGTGTACGGCAGCATGAGAGATGCCTCCTTGCCCATGTATTTGAAAGGATATTATGTCAGAGATCTTCAATAAATAAACAAACCTTTCCCTAACCTACAACATAAACTGACACAGTCAAGTGCAGCCTATCCACACAGAAATGTGGTGACCCATACTCTAACACTGCAATCTAATCCTTGAACTAAAGACAGTTTAATGCCTTTACAAATCCATATGTTTTCTAATACCACCATTGCTGTCAGCAGACTACAGGAGAGCCTCTTTGAAGATGGAAGTAAAATGACAAAGCACATCATTGTGAAGGCAATTATATGCTGCAGTAACCATTTTACAATGGCCCATATGGGCTGTATTTCAACAATGCATTTTCCAAATCTGCCTTAGCAAACATATATCTCCGTCCCAATCCCAGGTAGATTTTGCAAAACAAAATCACACTGCAGCCAGAACAAATGCAAAATATGGGTAACAGATGTAAAAATATGCCAACAAGGATACCAGAGCAATATTTGTCACAGTACCAAACAAAGAGAGCAGCCACAGCAGACCTTATGAGCCTATTCACAGCAAAGCTACCCATTCAAGAGACTCAGAGACCTGGTTTTATCAGAAATCTGATTATACACTCGCATGCTTTCCTATGCAGCTGCCCAATCCACTGTTGCAGTCGTCGTCCCATCCATCTCCCCAGAGACTGCAGGTCAGGGTAACTGGAATCCCAATTTAGAAGCTAAAATCAGACTTGAACCAAGGCCGTGCGGGCTTACACCGAATCACCTCTGACATCCAGGACTACGGCCTAACGGAAGGGAACTGAAAAAAAAAAAAAAAAGAAAAATCAGGTCCTTACGCTTCTTATAGCTGCAGTTTCAAATGCCTGCTCCGTTTCCCTTGCTGCTCAGACTCTGCTGCAATAACCGAGGCCATGCCATCACCCCAGCATCACTTCCAGCAGCCTCAGGCCTGCTCTCTGCCTAGTCCCTTCGGAGGCACAGAGCAGCGAAACTGCAGCTCCAGCCCAAAATTTCTCCCTCCTGCTCATGGAGGAGCTGGAGGCAGGGCTGATGAGCAGCCTTCACAGGGCACAATTACACAAAAGCTGTTCTCTAGTAAAGAGCATTTTTAATTCTGTTTCTTTTCAGTAATCCCCTGCAGTGATCCATTGCTTTCGGAGGCTCTGGGCTGGATATCTGTTTTGGGATACCGCTGTGCCAATGGCACCATGTTCTAGGGGCACTGGGGTGAGCCATGGAGGATCAACAACCAGACAGAGGTGCTCAAAATCCTGAAGGGACACACACTTGATCTACAGGTGGGATCCAGGCTGCAGGACACCAGTTGGACAGTCCCACATACATTACTACCAGCAATAAAAAAAGGCACACACATGAGCATCTTTCTCCCTGAAGTGAAAAAGTAATAAAAGATGCCTTAAGCTGCCTACAACAAAGACAGAAATGGTAAAGGTGAAAATGTACAAGTTCATTGCCAATTCATTAACAACAAATTGTCTGCATCGTATATCTTGCATGTCAATGCCAAGAGCAGCACGCAGAGGACAGCCTGCCAGTCACATGTGCACCGTGTGGAGCAAAGCACCGACCCAAGGGGAACGTGTAACTGGGTATTCAGTAGCCAGGTCTGGCAAAGTGCATGAGCCAGTTCTTATCATTGTCAGCTCCTCAAAATGATCCAGTGAAGCCAGGCAAGAGCATTTCAAAGACTTTAATCCATGTGAAATATTACTTCCTGGAACCGGAAATTCAATCCCTAGCAATGAAAATAAAAAGCACACTCACAAATGTACCTTTCAACTCGGCCAATACAGCCATGTTTAAGGCTCTCTCTCAAAAAAAATCCTTTACTCATTAATATAGAGGAAACTTGAAATGATTGCTGTAATTGCAGTTAAAAAATTAATCATGTTTTGAGATAAATGCAGATAAAAGCATGTTTTACTAATTATCTTTTGAAGCTTCTGCTCATGAAAGATTAAAGGTGGAAGAAAAGTTGTTGAAGTATTGAAGACAAAAATCCTACCATTTGAAATCACTTTGAAGCCATGTACCTCGTATGATTGATCCTTAATGTCCAGATGTATTAAAAAAAGAAGTCTTTTTCATTCAGAAAAAGTATAACAAGACATGCCCATTGGAGATTTTATCCAGACAGCTCCCTGAAAATAGGTGCATTTTACAGCCACCTCTCTGCAGAGCCATAGCCCCAAGCCTAAACTCAAAGCTGAATTCAAGAATTTTTAATTCATTGAGCTTTCTAGACCTGCAGTCATATCAATCTACTTGTAAATTAATGTTAGTAACCCAAGTGTCTGCCACCATCTGAGGAGGTGACTGGAAGGAGCAGAGGGATGTAGACCTCTCTGGGACAGCCGCTCACAGAGGAAATGCCACCGAATCCACAAAAGGTAGGATTTTTCAGTCTTGAGGTACCAGCATCAGCTTGTTAAAAAAAACCCCTAATCATCAGCCATAGGGGTTATACACAAGGACCTATTTCCATCCCTGGGGCTTTTAAAGGAATGCAGGTTATCTGGGGTGCAAGTTCCTCAAAAGCCAGGCTGGTGCTTCCATTCACAGGCCTGGAACTAACAAGGCAAATAATTCCCTTCCTGCTCCACATCAATAGCCTAGTTTATATCAGTCGTTTGCAGACTATTTATAAGAACCCCAAGAGCGTTAATTCAGAGAGCAAACCTACTGACTGCAGGCTTAAATTCACTACGCATGTGTCCACAACTCCACTGGAAAAATGTTAGGCTTCTGCAAACTGAAACAAATTGAAACTGTTGGACTTGATGATTTTAAACGTCTTTTCCAACAAAAATGATTCTATGAAAAATACTATTACATAAAATTGTTAGGATACTTTATAGCCATTTCACAGACTCAGTAATATTTACATCAGATTTGAATTGTGACACTGTATCTGAAAAGTATAAATTTTAAGAGGAGTTTCCTTACCAGCAACCCCAATCACCTGCAGCATGACAGAACCAAAATCTGTTGTCACAGTGCAGCTTTCAAAAGCGTTTAACTGAGCTCAAATGCTGCAGAAAGTCAATGTCGAGGCCTCTTTAGTCCTCTAGAGTTCCAAGAGTCAGGACAGATCTGAAACAGTCCAGTTGACACCTCTTTTCTAAGGGAAGGGTCCTACTGTAAAGAATATTATTCCCTGGCAGCCACCTGCTCTGTACCACTTCTTGTTCCTTTTCCCACCCCTCTGTGTCATTTAGCCCATACCCATCACGAAGCATCAGTGACACCAAATTAATAAATTCTCCTGTTGCTACAAAGCTGAACAGGGCTAGGTAAAAGATTAAATAGTTGGCTTTTTCATAACCTCACATCCAAGGAAATTTGCCAATGTCTCTTTATTTGCATATCTGGCAGACTGCCCCAGACAACTAATACATAAGCTACAGCATACAGGTGTATTAGTTTAGAGTTTGCCTTTAATCTAGAGGTGTCAATTTGCTTCTGTTTTAATTACATCCATCTTGATATGTTATTACAACCTCATGAAACTTCTTCATTATGTGAATGGCTATAAATACATACACATGACAAACAGTTGTTATAAATTTTCTGGTTCAGCAGTGGAGGCACAGTATCTTAGCCCACACATCATGTAAATTCAAAGTTTCAGTGCTCCTTCTTCTCCTTCCTTCTCTCCCCTCCCCTTTCCCTTCTCTTTTCTTTTATCCAATACCAAGATTTTTTTTTCCATATTTAACAGATCCTCTAAAATTCCTTCACTAGTAGCAGCATTCCGATACAAATACGATCAGCTTACAGAGCTGTTTCAGCACATGTGTGTCCTTCTGGGCTGCGCCTCTGTGAGAATGTCTGTTTGTCATTAGGCAAATATAAGGAGATTGCACTGAGGTCTTATAAACATGCAAAGATCCACTTTTGTAGCTACATAATTCATTGAGTTTTTCAACACACATTCTGAGGTTGAAAACTTGGCAAATCCATCCACCAGATGTATCTTTCTGATCCTAGAACTCATTAAAATTTACTTTTTTCCGTGCTTTTTTTTTTAAAGTCCAGCAGACTCAGCTGTTGAGCCACATTAATTGCATTTTTATTATTTTTTTCCATAGTTAAAATGACTAATGCTGGAAGACTCACTAGCTACAAGCACAATAGCCAGTCAGTAAAAATTACTAGGACTTTTAATCGTTCAGTAATATCCAAATCACATAAAATAAAGAGAGGCAATTTGGTCCCCTCAAAACAGACGGTTTTCATTTTCAGTATTTATTTTGAATTTTCTTTAGGGGAAGAAAAGAGAGGAGAAAAGACAGTTTCACACCAAAAGATTCCATTCAAAGTCAAAGTGCCCTTGACATGCATTAAAACCCGCAACACTAACAAAGCTACAACATAAATCGTCCCCAACAGCAGCACTTTTTCGCTTGCCTGCTTACCACACAGACTCCTCGGAGGTCAAAACTACTTTCGCTGCCTCCAGCCCTCTATCAGTGCCCGCTCGATGGATGTCATGCCCGGCCATTCAACGCATCTGGCCAGCTCTGGAGCAAGCTGGAAAGCACATGTTACCCAGCTCTTGCAACAGCGGCACCTCCCAGCTCCCTCCCTTGGGCCTTCTGGAAGCTGGAGACCAGATGCCAGTTTCTGGAGGAGCCTTGAAGGACACTTCATGGCACCCTCCAGAGACATACGGAGCAGAAGCCAAGATAAAGGTGACAAAAGTGGTTAGGAGCCAGGTGAACAAGAGAGCCTACAGCCCCCCAGTTGGACATCCCCATTTCATAGCAACAAGTCGAGTGCTTTGGCCACCTCTCCTCCATTCCCGTCATTCGTGTAAGAAAACTGAAGCAGATTCTCAGACTGAAAGGTCTCAGGTCACTTAGGACTTCCAGAGCGAAAATAAATAAAAATCAATGCCTTGAGCAATTATCACCATGTTTGTAACTCATCTAAGTCTCAGCAATAGGAAACAGTGTGCAAACAGCAAAACATGGGCTGTCAAAACTTGCCAGGAGGGAGAAGTTACACTGCTCGCATGTCGTACCCAGGGACATTGCCCTCCCATGCCCGAGAGCCACCTGCATGTGGTCCAGGAGAAGTCAGTGGCAACCACTTCTGGCTCATTGGTTCCACTTCACCAGCAAAGAAATTAAAACACCTTTATTATACCAGGAGGGTGAGCTGTCGGACGCTCCAGAGCAACCTGCAAGCTGTGTCACCCAGAGCCCCAAGGGTGGGTCACTGGGACATGGTAACCTGTACCCGTACGTAGGGAAAAAGGCGATGATGGCTTGCAGATTTTACTGACAGGTAAGGGGGTATCTGCACCAGATATTATCACTCTTACATACTCTCCACTAAAAAATTGTCCCTCTCTTAGTCAGCCGGTTATGGAGCAAGGCTTCTCACAAACTTTTAGGAATGTGGTTCTGGATCTGACCACTGTTTGACTGCATGGGAGTGTAAAACATGTTTTAAAGTTTGACACAATTCTGTTACAATTACTCTGCAACACAAGGAGTACCCCTCCAGAACTTCAGCGACCTACAAGCTAACCTAACCCAGAACCTCCTGGTGCGTACCTCTATCCACCTCTCCAACTGAGGTGTGCATTGTCATCCTGCAGCATCCACAAACCTGCCCAGATGGTTTCATTCAAATGACACCTAGCAGAGGACACAGCTCAAAGGCTGAAGATGTTTGCTTGTGTTCATGAGCTCATCCACCAAAGGACAAGCCCAGACTTGTGGATGGAGAAGACAGGTTGGCAGTGGTTTTATTTCCAAACCAGTAAGTCCCCTTTGCTACCAAGTAAAAGTACAAAAAGAGGCAATTTATAAAAATACTGATTCTAGAGGAGAAACAACTTCAACTTTGGGAAGCTGGCAAACACATGTGAGACAGATTAATGGGCAACGGCGACCATTTCTGCAGAGAACACCAAACCGATCTCCTGCATGGCTGTGCAGTAACTATTCCCATTTGGACTTGGGATATTAATCATATCAGTAAAATGTGCATCAGCCAGCATTACACAATCTAAAGTTCAGACAGCCAAGAACTGGGGCGCATCAGATATCAACACACCTCTGAACATCTCCTGCATCTTTGTCTCAGGATATTTTAAAACCAGTAGGACCAAGGTGCACACCCGTACATCATGCAACATGATCAAATTAAACCTGATAGGCAAAAACTCACAAACTGAAAAATATATGTGGTGCCAAGGAATAATCTGCTTCTTTTGCCAACTTTTATTCCACCACTCCTGCAGAGAGGAGGCCAGAACCAAAACTCCTTCCTGTAACACCTACCAGACTAAAGATTTACCCTTTTGGCTAAAACCTTCCCTCTCCACCACATGAGTGTGTGAACTTCAGCAGTAGTGTTGCCAAGATACAAGCAGAAAAATCTCAAGATATTAAGGTAACACACTATTTAAAGGCAAATAGTACAGCAGAGCCGAGCTGGGGATCTGACAAATTGCCACTGCACGTTCTGCTGTTACAGCAAAACAAATCCCTACCTGCATTAGCCATTTCTCGTTACTTGCAAAGTGGATTTTCATATCTATTCTACAACAAAGGAGTTTAGAGGACTATGATGTTCTGAAGTGGTCTTCACCATGGCTTGGCATCCAGTCAAAACGACAACAAACTGACTATACAAAAAACACACACAGCTGGTAATTTGTGGCGCATACCGAGCCAAACCCCAAGGAGAACAGAGATACTGAACTGATAAATCATAAGGATGATGTACAAGAACACAAAGAAACGTTGGAAGCAATTTCCCCTCGCAGAACCGAGGCGACGTTGCCTCAGTTCAAGTAAAGGGAAACGGAGAGTTAAACATTTCCACATTTCAGCCCGCAACTTCCTAACTCCATTACCTTTTTATTAATTGCATTTGAGACTTCACTAAACTTGAGCTTGGGCTATTTTTAAAACTTATCTGACTCAACTTACTGTTGCTCAGAACGAAGATTAAACTTCTAATTTAGCGGCAGATAATTACAAGGCTGCAGGTCAGACCCCCGGTGTAATGTGGTAGGGTCTTCCAGGCAAACTGAGAGAAACAGTCCTTAAAAAGAAAAAATAGTAGCAGAGATGGGGGGGAAACAGGGGGACATCTCATTGAGTGAAGAATCGTTCTGCCTTTCTCCCAGCTGAAGAGTTACCAGGTTTAACAACTTTTTAAGTGGGGACAGATTTTGCTGAGTATTCCCCCTCGGTACTGACGGCAGGGCTCTCACCAAGGAGCACTGACGTACATAGCGATGGATTGTACCTGAAACTTCCACTTTCGGTAACAACGTCCCCCTCTAGCTCTCAGTGTTCCCATCCAGTCCCTGATATTTCTCTATTGATCTCAGTGCTGTAACTCAATCTTTCAATTACTCAGCCCCTTGATGTCTTTCTGCTCATTTTTTTTTTTTTGCCCTTCCCTAGTGATCATTTTCCTTCCAAGTTCCTGATCGTTTCCCTTTATTTTATAAATCTGTTTCTTTACACTCCCTCATCCCAGCAGAGGCCTCAGATATTTAATGAGAAACGGCTTACTTTCTCACCCAAATAGCAGAAAAAAAAAAAAAAAAAAAGATGCCAAGATAAAGAAGGAGAAGGGTGTCTTTTGTCCTATTGATATGTGGCATAATTCCCACTAACGTTAACCTTAAAGAGGGGGGCCAGTGGAGACTACGTGAATCACATTTAGCTAAAGAACTTGTCCTTATAGTTTAAACTCTTCCTTCTTCAACTCAAGGCCATTGTGCCTCCTACTATCCCCTATTGGAATGCCAAAAATCCCCAACTTCATTACGCTGTTACCTTCAGGAGTTTAAAAGAATATTTATGCAACAATCACAATCCTCGGTCATTATCTGCCCAAAGAGATAGTTTCAGCTCTTCAACAGCTACTGGTCAGTGGGAATTGCGGGTGCCCTGCCTCCCAGAAAGGTATCAGTCTTTTAAAAGTAATTTTGAAGTATTTTAAAAGTATTCAGGTGCCCAAACGACAGTTACATAGGTGTCAAAAAACACCGAAGAGGTTCCTTTTGTGGAATATGCATCCTGCTGTTTTCAGTCCCACTTTCAGTTTGGGGTGCTGTTTTTTCAGGTCTGGTCGCTGAGGGTTTTCATCAAGAGATTCAGTTGCTCTGTCAAGGTTATCTCGAAATTTGATCTCAGGTCAATTTACTGTTTCCTCTAAATACACAGTGAAAATAATAAATGCAATGCTTCGTATGATACCCCAGTGTCACACAAAACCTAATGCCACTCACCATCCACAGATACCTTCATTTAGTTACTTCCTTCTTTTCTCTGCTGGTCTAAATCTGCAGACTTGCATGTGCAAACACAGACTGGGACAAACACCTAAGCATCTAAGCAGTCAATAAACACAAGAAGGGCCACCAAGATTTGCTGACAGCACTGAACAAACACCTGATGTTATGATGCTGCTGCGGTAAGGCACGAAGATCAAATTCCTTTTGAAATATGAAGGGATAGAGACAAGGCAGAACAAACTTGCTTGAAATCTCAGAGAATTTAAGTAAACAGGCTAATCAGCCCAGCTAAAAAGGCTGGTGAGAAAAGAATGATTTGTGGAGAAAAACCACACTGCAAGCCAGTCATTCTGGTGTCCAGCTCAAAGCTTCTGCTGTCACACAGCCAAGCTATTTCTATTTTCAGTGGGCCGTGCCTAGCGATGGGTATCACACAACAGTTATTAAAGCAAATTCCTGCATTCAGATGCATACACAGAGCTACACTGTCAGTGCATACAGACACACAACTGAGACCACAGTTCCTCCAAAACCTTCCTGTTACTTCCACATTTTGTTTGTCTAACAGTAGTGTCTCTATTTTAAAGCCCACATCAGCTGTTAAGCTTTACTCCATCTAGTCTCATTATCTGTCCGACATGTAAAACTGCCGTAGCTAACATCTGCCTAAACCACACAAACGCGGTGGAACAATTGCTTAAAAATTATTTACACTAGGTGGATGGAATCATCTGACATAGAATCTGAAGCTCATTAAACAGCTCCTTGACAAATATTTGTCAGCTTTTCTCATTTGTAATTAATTATATTGGGCTTTACCTGACGATAATTTAGCACGGTCTCAAAACAGACTAATGCCTCCATGCTGAACAGAAATCAGCTCAGCAAATGCATGGTGAGAAATCGTGCCAGTTTTATGAAACAAGGATCCCCATTTAAATGCAAGTCCCCCCTTCCCGCCCTGCACCACTTCTGTCTGCGCTTTATAAATATCTGCGTCCCATTTCAGGCTTGTCAGATCAACTGCCTGAGTTGAAGCTAAACAAACATCCGCAGAAAAAACTCATTACCTTACTCAGTGTTCAGAAAACCTGAAACCCACTGCTTACTCCATAGGGATGGTCAGAGCTGACTCAGGAAACATAAAGTACTTCCCAGGCTTTAAGCTATCTTAACATTCAGGTCAGATTTCATTTCTCATCACAGCAAACCATCTTCACCACAGCATGTCAACAGCCATGTCAGTCTCCTGCCCGGAGCCCTACACACCAGGGGGTAGGAGGGAGACAAACACCTCAGCAAAATCTCACCTCACCAGAGAGCTCCACAGAAACCTCCTCGCCACCACTGTCAGAGCGCTTCACAGAGAAAGTCACTGCAACGGCTTGAGAAATGCCCCTTCCCTGTCAAAGCGGTGTCTAAAATGCCCACCTGGGTTTGGAGAACCACGTGCTATCACTGTCGCTAACAAACACACTGGCAGTGCAGCGCAGGCTACACCAAGCTGGGGAGAGAGGTCAGCTTGACAAGACACCGATCACACCAACGTGGGTACTGAACGTCTCCACCTTTCTCTTTTTACAGGCTGGAAGATTTTGGGAGGTCAGGGAAGTGATATGTAAGTAACTGTTCTGGAGTAAACCGCAGAGCTTGCTGCTGTTAGTACCAGCAAGGCTACTCACGGGAGGAGCTGGTGAATCAAGTCAAACTGTAGGACCACATCTCAGCGCTTAACTACAGAATAAGTAATAGTTTCTGAAGGTCAAAGCTCCAGCATGCTCCCCAGTGCAGGGGACAGGCCTACACTGCACATCGCTACACCAGAGTCTAGCAAGGCCAGGTGAGGATCAGTCTGGCCACAGCTGCAATGACACTGGATTTGCTCGACTGTCACTCCAAGGAAAGAAAAAAAAAAAATCAACAATGAGAACCCACTGTCTTCGTTCAACTCCCTGTTCCCCTCTATTCCCCAGGCAAACACTAGCAAGATCAAGGTACGGGCTGCCACAAACCCAGAGACAGATAACTAGAAGCAGATGGCCTCTATTTCTACACCAAACAATTTACACTTGAGAAGCATGAGAAGGCTACCGATATCTGGACAGAAAAGCAGCTCCGAGAGTGGGAGCTGGTTAAAAAGATAGTTTTGCTTCAAGGGATGGGAACTTTTATCAACATAACCATAACAGACACAGATGACTCCTACTGAAGCCACAGCAGCCATGGGATACGTGCTCTTCTTGTGCAGCACCTGCATCCCCTTACCATCTATGAGCTTCACACAACCTGGTACTTTTTGCACAGTTTGGGCTTTTTCAATCACCCCAACAAAAAGCATTTGGTAAAGGACAGGCAAAACAAAGCTACATGGAAATTCTTGTTCTTGTTTGAAACTTTATATACAGCATTCATAAGAAGATTCAGGGGTGGCACCTCACATCCACCCAACTCACACACCTACTGCTGCAAAGATGTCCTCGTGAGCAGAGAGCTCAGCCTCGTCCCTCCATGGCGGCTGTCCCCTCCTGTGCGAGCCACCACCTGCCTGCTTCCCCTCTTCTGGACCACAGGTTTAGATCTTCCAGCACCAAGTATGTTCTGTACTTTGGTCCTCACATCAAGCAGACAAAACACCCTCTGTCTCTGCACACTTTCAGCTGTGCTAAGCCTGAGAAAAGGCTGAAGTTCAAGCACAAAGCCTGGGCTGGGGCAGTCTTGTCACATGCTGGGCACAAGTGTCTTCTGGAACCTGGGGAAAAACCTCCATGGCCTCCAACGAGCCAGGGGCAGACCCATAGCACGAGATATAAAAATACCAGCACACCTCTACATGGCACCCAAGGCTTCTTGTCTCAAGTCAAGCACATTAACACCTGAACATCTCACCAAGGCTGAGATATGTCACTCTACCAGCCACTCACAATCTCCTCACCAACACTTAAATCACAATAAAAACTTCAGGCTGCTACACGCAACATACGCAGTAATTCCTGCCACATTGGGCTTCTGCCTTAGACACCTTCATCTCCCTCTGATCCTCAGAAACAACTTTCTCAACATACATACCGAGCTGCAGGAAAAAGCACCTAACAATGATTTTGTGACATTATTTCTCAACGCAGCATGAAATCGTTAGGTCAAAATGTGCCACCTATCACATGAACATTAAAAGTATGTCAAGTCTCAGTGTGCGAGCTATTGTTTTATCTGAATGTGATATTAGCTGGCAGAACTGGGTAATGTTTCTGCGCTCCTTTTTAGCGATATAGGATTACGACAGGATGCAAGTAGTAGCCATTCTTGGCTTCGCAAAGAGAAAAGAGTACAGCAGTTATTTTCATTTCAAGTGAAAAATAAACAAATAAGAAGCAAAACAGAATCAAGACATTTTCTAAAACGCCCTACCAAGTCCTCACCATAAAACTTGCTCTTCACTTCCCCTCCAAAAAGGACTACGGCCAAATTCTCAAGTCCATACTCCCATAAAACCCCTAATGACACAAACTGGGGCTTTGTTTGAGGAAGAACAGAATTTTGTCCGAAACAGAAGCATTCAAACCTCACTCTTGCCGACCAACACGTATTCACACTCCTCCTCTCTCTGGCTGGAGCAGGGCACTTGTGGATGGGCTCACCAGGTGAGAAATGGTGGTAAAATTGACTCTCGTCATTACCTCAGCATTTCCTCGTTATTGCTTACACCAGTCTTAACACCAACCATGTGGAGGTTTGTTGGAGTGAACAAATCCTCCCTTCAATTACACCAGAGTAAGTTCTCTCGGAGACGTCAGTCTGGACGGATACAGGTATAACCAAGGAGAAAAATTTGGCTCCAAATCAAAAAAAAAAAGAATGAAACAAAACCCAAAAAAACCCTGAAAATGCCACTAAGTATTCCTGGCTAAATATTTAAACAGCTTAAGAGCTACAGAGATTTTTTTTGTTAAACAATCAGCTTCATCTCTGCATTTATTTTGACAGTTCATAATCATTCCAGTTGTGACTCCAGTGCACGTAAACCCAAATAAATCTGCTTTTCACCACGGCAAACTTCTCCGGAGCAGAAGTTATAAACAACAAAAGCCCTTCAAACAAACAGGCCAGAGCTCCCCTTGTACATCCACATCCCCACCACGACCCTGGCTGGGCTGACAGCGGTTCCACGGTCGTGGGAGGGTGCTGGGGACACGGAGGGGGCCGAGGCGGGGGCGGGCGGAGGGAGGCACCGCCCGGGAAGCCCCCCATGGCGGGGGGCTCCACCTGCCCCGGCCTCGGAGTACCCGCACCCCTTCATTCAGCATTTTGGGGAGGGGACACACACAACGACTAGTGCCCCCCGTGGAGCGGGAGGCCGCGCACCGCGGGGCCCACTCGTGACAAGGCGGTGGGGAGCGCGGCAGGACGGGCGCCCCCCACCCATCAGCAGCACCACCAGCGATCGGCGAGAGGGAGAGAGAAGAAACACACACACTCCCCCTCACCCACCACCCCCCCGCACACCCCGCGGACACGAGTGGGCGGCCCCGCCGGGACACCGCGGTGCGAGAAAAGTTTGATCCGTGGGAGGGGAGGGGAAGCGCCGCGGGGGGAACGCGCACAACTCCCCGCTGCCCTGCCCGGGGTGCGGGGGCTCACCCCGGTCCCCCCCGCCGCCGCCGCCGTGCCGGAGCTCCCCCCCCACCCCGCCGGCGCGCCGCGCTGCAGGTGTCGGCGGCAGGAAGGGAGAAGGGAGGGGAGCGGGGCACCCCGGGGACGGGGAAGGGGCGGCGGGACCGCCCCCGCGGGCACCGACCCGGGGAGGCGGGTAAGGAGCTGGGGGTGCGGGGTTGGTGGTGGTAGGAGGGGGTGTCCGAGTCGGCGCTGCGGGGCTCCCCCCGCCGCTGCCCCCACACAATGAGGCGCACACAAAGCGCCGCCGCTCCTACCTCCAGCGCCTCGAAAGTGACGAAGCTGGACATCGCGAAACCGTCGATAATGTCCTCTTCGGCCGAGGAGGACTCCCGCCGCTTCCTCCGGGGGGGCCGCGGCCGGGACGGCGGCGGGGGCCCATTGTCTTCCTTCTCCGAGCCCGAGGAGGAGAGCGCCGCGGCGGCCCCGGGGCCGGCAGCCCCGCCGGCGGCAGAGCCGCGCCGCCCGCCTTTGGCTCGCCGCTCCCGGTCGCGCTGGGACCGCGATCGCCGCTTCTTCCGAAGCCCGTTGCATCGCGCCGGGCCATCCATGTCTCTCGCCGGCTCTCCCTCTCGCTCTCGTCCCCCCCCGCCCCACCGCAGCCACAAATCCGGCTCCCCCGGCGGAATAACGGGGGAGGGAGGGAGGGAGAGAGGGAAGGAGAAAGGGAGGGAGGAGAGGACAGCAAGGGGGTGGGGGGGGGATGAAAGAATCCGAGTGCGGTTCCACCACCACCAGCAGCAAGCACCAAATGTAAGAGATTCCTATAAGCGAGCCAAGGAAAGTAATGGCTGATCTCAGGTCGCCTTTGTAAAAAAAAAAAAAAAAAAAAAAAGGCGAGAGCGAGAGAAAGAGAGAAAAAAAAAAAAAAAGCCTCACCAAGCAGGCAATAAATCAGAATAGCGGAATGCTTTGATCAAGGGGCTGGGAGGGCGAGGATCTCCGAAAGAGAGGAGAAAAAGCAGAAAAGAAGGGGGGAAAAATAAAGAAAGAAGGAGAGAGACCCGCTGGAAGGAGGGAGCTGAGAGTATTTCCTTGCACAAAATTTATTTTCTTTCTTCCTTTCCTCCCCAACTAAAAGAAGTTCCAGGGGAAAAAAAAATATATATATGTATAGATGTATGGAGCTCTCTTTCTCTCTGCGTGTGTGTGTGTGTGTGCAGGGAAGGGTGCAGCCTTCCCCTCCCCACGAACACGCACTCCTCTCCCCCTCCTCCTTTATCTCCCTGGATCAAACACAATAATAATAATAACGATGCATCCAGATGCAATTTTCTCAGGCACCGACCAGGGATGGACTCCGGAGTGGAGATCGGATCCCAGCCCGGCCCCTCCAAAAACAAAACCAAACAATAAAAGAGAAAAAAAAAAAAAAAAAGAAAAAAAATGAAAAAAAAAAAGCCCCAAAACACGCCCACCCACCCCAGCTATTAATACGGATCAATCATGGCAAATTCATCGGATTAATTGTGGCGAGGAGAGGGGTGCTGGTGGTGGTGACAATAGATCCGAGCGGAGAGGAGGCTGCCCCCCTCCCCAAAACCGGCAACAACAATAATAATAATAAAAAAGACAGAGGTGGTGCCGAGGCTCGAACACGCTCCAGCGGGGACGGCACCGCTCGGTGCTTTCTGCTCCTGCCGCTGCCTCCCTCGCCCCTCTCCCCCACGGCGGGGCAGGCGGGCGCAGCGGCCGGGCCCCCCCGGCCTGGCGCACGGCAGCCGCCGAGCCCCCGCGGCCGCGCAGCCGGCGCGGGGCGGATGGCGGTGCTGGCCCCCAGCGGCCGCCCGGCCCCCAGCGGCTGCCCGGCCCCGCGCCCGCGCCGGTCACGTGGCTGCTGCCACCGCCCCGCCCGCTCCCCGCTCGGCACCGCGTGAAATGCGGCGCCCCGGCCGCGCGAAATAAGTTGCGGGCATGCGCGCAGGGCCTGCGCACTCGGCGGCGGGCGGCCCGCGCTACCCCCCGCCCGCCTCAGCCCCGCTCCCCGACTCCCGCCCCCTGCCTTCCACAGTCCTCGCCTGCCTCACGCCCACGTCCCCCGCAGCCTCCCGTCCTCATCCCGTCAACTTTCTCTTCGGTTTTGGCCGTCCCGTCTTCCTCAGTCCCTGCTCTGCCCCTCATGCCCAGCCCTTCTCCTCCTGCCCTGTCTCCTTACCTTACGGCCTGCTCCCTGTGGGCTCAGAGCTACCTCAGGTGGTCGTCCCTCACGGCCTCAGCTGCTCCTGGGTACTGCGCCTGCCCCTGCTCAGCCTTGTGCATCCAGGGCTGCCTTCTGCCCAGGGACGTGGTGGGCTGTCACCCTCCTGCTGTTGCTTCACAACAGGAACCCCACACACCTTTGCCTCGTGAAACTGGCTGTGGCCACTGCCAGGGCAACAGCCCAAGACAGCTGCCACCCCACAGGTGGTGGGTCTGCAGGCAAAACGAGGGCTTCCCACAGCCACAGGCTGCTCAGATGGGGTTTGGCCACCTGAAGCTCATCTGTCATTCACTCTGCCTTTCCCATGTGGTGTGTGGCCATTTGCCTTCCTTGCCCTCAGCTTTCTTGTCTCCCCTCTTCAGGTTTCTCCCTGCAGTTGTGTGGAAGGGCCCTATTAGGGCATATTGCGCATGTCACCTCAGGACACAAAAGGACTGTGGAACTAACAACTTATTATGGTCACTCTTCTCACCTGGTGCTTCTGCCTTCTGCCCTGGGGGACTGCCTGAGGGAACAGGCACAGAAGGAGAAGGATGTGTGGAGCTGTTCAGTTTGACTTCAGGGGGAAAGCTTTAGTAGCAGAGACCTGGGAGGATTAGATTTGCTAGGAAAACAAAACAATGGTGGAGGAGCAAGGAATAAGGAGGGGAAGAGAACCAAACCTGTGGAGTCTTCATGTTCAGGATGGAGAAGAGGGGCTCTGGAAGCACCACATTGGTTTCCCTCTGTCTACCAGATGATCAGGCTATTACATAGTTTGAAATATATTGGGGGAGATTAGGGGAGAAAAAAAAAGAGAAAGGGAAACCATTTAATACTCATCTGTAGAAGAACCTTGGGTCTTGGAGTACACAGTCCTGCCTCTTGCTGCCTGCTGTAGCTGCTGATCATTTCTCCATCAAGACACCAAGAAAGGCCACAGCAAGTGGAACGAACACATGCTGACAGCGTCAGTGTATTTTTCCAGTAGTCTCCCTCTAGGCTGCTCTGACTCTCAGGGGATGATGCTCTGCTTGATTGTATAATACATTGTTTACTCTGTACCCTAACACTTAGACTACTGATCAAGTAATATTCTTAATATATTTTCTATGAGTATTAAGTGATTATGTGAAACACTGGGAATCAGATACACCTTCTCTTTCCAGAAGGCAAATGACAGCCTTGCCACCTCTCTCCACACCACATCTCCTGGACGGCACACAGTGATTTTTCAGCTGGTGTGTATGGGTGCGAACCAGAAGAGGAGGAAGCACAAAGCTGTCGGTAACCTGATAGTGTGAGAGCACGTACCTTACAGAAGGCCACACTGCTCATTGCAGAGGCACATGGCTAGTTTTTAAACATTCTCAAATATCGAGCTAGAGAACATCACCTCCTAGATCTGACCTTAGATCTCCCTATTCAGATTCTTTTCTGTCTTGCTTTGGGTTTTTCTGTCTCGCTTGTAGCTGCCTGCCAGATCTATATACTGTGGCTATACAGAAGAAGCTGCACAGGTATTGTTGAAGTGAAACAATTTGTGCATACAGGCAAGCTTAAATATTACAAGGTCTCTGTCTTCTGAGAAATATTAAGCTATACTGTATCAAACAACTGTTACCTGTTGGGTTTTTTGGAAAATAACTATGTAATTTTCAGGGCAATGTAATTGATTATGGTTTCCTGCACATCCATCACCATTAAAGTGACTAAAGAGTCCTGTAGTCGGATACGTTTCTGCAGACATTCATTGCATGGCTGAAAGTCTGCTCGGTCTGTTTTCTTCTTGAATGCACGTATGTGGAAAACAGAAAAGGTATGTGATTTATTTTACATTCTTTGTAGAAACAAATCCCTAGATTTGCATGTCTCCTGGAAAAGTAAGATTAAAAACCATCCATCTAACTCATCCTCCATTGCAAAACATTTTTCTTCTGGGTAATATTTATATCAAGCATTAGAAATCACTGGTCACCTTCTCGGGCACAATACAGGCAAATTATCCTTTTTCCAGGTCTGATACAGCAGGAGCATTTCCACCAACCTTAAATGATTTGGGAGGGAGGGCAGGTAGACCTTACTGCTACACAAAACCTCAGACAGTTACTCAGGAAGTTCTGTCCAGTGTGTTCCTGCCTGCAGCTGAGTATTTCAAGTCATCTTACCAGGAAGGATACCACAGACCTCCATGCACATTTGTTGTTAGGCTGCCTGTCAGCTTTTCCTCTAGAAATACATCTTGCCTGGCATCTGGTGTGAGAAAATAGCGTGCTTTTTTTGCCTTTTTTTTTTTTTTTTTCGTTACAGGCACTAATATGCTCTAGTACCTTGCTGAGTCACTGTTTTTGAGGTTAACGATTAGTGAACTCAACTGGATACTCTTAGTTATTAACACCCACAGAAAGGGTACTTCTTGAACATGTCCTAACAGACCTATAATCTTCTGATTTGAGAGAATTAACAGAAGCTTTCCATTCCTAAGTAATGAAGAGAGAAAGGTTAACACAGACCAAAAGCAACAATTGCAATTTCCATGTCACCAGTAGGCATTGGAGCAAAATAAACTTTGCAACTGTAAAAACACTAAAAGGGATTTTCTTAGGACTAGCCCCTGGCATAACTATCTAAAAATAATATTTTGAAATATCTTGAAAATCAGGAGGCAATTCATTGCTTGAGGAAACGGCAAGAACCTTGCTTCCAGCAAGAGTTATTTGCACTGTGTTTTGGCATTAAGCTTTAAAGCTGGAATTTTTAAGACTTCAGTCCGCATAAGATGCTCAGCAGAGGCAAATGTGTCTTTCTGTGGTTAGCATCTTTTTCGGAGATGGGTCATTTAAAATAGCAGAATGTCTGTCTTGCAGACCATTATTTTTATTTTGGGAGGAGTTTGGTCTGGGAATGCAAAAAACGAGAGAAATGGGAAAAAGAGCATCTTTGTTATTGTTTCAACCCGGCTCGTACAGTGAATTTATAAGAATAGCAAATAATGAGAATGAAAATTCTAATACAAAATAAAAGCCAGGGCAATTGTGTGGATGGCAGAGGAATTTAAAACAGTTCAATAAAACTAAAACAATTTTCTCCAAATTGCATTGCTTATACAAATTGTATTGCTTATCAGAGAAGATTGTCTAGCTTCATAGCTAAGAGCTGGACTGGATGTTTTAAAAGGTATTTTCCTAGAAGGTGCTTTGAAACAGAAACAGTTAAGGAAGAAGGAGCGCCCAAAGTGAACCAACAAGGAAAAACAGAAACCCATGAGGTTTTGGATTCTGCTAGTTCCTTGGGGTTTGTTAATAAACACTCTAGTGGAAGGTGACTAAACCTCTGCCTCTAATTGCCTCAGGTTCCTTATCCCACAGCATGAGCATGGGTGAATGGCAGCGTTCGCAAATACAGGGAGTAAAGCAGATGTCACTGGGTTTCAGGAAGCTTCATTTGAAAACATGATTCAAAGTTATGTGGACAGAACAAATGCTGTCTCGATTGTGGAACTGTAAAGCATGGTGATAAATGGCAATATCAGAGTTTGTGTCATTGTGGATGGAGGATCCTGGAAGGTTTGATGCTGCAATCCCATTTTACTGAATATCTAATCTAAAATATCAAATAAATAGTACACTAATGAAATTTGGAGACTGCATTAGATGTGGAAGAATCACAAATATTCGTGTTGGTGGAGGAACAAATATAAGGGACACCAAGAACAAGATTTACCAAAAAAAGAGAGGAGTAAAAGGTAATGCATTATGTCTGCTGGGGAAGCAAAGCACAAACTGCAAATATTATTACAGTTCTTCAGTTAGCATCGTAAAAAGTTAACTGATCTTCTAGGGTGAAATTCTGCCCTCAATTACATGTAAATGAGAAAACTACTATTGACTTCAGGAAATTCAGCATTTAGTGCTCAGCTGTTTTTTCATTTTGAGTATGGGATTTTCAAATGTGGCTGAGAGATTTAGAAGCACATACCTGCCCTTTGGTCCCTTTGAAAATAGTTCACAAAAGCATATTGCTAAATAGGTAGCATACGTATCTGCCCTGAAAACTGGTCAGCTTTTATTACCAGAAAAGACCAACTGTTTATATTTCAGTCATGCCGAGTTCAGATTGCACTATTACGTGCTATGCCAATTCTACTGGTATGTCACAGCGATCCAATCGATTTAAATTTTCCCTTCTCTCCCACCTTCACCAAAAAGCACGTGAAAGAAACACAAGAATGTGTTTTTCCAGCATTTTAAATCAATGTTTAAGACAAACTATATATTAGCCCAACACAGGTTATGATATACGAAAAACTATGTGAAATTTAATAGCCCGGGTTATCCAAGAGGTCAGACTACCTGATCCTGGTCCTTTCTGGCCTTTAACTCTGTGAATAAATTAGAAACCTGATCTCTCAAAGTTTTAATTTCAGAGCAGTCTTTGTAAATGGGAGTGGAGTGGAATTCCTAATAAATTACATCCTCCTCCAACATTCATTTTTCTCCCTGAGAAAGGGTTTCTTTTAAAAAACAGTGTTTAGTTCCATGTCTTCTAAATTACAAAAAATTTATATCTCTTTATGTCTTACACTGTACTGTGTGCCAGCACAGCAATTATTAAAGCATTTTTATTGATATTACACAGCTCTCTATGAAATGTGAATTAAATTTATCATGAAAATTGATTTTTAATGACAGCTCAGGTTTACATTTCTGAAGTTCATACCTTTCCACTATTTTTTTGTTGACACCAGAGTAGGGCAGCTACAATATCTTTATTTGTCAGAAATAGATTAGGAGACATCCTGTAGTTTACTCACATTTGTTGGTGTAATTCTAGTGATGAAAACAATAGCATTTTCTATTGAAGTTAATCTGCAGAGAGCAGAATTGGGCTAAGTGGTCCAAATCTTCACACCCAGGTACCTGGAGTTCCTACATCTGCACTTGGGCACTTAGGGGAGTGCCTTGATTCTTAAAGCTGTTGAATGTGCTCAGCTTTCAGTTTGGTTTTATAAGGATTAAGGGACACCACAACCCTGGAATCAATTTGTCATCCTCTGCCTCTTTTTCCCCATATATTATCTTTCCTTATTACTAACAAACTGCTGGAGGTAACTTTTGGCTTAGCAGACTGAACATGACACTGGGTACTAAAGCAGTTAACAGTGCAGGGAATTCTGCTTTTTAATCTACCTATTTTTTCAGCTGCTGCAGATGAAAGAGGCGGGAGAATTTTCTGGGCTTGCTGTTTAACATATTGGAATAATATGCTTTTATGAAAAACAGTAATCTGACATGGAACATGCAGGAGCAGAGTCTGGTCTTACAGCACAACTAGATCTCCTCTGGCCTTAAGTAGACTGAGGACACAAAGGTACAACGTGAAGTCAAATGCAATTATTGACCACTCCAAACAGTATTACACCAACTCAGCATCAAGCGTGCTTAGTGTTCAGGTAGCTTTCAGAAGGAAATTAGATCCGTATTAGTGTAAGCTACTGTGGATAAAACCTCGAGCTCGGCAAAAATGTCACTTTTGCTTCTCCAAAATAGCTGTATTTCTGTAAGACACATCTGTGCAGGAGCTGGGGGGAGGCTTGGGTTGTTTTTCATTGGCTGATGGGGGAAGGATTATTGGTTGCTGTTAAAAATGATCTCAAGCAAACTTTTACAAGGTCTTCTGTGACTAATAAAACCTGAGTCTTTGAAATGTACTACAGCCCAAGTTGTTGTTAAGAGATAATTCTCTTCGATCCAGATGCTTCCATCTGAAGTTCAGTGCAGAGAAAAGAAAAAGAGAGAAGGAAAATTGATGGAAAGCCCCTGAAAGCAGAGGAGGAAGAAGTCTGCAGCTTCTCTCCATTTAACACTTCATGCACTGAACTTGGGAAGTAGCTTAAAAGTTCCTGTGCAGAGTACAGCATGGTGGGGACTGGGAAAGACCCCTGCCCAGTGTGCTTACCTGTGAAGAGATCTGGGAAGGGAATAGTCCTTTCCAGGCTGGGTAGGGTACCGACACATCAGGATTTCATCTGATAGGTGATAGTAGGTAAGGTGGGGTTATCTTGCTTGTAGTATAATCTCTGTAACAGTGAATCCATGATCACGTATCTGTGAAAGTGCCTAGGAAGAGCTTCTCTTTACATGAGTGCCCTGAGATTCAGGCAAAGGATTTTGATCATCCTCAGCAGGTTTGCCGTATTCTGTAGATGTAAAGGGTAGTAAAATCCTTCCCTCTGTGATTTGTATTGTATATTTCCAGCCATTTTTCACCTCTTCCTGCACTCAGACCCAAGGGCCTGCTCATGAGCAAATGAGTGAGATAAAGCGTGGAGGCATTTTCTCACAGTCCTGCAAGATGCAGTAGAGCTGCTGCTTCTACAGTGATGCGTCATCGTCTCCTTCATGTCTTTAGAATATTCCCTCCAGAGTGGAATGAACATATTTTCCTGGCCACCCATCTCTTGGGTGTTTATTTCATTTCTAGCCGATCCTTCCCCCTTTTTACCTGTGCCCTCTTGCATCTTGTTCCTGATCCCTGGACTTCACATTTTTGTCTGGAGAGATGGAGACTTCAGCCATCTCTGGAAAAGCAAGTTTGTTTGTGAACAGTAAATCATGACTGGCAGCCTTGTTTCATGGGACACACAATCCTTCTAAATACTAGTGTTAGCTGGAAATCTAAGGTGCCTTTAAAAATCCCAACCTACGTATCCGATATATTCTGCAGATGGTATACAAGCAACCCCAGTATTTACAGAACTTTGCCGATATGTCTCGCTTACCTTTTTACTTGCCCCAATCATCTAAAATATCCCATCAGCACTGTACATATTTTGTTCTGAGAAGGCAATCCCTTTTAATTTTTCATGAATTCAAAAAAGCACCAAGCTCCTCGAACAAAAAATAAAAATAATAATGAGGCAGACACAAGCAGTATAAATCAATATAGCACTATTGATGTCAACAGAGCTATGCAAATATATACTAGCTGAGGATGACACATAAAATCAAGCACTAACTTTATAAAGAAAAAGATAGAAACAGCAGCAATATTAAATACACTTTTCAGCTATGCTTAAAATGGATTGTGGAATAAGTCATCGTTGTAATACGTAATTTGAGAGGGCTGTGAATTCTTCTGTGAACATGTTGCTTCAGGAGATGAAGAAATATCAAAGCACAGCCTTGCAAGTAACATTCCCCCCTGATATTAACAATAAAACTGTAACACTGCTTGGCTTTAAATAACAATTCTAACCAGTTTTTGCAGGTTGTTGTCAATTCTGCTCTGCCCCAAAGAGTCAGGGTTGCAACAGTGCCGGAACAAATGCCATTGCAGGCAAGCGACTTGTGTCAGCATTGGTCAGCTCGGAGTTTTACTAAAAACATCATTATTACAGAAATAATTTCTGCCTGTAATGACCGTTATGATCGTACTGCAGGCAAAGTTCCCAGTGAGGTTCTGGGTCTGCTTGGATAAAGCCCCTAAAGGCTAAATAAGAAACATACCAATATCATTAGTGACTGTGCTACTCTTTTTAGCAGAAGCTGTTGGTCTCGCACAAAGCTATGGTGGTGACAGAACGATGTATCTTTTGGTTAAGCTGCCAGTCCAATGCTGGTTACATGCACAAGACTTGCCATATGCGTGAAGACCCTTTGTGAGCTGATGAGCTCCTCCTGACTCTGAGGTTCCCTACTGTCAAATCTGACCACAGAAACGGGTAGTGGGTAAACAAAGCTAAGAAAAAAAATAATTACTTAATAAATCAACAACTTAGCAATTAATGCATCCACCTACTCCATAAGTTCTTCATGTAGCAAACTTGTATGAGTTAAATATTCACCTAGTATTTATTTCACAGAATGGGATTATTCCTTGCACACATTAGCTGAGACAATTACCGAAACACCAAGATCAGATTAGCTACTATATCTTGAAAAGAACAAAAAAAAGAAAAGAAATCATTGCTGCAACAAAGTGCAGAAGTGTTAAAAGGCTCAAAAGGTTGTTCAACTAGTAGACAATTTTAAGTAAAGCGAATAAAACATGGCCACTTCATTATTTATTCATGAGAAAAGGCTGAGTTCAGACACTGCATTTCAGTAGAGAAGCTGGTCTATAATATCCTGTCTTTTGTTCATCATTTCCATGATGTCCATACACATCTTGCTTATGTAGCAATTCTTTTAGTGCACTGAGGACCAACACAGAGAAGTCAAAGAAGAATTCCCCACCTTTTTAATAGGCTTTATATCTGATCTCGATCACCCTCTTTCCAGTTCTGGGATGGAGCCCTGCAGAGTGCAGGAACCTCATGCTGACAGTGCTCAGTGCTTTCCAGGGAATAACCTCTCCCTCTTTTCACTGAATCCTTATTAAAAGCCTGGGTCTGCTCCTCCTGAATTCAACTGCAAGATTCCCTTTGCCTTTAATTTGTAACAGGACTGTAGGATCCAGATCAAGAGCCATGTCAGGAGATTCGTGATCCATTTTCTGACTCTGGTTCTGACGCACATTGTGAATAGTGGTGTGCAAATTACTCCAGTCATTTTTTTTCTTCACTCAGACCATCCATGGAAATGGGGATGGAATTAATTTCCCTGTTTGCAAAGTGCCTCGATACCGCTCACAACAGCAGTCGTGAGCCCAGGCTGCTGTGGTCTGAGGACATACTGCCTCAGGCACTAAATGCTACAGTGAGCTGAGGTTTCCAAAGTCAGCTAGAGAATTTGGATACAAATTACGGAAATTTTAATAGGCATCCAGATAGCCCAAGCAAGTTTAAAACATCATCTTTAAGCTTCACTAGACATAATCACTCCGGCTTTTTGCTCCAGTCATTTTCTCCTGCATATCCAGTTAGTCATTATTTCTTTGTATCCTTCCTGCCTCTTTCCAGGCAGAGACCTTCTAGCCATAAAACTTCCAGGAGTGTAACCTACAGTCAAATGAGGCAAACCACCAAATAATTAGATAAATAAGCAGCATCAGGGTCCATTGAAGGAAGAGTTTGGTTAGGCAGAAGCTGTTTTATGATTTTACTGATCTGATGCACCTTATTTGCATCTTCTCCTTTTCCTGTCAGAGTGTTCTTGCCATTTAAAATTTAATCTCTTGATTTGACATTTTCTCCTGTTCTCCATGCCACTTGCTATAATTACAGTTCTTCCACTTTCCAATGCAGCTTTTAAACACATTATTATTTACATTTTTTTAAAAGCCTTTTTTTCCCCAGACTGAAATTTATTTGTAATTTCTCAGGAAAAATAGTTAAGAGTAGGCCAGCTATAGTACTACGGGGATAGCCGAGCATAGCCAAGACTTTCCCCTTGGCACTGTGGCACCTCTGCAGCCACTCCTACAATCCTGTTTGTTATACACGTTGAGCAAATAAACACTGTTCTGTGGGAGAGGCTATATTTTAACCCTTATTTGAATCATTTCTATAGATTTTTTTTTTTTTAAAAAGTATGCAGTGATGCAGTGAGGCTTTCAAAGAACAACCTCCCCACACTGTGGGTGGTAATACAAAACATCTTGCATTCATACTGCTCCTCATTCCCCCATCCTTTCTCAATATAGCCTTTTACACCACACAGAAAATTATGATAGTGGGTTGATCAAGGACCAGCTTTCAAAGGTCCCTTTCACAGAGCTGCATCCCAGCCCTGTGGCAGTCCTCCCAGCTTTGTTATAAACTGATGGCTGGTGCTACACACACTGAATTTCTCTGGGAATGCCACACCAAGCCAGAGTCTGGAAATGCTAGACACGCTTCAAGTAGTAAATACCTTTTCTGAACATCTTAACTTAATAGGGCTTTATTATTTCAGCCAACTGTAAAATCAGAACATGACTCGCTAGCCTGACAGTGTTATCTTGTCAAGATCCCAATTTGTTGACCGTTGGAGGAGTTTTTTTTCTTGTTGTTTTCTATTTGCTTTCGGTTTACCCTCAATTCTCTTTTCATTTCCCTTTGTATTGATTTTGCAATTTTCCTTTCTACTTTTCACGTTTCACACACTTAGATTTCAGTGATTTCTCTTCTTTTCTTCTTGCGTTGGTATTTAATACATGCGCGCTTAAACACATGGAGTCTCGATATCTTACCAGCTTCATAGAACTCCCACCAAAACTTTTCTTTTTTGTTTTCGCTTGGGTCACACTAATGGTATTCTGTCAGCTGAGTGTTGGGACCTCCTTTCAACTAAATAAATGAAAACAGGAAAATAGAGTACAGGGGTTCCTTTGATGATAACTCTGGTCTTAGAGCAAGTTTACAGGCTTAGAGATTACAGACATATTTACAGCATTGCTGAACAAATGTTAGGATTTTAGCAGAAAACCTTATTCCCTTATTTATTATTAACATTAATATAAAGGGAAGGGCAGGAGTGTGAAATATGATTGTCACTGGACTTGGTATTTCCAATGGATGCAATATTCATGAGTACAGCTCAAAAAAGAGAGGGTGCAACTGTCTTCAGGCCTCGGGTTTAACCCAGAGCAGCTGGGCAATGCTGCTTACACAGGCCTTTCTACATAACAGGCTACGAGCTGCTCTCCAGACACTTTGCAAGGAACCTTGGCTTCAGGGACAGCATTTCCATGACCGTGGGACTCTTTGCCCACCCTCCTGTGCTCTCTCTCGCCCTTAGCCACCAGCATAAATTGCAGCTGGGAAGGGAAGGCATTATGGCTCTGCTGTATAGTGCCTCCCAACAGTCTAAATGGCATTTGTGGTTCTCCTCCAGTCCACCTTGTACACAGAGCCATAGCTAGAGAGGAAAAAACATACCTCCTCCTCCTGCTGATATTGCATTTAAGAAGCTGTTATATGCTGCATGGTATGTAGTACCAACCATCTAAAAATTAGGTTATGGTAAAAGCAAATGTACATCTGTTTAACTTTACTGCCATGAGCAGTCCTATTTGAATCTATATGATTAATCAGAAGCAAAATTTTAAGCATATGAATAGGCATGGACAGGACCAGGACATTACAGCTCACTGCAGTGATCTCCATCAGAAGAATCACAGAGCACACACTTGCTGAGCCCGAAAGGTTGTGACTGGCCAATGTATTTCTTATATTGCCATGACTTCAGGAGCAGCATGAGTTCTTATCCAGTGTGGTTTTGATCCTTTTATAATCTTAATTTGATGCTTTTGTTAAACAGCTTAATTTAGTCATTCTGATATTTTTAACTGAAAAAAGAAGCATCAAATTTCGATGAGCTCTTGGCTTTCTAGAGTAGGATAAGATCTACTAATCTAATCTTTGTTGTCGAACAGTATTTCTAGAGTGTCAGCAGCTGAAGACATGTGGCTGTTCAGTAATCTCAGCTTTTAAATAATAATTTAAAAAGACATTAGCCTTCAAGGTTTTGAAAAATAGATTTAAAAGTCTATAGTATAGTATACAGTATATGAATCACATCCTTTCACAATGAGTTATTCAACATAGTTTTCACAAATCAGCCCTGTAATTTTGCTGGCTATTGCCTTGATTTTAGAAAATTTGGACTTCACTGTTTTGAGAGTATGAAATCTCTCTCTTTGTAATTACTGAAAATCCATTTTTTTAAAGATGGATTTTTGAAATTTATATGCAATTAATTTACCTAGGTTGAGTCTGAGAAAATTAATTCTGTATTCACAGAGTAAGTTGCAAGTTTGGGGAGGATGTGCTGTGTTCATCATACAAATGAGAGTTAATAGCTGTTTTAAGCACTGCATGCGTCTCAGTCTACAAGGTGGAGCTGCAAAATATGCTGAAGATCTGGATTACAAAGATGAAGAGGATTGGGTCAAACAGCATGAATTATTCTGTATTTTTTTTCATTTTCATTATTTAAACCTTCATAGGCAGTGTCAGATGTTGCATTTTGCCAGGAAGCTCCTTCAGAAACACTTCAGACATTGCTTTCCATGTAAAGATCTATGGTTTTCCCAGACTGATTCTCCAACAATGAAGTGTAAATGAGGCTCCATTTTTTGTAGCTTAGATAGACTAAGGTTGTACAACAATAAAGCTGTGACAAGAGGAAATTTGCTGGCTGATTTATAGTTTTTCCCCATAGCAGGAAAGATTCTTTTGCCCAATTTTATCTTGCAGCAAACCCAAGAAACCTCACTAGTAAGGATATAGTAGAATGCCCCATTTTGTCAGTATGTGGAAGACACTGGGATGACTGCCATTGCCTGAACAGCTCACAACACTCCTGTAGCATTTCAGTAGAGGAATTTTGTTCCTCTAAAGAGCTGGGTGCTCCTGAGGAGCCAACCAGACCTTTCCAGAGCTTAGGAGGGCTATAGCAACGGAGATAAATCAAAGACATTGCAGGGAAAATGACCAACCTTGGAGCAACCAGAATTTAGAGAAAGCTAGTACTGTAATTTTATTTATGTAATAAACAATGATGATGTAAAAATCAAGAGACACTGGCAATATAACAACCCCTAAAATAATTTCCTAGCACAGTACTGTACATTTTAGACAATCAAAATTACAACCCCTGAGAGTACAAGATTAATTAAACTCTGACAGAAGACAGTATTTTCAAAATTGAGTGAGATGATAGAAGAATCCTGAGTAGTAAAATGACATAAAATTCAGGAATACCTGGTCTTCCAGATTTATAGATCTGCAACCTCAAGCTCTCCACTTGCTTTCCTTAATTGCCCATACAGTCTGCCTGTAGACAAAAAAAAAAAGAAGAATAAGGCAAAAAAGCAAGTGGTCTGCAAAGGATACTTAAGTTGAACAGGGCTGTGTTGTCTCCTCTTCTCCCTGCTTCCCTCCCCCTCATGCTTTGCTCACTACTGGTTGATGAAGGTCTGTCTTTTTTTTTTATTATTACTGTTTTATTAGAAGTTCAGTTCCTGCTGTATCTGAAACATTCTGCGATAGCTGGAGAATAAGTCAAATGTGACACTACATAAAATGAGAGACTTGAGTAACTGCGATAGGAAGAGATTTACAATCTGAGTGTGTAAAGCTTTGTGGTGTTGGTTTTTGTTAACACTTAATTTCACTTCTGTGGCTGGACTCACATTTTCCTGAATTAAACTTTCACCCAGCTTCTCCCTTCAAATACACTGGGAGAGCTGAATAAGTGCATTTCTTGAGATACTCTATTGAAAGACTAAGATGTGGGTGGTTTGGCTGAATTACCGGGGCCCAGGGCAAAAATCTGGGGACAGAAACCCCAGATGATGAGACAAGGTCAGACTCTGGGAGCTGTAATCACCCAGGTGAAGCATTGACCTGCTAGAAAGTAACTGCAGAGACAATGTTAAGTAAGTCTGAGTAACCCTAGCTCCTGGTGGCAAATAGTCCCCACGTCCCACCGGGAAGTTTTCACTCCTTGAGTTAACTCACAGCTCTCAGTGAGGCTGCTGTAACACTTCTAGTGAAACCAGAACTGATCTGTACCCCACATTTTTAAGGTTTTTTTTCTAAAAATGAAAAAAGTTATTCCCTCATGTCTCTTCTCCCATCACCCTTTAAAAAGCTGTCAAGCAGCAGGTTTATTTTTGCTGAATCTGAATTGGGGTGTTAGGGAGCAAAAGAACCAGGGACGCATTTAAGAGAAAGACTCCTTCGCATTTTCGGCACAACACGTCAGCAAACAGACCTCTCTCTGAACACTTACATCCACCACCATCTTTTCTTGCTCCTGCACTTCTCTGAGCTGAAAGTCCCTTGGGCAAGTTCTGTTCTGGCAATAAGGAAAATAAAACAATACTCATATTCTACATCATGTTAATAAAGCACCATCTGACTCTCTCTCTATTCCAGCTGCCAGAATCCAGCAGAGACTCCCCTTGCAGTGAACGAGTAGGTACCTCCATCGGACTGCCATATCACAGCCCCATCCTGTCCTGTTCTTCACGCTCCCTTGCCTGCGTTCACTCCCTCTCTTTCTTAGGCACAAGCTTTCCGGGGCAGCAAACGCTCTTTGTGTTTCACATTTGCACGGTAACAAGTACAATGCAATTCCTGCGTTTAGGCATTAGCACAAAACAAGCCTTAAAAGGAGTAATACATTTTTGCCTCTACATATGGCTTTGTGTAGAATGTGGCTCTGAACTTGGCTTAGTCACAACCATCTTCTCTGTGTATGAACAAGCCAGAGAGAAGCAAGTCCATGGGAGCTTTAGGAGCTGGGTAAAGAGAAGGGTGGCAGGATGGTTGCACAGGGCACTGGAAGGCCCCTTGACCTGGCATGACTTGAGGAGGAATTTTGGCACCAAGAAGAGATTGGATGACTGAATGCTTGCAAAGTTGGTCGCTGCTGAGCAGCGTAAGCACCTGGGACCTTGCTGGGTCCAGCCAGCCACAGTAAGCACAGCTCCTGGGAAAAGCTGCATGGAGACAGTCAGCAACCACCGCTGCCATGTTTGCTCCAGGGCAAGAGACAGCAAGAAGGCTGTCAGAGGCCACCACTTGGGTGATTTTGACAGCTGACAAATATCCTGGTGGAGAATGACCCATTCATCAAAGGCAAAATTAATTATGGATGAGATTTGAAGGAACCGTTCAGGAGTGCTGTGTTTGGTTGTTAGGTAGTGGTGGTCCAGGCTCTCAAGGTCACCACTAAAGGGGATTTTTAATGCCCAGCTGACACTCCCCTTTGATTTCAAGCTCCTTTTAAAATTCATTTGCACACTTCCTACCCTGGATTAGCAACACACACCACTGCTCCTCTCAGCTCCCTCTCCTTTCGCTGCCTTTGAGTATTCCAACTTCTTTTGCTCTTGCTTATCTCAGATTTTATGTCTGTCTGCAGTGTTTTCTCTCTGTGCTGCTCTCATTTCCCTTCTCTGTCCCTCCATGTAATCCTTATTCTTCTCTGTGCTTCCTTTAATCCTGGCTGCCCAATTATGCAAATTGCACATTTACATTTTGACAGGGCTCCTCCACCCCTTTTCACGTAGTTATTTGTAATACAAATCATTTCCCCTTCCTTCCCCCAGTTTCTAGCTGCCTCTCAGCTTCCTCACTAGGATGTCGTATTGAACACCGTGATCCTTCCCCAACCCTGTGCCGGCAGGGCAGTGCAGGCAGCTCTAACCCCGGGGCAGCACCACTCAGGACAGCTCAGAGAAGCCCACTGACCTCCTTCTACTGTGTTGGCTGAGAGTAGAAACAGATCTTCCCACCTGACCACCCACCTCCCTGCCATCAGGTACAGAAGGGCTGTAGGTGCAAGAAGCTGAACTGGGAATATTAGCGTGGGTGAAGTAACCTCCCTCTCTCTTCCACTTTGTGTCAATTGTTGCAGGTTTCTGGTAATTTTTTTTAGAATGTTGTGGTTTTACATCTATTCCCCCAAAGATTAGCTGCACTTGCCTGCTGTACATCTAGGGAAAAAAAAATTACCCACAGTACCCCTAAAAATAAAGTTCAGGTAGAGAAATTAAATGCTATCTCTTCCATAACTTACTTAGTATAACTCACAAGATTTTGCAATAGTATCTTCCACCTTAAGTTGCATTTACTCCTACTGTGCTCTGCACCAGATATGACATTGCCCTCATCTCTATAGCATTTAAGGTTTTTCCAGTAGAGTAGCATCAGTTTCTGCTTCTACTCACACGCTTCCTTGGAGGAGATTTGTTTCTACAGACTAGTGTTTTATTTGGGTAAGGCCTTATTTATCTTAATTCTAAGTACATCCTGCTCTGCGTTTACATTGGAGAAGACAAGGTCAGGGAAGTATACATCTTATTTAGACTGGAAAGCACTGAAGTCTGAGGGCTCCTGGTGAGAAGTCTCCCAGAGGTAGGCATTATTCTTACTGCTCTCTCATGATGACCTTCGTTAGCTCCCACATGAGTTCATTACCTCATCTCCCAAGAAAGCTTCATATCTGTGACACATTACGCAGTGGTAGAATTACGTTTAAAAGTACAAAAGCCATCTTAGCTTCGCTGGACTGTGGCCAGACTTACATAACACCATTGGCATCTCCAGTCTTAACCTACCTTCATGACACTGGCAATGCAGAGGGATTATTTGCACGTTACCTACAGATGCAGCAACATAGCCCCAAGAGATAACCATCCCCAAAGGTAAGAGAGGCAAAGGCTGGGAGTGAAGTGTCATCACCCACAGTTTACAGAGAGGCAGAAACAATTAGCCCAAGCTTAGCAAGAAGCCTGCAGGAGAGCTGGCAGCCGAGCCTGGGCACACTGAACCACGCGCCATGAAGTGTGCTGCGTGATTTACGTACATATGAATTTTTATAACAGGAATGTATTTTTCCTCTTCTTTCTCTGTCAAGCCTGAGTGAGCACATGGTTACAAGACAAAATTGCCTTTGCTCTCCAGCAGTGCTGTCCCCACCTGTTTTCCATTGCTGCTCTTAAACCCATTCTTCTTTGTCATTTCCAGCCCTGTTACAACCCCCATCTTTGCTCCTCTCCTTTTCTTGGCCAAGACAACATGGAAAATTCACATTGCTGAGGGTGAAGTTGGTGTGCCAGAACACTGCCTTCTCTCCCTGCAGCTCCCCATTTTTCTACAACATGCATTTACCTTTGAACTTTTGTTTTAATCTCCCTTTTATCAGTCTCCAGTCCAGCCCCTCATTTACATTCCTGGTGCATGCCTTTCTATACTTAGATTCAACTTCCTTCCCTGTCTTATCACCCCTCTTATCTGCTACCTTCAGCTTAGCATCTTTTGTCTTCCCCTTTTCCTCTCCCTCTCCTTCTTCTGTCCATTTTTAAGTGAAGTCTTCATGCACCACTAAGCCCACTCCATCATGGCACTGCCATCATTTGCAGTCCCGAGCGCTGGCTGGCCAAGGCATCTCTCCCCTCGCCGATGGAGCAGCGGTGTGCATCCCCTGCATGCACCGCTGGATAAATGGCCAGCATTAGAAATGCTCTGTGAGATGGAAGCCTGTGGCAGTGCTAATGTCCCACCACTAGTGCATCTCGCTGCAGTTGTCACATCGGTCCTGGGGGAAATTACAGCAAGATGATGTACGGCACTAGGCCTCCTGTTTTAATCCTGCCTATTTTGCATCCTGCCCAAGTACAGTCACACAAGCAGCTGGAAACAACTGGCCTTTTATCACACGGCTGCTGTATCATTGCTTATTTCACCGTGTGTTTGCTCCCATCGTGTACAGACTGTTCATCGCTAAGACAAGATGCAGGAGAGCTGGACCAGGAGAGAGGAGGGCTGGAGGAGGAGATGATTAACGCTAATGGCCGGGACTGGCGAGATGAGGCTGATAATGGCTGCTTGTTGCTTTTTTGCTAGCAGAGTAGAGCAATAGCCATATGAGAAAGGGAAAGGTCAGATACAGAGGGAAATAGAAGATACTTAAAGCTAAATGCCAGAACATCAGTTTAGCGAAGGAAGGAAATATTTCCCTCCTTGTGCGTTACGGGCCTCCTGAACGGCGCGGCAGGGCTGGGAGGTGCCGCTGCTGCCCCTGCTCCGCTCTGCGGCCATGAAGGGGCTGCTGCAACGGGGAGGGTTTTTCTACACAGTTCTTTGGCATCGATCAGCACGAGCACTCAGTCACATTTAAATGTGATTAATGTAGTCACGGATCACTTGCTTATTGAGACTTAGGGGTGAAAACCTGCCTGTAACAGAACAGTCACTGTCGCTATCTTTTGTGCAGCTGTAACCATTTTGGCTGGAGCACCAGGGCCTTCAGAGTTAAAAGCTCAGCTGCAGCTTCCCACCTCAGGCTGTAGGGACTTGTATTCCCAGCACAGCAGTCACAGGTCAGGCTCTGTAGCATATACATCCCAGGAGGCTGTATGTGCGTAGAGCCTGAGAAATCCTGGACACTGCTTTGAACTTGAATTATTAATACCCACCTCAAGGCTTGCTCGAGAAGATGAGCTGAAAACCACAGTCTGTGTTTCACTCAGAGGATACTCCACCTCTATGTTTGTGTCAAAACAGGGGACTTTCACAAATGCCTTTGTTGCCAGGGGCTTGAATTATGTACAGGGAACTTGGCGCTCTGCTGCGTGGCAGTAAGCAACGGTACATTTCTATGGATTTATTAATCGGGTTTGTATGCGTTTATTTTTCTGTAGTGGTTTAAGCAAATAAAATGAAGTAACCAGAGGATTTTTACTGAGTTAATTAAAGAGAAGAGCGGTTCCAGGCAACCATGACATTAAAGACTTGCCAAATACCTCTTTTCTGAAAATATTACCAGCCACTTTAAAGTCTGCTCCAATTCTCAGACTCTAATGGAAAGTCCTTTCCAGACAAACTGGTCAAAGTTCCAAAACAAGTCATCTGTCTGCAAGTTTGGAAAGGGGAATGGGCAGAAGGAAAAAGGTTTTTTTAATGGGGAAAATAGGGAAAAGAGCATATCTGAGATAATAGCTTAAAAGTTCTGTGAGGGTCCCCCTCCCACAGCATATTAACTATCTTGGTTCTGTCTGTGGTTCCCAATTCAGGGGTAGTGTGGTGAACCAGAGTCTCAGTAACTTCAAAACTGAGTCTGAATTTGGTCCTAGATGTCTAAAATCTGTTTGATTTAATACTCATGCGCTCTTTTCCCACGCTTTAAAGCTCTGTCCTGCTGTGCTGGCTTTGACAGGAAGCCCAAAGCAGTCATTGGTTTCTATAATCAAGAAATTTGCTACAAACAGCTCTTTATTAAAATCAATGAGAGATCTGACCTGTTAATTTCTGAAGTAGCCTCCTGTATGCAGAGAGGCTCTGCAATATTGTCTGGCTCTCAGATGTGAGAAATGACACTTTGTATTGCTCATGGGGTGCTAAAAACGTAGAGATGTGAAATAGATTGGGAGATCTGCCAATACAAAGTTAATGGAAGTTCTCATAATTTCCCCAAGTGACATTACTGACCTGGGCTTGAAGTGAAGCCAGGTCTGGTTTCACATCATCTAGCATTTCACTAAATGTTAAACGATTGAGATAGAATTTTTATTAGGTATGCCAGTATTTCATAATTTACCACAACCTCTAGATATATATTTTCCTTTTACAGTCCAGGAGATGTTTATTATGGTCTTTTGAGATGCATTAAAAGGGTGTTAGTACAAATAAAGCTCCCTTCCTCATTCTCCAGGCAAGCTGCAAAAGCAATTTAATACCAGCACACTGGATACCTGGTGTGCTGCTTTAACGCATAAGGATCCAACAAGTACACTCCAACGCTCTCGAGGGCAGATGTTTGATGACTTAGAGCTGCTGCAGTGGAAGAAGGTAACACAACAATGCCGAGGGGAGAAAGACCTTCACAAAGGCAGCCCACCAACAGAGTGTTATTTTTCAAAATGTACCCACTCAACCCAATGGCACCCACAGCAGGGAAACATAAGGTAAATTAGTGACCTTTCAGACCCAGATGTTAAGAGAGTGGAATAGCTGAGAAATCCAAGGGCTAAGGTCAAGATAAAGAGTGCTGCATAAATGCAACAGCTGTAAGACACTGAAAAGGCATCAGAGACTGTGAGCACCAGGAATATATAAATCACTCAGAGCAATCTGCTGCAGCAAGGCGTGCTGGTCTAGACAGTCTCTTTAAACTGTTGCCAACGCTTTCCAAAAGTACATGGTTAAAATTAGGCTTCCCAAGTCCATATTTAGAAATTGAAAGGCACCAAAAGTACTAAGCACCCATAAAAACACATGGGCTCACAACCCCTCTGGAAATCAGGTCACACGTTTGAGGCAGAGATTTCTGTGCTGAATTGGCCCTGAACTCTGAAGAGCCTTGGTCAAAGAGCACTCCCCCGCTCCATCCCCCTTCAGATCTAGCCTAAAGAAACATATAAGAATCAGCTGCTGGATTATGAAGAGCTTTGACCTATATAGAAACCCCAGAAGCCTGAGCAGCAGAACTAATGAAATATGATTTCCAACATATCTTTTCCAGCTGAATTTCCCAATACCTATAAGTGACTTATACCAGGGTCTGTCTCCTTTATACTTCCCTCATTGTCATAAAACTTGCACAACTTTAGTGTCTTCATCATGGGTGGTTAGAGTTAGCCCATGTTTTCAAACATCTACTTGGTTATTTGGAAGTATGGTCAAAGATTTTGGGATCCTGTCACTTATAGTAAAGGTTATATAAACCACATAGTGATGCAAACTGAAGGGCTTTGTGTTGTTTATGCATTTGCAGCTTCTCCAATTTATTAAAGGGTTTTCTACTAAGTAGAACCCTTTCTAAGGCTGTGTGTATGCTTACAGACACTTGTTTGAATCTTGCTCTACCAATCTTTTTGTTGTTTAAGCAGTCTCAACTTACAGGAGGCTGGTTTGTACTAATATATGTACCATATTCTCCAATTTGCTCTACTGAGAAATTTTCATTAAACATTCTAAATGCTGAGGGGGGTGGAAAAAAAAGATAAAGCACCTTTAATTGGTAGCATATGTCCAAAAAAAAAAAAACCCCAACAAAAACCAATTAGCCACAACATCAAGATTTTTTTGTCTTGGGAATTTACTTTGCAAGTTCCCTTGTTTACTAACACAGTAGAATCAATTCACAAAGGATGTAACTCTTCACATCAGATGGGACATAAACAAACATTATTCCACTGGATTAAGACACAAATATCTGCAAACAACGCTGAGTAGTCCCCTTGGCAGATGCCATTTCTGTGACCCCAGCACCTACCTGTGCTCTCTGCAGGCAGAGGCTGCATCAGAAGGGTGCTGAGTTCAGAGAAGGAGCAGAAACAAGTGTAATCAACATGGGCACCAAAGAGGCTGAGCTTTATTACAGAAGACACCAGGCTGCAAGCATAAAGCTGACCAGTAGAAAAATCCCATGAACCATTAGGTTTCTTCCTCCACCAGATCTGAGTTTAGCCAGATAATTAGAGTTCTAATTTATTTATTGCTCATTAGGGGTTTTTTTTAAGGCTCTGATCTTGCAAGCACTCATGTGTTTGTGTTTATTGCTATGGTTTCAATTGTTACACAGAACTGTTGCACAAAGTTCAATTGCTGTGTTTTTCTTTCATATGGAATTGAGTCCTATGAATATGGCCTATTTACAATTAAAATTAGGCAGTGATTAACAACTATTTCCCAAATCAAGAGGAAACAAAAAAGCCCTATTGAATCAACACAAAGCTGTATGTCTTCTGACAAATTTGCATGTTCCCCAGTCCTTGTCCCATTCGGGCTTTACTGATAGAAAGAGGAAACTCACAAAAATACTCTTGTTTTCTCAAAAAGGTGTGTTTTTCCATTTAAAACAGCTTTGAGGAAAATACCCTACCAGCAACATAGAGTTGGTTTTCTCAAAGCATAACAAAACATGCTACAGCTCATACATATAAATACAAAGAGAAATAAACAGGACACTTATAAAATCCTTGATTATTAATACGTGTCTTTTCTAAACATTACTGGCTTCAAGACAAACTTACCTTGAAAACACACATGAAGGATCTTTACTGCTCTAACAGATGCTACGAGCAGCTGCAGGGCCCTCTGCAGAGATCCCCATGCTCAGCTTTCTCATGCTCGCAGGTGAGGCTTTTTAACCCCATCCTGCAGAAGGGTGACAGGGCACCCTGGCTCATTTAAAGAGCCTGGAGCAGAGAAAGGAAACACCAGGAATAGCCCCATTTGAAGAAAACTTTCCCAGGGGTTTGAGTTGAGCTCTGATTTCTGAGTTACCCAGACAGCTGAACCTCAAGGAGGTGAAGCGTTCTGCTCGCTCAGTCAAGGTCAATCACTGCCGGAGCATTTGTCATGTTTCTCTCTCCGGCAGCTGTCAGAGTAAAGGGAGGCAGCCGGCTACAGGGATGAGCTAATGAAGCTCATCTGGTCCATTAGGTAGAAGAGGTGTAATGCAGAAGATTGCATGTTCAAACCCCACTATTAACTCATGCAAAAGTTGGCTGCGTGTTCTCTCCTGAAGACAGAGTGGAGGCTTGCAGTGTCATTACTGGGAATAAAGATGATAAATGACAGTTGCTTTCCTAACCATGTGCTTCTTTTCTTTTCCCTCCAATGGGAATCAATTTGCTCCCAAGATCCACTTGGGGCAGCTGCCACTCCAGATTTTTTTTTGCTTTCATGCATTTTTGCCATGCCACTAGAAAGCGTTTGTTCTCACGCGTTTCTTTGCATGCTCAGTGATTTGCAATCTTGCGTGTCCCTGACTGGGCCCTGTGGTTGTGTGAACCCCCTGTCTGGACCTGTTTGATCCTCCCCTGGGTGTACATCGGGCTGTAGGGCTCTTAACTGTGCATCAGGGGTTGTGCAAGGGCCCTTTCTCTCATTCAGGTGGAACCACTTAATAGGAGTGCTCCGCATCTGGCTCTGGTTCTGTGCTCTGTCACAAGTTCCCTGATGGACCATCAGCAAAGCGCATGGAGGGAAGAGAAACGCAGGGTTTGTTTTTGAACCCGGACCCTGCACAGATAGCTGATTTGCAGCGGTTCAGCTCGCGTTAAGCCAGATCCTTAGGGGAGCTCAGCACTCAGCAGTATCCATGCTGATCTGAGAGCTGGGTTGTCTGGAGAGCTCAGCATCTATGCACTGAACTCTCTTGAAACCATGGGAGATTCTCCTGGTGCTTGAATCAAAGCCAAACTCTTTCTGCCATCTGTCCCTCAGTGTAGGAAAAACACTGCCTTCATCTCTCCGAATGAAATTCTCAAGCCGCTAAACTCAAGAGGACTTTTGCCTTTAGCTTAGACCTAATATCAGAATTTCTCCCACTCTGCCTCAATGTCCCACCAGTAAAACTGGGACTGTCATAGTTCTCCTTACGTTACACCTGGTTTCTGAGCTCTCACGGTGTGCACAGCAATGGTGTCTGCTGCTCTCGGGTCTTCTGGGTGCTAAAGAAATGAAAAATGCTTTAAAACATTTAATGACAAACTGAGATCTCTTTTCAAGGGACTCCTCAACCAGCTCGTGGGATTCATATGGCAGAATTAATTTGTCTGTAAATTAATCCACAGAAATGCTAGTACCTCTGTGGACTTATTGATACAATATAAAGGTACAGATAACATCTTTGCCAATGTTCAGTACTATCGATGCTGTTGTCTATCTTATTTTCTCCCTTATAATCTCTTCTTGTTGGTCTTTTACGTGGAACTAGCATTTTTGTCCTAATTAGACAATTGCACGTTATGATGCACTAATTTGTTAACCTATGTTCACAAATCTTTTAATTACAGCAGTTGTCTTTGATGTGCTGTTATTATTCAGCAACGGCAGTAAACAATCCAACAGCTAACTGGAAGGAACTCATTATTTTCTGAGACCCATTGTCATTATTTTTCAAAGTATTTTTTCCCTAGAATATAGGCGGAGAATAACCAGAGAAATACACAGAGAGAGTCATTACAGAAACCAAACACTTCATTCCACCATATTGATAGTTATTATTGAAAACACACAGATTCCTTCAGCGTAAATAAGTCGGGGACTTATCCTTCACGCTTGTAATCCCCAAGCTTCGAAACAGCCAGAGTGAGGAGAAAGCATTGTCTAGAGGCAGCACAAGCAACAGGTACTGGATGTGTAACCCTTCGCCGTGCGTCCAGATTTCGGTGTAAGCCCTGCAGTTAGATGGGACACAGACTTTTTTCTCATTTTTAAAGGTGGTGTAAAGACCCCACATGCTTAGATCTCTTAGGTAGCCTTAAAGAGAGTATTTAGCCTTTCTTTTGTCCTTATTTCTTGCTCAAGCATCATATAGCCAGGTGGTGCTTTTTTTTTCTTCTTTCAATTACTGTCATTGAGCTCCCTTTAATCTTTGTAAGGATTATGTTAATATTGTCAAGCATTTTTTTCCCCCTCTGGTGCAGGGAAACACAGCTTCGGGGATCCCTGCTTGCAGTGATCCTTCACTTGTCTGGATGAGGTGTTCACCTCCAAAACTCCAGTCCTGTTGATGATGCTACACATATCCCACCACAGCAACATTCGTTTGTGGACATCAGCTTGGAAGTAACCTCCCTTCAGTTTTCAATGCAGGTAAGCAAGCTCGCTTCTTGCTGTGTATCTCTGCTGCGATGAAAAGAACGGTGCTGCTCGGGGAGCCCCGCTTACAGCCCATCGGTATCTGTGAACTTCCCTTCCATCAATGCTCTGAGCAGAGAGATGGAGACTTTGCGTTGGTGCTGGTGTTTGATGAGAGGCGGTCACCCTGCCAGCTGGCTGTCACTCTCCCAAACCTGCACGGCACGTGTCACTGAGTCACTGCAGTGGTGAATTGGTGAGTCCTCACACGCTCAGGCTCCAGCCCCTTGGCAGCCGTTCATCTGCCCCTTCTCCCCCTTAGGAAGGCATCGCATGATTTGTTTTTTAAGCAAACTAACTAGCTAAAACAGTGGAGGCTTGTGTCTGATCACCAAGAGCAGCCTAAAGAAGCCTCTGTCCTGTTGAGGTTGCAATGTACAGATTGCAAGGAACAGACTGTCTGTCTGGACAATCAGGTTGTCTATGTGAATATTTGCCAGATGCAGAGGCCAGATCCAAATCTTTGGATGCTCCGCTTTGCCAGGCCTGGGAAAGACTTTCTCCTGACTTTGCATCCCTCAGGAGAGCAGCAACAGCCACTGAGACCTCTTACGCTAGTGGGAGGGGAAAAGGGGAGTGTAACCAGGCCATCTATTGTAATACCATGTCATTATTGTTTTCAATAAACTATTTTTGGCCCAAACAGTTTCCCAACATACAAGCACTCATGTACCCTTTCTGCTGGCCGTAGAAAGCAGTAGCTGTTATTGAGAACAAATGAATGGCAGAAAATAGTGTTGGGTCTCCAAAGTAAAATCAGCTACCCCTACTCCTTCCTGGCAGATGTTTTCCTAACCCCTTCTTAAAGAGCTGTGATGATGGAGGTGTTACACCTTCTCCAGCGATCTCTTCCAGTGCTGAATCCTTCCTGCCCTCAGAGTGCTTTTCCTAATGTGTAATCTGTGTCATCTCTCCGTCAATTTAGGGCCATTATTTGCTGCCCTACCCACTTTCCTGGAAGAGAGGAGCAGAGCAGACAAGATAAGAGTGAGAAGAAGGGAAGACATCCGCTCTGTTTCCTGGGGAGCAAGCCTGTGTCGACCTTTCTGTAGTTTCCAGCCTGTTTCATTTCTCGTACATGTACTCTGGTTTCCACTCCATAAAACCCAGCAGCGAACGCGCCGTGGTGAGACGATCAGCGAGAACTTAGAGGGTTCATTTTGCTGCAGTTTTAAAATGTCAGATTAGGCTGCATAGTCACATTAGTACCGTTAGCTTTAATATACTCGATGCCTAATCTGCCAGGGCTTCTTTATTGACAGACTGCATCTCTATTTGAGCTTGAATAAACTTGTGCATAAAACGTTATCAGCAATGACAGCTGAAAAGAGGTCTATTGCTCTTTACATTTTTGATGGGAGGCAAGCGTTCTGTCATTTGTGATAGCATTATGTGTAATCCAACATAACAACTTGATAGTCTGATACAACAACATCCCAGCTTCCCCGCTACCATTGTAAAGAGATGCTGCGTACAAGCTGCTACTGCACGCAATAATACCAGCGCTGACAGCTGGAAGAAGAGTCAGGTTTCTCTCTTTAAATTTCTAGCAAAACCCCCTCATCTTTATTGATTTTCTTCTTGGGGCTGGACATCTTTGTTTGCCCAAAATTCTTGGGGCAGTTGGGCTGGTCTGGAAACTCATTACAAGATGAAGGTGCCTCCTGAGATGTCTTTATTTTCACAGCACTGTCTGCAAATCTGGTACTGTGTGATTGTGCTCTGCCCTGAATGGCAGGACAGGGGCTCTTCAAAGCCTTTGCTCACTGCACGGTACAATTTCAGCTCCATCTTCCGAGTTCTTCCATCACTGTTTGCTTCCCTGCCAGCCTCTCGGTTCCTGCCAGTCAGGGGTTGAGTGCTGTCACCCAGGGTCCCTATCTTCCTTCTTTTGTTCTCAGAAAAACAGGATAATCACACCTCTGGTTTACCACCAGCAGCTTTCCCTACGCTGCCAGAAGAGGTGTGCATACCTCGCCTCCAGCAAGTACTTTGTCCCTTCATGCTGGATGCTCCCTGCATTCACATTCATGTAAGGGAAATGTAATACATAGATCAAATATTTTGACTACTATTGGTTTATTAATTGAATTGTGACTTTTTAGATTGCAATAGCTTAACAACTGCTTGAGGTCAGGCAATTCAGAAATTAACTTCAAGTTAGTTCACACAAGAAAAAAGATCAATACACAGGATAAAAGATATCCATTGGCTTATGAACAGTTTGTATCCTAAAGAAATATCTACTCTGCTTTTTCTTTAAATGGACTTGATTTTCACTCCTTTATACCTCTTCCATGCTAGTATAATTGATTTAAGTCAATGAAAATCCAGTGGAGCACTTCGGTTTAATTTAGCTGAGCTGCATCAGCATAAAACTGGTATGGCAGAGGGGACCAGTGCTAGCTGATACGGTGTCACCAGCTTTGGCAGTAACATCAAGGACCAGTTTATTTTTCACATACTCCACTGCACACCACAGCAACATCAGTAAGCAACCAAGTGACACTGAGTGTTACCCAAAGGTATGTTCAAATAAAGGAGCACGTTTTAATATTATGCCATATGTTGCTGAACGAGCTGTCAGACAAAACTTATAGGCAGGTGGATACCAGACCGGTATGTAAATAGCTGAGGTGTATATATTTTAAGGCACAGGTTTGTGGAGGAAGCTGTACTTCACCTGATTTCTGGCTGGCAGGGAGCGTTGTGATAACCTCGCCTGACCTTTGGCAGAACAGGAATCCCAGAATTTCACATGGGTGTTTTACCTTTTTGTTCTCATTTTTATTCCTGTCTGTTCCTGCTATAGCATTACTTTCTTTTCTGGTTAAGTCTTTCCTTCATTGTAATTATAAAATAGCCTTCTCTTGCCCAGGAGCTTACAGGGGTTTATATAGCACTGCCCATGCATATGGAATCATAGAATCATTTAGATTGGAAAAGACCTTTAAGATCATCGAGTCCAACCATAAACCTAACACTGCCAAGCCCACCACTAAGTGCCACATTCAGAGAAACATCACAATCAGGCTGATGCTCGTGGAACCGTGGCTGCGGAGCAAAGGCAGCTCGGCAGGTATGGGGAGCACACCCGTCTGGGGAAGAGCAGGCTGCATTTGCAAAGCAAATGTTATGCGAGTGCCAGTATCCTCCTCAAAGGCAGGCAAGCACTGTTTCCATTTGCAGACAGGAACTGAGGCACTTCTCTAGTGTCACAGGGCTGAACTGGCACAAAGCTGGGGGGAGACCTGGAGCCAGCGCCCTGTTGTGGAGCAGCCTGGGCTAAGACCTGCTCACTTGGTTTAGCAAAGGCTGAATCAAATTGGACCTGGTACTGAGAAGTTATTCCCCTTACAGCTTCATAAAAAAAAGGCCTTGGTGCTGTGCATATCCATACAGGACTGGAAATCTGTAGGGTGAAGAAATGTTGCAAGGGTGGGTTCTCCCAGACCTCCAGACACCGGTCTTGCTGCCTTTGAAAACCAGATGCGGTTTTACCCTGATCAGTCCTCCAGTGGGAAGTGGTGGGAAGATCAGAGAGTCTTGAATTATTTGGAAATGTTATTATTAAAAAAGAGTCCAGTTACTGTGCATAAAACAATTTTCATTTTTGTGATGCATTCTTTTCTAGGGCTTCCTGAGGCTGTTGCTAAGATAAGTAGCTGTTAACATCTTTATATTGCTTTAATTCGTAGTCTTGACAAACTTCTTAGGCTTAGACTCTGGGAACACAAGTGTGTGTGATATAAAGTAAATGCATAAGTAAGTGTCAGCAGTTAATAGAGGTAAATTAATGGTTAATTGGACCACACATGTATAATTATTTCCAGGTTCTAGGTTGAAAGTAATAAAATACTTCTGTTTTAAAAGAAAAATTGCAGTTATTAAAGTAATCCCAACATGTTGTAACCAAACCCCAGGCTTCTCTGTCTCTCATAAAACCAAAGGCCAGAAGCTGTGTCCATCTGTGCTTTGCCAGGGAAAGCTTCAGGCTTCCCATCCGCATGGGCAGAGCTCACTGCTGAACTCAGCCCGCCTTCCCACCCCGTACCCAGGCAAAGCTTTGGGGCTTTGTCCCTCTAAAGCTCTTGTGAGAGGCTGCGATTATGGAGTAAAGGTCTGCTTGGATATGTGGTTAGAGGTTATGTCCATGTCTCCCTGGATGGGAAGTTTTGGGAAGCTCCGGGTAGGGCAGTGATCTCCTTCCTCTCTGCATCACTGAATCCAGTAATGAACAGAGAAACCCCTCCTGTCTTTAGCTCAGCACCGCTGTCCTCGTGGGGTGACAAGTGGGCTATGCTCGCTGCTGCCCCATGGCTCCAAGCAGTATTTCTCTGAGAGCATTTGCCAAGCACGCATTTGGTATTGAAACTGTTTGGGCTGAGGCTGCAAAAAGGATCTTTGTGAATCTCTATAAGCTAAATTGCTTAACTGTGACGCAGCAAGGGCCACTACATTAAAACAGTCTCTCTATTTTAAATGTCAAGAACAAGGCCTTTGCTGGAAGATCAATAGAAGCACAGGAAGAAGTATTTTCAGTTTTGCATCCTTCATTCATCATCATCTTCATTACTTGGCTTGTTTGCGAGGCTGCCCTGAGCCAAGCAAAAGGGACACAGGCTGCCATCCATCTTGTCTCTCCTCTGCATTGCAATCCATTTGCTCTTTCCCTCCAGCCTGGGTGGGACAGCGGTGTGAGGAGTGGACAGGTTTGTGCTGGGAATGAGCTCTCCAGGATGGATAAGTGCTCTGGTTGAGAAGGGAGCACTGGTTGGCAGAGACGGGAGTGCTGGGCAGGGATGCAAGCCTGGGCTTGCTGGGGGAAACCAAGTGCACTAAGATACTCACTAAGGACAGACTTTTTTTGCCATAATTTGTCATCGCTGTTGCTATTAAAATGTAAAATAGGAAAGCTGAGTCGAGGAAGGAAGTCAGGAGAGCTGTAGACACGCAGCGACTCCAGCCTGGAAGCTCCCTGCCTGCTAATGAGGCATGAAACACCATGCGGTTTTTGTAATGCAGAGCTCACTAATGGATTAAGTTGGACAGCTTGTCTTCCTGCAGAAAACGAAGTGGCAACTGTGAATTAAGGTGGGTGCACGGGTGGGTTTAGAAAAGGAATCAGACCAGTGTTAGGGGCAAAAAAAATTAGGTTAGGAAAATGTTTAATGTCACATAGCCTTACTCGGGCTTAAAAGGCTAGTGCTGTCCTCGTGCTGTCAGAGCAAATCCACTTACTTATCACCAGCTCTGGTTACGGGGAAACTTCATTTTACAGATGGAACGGTCCCTGCCTTGCCTAACAGCCACTGTCTGTTCTACTACTGACCACCTTAGGGTTTTGGGTGAGCCGAGTAGAAGACACTTACTCACAATTTAACTACCTTTAACAGCAGCCAAGAGATCTGAGAGAGAGGCCAAAGATACGTATTTAACTGTAGGCAGCTTTTAATGGTTCTTAAAATGCCTTTTCAATGAGGACTTAACTCAAGAGGTCAAATAATTTGAGTGAATACTGTGATTTCATTTCTCTTAACGTGCATCAAAGCCGGGCTCGAAGAGGATGGCCACTTCGCATTGGATGTCTCCGCATTCATGGGTTAATTTGAATGCTGGTGTTTTAGGTCTCATTTATGCCGTATTTTTTCAGTAAACACACTTCAACTCCAAAGATCTTAATTAGAGTCTTTGAAAAAACCCAATATGCTATAATTCTTCCACTGAGGTCTATATGGAAAACAAGTAACATATTTCAAATATAATGGTTACAAACAAACAAGTGTGCGTAGCCCCACTATATAGACCCAGTATATACACATGCACTTCCCTAATATGCTTGCTTAGACTTTACAATCTGTGTATTAATTCGTGAATAGACTTAATATGCCCTCTGGAAAAAAATACTAAAATAATATCTCTCAATTGGCCTCGCTGTTAGCATGCCTCTAATTAACTAATGTACACCTCCACTTGCTATTAAACAGTTTCATGATTCTTAACACCGTTGTTGTTAGGTGCCAGCTATAAACCTTTTTAACAGCTCTCCTGTTACCACTCTTCTCCTAAGTACATGAAAGTGGCTTTACATATTTGGCCTTTCCCTTCCCTGCTCCCACATTTTTAACCCTTCTTTCCTACTGCAGCGAGGAGCTGCCGCATCAAATATCTCGCAGCCAGTGAATAGAATCATAGAATTATTTAGGTTGGAAAAGAGGAAGCTGCAATATCCCCACTGCTCAGCACAGGGCAGGTTACCACCAGCACGGCTCTGAGGACAGAGTCCGTCTGTGCTTCCCCTGAGACTGCAAGGCACCGTTTGAGGAGCAAAGTCTTGATTTTGCAAGTAAGGCCCTGACCCACAGCAAAGGCTGCGAGAGACGCTATGGCAGCATCTTTCACAGGTCAGCTTGCATCGGGAGGCAGGAGCTGTCAGTCTAGTACTAAAGTATCCATACCCCTTTAACTCCAGATACAACAGAAACCCTTTAGCCAGTCCACAGCCTAACACCCAGTAATCACCAGGAAGGCGAGAGCAAATCCATGGGATTATTTTCCTTTTTCAAGGTAAGCAGGATAATGTACCCAGCTGGAGTTCAGCCACAAGGATGACAAATCTGGGCGTGCGCCACACCCAGCAATTAAGGAGAGCATCAAGTGTCAGATGGGATCAGTCCATACATCACTAATGCCAAGTGACCCCCCCAGCCCAATGCCAAATTGACAGCTAAAAAAAAGAATGACTCAGAGGAAAAGATGCCGTGTCTCGAGCAGCTCCTCCTGGACACCAGGCTTGTGACTGGAGCTCAGTCAAGCAAGCAGTACCAAGGTTGTAATAGCTTAGTATGGCTGATGGGGCTGGCTGGGACTACAGTCTGGAGGGGCATGGCTTTGGGCCATGATCATTACATATATTTTCCTCTTACAATTCACAGATAATGAAAACTCTGATTTTTACCCATTAGTTGAAGCAAGAAAAACAGATCTATGTCCTGTCTAAACAGAGAGCACAGGCAGATAAGCCATTTCTTCTGCCACCTCTGATGCCGTGTACACTCTGAATGCCATTAGCAATTCTGATGTGGATCATTCATAAAACATATAAAAGTCTGAACTCTAAATCCATGACTGCAGGATCCAAATGAACAGGCCAATGCAAGGATCACTCCATGGGATGTGCTAAATGCCTTGCTCAGGATCCTGCCTGTGAGTGCACCAAGTGGGAGATGCTGAGAGCAGAGCAGGAGGAGCAAGGGGAAGGTGCAGCACAGACCCTCCTCATTGTATCCCCCAAGCATCAGCCCTCCTCGGCCCGACACAGCACATCTTCTGCAGCAGCTAACAGGCCACTGAACGTATCTTACCTGTCTAGGAAATCCTTTGTAACTTCCTGTGTCCGGGAGCGTCGCAGCTTAACAATGCGAGTGTGGAAAAACACCTCCTTCTGTTTTCAGCAGTGACGAAGTCTGGCAGGAGCTGAAAGCACTTGAAATTAGATCCTCAAAGCCTTTTTCCAGCAAATTAGCATCTGTCTACCCCAAGGAGAAGTCCCTGGCTCTCTGGTCAAAAGATGCAAATGGCTCACGGCAGCTCTGTGCAAAACCATTTGTCCTGGGAGTTACCAAGCCACGCTGCATCGTACGTTCATTGCATCGTCCCTCAGCCCTATAGAGTGTCTTTGTGGCCTTAAAACAATTTTTCCTGCATGCTTTTCACTGCCTAAGAGAAAGGGAGGTTAGCATCACAAGATCTAGCATAACACTGGATGAATTTGTTGCCTGCTGGCCTGGCGCAGGAGGGCTCAGCGATGTGGGAAGAGCCAGTCCTGGTACAGCCCTGCCTGTGCTGCCAACCAGAGCTGCTCCCTGGAGCAAATTATCCTCTGAATTGCACACAGGTTTGTCTCAGCAAAGGAGCTTTTTTCTCCAGATACAATGCATGGGCACTAACATGCAGAGTGCAGTTGATTGAGGGACCCACACTGATAAGCAAACGAGGGTACAAAAATAATCAGCAGCATAGACCCACCCAGACATGTCCGTCATGATTCCTCAGAGGTCACTAGAACAACAAGGGGCTGTCACACCTGCCAGAGACGGCACTCATAAATAACAGCAGCCTCTGACAGCTGGGAGGTGTAGCTGTTTGTAGGCAATTGCATGTGAAACAGGCGGACAGGTGCCATCAATCCAGCAGAACCCACAGCCAAATCCTGCCATTCAATAGTTCGAATTCAAAGCACAAGTACCAGCTACAGCCTGGAAGTCAACTGTCAGCCTTAAAAGCTAGTTCCTAACATAGACTTCAGTTGAAGCAATTGCTGTGTCCCTGCGTTGCTGTTATCCCTAGCTGAGAAGTGTGCCTAATGGGGGAGAAGGGTAATCTCATTTGATATGAAATTATATTAGTGACAGCTTATTCCTGTGCCTGCTCAAAGGGCTGGGCAGGTTGGATGGTGTCTTCATGGTACTTATTAAACCAAAAGTAAATAACTGAAGAAGCAAATGTCACCAGGGTATGGGCAATGGGGAGCAGCAGTAAGAGGAGGAGAACATGGAGCCACAGGCAGGCAGCACCAACAGCCTGGCATACAAATGAAAAAGCCTCGTGAGGCAAAAGGGCAGAAATCACCTGGAGCAGAGATGGAGAAGAGCAGAAAGAGAGGAAAAGGATGAGTGAGCAACAGCAGGGACTGTTTGGTTATCCCAGTGTGAAGGAAGAGATTTCATGTAGGGTTTTTGCTGCCCTTGTGTCCCACAGCTCAGTCAAGCTCCTCTCACAGCAGAGCAGGAGTGGGGCTGGCTCCCCATTGGCACCCACTGCCTCCACTTAACCCCAAGCAAATGCCCTGCTTGAAGCAGGGCACTCACACCACAAAACTCATAATTTCTATTCTGTTGCATTTCTCTACATGAGACTTTCACTGAATATACAGCAGCTCTATAGAGTTGAATAGATACTCCCCCACTGTCTCCATCTCCTCCTGCTTACTTCAGGCTGGATCTGTGTTCAATAGACCCATTCTGCAGCTTGACTTGTTTTGCTACAATAGCCAAAAAACAGCCCAGCAAATAAAAACTGGGTAGATTTCTTTTTCTTAATGTCTTAAACCAGCTCAGAGAGGACCGAAGGACCACCAGAGCTGGTGCAGGGGAGCATCACGGACCACTCGGCAAGCTGAACCCACACTGCATCTCCTGATTTTCCCCTCTGTTGAGTCAGGTAGTGGAGAAAACCCCATTTTCCTTTTCCAAGACTACATTGCTTGAAGGTGCAGCTGTAAGACAGTGGCAGCACAGCTCACCTGTCTGTGGAGAGGACAGCTCAGTGTGCAGAGTCACTTTGTGCCACAGCAACAGAAGCTGCCGAGTCCAGCTCAGCACATTCAGCCACTTCCAAAGCTCAGAGAGGTGTTTTTGCCCGCACGCTGCACTGCGCTCTTTACCTTCATCCACCGCTGTAAAAGCTGGATTTGTTTTTTCCTGCCTCCCCATCAAGCTCACAAATAAACCACTGCAGTGTTTGCCTGCCGCCCCTCTCGTCGAGCACGCAGAGGTCAGTCACAGTCTTTAGTTCCTATTTGTAAAGCACACTGAATGTGTTATGGAAGTGATAAGCATCAAAGACATTCTTTTTTAAAATGTTGATTATTGGCATGCAATTCCAGGACAAAGAGATTTTTTCCCTCCCCATGTTATTACAGATATCAGAAGAGGAACAGGCCAATTAGGACTATTCCCTGAGCCATTCCCTCCAGGGTTTTGTGCAGGGCAATGTATTACATGAAAGCAGCACCGTTTGTACTCTAAATCATTTGTACCTGTGTTGAAATATTACTGAATTAATTCCTTGTGCTGGGAACAGTCTCTACGTGATCCATCTGGGGTACAAGGGCATGTGGAGGGACCCTGAGCATCCAGCTCCTGGTCCTTGCCGTGGCCTGATGTTCCTCTCTAGCCATCACACATCCTCGCTGCTGCATCACGGCAAAACGAGTTATTCTGATCACGTTCCTCCACCAGCATCCACTAAATACACCCAGGGGAACTGTTCCATGGTACCTACAGAGGGTCACCACTGTTTTACTGTAAATTAAAGCCAAAATAACTACAGAAAGTGGAATCCATCAAGGCAAAAAGAGATGGGAGTGCTCAGGTAGGTTAATAGGAACAACTGGGTTTGCTCATCCCTAATAAATCAGCTGCAGGTGACATTGCACACAGGTGGCTATGAGGTGCTCCTCAGGGTGTGCCTTTCATGGGCAGTGGGCTCTTGCTGGGGTTTGTGCCGTGTTTTTAGTTACAGGCTTTGATATGAAATGCTCCTGTGTATCTACTAGAGCAGCATTTTGCTCCCTTCCAGCCATTCTTGGTATCAGACGCCAAACCACAATGGGAGAAATTTTTTGTTCCATATCTTTACGATGCTTCTTCCAGTAGCACATAAAACAAATTAGCCACTTAGGCCATTATTAGGCACTTATGGCCTTTTGATGTTTATGATTTATAACAGCAATTTGCACTTATGTAGCGCATTTCAGCTGAGGCTTATAAGGCGATGATAGCGCTTTGCATTTCAGTCGCATCTTCCCTCTTCAGGTCTCGGAGAGCTTCGTAAGGCCGTGCTGGGGCTGGTGGCAAGGAGCTCCTCTGGGGTGCCAGGAGTCCTGTGCCACTGGGCATCTGTCCACAACCCCATACCAGCGCCCATGCTCAGAGCCAGCCTGCTGACCAGGCGCTATAGCCCTGTTGGGAGAATACACTGAAGAACAGGTTCTGCTGTCCACAAGAGATGGCTCAGGGACCCTGGCTGTCTTGCTGTCTGTTAGACACAGGAGAGTCTGATTGTCCCTTAGCTGCTCTTTTTAGATGCTCTCCCAATAGAAATAAAGTGTATTTATGAATAACAAGCTTATTTCTTCCCATGAGCAGATGCATGGCTTCTGACCCGGGCTGGGCAGGGTGAACGCCAGCCGTGCATCCCTACAGCAGCGCTGGGCTGCGTGAGCCAGAGTTTCCTTGGTGTTTGGGTCCCCAGCGCCAGGACAGCTCAACACGCAGGAGCCTCGTCATATCTGTGGGCACTGTTGAGCCCACACTCAAAAGAAATCAAGCTCTCCTGGCCTCTCCAGAGACAGAAACCCAAAGTCTAGTGAAATATGGCAGGACTTCTTGTCTCTGGACGTAGTTTATAACCTAGAGCAAGCTGAGTGCTGCAGTACAGAGAGACCCCCAAAACACCGTCACCTACAGCATTTCCTCTCCGTGGATTTACAGGTGACTTGGAAGAATTATCCACCTGTCTTAGGATCTTATTCTCGTCCTCATTTTTGGAGCTTGCTACAGCTTATTTTAGCCCAGAGAGGAGACCCAGGAATTAGTGTCCCCAGCTGGGGCATGGGGAGGTGGATCTGTGCTGTCTGCACTGGGCTTGGCCGCTTTCCCCTGCAGGAGAATGATTTGTCCAGGCTTTGGTTTCCCCAGCTGAGAGATGAGTACGTTCTTGCTTTTCTTCACAAGGATGCCCTCACAGGTCTTGTAGCTTCTTTGCAGGGTTTTAAGTATGAGGTTTTGTCTGAAGGGCAAAGCCAGCTGGAGTTTGCTGCAGAAGATGAAAAATGGGAGGGCAGATTTGGGATGGAGAGTGCTTGAGCTGGGGTTGTTCCTGCCAGTGTCCCCATATGAGATGAGAGTTGCAAGGTCCTTCACAAGCCATGGAGAAATGTCTCAATGCTCTACCTGACTCGCAGCTGCCCCTCTGTTACCTCCTGGTCACCCCCTTGTCTGCCTGCCCTCCCTTCTTGCATGGGCACGGGGAGATGCTCAGAGACAGCAGAAATAAAGATGCCCTGAGCCAGTTTGCCAGGATACAGGTCTAACAAAAACTGCTTATGATGCAAACTCATTATCTGTGAACATGCCCTATTTCTTGAGGATGTTTTAGAAAATTAAACATGCCGTTGACTCAAAAGTTTACCTTTATGCAAATCAAAATGTCAACATCTGGCAGGACGACTTGTGGATTTTTTTCAGCCTGTCTGTAGCAGGGGGCTGCCTTCTAGATTTTAGTTTTTCCCAGACACTCATCATCATACGCATGCAAAGCACATCCCGAAGTAATTTTCCTAGTAAAGGCAAGTGTAGAAAGCTAAGCGTTAAATGCTCTTTCAAAGCCACCAGGAATATCACTGTTTACTTGTTTTCCAGTCTGTAACAGATGCTGGCATTCAACATTCAGAGTGCCTCCGGAAAAAAGAAAAAAATGAAGATTGCCACGACAAGGTTAGCAAATGACAATTATTTGTCAGTAAATCTTTTTCTCCCCCCCCAGCAAAGCTGCTCTGTATGAACGGGTGGCTGCTGCCTCCCCGCGCGCCGCGGCTGATGCCTGCACGCGGAGAGGACGCTGCGGCATGGCGCGATGGGCAAAGCTCGCTTTGTGCCACGGCGTTATCAAGCGGCTTTGCAACGCGAGGTGTGGCTATCTGACTCAATCCACTCCGACAGCCTTTGACATGCCTTAAAATTTAGTTAGGAGAAAATTGGTAACAGTTGCTGCTACTGACGGGGATCAATCCTCCACTCACTGGCACTGGCAAAAATCACTCAAGAGAATTCTCAGATCAACATAGCTCAGATGAGTTTAAGGGAGGTTTAAGAGGTATCTAGGGAATATACATATTCACCCAAACACACGTGCATATGCACAGAGCATCCAGTGCTAAGCTCTGCAAGTGACAGGCCCTTTTTATCTGTTACCAGCACAACTTTCTCGTGGCTGATCCTGAGCAGGAGCGACAAAGATGTCCCGAGACATCCCCAACATGCCTCACTTGCCCAGCATGGGCTTTCTCCTTTCACCCCAGTCCTGTGCAATCCCCTCCTCCTGAAGCAGTGGCGATCTCCGAGGTTTCCCCCTCTCCCCCATTTTCAGGCTGGGAATTTAAAATTCAAAACTTTGGTGCTGTTTGCTTGCCATAAAGAGGGGCTCAGCCACGGTACAGCTGTTTTCCTATCTCTTATTGATCACCATACAGCTCTTGCCTCTGGATTTCTTCTTGGGACAGACCTGCTGTTGGCACTCTGAGCTCGCAGTGATGCTGCAAGCAGCGAGCCCTTACTGCACACTGTACTACAAATGTATTCAAACTGATGGGAAACACGAGAGAAAGCAGCTCTTTTGCGATGCCTGGCAATGTGCGATTAGCTTAAGCACCACGCGTATAAATAAAAAGCAACGGACATGCACATAAACAAAATCTATTGCATCTTCTGCTTTTTGGAGTCAAGCACTATGCTGGGAAAACATTGGCTCTTCATCAAGTTTTATCTCTTGCAATCAATTCGTTGGGCCAACCAAGAAGCTTTAGAAAAAAGGCTCCGATTTTCCCAAGTTTTGCTTTCAGAGCTGGCAAACCCTCCCCATCGCTCTGATGCCGGGTTTCCGAGGAAGCCTGGGAACATGCAAACTCAACAGGACCCAGCAGAGCCTCCCCCAGCACATCCCAAACCTTACCATGGGGTGTCGGGCAAGCCCCTGCCACCGCTGCTGGTACAGGACATTGCCAGCCCTGACAGTGTCCCTAGGCTGTATGTCAGCAGAGGGTTTAGTGCAGAAGCACTGTGGCTCTTGCAGAAGTGAAAACACCGCTGCAAAGGCACTGGGTTTATAGGCTGGTGTTTTGGTATTGAAAAGTGTATTTTCTTCCCCATGTGGCTATAAATCTATAGGTTGCATTCTTTTCACTGCCACAATGAAAATTCTCTTTTATGGAAAAGAGGAAGAGCGGAGAGAGCGAGCTGATTAGGGATATTACCCTTGAAGGAGGATGGGAGACATCGGCACAGTCAGGAAGCCTTTGGGCTAGCTTCAGAATTGATTTTGCTTTTTTCAGACACAAAAAACACTCTCAATACTGGCTGACCAGCTTTGTTTGCTGGGAACACATTCATCTCGTGAGGTGGGCTTTCCTCTACAATAGTTGGTACAGTCGAGGAATAACTTGACTGCAGGCACTGAAGCTGTAAGAAAATGCATTAGAAGGTGTCACAGTGCAAATAAACTGCAAGAGAAGATGAGGCGGGAGCTGTGATAAGCAATACTTGAAGGAATTTCCTTCACCCAGCAGCATGTAAGTCCCAGCACTGTGCTGATCCAGATGCTGGCTCATTCCCCCAATGGATGATTTATGTCATGGTCAAAAGGCAAGCTCCAGTCTAACCCATTGAACTTGCAGGCAGGTTTCAAGCTATCTACCATAACAGCTTTGGCAGTGAGAGCATACTCAGGGGGCCACAGAAGAAGCCAAAAAAGCGATGATACCCACTGCCAAAGAAATCCATCAGAGAGCACAAAGCCTCGCTGCCAGATGCACCTTGGGCTGGCCACAGCCAGGAGCTGGAGAGCTGGCCCCGTTGCCACAGAGCTGCTGAAAATATTACAAATCCAGACAGATGAGGAGGAGGATCAGCCCGAGCCACAAGAGAAGGCATTGTGGAGCTGGCAGGGAGCACGGGCGTGCGTGCCAGGCTCCTTTGTCACGCTGCTGCCGTTCAGGGAGGGAGAGAAGTCGACAAACGCTCATCAAGGAAAGAATAATCTCTCTATGCGCGAAATGAAGTTTGCAGTTGTGCTGGGCTAATGGGATTCAAATGCAACTTGTTGTACTGGCACTCAAAATAGGAAGCCTTGCAGGGAGGGATTCTTAAAATACTTCATTGGAGATATCGTGGCCATCTCACTCAGAGGGGAGGTGGAAGGAAGGGGTGGCTCAGGCAGAGGGACAGGAAAAACAGAGAAGGAAGAAAGCATAAGGGAGTTTTATAATGCAGAAATTGTCTTCTGCAAGAGACTTTATTCTGGGATACAGGCAGTTACTCTGTGAAACCCATCATTCTGCACTGTGTCAGGGTTAAAACTGGAATCTTAAAGGTTTACCTGCCTTCTAGGAATCATACTGGGACACAGCTGAGAACACCTTATGCTTAGACTTGCTCTCTGTCTCCATTTAGCCTGCACCAGGGCTAAACCATAAGCAGTTGTTCTATCACCCAATGTCCCTTCCCCACCTGAGAAAGGGAATTGGGAAAAGGAGGGAGACTCATGGGTTAAAATTTAAACAGATTTAATGAAATAAGGAAACCAATATCAATGCTAATACAAAACACACAAAATCATACTTAGCTCATAGAGTGGTGGCAAGTTACTCCAGGGGTAGCAATCACAGAATCACAACAATCGTCAAGAAGAAGGAAGGGAAAGCAGAGCAGAGCAAAAAGAACGCCCCCATCCCCAGCAGCTTTCCCATTTATAGTGAATGTGAGGTTAATGTTAGAGAATACACCTGTGGGCCAGCCTGGGGCAGCTGCCTTGGATTTAACTGCTCATGGCCTTGATCACCATCCCATAGCTGGCCACAAACTGAAACAGAAAAGTGATTCTATAAATTTTATCCCCACGAAACCAGGACACTCTCTTTATGGCTTGGGTCTCCAAATCACTCAGTACTTTTCCATCCATATATTATAACACTTTTAAACACAACCATAAATATGCAAATCTTGGGAGTGTCTTGATCTCAAATGGATTTTGATCCATTTATTATTTAGTTTCAAGCAAGGAGAGACTGTGCCGTGGAGGTTAGTACAGTGGGTTCCCTCCTAGGTTTATAATCCTTACTTTGCTTTATGCTGGGATAAACGTGGTGCTATCTACAGCCTCGTAGCAACCCTAGCATTCAAGGCTTCCAATTCAGCAAAGCACTTAAGCATATGCTTAGCATCAGGACTACCACATCAAGCACACACTTATGTTCCCTTGACTTAACGGAGATTAGCACGTGCGCTGATAACTGGAAAGATTCGGAAGAGATTTATGCAGTTGCCCGATTGTGAGCTTATGTCAACAGTCTCTGCAGAGCAGGAAACAGAATTCACCACGTGCTTCAAATTAAGCATGTGCTCAAGTTACTTGCTGAAACCAAGGCCTGATTTTGTTATTATAGGGCAGCAAGGGACACCATATCTTCAGACAAGATCGTCAAACAGCAGGAAGCTAGCACCAACCCCAGCAGGAGGCTCAAGGGGAGGGGGTCAGGGTACCAGCTCCAGCCAGAGGATGCTGAATACAAAAGCTCTGCAGGAGGCTCTGCTATTCCACACATTTAATCCCTCTTGGAAAAACCTCCTCTCTCTACAACTATGTTAGAAGATGGTTTAGACCATCTTCTCCCCTTTCCGAAGCTCTGGCCTGGTTTACTTTGCATTTTCCTGCCTACGAGCTGTCTAATGTCTTAGGTAATTAATACATGATAAATTCTTATAGGCTCATCTTGTAATAACTTTTACCACAGACATAAAATTCACATTTAAACATATTTAGACAGTGCCATAAAGACATCAGCCTCCCTTGCCTGAGTTTGCTAAGTTGGAGAGTTAGCTGCCTGCCCCAGCTTCCCTGGTCTACCTCTCTGAGCTATTTTTTCTGTGCATTGCTTTTTTGTGCTTATGGATGTCTTCGAGTAGAGACATCAAATACCAGCGTACTGCTTTCTAGTATTCTGCACCGTTCGATTTAGATATAAGCTGTTACATGAGCCGTAAAACATGCGAAGCCTGGTGACCCCTCACCTTCTCCTGTGGGGACTCTTTGAAGTTTAATAAAAGTGGAAGTCGGCAGCCTTTCCCTTGCTGAGCAAGTTAATGCCACATCCCTTCTCTGCCTGTCTACTTATTTTCATGATGTAAGGAACTAATATGTGTGAGCGTCCCCATCTCTCTGTCAAATTTAGCAGAAATTGGCCAATGGTTCTTGAGGCAGATAGACACAGCGCGTGGTATCCTGAGGCCTGTTTTCTCGAGGAATTGGGCTAATAGATAGGCAGAAGATACTGGTGGTTGGGATTAGGCTAGTAGATGGGCAGAATGCAGCCCTGGTTGGAGGAGCAGGGGCGGTTTGGCTTGCTGGAGGAGCAGCAGCAGTGCAAGCCGGGTGGTGATGGTGGGAAGGAGCAGGGTCCTCAGGGCACACCTGGAGCTATCCCTTGGGCAAGCTGGAAAGCAGCTTGGGAAAGCTTAAAGACCTGAGCTCATCTGGGTAATAGATGATGAAGATACAGGAAAATCAAGAGGAACCTGCTAACTGAGAGACTCCTTTCTCTTGAGTTCGAAGCCTCCACCAGACGCCTACGGAGGAGCTGGAGGCCCAGGAAGCCAGAGCGGGATCCTGGCAGGGATCCCCTGTTCCAGCCACAACACAGCCATGCGTGTGCACTGCTGCACCCTCCGTGTTGGCAGCGGTGTGAAAATCCAATGGTATTGACCGGGGCGATGCAGGAAACACAGCGTCTCAGTCCACCAGAGACCCAATCAATCAGCTAATTACTTCATAAGAGGTTTACACTAGGCAGCCTGACGATCACTGACGTTACCCTTTCAGCAGCCTGTCTGCTCCCAGGCTGAGCATTTTAGGCTTTCAGTCAAAACCTTTGGTGCAGACACAGAGAGGATCTGGAGGCCTGGGACATTCGTTCTCTCATGTCACAGCCTCGGTGAATTCGCTGGTTGCTGCTCTCTGTCTGCCTCAGTGGGCTCGAGGAATCTCACTGAATCTGTTCTTATTGATTTAGGAGAAGGCTTTGATTCTGCAAACCGCAAGCTCTTACTCATGAAACTATGACAACTTGGTATTAGCTGCAAATCAATGAACTTTTTAAATGCAGTCTAAGCAACAAAACTCACTTACTGCTAAACCCTGATAAGCCCGGTGCTGGAACAAGTCAAACCTTTATCTTAACTGCCATGTGATCTTTTCCAGTTTGATAGTTCCATTTACTGTATCGATAAGGATTATAACCCGTCTGCAGTGAGATTTTACCCTCTCTGGAAGCACTTGTACAGCAGATGATATTGAAAAGGAAATTTTTTTTAAACTTTCTCTCCATACCAAGTATTCCCCAATACATTATTCTTATTCATCATTTTCTTTCCAACCCCCTCTGTCTGCCTTCCTAATCTCTGCTGCTCTCAGAGACCAAACAGAAACCATGAGCACACCAGAGGAGGTTTATGCAAGGTGACAGAGCTGCGTCTGGGATGGGACTTGTTCTGGCAACTGCTAAACGAGTGGGTAGCACAGGCTCTAGTGCCTACATGCAAACGCCAGCCTCAGGATACACATGCCCTCTTTCGTCCTGGGGTTTCTTATCCACCCTTCCCATGGGCGGTGGGAATAATTCATCAGGACCAACATTGCTGGGTGTGGACAGTGACCAGCAGATTGGCATCATCAGGCTAAAAATCAAACGTTTTTTCTCTGGAGTGATCCGTAACATGAACCCTCCTCTGAATTTTGTTTTTCACTCATCTGTGGGCGCTGGGTCCATCCCCCAGTGAAAGCCCCATCAGGCTCCTTCCGCCTCAGCACCTTTTGTGTGGCATTTAGCCCCCAGCTCCCTGTGAAGGGGATAGGAATGAGATACCTAAATACCTTCCCAGTATGGCAGCTTCAGCTGCTCAGGATTTGGGAGGCTGCTCCCAAATGAGAGGCTGGTGTGCTCAGATGCCACCTCAGCCCAGTTGGGTGTCACTGCAAAGCACCAAGGCTTGTAGCAAAGCCTGAAGATGAGAGGCACCCGCACATCCCCACGCAGGCTCTGCAGACGGCAGGGAAGCTGGTAGAATAATGGGCCCATTTATTCCCCCAAGGGGAAAATGTCAGAAAACACTGAAATGAGAAAAAAATTGCCTCTCTGTTCTGCAAATGGTCATCATTGTGAGAAAGTTTATACACCCTCTGGGAATTCATTTAGCTTAATCAGAAAGAGGCTTTACAAAAGTGAATTCTTATTTACCCACAGTAATTTTACCAAAATAATTTCTTTACTGGAAGGCGAAGTGGGGCTACCCACACTGACAGATGCTCTGTCACTGCTGCTCTGCAGCGGTATGAAGATACCTTATAGCAGAAACTTGTCCCTAATTCAGAAGTGACTTAAATCCCCGTGAAACACTGCAAGAGCTCCCTTAGCCACAGGAACGTACTCACGAAGGCAAAGTTGTTCAACAGTGTTTCCTCAGACTTTTTTTCCCCTTCCCGTGAAACAGTGGTTAACGTTATGTTTGCGTATGTGGGACTTAACAACTTTAAAATATACTGGCCAGCCATGACCAGTCCATGGGCAGGCCTCGGGGACAGCACGGAGCAGCCATGTGTTTTTAGAAGCGTGTATTATTTATAGTCTGTATTGTTGTTGCCATTACAGACACCGCTGAGATCAGGCCTTGGTGTGAACATATATTCACTGAAGAAGTAAGTCTGGCCCCAAAAGCTCTACACTGAGCATCTCAGTCAGACATGTTCTAATGGAAAGCATTTTCCTACTCCTATGAAGTGTAGGTTACTGGTTTATATAAAAAAAAGTCCTCTCTCCTTTTTTTTTTTTGCCAGCTTCATACCTTCAGTCTTATAAAAATTATTACATTGAATCCAACCAAGTGAGAAAATAGATGTTATTTCAGCCTTCTTGCAGATTTTAATTTTTTAAGCTTTGAGGCTGCATTACAGCCCAGAGTTTTAGAACCAAACCAAATCCCAATTTCTTACAAAAGAGCTTCTGGGACAACCAAAGTCTGTAAAGTCAGCCTTCCTTAGGAATAACCCACCTTGACAAGCCCTCCCACACTTCTCCGAGACATACTTCAGTCCCCCACCCACTCCCCCAGAAAACACCATGAATTATCACCCCGTTGCATGTCGGGTGCCTCAGTGAAGGCTGCCCAAAGGCTACGCTGGACCAGACGAGAGCAGGGCTCCCCCCTACACAAAGCCAAGTTCACAACTGGGCCTTAGACAGACATTAACAAAAAGTGACTTATTTTCCATGCTGAAATCAAATGCAAAGAGGAAAAAAAAAAAAAACCAGCCCTGAGTAATTTTGCAGCTTAGGAATATTTCACATACTTCTTTCACCATAATGTGAAGGCCAGATATAACTTTCTGATTAATGGGGGCCATGGAGTGCAATAAATGCAGCTTTAAAGGAAATTCATTTCACAGCAAGCACAATCAGTCTTTCAAAACCCCACCCCTTGTATACACTGGATATTTTTTGTCTGCAAATTTAAGAGAGCCTAAGAGAATTAGGTACCCAGCTCCCATTCCAAGTCAGTGGGGTTTGGAATTTTGGTTCCTAGAAACACCTCTATGAACCTCAGCCTTCGGGTGTTAGCAGCAGCTCTGCAAGCCCCGCTCCTGGGGGCTGCGCTGGAGGAGTCAGCTTGGACTCTTGCATAGGTGGGCTCCCTAAGATACACATAAAACCTTTCACTCATGTTTGTTGGCCTTTTTTACTGTGTTTTACTACTAAAAAAAGCTGAGGGTGAGCTGGGGTCCCAGGAAGCACCGTGTGAATGCCGCAGCTGGCCAAAACTCCCCAGGGCACCTTTGGCGCAGTGGCCAAAGCAAACCAAAATTGGGAAGGGAATCACTTCTGAGAAGCGAGAGTACCGCTCATGTTAATGAAAGATATTTTATTATCTGGGGATGGAGCTGATGAGAGATGTCTGGCTGTACGTCAGAGGAAGCGTCTTGTTGCATAAGGGATAAAAAATGTCAAAAGAGGAGCAGAAATTGTGCAAGGAAAGTATTTGCTGAGAGTCACATGCTCAAAACTGGACAGCCAAGGTGCTTGGATGAATTAATCAACACCCCAAAATTTACTAAGGTCCTGTGAGACTTTCAGGTGAGTATTACATGTATGGGGGAAACCAGACCATAGTGCTGGCCACCAAATACTGCATGGCCACAGTACTGTCTCCATCAGGGAGGTATCCAGCCACCTCACATATTTTTACGTATTAATGCATTCATTTGTTCTTACTCCTATGTAAAGTAGGAAGTTTTACAGAAGGACAAGGGAGATTAAAGAAGTAACAACATCTAGGAGGTTACTAGTGAGTAAAAGCATTTCTAGTCGAGCATCTATACTGCACTAGGAGCTGCCGGTCGCTGAGCGCTTGGGCAGCAAGGCTCCTGCAGCAAATGCTGGTCCCTGCCTACCTCGGATGAGGCATCTTGCATAAAACTTCTGCCTTTGAAACCTCGATTGCTGTTTTGACCACTAACCCTCTCCTTTCCGCAGCAGCAGAGGAGTCACTAGATACACTTAGGTTAAGCAATGAAACCTGAGCGCTCATTTTGCATTTAGGGCCCCCTTGCCGAAGAGCTATTCCTACTCAGGCACCATGGCCCCAACTTGCTGTACAAAACCCCCTAAGACTGGGCTCAGACTGATGGTTTTGAGTCTTTGAGCTGTTGACATGTTGGAGAAACAGCCGCTATTTAGTGAGATGAATTCACTCCATGCTTCCTTTTGACAAACATTTGAGTAATCTGTAAAACCAGTAGCGTATGCAGGAGGTGCCATGTAGCATCCTGGTACCCTGCGTCAGCCGGTGGTGGTCTGTCTTCCTTTGGGCTGGAGAACAGCGATTCTAGTTCGGTTTTTCTATAGTGAACTGACACTTACTAAAACATGGTTCCACGCTGTATAATTCCTATGGCTTTTATTAATGCAGACAGTATAGGCTCCATAAAGAAGAAAAATTACCAGTGGAAGATAAAACTAAAATACTAGTTGCATTACAATCACATTCTAGTGCTGCAATAAATTGCATGAAGCCAATAAAGCAAAACTAACTGAAGATATTTGACACAAACCAAAAATGAAATGAGAGTCATTATGCAGTCTGCTACAGGGACCTGCCTTGATGTAGTTAAAGCAATAAACTACCTGGGAGTAATCTTTACTTATTTTAAATTGCGTATTCCAATTGCAAAGCTGTTGCTGGCATTTCTGCCACACTTACTTTATTCTGCTCAGTAAAAGAATTACATGTCTGGATAAGTCATGTCCTATTAAACGTGCATCATATCTGCTGCACTCATAAGTCACTTGAGTCATAATATTGTTTATTCTAACATTAGTCACTATTTTCTGTCATAAATTAGCTATTCTCCAGAAGAGCAGAAACGAGACTGAGCCAAGGTTGCAATTATTTCACACATCCATGTTGGCACACGGAATAGATTAAGTTGCTATCTCTACAGAGGAATTATCATCATCGGGCCACAGGTCAATTATAACAAATGTATTCATGCCGTTAGCCCCCAGGTATCTTCAATAATAAGAGTTTGCATTCCTTTCCCTCCCTAATTATTCTTCTCCATGGTCTGGCTGACCCACACGTGTCAAAATAAGCAGAAGCAATGCCTTTTGCAATATTCAAGGTTAAACCCTCCCAGCCATCATTTCCTGCCAGCCCCCTTGAATCCTCTCTACCCATGGGGATATTTGCATGCAAATCAACGGTGGCACGGTGTGTTTTTTCCATGCAACCAGTCCTGCTGCTAATTAATTGTCTGTTATTCTGCCTTTTTGTGCAGAGGTAGCAGCCCTCGCCCCCCTGCCAGGGGAGAGGGAGGGGGATTCAATTCCACCGCCTTTCAGTCATCCCAGTTTTAATTTGGCTGCGTGTGCTGGTATTGGTACTTCCCTGCCTTTGTGTGGCTTGGAGCACGCCCAGGCCTGGCCCCACCACCATCTCCACATCCCAGTTTTGAACCTGCACAGACCATGCCAGGGGACCCTCTTTTATTCACCGCCGGGCTGCAGGTCAGGGTCCTGGAAACACATACTGATGTAGAAGGGGCAATTTTGGTTGGGATGCATTAAGTCTTGTTTGTATACAAACCCCTTTTAGTTAAAATGGAGTGTTTTGCCCCAAAGGGAGCAGACCATTATAGCAGTGAATGGTGCTTTATAAGACAGCTTATTCCCTTAGGGAAGAGGCAATCAGTTGCCCCGGCTGAAGGCACATTCATACTTGAATTACAAACCTTCAATAGCTATTTTTTAAATTGCCTCTCATACAGAGCTAGATGCATCGCTGGGAAAAAAAAAAAAGGAAAACAAAAGAAAAACAGCCGCCTGCCACATCAGTTTGTTCCATTAATAATGCATGTATCCTCCTGGGAACTGGTTCTCACAGAAGAGCACAGCACTTTTTCCTCAAGACTTTGGGTGCACCCCACCCAAGAGGGACCAACCGTGCAGAGCGAAAGGCTGGGCTGCCCCTAACCTATCGGCTTCCCTGTGCCAGGCTTGGATAGAAATGCTCTTACTCACTAGTAATACAATAGAAATTCCCTACAATAGGGAGGACCAAAAGTCCATATAATACCCAGGTTTGGATGCTGACTGAGAGCAAGCATCTAAAAGAGGCTGTAAATCCAGGGCAAGCCCATATGGACAGATTTCCTACGTAGTCTCTCCGCATCTGGTGATCCATAGCTTCACACCTCCAGAGACACAGATAATGCCATCACATTTAAGAGCTGTCGACAGATTTTTGTCCCACAGGTTCAAAACGTAATTGGATAAAGTTGTGTCAATATTTTGTACCCAAGGTGGTGTGTGACAACCACTTCATCCTAGCAATGCATGAGGCGAAGCAGTATCTCCTTAAGTGCGGTCTTGGCCCTGCCTCTGTTGATGACTCCATGCCCATGCCCTGGAAGAGATGTCTGAGTGGAGGGATTGTCCCCTGTCCAACATGTTAGAGATGATTTTTTTAGACTTTTTAAAATAAAACAGCTCTAAGGCACCAAAGTAACACCATGAACCCACGTCCCAGGACATCACCTTGGACCTTGTCCTCTTTTCCACGTAGCTCCTACTGCCTGCCCTTGCCAGACTTGGGCTCAGCGCTCACTGCCCCCTCTTCCTTACCCCTATTATAATTAAAATAGATTAATAAAAAAAAATAAAGTCTTCTATGCCTAGTAAATACCTTCTCTGGTGCTTTATAGAAAGGAATTTAATGCCCTTTCTATGTTGCTTTGTTTGGCTCAGAGGGAATTTGGAGCCACCCTTGCTTCCACTGAAGCCAGCAGCAGCACACACACCGGCTTCTCCATCTCTCTGGAAAGCCCCTGTGCAGAGCTGCGTAAGACACTTCCTGAGTTGATGGGGACCAAAAAAAAAAAAAAAGAGAGAGAGGGAAACCAAGCAAATTTACTAAGAGAAAAATACCAGTTTTCACAACAAATCTAGCTGCTTCTTGATGGCTTTGCTGATTTACATGTAATTTCCATACAAACTCAGGTATACACACACATTGCAGGGGAGAGGTGGGGTTCTTGGGATGGAAGGTGCCACATTTGCTATATTTACACAATATTCCCAACCTTTCTAAACACGGGATTGCTGTTTAAAGGCTGGGGCTTGTTTTAGCTGGCCAGCCCCAACCCGTGCGGTGCCAGGCTATACGGCTGCAGCTGCACTTGCAGTTGTTGGAAGCTAAAACCATCTCAGCTCCTGGTAAATCAGTGACTGGTTATTTTATGAAAACATTTGCAAATACGCAGCTATTCACCCCACCTGAAGCTGTGTTGTAAAGGCAGATAAGAGCAGCGGGTGCACTGGCCAACCTGCCAGGACATCCAAAGCCCCTCTCCGCAGCAGCGCGCGTGGCCATAGCAGCTGCTCTCCCTGGAATCGAACAGGGCTGGAGTTTTTACTTTCTGTTTGCAGAGTAAATAAGAGCCAGAAATGTGCAATTCCACTTCAGCGTGGAATCAAGAGGTCTCGTCTTGCGACCGAAGTGTTCATAGTGCTGAGCACAGATGCCCTCCTATTCACCTTTAAAGTCTGCATCCTTTCTGCGCTTCCCACGCGTCCTTTGCCTTCACCTCCAGGATGCCTGTCTCACCTTTGAAATATCACTGCTCTCCTACTGTTAAAGTATGTGGAAGGATGAATCTTTTATCTCCCTTTTCTATTAGGGAGGTTGATTCTGGGTTCATTGGTTAGGTTTAAGATGTTACAAAAGCGTCTGCCTGGTGGGATTTAAAGATGACAACCCTCCAGTGTAATTTCAATGCAGGTAATGGCAAGTAGATCCCCCTGCTTTCTTTACACTGTGTTAGGAGGAAAAACCTGTCTGGAATAAGGATGTAGAGATAAGAAGAGATTAGAGATTCAAGCTCAAGGCAGCTTGCTCACATGGAGAGCACGGGGAGCACCGCAGCTGAGCCCGGCTCTGCTCCCATGGGCAGCCCTTCTGCAAGCGATGCCCCAGACCGGCTGCGGATGCATCTCCTGGCTTTGGGGGATGTTCCCCTCTAAGGAAGGATCTGTGCAGCCCCCCAGAGAGAGCCCTAGCTGCAAATCCTGGCCTGACATCTGTAACAACATGGGATGAGCTCTTTCTGCTCCTCCTGGAGACAGGTCCACCAGAGCCAGGTATGGTTTGGGCTGCTGTCAGGGGAAGCTGCTTTAGATCATTGTGGAGGCCTTTCTGAAATGGTTCCTGCTAGAAAAATACAGTTTTGGATTAAACTGAAATTGCTCAAGGAAAACTGGAAAGATTTCAATGGCCTTTCACATATATAAAAAAGGATTTATGACAAAATCAATTATTTTTGAAAAATGTTGATGTTGTTTCCAGTGCACACTATTGTTTTACAATTTACTTGCTTGTAAATTTTCCACTTTAACCACAACACTTGGCATAACCTGAGACCTTCGCACATGGTCTGAAGCCCCACGCTGACTATGGCTGCACAGCTCACTCCTGAACGCCTGCCCGCACGTAATAGCTGCGAGTATCTCCCACCTTATTTTCCTTTGCTTTGTTTCTCAAATACTAAGGAGAGCTCTGACTTCATACAAAGTTGAAGTCATCTAATTTTCTGGATCAAAGTGTCTCCTGGTTTTGTTGTAATGCAGCAATTTGACACTCTCGGTAATACAAACATTCCCAACCCTAATTAGAGGGGCAGCTGTTTTCAATATCTCCATAAAGCTTTTCCAGATTAGCACAAGAATATGGCCAAAAAGTACAGGACACCAGAGGGTGGGAATATTCCCTCCCAGCAAAGCTCTCCTGTCTGCTCCGATTCCCCATCCCCCTGCTCCGCACTGACAGAGGAGCTACAAAAAGCCCTTTTTTTGTGGTTGCCGCAGCCAGCAGCGAGGCCGTGGGGGAGCGTTGGTGGAGGCTGATTACCAATGTTTAGCTTGAGGGTCCCTTCAGCCTCCGCAGACGCTGCACAGGGACGCAGTGCCAGCCTGGGTCTGCATTGCTGCTTCTACCCCGGAGCTGCACGCCTGGGATCCAGGAGGAAAAGCAGCAGATCCAGTGGAGGGAAGGTGAAACGTGCTGCCTTTATGCTGTGAAGTGCTGAAACCACTTGGGACATGCCCAAGAGCTCGCCCTCAGCTGCATCCCTGCTGGGTCAGGGCTGTGTGCCGGGATGGGGTTTTGGCTGTGGGTCAGTGCTGCTGTCACCGTCACACACCAGGGCTGGGAGGAGCAGAGGCTGAGCTCAGCCTCGGGGCAGAACGGAGCAAGGAAGCACTAAGGGAGTGATTTGTGCCAAGCCATGGAGCTATAAACCCCAAAATAGAGAGAGACAGGTTTTGACCCCACTTTTCCATGAGCTGGTCAGGGACCGGCAAGTCACAATCCTGCCCTGTGCCTTAGTTTCCTCGTGGAAACCAGAATGACAACAGCAGTTTTGGGAAGACCTCTGGGAGCTGCTGTTGCAAGGAGCTCGGTGGGGCTGTATTCAGGTTGTGACCATCTTGCAGAGACTGGGGAGGCAAACAAAGCTCCAGCCTGACCCCACAATACAGATGAGGATGCTCTATCCCCCAGCCGGCCAGAAAAGGGCTGGGTCAGTGCCGCAGGCATCGGGGGCTCTCACTCGCGCCTGCCTCTCGGCTGGGGCTGCAGCACCGAAAAGAGATTTATTCATTTTGTCTCCTGAACAAGTATTAAGATGAATATCAAAACATAATGGTCTCAACAATCTTTAGGCTTTTACTTATCAGTCAATGATAAGGCTATATAGCGATATGTTCATTTGTCTGCAGATCTTTGTAATCCTATTAAGTACAGAGCGATAACTATTAAACTGTATATGTACAACCCCGTGCGCACATTTGTTGAGGGAAGCGTTTAACACACACACACACACACACACAGACTCTCAGTAAAATTTACTGCTGCACAGAGAGGGTAAGTGCCTCTGTAGGGACAACTGAAACACAACCCGCCTCGATTAACACTAGATCACCCAGGGTCACAGACCCCTCCTAGCACAACATCAGGAACATTGCTGGAGCTAAACCAGGCAAAAAATAAAATTGCCCCTTCTATTTTATTCTGAATTTCCTTCAAAGCAGAGGGAATTTTCCAGGCTCTGTATTTTACGCCTGGAAGCTGTGGGACCCAGGCTCAGGCCAAGTCGACCTCATCTGATGCTTAAACTCGCCACTGGTGCCTGCATCAGCACTGCCCATGGGCTTCACCTGTCTGCAGCACCCTGGATAAACGCACAGTGAGGCTTGTCCCCTCTTCCAGGCCATATCTAGCTGAAGAAAGCCCATTTGTGAAGAAACCACAGAGATTGTTCACCCATCAAAAAAACGGCAAAGGAAGAGGAAAGTTCGCGCTTCAGCCCAGCAGCAGCTCAGTTCAGCCAAGTGCTTTTGCTCCAAAGGCTGAACTTCTGCAATTAATGCCCAGGTACAGAAATCTTGTGCAGAACAGCCTGGCACCGCTTCGGCACAGCGCGTGGCCTGGCAGCGCGAGCCGCTGCCCGCACGGACAGGGACATGACCCCTCTGTAATTCCATCTTCACGCTGGCTCGCTCTGGGCTCTCTGGGCAATGACCGTGGCCGTGCCACCGCTGCAGGGCTTTCTGACGTGTCCGGGAGCTGACACGCCACCGCCTTGCCTTTCCCTTCCCCTTCTGACCTCGCCGTGTGCTGGAAACAACTCCCAGCCAAAGGAGCCGTTTCCACGTGGTGCTTCTCTCTGTCCTGAGAATTTATGTGGCACCAACCCATCGCTCACTAATGCGTGTGCTTCACATCATTGCCCTGCCCTCCCAGGCAGGTACAGCCATACCAATATTCCCATTTACAGCTGCTTCTCCCTTCTGCCCCTTCTCCATGTTTGTTCGGGAGTACTCTCGCACTGTGCAGGCGTACAACACTCTTGTAATACCTACCACAGACCTTTTTCTGTACATTATCTCCCTAAATTACTGAATTCACTCTCACAGTAGTTCCAGACACCTTCTAGTTTTAAATACACCATTTTCAAAACAAAGCACTCATAGCCCACAAGCCAGGAATAAGGACTCACATCCTTCGTTTCTCCCTCCAAAGCCTTGAGTGCTGCTGAATAACGCTCCGAGATTGGAGTGAATGGGGCTGTCAGGAGGCAGCCGGGACAGTGTTCGTTTGCCGTTAGGGTGGCAGGCAGAGGAGCAGAAGCTTCTCCCAGACTCTTGTTAAATGCAGAGCTGAAATGCCAAGAAGCGATGGAGACATATAAAGAAAATAACCCAGAAAGTGGCATCAGAAATATTGATAACTCAGGCAAATCACTCCTATGGACCTTCTTTGATTGCATTATCTGTTCGTTCTTCCTTACAAAGCACTGCTATCACACAAGCATAATAAAACAAGAATATATAAATGGAAGGAATTAAGAGTCATCCTATTGGGACCAATTTAATCTTTGCTTCATTTAAAAGGAGAACATGGCTCCCTTATCTAATGTACATAAAATTGCTCGTTATTCCCCAGGTTTACATATAGATGACAGATCTATATAAATATGGATCTTCTCCTTTTCCCCATTCTGTTGTGAGAAGAGCCACCTTCCAGCACATTTATTCTCTGTTCTAGATGCTTGAAGGAGAGTCTCCCTCCTGCCCTATGTGCTTACTGTGAATGGAGAGGATGAGGATATGGCAGCATCCTTTGGAGACAAAGAGCTTTGGCAGCTGATGTTTGAAGCAAAAAAGCAGTGAGCACAGTCCCAGGTAGCTCTCGCTCAGAGGCAGCTGGTGTTGAAGGGAATAGGTTAGCTAGTCTGCAGCCTGGGACTGAAACCCAGCCAAAAACCTGCCCTCCCAAGAGCTCTCCACCCCCATCCATCTTTGCTAGTTTTCCTTTTAGGGAGTTTCAGAGTGAGCCCGCGGAGGTTTCCATGCGGTACAAGACAGGCAGGAAACCACAAGGTCTCCTGTGAACTGTCATGCCACTCAGAGCGAAGTGGAAACACAGAGTTTTACTGTGAAGTTACCAAAAGCAACGACTTGCCCGTGTCGGGATGGGGGTCCTGCTGAGCTGCCACGTAGGCGAGAGTGGCCCCGGACCTCTCACCCGGGAAGAGGTGAACCATGATCCCAAGAGCACTGGGAGAAGGTTTAGAGCAACCACCAAAAGCCATCTCAGTCTTCACAGGTTCAGGTTTTTAAGTTAAAACTCGAAGTTATCCCCAGAAAGCAGACTTTCCCAAACCCAGATACATAAACTGAAATGGAAATGTGGATCTCAGACAAGCACAGTGGCCCTGCCAAACTTTTCACTGGTCCCATTACCACTACTGAATAGGTCCCTGAGTCACTGTGAGTTCACATCCTTGCCCATACGAAATCATGTCCTTTTCCATAGGACACAGTCAGAAACGTGCGCGTATTTCCTCTTTTCCTCACCTCTGAGCTGGGGAAAAAGAGGCATTTGTGAATCAGTCATTGCTTTCTAACATGCTGAAAGCATCAGAGGACTCCCTGCTCTTTCAAACCTACTATCATAAGAGCAATTTCAAAGTGTTTCTCTCTCCTAATATCCAGTGGCTTTTTAAAAAGCCACTAACAGCAGTGCTGGAATGGCTAATGCCTAATTAGCTAATGGGTAATGATGCTCCTGTGAATGAGGCTGACATTTCACTCTGTAATTATCGTCTAGCCTGGTGTCACGTCCTGCAGTGGGCAGTTGTATGTGCCTTGGGACAAGGCTAAGGAGCGGGCAGGCCCATAGCGATGCTCCCGCGCTGCCCTCCGAGCCACTGACACGAGCCGGGCACACCGGCAAAGCCATGACTGCTGCTGCCACATCTGAACAGAGCAACACAGACAGCCGACCACAGCTTTCCCCAGACATATCCTCATTTTCCACTCTCAAGTTTATATGTCTAAGCTGAAAAAGAGGTATGTAGTCATTTTGCTGGGACTTCCAGCTGCCCGGTAGCCTGTGAGCAGCCTTTGCGCTGGTCCACAGGTCTGTGTCTCCATCCAGGCGGCAGCAGAAGAGCTGAAGAAGCCACCTTCTGCCTTGCTGGGGCTCATCATGAAGCCTTGAGGAGTAACCACTTGGTGTAATCCCCTGAGGCTGAAGGCTCATGTGCTGTATTAGCCCTAAAAAAGGCAAGCCCATCTCTTTGAGAAGATTTGGGGTCAGGCAAACTATTAGGAAATATCTGCTCACACCACATTTTAGTCTGCAGACCCCTTTTTTTCTTTTACTATGGTAAATAACAGGAGCAACTCAATTTTGTTCCGCCGACCATCAAAGAACGACTGCCAACCCGTAGGTTTCAGGAGGTGGGGGGTTAATTCCAGTGTGTAAGAGCTAAATCAACCCCTCTGGAGCTACTGCTTTGCTTTTCCCCAGCCACTGTCCTACCCACCACGCCAGGGCATTGTCTCCAAAGATGAGCCTTCAGCCTTAGGATCCGCTTCAAAATCTCCATTACCAACTACAACTCTTAGAACAAAATAGTCATTAGAGGATCTCTAAGGAAAAAAAAAAAACAACCACCACTGAAAATTTTCACCTAGTTTTCTGGAGTTTTAGGGATGCCACCAACCTTGTGCTCCTGCAGCAGAGGGCAGCTTTCAGGGAGCTGCCCCGGGGCGTTAATCTGGCACCAGGGCTTTCTTACATGGACATGGCACTGGAGAATCTCTGGACAGTCTGGTAGGTTTTCTCCTATGAATCTCCAAATCTATACTGCAGCTTTGATTTTTCAGACACTTCAAGTGCTCCCAGTTAAAGAAACTTGCCAGAACTGAGCATTTCCCAGGGCAGAAAAGAGACACTCATAAGCCGTGACACCGAAACAGAGATGCTCATGAGGTGGGACGACCTGCTCCAGCTTTTCCTTCAGCAAATCCCCGACAACAGGACAAGGCACACACCCTGCACGTTTGCTCTTCCACTTTCGTGTTTCTGCAGAAGGTGGGGAGGTGTGCGAGCGCTGGCGAAGGCTGGCTTGCGTCAGAGGCCAGTGGGTATGCATGAAAACGGGAGTTTTCACTATATGATATATATTTTACTATATTTCAATGTAGCACTTGATTGGCAGATTAAAATAATAACAATAATAAAAAATTCCACTGTTAATAAGCAGAAGGAGCACATGGAGCCCTGAGAGACACATTAGCTGTTTGAACAGGCAGATATTTCTGTCCCTCCCTCCCCGTGTAATCAACATGTATTTATTTCTTTATTTAGCTCAACACTCGCCCTTTCAGGAGAAAATGAAAGTGTCAAGATGACCCTCTTCTTATCGTGCCCCGCACGAGAGAAAGCTTTGAAGATATAATATGCAGAAACACAGGGCTCTCTGGTGACTTCTCCAGATTTAATTAGCCCGACCTTCTGTGCGGATCCTGCCTCCCTCTCCAGACAGCCCTTCTCCCCCGCTCCCCAGCTGCAGACAAGCTTCTGGACTCATCGGCAAAATAGCAGCTGCTCCAGCCCTCCGTTTAATTCAGAGCTTGGGTCTCCAAGATGAGCTAAAAAAAAAAATGCCACCCCAAAGATGGAGCTGCTTTTAGTGTTATGCACGAGCTGCAACTGCCAAGGAAAGTTTATCTTGGAGCCAATGTGAGCTCTGTTGCTCCAAGTTAAATATTTCCATTTAAAAAGTAGAATGAACTATGCTGTGGGACTTCCAATTGCTTCCTGAAATATTAAGAAGGACTGTCTTTAAACATTAATATTTTGTTATAGTGCTGAAGACTTTCTAAGGGAGGGTTATTTTTTAGAGCTGTGTATTTTTCTCTTCATGATCAGAGCCTCTGAGGGGCACCTATACCCTCCCTTTCCAAAAGTCACTGCAAAAGAGTAACCCTCCTTCCAAAGTCATCAATAAAAATCCTGCATTTTTGTCTTCACTGTTGTTCTTGCTGGTAGGATGCACAGGCAAAGGACACCCACGTTTAACCCCTTGCGGTAAGTGCATCATCATGTGCCCCATCCTCAACAATCCCAACAGCTGAGTGCTGCCAAAAGCCAGAGCCACCTCCCTCTGCTCGTTTTGTTGCGTTCACATCCACTGACACATCTATTGTGCCGGGATGGGCATAGACACGCTCCCACTGCCCACCCCAGACAGACCGGCAGTGGGAGCTTCCAGCCAGCCAGGTCCTCTGCATCCCCCAGCACGGGCTGGCAGAGTGGGGCTGTGCAGGACAGGGCACCAGCCTGCACGGGCACTGCGGCCCCAGCCCCACAGCTCCCACCCCAGCAGTGTAAGTGCATTAGGATGGGGGCAGGACAACTCCCAATCCTCTGCCCTGAGCTTTGCTCCACCACTGGCCCATCCATCCTCCCGACGCCAGGGAAGCAGCTATTGAAACAGCAGATCAGGAGAGCAGATTTAATGTTGCTTTTGGGGGGTGGAGGGGGAGAAAGAGAGAGAAAAATGATGTTGCTTCCAGGCCATTTACATGTTCATTTCTCAAGAGAATGTGACACTTTATCCTTTTTCTCAAATTAACTTTTTTGTCACACGCGGAATAAAAAGAGACGATCGACGGGAACTGAAACATAGTGAAATAAAAGACTGCGAGCCTGCATGCACGGAGCATATGTTTGTGATCTATAGGAGCCGGGGGAGGGACGGGGAGTGGAGCCCTGCTATGTCAACCATTGTTCAGCAGCTTGGTATGTTGGCTTAATCTTACAAGGTCTCCCAGAGGTCCTTTTTTCCAGATTTTTTTCTCACCCCCCTTCAGGGCAAACAAAGTGCTTTCCTGAGCAGGCAGTTTGAGCCGCTTAACCGTTCGCGTGCTAGTTGGGAGGGCCCCCCAAGGACGAAGGGCAGGTCCTCGGCCGGGACGGTCAGCTCTGGGACACCGAAGGCAATGGAGCAGCCCCAGCACACGCAGCTGTGGGCACGAGCTGGTCCTGTGGACCCAGCACAGGTTTGTACAGATGCTTGGAAGTAGCAATGCAAAATGTAGCAGAAAGAAACTGAAAAAGGATTACAGAAAAGAGGAGTTTTTTTACGATACACTAAGCAAGCTGACAGTGTGTGACACTTGGCCAACATCGCAGCTGAGCTTAAGCTCCCATATTGCACCGACATCATCCACAGTGCCCTGCCAAGCCATAGGACCCACCAGTTTGGCTTTTCTTGGCCAAATACGTGGCCTTACCGTACCTTTGTGAAGCATCCCATGGCCATTACCCTTTATCTGGTGGGACATACTGGTCCCAAATCTGCTTTCTAAAGCAAGCAAGTCTTTAACCCAGAGAGTCCCTGGCATAAGGAGGATATATTTGGTGTTTATAAGTTGTATAACTTTTGCCTTCCTGACTTTCATCTCTTTGCTTTGTTTTAGTTTTAAGAAGTTTAAAAGTGGTTTTGCTGTGACCAGTGTTCCCATAATTCTTAGGCACGTGGTGAAGCAGAGGTACCCGCATCCTCAAAGGAGAGGTGGGATGTGGGGGCAATGCTCCCTGGCCTGCTGCTCTTCAACCCCATTTGTACAAGCGTTTTAGACACCCTACAGATTTTCCTTTCACATGCATATTAACCTGGCTGGTGTCTTAAAGACTTAGTTACAAGCTCACATTGAGAAGACACTGAAGAGCTGAATGCTCTTTTCTGGCTGGTTGCAGGGAGTTTCACCCAGCGATTTTCCTTTAGGGAACAGCGAGAGTCAAAAATCACAACATGAGAGACTGTACAAGTCAGCATTAACTGTTGCTCCTGCAAAAAAGACTCCTTTGGAGTCCTTTCAGATGCTGAAGAAGATAGCTGAATTTTCTAGTTTGATATTTCAACTCCTTTTGCAAAAGCTTGAAAGAAAGGAGGCCAGAGAAAAAGAAAAGCTCTCCTTCCTCGCTTCCAGCAAAATTCAAATGGACAAACCTTCCCTTCCCACCAGCTGCAGTATATAGGTCAAGTCACGTATGTGTTCTCTCAGACAGGGCTTACAGTGTGGAAAATTGGACAGGGACAACAAGCAAGTCTCCCAGTACCCCTGCTTGGGCCATCCACCCGTTCAGGAGAGGACAAGAGGACAGGCTGTGTCTCTGCACCCGACGCTGATGATCTGCCCGCACTCTGGACCTGCCCTGCTTCAATCACACTGGTCTGGAAAACAGCCCAAATCCTACCTCAAGGAAATCACAGCTCTTCTAGTGAAAAGGAGTCACGAAATATTTTCTCCAGATCAAGTTCAACTCCTAATCAAAGGCAACTACAAAGGTAAACTCTGAGTTTAAACCAGACCTTAAATCCACAAAACACTTTTCAGCTGGATGCGTTACAAGAGTGGAAAGTGTTAGAGTAGCTGAGGGACAGATGGCCACACTGGTTGTGGTTTGTGTCTGCCCCACACTGACGTGTTTCCCCCAACACCCATGTGGGGCAGAGGGCTTTTTGCATCTTCACCTGCTAAAAATATCCAAGGCTGGAAGTGAAAAGAAGTTAAATATTTAGCAGTTGCATAAAGGCACCTTGGGATGAAAGCATTATGGATACAAAGCTGTCATCTTATCCCTTCATCATGGTATTTTTTATGTATTGGACGTGTCTTGTTTGCGAGGCAACTTCTCTGTTTTAAACCAGCCTCATAAATCTCAAGGATGCCTTTTTTAAAGCCATCAGTGCAAAAAAACAGGAACAGGCACCCACTGGACACCACTTCAGGTCCCTTAGGACCGTTCTCACCACAGGTCTCAACAGGAGCTTGTTGGATGCTTCCCATTGAGACTTTTCATGATGCTGTTCTGCCTGCCTGCATGTGTGTGCATGTGTTGTTTTACAGACAGATGCCCCCCAAAACAACACAAGATGCTGACCCTCTTCAGAGCTAAGAATGGCATCTTCATGCCAGATGCAGGTTTGCCAGAGATCTGATTTTTAAAGGGAGCTTGGGTCCCTCTCCCTGGAGCTTGCTGGTCACACATTACAGAATCACAGAATGTTAGGGATTGGAAGGGACCTCGAAAGATCATCTAGTCCAATCCCCCTGCCGGAGCAGGATTACCTAGACCATACCACACAGGAACGCGTCCAGGCGGGTTTTGAATGTCTCCAGAGAAGGAGACTCCACAACCTCTCTGGGCAGCCTGTTCCAGTGTTCGGTCACCCTCACCGTAAAGAAGTTTTTCCTCATATTTATGTGGAACCTCCTGTGTTCCAGCTTGCACCCATTGCCCCTTGTCCTGTCAAGGGATGTCACCGAGAATAGCCTGGCTCCATCCTCATGACACTTGCCCTTTACATATTTATAAACATTAATGAGGTCACCCCTCAGTCTCCTCTTCTCTAAGCTAAAGAGACCCAGCTCCCTCAGCCTCTCCTCATAAGGGAGATGTTCCACCCCCTTAATCATTTTCGTGGCTCTGTGCTGGACTCTCTCTAGCAGTTCCCTGTCCTTCTTGAACTGAGGGGCCCAGAACTGGACACAATATTCCAGATGCGGCCTCACCAGGGCAGAGTAGAGGGGGAGGAGAACCTCTCTTGACCTGCTAACGACACCCCTTCTAATACACCCCAGGATGCCATTGGCCTTCTTGGCCACAAGGGCACATTGCTGGCTCATGGTCATCCTGCTGTCCACTAGGACCCCCAGGTCCCTTTCCCCTACGCTGGTCTCCAACAGGTCTGTCCCCAACTTGTACTGGTACATGGGGTTGTTCTTGCCCAGATGCAGGACTCTACACTTGCCCTTGTTATATTTCATTAAGTTTCTCCCCGCCCAACTCTCCAGCCTGTCTAGGTCCCTCTGAATGGCTGCGCAGCCTTCCATTGTGTCCGCCACTCCTCCCAGTTTTGTGTCATCAGCGAACTTGCTGACAGTGCACTCTATTCCCTCATCCAAATGGTCCAGAAACAAGGATTTGGGGGGCAAGGGAGGGGAGTGTCTTTTGAATGGAAACACTCTCTCCATTCCTGGCTCTGTTGGGCAAGGGCATTTCCATCAGTGAGAGAGGCAGCGTTTCCCAGAGGCAAAGGAGACACAGCTCCACATGGACCCAACACACTGGGTTTGTAAAAATACCTGGCAGCACTCGTCAGTGGATATCCACATTCCCGTCAATAACCTTGTACCTCTGCCCAATTAGTGCCACACTGCCGGCGCACAGAGACGGGTACTGAGCACCAGCCCCCCCAGCCACGAAATGCGGTTCAGCATGGCCCGTGGCTACATAATGCATCACACCTTGCCTGCTTCTTACTGTCTTAGGTTAGCTGAACCCAATGAATATTTCAATGGCCTCTGCCTGCCCAAGATACTATTAATTTTGTAGTCCCTATAATCCAATTCCTTTTCCTCCAAGTGGGTGGTGATTATTAATTTCACAAGCTATGCTTCCATCAGCTCCTTCCTAGTCCCTTGTGGCTAAGGAATATTAATCCACATTCATACTGTCATTCAGCTGCCCAGGAGATTCTGGTGTGAATAGTATTATTATTAATACCTCTGCTTCACACGCGGTTAAAGCAACTTAAAGGCGCACAGGCAGGTTGCAAAAGTCATTTGCAGAATAGCACCTCAATGCTTATGCTCAGAGAAAAAAAAATGGGGCCCATGCAATGCTTTTTGTGGCGGTTTCTCCAGGTCCTGGACCTGCTGGGGCTGGTCCTGCCTTGCCAAGGCATAGACAGTCCCCTGAGAAGGTCTGCGAGGAGGAGATCAACAGCAGCCTTGTTCCCAGACATCCCTGGCAGCCAGCAAGGAACAACGTTTGTTCTTTTGGGGAAATTTTGGGGGGTGAGGCGGGGATCCAAACATGATCTCTCTACTTCAATAAATAAAGTGCCATGATGCTCTGAAATGTAATCACTTTTGGCACCCCAACCTTATTATCAACTTTGCTTGAAATTAAGCAATTCATTTGAGTTCTGCTGGAAAGGTGGAGAGTGGAAGGCAGCAGCTGTCGTGTTTCTTTACAGAGGAAGAAAGCCTTTCCCTGTCAGCCAGGTTTACTCAGGCAGGAGATACGCATGTCAATCAAATATCTTATGGAGGGATTTGACAACACATCAAACACTTCTTCAACGTGGGGCACTAAATGGCAGAAAGATGAACAGAAGGAAGGCAAGAAATGCAGCATTAAATAATAAATAGCCCTAGAGGGCCCCTGTTCACTAACAAGGGTCAGGGCATCCACCGACTGACAAAGAAAGGAAGGGGCAGGGGGTGAGGCGATGCAAAGGGAACCCCGATGGATCACAGGCTAAAGAGGTGGAATATGCACACCTCTGCTAGAAACCAGAGCTCAGACACCCTCGACTGCCAGGCACTGGCAGGGCTGAGCATCTCCCAGTCCACAAAAACTCCCTAATCACCCGGTTCCTCTCTCTCAGCCAACACCTTATGTGGTCTTTCACACCAAAATAAATGCAAGTGCAAGCGAGAGCCTGCCTCGCCCCCCAGCTTTCCTCATTCGAACAAGCCACAGTGGGAAGAGGCCCCTTTTCAGGATGGTGAAGTCGATGGCATCTGAAACCAGAGCGTGTTTCGGTTTTGTTACTTAGCACTTTTGGCAGCAGAGATAGGCTGGAGACTACACAGATGTAACTATTTTCCCAGTTTTTCCTCCTAGAAGAATGTAGCCTTCCCAAATTGTCAGCACTTCAGCCAGCACAGCCCCAGCAAATGCACCAACGCGATTACAAAAGCAGAGGAGGGAAAGATTATTCCCTCCCAGACCTCGCCCTGAAAGGTCGCAGACAAGAAGTGAAATCCCAGACCTGCTGAGTCCCAGTTTGGGTGGCAAACTCTTGGTTTTCCAGATGTCGCACAGCCCGGGCTGCCAGAAGTCCTGAAATCCCAGCCCCGCAGCCCCTGCGTGCGCAGAGCGACTCGGCTGGGGTGCATCAGCCTTGCAGCACAGATGTAGGCAGCCCCCAGAGCTGGCAGCCCCCCACTTCATTTTTGTATAGCAAGTTGTGGAAGCCAAGGGATGAAATCCCTGCCGGCATCAGGGCAGCTCGCTGAGTTTGAGCACGTTAGAGAGGTTTAGCACAGCTCAGAGACCATGTGCGGCATAGTATGAGCAATAGACGCTGTCTGACATACAGGGATTGCGTGGGAAGGAAGGAGAGATTTCAACCCCTCATTTACCCACCCAAAGAATAAACCAACAACTCAAGGTACTCACCGTTGGAAGTAGCCTCCTGGTAGATGTTCACTGAAAGCCATCCCCTTTCTCACTTTTCCTACCAACACAGTGAACTCAGAGCTTCTGGTCTGTTCTGTCCTCCACCCCTGCCTGCAGAGCCCAGGCAATCAACAACTAATTAGCCCCACCCTGGTCTGAAGCCTTTTCTTGATTTCTGTTAATGGCCCCATCACCTGAACATGGGGGGTTTTACCATGAGCAGGTGTAGCTGATCCAGTGGGGCTGGAGTCAAACAGCTCCCTCCAGCAGGAAAGCTCTGCAAGATGGGTTAACGTGGCATGAAGGTTTAACACCCACTTTCTATTGGTGTTACCTGTCCTCCAAGCAGGATGAGCTTTGTTCCCAGGAAGATGTGCTTCAGTGAAACCACTACAAGGTTTCCAGATCTTCTCCAGAGGTCTGGAGAAATGCAATGTCCTGGCCTTCCACCTCAAAGGAGCACATGAACTCTGCACTGCTCATTCACACTTGGAGCTGTGTGAGACACGCTTTTCCCCCCCCTCATACCGTTATATTGACAAAGGGAGCTGCTCTGGATGACTATATTGCTGATATTAGTGTTTTGCATACAATGCCCAACTCTAAATGAGCTTAAATACAATTCATGCATGTTGCAGATTAATGGTAGGTGAAAAAATTAAAACTATTAAATTTTGTATCTGTGCTGCCACACAGCAACGGGCAGACTCTTCCACCTCAGCCCTGCCAGGGCGATCTCCTCCCCTGCATCCACTACTGCAAACACGGGCACGTGGCAGGGCACCGTGAGATGGGCGGCTGCCTCTCTCTGTGAGTACTCTAACCAATTACACATATGTACATACATTGCAAATTCTTTTCAACTCCAGTAAATCAATTTTTCATACAGCAGGAGGAAGAAGTCAATAACGCCTCAAACCTTCCAGTGCTGTGCCAGCGCTCGCTCTGGGGTTTCCTACAGCAGCTCTCACCTCCTTCTCTGGGTAGTGGGATGAAACCGTGAGCTGAAGGTCACCTCAGGGCAGCAGGTTCAGGGTCTGCAACTTAGATGCTTTGGTTACCTCTAGGCAGAATTAAATCCAAACCAACTGGTTTTCTTGAAGGAGAGCAGAGCTGTGGAAAACACACTTACAGTTGAGTTGTTTTGTTTTTTTTATGCACAATGTTGTATTTCTGGGGAACTACATCCTGTACATGGCATATATTTTATAAAAAATAGTATGGTCAAGTGAGGGAGTAAATCTTATCTCTTCCCTTAAACCATAATTTTGCTGGTGAGTTCAGTAGAAACACAGCTGGGCACCAAGAACTCTCTTTTTCTGCACATAAGCAATACCTGAGGCAGAGAGATGGTTTTTCAAAAGTGATTTAGAGCCTAAAAGTCATTTTTTAAAGTGATACGGGCATTTAGGAATTAAAATCACACTGAGCGTCATTTGCATTTAGGCTCTTGTATCAGAGCCTAACATAAGTAACAAGAGCCTTATGTAAGTAACATCTCAATAACGGCTGAAGCTGATTCTGATGCCCATTGTGGGTTGGAGTGGGCAAATGGAGAGCCCACGATGTCTAGAAATCCTTCTGGGGAACAAGGGGAAACAAAGCCTTCAGTCCATAATCTGGTGACTTCTCTTGGAAGATTATTTGGAAATCCAAGGGATCTCTTAAGCTGTACCTGGATCTTGAAGGATAGGAGACAACAGCGGAGCCAGTCCTACAAGAAGACTCTCCTTTTGGTCTAGGAACGTGCTAAAACTCCCTCTGAAATGACACTGCCATTCATTAGAGAGTGAGAGATGTGAACAAGTGTTGGCTTTAGAGATATTTAAGCAGCTGATCATTACTTGTACATGTAAAAGGCAATAAAAAGGAAAAATTAAGCCAAGAGTGATGATCTCACCCGCTTTTATTAAGAGAGCCATCAATTCTGGCATGATGTGGGTTGATAAAGGCCTGCTCTCACGGCACTGCTATTGTCTGAAGCAGTCCCATGGAAATGCTGGTTTGGCTCCAGCCTGCAAGATGTGGCGTGTAGGGGGGGATCAGGGTTGCACTGTGCTCAGTGCGACATGTAAAACCCAGACTCCTTCTCTGATGGGGTTTGCACTCTAAAGAGAGGAGGGGAGCAAAACTTGGAGAGAGAAACTTTTTTCTAGACCTGTTTTGCAGGCTGGGAAGGGGAGATCTCAGTGTTACAGAGGCTGTCTGGGAAAAGCTTGAATCCAGCTGAACCCCACAGTCCTCTCTCCCCACAAAGTGGCAGAGAGTTTCTTTGCAAGCCGAAGCTAATTCAGTTTTATTACTGACTTGCTGTGTCATCACAGCCCAGTTCCTATTACAAAACAGAGATTATAGTCCTAGCCTATCTCACAGCATTAATCCACGATGGAGTGCAAAGTACCTTTTTCTTTGCTCTCTATAATTAGCAACAACAAAACACCCTGATACTACCCCAGCAGAAACAGCGTATGGAGAGAAAAACGCAAGAAATGCCACCAGCTGCAGAAGCAGCCCTTTTTCTGCTCAAGTGCACCCTGGTTTTGGCATCAGAAACAACACTTTCATGGACTTACAGGTGTTAAGAGGCCAAGTAAACACGGGTTTCCTCTGGCCTGCCTCCCCGTTGCTCTGAATGGGAACGCACTGGCGTACACAGCATGTCTGACCTCACGGGCTACGGGGTGGCAGTGCCCTGCACCGCCTGCTCTGGGCCTGCCGAGCTGGATTAGATGTAGAAACAGTTGGATGTTGTCCCCAAGCTTTCCCAGTGCCTGTGGTGCCAGAGGAAAACCAGAATGTTTTATTAAGCGTATTACAGCAATAACACTGTCTTGTTGGGATATTTCCTGGCAGTTAACATCTTGCTGGATCGAATACCTTTGGCTTTGCCTGGGGCCCTCAGATCCTCCAGCCGTTTAACTGCCAGGAAAAATACCCTCTCTGTTGGCAACTACAATTTAATTAATGAAGCTTTTCTAAGGCATAGGATCAGGAGAGTTCCATTTTAAGAAACACCTTTCCCCCTGCCAAGCCATCCCCAAGTGCTTTACAACGCACTGAAGGATGGTAACAGCAGCGCGATGTCCGAGGAAGCCAGCCCAGCAAGTGCCAGGTATTGCTCTCACTCACCCAGCAAGAGATGACGGGATTCCCGAGGAGGAGGATTATTGTCCTAAAAATTAACGTTTTCCTCTGTAAATTGTACCTTTGGTGCACTAGTGTGCTCCCAGGCAGGTTTTGCTGCATCAGTCTTGTACTGATTATGGACTGAGCCCAAAGGATGCCTGCCCGATTGTAGCTGTGAAGCTGGGTAAGCCTAAGGGACCAAGGGCAGTTTGGTAGCCAAATTTCCATCAGTCTGCGCTCTTGGGGCCCTTTCACAATAGTAGGTGAGCGGGGATGGGAATGTCCCTGAGCACCCGGACAGGTTTAGCTGTGTCTGCGGTTAAGCTGCTGGAGTGCTCCTAGTGCCTTGGCACACACTGAGCTGGCAGGTTGCAGGGCTCTTTCCCATGGGGCACGCTGCACCCACCACCTCATTTCTCAGGCTGCAGACACACACTTGGGCCCTTGCGTGTCACCTTTTGTGCCCTGGAGCAGCCCTGGACACACACTTAATTTGTTAGCCTTGGTACAACATGCCTGCCTCCAGCCAGTACCCTACAGTAGCGTCTTGGAAATATTGATTTCTCCTTATAACCCTTCTGTGAAGCCCTGCTCCACCCAAAAGGGCAGCTGAGGTAAGGAAATGCCAAGCATCTTATAAGAAATTTACGACAGATCCCCACATTGTGCTGGTCTCCCAAAACCTCCTTGCCTTTAGTGCCAGCAAGGGAAGAAGTACGATTCTCCAGTGTGCTTGTTCTGCTGTGAGGATTTAAGTTCCTATAGGGGAAAAAGGCATCCAAAGGGTTGCTGGGGGCAAAACTCTTATTAAAAACAGAGTCTGTAGAGCGGGGCTGCAGCTCTGCGTGCTACCCAGGCACTGAGGAGCTCACCATATGGAAATGCCAAGCCCCTGCTCTGCCACACAGCAGACTCCAGCTTTACTCAGCACCTCACCCAGCTCTGATGCCTTTAAAGCGAGGAGCACGCACACTCCCAGCACACACGGCAGATATTACAGAATATACGGGACTGAAGATTATCATTTAATAAAGCTGAGCCAATCCATTCATTATTTAATGATTTAATTGATGACTGCAGCAGAAAGCTGATAAAGCACAGCCCTGGCCTATAAACCACCTTTTGCTCTATTTATTAAGTGCAGTGGCACAACATAGTGAAGTGAATATATTTGAATGCAAATAGGGCATTCTTTAGCATACAGGTAATTATAGCATTTAATAACTATTGCTGCTGTAGGTATCTTAGATTAATTTAGCACCACTCACATGAAGGGAGGAAAGCAGTGTATAAACGCACACAGATGTGAGCAGCTGCTCCTACTAATGCACATGGATCCCTTTACCTCAGCCGAGGGGAAGGGAACGCAGCAGCTGCTTCATGCTTCTCCATCATTATAACAACCTTGTCCCAATGCTTCTTCGCAGCACCAGTCACTGTTGTCACTAAGCCATCCCAGGGTCACCACTCAGCCGTTGTGGTCACCCACTCACAGGGCTGTCCCACCACAGCAGCTTTGCAGGTTGAGCTGCAAAAGCTATCAAACAAGTAAGAAGGAGGTGGGAGCCATAAAACACTTTGCTGATGGCACATACGTTTTGCATTTGTTTAGGAGAGGTAACTGGGGATGATCTGTTGCTATTTACCTTTGTCCTTTGAGAAAAAACTTGTTCTGAGTGTTTTCCCACGCATTGGTTGTGCTGGTACAAGCACACAATGCTGTCAGCTGAGCCAGGCAGTTACTGCCAAGGGCTCCCAGCTCCAGCCTCTTGGTGAGTGAGGAGAGGTGAGTGAGTGAGCACAGGGCAGGGAGGCTGCCTTCAATCACCTTGCTGGAGCACCCTTCAGCAAAATACTCTGCTGCGCTAACACCAGGCAGCCCCCCCTCCATTCATCGCTCCTCTCTACATCCCAGTATGTGTGATTCCTACTTTTCTACTGCCCGAGCAAACAGCCATTATTTATCTTTGCAACAGCCCAATGGGGCTGCTGAGCAGGACATCACCCAACAGAGCAAAGGGAAACAGAGGCACCGAGAGCCCACCCAAGCGTGGTGTAACGCAGGAAGACCATCACAATGCAACAGCTGAAGCTCATTTGTAGCCCACTTGGCCTTCCGAAAAGAAGGTGCTAAGACACAGGGGAGTTTAAAGGCTTGTAAAACATCCTGTTGTTAAACAGGTGATGCTGCACCAGCAAAATATTTTGACAGTATTGATGCTGGTCACAGCTATGCCCAGAAGAGAGTTATTCTGCTCAGGTTATACCTTTACTGTCTCTTGCAATCTGATTTGATGTTGTGCTGACGCAGCTGTTGACAACGTCCCTTCCCTCTTCCTTCCCCACCACAGATCCTCTCCCCCTTTGAAAGGCACATACACATCTGCAGCCCTACTGCTGAATAAATTGCAAGACCAGACAGGGGTTTTGTCCTGCAGAAATTGGTAGGAAAATGTATTCATTAGGAAACACTGAGATTGTGTTAGACATACAGATTATGGGTACAATTTGAATGGCAATACGTTTTGGCGAGATGCTATTATGCATTTATTTGCACACGGTATAATAAAGATGACAATCAACAGATTGTGTCAGAAGCGAGGACGTTCAGAAAAGATTTCAATTTAGCAGAGGAGCCAGCACCTTGTTAACTTCTGACATCTGAAAATAGCTCCCAGACGCTCGCAGGCTACCTTGGCTAGCCTGGCACACCATCTTCATTCTTGTCATCTTAGTACGATGGTCAGAAAGACTTACTAACTGCTTGATGCTTCAGAGGAGAGAGGTGTAAAGGTTCCTTTGTACTTCATAGAGTAAAAAGTAACCATATTTCAGCTTCCCTCTGTTCCTCCCTGCTGCAAGAGGTCCAGGTCTCCAAAGCAGAGGTGACCCTGTGATAATGCTACAGCAGGAGGAAACTGCATGTCCTGCAAGTAAATAGTCCCACCAGAGTTTCAAGGATACCAGGGAAGTCCTTCTGAGTTTGTGTGATGGGTGACGATGAGTTCTCAGTTACAGACAAACAGGGATTCTCATTAGCCTGAGGTGACAGCGCCCATGGCACCTTTGTGGCCATTTCCACAAGGAATTCTCTTAGAGCTGATGCTGCTGCCATCTCACGGGTACACTGCATGCCTCCCACAGGTACCCTCCCTCTATCCAGTGATGTTCTTATCACTGTGGCACATGAACAGGCATTTTTATCTATCCTGTATCCAGCTGGCACCACTTTCTAGAGAGCAGTTCATTACAAGACACTGTAGGTCAACATCCATTGGCTAAACCCTTGAGTGTCTGCATGTCATTACTCACTCTGCCATTTCCATTGGGGAAACTGAGGCACGCAACAGTTTGGCTCTCATTTTTTAAATTACACTAATATGAACTATTGGTCTTTAGTAACACTCAGACCTAAGTGGATGGAAATCACTGGAGTCTATCTCCTGTCACTATGTCCAGCCAAGCTGGTAGTGGTGGCTCCCTGGCCAGCCAGCCCACCCTCCTTGCACCCACTCCAATCAGCAGCATTGCTGCAGAAGCTCCCTGCTAAAGCTCACTGCCAGACCCACTATTGCACCACCTTCTTGTGTTTACATAGTTTTCCCAATCTTGGGCTTGCCTTGGATGGCTGTGAAGGTCTTGCTATTGTTCAAGGGAGATGAAGGTAGCATTTGATCTTCAGTCAGGCTTGTTTTCTATATCTGCACATGGATACACCTTAAATGAGAGAAGATCAACCTACTTTACATTTCACTTCTCATCCTCCTAATGAATGAGGGGTAATTATGAATTTCTAATTTCAGCTGTTTATACAAAGCACTTTTGCTTTATTTCCTTTTGACTCTCTGTCTTCAGAAACTGTAGGAGTTCACATAGCCTCTGGTGCCTTTATGCAACAGGAAACACAATTAAATAAGGAAATTTATGTAAACCCTGGTTTTGCAAGAGGAAGATGTGCTACTGTGTGTGTGTGAGCTGGCAATGAACAGGCTCTCATAACATATTCCTCATTGCTTTCTTCTTCCTTTGCAGACAGTCAATACCCTTGAGAGAAGTTAATTAGATCCGCTTCACTCTGTTTGGTCCTACCACTCTGAGCTCTGAATACAGGGGAGAGGGAAATCCCAGCAAAGCAAATTGACTCGATTAGAGTAACATACCACTGAACAATCATTTCCATTGTCCATGATCATGGAGGATGATCTACTTTAAAAGCAAGTATGAAAATGTTAAAACAATTCTTTTAAAATATTCGTGCAAAATCCCAGTAACAGGAGAGTATAAACTTGAGGAGTCATTTTCAAAGGCCCCAGCATATACAATATGTTCATAGAGCTATATGCCTGCCTGTGCAGTCGTTTGAAACCACTCACCGCAGATAATACTATTTCTAAGTAACCATTTACACAAACTAATGAAGGTGATTGTATGTACAAAGCATGTGTACTCCTGGCTGTATTGCTGTAGAATTGGCTGAATGGATTGAAAACCATACAATAAAAAAAATCACACTTCATGTAGGTTTTTTAAAGACTCCTTAGAAAGCTGACAACTCAGGAATATTCACCTCTGGTTTAATTTTCCTTCCAACAGGTGATGATTTTGTCAGTCCACAATTACAGCAAGTGATAAGGACCTACAGAACAGCTGTCTGTATCTAAAAGTCACAGTTGTGGGGTTTTTTTCTGGGCCCTTATTAGCAAAAGTTTCAAATGCCTCTTGGAGGGCTCAAGTCCCAGCCTGACTCTGCAGTGCTTTCCCACTCCTTTCAGAGCAAAGACTGAAGATGCTCCCAGAAAGGCAATATGGCCATTAGAAGAGCTGACTGCTTGCTTTTGCTGTTCCTGTCCAGAGCCAGGCACAAATACTTATTTCAAAAGGATTGCCAAAGGGCAGTCCTTAAAAAAAAAAAGAAACCTAAACAAAACACCAAACACTCACAAACAGAAAGGAAAGGCTGGGTTCTCTGGAACAAACTCAATACTGAACAACAGGGTGAAGAAGCAGCATCACCCTCAGGCTCAGCTTTGCTTTTATCAAAGCTTTTTGTTGTAGGGGATTATTTTAGTGTTTCTGGATTTTCTTTTTCTTCTTTTTTTTTTTAATAGTAAGCTATCACTTTCTTTTCTCATTGTATGCCTGCAAATCCTACCTTAGAGAAGCAGTGTTTCTGGGCAGAGGGCAATAAAAGGAGAAACAATTAGGATTATATTTTCACTTTCCGTCTTGGCCTTTTACATTTCTGCTACCTCATCAGGGCACACTCCAATTCCCAAAGCTGATTTCCTCTAAAAATAGACCCATCCACTCTCAAGGGCATTTCGCTGTGCTGGAACCATAAATACCAGGTTCAAACTATGACAGCAACCTCCATGCCAGCAAGATGCAGGCTAGCACCATGCAGGCACAACAAGCCTTTCCAGAGCCCTGCTTCACACGTGGAGGTTCACTGACACCACTTCAGCCATTCCCAAAGATGCCCTTTCATCCATAAGGCTGACAACATGTCATCTCTGTTCTTGGCGTGGGGTTTGTCACAAACATCACCTTTAAATTTCCATGTGATCCTCAGTTCCTGAATTAGCAGGATGCTCTTGCATTTTGCCCTTTTCAGCATTGCGTGCTTTGATAGGCTCACTCGCCTCCTCTGCTCCCTCCAAAGTCCCGCTAACCTCTGGGGAAAGGGACAAAACATCTAGCCAATAAAAACAGGAAATACTGAAAAGGTCAAATCACACTATTACAATAAATTACCATAATTCAGAGTGTAAATCAGGCATTAAAATGATGATATGTTGCAAGACAGAGATTGGCATTAGACCTAAAAAATGGCACAACATTAACACAGTCCAAGGTCAAAGATCCAACTGGGAAATGGTAAACATTTTAAAACTAGACCCTTATCACTATAATCTTGTGATCTTCTGAGACTGTCACATCAGGCATTACTGAATGATGGAACGGCACATTGAGCTATGATTTATTTTCCATACTAAAGACTTCAAAGCCAACAAGTGGGGGTAATTGAAAATAGAGATACAAGCAGCACTGGATAACCTTTAAACAGTTACCTCAAGCCATCAACAGCTTGCTGATTTGAGAGGGTGACATTTATTCTACGTAATGGGGTAGCATCTTTTTAAACGCCTCTCTGCCATGGCTGGGCAGTGGACATTTAATGCAATAATAATGGCATTCACAGCAGCATTACCACGGATGGCAGGGAAAGTCCTACTATACAGGGGGCTTGGGCTCACATCTGCTCCAAAATTATATTTCTCCCTTATGCCATCCTGCAGATTTCTTTGGTAAACCCAAGATATCAGCAGGAAACAGCAGGGATGACTGTGCAGTTCTGCTCTGCTTCTGCACCACTTAGCAAGTGATAGCAATTGCTGGTGGCAAAAAATCTTCTACCCCTCTCTTGTATTTTTTGGTTAGTAACAGTAGGGCGGGAATAGAAAACAATGAAATGGCTAATTTTCCACAGCAGCAGCCAACAAGTATTTTAATCCACAAGCCACCCAGCTGCAGAAACCTCCTGTTCTGAAAGGTTTCTCCATCTTTTAAAATTTTCTGTATCCCAGTAAAGCTTTTTCATTTCACACAGATTAAGAGTTAATTCAGGTCAAATAAGGATTAATTAGTCTGTGTAAACCAGTCCCAGACACTGATGCGCTGAAGATCTTTTTTAAATTAGTTGCTGTTACTGTAAGTCTGTATCTTCTGATGGCAAGACCTCTGGTGTATTATAAATTTGCAATCAGGTACCCCACAGGATGTGAGATGAGGGAAAATGTCAGTCTTAACAGTGTTTAAATCCCTCCTGCCGGTGAACTGCAGCCTCTTTCAAATTAGGTCCTGTTGGCAAAATCAGATAAAGAGATGGAAATAAATGATGTGAACAAAGGGCATCAAAGAGTATCATTTAAATTGTTATTGACTGTGGGCACAAAAAAAAAAGCACAGCATGAAAACATACTTAATAAAAGGAGATAATAGGACCGTGGAGACAGGGTTTTTTTTGATTTGGAAGAAAAACATCAAATAGTTTGTGTATGCTTTTTCACCTAGTCTACAGGTAAGGGGGAAGATTAATACAGAATGTATTTCACAGACCAGGCCAAATCGCTTTGATATGCCATATGCACTAACAACAAGAGATAATTTATTCAGATTTTATTACAGGAGAAGGAACCAAACCTGTTGCTGTTGGAGCGACTTCCAGGATCTCTCATGATAATCTAAAAACATTTAACAGAGATGCCAAAAAAATCCAAGTGAACAATTTTTTTTTTTGAGGGGTAAAGTGTGGGAAAACCTTTCAAACAAAGGCTCATCCAAGATTATGTAATGATCTCCAAGTCATGGAGGGCTAAGAGATAAGGAAGAAAATACATATGGCCTGTTCATTGCTCTTAAAAATTTGTCTTGCAGATTTAGGGAGCAAAGAATCTGCTTGGCCACATCTCTATGTGAGGTGGCTCCACATGTGGGTTGAAAAGGGGATTAAATTTAGAAACTCCAGACCCAAGCATCTTGGGCTAAAGGATAACAATTTGAAGATTATTGGCCTTTTTTATCTCTTAAGTTATCTAGGACTCTATATTCTGCTTCAGGTTTCTCATGTGCAGAGTTAACGGCATTTTGGGAGAGCTTGTGGGACTTTTTCCTCTCCTTTATTGAAAAGGATGTCCAGTAGCCTAGATAATGGTGATAAAAGGGACTCGGTACCTTGGTTGTTGTGCTAATGAAGCATAGATTATGAACGCACCTTTTCTGGGATTCTTCATCCTTGCTCCAAGCCATCAGGAGAGCTCTGCTGTCCTAACAAGCAGCAAACAGCTCTTCAGCAGTCACGCTGTTAAGCAGGGGCAGGTCAGGTGTGCCAGTTTTCTTTTCAGCTGACATACGGTGGAGACAGGATGGCCCAAGGTTTCCCACAGTCCGTTGTTCACTCGGGAAGCTGTCACCAAAAACGGAAAGGCAGCAATTAAAAGAAGAGATCCTTCAGAATAAAGTCCTGCTGGGACGAATACCTGACATCCTAGTCTCACTGGTAATACACCACTGGAATCACTCAGTGCTGTCCTGCTGGGGGTACAGCCCCTAGAAAAGACAAGAATAGTCATCAAGCCAGGAATTTGTAATAATATTTCTCCAGACCTCTCTCCTCTTCCCCAGAGTGGGTAAGGCATTCCTTTCCACAGCTTGTCTGCAAATACTTGCATTTACCTTGGAAATGGGCCCAAACTAGGAGAGACTGAGAGACTTCCGTGCTTTGGAGACCTTCTAATCTGGGCATGACAGGACAGATGCAAATGTCTTTGTAATGCAGATGCACATTCAGTCCTGTGTGTGACCGAAGGAGCTGGGGCCCATTCCTCCTTCTAGGAGAGGACTGTAGAAGAAATGGGATTTGAACAGCACATTTTTAAATGACACGTAAAATGCAAAAAGCCCACCATGAAACAGGCACACTCATGTCCTGAATTGGACTCAGCTTGATCCAGCTCACCCCTATTGACTCAGTGATTTTTTTTTTTTTTTTCCTCTCTTCATTATGTTTGACAGTATGAATCTGATGCTGCAGAGAGCTTGATCAGATGCACGGCTCCCAAACCGCTGGGGATCCAGGCTTGCAAGAAAGCTCTCATCTGAGATGCCACTTGAGCAGCCCCTCAGCAACTCATGGAGGTTTTTCCTTGGAAGGTTGTGGAAAGGTGCCACTTCTTTGTTTTATCTACAAAGACAGTGGTCAAGGCATTTGGCTTTTCAAAAGCTAACTTGGATGATAAGAGTTTGTGACATGGTGACTTGTTATTCAGAAAGACCGCATAAAAGCCTTTTCATCTTGAAAAATAACAAAGTGAGAGTGTCACTGCTCTGTAGCAGGATGATACCCACCAACCAGGCAGAAGCTGTGGATGCCTCTCCCTGAACAGATTGCAGCAGAGATAAACGTACTGGATTGGGAAAGCTGTTTCCTGAGATTTTTGTGGCAAAACACCTCTCCACAGAGGGCAGAACCGCTGCTTCAAGAGGCTTGTCAGCTCAGAGCTGGTGGGTACAAACCAGCTGCTTGCTGCTACATGGGAATCGGTCTCCTGGAGCCCCATAGGTCACTTCCAGACTTTTAAAAAATGTTTTTAATGACTCATAACATGTCCTTCAGATGAGATGTTAAACCGGGCTTCCTGGAGGGTATCGAAGTGGAAGTCTAAGGCTGCACAGTACTTTTTCAAGAGCAAAAAGGATGCAGAAGCTCCGGAACAGAGTCAGAGGCACCATCTCACTCTCTCCATCAAGCAAGCTAAACCAGCAAGCTCTCTGTGCATGAACTGCTGCTGAACACCATGGGAGGCACAACTCCCTACTTGGTCCCTGAGCACAGCCAGCTAACGCGAAGCTAAAGCATGTCATATTCATGAGAGACTTCCTCAGAAGGCATGGTCTTCATCTTACTCACAGGCTGTTTTATCTTCTGAAGCATTGTGCAGGGCACAGGGACATTTGAGAAACACAAGTCTCCCTCAGCTGAACACCCCTGTGTTTGGATAAAGGCTATCTGAATAAACCAGCAATTTCCACTGCAGGAAACATGATTTCGTTTCTGAGGAGGTATGCTAGATCTGTAACCACTAGGTATTATTCAAGCACTTAAAATAGACCCCCACAAAGCCAAAGGAAGACTGTAGGTACCATTCATTCAGCAGGCAGCATTAGTACATGCCCCTCCTCCACTTCCTGGCAGCACAGAGCCAGAGCAAATAACAGCAATAATACAATGCTGTAAACTCTGGAAGAAAGCAGACATCTGTTGCCCATCAGATATTACACCTTAGTGACCATGCAGCTCAGTAAGTATGAAAGTGATTTCTTATACCTTGACAGCACGGCCCCAGCACATAAATGTGAAGCTTTGTACAGCAGACTTGCAAGGAAGACCTATGAACAGCAGGACAAGTCACCATTTCAGCTGTGAGAATGTGTCCATGTTGCTCCTATTATTGCTGTGAGACATTCATTGCAAAACAGCTGCAGGTTGATGAAGAGCATATGGACCATCTCAGGTAGCCTTGATTTCACTTGGGTGTCATTAATCAGCAAGCATCTGCTGCAGTGCTGGGGGCATCCCAAACTCCCACCCCTGACAGGATTTGCACACAAAGTCATTGGAGATGGTTGTAGCTTCAGCACCAAATCCCTAATGCCAAGACAAACATTATGTTGACCTGCCCAACCACCTGCTAGTTTTACCTATGCTCAACAGCAGACATAACCCTTTCTTTCCCCTTGTTCACCTCTCATTTGCAGTCTTTGGGCACTATAAGTACTTTTGGATCACAGCTAGGTAGACTGAAATACCTTCCCTTCAAGAATTAAACATAAGCCCGCAATTCATTTTCTTCTGTGGCAGCAGAAGGGGCTTGCAGAAAAGTGGGTAAAACCAGGCCTGGAGAAAGCCCAAAGGATGGGAAAGGCCTTAGGTCCAACAGTTCATGGAGATGAAGCATCTGAGCCAGTGAAAATGTGGGAGCCAGAAGCTGTTTTGATACAAAAGCAGAAAAGATTTCACTGGAGCTGGGGGATATAAAACCCAAAAATTCAGGGACTCAGATTATTCAATTTTTGTGTCTTCTTCTGAAGTAGCTGGAGATTGCAAGTCTTCAAAGAAAAAACCCAGACCAGAAACCTATTCCAGCAACATCCGCGTTCTTACGCAGAAATCTTGGTCCGGTTTAGAGGCCCCAAGGCAGAACGTCTCATCCCACTGTCCAAAACCCTCTGAAATCAGTCTTGAATGATGCATGAATAAGACAAATGTCATATATAATTTTTCTCCCTCCAGTCGCCTCTCAGGAAAAGTGCAATGTAAAACAACCCCTGTAATTCTAGCCAAGCCCTTGCTCTTTTGCAGGCACAGCAACATGGATTTAAACCCCGCTCTGCCCTCCAGAAAGGAGACCTTTGAACAGCACCTTCTGGGCAGATGGTATCACCCTCACAACGGATTCTGCCCTTGCTGGAGCTAAACCACAAAGGCAGGGCTTGGAGGGGAGTCTCAGGTCCCTTTTCTCGGTGTCAGCTCTGTTTGATCCACCACATGAAATGCAGAGGGCACAAGGAGATGTGCACTGCAGATACACGTGTGGAAATCTGGCTTCTGGGCCAACCAAGACTGAATTATGGGTTGCTGACACAACCCCTGGCCCATGCAACATTGATGCTCAAGCATCTTTAAAGAAATGATATAATGGAGACTTTTCTCCCCTCTGTCTTATAGCAAAGTTTCCCACTCTGTAGATTCTCTTCCTCACATCATCCTACCCCAAGCTCTGCAAATCTGTACCTGCATTTCTCCAGGTCTTTCTCCTGCTAATTGCCTATAAAGAGTCAAATCATGAACTGCAACTCAAAGCTTTTCACAGGCATTAGGGGAGTAATAAGTGGGAAATTCTGAAACTAAATTATAGTTTCCCACTGCAAATGTTTAAAAAAATATATCTGCTTTTAATTAGCAAGGAAAATAAAAAGTCCCACGGTTTACTACAGGCTCCTTCCTACCTACCACACACACAGGCTCTGGCCAAATCCTCGCTGAGAATAGAGCAACAAAACTCCACAGGAACTGGTGCATTTACATCGACGGGCTCCGGCAGAGGATCTGGCCCTGCTGGCGCCTGGACAAGCACAAAAAAATCTCTGCAGAAGATCCCCTGTCTCTCCCCTTCCAGGCAGCTCAGGTTCCTGTTGAGCATCTCACACCTCTCTGCCGGGAAGGTGTGATTTATTTGGCAGCTGGGCTTTCCCTCCTGGGGAGCTTCCTAATAGATCTGTGAAAGCAAAGGTTACATGGAGGCAGCTCCAAGGATGAAGTCATTGGCTTTGCTCTGAGACCGGAGATTTTAGCCAAGCCTGATGGTTTCAATAAAACAAAGCTCGTGAGCTTGCTGTTTGCCCAAATGGGATGAGCTTTGCTGCTGCAGCACCTGGCGAGGATCTGGACGGAGAACAGCAGCCCTGCACAGCCTGACAGGGTGACAATGAACTGCCTTGCAGTGACAAGGGAGGCACTTTCCCTAAGCTGTCTGCAATTGCATGTCAGGCCTTGATTGCTGCAGGGATTTAAGGCACCAGAGCCAGCACTAACCCTTCCTGCAGGCCGGCAGCTCCGTGCCTCTCCTGCCCAAACCCTGGCACCAGGCATCACCCTGCGCAGGGACCGGCAGCAGCACTGCTCACCTGTGCTGGGGGCTAGTGCAAGGCTGGCACAACCTGAAGTGGTTCATGGGGTTACCCCTCCTCTGTCTGCGTCTGTCTCCCCAGCACTCAGCTGCGGCACTTGAGGGGATTTTGAGCATGCTGTCTTTGGAAAAAAATCCCAAATAATTGTAGTGGTTCATTGGCAGAGACTGATAAGAGATACGTATAGCCACACAAGAGAAGAGTTTTCCTAAAGCAGAAATGCATACACATATAAAATACACAGCTGTATATGAAATGTGTGTATGTGCACAGCTGAGAACAGCAGTGTGCATAAAGCAATGCAATACATTGTCATTTTGACCTTCTCACCAACTCACTGCCTGCTAATCCATCTACCCTCAGACTTATTCCCAAATCCCAATCCCTTGAACAATTTCCAGCAGATCCTATTGGGGATGGTGGGGAAAAAAAACCCAACGTAAGATGTTCCTCTGTCTCAGGAAAAGATACATCCATAGTCAGAACTATATTTGCTTGAGGGTCTCAGGCAAAACTCAGGCCAGGTCTTTTTTCATCCTAATGGAGCATTTGCTTTTAATTTTTGAAAGTTCTGAGTTAATGCGCTTTGCATTTTTTTTAGATTTGTATATAATTACATGCTGTTATAGTAACTTAGGTCAGTTCCACATCCCAGTGAAATTAGTGTGAATATTTCCAGCAACTTCAGTCAGAAAACAGAATTCCAGCCCTCACAGAGCTGATTAAATAGTTAAAAACCCAATCTTGTAAATATTTTTGTGAATGAAAGTGGTTGGCTGTGACTCAACAAGCATTTGGAAAACCACCAGGCATTTGGGAAATGTTTGCAATTCCCAAAAGCTTCATGCAAGTCAGCATAAATTAGTATTCACCCCAAATTTCAGTCTGTTATTCATTGCTTCCTAATTTAAAACAACGTGGGAGTAAGAGCGATACTGTATGACTTTGGTGACCAGTCACAGACCACGTAAAACTGAATTACAAACACCAAGAGGATGTCATGAACCACCCATTGATAGCAACTTCCCAGCCAAAGTGTCTGAAGAATAATTACAACTAAAACCCCTGAGTCAGAAATGGTTCCTGAACAATTCACAGAGGCAAAAACCACAGAGGAGTTCACGAGCTGCAGCAACACCCACACCCCTGAGGTCCATAGGTTGCTGCCATTTTTATAAAGCTCGGGGTCACCCCACACCACAGTCATAAGGATGCCCTTCACACCTTCTGATTTCTCTCACAGGTTTCCAGAGAAGTAACAAAAGCCCCTGATCTTCCTCAGTTTGGAAGGTGGGGAGAAGTTTAACAGGGTGTATGTACACAGGAGAAGGGGGCATAAGTAGTTACAGGATATAAGATTGGCTCCCAGCCAGTCAAAAAAATCAGTATTTACATGAGCCATGATTTAATTTCATCCCGAGACCTGCAGAACAAAGGAGTCTTTCAAAGAAAAGACACCAAGACTGTGAAAAATGCCAGATCAAATTTTTTCCACCAGAGAAATCTAATTTTTGATGATATTCGGTATGACTGGTCCTTTAGATGACCCCATAACATGGATTATAGGTTTGCATTGTTTTATCCTCCAAGAAGCTTGCCACACTGTCTCGACCGTGCTTCAGCACTCACGGTTACGAGGCCTGAAGTATGCTCTAGCTTTCAACAACAATCCTTAGAAAACACATGAATATTTTTTTTCTGCAACACTCATTCCTGAGAGTACTTACTGAGCTCCAAGAGGCTTTATAAGGAACAAATAATAACAACAAACTGGGAAAACAGCATCGCATTATTTCTGTAAAGCAATCTGTGCCTCAGTTTCCCTGTGTTTTACAAACACAGTAGCTAGGCTGTAACACAAACAACAAATATTTGCAATAATTACTGCACCTGAAGTGATTTTTCCCCCATTAGACTCACAGACAGACCATAGCCATCACGTCCAATTCATTCACCAGGGAAACTCTTCAATATTTGATATACAAACAGAGGTTCCTAGAAGCTCCTCCTAGCCTGAGAAGGTCACTGCTCCCCTGCAAGGGCACGACACATCTCAGAGCAGAGGGAACACCTCCTGAGGGATCTGATTATTTGCAACCCTTTGCAAAGAGTCCTGTAGAAGTGCAAACCCGAGGGAAGCCTGACTTCCCCAAGAGTGCTACGGCAGCGAGAAGCAAGCTTTGGCGAGCCTGCCAAGACAGAAACCTGCCCAGGCGTTACTTTGGCTTGTTCATGCTGGTTTAAGAGCGAATATCGGACTTCTGCAGAGTCTCCACTTCGCAGTTCTGGAGGTTGCTGTGTCTCTACACCCAATCCTGGTAGCTCTGACCTCCTCATAGTGCCAACCCAGGCTGCTGCAGCCCCTATTTAAGGGGTCTGCCCCACATCCAGCTGTGCTGCATAAGGGTGCGATTGCAACACAGCTGGCGCCAGGCATTGCTAGTGCTGCTCCATGGGAGTCTTCACTTCCACGCTCACCAGTTAACCAGGGAGAGAGAGAAAAAGGGGGAATGAGAGAAGTTTAAGTTACACAGAGTCAAACAAGTGTCAGACAAGTTTAGGGATGAGGGTGATTAACCCCAGCCCAGCAGCAGTTCCCACTGGGCTTCATGGGGCAGCTGGCTGAAGTGACTTGGCTTGGGTTATACAGGCAGTCAAAACCTGCAATAAATGTATTAATAAGGATTTAGTCTTAATTAAATCAAAACAAGCTATTTCAAAGAGGAATAAGGGCATGGTTTCCTCTGTAAATTGAACTAATTGGTTTAAATATCACACCCTCAGTTAAACAGGTGCAGCATCATTCAGAAAATACTACAATTCCCGTCAGAAAGGCGAGCTCCTTTTTTTTTTTTTTAAGACCTGCTAGTAGAGCTGGAGGCAGTAGACAAGTTTTTGGGGGACAAAAGCTCTTCTGTTGTTCCCCAAATCTGACACAGAAGCAGTTTCCATATTCTTAGCTCCTGGGCCTGTGCTGACCACACCAAGAGCTGCACAAAAATTATAGGGGGTTAATAAATATTTTGTATGCCACAGCCCTCTAGAAAGTGGTTACTGTTTCGTTTGGACTGAAATGGGTTTTTGAACAAATGAAATTATCAGTATAATACACATGATTTCCTTGATTTTTTAAAAATATTCTCCCCAATCTTATGGCAAAAAACCTAGAAATCTTTTCTGGCATTTTTAGTAATTTTGGTTCTTACAGAGTAGTTGAATCTGTTCTCTCAGAAAACCTGATGACTACATTTTCCTGTTGTAAAGACCATATGTTTTTAACAGTGAGGACTTTTAGCTTTGGGCTGAAGACACTGAATCTTGGGGAGCGCTTACCCACCTGTCCCACCATGGGTTTGGATGAGCTCTAAACAAAACCTGAAGTAGTAAACTCATTTTTTACTGGTTTTGGCATCTGCTCTTGATTTTCCTACCTCAGGGTTTGGTGGTAGGAGCTTTTTAGCTCCCAAGAAGTGTGAATATCCACTCCTGTGAGGTGATATTCAGTCCCATCAGTTATTGTATTTGTTTTGAAATAGCTGCAATGAGTAACTGTTCATCTCCCAAGCCCAACGCTCCCTGGTGCTCACACAGACCTCTTTGACGTGTTGCTTTTGTCACATAATGCTTCCTTTTCTCTAAACTGTGTAAAGCTCCCAGGAACAGAGCAAAGATTCATTATTTGTCTATGAGGGAATTGAAGGTTTCACACATCTTACTGTACTTGGGAGGCTGAAAAAAAATCTCCTGGATTTTCCTGGTCTATAAAAAACCAAAACAAAACAAAACTCTGTAACCTGTTGGAAATAACTTATGCACCCCCCCCTCCTCCTCTCTCTCAGATTGTGCTTATTTGCAGCGCTGGGATGTGTGAGATAGGGCAGATATACAGTCTGTATCTGCTATAGGGAAGCAAAAACGTCTGCGGTGGAGTAGCTGTGTGTGCTAACGCATTTACTTGTCATTATGAAGTGCAGCAGAGCAGATAAAACCATTAGATACTTAAAAATTAGTTAATGCTAGGATGCAATGATTTGGGCATTTGTAATGCTGCTTTAAATTGGATCAATATTTTCCAGTTCATTTTACTGTAGATTTTTAACTCCGCTATTGCACTTGAGCTCCATGCTCTGAGCAGCAGGTAAGCTAGCAGACACGGGAAAGATTTCTGCTGGGGTGTGACCTGTTGTATTTCGGGAAGTGCGTCAGCTCCTGCAGATTGGCGAGGCACCATCTCTTTTATTCAAGAGAGCTTAATTGTCATCCAGGACATCTGGGACAATCTCTCAGGGGCTTGTGTTGACAGAACATTAACTAACACACGAAAGCTCTGGGATCCCATGACATGATCCATCACTGAATAAAGACAAGTTGCCTGTAACACATAGGACGAATTCATTGAGGAGCCAAATCATTAGCATAGAAAGGTCATCTACTTGTCTGTCATTATCGTGTGAGGCAGATACTCTATAATGTGTGCAGGAGTTCCCCACGGAGCAGCAATCAGCCCCTCACTACACAATTTCATTGTTCTTTTTAAAGCTGGTGAAGAGCGCTCTTGTTGAAATCTGCTGCTGTAAACACCTGAAAGGAAATTTATAAATCTTGGCTAATTCTGTCTTCTGTATACAAGCATGAACATCCCGGGATTAAAAAAAGTTCCTTGCGTGAGTATTACTGATCTCCACTAAACACAGTCAGACCTGAAGGTTTGAAATGGACTCTATATTGGCTGTAGCAAAGTAAGATTTCAGTTTTAAATAGCAGAAGTCTGCACCTGAAACAAAAATTCTATCATATTTTTCTCCCTGGTTGTACCAAGAGCTGTGCCATGTAGTTTAACCATGTGGCTGTAGACATCCACCAACAAATGTCAATACTGCCGATTCCTCTGGCTGCATCTCCCAGGAGGTCAGGCAAATCTTGCCAAGCAAGCGCTAGCTGGACAATCCTTTTCACTTCATCAGCCAACCTGCCGAATCTGCAAATAACATCGAGCCCCCAAAGCAACATATTTTGGAACTGGACAAAAAAAAAAAAAAATCAATCATTTTGCTCCATCAGCAGTGAGCGTATGGTTTATGTCATTCCATTGTGAACTTGGATATAATCCCATCTGGTACTTGAAAAATACAAAACCAGCCCAGCTATGAATATCATTTTATTGTGACTTGGGGTTTGCATGTTTGCAGGTTCTCCACTCTTCCGTAGTGCCCGATTTCCAGTGCTGCTCGAAACGCGAGCCTCTCTCTGCCAACTCCTTCACCACACGCTTCTCCCCAGGGTGGCACCTGGTTTCTGGGCCAGAACACCTCTGCCTCTTCCACGTTGAGTCTGTAGCTGCCTCCCTGCAGCTGAGAGCTGAAAATCAGTGGTAAATTGTATGCAGACAAGTCAGTCTTTAGCGTGTCCTTGAAACGCTGTCTTGGGCAGCGTGTCTTCCCCCTGCATGCCTGTTCACTGCACATGGGCTGCTTGGGCTTCCATGCATCGCTCGCCTGAACGATAGAGTGATCACACGATAATAAAGCTGCATATTTCAGCTGGTCCGAGGGTCAGGTTGAAAAGTTGACCCTAAACATCAATGACGCATGTCTATAGCGGTAGTATTTCACAGACTTTATGGGAAGACCTTGGAGGCTTTATAGCACATCTTCTCAGAGGCAAACTGTCCTGCCTGCCTTTGTGATAACCTTGCCAGCAAACAGATCTATAGCACCTCATATTATTTCATTTCAGAGGTTCCCATTCAGAAAAGAGACACTGAAAATCCATAACAATTGAAATATAGTAGAATTTGAACCAAGGTCGCGCTAGCTTGAGAGATGACCTGCCGTGTTCAAAATTAACCTCACCCAAGGCGTGTGCTGCTGGGTTTACAAGGGATGCTCTGAACCACTGAGATTCAGAGTAACAAAAAGAAAAGCGTTTGCAAGAAGGGGTGGGCTGGTGGATACGAAGGGCAGAAGGAAGCCGTATGATCATTTCGCCTATCATCATGTGTAAAAAAGGCCAGCAAACATCACTCTCAAATTCCCTGGTGAGATCAAACATACTTCTCTGAGCCCAGTTTACCCCTGAGAAGAGTCAGGACAAAAACCTGAAAAAAAAAATTCTTATTGACCTCAATAGGGCCAAGTTTCCAAGGTGCCTTGGGGCAAAACAAAAAAAAAATCTATGTTTATCTACGTTATAATCGTGACTGCATCCCTGCCCAGTGAGCAGGGGCTGGTTGGGTGTGTGAGCTCCATTAATGTGCTGTTGGCATTTTATGCACAGAAAAGGTGACCTATTGCTTTGCCTGTTAACAGTTCTTCCACCTGGTAATGTTTCTATAAGCCAGCTAAAAAGTTAGCCAGCTTTCTCTGTTCGGAGTTGCACCAGTTGGCCTTAGAGTGTTATTTTTCAAAGGATTTTGCAAACCTATTGCAGAACAGCTGCGTACAGAACAGTACTTCTATCAGTTCTGTCCTAATTGACATCAACTACAAACAGGCTTAGCCTAAGCTGAAATAAGTAGTCTTATGCTTGGGAAGGCTACACACAAGACTGTGTGCAATGAAACTGGTTCCAGTTTTGCTGTGGTCAAGTTCCTGGTTAAAAGACAGAGGTTTTTGTACAATGCACAAAAGCAGCAGGGAGAGATGCAGGAGGGACTGTGTGTAATCGGCTTCCCTTGGAAGAGCAGCTGTGATAGCCCTAATACCCTTTCTAATTCACTCTGGCAGAAAAATTTGGAAATATTCTACCTATAGCCTAAGTCTGTGTTAATATTTTTAATTTCAATCGTTTGGGTGCAATTTCTAATTCCAGCGCTGTCTGGTCAACCCAGTCCCCTGAACACTGCACCGACTGTCCAGATGGGTGCCACTGGTGCCGGGCTTTGCCGAAGCCACCGTGGATCCGGCTGCTTGCGGGGCACCAGCGTGCTGGCAGGGGCTCTGCACCCCGCCGGTCCCCGCGGCTGATGCCACTGGCCCTGTGACACCGACAGAAGCAGTCAAGAGATGCCTGAATTATCTCAAGTACTGCAAGTCTCAAGCAGGGCTGGCAAATACTGGCAAATACGCCTGCGCGCTGGCTTGCATTTTTCCCATGTTTCTTCTATATTAACAAAAGGGTGGGGGGGGGGAGGAGAAGAAGCCTAAGTAATGGATTTTTTTTTTCTGCTTCATTTTACTCCCACCTTCTCTGCCCTCTGTAATCTGATTTTTTACACCTCATTTATGTGTTTTTATTCGGTTCATCCTTGTGTTTTCTTTTTTTCACACCTCTGGATCAGCTCTCTACCCATGTCTGGCACCTGTGATTATATCCTTCAACTTCACAATGCAGATTTGCAGAGCAGCATTTAATAACAGCGAGGCTTTGACTGACTGGAGCTTTGATAATGGTGGTGGGAAAGGCACAGTCGGTGCCTTTTCAACAGTATACTTTACACAGAAAGCGTTCGACAGTGTCACAGTCTGATAAAAAAAATCCCAGATTCCACCCATAATTATACCTTCTCTTCTTTACCTATCCACCTTCTTTTCAAAACTAAGCTATTGTGGGTGACACCAGCCTCCGGGGAGGTGGGAGTGGTGGGACACAAAACTGGAGAGAGACACAGAGGAGAAAAAAATGTGCAGTTCACCATGATTTTGCCTCAGCTTTTCTGCCTGCCCACGCTCCTGCGCGTCTTTTTTCAGCTGACAGCTTGTGCTCAGCCGTGGGCAGGCCAGCTCCGTCTGTGATCTGGGGAGGTTTTAGGATGAAAAAAATATCATCCGACTGGTGGCATTGCTGGTAAGCTATTGGAAAAAGAAAGCCTTGAAGGGCTTCCAGGAAATTAGAAACCCATGTGAACTAAGAGGTTGCATGGTGTTTGATCATCTGCTCCAGTCAGAGTCCTGGCTGGGAGAAGGAGGACTGTGGATGTCCAGCTCTTGCTAAAAATAAGGTGCACATGTTCCCTGCTCCCTTGGGCTTCTTGGGATGAAGGACCCCACAGCAGCTCTGAAAATGCACCCTGACCCTTTCCAAAATGCAGATGGCCGTGTGGGGTGAGGGCCATGGCCCTAAAGCAGCGCACAGTGCTGCCCAGCTTTGGCTGGACTTTAGGTTAGTCCTATACCTCCACACAGGTTTAAACTCTCCAAAACAGTTTATAAACATGGGACAGACTGTCCAAAGCTCTCCAGACATGTCGGTGCTCACCCCTGGGAGCCAGAGATCAAAGCACATTAGATGCCTCCAACACCACCAAGACTTTGGGGCATCCAACTGCTTTTGGAAACATTTGTGGACACAAGAAGGGGACAAAAGTATGACCCCAACCCTCACTCCTCAGGTACTCACGTGAACGGTGCAACACCAGAAGCTGAGACCCCACTGCCTTGGTCTTCTGATTTAAGCCAGCTAGAAGTTTAGGGGGCTGGTGTTGATGACGTGGGTTTGAGACACTCTGGGCTCTGCTGCAGGCAGTGGCAGGCACTCAAGCTGACTGCTCTGCCTTTTGCTGCTCCATCTCCATGCTTTGACTCACTGAATTTCCAGTAAGCTGGGACGTTGCATCCATCAACGCTGGCAAAGGACCAGCATCGTGAAATGGTTTTTAAGAAGCGTCCTTGGGAAGAAATTCAAGTAACAGCTGGCCTGGCCTGCGTGGACAGGGCGTACCTGATTTTAAATGGCTGGGGGAGCAAGGAACTGAGCAAACATCCAGGAAGGCTTTAATGATGGGGTTACTGGCATCAACTTCAGGCTAAATACAGTAATGTGGAAAAAAAAAAAGCCGCTGTTGTGACGGTCTCAGGGCTGCCTTTGGGCAGGAGGACCTGCCCTCGGGGGCGTGATCGATACAGTGCTAACAAACCTGGGCAGATTGATGGTGGTGGCTCTCGACAAAGCTCCTGCTGCAGGCACAGGGGCTGCAGTGCTTTCCCCAGGGCCCAGGCAGAGCCGGCACCGGCAAAACGCCAAACGTGGCATCACCCACCCCGGCTCCAGGATGGGGCGCTTCCCCCGGACCCCACCGCGCTCGGGGTCGGGGCCATAGCAGATACCGACCCGGTTCTTACAAGAGGATGTTATAAAATCCTCCTGGATTTTATAAAAAATAAAAAAAAGTTATAAAATCCTCCTGGATTTTCTAAAGGTAGATGCAGCTCTGATGGCCAATGTGCTCCTGTAACTGGGGATTTCTAACCCACCAGCGCAGCACGACCAAAATGGTGCAGGGTGGGTTTCGGCACCACGTCCATTCCCACACGACGCAGGGCTCGTGAGTGCCCTGATCTTATTTTCCATGGTTTACAGCCAATCTTACAGCCCTATGGCAAATAACAGCATCTATGCCTGGGCTAGGGGAACAACTGAGTTAAAACAATATGGGTTTATTTTCTGCAGCTGCATTCTTTTAGGCTGAATTAGGCATTTTTCTTTCTAGTCAAGCTCATTTTGAAATAATGTGTCAAAAAATAAGAGCTCCCCAGCTATCAGTGTAAACAATGCATCTGGTCTATCCATACACTTGAGATCTTACTTGTTAAAAGTGACTTTTTTTTTAAAAAAAACAGATTTTAATATTTGTTATATTATGGCAAAGGCCAAGCAAATTCTCTTGAGTAAAGGACCTGTTTGCCAAAAAAAAAAAATCCAGGTTGGGTAATGCTGAAATCTAAAATTTATGCCAACATCACCATGAGCGTTACTCTTAAATCCATTGTTCAGTTCAAATGTTTTCTAAGCACAATGTTTTTAGTTCTTTTATATTTACCTAAATTTAACTTAAAAGTATAGCTGTTCTCACTGCTGTTCCCTTCCATTCCCCAAACCAAAACACTTAATTTGTCATTGATTGAGACTTTTTTGGTAACTCTGCAACTACTTTTTTTTTCATTTATCCAGGCAGGGGAAAAAAGAAAAAAAGTTCATCCAAACCATTATGTTTTGTTTAGCCAGTAAATGCAAAAGCAATCTGTATTTCACACAGTTTTAACAGGAGCTCTTATTTTAAATAAAAAAGTGAAAAAGGAAATACCTGCTGATAAATTGTGAATAGCTTAAGTAGCAAAATATCAGAGTAATGAAACAAAAATTAAATTATCTTATTTTTCTCTCTGCATGGGGATCAGCCCACCTTCCAGTGTGGTTGCTTTCAGTATAGCCCTAAATTAGCATCACAGCGTGGAAAAGGACGGCGACGTCAAGAAGCCAGCCAGACGCTCGTTGCACAAAGACGAGAATATGAAACAACTCCATGCTAATCACCATCTTTGTTATACCATTGTGCTATTCATTTTGAGGGAATCATCTTCTTACACTTTATTACACAGTGCTCTGTCTTTCCCCATTACAATCAATGGCAGACATAGGAGGCAGCCTGTTTTGTTATGGTCTTCCAGGCAGCTCAGACACTTTTGGGAATCAGGAACAGAAGAATAATGCGTTTCAATAAGCAGCGTATCGACCAAGTAGGAGTTAAGTGAACCTGTGGTGTACTTCTCTAGTTTCTCTCCTCTCACATGATTATTGCACTTCACTCGCACTTTGCTTTTGTTCCTTTCACAATCAATACCTTGCAACGACTCGCCTGATCCGGAGCGCGAGGGGTGCGGCGGGGTGACGGAGGGGAGCGGGCAGTGGGTTTGCTCCTGTCAGTCTCACCAGCTCCGTCCTCTCTAAAATCTCCAAGCGCTGGCTGCTGTCCGAGTAACCAGCCCACCAGAGGCGACGTGCTCAACTGCTGGATCTCCAGCTTTTTGACCAAGTGTGGGCTCACAGCCTGGCTCTTCAGAGAGGCACAGGGAAGCAGAAGAGGCTGCACAAGCTTCAGGTCAAAGATTTCCCTTGAGAAACACAGGAGCCATTGTCCATGTTTCCTCCTAACCCCTTTAGACAACTGAAATAGAGGCACTGCAAAGAAATCCATGGAGAAAAAAAGCAAAGTACAAAAGCAAAGACAGACACTGTGTTTTTCCAGGGTTGAAATGGAGTAGCCCAGCAAGCAGCAGTCTGGCGAGTCACTGTAGAGCCAGAATTAGGACATGACAGATCTTGTATTTTCTATTTGGGGATGAACTGATCACCTTTCAGATCCTGGTTGGCCAGGATCAGTACCAGTTACAAACAGTGCCCAATGGACCCCCTCAGGTGATGGACCCAAGAGCAGGTCGTTGCTCCAGCACGCAGAGCTCTGACCTCGATGCCACGATTCACAGGGCTTCCCACAGACATCCTGAAGCAGAGGAATGAAACCTTAATGCCATTTACACTCCACTGTTACAGGAGAGACCCGCAGCCTTTGGCACTGAGACTGAAAGCCTGCAGGACCTGGGAGCTGTCACCTGTTAGACATCTCCTGCAGGCAACAGAGGCTGCCCCCGCAGGACAGGCAGCTGCCTGGCCTCTGCCTAGTGCCCAGCAGGGCATGTGGCCTTCCTCGGAGGGTTTTTTCTTTAATGCAATTATCTGATGCATTTTACAACGGGTATGAACAGTATATGGCATGCTCAAAGACAGTAAGTGTCCACAGATTACAACCTGTGCCCTGCAGCTCCCCTGTGTTGTGCAAAATAACATTAAAAGCATTATTTAAGCTCAAGCCAGGGACCATTTTCATTGACCATGACAGCTAGAGGTGAAACCACGTCGCAGGTTTCTCCTGTGCACAAAAGCTGCTCCTGTGCATGCGGTGTGCAAAACATCTGCTGTACAGGGCACCTGCTGCGGTGCAGGAACGGGACGTGTGGGAAGATTTTAATTACTCGCCATGGCAACCTACATTAATAGCGATAATCCCCCATAATAAGCTGTATAGGTCCTTCTCCCACACCCACAGAAAACCCTCCAGGAAGGACACTCGTGCTGTAGATATGCTCTTGGGCACCCGAAGCCAAGCTGCAGAGCATCAGCACGATGCCCCATACAAAACGAGCCTGCCCCATCCATGACAGCCCTTTGGTCCGACACCCCTGGCCAGATCCAGGGGCATCCCACCATGTCCATCCCCAAACCCACAGTACTTCCCATACTCTTGCACCTCTGGCAGCTGAAACAAGCTCATCTTGTACAGTGAACCAGCTTGTAGTTGGTTCAGGATGGTTTATCCATAAAAAAACAAGAGCAGTCCTGAACAGCTGCCAGGCCATAGAGAAGACAGGTATCAGGCTCAGCTGGCTCTTCTGCAGGGAGGAGAGGAGGGAAAAAAAAAAAGAAAGAAAAAAAACCCCACAATGTTACATTGTTTATAGATTACTTACTCTTTCTTTTTTTTTTAATTAAAAGTTTAAATAGAGCCTTGAAACTTGATAATGGACACTTTAGCAGAGGGTAACCACATGGAACCAAACCATAAAACCCATGAAAGACCTGATTTATAAGAGAGGGCAATAAAACATCAGTGGAAAAAAAAAGCAGTATCTGTTAGGAGGAGACTGTCATCTTGCCTTTGGCCCTGTTTTATACTGGTGCATTTCTGCTGGTTTTCATCTGGAGTTACTGGTATAATTGGAACAAAACCCCAGGACTTTGCTCATGGGAAGGGGATCACCCTTGGACACTGCTGAGCACCAACCCCAGCAGACAAAGCGGTTTTGTTGTAGGCCAAAGACTCAAACTCCAGGCACGACAAGCAGCAACAAGGCACTTGCTTCAAGAGATAAATTTTATTTCTCCTCCTTTTTCTTTTTTTTTTTCAGAAGGAACAATGCATCAGCTGAGTAAGTGCAGAAAAAGGGTAAGAGCAGTCTCTCTTTAAGGCAACTGCCTGGTTCAATGTAGGTTGATTTAATGATAAGACACTGTTTGAAGTTAATTGCAACAGCAGGGAACAAGAAGAAAGCTGGAAACTCACTGTCAGGTGAGTCGAGGAGCCAAAAAAGACATAGGGTCAAACTGTGATGCTACTCCAGGGAATACGTATTATGATATGACTGCTGGGAAGTCTGCAGAGTTAGAGTTAAAATTGGTCTACATCATCTTAAATACGGGGCAGAGCACGGCTCGAGGAATTTGGCCATTTTAAGCCTCAAAATACAGAAAGCGAACATGTCCTGCTGAACCCTTGACGATGCTGAGCAGGCTCAGCACAGGCTGGTCCTGAATCCCTTCCCTTCCTTGCGGTTCTGCTGCGATGCTGCTGGACATCTGTGAGCACTCAGGACCCTACAGAGGGGGGCAGAAAGGGGGCTTTGGGGCTTGGTGTGTATTTTTGATTGTTAATTTTGAAAGCCATAAGAAATTCCTATGAAAAGAGATTCTCTCCTGGTTCTTCCTTGAAGTTATGCCACTTTGCAGAGTAATGAGAATTGAAAAGTTTCATGGGTACAGGCAAAATGGTTTCTGCCTTTATGAATACTCCATGTTAGGGAGTGAGAGCTGGAGACCCCAAAGAAGATACTCCAAGATTAAATTTAATGGAAGACATTTTTCACTGAAACACAGAAGGGCTCGCGGACATTAACAGGTTTTGGATCAGGCCCTCGAAGCCATTAACAAACCAATGCCCAGTAAATCAAGCATTTCAGTTTCTTATAAAGTTTTCCTAATAACAGTAAATTTTAAAAGCCTTTTTTTTTACCTCGTGCCGCTATGCATCCCCTAAAGAAGACTATCTGAAACCAAGGGACCTGGTGGCCCCAGCCAGTACAGCCACCGCTCACCATGGGATGCTCTGAATTATAACAATATTCCAAGCAATAAATCACAGTGTTTTGTCTACTGGAAAGTGGAAGGTGTGGGGAGGGGAAAGAAGGAGGGAGGGAAAAAAAAAAAAGAGAGAAGCCTATCTAAATCTATTTACACAGAATGATTATTCAATTAATTTTTTCATTACACTTGCCAAAAAGAATTGCCTGTGTCTTTAATGCTGTGTGTGAGATTTCATTAATAATTAATAGCAGCAGCTCTTTCTCCTCTGTTTAGCAAGAGAGAGCTTTTGTCTTTGGAGGTCACACCCCAACACAGGCCGCAGGGATACAGCCCTGCTCAGCCGAAGGTGTGGGGACTTTGTGGCCACCAAGGTGTGTGTGGGGACAACATCTCGCACCCTGAGCTACTGGCAATGGGGTTGCACCGGTTTCGCCTCCAGTGGAGTGGTGTTTGCCACTGCCAATGACATGCAAGGCAAACAGGCAAGGGGCTGCAGGAGTGAGCAAGTCCCCATCCCCACCAGTCCCATCTCCCCACCTAGCATTTGTCCCTCTCTTCCTCATGCCCAGCTTTGAGAGCCCAATCCTGTTCCCCCCAGCTTCTTTGCCCCCCATATCTCTTCCACCATCCCTGCACCCCTCTTCCTCCCTTCTGCAAAGCCGACCATTCCCACCACACTGCTCGGTCCTGGGTGCCACCAGCTCCACCTCCTTGGCTCCCTGCACCTACATGCTCGGGGTCCTGCCCCATTTGCAGCAACTGGGATGAAGACCCTCCTTATATGTACAGCAGAAGGACCATCCTCTGCTGGAAGGGCTGAGGGGCTCAGAGATGCTCACACCACAGCCAGCTCCAGGACAACACCGCACCACCATGCAAGGTTTGTGTGACCTTAAAGTTGCACCTCGTCTGTGGGACAACCAGGTTAGCTCAGACCACAGTGCAACAAAAGCAGAGCAAGCAGTGCGAACAGCAGCTATAAATCACCCTATCTCCTTCCCAAACACAACATTTGTAAGGGCGCCCTCAGTTCTTATAAATATTTAAGTCAAATTTCACCTGTTTATGTCTTACATCTGTCTTCATCAGCCTGTAATCATTTATCTGCTCACATCCCATGCCACTGCCTGCTAATTTAAGTTGGCTGCTCTCGGTGCAAATGTGTTTTCTCACCTGGTTTGGACAACAATCATCTGAATTCCTCTGCCTGGCGATCCTCTCCAAAGAGGCCCCCACCAGAGTGGCTTTGCATGGAGCAGGTCAAAAGGAAAAATAAAAGGCCTCTTGAGATCTAACAATAACTCAGCCAAATCAATTAAAATGTACATGATCTCTGTCTCTTGGAACAGGGATCATAATGTGGCCGGCTGTGCACACCTACACGTTTTGTTGCTTCTCTTTTCCTTTTAGTGCCACACAAGCAACGTATTATAATCATCTGATTTCTTCTAAGAGGTGTGTGCATCTGTTCGATGCAGGGAAAGGTGTAAGGGCAAAGTTATCCGCAAAAAGCTGGCTGGTGCGGATTATAGCCAGAGACTGCCAATTTTCTGACTTTCTAGTATTTTTTAGTAGAAAGGAAAATAAAGAGGAGATTGTTTTTGAGAATCTCATGAAAAAAAAAAAAATCCATGCTTTCCAAGCAGCATAGGGCTGGTGAAAACCACAAGAATTTGGCAATTCTGAATACCCTGTTTCACAGAGGGGAGACAAACAAAGCACAGAAGGGGAACACCCACCAAACCAAGGTTTCCCAGGTCCCATCCCTCCCTCTCCTCTTAGTGGCCCTGTAATAAAAATCCTCTAGGATGGTCAAGAAAGGTTCCAGCGTCCCCTTCAGATATACCGAGATACCTCGTGGCTGGAGGTACCGCTGGGCTGTTTCCTGCAGGTAAAATGCAGGGAGACACTGAGGCTCAGTAGGGAAAAGAAGAAATCTCGTTCACTGCTGTTCCCCTCCTGCCAAGGCTCTCCTGATGGCCTGTGATCTCCCGGAGCCCTTGGAGGAAGAGAGGAGTGACAAAAGCGTGAGCTTTTCCCTGTGAGCCTGGAAATCCACCACAGCTCGACTTCCAGTGACTTCTTGGGAGCACTGCTCACACCGGAGCACCCCACGAGGCCGTGCCATCACCCGTCACGGCGAGGTCACAGAGGCACAGCGGGCAGAGGGTCACCCACGACGGCAAGCTCAGCCTGGGGAACACCAGCTCCCCAGCTCTCTGCTCCCAGTGATGGGGCGAGATTGACTCCCATGGAGGGCAACTCCAGCATGAATCATAGCAGAGACCTGCAAAGCACCCTCCAGACATGCCTCTCTCTCCCCGTCAGGGATATTTGCCCCTTCACATTACCACGAGCCCTGGGGAACGTCTCCTCCATGAGCTGTGCAGGCAGGGAGCCCATGGAGGAGCCAGGACTTACAGTCCCTCCTCCACACCAAGGAGCACTGACGTGTCCTCACCGGTGCCGTGAAGCTGCTGGACAACAGCACCGGCCCTGGCTCGTCCTGCGAGCTGCCGAGCGCAGGTATCGACACGCTGCGCGGCCTGCGAGGGCGGGAACCGCAGGATCGGTGCCAGCAAATGACCAACTCGGCATCCCCAAGCGGTCCTGGCACTTCCAGCACTCTCTGGGGCTGGAATTTAGAAAAGCTGGGTTCAGTTCCTAGCTCAGCTACACATTTTTCTTGTCCCCGTGGGCAAGCGGCTAAACCTCACTGTGCTTTAGTTTGCCTTCTACAAGCTGGAGTACGGTTACAGCCTTTTTTCTCAGCACTATTTTGACTTGTCTACTTACATTACAATCTGTTGGGAGAGGAGTCTGTATGTGCGTATCTACCAAATCTAATATAAGTGATCTAATCCTGGCAGATTTCTCTAGGTATTACTGTCATACAAATGCTGAGCGGCTGTGTCTATATAGACAGCTTAACCCACTCTCTGGTGCCTTATCGCTAAGTGACTTATCTCAGTGCTGTGCCCATGCACCAAGGTCTCCAACTTGCTTTAAATTTGCATTTCAGAACCTGAGCTCTGCTTCTCCGGGATTACTGAGCCTGGAGACCTGATCCTGGCAGCCCACCTTGCTCCTGTGGGTGTAGGACATTGCCAGCATTCAGCTCCAGAGCAAGGCCTTCCCATGCCATTCTGTGTCCATGAGAAAAATCAGCCTCAGCAAATTAATTTATATAAACAAGTTCAGTCAATCACCATTTCCCACCGATTTTATTCACTCTAGTAAATGAGCCAAACAGGGTTATTTCTTTCCTGTGCTTTGCTGGTTCTCCTTCAATCTCTGGGACATGATTTCCTCACTTTGCTACTTAATTAAGAGCGGGACTTAAACACTTAAAGTTACCAACTTCCATAACCTCCTCTCCAAGCACGACACCATCCCACCCGCAGCACTTGCACGTCTGTCCCAGGGGGATCAGGGACCCATGATCCTGGCAGCCGAGGAACTTCTCTGGGGTAACAGGCTGCTCTGGTATTTTTTATAGGTATTTCCCCCCCATTTCTCAGCAGAGGTGGCACTGACTGTCAGGACACACCATGACTCTGCTCAGGGCTCTGTGGTCCCTTCTTTCAGGTCTAGCCCGGAGCATTTTGCCCAGGGTAAACCTCGCAAGGCTCCAGAAAACAAGAGCTGCTGCTACAAGGCTGTCTGAGGCTGAACACTTGCTCACGCAGGAGGGACGGGCATTCGAAGGGCTTCACAATGGTGTCAGGGCTCGGAGCGGTAAATAATCATGATACCCAGCTGGGGAGATGCAAAAAGTCACTCTCACCTCCATGTTGTTACAAAGGTCTGGTTGTCCATCCCCGCCCCTCCACCCCGCTCTCCTTTGGGGTGGCACAGCATATTCTCCTGCTTTTAATCGAGGGAAAGGAAAAAGAAAGAAAGAAAAGGAGAAGCAGCAGCTTGTGCAGTAACTGCATCCTTCGCTGCCTCCTGCACGGCTCCGGCACATCGCCATGTTTGTTCGAAGGTAAAGAGGAAGCGCTGGGGATTATGGACATGGCTTTGATTTTATTTTAAAGGCTTTAATATTTGGACCTGTATTGGTTTGATTTATCTCAGCGTGCCAGTGTACCGCCGGTAGCTAAGCAACACCGATCCTCTCTGTGTTCTGGGAGGCTCCCGGGATTTTGCCTATGAACGATATTACTTTGTGTGTATGAAACTAAATGGACCACAGGCACCATTTGTAAGCGGAGGATATTTGAGTTTCATTTTTTTTTTTATTTCTTCTTGCTGGGGGATGGACGTGCTCCCTGGCACAGCGCTGTACCCACAGCCCAGGCTGCAGAGCAGCAGCAGGACCTGGGTGCACACCCCTCCAAGAGCTGCCAACGAGAACAAGTCACCCCAAAGTTGTGCAGATGCACAAAAAAACAGGAAGCAAAGCAGCTGCCGTGGTGCTGCCATGCCCTTCTTTTTGGCCTATCTGCAAAAAAAAAAGGCAAGCCAAAAAAAACCCTAAAGCAGGGTCAACTTCTCTCGGATTCAGAGTGGCACAGGGGAAAGCTCAGCAGGCAGAGAGAACAGAGTAGAACAGAACAGAAATTTTGATCTAGTCCAACTGCCTGACTAATTCAGGGCTGACCAAGTTGAAGCACGTTGTTAAGGGCATTGTCCAAATGACACTCACAGCCTTGGGGCATCGACCACCTCTCTGGATGCCTGTTCCAGTGTTTGGCCATCCTCTTGGTAAAGAAATGCTTCCTCATGTCCAGGCTGAACATCCCCTGGGGCAGCTTTGAACCATTCCTACGCGTCCTATCACTGGATCCCAGGGAGAAGAGCTCAGCACCTCCTCAGGAAGCTGCAGAGAGCCATGAGGTCACCCCTCAGCCTTCTTTTCTCCAAACCAGAGCAACGCTGGCTGCACTGTCCTCCCCACCACAGCTTTACGGAGGGTTTCCTACCCCTCAGCCCTCTGTCCTGTGGAGCAGGGACCTTGGCCTTGGCCCCATATCTGGTGGCATCTCCCCCTTCCCTCCCAGGCAGCTGCCAGCAGCCCCCATGCAGGCAGCCCCGGCTGTTTCTTTAAGACGGCGACGTCTGTGTGGTCAAAGTCAGGAGGCACAAGAGGCACTGTCAGCTCACACTGTATGGTTCAGTGGTTTGGCGTTAATGATGTTTGTTTTGGAGCCTGCCTGCTGGTCTGACCCGTTTAGGATCCTTGCTGTACTACAAGCTTGCCTTTCAATTGTAAGGGGAGGCAGCACCAGTGATTTCACAAAGTGAGAGGGAAGAAAGGAACCAGCCCTGCAGACAGCTTCTCCGCTCGGGACAGTGCCCCCCGCCCCACCACGAGACCCAGGGCTGCTCTGCAGCACAGAGAAACCACCTTCTTCTGGAAAAGGCTTTTTCTGGACAGGGGAAGGATATGGACTGGCAGAGACACAGAGGCTCTTTGACCCTTGGTCTGTGTCAGCAGAAATTAAAGCCCTATACGCTGCCTTCAGCAAGCCCAGCGCTGCTGGGGAAGGGCATCCTGGGAGGCAGAGGGGACCAAGGGATCAGAGATGTGTGCTGGGACCCCAGCAGCTCCTGGGGAACCCTTCACATGACCCATGCTGGGTCAGCCCTGCTCATCCCAACAGGAACGGGGAACTTGCAGCTGCTGGAGCAAGAGCATCTTGCCCTACGTGCCCAGCAGGCGAGGGATTTGCCACAGACCTTCCCAGCGGAGCTGCAAGCAGTGCATTGCTACAAGCCCTGCTCAGAACCTCTTTGCAAGCCCACACTGGATGCTCTGGTTGCCCTGACGTTGCCTCAGGCCTCTGCTGCTGGAGGAGCTTGCTCTGAACATCACCATAGACCTCACCTAAATCCACCTTCACCAAGAATGTGACAGCTCTCTTGCAGAGCACAGTGGAGACCTCTTTGGCCTTATGCTTCACCAAAAGTATTTTATTATTATTATTATTAACAGCCAGACCCTCCCATGGGGAGAAGGGGACCAGGTGGCCATCATTTTTTATCTTCTTGTGGACAAAAGAATTGTTGCTTTTTATCTTTCTGTGGCCTGGTGAGGGTCTGCCAGATCTGTGTGCTGGACTCAGACAAGTCACACAGCTGGGTCCGCTCCCACGAAGGCCTCGTGTGTGATGCTTTGCACTGACAAATACGTCCAATTAAGAAGCACAATTATATGCTTGTCGAATGGACAAATAGGGCTAACAAAAGTGCTGTGGAGTGATCCTGTGGTTCTGGCATGTACAAATTGGTCATTATTTTAACTGAGCTGAAACAAGAACTGTGTAGAACAGGGGGCTGGGTGGTTTTTCACATGAAATCCGAAACCAGGCAAAATGCACATCAGCTTTGCCAAAGAGCTTCCCTGAGGTTTGCAGATTCCTCAGCAAGTCTGGACTGAGTTAGAGAAAGTCAAAGTGATGGGGGAAGCACTCAGCCTCAGAGGGGGACCCGGAGCAAGAGCTTTCTCCACCTTTGAATCCAAACCCCTTGTCACAGCCTCCTCAGCTCAGCTCTTCCCTGAGAAGCTGCAAACTTTCAGCTCACCCTTTCTCCTAATCAGGTGAGAACTTAGCCCATAGAGTGGTGGCAAGTCCCTCCAGGAATAGTAACCATTGAGAAGAGAGGAGAAGGAGAAAAAGGGAGAAGAGAGCAAGGACCCCCCCCATCCCCAGCAGTTTTCCCATTTATAGTGAACCCGACGTTAATGTTATAGAACACACCTGTGGGCCAGCCTGGGGCAGCTGCCCTGGGTTTAACTGCTAATGGCCTTGATCACCATCCCACAGCTGGCCACACACTGAAACAAAATGGAACAGAAAAGTGGTTCTATAATTTTATCCCTGTGAAACCAGGACACCCATATATAAGCACACATCCAATATATAACCTGTATATAAGCACAACATCACCAATGCAAACAGAAAACTCCAGAATAGCCCCCATCCCTTGTGCTTGTCCACCTTGGTTTAAAGCACCCAAAGCAATCCATTCCAAAATCCAACTAATTAAAAAGTTAAGGGAAAAAAGGTAAGTACTTTGGGAACAGCATTGTCCACATTTCACCAAGTCTCACTGTTGCTCAGAGCACTCTAGAATTAAGCAGATGCTTAATTTTAAATTCTCAAAACATCTCACACCAGAATAATACTTTCATTCCTCATTTAAAAAAGAATTATGTTAATGGTTGCTTGTGCACTGTCTGGCAGCGTAACAAAGGAGATGTCCTCATCGAGATGCTGGGACAGATCACAGAATCATTTTGGTTGGAAAGGACCTTTAAGATCATCGAGTCCAACCGTTAACCCAGCCCTGCCAAGCCCACCACTAACCCATGTCCCTCAGCACCACATCTACACGGCTTTTAAACAAGCCAGTCCGATGCATTAGGGACAGCAGTTCCCCAATCACAGCACTGGGCAGCAGCAGCACAAACTCATCCCCTCCACTGAGTCCCTGCAGCTCAGGGGTAACATCTCATGGCACTTTCTGCTGCAGCTAATGGTTGGGCCTCTCCCACGGCTGCCCCAGACACACAGATAACGGGGAGCCAGAGGCAGGTTTGGGTGAGGCAGCTGCCCACCTGCTGCTGATACCAAAATGAGCTTCACAGAAGCAACAGAGCAGTGATTAACTGATAATCCTTCTTGGCAGCATAAGTTGGATTTGAACCAGCCATCTCCCAGCAAAATCCTCTGACTCCCAGTGACAATCAAAGATAATAAAAGACATTGGGAAGGAGTCGAGGCTCAGAGAAGAACGACCCTGGATTAGAGAAAAGAGAGCTCAAACCCATCAAGCATTTCAAAGTGAAACAAAATCTTCAGATGTTGTTTGGCTGCTTTTATCTGCAAATTGAGTTTTACCTGTGGGGGGAGAAAAATAAACCCTACAGGAACGCTTAGCGCAGTGGAAAAAAAATAACGTTAAATTAAGCTTACAAAAATGTTTCTCTTTCTGAAAATCTTGGCTGGCGACAAATGGCTTTTGCCAAGTTATAAATCAAGCGTTAGGTTTCTTTTAACGCTCAGCATCCCCTGATTTATGATGCCATCACAACCTCCCGATTGATTTCTGACTCGGTGATCCATCTTTCTCTATAGGTAGCTGCCCATTATAACGCCTTTTCCTGAGCAGGCGGCACGTTTCGCTTCCCAGAAGGGCTTTATAAAGGAGAGGCTAGAGCGGAAACCCGCTCTCTGGCAGAGCACGGACCTGAGAGGCCGAGGTGGCCACGGAGGGAGGGGAGATGGATGGTGTTTGTATGAAGGAGCAGCACTACTCACTCAAGTACACACCCTGGGGGGTCCACGCTTGCTGGCCATTGAACCAGCATAGCCTTTGGCAGCACAAGTATGTTCTTGGAGACCCCAGGACAGCCCTTCCTTTCTTGTTTTGGATGACTAGAGCCTCCACACTTCAGCAGGGTTTAGTTCCTGACAGCAGCCACCCCTTTCAGGTGGAAACAAATTAAACCTTGCAAGCCAGAAGGAAGATTCCAGCTCACCAAAACCTCTCACCAAATACGAAAGCCTTTTCCTCTAGAAGCCTCCCACTCCTCAGCAAGGCCTGTTCCCACGAGCTCAGTGATCCAAGGACATCAGGGCTTACCTGGGACTTGGAGGACCAACGCTGTGACAAACTCCTGTGTGATGCAATGGCCACTGTGCACCTCCCCATCAGACACCAGGTGGTGGGAGTTGTACAAGGACTTGTCCCTGCATTCTTGCTTGGCTGCAGAGGTCACCAGCCCCATCTATTCATAGGCACCTACCTCCTGCATACCCCAACCCACAGAGCACTCCCAAACTTACTCTTGCCTAAAAAAGCCAGATTACCAAAGTGCAGCTATTTATATTGAGCTCATTTTAACCAAAACAGGTGAGGGCAGGTTTTTGTGAGCAACAGAGATGGCAGTGGTGGTGGGAGCAGCTGGGAGCACTCACCTCCAAATCCAGCACAGCTGGAAGCTGTTAAGGAGACCCAAGCACCTCAGAAATGAGAGACAATGAGTATGTTGGGGGGGAAAAGGTAGCAAATGCCAACCACTCAAAGCCCTTTGAGGGTTCTGGTCTGCAGCGGGCTATGGGTTAGCTCTGTGGCCCAGGAAATGCATCAGACCTTGGGGTAAGGGCGGGGAGCACGAATATGGGCTGGAAATCCCTGGAGTGCTGCAATTCACTGGCTACGGAGCCATGCCTGTATCAGCCAGGTTATATATCTTTATCTAAAGCATGGTCTCCTATATAAACATTTTCTTGGGAAGTCCAGAAGCCAGCTGTCCACTCAGATGGTGCCTTTTTAACTTCCAAGATAAATAAGGCTTTTTTGTGTCACTATAAAGCATTATTTATAGTGGAAAGGGCCTGTGAATGGCGCATGCTGTCAGTTCAGTATGTAAATGATACCAGCTCCGTTCGCTACATACCATCAATTATTTTCATACACTTTTCTTTGTCTTCATCTGTCAGAGGAAAAGTCACCTTGATGCCTTGAAGTGGTTTTCTTCTCCCATTTCCTTTGGTGTGTGACTCTACTTTGAGGCTTGGCAGGGAGGAGAACATGGGATTTTCAGAAGCAATTAAGTGAGCTGGGAGAACAAGTCCTGAAGGCCTTTGGAGCTCCACCAATGAGCAAGACTGAAGACTGAAGAGACTGAAGGGCAGCCCTTGATTAAAAACTGTGTGCTAAGGGGCTTCTTCATAGGAGCTTCAAGGATGGGATGGCCCAAAGAGCCAACCCTGATCTCACGGAAAGGGTAGGACGGCAATGCTCACGTGAGCACGGTAAGGAGGATTAGGCCCTCAGCATCACCCAGGCATATTTTTTTTTAACAGCCTTTGTTCATCCTGTTCTTGGAAGTTGAGTGCTGCTGGCTTCCACCTTCTTGTGTCTTCTCCAGGCTCAACTCTTTTCTCTACTTTCATTACTAGTCTTTGGGTTAGACTACTCACTTTTCACACTTATTTTGGGTGTCTGTCTCCCATTCCCACTCAGCACCACTTGATCATCCCCAGTTAGACCCTTAGCTGGTAAAAAACAACTTTCTTGGATTGGCATTAGCAGTTATGGGTCTGACCAAGTTACTTGTTCCCTAGAGAACACTTTATGTGGTTTAACAAAAGACTTTCAGAGCTTTTGGAAGCAGAGACATCCCCTGGTACTCTCCTCTGTTCTTATGAGCAGGGCACATTTCCTTGGATGACCCAACTTCAGCCACCCCTTCCCCCGGCTGGCAGATAGGCAGGCGGCAGCGCTCGCGCTCAAGGTGTTTGCCCTCTCTTCTGATGCGGAGAGAGGAAAAAAATAAAATAAAACAAACCCATAAATCACAAAGCTAGCAAATGAAAATAAATACACTTAACAATATTTCCATGCTGCTTTTTATTATTATTATTTATAATGGTATTACAGAATTTTGTAAAATTAAAGTAAATGTCAAGCAGAATGTAATAATTTTCCTTGGGGTTTGGCACATTTGTGTGCCTGACAGTTTCACATTTTTCTTTATATCCGTGAAGACAGGAGCCTGACAGGGCTATATTTTGTTACCCACTTTGTTCAATTTTGTCATAAATTGGAGCGAACAAAACAGTGAAAATACAGACACCAAATTAATCAAAGAAATTACATTTTAAAGCACCTCATACAAAGATGTATGAAATAATCATACTGTGCCAGGAAAGCACATGAAGAAAACCAACATTTCCCTCCCCACAAACACATGCACTTTGCCCCCCGAAGGGCAGAGACCTCACCCCAGAGCCATTAGTGTCACGCACCAAGATGTTGTTCCTCGGCTGCTCTTGTCTTGCAGCGCCCTGAATGAATTTCTCTCCCATGCACGTCTCTACCAGCTTACACAAATTTCTGCTGTTCACATCCCGTGGCAATGAGCTGCATCTTTGAACACGACGGTGCGTGCTTGACATGCAGCAGCTAATTTGGGGTGCCAGGGCACATGGCCACGTTGGGACCTTTCGACAGGTCGCGTTCAAGTTCACACCTTCATCCTCCCACTTCTGCTGCCACCGGCACCACCTGCAAGCACCCTTCACCCGCAGCACCCGACACCACGCCGTCCCTGCCAGGCCACAGAGGACCCTCCGTTAAAAGCTCGGTGGCTGTTCCTGTTGTTTAAAGGGATGCATTTGCAGCAGCGTAGGAAGAAGCACCATGCATAAAGAATTGCAATTTCCATGAGAATGACAAGGAGAAATGCGAAGCGAGTGGTAGGGCTATCCTCGGGCCAATCCTTTCTGCCTGAGTAAATTCGATTTGAATTCCTCTTGAAACACCAGCTCTGCAGCACTTGGACTATATTGAAAAGGTCACTGGAGGCAATGTCAGACATACTCTCCAGCTGCACTACAAGTGCACTGATAGAGATTCATAACAACGTATTACTGCAGCTGGAGATCCAACGTGACTCTCCGAGGGATCCTCTGCACTTATCTGGCAGCAGCAGACTATTTCATTACTGCCCTTCAATGCCTGGGCAGAGGCGTTAGTGCCTTCTCTCCCTGCCCCTCAAATGCTGACTTGGAAGCACTTCTCGGAGTTTGTTAGAGTTGGTGAGGATGGTTGGTGGGGTCCTGCAAATCTGAAGTGCATTCCAGCCAGCTGAAAGGGCTGTGCTGGTATCTCACCTTCTTCCTCCCTGTCCAGGCTTCAGAGGACTGTTGGGGATATAAATGAGATCAGGAGCACTGGAAAGCCATAGTAGCTAAATCAGCCATCCCCTTGGTCTGTGCGTAACACCAACAGCATCCAACACCCACCTCTGGCATGGGCAGAAGTCTCGTTATCTCCTGCTAGCATTAGGCTTAAAACCTGAAACGTAAGATGTTTCCTTTCCTCTCAAATTTGGTATTTTTCCCTGCAACCCTGCGGTATGAAGACATGAATTTTCCCCTTATCCAGCTAATAACCATCCCTTTGCTGCTAACCCAGCAGCGCTGGACGCAGGCAGCAGTTGCGCTGCAATGAGTTGCATGTGCTCACCCATCCCAAGGAGCTGGAGAGCAGCAGGGTCATGCAGAGCACGGCGCAACGGGAGATCTGAACAGCAGAGACCTGGAAAGCTGCCACATTCCCTTGCAAATGTGGAAGCAGTTCAGTGGTAAATTAAGGGATTTTTTTTCTACCCGAACTACATACACCCATCAATATACAGCAAAAATGCGTTTTAAGCTTATTTGTGTATTCGTTGCTCCATACCATAATGGTCTCCAGCTGTATAGCAGGAGGGGCCATTCATGGAAATTTTGCTGTAGATTTTATTTTATTTTTCCTTGCGTTATTGTACTATAAACGTATTTCCTCCCATTTTGCTCCATGCCTGCAGAATGCCTGATGTCTCCTGTCACACCTGTTTTCTATTATTTGTCATCCATTATCTTAATTCCCCATCTATTGTGCAGAATCTGAAAATCATCTGATAAATCCCATTCTTTACTTTAGAAAAAGCTCATGAGATGGTTTTAATAAGTGAAATTTGTATTTTTCCACACTGTGTGCAATGGAAGCGTCCGGTGAATAACCCCCAATTGTCAGGTGTTCGCATTCCCATCTTCTAAGCGGGGGGATAATTAGCAGACAAATGAAGGTTTACAATTCTGCAAATATGTTTTTTCTCCAAAAGACCATTTGGCTGCTTGATCGGTAGAAGGATATTTTTAAAACTGCCATTTGAGACTCAGCTGTATTGCTAATTAAATGAGAATTTCATAAAAATAATCTGAAAAAAGTCTCTGTTAATTGGAGAATGATAACGAACAGACTTGCTAAACAGAGGCATAAACGTCAAACAATTGAAGAGGGATAATAAAGTGCCATGTTATCGTGTAATGCCAGGCAGCTTTCCTACTTCTATTTGAAGTTTTAACTTTTAGCCATTTTTTTTTTGTGAATGGCATCCAAAAATGTGCATTGCAATCATAATTTCCAGAGCTCCAATCAGCGTTAGCAATGCATGGGTAACAGTGACTGTCGCATTATCGGCGTCCTTGCCTTAAGACTTCCTGCGTTCTGTTAACAGCTTTTGTGTTCTGCAATGAATACGAGGGGGGAAATGCATTAATATTGTACGGATGTTATTCGTGCAGGATAGCGGCATTATTGAATTAGTGATTCTTTGTAATAATAATGACAGTACTGTATCGTACAGTAAAATACATGGAGTCAGGAAGGAACTCACGAGCTTAACGGAAGACTCAAATACAATTTTGTTGGTGCTGCTCAGCGTTTGGTTCTTACATGCTGCACACGTGCAGGGAGCAGCATGCACTTTCCTTCCCCCCAGGCTATCAGATTAACACTGATCATATATTTACAGGGGCAGACTCTATGCTGGTGCCCTGGAGTGGGCAGCGCTGCCGGGACGGTGATCCTCGGCCACCCCGTGCTGGGACGAAGGTGCCATCCTGCTTCCCACAGCTGGCAGGGGGTCATGAGCTTGGGTTAGCAACAGGCTGGTGGCTTGTAACCTCCTCTCCGCCTCGCTCCTTCCCTGGCCCTCGGCACTGTATTGCAGGCACACCGCAGATGGCACAGAGCTGCAGGGAAAAATTTGCAGGAAAACCTTTATTCATTTCACACGGGCAGAGAGTTCTGCAACGGCGGCTGCCTCCCGCAATGTGAAATTTGCCGTGCTGCCTTCGCACTCTCACAGCCCAAAGAGAGCAAAAGTGTGAAGCTGAGACCTCAGCCTGAGCATAAAGTGTCTCTTGGATATTCCACTCTGTGAAAAAAAAAAAACCCCGAGCTTTGTGAAAGTCCAGTGTAATGAGAATTGACTGCCCTCCATGAGAAATATCGATTAATTACTCTGCAGTGGAAAAAAAAGGCAACTGTGATGATACACATTTTCCAACTGCAGCACAAACAATTGCTTTGAGGCACAGAGAGCCCGGGCTGAGAAATCTAGCGAAATGAAGTCATCTCCAGGCTGGAAACAGCAGCCAGGCTTACTGGAGTGCAGAAAAACAGCAAGAGAAATTTTGGCCAAAGAGACTTTCTTCTAACAGTGTTTGAAGCAAGATCATCTGTGCTTTTGGCTCAAGCTCAGTTTGGAATTTTCTAGAAGAGTTTCTTTATGGGAACACGTACTTAAGCATCTGCCTTGGTCCATGGATCCTGTTTAAATGTGTTGAATCTCAGCAGCCTGAAGTACTCTCTGGGGAACGGCCTTAAAGTTTCTGGTTGTTGCTGTGCTGGTGGCAGTGCTCTGGCCATGCCAGCCTGCCGCAGTCCTGTGTCACCTCCCTAACTCATTTACAGACCACAGTGGAGCCACTGGCCATGACAGTCTGACCCGCTCTGGAAATGGAAAAATCATTTTCAAATGGTATTTCTGGGAATGGTAAAAAGAAAATGCAGTTTTGCAGGGCTGGACTGATACTGTACCCACACAAGAGTGAGAATCTGAAGGCAAATGAAGGAATCAGCTGCACATCTGGTCCAGCTGTGGGCATGCCATGCCTTTCCCGGAAAGCTGCACAGATGCCCTGAGAAGGGAAATATTAGAAGATGTCTTCTGCTGACCTGCTGTTCTCACTGGCTTCAGAGGTAGGGCAGGACTTACAGTGGGTGCTTTTCAACCACAAACTCCTTTTCCTTGAATTACATCCAGAGCCTACGTCGTATGCTCAGTCCCTGCTGGGAGAGCCCCAGGTTCAGCTCCTTTTCCCTGACACAGGCCTTGGGTGACCTTAGTCATGTCACTTCATCCGTCTCCACAGCAATTCCCTTTCAGGCAATTGTGTACAGTTCTTCTTCTAGGCATGCTGGGAAGAAAAACATATTATAGGTGGTAAAAAGTCAGATAATTGGATAAAAGCCATAACAGTGCAGAAGACAGATAGCAACAAGATTCCCCCATGCATTCAGGCGCCTGGTTTGTTCTCTCCAGGGACGTATTGTGTAGGATTGTGTAGGTGAGTTACTGGACTAGCTGATTCTCAGCTGCATTTTGGGTCCCCAGTGCCACAGGTATCGGCTGCCCTCCGGGAAGAAGAAATTGCAAGGAATAGGCTAAATTTAATGTGCATAGTTACGTACTATACACACGCGAGGCAGGGAAGAAACGTGCATTACTAATAATTTGCAAAAGGTGTAAGTTAATGTTATCACTGCGTATGTTTAAGCACATTCTCACACAGGGTTTTGCCTGTTAGCACACAAAGCGTGCAGTGCCTCACGCTTGCCCTGGCTGCTGCCAAGCTGGCGAGGCGCCGGCCGGCTGAAGAGGGCAACCTGCTGGCCCTGCTTGGCTTGTGCCCATGGGGTTCCATTGCGCCCATGTGGACAGCGGTACAGAAATGGAGAGTGCCCCTTCCAGAGCCTCTCTGCTGTCAGATTTGGAGCTGGGTTGGAAAATGCAAGGAGGCAACTGGTTCAGCCCTTCTCCTGCACCACGTACAATACTCCTTCAGGACCATGGGTCTTGGCCATCATCTCCTACAAGTAATTCAGGCTATGGCCAGGTCGCAGCAAAGTGATTTAAGATGTGAATTTTTATGACATTTCTATACCAACAAGAGCTTTACTGTAGACAGAATTGGATGGGAAGTGTTGGCAGAAACACAAAATCAGTGTCAGTGCCCTAACCCCCCCTTCCATGAGTGACGGGACTATTGAAGCCTGGTTTCTGTAAACTCTGCCACCGGTTGGTTCCTCCGATGCCTCACGGAGAGCTTATAGGCGCACTTCTCGAGTCCAGCCCAGCTCTGTGCACTGGTTTCAAAGACACTCTAGCTTATCCCCATGTGCAAATAATGTGGTGCTGACAAAAGCATCTTCCATACTAGTATTCCTATGTCTGTATCACAGTCATAGTATATTTACTAGGGTTACGTACCAGGATATATGCGTATATAGAACTGCACTGGTATAAGCATGTCCTTGTCCCCCACAAAGATCTGTAGTTGTATACACATTGCAAAACTGAACTCTGACGTATCTTCTCTTTACACTTAGAAAAACTTTTGAGCTGTTCACACCCAGTCCAGTGATGAAGGTCATGAAAGCTGAAAGTTCTGCCTTGTAGGTGGACAAAATGGAAGGTGCAGCCCCACATGACTTGTCCAAGAAGCATCCTGCCATGAAGATACTTCGCTGAATCCCAGTTGCACCTTGATGAGGCCAAGGAGCTAACTGCAGCCTTTAACTCTGACTTTCCTCCCCAGACATGCTCATGATGGCCAACATGGCGTTGGGGGCGTGAGGAGGGAACGGAGGACACGTGCCATCGCTTCCGCAGTGCTTGCTCCAGGAAGGATGACCCCTGTAAGCAGCCAGCGAGTCCTGCCTGCCTGAGGCCAAGGAGCTGAGATCCCAGGAAGCAAGTGGGCTCTTTCTCCCACTTAGCCTCTGGCACAGCAACCAATTCTAGTAAAAATAAGATCCTAACTGGACTGGTTCAGAAGGGAAGAGGTGGGTCTTATGTGATGAACCGGACCATGAGAGCAAAGGTGCTGAACTGGTTATCAAAGATTTTCCTAGCCCAGGGCAAGAACAACAGGCAGGGATGGGATGAGAGGCTTATTTACAGCACTGTATGCCCAATATTTTCCTTTTTATAGTCTGCTGCACTCAGGCAGGCTTTTTTTTAAGTGGTGCATGGTGATTCTAGGCACAAACCACATCAGCATTAATTGGATTTGCGGGCCTCACTTCCACGCACCCCTTTGAAACATTCCCTCAGGAGATCATAAAAGTCAGGGACTGAGCAAAGTAGTAAGAGGAAGGTATAATGTGGAGAGGACCCTTTTGTTAATCCTGTTCTGCCTATCTTTCATTAGCACGCCTTATTATGACATCCTATAGATTTGGTGCTTCGGCTCTGCTGGTGAGAAGCAAATGATGTCTTAATGAATGATGGCGCCTCGAGCTGATAACGGACTGCCCCTCTCTCCCACTGAAAAGAGATTGTGTTCGGCACAGTATGTCCAACTGCACTTAACATAATTGGATGAAATCTGTAATAGTTTGTTCACTCCAGGTGGATACAAAAGTCACAGCAAAAAAAAATCCCAATGATAAAATATCAATTGCTGTCTCTTGCTTAAGGGTGCAATTGTGGTTAGTGGTACTTGCAGAGCAGAGCGTCTAGGATGGCAGATAACGCGAGGAAGGACTCACCCTGGCACGTAAAGCACAATGCAGAGGCATCTTCAGCATAAAGCCGCTGAGGCCAGGGGCCAGAGCAGGTGGCATGTATCAAGACACTGAAACTGCTTTGCAGACTGCTGGGCTTAAGCAGCATTTACTCCTGCTGTGCTCTGAGGATACTCAGCGTAGCCCTTGCACGGCTCCGTCCTGCTGCACTCATCTTCCTGCTGCTCTGGCACACGACAAGCGCGGGAGCGATAGCCACGCCGGTGCCTGCTCCAGTGGGGTGCCGCTTCAGCCCCACGTGCCTCAGCCACTGTGTTTTAGAACATTTTCCCAAAGCCATTACTTTTATGCCCTGAATGATTACTTCATTTAGCACATACATCAGAACTAAAATACCCAATATTAGCTCATTTAAGTTCATGTTCAGTGATGGATTAATCGTTCCTGTTTTCTGGAGCAAAGCCCAGTCCATTTCATCTAAGGAGAAGAAATGTTCCCTTGTCTGTTGAAGTTCGAGACATCTGCTGTGCTTTGCATATCTGCTTGCCCACAAAAAAACAGTAAATGCTTAAATTTTTCTTAAAAATTGCTAAAGCTATAGATCACACCCATTTTTTTCCTCCTTTCAGAGCAGGTACAAAGGAAGCATATGAACAGTACAGTCAGCATAAGCCTGAGTCTCCTTTGAGGTTTCAGATGTCACATCATGTTACAGTGGATATTCCTTTGCTATGTACTATGCTGGATCACGGGCCACACAGGAAAATGCAAAGAGCCAAACAGCCCTTAATGAACGAACACAATGATAGCAAACACCTACATCAGCTCTGGCCAGGCTGAGATGGAAGAATCCCCTACGCTAAACATTATGGCCAAAAGAAAATAAAAACAATGGGTGAGTGCCCAAACTGAAACGCTCGAGGTCTCCTGTTCCCCAGAATTAATAGAGATGTTGGTCAGTCAGTGCAATGAGTAAATGGTGGGAAGAAACATCCCTACCTGTCATCCTCGTGGGCAGCAGACTTGTAGCAGGAACCGAGGCTGTCTATCACACATGCAGCGGGGCCAAAATGGGAAGACATCACTCAGTCAAAACTCCCTTGGCTCCAGCAACAGTTTCTTGGCTCGAGGACCTCTCTTCTGTGGAAGCCGTGCATGGTGGAGCCTGTTTTCTTTTAAGCGTGGGTAGCAGACTTTGGCTTTTTTCAATGTTTTTTCTCCGTTTGAAAGGCAGTGTGTTCTGGTGGCAATGGGACCTGGATTTCAGTGCCGCCTCTGCCACTTCTCTGGGGCTTCAGTCACATCGTTCATCCCAGTGCTCAACGTCTGGTCCTTTTTACCAGGGGCTGTGCCCAGATGTGGTGCAAGCACCATGCAGCCATGGTGCCTCCAGGACTCTCGGGTCCTACTGCCCTGTGCTGAAACCGAAATATAGCTGTAATTGTGATTAATTGGTTTTGTTCACCTGTCTTTTAATGATCCCTAAAACATCAGAGGGTTGTGAATATCTGATGAGGAAAGGGGCAGAGAGAACTGAGGATGGGAGCTGAGATGTTCTCAAACCGAAAGAGTCACTTTGTTAGTGAGATCTCTGTCTCGCCTGTCTCTTGGCATGAGAAGAAAACCTCTCCTTTTGTTTGGTCACAGACCAAGAATGCCACTGTCTTTTTGCATTGTGAAAAAAATAGGGAACAAGAAAATAGTGCTGAAACATTTCAGACAATCTCCCTTATCCTGTGCTCAGCAATTACTCTTATTGTCAGCAGGAGTAAAGAGGCATGTACGATTGAAAATATTTAGAACTGACTGTCTGTTTTCAAAACACAGGATCTTTCAAGGGACTACTCTCTTCTCATTTGGTGACACAGGCAATTAAGTTTTTAAGAGGTTCTCCGTAGCATTAACAGACTATATGATATTCTTGAAGGCACCTTTATAGCATCCTAAAGACAAATTGCTTGCATCTTGCTTGGAAAATAAAAGGCGAAAGGCCAATACTGGATGCTGACCAAGCTCCATTTTACGTGCAGTCCAAGCTGGCTGGCTGTGCATCGCCGCTGCTCCCACTCCACTGTGCAGCCATGGCTCTAGTTCACCGTTTTGGGGGAACTGCTCCCCAAAACCGATGCCCCTTACCAGGGAGGGAAGGTTCAGTCCTGCTCCTTTGGCTTTGCCCTGTGTCCAGCTGTGGGGAGCATGCCGCTGCAGGGAGAGGGAGTCAGGGTGTCAGGGAGCACCAGGATGTGGATATGTGCCTTCATTCAGCTCTAGCTATGAGGAAGGTAGAAATCAGAATAAAAAGAAGCAAGGAAGAGCCCATCCTTGGGACTGGCCCTCAGCTGCTCTAGATATATATTTCTATTAGACGTTGCCATCTACGGTAAACACTCACATGGCATTTGTGATCATTTCTGGAATGACACTGCACAAAGTTGGGTAATAAAATTGCTTCTGATCTCACAAAGCACAAGGCTCAAGACAAATAAAGCCTGTAAACAGTTCTGCACTTCAGGATGTTTTATGAGCTGGACCGCTATTTACTCAGGGCTAAAGCTGAAGAAGTTCATTTCGTCTCCTGGAAGAGGCACCGTGCCTGCAGGAGGCTTCGCTCCTCAGCGGCTATTGGCACGGTTACTACAATCAAACTTTCAACTACCTTTTTCCCTTTGCTGCCTGCAAGTCCATGTCATTCATTCCTCATTTCCCTCTCCCAGCAATGCTTCCGTGATATTTAGAAATGTATAGAAATGTCAGCAAGCCTGCAAAAGCCCACAGGACCCTGCAGGCAGTGAGTAGGCACGGAGTTCACCGGGATTGCGTTACACTGAAACCAAGTGCTGGGGAAGGGGCCAAGCACTCCCCTCCCAGGGCTCCTTGGCCGTGTTGCAGGTTGCTGCAGGGGACTCCTCTGGGAAGCCTGACACCGGGCAGTGGCAGGCGATGGACCGTGAGTGGTGGCATGGCACTGAAGTGAACCTCCCAGCCTGCCACCCCCCGTGACTGCCCAGCACCGATTCCCAGGTGCTGCCATGCCCCGTGCCCAGAGGGGTGCTGGGTAACCACCCATGCAGGTGAGGAAGACCGAACACCTCACCACATCCAACAGCAAAATCAAGAGACATCACCAACCTGTTCCCCAGGGTCCATGTGGAGCTGCCATCAGGAAGCAGGTGGCAGAGGTTTCTCCTTTCCTGCTGGCTTTGGGAATGGTTTTTCGGTAGAGCACCATACCTAGCGTCCCACTCCGGATTCCTGTTTCAAAGGGTTGTGCTTGTAACTGCCAGTAAGAACAAGGACAGTACCAGCAAGATGCATCTGTAATGTTGTAATCAGACAGTTGAGAAGTAAGTGGACTCACCTGGCAGAGTTAGCTAGGGCTGGCCTGGGCTTCTGCCTGGAAAGCTTCAACCTAATGCATCACTACAGACTGAAATCAGCACTGTCATCCCCAGTGTCACGCACAAGTCACAGTTAAAATCATGACCTCCAGACCAAGCAGAGCCAACTTACAGGGTTGCCTTGTCCAATGGAGTTTTGAACATCTCCAAGACTGGAGATCCTACAGCCTCTCTGGGCCCCTCATCTGTCATTTGACCATCCTCAGGGTGGATGCTTTTTTACATTATATCTAAACAGAATTTCCCATGCTGCAATTTGTGCCTGTTGCCTCTTGTCCTGTCGCTGTGCATCTCCAAGGACAGACTGGTTCTGTCTTCTGCACACCCTCCTATTAATAGTCATAAACAAGATGACCCCTTTGCCTCCTCAAACCCCCAGTTTTTCTAAGCCTCACTCCAGTACATTAATGTCTTACTGCACGGGAAGCCCAAAACCGGCCATGCTACCTCTAGTGCTCAAGCACGTGTAGGAACAGCTCTGGGATTCGCATCTGCAGCCCTTGAGTAGCTCCAGCTGTGCTGCACTAATTCATCACCCGCCGGCGGGTGTCAGTTGCTCCTGGAATAAAGCAGAAGTCGGAGAACTTTCTCGGCTGGTTCCCCTTTGACAGATTTCAAGCATTCACTCCTCTCTCATCTGGCTATTTGTAAGGGGTTCACATGTCTATAGCCGCTCCGTTAGAGCTTGTCTTCACTGCTGGAAAGCTTCATTAGTTCAGGACAGCTAGTGCATATCTACTGTTCAGAGGTAAAACCAGAGTGTAAGACAAGCCACGTTAGTTATACTGTGAGGGAAACTCATTAGAGTCAAGCTCAGCTGCAGACTTAGGCTGACTTTATCTTCCTAGTGTCTTTACCTCAGCATAGCACAAGCCTTTGTTACACAGGGGAAAAAAAAAAGGTGGTGATTTTTTGCAAGAGGCTGAAGGAAGCCTCTTACAGATTGTTTCAGGACAGACCAAAAAAACCAAGGGGCTTGGGGGATATCTGGAGGAAGAGGGAAGGGGAAGATGTCCCCAGGCAGCTCCAACAGACTGAAATGCTATGAATGCACCAACTCCCCTGTCTCACCATGAACCCTTTCCTTGGGAAACTCCAGAAGGGCCCAAATCGAGCATGTGAGAGGAAAAAACTATTTATAATAAGGCTGGGACAGGCCTTTCTCAGGTTTCCAATGGGTTTGTTCTTGCCCCTTGTATGTAACAGGGATTATGTACGTTACATGATCACAGCAGACACTGTCTGGGATTTTCCCAAGCTTTTAGTGATTTTAGGTTCCTTCACTTTTTTAAGCACCAAACCAGAGATGCTGGAAAGACAGCAGGTATTACTGCAAATGGCAACCATTCCTCTGGAAGGGGGAAAAAACTGGCCTTTTGCAGGCCTGAGCGAAAAATGGAAAGTCCCCAAGCCAGCTGTCCTTCTGGAAACCTCTGGCCCCAAAATACACTTTGCCACTGATTTATTCTAATTCCAGGAACAACACACTGATCTGAGGCTTAGACCTTGGGCAAATTCGCCTTTTGGCTCAAACAGCAAAGATCTTTAGCTGAAAATGCCTGCTGCCAACAGCCCGCGCGGTGGCTGCGTCCCAAGCACTGCTGTCACAGCCGTGGTGGAAAAAATAAAATACATTTCATTCCCCAATGGTCATGCTGTAATGGCATGAAATTAGAAACTCTAATCAATAGCGCTTTACACAGCATGACTCTCATGTCAAAAGAGCCCGTGTTTTAAAAAAGAAGAGTCACAAATAAATATGAAAATCAAGGCTGTGAAGCGTCAGTAATGAAGTATAATTCTGTCAAGCAATCCCAGCCAGCGATTCTCTTCACAAAACCTTCATTCACCAAATCCCTCCTTCTCCACACCTCTCTGAACTTCGATCTCCAAATAATTTTCATGTATTTATTTGCCCTTCGCACGTGAAATGTCACTGATTTGAGTGTCAGTGATGGAACCGGGAAGAGAAAAGCTGTGTTGCAGCCCTTGCTCTGCCTCTGGTTATTTTTGAATACTTTCACCTCTCTGTTGCTTTATCACGGGGCTTTGGAAAAGGCACCAACCTGAGTCTGTTCACCTTGCTGGGGTACACAGTGAGACCGACGACACAACTTTCTTCTAAGACATACCTCTTATGTTCCTACAAAATGTACATCAAATGCAGATTATTATCATTATAACAACAACAGAAGTCATAGTTATCCCATTTGTATCAAGAATTAAAGGCAGCCATGGTAGGACCCTTATTTTTTGCTTGTACAGGTGACACTTTGCCAGAAGAACCACTGGAGAGGTAAATTATTCAAAAATAATAAGCAGACCCCCAAAGGGCATGAAGAATTGACAGCTACAGGGCTCTCAGCCTGTCAGGCAAGTCTTTCGGGAGCTGGCAGCGTTTTGTTCAGGGACAGGGTTTGGGTTTTTTCCAGCACTTGTTTTAAAACTCCTCTCGCCATGCACTGCTAACATCAGCACAGCTTGGCAGGTGGAGAAGTGCCCTGAAAATAGCAAATTCTTGGAGTGTAGATTTTGTTAATTAGACCTTCTTCCTGCACACAGCCCCGGCTTTCCGCACAGCTCCTGTGGCAGAGACGCCGTGATCGACCAAGTGTTGGATGTTTTCAGATAACAGCTGCCTGACTTCAAGAGATATAAATGAAAGTCCTCCAGAAAGACCTGCCTAATCCAAAGGCACAAGTGTCAGTGGGAAAAAAAAACTTGCATGGCCTCAAGTGAAGGTCTCAATCTTTGTGAGAGGCGTCCCCAGCAGTTTTTGGGTCCTTTTCCTAATTTGCTGCTGAACCCCATTACTGTGGTTAATTGAGGTACCTGCAGCCTTGTCTTTAGCATGCAAATGTATGTTTTTCACTTGAGCCAATACTACTTGAAATCTCAGTGAGGACAAAGCAACTGTGGTTTGCACACCAAGTTCATAGTCTGACAAGGCTTTACACTGGTCAGCAAACTGCGGAACAGCAGCTGTTGGGTGGGCACTGCAGGCTTGGCTGCAGTCAGCTGAGCAACATGGTCCTACACTGGAGCTGCTTGGCTAGACTGTTTTTGAAATGCAGAGACCTCTCTGAGAGGCTTACTTCAAAGGCAATGCCCTTCTCACCTCGCCCTACACAAGGCTTCACAGGAGGCAGGATTTTGTAGCACCTCCTCCATAGGTCTAGGCAGAAACTGAAGTCCAGATGGAATCAGTAAAACCAAAACCCCAAGTAACAACCCTCCCCTCCAGACATGCCCAATACCTAAAGAATGTGAGGTGTTTTGGAAAGGGCATGCCCGCTCATGCTTCATGCTGCTGAGGTGAGCCCCCAGCACACCTCCTGCCTTTCTGTCTGCCTGAAGAAGGTGCCCATGGCCCCCATCAGAGCCAGGACACTGCAGAGCAGTTCCCACAACGCTGCTTTAGCTTTCTCCCTCCAAAGAACAATTGTCTTCACTTCAGAGCAGTGACTTACATCATGCCACATTTGAAAAGTGGGATAAAAGCCAAAAAATATGTCTCTCCCAAGCCCTCAATAAAACTGGTGACTTGTGCAATACATGCAAAGCTTTAACTTCGGGAACTTCAAGTCACCAAGCATCTGTTAATAAGCAACGCGCCAGTCCCCAGGGATGCAGAGATGTTAAAAGGTTATCCTTCTCTCCTGCACATTATGCTGCCGAGCTCCATTACACACAACCGGAGGATGATTTTGTGTGTGGCAAAGAATTTTTGATTCTCCGGATATTATTTTAGATGTGGAAACCCAGCTGCTGAATGCTGCTTTTCAGGTTAAACCAAACTTGCAGCCAACACTCATTCTCACACTATTAATGAAGATAATCTTGCTCTAACATTGATTTTTTTTCCAGAAATAGCAGGAGAGGGATTTTCAAATCCTTTCAGGTTTGCAAAATCTCACTCTATTCCTTTAATCTCCTGATGCTGAAAGATGGATCTTTCTCTCTTATGGCTGGATGGACTTCTATACTTCAGCAGCAAACCACGAAAGTGAATCAGGCGTAAGGAAAAAAAAATAAAGAATTTGCAGTGTTAACATTTACTTGGGCTTGTCTGGATTTTCTCAGTGTTGAATTCCAACACAATTGACCAGATTGAACGTTACACAGAGGAGACAAACAAAATAACAAGCTTTGCATACAAAGAAGGGCTGCTAGGCAGAGGAAGGGACCGCGCTTTTCTCTACAGCAGTGGTGGACAGGACAAGAAGTTGGAGAGCTCAAGAGCAGCCAGTGAAAGAGGTTGGAGGGGGGAAAATCTTCCCACAGTACTTCAACACCAGTACTGAGTGTTGGGATACATTGTGGGGTCTCAAGTCTCAAGTTAAGAACATATTGAGCAAACATGACAGGACTGAAGTTGCCCCTTCCCTGGAGGAAGAAGATGGCTTGGAAAATCTCCTGAGGTCCCATTCACACCTACTTTCTGGTTTCTAGAAAAACACAGAGATAAACTGCACAGCTGCAGTAAAAGGCAGCTCATTCCCTGAGCAATTCCTCCTCCTGAATTGCAGTGAAGGCACAATTCATAGCCTGCTTTTTCATTTCCATGAATCTTAATTGTTCACATAATAATCGCAGAAGTATTTAATAATACAAAGCATATGGGCCAGATGTTCAACTGGTGTAAATCAATAGCACTCGGGAAGCTTCAGTGGTGCTGTGCTGGCGTAATCATTTGAAGATCTGGCACTGTGTTTTTAAGGTGGCTCTCAGGATTTTAGTACCTTCTTACTGCTTCCACTAAAACCAAGTCACAGAGTTTATTGCTCACCTACAAATAGCCACCCCCCACCAAATGCTCAGAATCTAAGGTCAAAAACCCAAAGCTCAAAATAGATTGACTTAATGTCACTTAAAACACACTGATTTGGCCTTTGCTGGCCATCACCACAAAGTTTTATCACGGCCGTGTAGTTTTCCAGCTGACCTTACCCTAATTCAGGTAGGGACAGACAGCACTCACCTGACCAGATGCCCATCCAGTGCCTTGGTTTAGTCTCATCAGCTAGTGTGTGAGCTCGGCTTTATTTGCTTCCCACTATAAAGAAAGTAAAAGCTTTTAATTCACTTCCTCCTGGGATTTCTGTGATGCTCATTGATCCACTCCACAAGTACTTCGCAAACACTAATGGATCTAGTGAAACTCTCCACTAATCTCCTTCTGAAACTTGGCACCAAACTGCTCACTTCTGACGGTTTCTCCTTTTACAGTTGTTTTTCTTTGCTACCTGTTTCAGCGTCACTCCAGGGCTCATTAATTGTTCATCCTTTGTCCCTGGAAATTTTTCCTTTTAATCTTTCCAGTAACATGTTGGATACTGATGTGAACTAGACTTCAATTTGAGGTCTTTCACACCTGCAAAGATACTATTTGAACTGATTGCGGCATTACCAGTTGCACAAGGATATATGTAATTGAACTGAAAAGCTTTGCAAGACATATTCATTGGACTTCTGATCTCATTTGTTAGAGAGCCTTAGGGAACGGGCAATTTCAACTCCTCAATTTATGAAAACTGGTCATAGTTACTTAAATGGAATAAAATAAATCCTGGGGCATGTCTCCCTTCTGGAAACCAGGTTGACAATTGTGCCCAGAAGAGAATTAAATTGCTCAGCGACAGTACTGTATCAAGTGAAAAATATATATAGCAAAAAGTCGAGGTAAAGTTTTTTGTGGAGGTTTCCAGGTTAATATTCATTCTGCTAATGTGACTCCCTGGTTGAGACTCTTGCAGATTTCAATAAATTGTATGCAGACTATGCAAATAAGATGGTCTGCTGTAGTTGAAAATAACCTACCCCTTGTTACCCTTGTGCTACTTATAACTAGGGCTAAGGTTTGACCTACTCCACTTCCATAACTAGGGCTAGATTTTCAGAGGTCATTAACAGTTGGATTTTCAGAAGACCTGAAAACAGTACAGCTGGGCTCTTTTGGCAGCACAGTGCACGGAGGAGGAATTTCACTGACCACCCGGATCCCACACGTCAGCCCTCAAAATGCTGGTCCTGAAGCCCAATCAGTAAATCTCCTTTCTTTGCTTCCATATAATAAGCAACTTATGATTTTTCTTTTTCTTTTTTTTTTTTTTTTGCCTTGGGTATGAATTGCAATAGCTGGAAGTCGAAGTCGCTGCTTCTAGACTCTAACAGCTAGTTTTAAAGTTGAGGTCCGTATTGCTCACGGCAACCACAAGCTCAACCTGGCGTCCTGTCATAATACAGTTTACATAATACAACATGGGAAGGGCTGAGGAACTGGAACTGGGCGGCCAGGCCCTTCTGCCTTGTATCCTGCAAATATTTAAGCACTGAACACTGTTGCTGTTACAGGCAGTGTTACTGGCACCAGTGAGATCGCTCGCAGCAGTGCAGGGAACCAGAGGATACAGTGTTTTTGAAGCTGAGGCCTTACAGAGCAAAAACATTCACCGTTTGTTTTTTAATAATGCGGGGATGTGTATCACAGGCAGCACATTCCTCACGCACAGGCAGGGCAGAGGTGCGAGCAGCAGGCTCCCGAGTTTAACAGGACACGCAATGGGATTTGCACAGGGACTCAACTGCCTTCATCATGGTTTAATCATCCAGCAGACTCGTGCTACAGCATCCTGGGGTGCGCACGGATGTCCTGCTCTGTCAGGGAGCTCCCGGGACAGCCTCCGGCTGCAGGCAGTGGTGGGCAGCCTGTGCTGTCCTCAGCCGCTCTATGGCTGATGGCCACTTTTGCAAATGGGAATGAGGAACCCAAACCACTGAAGTGCTTTAATCCAGCATCACTCATTGCTGCCCATTAAATGACAATGACTTTAAACCAATTTTTATCACTTCAGACAGTCCAGCTGCCCACGTGAAAACTAAAGATGTGCTTTGACCCTGCCTTCTCTACATTTGTGAATGGTTCAAGTACTTGCCATCCTGGCACCATATAACTCAAAACGCCATTGCCCCAGTGAGCTATTATGACTGGAGACCATTCTCACGCTGTACTATATCAGGGGAATGACAGGTCCTTGTGGTGTACATCAGCAGGAAGATGACACTCTGCTTTTGTGTTTTAATGGCTCCAAGATATATCATAGAAAGTGCTGTCTGATTCCTGGAACCTGGAGGCAGGCACAAGGTATTATTGTCAAAATATACCAGAAAAAATGGGGCAGATTTAGAATCTGACTGTCCCACCATGATAGCAAGAGGCAGGGGATCATGGAAGCACTTATGGTACATAGGGATGTTTCCTCATCAGTTCAGCCCAAAAGTGTGTTCCTAAAGCCATCGCTTCAGGATTTAGCTTTTTGCTTAATTTTTACCCTTTGCTTCAATCCCATGGATTTCCAGTGGATTTGCACGTGTTTAATTTTACGCACATTTGTTTGTTGCCACTCTATTTAGGGATGGTAATCTGGATTTGATAATGCTGAGCTTAGTTCTGTATACTCAGAAGAAAAGAAGAACAAGGAAATAATTCAGTAAAGAGCAGCAAAGAATGAGGAATGACTGATTTGTGAAGAAAGGACAGAATTGCCCACTCACTGATATTTTATACATCCCATTGGCATCAGAGGAGCTAACTCCATGTATGTGAAACAAGAGGATGGAGCTGTAGAGGAAGCTCCAGCAGTTCCTAACAGCAGTGAAAGCACAGCCTGCGGCAAAGCGCAAAGAGGGAGCTGCAAGAAGTCAGTAACTTTGCAAGGTCCAAAAGTGCTTGTGAAACAGATGACCCCAATGCAAAGTCCTGGGGTTAAACAGGAAAAAAATGTTCTAAGATTTCTAAGAGGGCCCAGTCATAGGGCAACCCCAAATCCGCAAAGGCAGAGTTCCCATTTTAGAGCATCGTGATGAGTAGAGTAGGCATGGCAGGTTTATCATCTCCCCAAGCTGAAACAAAAGTCCTGGCCAGAGCTGGAAGTCCCCAATCCTAATTCCATCATTTAACTTCTGGCTCAGGCTCCATCTCCACAGATTTAAAGCCTGACACAGGCTCCTAGGCTATGCTATATAAAATCTGATTGTTACGTTCCACGGGTCGTAATAAATTAAATTAACTATCAGTAATAAGTTCACAGGCAACACTATCATTTTCAGTAAAGTATACTTCCTTAAAATATACCAGCAGCATCAAATGTAACTAGATTTAATTTCATGCTGAAGAGTCTGTGAATATTCATTTTGAAATAGTCACCAAGAGCCTAATTTTAATTTGTGTGATGTTTCTGCTAATACCAAAGCCTACTTAAAATATCTGTTAAAAAGCCTTAAGAATATTAACAGGGAATTCTCACAGAAATGCACTAGAGTTTTATGTTTTGAATTACCATTACAGGCTTTTTGGTTTAACTCTCATTAAACAGATTTCATTATTAACAAAAATATGTGCAAATTAAAACGAGCCCATTAAAATCTAAAATTCCATGCTAAAAAGATTAGAGACATTTGACTTATTTTTCTTCTGAAGGAATAAATGCAATAAAAAGTGCTAGGGAGTAAAAATCAAAACACAAAATCAACCATGGATAGGACAGTGGCGAGTAGTTCTTGACGTACTTCAGAATAACCTGGTTTATACAAGGAGTCATCTTTCTTGTGGTTTTTGCTTCCCAACACAAAGACATCACATTTATAGAGTCTTTGTCACAGATCTTCACCTGCCTCCAAGGTGCAGGCAGGGATGCAACGGGTAGGGGAAGAGACACCTGGTCCCCACTGACACCAGTTGGGTTTAGCAGTCCTGGAGACTCAGACTTGGTAGCCGAAGGGTGGGATGCATCTCACCTCAGCCTCCCCTCTGCTCTCTACTTGCCTAAAACCTGGCTACTGAGGATGGAAGTGAAGGTGCAGATTCGAGCCTTAACTCATGATCCAGCGTAAGGCTGGATCTCTGACAGATCTACAGGGCTCGGTGCTCTGCGCAGGAGTGGACTTTACCCTGTACAACAGAAATCAAACTGCTCAACAGCTTGGCAGAACTTGGGCTCACTGCACAGCCTTGGGCCGAGCCTTTGGAAGGATGTCCATTGCTCCAGCACTCATATATATAATCTCTATAAATATATTTAAAATATATATATAGGGTGAAGTTCACCCTAAGGCTTAAGGGGCATTTAAGGGACTTCACACAGAAGTGAGGCACTGCAGAACACACTTGTACTTCAGTTGCTTTCAGAGGCTTTGGCTCCCAGCTGCTGTATTGATCCCCTCAGCTTCTAAATAACCCTCAACTCAATAAAGTCATCAATGAGAAGTCCGCTACTCTAATAAATCACATGAATATTTACACTGCCTTGTGTAAAATACATCTTTTGACTTATCAGGTGCTTTATATCCCTGTTCCCTGTCTAGTTACTTCTGTCCTTCTCTTTACCTATTGCCGGGGGGGGGGTTGCGGGGAGCCGCTGACCCTTCCCTCAGCTCCAGCGAGCCGCAGTGAATTATCTGTGTTAAAACTCTCTTCTGTCAAGCTGCCAAATCTTTTGCATTAATCCTGAAAATTACAATTAATGAGTGCTAAGAGGATCTTTCCACCTTTGTGTATGGCTCTATTCAGTTGTAATGATCCCTGCTGCTCCGCCAGCATCTGAAGCCTCTTATGGTCACGGCTTTTGGCTCTCAGGCAGGGCAATGCTCTCAGGAAAATGCAGTGTGGCTTCTTCCTTTTTTTTTTTGCTTGATATCTTGGTGTCAAGGACGGTCTAACACTGAAGATGGGAGAGATCCGAGTTAATAAGAGCCTATGGCCACCAGAGCATGGGGATGTCCCTGCCCCGTGAAAGGTCATGTCAACATTTCAGGAGTTTGAAGTCGTTATTTAGATTTCCTGTGATCTGCTGTGAGGTGAAGGATGGGGTTGGGAATCAGGGTGGTACAGGTGTACAGCCCCACTTTGGCTGGCTAATATGACAACTTGAAACAACTTCACTGAGGCTCTGGGATTCAATTTCCCAGGCAGCTACAGAGACTCAGCTCCCTGAGGACTACCAAAAATGTAAAAATATGGTATTTTTAGTTACTAACAACCAGAACTGGGAGTCTCATCGGCATGCAAAGAAATTATCCCTAAGCGTGAATTAGGGATCTCAATCAGGTGTGGATCAATTAATCCCCTGACTGTGCACAGTGAAATACTTGTAGTAATCTTTAAGATTTGAAGAGATCTGTTCACATTTTTAAGCACAGACGGGTTGCCGTTCTCTCATGACAATCCTACCTCCACTTGAGCTGCTGAACAGTTCCAGGAAGGGTTTCTGTTCTTGATTTTCTTCCTTGCTGTGACCAGCGAAAATCTTGGTGGATGTTTAACCTTCGGTAAGCAGTAACTAACTTACCTAGCCATTGGCAGTCACTGCCTCTGGTTGATTGACTACTCAGATAGCAACTAAAGTATCTCCTACAATTCAATGGGTTGCTAAGTCTTGAGCTCCTACTTTCACAAACCTCTTCATTGACATTTCCTCTTCAGGATTATTTAGCTGACACAATTCTTTTTTTCCCCTCTGTGTGTTCACTTGACTCTAGTCTGAGTTTATACACACCACTTCACCATGAATGGAGCATTTGTGCATTTCCTATTTTTCAGTCCCAGAAATAACCCTGCAGAAATCACTAGAATTACACTGGGGAAAAAAGCAACGGATGTCACAGGAGAAACAAGGTTTCTTTCTTTATTTCCTCAGAGAGGAAATGTTAGATAACTGCCTGCTTCCCTGAGTTAATAATTTCCACTGTCTTCAGTGGAATTATTTCCTATTTGAACTAATAATGAATTTAACTTGTAATTCCTAGGTTTAATCTATAAATTCATCTAGTAGTAGCTCTATGAGGTTAAGCACTTTTCCTCTCACTTTTAAATGCTCTTTAAAATCAGGGGACGCAAACACAATCCAAAGATTAGAGTAGCCCAAGTAGCTACTACCCTGAGCAGATACCCTGCTGAAGAGATCCCTGTCTGTACAGGTGGGTACCTACAGACGGACAGATATCCGAGTGGGACAGGGTTAACTGGATTAGCTGGGCAATCGGCGCTATAGAGCTGGTCAGGAGTGCACGTCCTCATACTACGCATTTGCACAATTTCAAGCACTTAATGGACTTCTAATCTCGGCTGGGGACTAGAGCTGCTGCTGTCACATAAAACTGTAATGATTTCAAGGCAAAGGGAGACATTTCACAGTAGTTATTGCTGACATTAGAAATGTCAGCTATGTCCATACACCACATCCAGTGCTGCACACAGGCGCACGACGTAGCTCTGCTACCAGAACTCATACAGCAGTGCTGGTCCAGCGTTCTGGCAGAGCATGAGAGCTCTCAGCCGTGCCTGCACCAGTTCACCCCACATCAGTTTGGCTATGTCCACAGTGCCATGTGTTGTGTGATACTCACATATCTACCTAGTCCTATTAAATCTCACAAATCTCATGCAGACAATGGCAGCTTTGGCAGGAAGAGAAAAAATAGAAGATATTCAGCATGAGGTCAGTGAACTGTGTTGGTCTGAAAGTTATGAATAACACCCTCAGAGCTCCCAGCTTATCTGAAGCAGAGCTTTTTGGTGGCATTTGGCACCAATGTGTTCCCGTTAGTGGAGTCATTTGTTGGGGTCACAAACATAAGCTAGGAGAACTGCATGATTATAGAGAAAAGGCCAAATGTGGAAATAGCAGTTTTCTAAGATGTCTGGTTTGCAGAGACTTAGATACTAGATTTATGTGGGAAACAGGTGGGACAGCGTGCAACTAAAAGATGCTGGATTTGGGAAGGAGCAGGAAAGACAGCAGCAGTATCTTACACGTACGAAGATAGTGAGGCTTGTCCCAAAGAAACCCTGTCATTATAAAACAAGTTTTATGCAACTTACTATGAAACAGTGAATTGGCCTTTCTTGGGTGGAGATCACAGATGTGCAGTGGCTTTCCTGAGCACTGAAGACCAGATGAGAGCAGGAGGTAGAGGAGAACACAGTGTCCATCTGAAACTGCTGGGTCCTGAGGAAATGAGACAGAATTTAGCAATTTAGTCAGCAGCTCCTGAATACAAGTACCACCATGGTGATGGGATCCAGAGTGACCACAAATTGAGTGATGGATTTAAGACATTCTTGGATGCAAGAGGCCCTCTCAACACAGAGCATCACTGTGCCCACTGTTTCCAAAGGGAAACAGTGCTGTCTCTAAGATCACCAGCCTTCTTTAGCTCCTGGAACTAGTTGTTTGGGTTGTGGGTAATTCTTCCTCTGAGAGGGCAAAATCGACTCCTTCCTGGGAGCACACTGAAAAGGCATTTGTGGATGGAGATGATGCTGGGATAGTGGTGCTAATAAAATCAGGGGGGAAACAGCATTTAGCAGCTGGGAGGGGAAAGAAGCATTTTTTTCAGGAACACACAGGCTTCTGCTTTGATGTTGCATTCAAGCCAAAGCGAGGGCATGTTTTAAATTCCCAATAATTTGAGTTTCTTTTTAAGTTCCCAAGCCTGGCTGAGCTCTTAAAGACAAGAGATCTTGCTCCTGGGGTTGGCTTTCCTAGGCAATTGCAGCTCTGCTCAGAATACTATTTAAATACCAATTATTGTAATTCTCGGCAGAAATATTATAGGCATTCAGATTTTTTTCTTAACAGCCAAAGGGAGACATTTCCAGCATCTATCAAACCTCTTTTATTTTAATCCACATTAAAAACTCTTTCCAGAAGAACTGGGCAATGGAGCATAATTTATCATTATAGTTTAAACATTTGTCATGGCTGCCCCATGCCAAGCCAACCTGTCTAGAGTAACCTTTTGGGGACAGGAGGGACAGCTGGAGGGACCAAAGGGTATTGAAGCTAACAAGTAATGGAGAGTAGATAGGTGGGAAGCAGTAGAAGCAATATCCCATGCTTTCCTACAAGGAGCAAATTCCCCATCTCCCACACTATGGGGAACATACCCAAATCCTCCTCTGATTTTATCGTGGAAGTGAGCAAGGAGGGCACGTCTTGGGACTCGGCTGGCAACCAACAGGCAGCCGCATCAGTGAAGAACTCCTGCCGTGCTGGTGGAGTTTCTCTCACCTATAGTCACCCTTCCCGTGAGGCCCTGGCAGTTCTGCTCACCCCAGTTGGGAGGGAACACAGAATTATTTGGTACCTTGTCTGTTGAGACCCTCTGTCTGAACAACAGTCTTCAGGAGGGTGAATGGGTCTTCTGCTGCCAAGAGTCACCACGCTGCACGACAAGACTGCTCCAAAGTAGTCATTTTTATTTCCTTCAACGGTTGCCATCAAATCAGGGCAATTGCAATGAATGTCCTGGCACGAACATTGAGTCAGGGGTTCTGCAATGAAAGTTTTAGTTGTTATTAACAGCCAGCACTATGAAGAATTGAAAAATAGGTGTTAGAGAAGAGGTGCTGTGTCATATAAAGAGAGATACGCTCGTGGCTCACTCCTCAAACCAGGTGACTGCATGGACATTGGCCGTGAAGTGCAAAGGAGCCTGCTCTGCTCCTTGTACCTGTGGAGCTGCTGCTTCCCCAGCCCAGCATGGCTCCAGTTTCTGAAGGAAACATGGCTTATGAGTCCAAGCTTTCCATCTGTCCCTCTTTCACTGCCTCTTCCCCCAGTTTCAGCCAGACAGCTCAAACCAAATTTGGCACAGGCAGAGATTAAACATGAAGCTCGTGCAGGTTTTGGGGGAATCAGGTAATGGTGAGATCCCCACAATTCTGCCCTGCAGAGGGAAAGCAGCACCGTGATCAACCCGGAGGGGTGCCTGCTGTGTCAGAGGGACAGGGAGCACTCACACGCTGCCCACCCCTGCAGGGGGCTGGCACCTCCTGAAGACCCGCGGGGATGTATTGCCAGGCGGGGAGTGGGATGTTCACAGGCACCAGGGGAGCTTCAGGCTTTGCAAGGAGGGAAAAGGCCTTCCAGTCACAGGGGCAATTGCAACATTGGAGGGAAAGCAGGGAACACAAATCCCCTGCTCATGCAACAATTTGTTATTTTAACATGACAAAGCAGCCAAAACTGGTGAATGCTAGACCTGCTCCTGCCTGAAACCGCATCAGCAACCCCCCCACCCTGCTCCCAGCATGGGGGGACCAGCGCCTGTGCCCCCAGCCGCTTCCCAAGATAAGCAGAATCTATAGCTCAAGTCAAGCTAAAAGCTGTCTCTTTTCCTTCCTCTTCTTTCTTCAGCTGCACCCGTTGTAAACTGAGCACAGCTGTGGTTCTGGCCCTCAGACTGTATCGGAGCTATAGCAAAGTGTTTAATGTATTCTTAGCTTTTAAAATACTATTCATCAGCTGCAATCAAAGAAGAGAGCCAGCATCATGTTGCCAACCAAATTAATCACAGCTCCCCTGTTCCCCCCTCCACACACACGGTCACGTTGTGTGCATCAGTGGTGGTCTTGAGACCACAGTTTAGCAGACACTGGAAAAGGCCAAGGTGGTGAATGTAAATCCTGGCTGCTCTTAATCATGTTCATAATGACCATGTCATCAATCATAGGCCTTCTCAAGCGCTCAGCAACCACAGCCCAAGGGTATATTTTTCAAAGAATTCAATTCAGTGAGGTCTCTCAAAAGCTGGGTCACCATCATTCCCACTCACACAGGAGGAGGGTTTCTTCTGACTGTCTGGCACTGACAGTGCACGTAAGCTCAGCATCTCCCTCAAAAGCCTGACTGCAGTGAATAAAGTCAATAAAATTTATGCAACTGAAGATTTCACTGACCTTTAGAAGGAAACAAGCTAAGAAAAACAAAACACATCAATAGAACAGATTGGGAAAAACACAGCATTTCTGCCATTTCCCTACTTTTGGTATTTTTCACTGGGGACATGGTCAAAACACTACAAAAATTCAGGCTTTCAAACTTCCTAAAAATGTTGGAACATTGAGAACTAATGAGAATTTTAGTGGTTACAGATTTCTCCTGCAGATCTCCAAAGGACTCAAGACCTTCTGGCTATAGACACATAACACAGAGATCTTCGTGTGAAACAAGCCACACGCAAGTGGTAAACATCCCTGATGCCCAGAAATGGTGCAAAACAAGCCACACACAAGTCACCAAACCCGATCGTCTTCCACCTGAGCAGCAACGTGTTGGGCACGGCGTTTACATCGTGTCCTGTTGCGAAGCCAATTGTGAAGCCCATTCCTGAGAATATTAGAGGCGTTTGGTGCTTCTTCTGAATGCCAGTTGTGCAGTGCTGTAACAATGATTATATTTCACACCCGAGACAGAACAGAATCAGACCTGTTTGATGCCACTGGAGGAGCTGATGGAAGCTCTAATGCTTTGAGGAGAGTTCAAGACGATTTTATGGAAGCGCGCCTTGGGGAAATTGAAATGTCAAGCATAATTTGGCACTTGAAACATGAAGGAGAGAGGCTTTTCATTTGTTTTCATCTGCATCTTCCCCTCCTCTGAACTGTACATGCTCCATTTCCCGCTCTTCCCTAAGCTTTCATTAGGCAATGCTGAAATCTGCTGGATCTGAGGAATCTCCAAGGATAAACAAGTATCTGGCATTAACCTGCTCTGTAAAAGTCAATTTGATGTGTCTCACGATTCTTCCGTTCTTGTTAGGGAAACTAGTCCAAACCAAGCTTTTCCCCTGTTATCTATCTTTTCCCATCCATTCATTTGATCTTACATGTAAGATTAGAGAATTACTGCTCACTAGTGCAATTCTTAATAAATATAGGTTCACTTGAAAAAAAAAACAAACAGGCTTTTGATCTAGGTTTCAATCTCAGCCCAGGTCTCTGGGGTTGCAGACACTCAATCCGGCAGCAGCACAGCTTCAGCTGGGTCTTAGCAGGCAGGCATGGGGCAGTCGGGAAGACCAGGAAACGCGCGCGTTTGCTCTCCCCCTAAAATACAAGTGTTCTCACTTGTCAGCATGAGAAGTAACAACAAAAGTCGGCAAACAGGCCTCTGCTAGGTGCAGCTCCTGGGAACGCTGATAACGTGTTCTTGGGAGATAAATTTTTAATTCTCCCCATCATCTGAGTAATTTCTGGTGAGACAGAGCACAGAGCCCCACAACACTCCATATCTTTCCCACAAGGGCTTTCCATGAGGCAACGCTTGCTGCATGGGGAATTTCTTGCACCAACTTTGCAATTTTAACTGAAGTTAATTTTTAGAGAAAAGCCAGAAGAGCTTTTGATATTATAGAAACATGTTAATTTCCAGTATCATAGTAACTTCCTTAAAAATATTCTCATCACACAGCCATTATAAGATATAACTTAGCATAAGAAACAGTCACACCCATATGCAACATTTCAACTCTGTAAAGAAAAGAGTTTCAATCTGCTTGAAATATGGTTTTAGTTTAGAGGGTTTGGGACTGTCATTTTTCAGGAAATTTTTGTTCAAATGTTCAAATTTTTTGGCATGAGGATAAAAGGGGTTTTTAAGAATTCCCTATAAAGTAAAAAAATCCATTTACTACAAGCCTTGGAAGTAACCTAAAGTGATCAAGACCATTTCCATCTTTGACAAGGAGCTGCAATGTACAGCACATTTAGTGTGAAACCCTGGCTGAGTTTTGCCTAAAAACAAAGGCAGTGAAATCAGTAAAATTTTGCTTTTAGCTCAACAGGACAATTCTAGGAAGTGCCGCTTAAAAGCCCCTTTGAAAATCCCCTTCAGCAGCACCAGGGCAGCTCTTCTCACCTCAGGGATCTTGCTTCATCAAATGACCAGTGGTTTTGTGTGGCTCCAGCTGCAGGAGAGAATTACTTTAGGGCTACCCCATGTCGCTGGATTCAGAGGCTTTACACTGATGACTAATTTATGTCAGTGAAAGTGGATTAGATTTGAAACAAAACCCATTGATTTTACATCACCACTTCACACTAGCCCTGCCACCAGGATTAATGCACGGCAAATGAAACCGCGGCTCCTCGGTCCTCTCTTGGCAGAGCAACGAGGCAGAGCCACCGCTCCCTGTATCCTAGGGCTCTCCATCCTCGCTGGCAGCTGCCAGAGAAATAACGGGTTTAGGGTGGCGCACACCAGGCTGAAACCCCAAACCTGGGCTTCATACATCATACTGCTGCAGATGGCAACCCAGTTCGGCAGCAACTCAGAGAAGCGCCAAGCATTTGCCTAAGTCCCACCAAAACCAATGTTTCAGGGTGTTTCTGGAAATTAACAGCACACAAAACCAGCAGCAATGACTTAGCATGGACCCCTGCATGTATGAGAAATGCCTGTGAGAGCCGGTCTGCAAGACAGAGATAAACAGAAGGATTTGAGGTCTCTGCGCTGCCTCACCTGACAGCAACCACCACCCTGCCGTGGTTTCCTGTGAGGTATGGAAAAAGTGTTTCTCTCCGTGAGGCAGCAAGTTGTTTTACACAAGTAGAAAAAAAAAAAAAAAGAAAAAAAAAAGTCTTCTGGGTATCATTGGCAGGAACTTCATGGCTGTCTCATGAAAGGGAAAAAATATGACCCACTTCACTGGTTAAGGAGTGTATTGCTCCTCGTGGGTGGATAAGATATCTCTCAAGTGAATGACTCCAGTATTTACTATGTCAGATTATACCACTCCAGTTACTAGTTCAGATTACAACAAAACTGGAAAAACAACCACTTACTAGATATTAACTTTATGCTACAGATTCTACTGTAAATGGGATATAGACCCCTATGTATATACTACAATCCTTAAAATAGCTCCATCTAAATGCAAATGTGGGCCTCTGCCTAACACAGAGCAGAAAGCCTTCCCATTAACACGCCAAGAGACAGAGGAATTAAATTAATGTTTAAAAATTCCCATGGATAAGAGGAATTTCCTCCGTTCATATCTAGCATCATTTTATCTTCATGACCAAAGCACTCATAATATGATAATTTTTACCTTTCTCAAGCTTATTGAGGTAAAAGGCAGCTACAATCTCTCTCTAGAAATTATTTTATGGGCTGTACTCTACTGACCAAAGTGTAGGTATGTGTATACTCGGTAAGGGATTTCCAGGGAAAGACAAAAGATGAAGATGACTACAGTGCAGGAAGGTTGTTAGGATTCAATTACTCATCTTCACAAACTAATCAAAAGCAGAGATGTGCTTGACAGTGTTCACCTCTCACCAGCATCTTCTTCGCTACCTGCTCCTCTAAGCCCATCAAACACAGGGGACTCACTCTGTATCTACCATATATACACACACACAGCGTGAGATACTGATTTGTCTTTGGAGGACTTTAGCAATCACTCAGTGGCACGTGGAAGGTGCTGGCCTCCACGACAGTTACTATACATGCTGTATCTGCAGGCACACATGGCCTGGAAAGCAAGACACAGCTCTGTGTCAAAGCCCCAGTGTAAGCCCAGCTGCTTAATGCCACAGGCTCATAATGCCCAGCGTGCCCCCATCGCAGTTCCCAGCCTGAGGGTATGGCAGGACAGAGGGGAAGGATGTTGGTCTGGCTGTTCTCTGAAACAGAAGCATGCCATGGGGAACTATTCTCTGCAAACACATCTCCATTTTGATTCCCAGGTGCTAGGCAGCAGCAGGCAGAAAACTGACACGCAGGCAGCTTTGCTGCCTTCTGCTCCATTGTGGGAATTAAAGTCTTAGAAGTAGCTGTATCCATCTGTATCAAAAAAGCATATAGTACATGGCAAATGTATCTTTTTTCAATATTTATGAAACTTCACTAACTGCTTTTGTTAAACTTGGTGCCTTTCCACCAAAATATATGTAATCCAAATTTACTCTGCAAGAGTATTTTCAGGGGGAAAAAAAAAAAAAAAGAAAGAAAGAGTCATGCACTTACTTGCACACGCATCTCAGTAGTAAGAAGCATCTACCTTAGTACCCACACCACGAGGGTCTGGAACAGAGATCTCAGAAACCACAAGACTGGAAGCCACCACATCCAGACGTAGAAACATCATCATGCAAAAGCTGGACAAATGAAAGAAATATTCAAGTCACTTCCAACAAACTTTTACTCTGAAGTATGTCGCTCTCTCTAAATCAGTTCAGAAACCAAACACATTAATGACATGAAGGTTGTGTTGATGTGAATGATAAATTCTTGTTGTACTGACACGGAAGCAGCAGCAAGTTACATCTCTGCAGGTTTGCTTTTGGACTGGTCTCACAAATCCCAGGTTGAACTTACCCAAAACCCCCTACAGCAGGGCACTTGGACAAGGAACTGATGTGTTTCTGCTCTCTGAGGTGTGTTTTATATCACACAGCATTTACCATTCATTTCTTGGGGCTGTTCTTATTTTCTGTCAGTAGCAACATGTTTGTCCGCATGCTGAACACAACTGGCTACTGAATTGCTCCGAAGGTTACAGCTTTCACAGCTAGGAGCTCTGCAAGGGTGCCAGAGCTAGCTCCTCTCATAAATATGTACGTATTTCCAGAGTAATGAAGACATTTCTTAAGCTGTTTTCTCTCTGGACCTTGTCCTGCCGGTGCTGAGTATTTTCTGTGCAAGAACTCAGTGGCTGGGTCTTCTGTGATTAATCATTTGCAAGATAATGTCCTAAATGGCATAAGAAAAAGAAAAGATAACTTCTCAAGGAAAAGGGATGTGCCTCAACTTAGGGAACTCTACAGCTCCCTGAGTACAGAGTCAATGTTGCTGAGCGTGGAGTTTCCACTGGCAAAGCTAACAGGTCTGGCCTGGCCTTTGATCGTCAGCAACATATAATAGTGATTTAAAGAGACTTGTGAAATTTGGGAAATGAAAGACTCATTGCAGCTGTAAACTGATGAAGAGACCACTATAGCCTGAAAACATGGTGTAAAACTCTACACATAAGTCACTGCCATAAAAACATCATTTTCCCCAAACAGTTTTTGTTACTTCACGAAATACACTTTCCAATGCATTCCTGTAATCTATAAAAGCTTTATGAAATATTGACATTACTGGCATTACTGATATTCCTATAGTAATTATCTTTCATAATAATTAAACAACATGGCACAAAATCTGGTGAGAGTTGTTCTGATAACTAACCTTTTAGACTTAATTTACTTGCTAGTCTTACCAAAACAATCATCTCCTTTCAGAGTCTAAAAACTGCTGTTCTTCAAAATGTTCACTGGAAATTATATTAACAAGGACATTATGTGAAAATGGGATTCTGGTTTCTCTGGGGCTTAGGTTTTTTTCCTTTTAACCATTTATTTAGCTCAAATGACATCAAATTATGAACTGAAATTGAAGATTTTACTTAATTTTATACTCATTGAGAATCTGTTTTTCTAAATGGGAAGCTACTATGGAAATCCTCCCTGACCCCTGCATTACAAACACTTGCTTTGCAACACACAGGAATCTGGTCTCTCCCCATTCTCCTCAGTTTTGGCCTCATGGATTCCAGCTTTGGCTCCACTGTAGAGTCAAAAAATATAACGTAAACCCTTTCAAACAGTCGTTGCAAAGCACTCCAGCTTTACTAACAAGAACTCTTATTTATACCCAGGATCTAAGCTTGAAGGGATCTTGAAACATCAGAAGTAGCTGGTGAGAGCTTGAGACATTTTCAGTGAGATGTGGGAGATAAAAAGAAAATACAGGAAAACCACAGGATAAAAGCTAAAGGAGAAAACTAATCCCAAAATAGCTCTGTTTGGAGTGTTCCTCTGGAAGAATTATTATACTGTTCAGTATGGCGAAACATCAAAGAGGGATTATTTCAACCAAATTACTTGTGAGCTGAATTTCTCGTCTCCTTCCAGATTGTCACAACTTGCTGGTTTTCTTAACATGGCCCTGTGGTCAAACACGGAAGTGTAAGGCTCAACAGGAGAGGGCTTTCTTGTGCATCCAGCCTAGGCAACACGGAGACAGGAGCAGAACTGTTAATTACGCAGCTGTCCTGCCCCACATATACTGCTATTCCGCCCATATTCACGTATCACTATCTCCTGTAGCATTTTGAACACTGGCATTTTCCTCTCCAAAGGGCTTCCCTCCTCTTCCCATTTGCACGCACATATGGGCCCCAGTCCAGTAGTGAGTTTGTGCAAGAATCTACCTCCAGTGCCCTCCAAGGCTCACTGATACCTGTTGGGCTGTCAATGGACCTTTTGCCATGGACCTTGGCTGGCTCCAGGCCTTGATGGGGAAGTGGCCAAACTGTTGTAAATAGGGTTTTCCTCTATTGCTAAAGATCAGTGGTGGTTTACTTATTTCAAGAAGTTCTAGTTGTGACTTTAAGCATGTGATCTTATGGGTTAAGCTAAGAAAGCAATTTCAGATTATAGCCCAGGACATTTTCAGAAGTGGACTTAAACACATTTTCACCACTGCAAATCCTGCCTCTTTGCATTCCTGTTTCCTCCTCGTGCCCCCCACTGCCTCTCTCTCTCGCATACCCCTGCACTCATAGAGCAAGTCCTTGAGATTAACCACAATATGATTACATTTTAATTGAGGCCAGCTTAGTGTGGGGACATCCTTTTAACTCAGGAGGCCTCAATTCCACAGAACCATAATGAACTAATAATGAATGTGCTAAAGTCATTAAATCAAAATTCATAAAAGGGTGAATATTGCTTTCTTTTATAATAAAGCAATTAAAATCCCATATACTATAATAGATACTACTAAGGTGCACTAAGTGTTCTTTAAAGAGGTTAGTGTTTAATGCCACCACACTTGAATTTGGGGATCTTTTCAAAATAGGACTGCTAAACTATTAATAGACAATCAGAACTCTTTTCATGTCTTCTTTGGTTCAGCATTATTGCCTGCTTTAAGAAATACTGGCATGATTTCATTAGTAGGTTTTGTAGAATAGTTAGTTATAATAAATCATGACTTGCAGTATAAGTAACTTTCAAGCAGTGAAGCATGGTACCATTACAGACATGATACTTTTCGATTTTGGTTCTTTCACTGTTCCTTTCATCATGACATCCCCCTTCCCATCTCTCATGCTCTGTTCCTTAGGGGTTAACAGCCTCAATTTATGGTAGCAGAGAAAGCATGAGATGGGTATGTCTGACTTTGCAAGTCAGGCCTGGCTAGGGGAAGAGTACTCCAGAAAAACGCGTGTCCTGATTTATGACCACCTGTCTCTTCATGTGGTCTTTGCTCGAAGGAAAACGCAAGTGAGAAGCCCTGGATTATTTTACACATGAACCTCATTGCCACAGGTATTGGAAAGCCAATGGTTATATGTGGATTCAGAGACAGAAAAGGTCCATTAACAGACAGGTCTTTAGCTGCATGTTGGTCTGGACACATCTTTTAGTTCACCTGGTCCCTAACATGCTGCTCAGAGGGAGCGGATGGTGTGTGCTCGCAAAGGACTGCCAAGCAGCAGCACACGACAGGAAGCAGTGCCTGAGTCATCATGGTCAGATCCTCACAGAGCCCCAACCAGGGCAGGCTCAGAGCAGTGTACAAGGCCTTGGTCCCTCTCCCCTTGGCCCTGCCACAAAACACTCCCCAGCTCCCAGCTCTACTTACAGCCCTTGCCAAGTGGCCACTGTCAAAGACAGACCCTTGGGAGAGCTGGACTCCTCGGTACCTGCACACCAAAGATCCCTGCTGCCCAAAGCTCATGTTCCCACCTAAGAGAACCCCTTCCCTGAAGGGCTACAATCCACCCATGCAATGGCTGAGACTAAAGAAGTGGCACAAAGTGACTGGGATCAGATAAACCAGCCAGCAGCAAACCAGAAACATCACCAACCCTGTGCTAGTGCTTGCTGCGCCAGACCTCGTTGTCTCCTGGAGGCCTTTGGCTTCCGTTCAGGAAAAAAAATCATTATTGTCTGCCAAATGGCTGGGATCTAAACACAAGACGGTTTACTGTTACTCACAAATTCACACAAGCAACAAATGTTCTTCCTTTTAATGACACAGTCACAGAAACCCAAGACTTTGAAGACTGCTCAGGAAGAGAGACCGATGGAAAGTGTGTCCCAGAGCAGGCGAGCACATGTGCCTGTATGAAAGAGAAGAACAGATTGGCAGAAAAAGAATTATTAAATAGTACATGGTGGAGTAGGGGATTATCTGGAGAACGTGATATAAGAACAGACAGATTAAAGGAACACTAAATATTTATTACAAAGTCCTTCATATCACATGCAATAATACATGCCATAGCTGCTACTGAATAACACAGGCAACAGCCAGTTGCTGAGATTGCTCTCTGAATTGGATAAAATAGAATTAGAGGCTTTTATCCACTAGAAGCCATGCGCTGTTATACATAATAATCAAAATCACTCAAAAAAGAGAGAGAAATAGCTCAGTGATCATTGTAACTACATGAGACGAAACACATTCTGTCCGGGTTACTGCAGGCCTTTGCCGTTCACGGAAGGGAGGGAAGGCACCAATCGCAGCCACGTCCCCTAATATTGGTGCTAGTGGAAGGGACGAGCCCAAAGGGATCCAAGGACTTCAGCCCATAAAGGACCAAAACTGGGGGGTCCTTGTGAGTCCATGGGCTCTGCAACAGGCCATGAGCCAGTTTGTTGCATGCTGGCTTTAGGGTGAGGTACAGCTTGCTTTAGGCACAGCCAAAATTATTCTGGTTCTGTACGTGGGTCACCACACGAGTGCATTAGCACCTTGTTTAGACAGTCTGACCCCTAGAGTTAGCAAGGAACAAAACATGTTATAGCAACCCAACCATGTGTCTCATGAGCCCATTTCTTCGGTTCCATGTACACCAGGCCCTTTCGGCAGGCAGAGTGGATGTGCTCTTGGGTTCCTCGTGTTGGTTAAAAATTAATTTACTTAAACGGAAAATCTCCTTGCTGTGGCAAATAAGTCCTTGACATTGACTCATGTCTAACATGTCATACACAGGCATGAAAAAAGAGGACTGTCAAAACAGAAGTAACCTGTCACCGTACAGCTGCTTTGCATCTCCTTTCCAGAGCTGAGCCCCTCGTACTGGTTTCACAGCATGGCCAGAAACTCCCACCAAAATGAAGTTTCCATTTGGTTGTGTAAGTGTCACCAAAACCAAAGAGGTCCTTTTAAGTTGTGGGGAAAGGGAGAAGAGGGCTTGGGAAGAAAACTATTTCAGGACTGGGACTTTCTAACCAGATACAGTGATTTTTTCAGAACTACTGCACATTAGTGGGTACTATAACGGAGGAACTGGGATGGCAGTAAGATGAAAAACACCACAACCTGTGTGTAACAGCACCACAATACTACCGAGGATATCCTGCGAGCAGCTCCTCCTGTCACAGAGCAGCATCGTGCAGCGGTGCTGACAGAGCTGCGCCAAGCCGGACCCCGTGGCACACCGAGCACAGACTGCGGAGACACCCTGTGCTGCCGATATAAGCCATAATTGTTAAAATTAAAGGGCCAGGTTCTCTGCTGGCTCAATTCCACCGATAGAATCTGGTTTATTGGCAGTTAGCAGAGTAAGCTTTCTCGTCTCAGAGCACTATTCCCCTGTTTACTTTTGGAGGTTTTGCACAGGCGGTTCCCACTGGCACCAGCAGAAATTACCCAGAGCAATCCACTGTGAACTGAGAGCGCAGATCCCTACGAGTATTGTATTTCTTAATTTCTCATACGTACCAAGGAGAGCATAGCCGATTCACCGCAGGAAACCCAGGTGCTGAATCCATCTAACAAGCTGCTTAAAAACTCTAAACAGATGTTTCTGTGTCTTTCCTGCTTCTTGAGCAGCCCGTGTGGAAGCACCAGCAGATTTACAATAGAGCAGATGCATGAACCGTACATGCTTTAGTATCGAGGCCTGAGTCATCGGAAAATGGTTTATGACTACTGTGTGCGCATATAATTTGAGCAATGTGCTATAGGGATGTAAGATCAACCTTGTCTGTAATGGAAATGTAGATTGACCGGGCTAGAGCCAGAGTGGAAGCAGCAAAATTCACACTGAAGCTGAAAATTATACCTGGCTTGGTATGTTCCCTGCTCCTGCAATGACTCATGAAAATGTAGATTGGGTATTTAGGCTGGATCTCATCCAGTGCCCGGAGAGGTGTACAAAACAACTCATTGATTTCAAGGGATATTTTATCAGGGTCCTTAACTTTCCAAAGATTATGGAAGGATCATAGATAGACTAGTAAATGCACTGAGAGCTGTTAGAGCCTGGAAAAGCTAGTTGTCACTTACACTACCTCTTTTTTTTTTTTTTTTTACACTCCCAGCGTAGTGAAAATGTGCCTCAGTGCCCACAATTTCTGACTGCAGCATCACTAACCCCCACAGTCCTCAACACTCATGGAACTCGTTCGAAGAGCAGACATGATTAAATAAACATTCCCAGAATTACTGCATTTTCCTGGTGTTTCCTGACCCTTTACAATGTACAACTACCAACTTTTTTTTTTTTTTTTTCCATGCAAACTACTACTTTCACAGGAAAAAGTGAAATCTTATATTCTGATGTGCTCAGGTAACTTCAGGAACTGAGCTTTAATGAGAAATAATAGTATCAGAACTTCTAGGTTAGAGGAGGTGAATCCCACCTCAGATTACAACAGTCCCAACAGTTGCACCATGGCACTGGGATACGATACACACACGCGGGGTCCCAGGTGGTCCAGTGAATTGGCCTTAGCATGCCTTTCTTGGCTTCCTTCTTCATAAAGCTGGACCTCCTGCACTGTTAGGATTATTCAAATGCTTTAACAGTGGTTCTTAAGGCGACTAGCACACAATCACAGTAAGATAAATCAGCCAACCACAAGCCCAAAGCTCTAAGGTGAATTTGGAAAAGCGTACATTTAAAATTGATTCTCTCCCCCTGTCCCCCCTCCCAATCTGTCCACGGATCAAGGCATGTGATGAGGATGAGCCTTTACAATATCATCCTGATGTTGTAAAAACAAAAAAAAACAAAAAAAAAAGGTTTCAAGGACATTGGAGATGGAGGCTGAAGTCCCAAAGACTCAAAGCTTCTGAAGGTGTAGAGCACCTGAACATGTGGTCTTCTAGGTGAGTATGCCCCATATTACTGCCTCTGATAGAAGAAACCGTATTGACCACAAGCACCAGAGAATTCTCAAGGAGAGTTTCACAAGCATCAAGCACACTGATGCCCAAGAACCACTTAATACACACAAGAGAGACTTATTTTCTCAGGTAATGTGTCATAATAGCCAGTTATTAATCCTTTCAACTGTAAAATGGATTTTCTAGGTACCATAGACATCACTGACAGGGAAGTCACTGAAGCCTGGCACTAGAGATTGCAGGAAAAATCCTGCTCTCACAGCAGTGCAAGGGAACTCTGTCCCTGCCTCTCATGGGGTCACGATTGCACCTCTCCATGTGAGCTGCAGAGATTTCTAACAACTGGTCATCTCAGGGTTACCATCTCAAAGACTTTCTTACATCAAATATCCCAGGACATTTATAAAGTCAGGAAGAGATTCACAGCAAGCAATGGAGACCTCTGCTTCAGTTAAGTGCTTATTTATACCTACTGCATTTCACATGTTGCATTTCCTCATGAAATGTATTCCATTATTTCTGAAATATTAAACATGAAAAGCAGAGCTATAATGTATGAATTATGTAGTGTTGCAAAAGCTATCATCATGTCCAGTTTTTTTGGCATTTCAAAGTATAAATATTATACCAAGGAGCTTTTATACTAATGGATAATTGCCTGCAGTGCACACTTAACCTTTGTCCACTTCAGTTGACTTGGGAGTGCTACCTACGTACATCAAACGCCAATCCGTCCAAACTGGCAGCATGGGAAAGGCACATGGCCAAATTCCTTCCCTCCTGCAAAGCTCAGCTCTACAGGGTTTAAATAGTGATGCAAAGGAGAACCCACGCCACTTAGACTCATTGGGCTAGATCCTCAGTTAGCCCATTCTACTTATGGCAGGGGAGGTATCCTGAATTTAGGTTAACAGTTAATCAGACACCATAAGAAGCTGGCTATTGGAGCCAGGCAGATTCCAATTAACTGCCAGTAAAAAATCTCACCTGATGTAACACACTTTTACTCTATCAAACATGAAGCTTCTTGGGGAAGCTCTCCTGCTGTCCAAGTGCTGTTCCACGATGGTAGCCGGCTTCTGCAAGAAGGCAAAATCTCATGCTTTGCCTCTCTCCTCAAACATCTCATGGCTTCCTACCGACCCCAGGTTAGCTCAGGTCAGCTCACCTGGGGCAGCATTTGAAAGGCTGATGAAGGTGATGGATAAGCCCAGAACTGGCCCCGTGCCGAGGGATGTAGTGTGGTACACCAGACAGCAACCCTTGCCATTATGTCTGGAGATGTTTTGCCTGTCCAAACCTTTCAGGCAGAATCACTTACGTGTCTTCCCTGCTTTTGTATTCAGCAGGGAGCTGTTTCCTTCATTTAAAAGGCTGGATCACACGCTGCTGCTAAAGTGTATTCGTGATGCAGCAGAGTTCACCTTTCTTCTGTGGAATCTCTTACAAGATAAGCACGGTGTCTTCCTCAGCAAGTTCAGCAGGGCCATGCTCGCCGAGCGCTCGGCTCCTCTAGGCCAGGCATTGTCGCATGCTCCCAGGAGTGCACTTAGAGACTAGGGAACACAAAGAACACGCTTTCAGCTCCACACAATGCTGGTTGAGATCTACATTCCCAGCGTTATCTTTGCACTCTCATGAAGTGCAATTACCTCCTCATTTTGCAGCTCTTTGTGGCTGTTTAATCTCTTCCATTTTGTTTCTGACATCTCCAATAATCCAACCCTGACACTCCTTATAGATACTGCAATTACAATACAGAGAAGCTCTTGACAGGATGAGTTGTATTTTGCTTCCTTCCTCTAACGCTCAAGCCACCAGGCATAGCTATATGAAATGGCAAAAGAAACCATCACTGACGATTTATATGGGTCCCCAGCAGATAGTGACAGTGCTATGTATCTGTCTTAGCCAATTAATTGTCTGGAAGCTACCCAGAATAAGCCAGCTGAGGTAGAATTTACATGTGTTTCTGTTTTCAGTAATAACTCAGCTGTGATTTTTCCATTTCTTTCCTTATATTTAGGTCAGAGACATTGCTGTTGCCACTCTCCTGCCTTCCCACCCCATGTCACACACTCTGCAATGGGGAACTAGTCCTCAGGTTTTGACATGCCCCTGATGGTGGGGAGCACAATGTAAGACACTGGAAGCAGAACGTTTCCCAAAAGAGCCTTGACAAATGGGCTTTTTGCTTCAGCCATCACAGAAACGGGCCAAGGAATTAGCGATACCTTCTGACCGATCCTGAGGATAATTAATTAGCTTGCAGAAAACATGTCCACACAATGCAAGGCAACATCAGATATCTTCACTACTCTCCCAGCTCCCGATATATGCTGGGATGTGTCACATTCCCCTTTCTTCTTGGCCAAGAAACTACAACCTCCAATTGCTCCAGCAGAATCCAAAGGGACCATTGCTTGACTTTAAAAACTGAATGGGACTCATGTTAACCCTGACAGCTAATGTATTAAGGCCTTGCATCTTCCTTATACCATCTGCAGAAAAACTGAGCCCAGCAAGCACATACACAGATTGAAATATAATGGGTTTCCTGATGTCTGGTATCAGCTAATCCCTAGCTAAGGTGAGTTCTCAGAAATAATTGAATCCTTCCAGAACAGGTTTGATTTGTAAGAGGGCTAAAGGATTTAGGCATTCTACTGCCACTGAGTTTGTTTACACCTTATTTATATAACATTAATCCCATGCCTTGGGACTTCTAGTTACCTGCAGGAATCAGGAGGGATTATTTTCCCCTGCTGATGCACAACTTGCCTTTTCAGCTGCCTCCTCATTTTCTGGCTCTCCTCTAGAGCGGTCAGTTTTAAACTTATCCTCAAACCTGGAGTAAGGCAAGACTCATTCCTACCTAATGTGTAGGGTTTGTAGCAAGACAAATCTCAGCTTTCAGCACTACCAGTCCCTGCAGAGCATCATGCTGGAGTTGGCCCCGGCCTTGGTACTCGCTGAGAACCAAAGGGACTCTAAGAGAAGACATCACACCCCACCTTACCTGTAAAGGAGTTGCATGCACCAGCCAGTCCCCTCTGCACCAGAGCTGCAGACAGGGGTTAAAGACACCTTTTGGAGGGGTTCAAGGAGGAATATTCTCCTGCAGCTCCGAAGAGGCGTGGGGTTGTGTGGCTGATGAGGATCTGGGAGAAGAGGCAGAGCCTAACATCTGTTTCTCAGCCAAGCAGTCACGCTCTCTTTAGGTGACCTTGAACATGTGCCATCAGCAGCACAATTGACAAATCTACTCTGCAGTGAGGATAATTAAACCAACCCACCTCACAGGTGTTGGGGAGGCTTCTCCTCCACAGTGATTTGTGACTGTCATAGGACAGCATACGTGCAACGAGGGAGTAGGATTTGCGTAGGAGGAGTTCAGCTGAGATTAGTATCTCCAGGGCTCCATCTGAGCAAAGGATAAGGGACCATGCCTGCCTTTGGGAATATCTAATCCAAGATGACAGGATTGTCATCCTGCTCCTAATGAACAGGAAAAATAGACCAATTACCTTACCTGTATCTTAACAGAAGGTATCTTAATAGATGCAGTGATATTAGGGTGATTGTTTTTTCTTTTGTAGTGGTAAATGTAGCAGTGTACTTGTCTAAGTATTATTTTTAAGGAGCTAATGAATAGATACTTGTGGCATATACTGAAGATGCAAAGAACGTATAGACCTGGGGGGCATTAAGGAAACCTCACAAGACCATCTTAATCTTCAGAGGGATGTATGCATACTAGATGAATTTATTGCCAATATTATGACTGGACTAGTTATACCAGTGTGGTTTGCTTTCTTCTCACCCTCATTATAGTTCAACAAACTAATCCCTTTATTGATGATATAATGTGCATCCCTGTGCTAACAAATTATTTGCTGTGTGCAATTGATTTCTGCTGCTGTAATCACTACACACAAATATCTTCTCTATCATTGCTCTGTAGAAAAATGCGCTTTCCAGCAAGATTATATAGAGTAATAGTGTGATTATTCAGCTTCTATAAAGTTATCTATCTGCTTAACCTCTGTGCAGCCTTTACAGCAGGTTTATACAGATACGCTTCAGAAATTTATCCACCTACACTTTGTAAAACACCTTGTTAAATCGCCTTCCATCTCAGCCTGAGGATGAACTTCCATCTACTTCACAGAGAGGGCTGTGTCTAAGAGTAATTGCTTAATTTAGGAGAGCCAGCCAGCTTCCCTTTTTAATGATATTACTCTTCCAAAGTGAATTTCACACCGGTGAAAGTCTCAAATCAGCAGCTCTGTGCACTGGACTCCTCACCTGAATACAAGCCTGGTAAAAGGCGCAGAACAGGTTTCCTCTGTGATTGAAATTTGAGCTCAGTTGAAGGTAATTTGCCCCCTGCACGAACTCAGATCTTGAGTTTTATACTGGGAGGATGGACAGGGTGTACAAGTTGATGAGTCACTGCATCTACAGGCTCTTGTCCACTAGGACCATGTCAGCGTTCCCAAGTGCACTCCACAGCCCTTTCAGATGCTTTTGTCCCGCTGCCCCAAAAGAGTGGGTACTCCCAGCCTGCTGGTCAATATTTGGTCCAAGGGAAGAATTAAAGGAATGAAGCAACCCTTGGGTTTGAAGTGATGGCAACCAACCATTGACACAGCATCCCTTGCACAGTGTCCAAGCTCACCTGCTTTGCCTGCTCCACAACTGTTCTAGATAAAGAAAGGTTTGCTGGTAGGAAGCATTTCTCACCAGCTCCCAAGCATAGAGGTGGATGATATCAACTTCCTAACCACGCTGGGAGCCCAGCTCTCAGGCCCACTCATAACAGCTTCACTGCAGCCACAAAGCAAAGAGGCAGCTGCTCCTGCGTGACATTTCTACAGACCTCTGAGGATCAGTACCTCAACTGGCAGTGTCAGCACAGACAGGATGGTTTACTACAGCTGAGGATCCAGCCCCTGTTGTTTATCCTGCTCTATAAAACTGTCTTGTAAAGGTCATTATTTGCCCTGCTTGTGTCTGTCACGAGGCCAATTCACTCTCGTTTTTTTCAGACGTGACTGATAAGCACTCGTGTCTGAAGTGTTTCAGATTCACAGCCCCTAGATATTCCCAGGTAGAACAGTTACACACCAATCAAAAGCAAATGCCTTTCAATCACTAGAAGAGAAATGTTTCTGCTGCATTATGCACAATTACGTGCTCAACTGTTATGAATCCTCCTCCAAGACTATTGCAACCATATGTGCTGCTCGCTTAGCTGCTTTCTGCTCTCTTCTCAGGAAGGGAAGTGCAGGAGAACCAGTTCCACCCTTTACCATTGCAGAAACAGACATTATTTAAATCAGCTACAGCCAGAAGGATGATTTGGGCCCTATATAAATGTAAAATGTAAACCATCAATTCACCTCCAAGGTATCAAACTGAATCTGAGCCAGGATCACACAGACCCAGCAAGTCCCACCATTCAAAATACGCTTAGAAATCTATAGAACACCCGCTGTCTACTCATCGCAAAGCTGTCTCAGAAAAATCTCCCCTTTTCCTGAACCAAAGCTGTCTGCCACTGGTACCTCTACAGCTAATGGTGCCTGGGATGTGCTGCTGTGATACTCACAAGCAGCTTTTCAGGGAAGAAGTCACCAACTGATCAGCATCTCCTGTGTGAAAGGCAGTCCAGTTGATAAAGATCTCGTACGTTTCTGGTTTGCCAGAGCTTGGTGCTAAGCTGTGAGCAATGCCTGCACACATCAGCTGGCTGACCCCTCTCCTATCTGCCAGTGTGACCATGTGCGCAATTTGTCCAGAGTCAGTAAGCAAGGCAAAACTAGCAAAAAAACCCCGTGTCTGCCTGCAGTTTTTAGGTTAACTTGGCTCAATTTGAGTGCATTGAGTAGGGGAGGGATGGCACTGGGCACTGCACCAGCAGATCGGAGCAGGTGGTGACAGCTGTCAAGGGGAGCAACGAGTGGGAGGAAAGGTTGGGTCCAGGAGGCTCTTCACACCTCATCTTCTGGCTCCAACATCACCAGGTGAATGCAGCTACTTGGGTCAGATGGGGCAAAGCCCTCAAGCACGTGTTTCAGCTCATCCTAGCTCACCACAGGCACTCCAGCATACCCTTATCTCTGAGCTCACCGCTAAGCCCTCAGGACCATCACACAAGAAGAACTGAACACACACGTCCATCCTGATCAGCCCTCTCAACAGGAATAAGAACAATCCACACTGGGAGAAAAAAAAATGGGCCATTTTCCTTTTTTATACACATGGATGAGGAGTTGGTGAAATTAACTCTGCCTTGAAAAAATGGGGCTTTCAGTGAGGAATGTTGTTTTTGCTTCTAATTTTAAGATGTTCAATGATGCATTTAGGACAGTGGTATATGTACCTTGTGAGCGATACACACATGCTCACGTACTCTGTTTGTCTGACAGAGGAAGCCATCAATAATTGCTGAGCCTGTGAGTATGAATCGTCTCTTGAAAGGAACTAAAAGACCTCGAGAGCACTAAAGAAAATAAAACTCAACTGAGAAAGACAGTAACCTGACAGTTTTCCCATCCAAAGATGTCTCTCAGACTCTTAATTGCACAGATTGCTTCTGATTACATCAGGTAGCACCAGGAAGAGGTGGCAAAACAAGCAGAATTCCAACTACAGTGTCTTTGATCTAGACTCTGGTTCACCAAGACTCTCATTTCTGACAAAAATAGAAAAATTTGCATCATCACATGGCAACACCACCATCAATGTGACTACTTCATCCACATTGGTCCCTGCCTCAGGCCCTGGCTGCTCCTCTTGGGCACTACAACAATAACCAAACTGGAAAGAGGTTTCAAAGACTGGAAAGCTAGTGTACAAAATGCAGCAAAAAAACAAGAAAAAAATACAGGCATCAAACACTCACCCTTTCAGGGCCAAGCGTATCTCCCCAGCACTCCAGTGCAGCAGGCTGGGGATGGCATTTATAGACACTTAGCTGACATATCTTCTATGATTAACACTTAAGGAAGGTCTGTTCTCTAGTTCAAATAAAAGTTCAAGTATGTTGTCAACTCCTTTTTTGTTTTAATTCCACACTAGTCCTACAAAAACACTCAAATCAAAAGCAACCTCACACGCTGCCTCCCTGGCACACAGACATCACCCTGAACCTCTTCCAATGACCAAATCTCCCAAAGAAAGAGGTTCCCCCTGCCCAGAGGCAGGTAGGACACACCCAGATGAGCAACCTCAAAAGACAGAGAGAAAGAGCAAGTTGAACAAACACCAAAAGCACCAAGAAGACAGAAGATTTAGTAAACATCTGCCTTATTTTTGATGCTGCCACATTTAAATCTCTTTTGGTGTTCAGATTTGAATAGGAGTTTCTGAGGAAGTACCACTGGAACGTGGCTTATGAGCAGCAGAAAGTCACAGGGTCAGATAAAAACCATCCACATGCGCATGTGGAGGGGAAGGGGGGCTGCCTGGAATAAAGAAGGAAATTAAAACTGTGGAATATGAAGTTATATCCAGTGTCCTGCATTATTCCAGGGTTGCTGAGTTAAAGGCAATGAATAAATAAGAGAAATTCAAACCCAAGCAAATCTCTGGGAGGAGACAAAATTCATTCCAGGGTGTTAGAGCAGATTTGAGGAAGGAAATGTGTGTGCCAACAGCAATTACTATGGAGAACTCGCTGAGCACAAGTCTAGAAGACTGGAAAATTGGAAAATAACAAACCAAATGTGGTATCAATATGCAAAAAATGAGAGCAAGCCTGGCACAGGAAATTACAGGGCTATCAGCTTAATATTCATTACATATAGGAAAACGCAAGGTCCCCATTGTATACAAGAGTGTAATTAAATCAAGGGGTTCTGCTGAAATCAACTGCTTGTGATGTTTACGAATTAGCAGCGGATTCAAAATGCAGCCACAGCCTTAGCATTCAGCCCAGGCCCTGGTATTATTTGTTACCATCTATAAACCAGCCCTAGTGAGAAGTTTTTTCCTAGACAGTGCAAGTTTAAAATCTCTTTGGGGTTTGGGGTTTTTTTGCTTTGCACGTGAGTCAGTGCTGAGGAGGATTAGCACGAACAGGCCATCTGAGGACAGTGTCTGGGGGAAAACGTTATGGGCTGATTTACTGATTAGTGTTTGTTTGCTGTTTAGAGCAGTGGCAGTGAAGCATATCTCTCATTCCTCCTGCCTCTGCCCTCCCTTCTCCACGGCAGTAACATCTGCAGTTATCCACGTATTTCCTCCCGGTGCTGGGAAGCAGTGCCAGACATTCAATACCTTTCAAAGGGTCGTCGCTCGATGCCTACAGAAACACCCTCTTGCACTTCTCCTGCTGCACTCCCGCTGCATGGCTTGTAAAGTCACGTGGGTTTTTGTTTTCAAAGACACTGCTAAGCTTTGCAAGAGGAGAGAGGGCAACATTCACCATCCCAGGCTTGTCTGCTGAACCAGCAACGCTCTGGTGGTCCCATCCAAGGCCAGAGCCATGAGGATTTATATCGAGACCTCCACTGCTGGGCAAGTGGCTTCAGCAAACTCTGAATTAGGATCCCAAGTCCTGGGAAGTACCAAGGATGCAGCTCAGCATTCAGATGAGCTAAATGGGTTCCGTCAGGCCAGATGCCCCAAGTGATGTACATTAATCCTCACCTGCTTCTTCTCTCCAAGGAACATGTAGAAATGTTAATAAATATTTCAAAAGCTCCTGCAGTGCACCTAGCTTTCAGAAATGCATGCCACAATACTTTATTACCCTTAATAACCTCCAAGAAAAACGATGAATGAACACAAAGAGCCTATTTTAAGTGTGCAGTTGCAAATACCAAACAGGATTTTGAAACACAGCAAGCAGTGCCAGACAGAAAATACAAGTCTCTTCACTTTCATCACAAGTTTCTTACATCAAGAAAACATATGGAGAAATTACGCAGAATCTTACTGTGTTTTTTAACTCAAAGTGGGATATTTGAGGAAATATCCTCTTAGAATCTCTGTATTTACACCATCAACACTAGATAAAAAAGTTGCCACTCATTTATAACGAGTTAAAATGAAAACCCCATAACAGCCCAAACCTGGAAAGGATTTACAATATAGATCCTGATTCCAAGCCCCATTTTGACATTTAATTCCATCCCTGACTTTTCCCCAAAAACCTGGCAATATGGAGAAAAAAAGGAAATCTAATGAATGCAAGTCAAGTCTAGACTTGCTGGATCTCTTCTGGAGAGAGAACTCACGTTTCTTTAAAAGCTGAGTCAAAAAGAAAAAGGACTCAAAGGTTTAAAGACTTAAGTCCCCTCCAACCTGACTCTGCCTCGGGAACAGATAGACATGTTCCCTTTTCCCCAGGTACATTTTGAACCCCACAGCTGATTTGAGAGACACCTGACAGAAGAATGAAGGCCCCAAAGAAACATGTGTGCATATATACATTTATGAATTTCATGAAAGCAAGCAGCTGGGTAGGGAAGCTACCTAGACAGAAGCAATGACTGAGTCCATGAGGGACAGGCTACAGGTTCATCAGGACCCAGGGAGGTACCAAGAGTCAAGTCTCCTCAGCCTGCGGCTCTGGGAATCACACGGTATTTGTGCATATCTGTTTGCATCCCCTCCACCTGCACAGAGGTGCGGGGCCCATAACACACCTGTTTGTCCTACTCACCTTCATCAGTATTAACAGGCCAGACACCACCTGTGGAGAGCCAGCTAGTCCTTCAGGGGCTTATATGGATTTTGTTGATTGCCAGGTTGTAACGAGTCTCTGGGGCAAGAGGCAGAATAAGAGCTGAGCCACAGTCTCCCACGTGTGCACACTGAACAGGAACCTACAGAAAGCAACCGCAGCGTGTCCTGGCCACAGAGGCCAGCACGCCAGGCTCTGAGGGCACACAGAAAAGCCAATAAGTGAAGAAAGGACCATTGCTCATGGTCACTTCTAGGTACCAAGGGGTCTCTGAGGGGTTCAGCCCTGTTCCAGCTCCCCTCTTCCCGGCAAAGACCTAGACTGAGACACCGAGAGCACTTTTGGCAGCAGCTCGTATAGTGATGATGGAACACGGTTTAGTTAAAATTCACCTGACGAGGAGGAAATGAAAATCCTCAAGGTCACAAATTAAAAATTGTGACTTGCTAGAACAACAATTTATAAATAGAAAGACCTATTTCCTGCAAAAATCCTGTGGACCAAGTATTGGAAACTAATTAGTAGACTGAATCACCAGAAAAAATGCCATTTTCGTGTTACTTGCAAGAAGATATTGTTTTTCTAGCACTTTTCCTTTGGCAATGGTGATCAGCATAACCCTGTGGGTGCTGCACAGCCCCTCCTTGGTTGCATTTCCTTCCTATTCCAATAAAACATAGTAAGGTAAAGGACAAAATTAATCATTAGCCATTCCTGTTATAGCACCAGTAGCTGCACACTTTTTCCTCCAGGTTACATGATCATGGAGTAGGAAGGTGGGAGCGCACCTAAAGTGCTTTGCTAAAAACGTCAGCTCCACCCAAGAGGACTTTGAAGCATAAACTTTCCCACTAAATTCATTATGAAGACCAACAGAAAAATAGCACCCAGCCCAAGCAAACTTTTGCACAACCCCATATAGAGATGGGAACCTCAGGGTTCACAGCCTGGGGACAAAAGGTATAAGTGAAGCCCGTGATGGCAGCCTGGCCACAACTTACATGTCGTCTGAACTGCCCAAGTGGGATCCGTCTGCATAAAGTCTTAGCTTCAGCTAGCAGAGAAATCAACTCCAATATCAGTACCATAGCGCCACAATACATTAAAGCAGCAAAAAATCATCACAAAATAAAGTTCTCAGAGTGTTTATGGCCCAAATTTGCAGAGTGCAGAGCCCTTTCCCTAGTAACTCCACACCCACTACAAGAGCACACAAGCAAAAATCGTTGCTCACTCCCGCTTCTGAACAAAAGCCAAGTTCCCAAGTGGTGGCAACACAGATGGATCTTCCTGGAGCAACTCCTACTGGATTGTCCAGCTGTTTGTTATCTCTGAGGACACAGCAAAAACCATGGCTGCGGTAGACTCACACTACAACCTTCCCAAAGCACTGGTGGGAACAGCCCTAGGACAACTCACAGAGCAACTGGGAACCAGAAAAAACTTCAGAGAAAGGAGAGGAGGGCTGCAGAGCTCTTCTGAACAGACAGGGCTGCAATGAACTGTGTGACTAGTCTCAATCCTGAGGTCTCTTTGGGCATCCTCTTCTAGCTGTGACTGTGGAGCCATGACACCACTGCCCAAGGTCACCATCTGCTCCAGTGAGCCAGCTAAGCAACACAATTTTCATAATTCCCTGCAGAAATCAGTGTGACTAGATACAACATAGTCCTACAAAATGCCCTAATTGAGCGTAGGGCTGTTCAGAGAAGGCAGTGTTCTTTTATTACCAAATTAACTTTTAAAAAAAACATCCATTTCACTTTCCACATCAAAGATCATAATCTCCATGTAAAAGAGAGGGTTGATGAAAAAAGAGGTACTTAGAAAACACATTTTAAAATTTAAAACACTACTAGCACTGATTCTTCTTGCTTGTAAAGAACTCTGGCTTTCTGTCTTATAAAGTACTCCAAGATCTCATTTGCAAGCTACCACTGTTAGATACTCTGTTTTTTTGCTGGCTGCTCACTTACTCTTTGGGGATTTCATATTCTTCTAAATTCTGTAAATGGCCACTAAAGTGGAGATGAACATTATAAAATACATTTCAATCACCCTCACAATTTAGACTAATTCATTGGCAACCGTACAAAATGCTATTTACAAGGTACTTTCATCAGCTGGTATCTGGCATTAAGTATTTTGAATCAATCTACCATCATTTTCATCTCTTATTTTTCATACAAGGGAAATTATTGATCGAAGCTTTTCAGCCTCATTTAATATACTGGAATAGGCTTTAAATTTTCCCATGTAAACCTCAGTGGAGGTTAGCAACTCTGTCTTGCTTAATGCAACACAAATCAGTCTCCCTGATGAGACCACAATATTGTACATGACATCATGACCACTTTACTAGTTGATGGGCCCTGAGACAGGCACCTGCTAGAAACTCCCCCGGGACTCCACATTTGAGTTTAGTTTGAGTTTCTAGGCAAGGTTGGTGCCTCAAAGGGAAAAATGGTGCCTTCACCTCTCAAAGGCCATTACAGTATTGCAGAGCAATACCTGGGATGAATTTGTGGGGACCAGACTATTTTCATAGCTCCTATCAAGTTTGCATTCAGTTTTTGAATCATGTTCAATTTTGCATTCAGTTGCTATTGTGGTGGGTGTGTTCAAAACGCTAGATTAGATTTGTGTGTGTTGAGGACAGAGAGCTTGGCTGAATTTTGATGAACTCGTTCTTGAATAAATAAACAAAACATCACTGAATAAGATACTCAGCCAGCTTCAATAAATACATATGGTAGCAAAACAGCCAGCTAGACAAACAGAATATATCACACTGGAATGAGCACTGATGATTTTGTAATGACTCCAGCAGCTTTCAGCATATTAGATACTACTGTAAAAAACAATATGCAAATATCTGAGTCCAGTTTACAGTAAAAAACAAGTTATGCTCATGGTACCAAAGCAGCAGGCAGTAAGTAATACAGCACAGTACGACCCCCTCTCTCTTATCAATTTCAGTCCAGAGCTAATCAGCAAGCAGTGCCACAGGGGTGCTGCCGGATGCACGTTGCATGGGTGACGCTTCCCCAGGCTCTGTGACTTCCAGACTGCCATGGTGAGACTTTGCACTGGAGGTCTTATCAGAGAAGGACATCAGGATGGATTGAGTGGGAATACAAAAGCGTTTTCTTGGGAGGAAACACAAGACTGCAAATGCTATTACAGCCCAAGCCCAATACAAGATAAAAGTGCTTCAAGCTGCTGTGGCACCCACAATATTGCATTTGATGCAGAACAAGAGAGAATGAATGTGCTCAAGGGCTGAACTTCCAGTGGTCCATTTCATGGACTAATTTGTGTGCAGGCTGATACTTTCAGTATGTTTCTGTACTAACAGAGAATAATCATAGGATAAGCAGAGCAAGGTAAGTACATATGCTGCCATTGTTTTCTTGCAGCATAATAGCATCACCAATGAAGCCTGAATGCAGCCCAATTAACATACAGTAATTAGAATCACTGCTGCTTTTTCATTTACTTTTGCACACCACGATGAGGTGTTGGTTGCAGTAGGCAGGGCTGCAATCCGATAGATACTGCCGATTGTGCAAAGCATGTATCCTGTTCTCTCATCAAAAGAAAAAAGGGAGACAAACTGCCTTAAGCTGTTAAAATTCCCATTTTGGTCTGACTCAGGAAAGTCTCCAGCTTACCCCAAAGAATATCTAAGCACAGGCTGCGTTCCCAAGGGATAAACACACCTGTAATACATGTTTCCTTTAAAGGCAAATGGAAGCTTTTTAGAAAATCTGATTTTTCATTAAGACATTATCTTTTAGCCTGTAACTTTTAACACCTTGTTGACCACTGCTTAGAGCGTAGACAAGCCTTTGTAACTGGGCTGAAGAAACCCAGTGCAATTGTCCCGCTTTGTTACATTGCTGCCCTCAGAAGGAGCAGATGGCAGATATTTGGACAGGGCTCTTTCAGAGCAGCCAGTAACCAGGCATTTGTTGAAGTGTGGCTGGGCTGTGGCCTATTTATAACTCATCCACCACTGAAGAGTCTCTTAATGCTTCTCCAGACTTAAATGGCTAACTTTTATGGCCCATTTATGGTCCATTTCAACAAAGCAGTTAAACATGTTCCAGGACTGGTATCTATATGTAAATAAAGGAAGTTGTACTTGGCTGGTACCCAGGCTCCCCATCCCCACCTCCCTGCACTGGCAAGCTGGCCTGCACAGCCCCGAGCCTCACAGCCGCTCACGCTGGAGGTGGGGCACCAGGGCTGGGGAACAGGGCTCTGCATGACGCTCACCTAAAAGCACCCCCTTTCCCTTTGAAATCCATCCTGCAGTGCCTGAAACTCATCGGCAGCACCACAGCCTCGCCGGCCAGGGAAGATGCCCATACCTGCTGCATCTCCCCTCCTGCTGCCAGGACTTGCAGCACACACCCTGTCTCACATCAAGAGTCATGCCAACCAAACATAGTTCAATTAGGATTTATACCAAGGCTGGAAAGTCAGAGGTTAGTGGACTGGTCTGGAGGGGCTTAAAAACCAGCAGATTTTAATGTGTTTTGTTCATATATCCCATAGAAGGTAATTACATTAGCCGGGGTGGAGGACTTGGTACTTTCTATGACTGGAAATGATGCTACAGCAAGAAAGGGTACATAAGGAGAAGTATTACATAAGATGTAGGTTTTACAAGCTTTATAAAGACTCTCTTAGCACTTGTTAGTGGCAGGAACGTCCCCGTGTGCCAACCGGTCTGAAATGGGAAGGATAGAAAAGTGCTTTCCATTTAAAGAAATGGGCTGTGAACGTGCTGTCAATGTCTGTGATTCTTTTTATTGATTTACAGTGCGTAAGCCATAAATCATCCTACCTTTTACTGAGCCTATAACTATGCATCACTCTGTCAGGGAAACTCCTCAAATTTTAAGGGAGACGTGCGAGAAAACAGACTTCTCTTTCATCGACTCGGCTAGATGAGCTGCAACGGCCAAGGCTGGATTTAACACACACAGTGGGGTGGATACATATAGACAAAACATTTAATTTGCACAGCTGCCCATATCTGCTGCTCTTTATCTCTCCCAGGATTAATCTTTGGCTACAAGGGGACAGATGCAAGCCACATTTTCATTGGCAGGAACTACACAGGGGTTTGCTTCTGTTGCAAACCAGATCTCACACTCACACAACCCCTGCACTGGGGCACCCAGTGTTTTAAAACAGGTTTCAGGAGAAAACCTATGCTTAATGAATTTATAGACAAATTTCCAGCTGGCTTCAGTGTGAACAAGGATTCCACCTCTCAAGAAGAAGCCTTATAGAATTAGATAGTTCAGGTTTGGTTTATCCACAGCATTCAGCAGTTACATTCTTGCTACAAAAGTATTACCTGAAGGCCAAGACTCAGCTAAAGACTCCTACAAAATCCAGCTGCTTTCTGCAGAACTCCCCTAGGTTCACTCCCAGCAAAGCCATGAAGACCTCCTCTGCAACAGGAGCAGCACTAAGCCATAAGGATTTTGGGGTGCTGCATAAAACTGGGATCAGCGTGGACTTCACCCATAAAGGGAGCTTGCAGAGTACCATCTACTGGCGCTAAGAAGTCTTCCTGCCTTGGTAGGTCCTGTCATGCTTGGGTTGTTTTATGTTTTAAATAACCTTGCTGATCTGCCTCTTAAGGCATTTCATTCTTGGTATGCTAATTTAAGCCCAAAGGCAAAAATCCATTCTTGTTCAGCAAAATATGTACACACCTTCCTGAATCCAGTCTGGTATTGTGAGTCTTGCACAGGTGTAAAATTAAAGGTGTGATTTAGTGCTTTGCTGAGGAAGGACTGCTTGCTGCATGAGCACGGGGCTTGCTGAATTGGGACCTCGCTGCTTTAAGGCTTTCTGATTAAACATCCCCACTGGATTACACTGCAGGCAGCTCCGAAGAGCAGTTCTCTGCCAGAGTGAAGCAACTGGGATAATTCAGCTCTTTTGCTTGCTCAGGGCTGATCACTGAAGGGGCAGAAATTAATTTCCTATAAACACAGGCATATTTTTTTCACTACCTCGGCAAATGCTGTTGTAAAGAAGCCATTACAGGAGCTGATCTTTACGATGCGTGACTTTGGCTTGTCCCAATGGGGGATATTTTATGAGGCATTTACATAAACATATACAAATCAAAACAGCCAGCTGTGCTCCTCCTATAACTGCAACGTGTAGATACCTCAGCTAATTCCAGGTCTACACAATCAGCCACCCCAAAGTGGGATGAGGTCGAGTGACTGGGATGGACAAACTGAAGCGAGACCTCGTACACATCCCCAACCCCAAACCGATGAGATGTTGCGTGGCTGTCTGAGCACACAGCTATGCACACTGAGGTACTCAGAAATAAGCAATCAGGTTCCCTGCGATGCCTCTATGTGGGGATGATACTGTTCATCAGGACTTCACCATGGTCCCTCTAAAAGCCATCAGTTAAAACAGTTGGCCCAGGACTTACTAAAGCAGAGGGTTTAGAGTCTTTCTTGTTATATTTTGGGCATTGCTTGGTAGGAACTCAATAGTCAGAAAGTGTTATCACCACACTAGGATAAGACACAGCGTAGGGACAACACTCTGACAACATGCTTTCTCTCAGGAGACCCAGATGGTGCAGCACTTCAGACTTTAGTATCTAGAATTAAGTGCCTAAAAAACCACTCCTTTATCCCTTAAACTCACAAACATTTATTCAGCTTAATCACCTTGGCCAAGGGCAGGGAAGGAGCCAGAGGCAGAAAGAGAGTCCCTGATCTCTGCCTTGCTGTTTCCTCCATTCACCTTCTCAACTTCCATCTCCCTCCGGATCCCTTCTCTTTTTTCTAGTTGGCATCAGCCAGCTGGCCAACTCTTTCACTTGCTACTGCTATTTTCTTTCATAACGTCAATCTTGACGTCAGTTCAAACACACACATGCCTTTGCCAGGATTCAGTCTTCAGCTCAAACAGTTGCCTCCCCATCAGGCAGTTGCAAGTACCCAGATCACTTTTACGCCGTGCCCTCAAGCCAAGGTTGCTCCAGCATGGCAGCGTGTCCGTCCTTTCTACTCCTCTGTTGATGCACGTAGGAAGCCAGGCTTCTTGTAGGGGAAAAGGAAAACTCCCGATTCAGCTAAACACTGGAGCTGGGGGAAGGCGTCTCTGAAGGCTGGTTGTCAGGCCAGGCTTAGCAGCTGATTGAGCTGAATTAAGTTCTCTGCCTCCTGTTTATTTCTTTAAATGACAGAGGGCCCCATTGTACTTCCCGGTCAGGCTTGTTAAGCTTACGTCTGGCAATGATTCGTATTGATCTGACAGGCTTCCTCATGCTCACAGATCTACTCTGACCACCGAGAGTTGTTTAATTACAACAGAGATGAAGAATTTCTGGGAACCTAAAAAATCCATCTCAAAGGATCCAAATAAGAATTAATGCAGAAAACCAGAGCAGTTGTGCAAAGTTACACCACAACTTAACAGAGAAAACAGTTACTCTAAAGAGTAGCAGATCCTTCAGAAAACAGCCTTCCACTACATGGAAGATAAGAGATACTCTTTCCCACCCTAAAGCAATGAAAAACACTTTGTAGCTGGATGCCCCATACATGGACCTTCCCAGGGAGAGGATCCTCTACAAGCGAATTAACATCCCGGCTCTGCACACTCCTGATCTCCCACCTCACGGGCAAACCCACACAACTCTCACACAGTACTGGGGTATTCACTAGGCCTCGTTTGAGAAGTACACAGACTGACTGAGAAGGACAAGGAGGCTGGTGTCCCCGCTGCAGCATGTTGCATGTTCAAGCCCCTTCTCTCTTCCCCCAGCTATACCATAGCTTCACTCATCCTATCTGATCCCTGTTAATACGTATAACATCTTGGACCAGCTGCTCCCAGAGCATTCAGCAAATGACAGGTAAAGTCTATTCAAGAAACTACATGCAGTGGATGGGGAGAGAAAAAACACATTGCTTTGAAAGCACGGCCTGATTTCCTCTTCATTTTCATCAAACGGAGTTTTCCAAACTCTTCTACTGTTTCACTAGCTTTCAAAATCAGGTCACCTCTTTGAATAAGCTGTGGTTGATTTCAGCAGGCTATGCAGCCTGATCAATACAACTGTCCCTCCTCTCCACCTCTCATGGTCTGTTCTCATTTGCTTAGAACTGCATCTGAACTGCACCTGTTTCTTCATCATCTGGAAGACCTGGCTATATTACAGAGGTCCGCTGCTTCCCTATGTTTCCTTTCCAGAGAAAGCTTAGGCCAGCTTACACTGGCTTTGTCATCTGTAGTAAAACTGTTAACTGGTTATCTGGCCTTTTAATTACTGGTTTAAAGAATGGTAATTGGCTCCCTTGAAGGTCTTAGTATCCCAAAGGCATAGAAAAGTGGGCTGAGGATGAAAAAAGCTTGCTGCACCATGGGTTGGAGCAGCTGTCTCCCGCTTCCAGCGGCTTTCAGATCCCAGACTCTTGGTGCTCACAGTGAGGCAGGAGCAGCCAGGTCTGCTTTGGGACCTGATCCGGCCAGCAAAGAACACAAGATGGGTGGTGGGACAACAGGTATCTGGAGGAAAATTGCCAATTCTGGCATTTACAAGCCAAAAGGGAGAATCCTGATCTGCAACCACAGCATATTGTTCACACAGCCCTGCAGCTGGATGCTTACCCCTGCAGAAACCACATAGAAAGCTCACACTCCACTTGCCTTCCACATACGCTATATTCTAGGGGTTGAACATGCTTTGTGCAAGTTCTGTGCGAGGTGCACAATGAATTTAGAGAAAGATTAAGGTAGCAGCTTCTCTGGATTTCTAGGACTGAAGCACTTCAGTGCTTCCCTGCTGATGAAGTCTTTCCCCTTGCCCTCCAACCTGGCTCTGACTGATCCATGGAGACAGGCTCAGAGACATACAAATGTCAAACCACTAAGCTTGATTACACTTCATAAATGCCACAGGGGGAGAAAGGGAAGCCTCTCCCTCTTCACAAGCTATTGTCTTTAACTAGATACAAGAGTCAGACTGGAAAGCACCACTGGTTCAAAGTCATTCAGTAACACCCAACAACTGGGTTAATTGAAAGCTGGGAATCTCAAAGCTTTCACATCAGTTTGTTGCTACAAAACAAACCCAGCCCAGCCTTTCAGCAGCTGAGTGATCAGAACACAGCATCCGTTCAAAAAGCACTCAATGGTATTCTCATCCATCATTTTCCGTCCCTTTATTTATTTATTTTTCCACCAAACTGGTGGATATTGATTACACAGTCTACAGACTTGCATAGATCAATACCTGTTTTCAGAATAATATTGTGCAAAGCTAAAGAACTTAGTTTATATTATAATGGGGGAAGAAACAGGGTGTCAATCAGACCTTTGGACTTTCCTGTCAAGGCAGTACAGTGCTCCATGCTAAAGTACAAAAACATGAGACAGCAGAAATAGACAAGGCTGGTAGGGAAAGGGACTTGTGTTTAATAGGAAAGGAGGCAGCAAGGGAAGAGGAATGGAAGCATCGCAGGGGAGATGCTGCCCATACTGAGATCCCCCTAGAGACCTGCCACTCCTTTGTGCTTTCCCCGACACATCTTTTCCTTTCCTGTAGCACAGCAAACACGGCCCTTGGCTTCACAGCGATGAGCAATTTGTGGTTTCACCTGGAGCAGTGAGGAAAGTGATGCTTTTTTCAGTCATATACACAGCAGTTAATTAGACCCCACCTACGTACTGCTGCAGGGCAATCAAAACCCAGCAGAACTTGAGGCTGAAATGTTCACATCTACCTAATCACCAATAAAAATCAACAAGAAATGGAAGCTGACATCCCACAGATATTTTACATTTCAACCTTAACACCCAAAACACAGGTTATCAGCATTCAATAGCATTATGAGAAGATCTAGATGTCACTGCCAAGACCTGGACCCAGTTGTATGAGGTTGTTTACCAGGACATGTGAAGAGCCAGGCCTTTCTCTGAAGTGTTTGGCCATCTACACTAACAAAGGTGGTGGTGTCCTGATAGTCTCCATAATAACCAAGCAGAGTTCATATAGAGAAACAATACTTTATAACTAAGCAAGTCTCATCAGAAAAAGAGATCTTCCCCCCAAGTTTAATACACAAACCAGGATATTTTCCTGAAGAATTTACTTGCTCCTACCAGCCTCCTCCATAACCAAGCTGTTTGTTGAATTTCTATCTTGGTATCACATAGCCTGGGAGCAACTAGGCCCAGGAGACACGAGCTTTGCTTCTTTAACAAGCACTCTCGGAGGAAAGTCTTGCCAATATCAGTGTTTGCAGTTAGAGTAGCAAAAGTCACTGGACTGCCCATCTCTTCCTTTGAGCTGGCAAAGGTACCAAGGGAAAAGAACTACAAAAACAGTGTCTGGAATTTGATACCGTAAAATGAAAAATGTCACCTGGCACAGGTGCTCACAGGAAATTATGCTTCTGCTGAGAAATTCTTTGGTTCCCCTTAGGCACAGCTACTTGCTTCTTTAATTTGCATCCCCTGTTCAGACTTGACTTTATTTAGTATCAGTGCCATACTGGTACCACATTTCTATTACTCTTCAACTGTATGCCCCATACGTGGTACAGCCTGTGCAACTGCTCTGTACTGCACTCCAATTAAACTGCATACCGAGAACATGTTGACATTGTTAAGGTTAATGACCTAATGATGAGCACCAGGAAACAGGTTTGCAATAAAATGGTCTGTACTGATTGCTTCTATGATGAATGCGAACAATATGTTGGACTGGGAACAATATGTTAAACAATATGTTGTGGTTTATCAATGTCACGGCGCAGCGCTGCCGCAGTGGCTGCTGTCTGGTGATCCTCAGGAGGGTCACTTTGAAAACGAACACAAGCAATGATCAGTTCTTGCAGGGGAGAAATGGGTAGTACCAACTATAAGGAAGGAAGGAAGAAGAGCCTGATCCTGCCCAGCTCAGGATCATCAAGAATTGTGGCATGGAAACACAGATTTGTTACACTTGCCACTAGAAATGAACCACCTTCTAAAAGGCTAAGTTAAAATAATACAAGGACTATAGTTTAATGTAAGACAGATTTGGTGCCCCTGAGAAACGGGCCCAATGAAGCAGACATTAATACTGAAGAACGGCTCAGCTGTTATGTGAATAGATATAAAAAATTTAAGAGCTGAAAGCCAGACCTCCTAAAGAAGTATTTTCCTTCTTCATGGAAAAGTTTAATTTCTTGGAGAGGAAAAAAAAAATACCTTTCATCCTAAAAGGTCTTGCTTGGAAAAGTAACTGCAGGGCCTTAGTACAGGTGATGCAGAACCTCAAAGGGCTGCTCTGTACATCTCCAGGGCACAGCCACAGAAAAGCCTGGGGACAAGTCAACTGCTGCCACCCGTGTTTTGCAATTGCCTGCCCAACACCAACAAAACCCCCAGGAGCAGCACCCACAATGCAAACTCCCAAAACTCAAGTTAATTAGAACCATATTAGCATTAAGCAACACCGAAACCAGGGCATGCAGCTGAGCAGTGCAACTCTCCAGCAGCAAGAGCCATCTCTGCTGCTGCCTGGTTTCAGCAAAGCCAGAGATCAGAGGGAAGCACTGTACTAATGGTAATGTGCTCATGAGAACCATCAGTTGGGCAAATAACCAAACCTTCCACAGCCCAGGCAGAAAGCTCCAACTTGCAGCCTTTAGAAACAGAGAAACACTGAACATGAGAGGAAGTAATGCTCAGCTTCGCAAAAAACCCACCACTTCAGATCAATACATACAAACTTATTTTTCAAATTAAGAAAATCAGAGATAAACATATAATTAACACCCTACTAGCCAAAAGTTAGTCCCAAATTTTACAACCTCAATGTGCAAAACCCTTAACTAGGAACTGCAGACAGCTTGGCATACTCACCAGGCAAAGCCTCTGCAGACACCCACTCCCTCCCAAACACCCTGCACTGCAGCAAGACAAATCTGAAGCCTCCTTCGGGCTCCTCCCCCCCAACCCACACCCCCTCCAGCCTCCCAGCTGAAGCATAATTACAATATGGGTGATCCCACTCTGTTAAAGGAAAAGTCTAGCCTAGCTAGACTTCTGAGAGCTCCTTAAGCACTGTGAGCTTGGTGCCAGCATCAAAAGTTTGGCTTTTAGCAGTTGTCAGTAGTGAAAGATAGCAACCAGGTTTCCTTGTTCCTAGAAGTAGGTGGCAAATTTAGCAGAGGGAAATATCTACATTTGGAAGTAACCCGTGACCCCTTTGGCAAAAGCTGTCAATGAAACAGTTTGCTGAGGCACTGATAATCTCATCACAGAGGTGAAGCAAGACTGGTAGAGACTGTCCAGGCTGATTCACGGGCTCAGGGAAGATGGACAAGGTTCTAGACACCTCAGTCTGGGATTAGGAGAGGGAAGGGCTTCTCCACGGGGGAATTCAGAGCACATTTGAGGAATGTGTCCTTAAATCCCCATTGACTATAAATAGACACTAACTCCTTAATTGAATTAAGTATGTAATATTTGGCAGTGCGAACACCTCCCCCTCCCCACACATACTCTTTGTGTCAAGGGCTTGAGTGAATTTATTTGCAGGTCTTGTCTTCCTAACAAAGGAGAAATATTTAGGGCGTTGGACTGTGAGTCAAGAGCCTGTGTTTCTGCCCCTAGGTCTGAGTTAAGAAAAATCATTTAGCTCAGTGATCCAGGAAAATGAATGCCCTACATTTTGGCAGTAAAGCTGGATAACAGTTTCAAATGTTTAGCTAATAGATCTTGGGCTCCTTGGTCACTTAGGAGCTTTGAAAATGTTATTCTGTGTGTACCAGAGTGAAATGGATTTTATGCACTGCTGTCTTCAATGCGTTTGAGGCCTTCCTATGAAAAGTTCTCCATTAACACCTTTTATTTAGGCTCTTCTCTGGAAGTCAAGCTTTCCCTGAAACTCTGGCTCTAGTGACACGTACGGAGGGACTGACCGTAGCTCTGTGCTCTTTAAAATATGTAGGCTTACTAACATAAAGCACGTAGTTTTTTTCACCTTAGTATCAGAGTGGTAAATTTTTCATATCTGACTCACAAAGTAAAGAAAAAAATTGCATTCAGTGTAGAGAAAATGTACTCTTTGTCAATACCAATCAAGTTTTAGAGCAAATAATTTAATTACAAATGAAAGAAAACAACAAAACCCAAGGAAAGCTAGTACTTCCCCAGATACAAGAACATGTCAATTTGTTTCTAACTCATTTTGACTGGTGATATATCCTATATGATCTCCAAAAGTCATTCAAGTATTTATAATGATGTTAGCTGAAACAAAGGCTTGGAAAGACTCTGGCTTTATGGAATGAATTTCAAAACCATATGCAGGGATTTAGCTGTGTGACTCCCATTAAAAATCAGTAGGTTCCTGGAGGCTAAAATCCTTGAGAACTGACCTCTGCCAACTTGAAGCTGTCTGTGCCATGACATTAAAAAGTTGCAATGCTTATAGGTTAATGATAAAATCCTCTGACGAGAACAAAATAAGCCTAAAAAATACCAAGCCAGAAATCACCTTACTTCTATCGCTCTGAAAACACAAAGCTAGCCAACTGAAGCTCTGATTCTGCGTAATTCTTGGAAAAAAACTTCATCCAGTTTGAACACCTGCCTGTCCTGAAGTCCACAGGCTTTCATCCTTTGGAGGTCTTTTTATTTCCAGTGATGTCAGTAGTTTGGAGGGTTCAACCCCAACAGAAAAAACATGGGGGACACCTTGTCTTGGAAACTTGGCAGGGGGGGGCTGCTGGTACCTCTGACCTCACGCAAACCTTTCCACCTCCCTACAGCCTCTTTTAGAAAAGGCAATGTGTTGGAAAATAACAGCCAGCCACCCCACACCTTGTCTGTATCTAACCTCAGAGACGAGGGTATGCTGGAAAACACGTTAACATGCTGTAGCTTATGTAGTTTCAAACAGGCTGCGGCATTTTTTTAAGTATGTGTTAGATGATCTTGGGAAAGGAAAACAAATAGTTGGCCAGCTCCAGCTATCAGGACTGCTAATATGAATTCCCTTGCCTACAGCAGGAATGAAAGGCTTAGATGAAGCTGGAAAGGTTTTAGCAGTCATCGCTCCTGTCTGTTAATTACTGCTCCCAGCTGCAGCCCCTGCCCCACAGGGAGGTCCTTCTCCCAGCACCAGCTGAGCCTAACTGGCTTCAGTTTGCTCGGCAGTGGGCAAAGGGCTGTGACTCCTGAGTGGGGACAGGATGGCTGCAGGTCTCCTTCCTTGACAGCAGAGACTGCCCAAAGGCTCTCCAGCAGCTCCCGAAATACTGCAGTTTGCTGCTCCATATATCAAAGTAATCTGGCACTGATTTAGGAAAGGGAACCTCAAACGTGTCCTGCCAAAAGCCCTGCTCAGTAACGAGCAAGAACCAAAGAGCATTCATGAGGTGGCCTACCACTGGCATCTGAAAGACAGACATCCTGCCTGAGTTACCTGCTTAGATGCTCTCCCTAGTCAATGGGTGATTCACCCCATCAGCCAAGTATTTTGGGAGGGATGAGTGATGCTCTGAGCCTGCCCAGCCTTCTCAAGGGAGCCTGGATGCCTGATCTTGAGAGGAGTGGAATTATGCAGGCTAGACCGAACTCTGGTTACCATAGTTATTATTTCATCTACAAATCAAAAATGCAGTTGTTGAGTCTGTTGTGGGGCCCTTCCCTGAGCAATATTGATACAAAGAACCCCATCAAAATCAGCCAACACCAGTAAAACTCATCATTTCCACTTGACAGACGTCAGATGGGATTGGGCTCTGTGCAGAAGCCTTCCAGTTCAGACTGGGATCCTTTCGTAAAAATCAGCAGTTACCCCTTTGATGTGTGCTTATCTACTGCTCTGCACTTTGGAAGGAAAGGGAATTGCACCAGTTCCTGCGTGCTGAGGTATTTGCCTTGCTAATGAAGATGGTGGTGTATTCACTTTTGATCTGCCAAGAAATGGAAAGTGAAAAATTAAAGCTGATTTCCACCACTAATATTGTCACTGAACATCACTGCACTGTCTCCTGGCTGTAATTTATATGCATGCTGCTGCTGGTGGGAGCTCATGCCATTTAAAAACATGGCATGTCCTAGGAAAAACCTGGCATACGAAGCATACCTTCCCTTCAGTCAGGAAATCCTTCCCTCTTGACCAGTTGGGTCTGCGAGGTGGAAGCTTGGCGCACAAAAGGGTTTTTATCATTGTGTGTTGCTTCTCCAGACCCAAGATGGCCTGTGCATAGCACAAGCTCGTGGAGGCTCCCGCGGCTTAGCCTGAGGACGAGGAGTCATTCAAGGGATGAAGCATCTGCTGACATAGAGCATGGACTGGATACAGGGGATCTTCAAAATAAAACCCATCTCCCTTTAATGCAGCAAGTATCTCCTCCTTCGCTCCCACATTTCAGAATAATGTCAGTTAGAGCAGCAGCAATTGCTGTCGTTCCCTGGAACAAGAGAGATCAAAACTTCATCCCACTGAAGTCCCTGGCTAAAGTCAAGAAAAGCAGGCTTTGACCCTAATCACCTTGGGGTCTGATATAAAACAAGTTAGTAGAAGAGCTTCTATGGCAGCACGAACAGACCGTCCATCAGGATCCTCGATCTGTACAAACAAAAGAGAAAATGTGGATAAAAGGGGCTAAAGCCGCAGAGGGACCCAGCGTTTAACAGAGCTGCCTCCTCTTCTGTGTCACTGAAATGGCACTGGAGGACAAACACAAAGTTCATATGGTCACTGGGTGCTGGAAACAGGTTTGCTGAAGTTTGGGCTTTTAGGCATTTGTTGCTTCTTTTGTACAGACCCTCCCCTCAGCGCTGTCCCCTGGAAGACACGAAGTCATCCCACGCAGCCCCAGATCCTGCCGTGCACGCAGCATCCTTTCACTCATGTCGAGCTCCTTTTCATTGACTAGATCCGTAATGTGTGAAGGTCATTGCCTCACTTCACACGTCTCAGCAGTGCGGTATTTCCACATTTAGCCACTTCAGTTTGTCAATATTAACATCTGTTACTATTTAACACCTGCCACTGCTCTAATGCACGCGGGTTTTAGCACACAGACACAGCGATCCAGCCTGGCACGCTGCTCCGCATGGTGAGAGGAGGAGGGGACGAGCCGCACGCTCCAATTCATCTGCTCACCCGGGGTGCCCAAATGCTGGCTCGCTCACACTCCCCGAGGAGAAAGTAAACCCCGAGAAGCGGCTCGCCTGCTGCAGGGGCAGACGAGGATCAGTGCTGGAAGCTGTCGTTTGCTCTAACAGAGTTGTACGCAGCAGCTCTAGCCGTGTTCCTGCCATTTATCCAGCAGATCAATTGTTTTCACTGCAGTGGTGGGAAAAAAAACAACCCACAGCTCCAAGCTGTGAACTTTCTGTCAAGGTTTCCCATTGTCAGAGTTTGGCCTCCCTGGGGTCCTGGTAACTATGAAAAAATAACCGTGTGTGAATGCTAGCAGCTCCAAATATTTGTGCGGCTCACAATTCAGTTCTCATTCACCTCTTCAGCGAATGTGCAATGTGGCCGTGACAGCTGAGTCATAACCAAAGATGGGCTGACGCTGTAAAATCCCTCTCCGCATGAGGACCTTCCCATAGTACAGGGCTGTTGAACTCGAGGGTTTTTATATAGACTTTTAAAGTTGCTCCACCCTTGCTATACACCACTGCAGACCCCAATTTTGCATAAAATCCTGCTCTCCAGCATCTCCTATTGCCCAACATCAGCCTCCCAAGCTCCCTCGCCCAAGGAGCTAGATGCTACAGTGCATCATGCAAAGATCAACTGTGCGATGGCTTTGCTGCAGCCCCAAGTCCCACAGCACGCACCCCAAACCACAGCTGGCTCACTGAGCTTGGTCAATACAAATCTATCAGGCTTTGGGACTCGGGCTAATGCTGGCCACTGATTACAGTTCTTGATGGTCAAATAATAACTTCAAGCATTATTTTGACATTGCTTACATGTCACAGCAAAGCACAAGGCCTCTTGTATTAGCACAAGACAACTGGGAATGTCAGACAAAGTAAGGATTGACTCTAAAGCAAATGCAGATGTTACAGTTTCACTCGAACTGGCTTTCATTTCCACACGCCTTTGCATTTCCTGGTTGTAACTGCGAGCAGAAATACCTGCAGCTGAGCCTGCTCCTGGAGAAGTGCCTCGCAGTTTTGCAACCTGAGAAGTCCAGAGAAACATCCAAATCCAAGAGAAGACATAACTAAAGTGAAATCTGTTTAAATGGCTTCTTTAAGGCTCATCCGCCACTGTACATCACTGCCTGCGGTCTTGATGGTGGCGTCTCCAGTAGCCAGTACAAAACCACATAAATCAGAGCAAACACCACCGAACAGATGCAGCTGTTTACTGAATGCCTCTGGGACCACTGGGACAAATTCAATCTTTCTGCTTGTAGGTTTCTTCTGCGGAATAGGGCTTTTCATTTCTACATTCCCTTGAACTATACATGGGATTTCATTTTCTCATGAGTAATGTGTCTCATGAAAGCAACGTCCAACTGGGACATCATTACAAAGCCTCAAAACATTATTTTTGTAGAAAAGTCCCAGTAGAATAAAATTTGTATACTCCTATTTAATTAATAGTGTGGACAATTGCTTGCAGATTCTCCGACCCGTGGCAATCAGCCAAGCTCAAAGCCTTTAAAAGAGGTTTCAAGTATCAGAATTTTCCATCTCCAAAACTCCCTCACTCCTTTGACAAGACAAATATAACTACTGCTGATTTGCTTTACCTGTTCAGGTAAAAATCCAACAGTTCCTTACCATTTCAAATAGCTGTCTTGAAATTCCATTGTTTGTTTAATATCTTTTTTATTTGTTTAAAACAAGTTCTATGTCTATTCAGCTGTGCCTGCCTTGTGGGAATTTTACAGCCTACTAATTCTATGCAGACAATATCCACTATGAGTAGGAATGACTGGTCACTGTATGAAGCAACTACAGTGTTTCTGGTCCTTCTCAGCTTCTAAAGAGGACAAGAAAGAGACAGAAAAAAAGAAAAGGAAAAGAAAGGGAAAAGAAAAAGAAAGGAAGGGAAAGGGAAAGGGACATATTCCCCACTCCGCCAAATTGCAGGAAGACGGCAAATCTCCATCTCTACAGCGGTGGAAGCTGTAGGACAGATAGATAGCTACAGCTAGTAGGGGTGAGGTGGAGAAGTTGAATTTGGTAACTCGGGAAGCTGATCTTGAAAGAACCAGAAATTCAAGCAATACTAAATGCTTTCTATGTCTCTGTTTCTTCCAGTGTCTCCTATTAAATTAGGGCCTTTCATGTACAATATTCCCTCTGTCTTCTGCAGGAGCACCAACATTCTTTCATATATGAGCTTATCATACACTTTCTTTTATTCTTCACTAAGGGACTGGAGGACATCCGCTATAGCATAACCCAGGGCAAGTATTAGGTCGTGCGCTTGATAGTCCTGTGTTGTCATCAGGAAATAACAAGTTCACACATCTAGGTCCTGTGGCCTCAGGGGAACAAGTGACGCCTTGATTCAGAAACACAAATCTAAATGGTTGAAGTGTAAAATATTGGAGCAAGAAGCACTATTACAGACTATAATGAGAAACAGGCTAGAAATCTCTAAAGACCAGATAAGATTCTCCGAGAAATACTCATACGATGCTGCAAGTGATGGCTAGAGCCCTGAAAACCTGAAGATGTAATAGGAAGGTTTTCACCAAATAACTGAATAGTATAAAAATGGAAGGATTAAAAGCTGTCGGTACGGTGGAGTTCAGCACTGGAGGAAAAAAAAAGGAAAAAAGAAAAAGACCATTTGATAGTTCTTGCACAGATTTTCACAGGACTAGTAACATATGAAATAAAATCTGACTTTCAGCATCTTCCTTTGCTTCTTTCCCCGCACCTTGCTACAACCTTCTGTCCTTGCTGGTAAATGGAAGAGAAGGAAGTGTTTTGAAGATATTCTCTAGAAATAGGAAAACATAGACTAGTACACAAATGTGGCAATATCCCCATCAACCTCTGTAAGGATCTTCTAGGGCCTAACAATTCCTCCGTATAGATTTCCTCCAAGTGGCCAGTTACCAGTTCATACATACTCAGTGGTCCTTGACTATCGAATACCCTCAAAAGGATGAGCAGCAGCAGATTTTTGACAGATCCCTCTCATTTACCCACCAGAAAAGAAGAAGTAATATGTGCGAAATGAAGCTGGATAAGCTTTCAGGCCTGCAAATTGCTTCACTTGGATTTTACCTTAGAAGCAAACTCAATCCCATAGCAGCATTAGCTTGTTTCAGACCACTGGATATCTGTCTTGTAATCAAGGATTTCACCTCTTGTCTGATACAGCTTTCTGTTGACATTATTCACAAACCAGAGAGAGCACCTATATACACATGTTGTCAAACCAATGATTAAAAGAAGAAAATCTTCAGAAAGAGATATTACAGTTGATGTTGAACTTGTCCTGACAGCAACCCCAGCATCTTCCAGTTGTCTTCAGAAAACCAGAGATAAAAAAGGGAGAGACTTTGCCAGTGTGTGGGCTGATGGCATCAACTTCCAACCGATATTCTCAGGCTGTGAGGACTGACAAAGCTTTCCCAGGGCTAAGGACCCACTTCTGAAACCCCAGTACACTGTGCCTCAGAAAGAAATGCTCTCCAAGAGGCAGAAACAAATTTGGATCACAGGTACAACAAACTTCATAATGGTATGGGGTCTAGCTAAGCCAACTCCAGCCCCAGTGGAAGGCTAATGATGCAAAAAACTACCCAAACATTGACTCTCACTGTAGCTCTGACACCTTAGTGGGAGGTAAAAGCAGATATTTTTTTCCTGGAAGGGACACACACTCATTACTGTGGGCAATGGCCTCTCCAGATATACTGACTTGGCTTAGAGGCCATATTTGCAAGACATAGTGTTTCTTGAGTCCTCATTTCAGATAATTGCCCTTTATTTACCACTAAAACATTCCCAGCAGACTTTGATTTTCAGTGCAGTATTAATAGTTCATATTACTCCCAGAACATTGCAGAGGTACAGCACTCACTGCAGACTTCAAAAAGAGTTTTGCAAAAAATCAGCGGAGCCATACATAATGCTCCTGGCAGAAACATTTGCTTCTCGACTGTTTCCAGTAGAATTATAAATAGGAAGACGACTAAGGACGTCTCTGTGTGTGGCACAGATAGATGCACCTAATCCCACTAGAAGAAATACAAAAGGTGTGCAAGAGAAAAGAAATGTTCATCAGCACTGAAACGTCACACTCACTACCCGAGCCAGGAGCTGTGGCTCATGATGGTCACAAAAGCGCCTGGATTTTGCAGTGGTTTGAGGTTTGGCAGAGGGCCATGTTCTCACAGTGGTGGAGCAATGAGGTGACTTCATAGGGACTCATCCGGAACAACAAGATTCATCTTCAGTATTCCCAACACACAAGAAGTAAATCAGGGTCTCCTGAGCAGGACTTGGAAACAAGGAAATAAGCTTTCATCATCTGTTACTTTTTATATAAGGGGGGAAGGGAAGATGTGGAGTGACTACAGAAATACTTGTCCTTCCCACATACCAGATGTGTGGTGCTGCTAGCGGGGATCTTGGAGAAGGGAGTAAACTGGGGAAGATAATGAATGGGAATATCATGGAAAGAGAATTTTCAGCTTTAGCTTTCCATGTGATTCTCCTACTCAGTTTTCTATTAGCTAAAGAACTCACTTGGACTTCAAAGAGGGAGAGCAATCATACTTCTTCTACCTGTAGAAACATGTCAGCCCGAAATGGACATATGGATATCTTAACCTAAACTTTTCAAAATGTCCAGTGATTTTAAATTGGTGACGAAATACAGAGGTAAAAAAAGATATCTTTAAAGGATGCTCAGTGTGGTCATCTAAAAATCAAATCACATCAAAGCGTAAGCATGACAACAAGTCACAGGTGAAAATAAGGCCCTCGTCTTTGCTCATCAAATAGCCACATTGTATGAAATGATACTTCACTATTGTACAGATACACACACAGAAACCTAAGAGCGATCAAAACTTGTAATGAGTAAAATTTGCATTGGTTTTGCCAAAAGCATGTAATGAGTTAGTAATCCCCCGTGGAAATTAGAATGCTCACATTCCTGATAGATGAAAGAATGGCTGAAAGTTGTGGCAAAATGCTTTCCTACTTCAAAATGTTGTGCAGAAGGCAAAAATAAAGAACAAAATGAATATGAACAAATTTTCATGAGCAGTGTGTTCCCTTTTGATCAGCTCTGCTACGCAGTAAAAACTGTATGCACAAGTACATAACCACTAATTGAATCAGCTGTATGGTTTAATAACTGGAACTGACGGAAGAGGCTTTCAGCAGGTATTTTCCCAGGACCCCTCTCCTCAGCATATCCGTTACATTTCTTGTCTTATTTGCTCACATTTCAATTTTAAATCCCGCCATTCGTAACATGACAGCAGCGCTTTCATGAGACTGCCTGAGCCCAGAGAAGGCTGTCAGAGCTAACACGCTGATCCTAGGAAAGGGAGCCTGATTAAAAACCTCATTGTGTCAGCCAGGCAATCAGATGTTCATTATCCTATGACACACAACTACTGAAATGGAACATTCACATATTTTAAACTTGAGAGATTTGTACTTTAATATAATTATTTTTGAAAGATTCTTCATCAGAAAGGTTAATAAGAGCAATATAGGTTAATAACAGCACTAAGGCAGCTGACATAATCAGATAATTGACCTTATTGATATGTTAAGTGCCCTATGCTTCACCTTGGGATGTGTGACTGCTCTCCACAGTCAATTATCTTATAATGATGCCTGCTTCTTAAGTTCTTATTGCTCAAATATTGGACTGCATCCAAGGTTTTCGATGTACCCCCCCTTCCTCCTGCAAACCCTCTCCTGTAGGATTTCTGCTCCACTTTCATCTAGGACTATGCTAAAATATAACAGGCACTTCTCACAAATATGCTGACGCAGAGAGTGTCATTGATTGCCTATACATCCAGTTTGTTTCCTTCAACAAAACTGGGGTGGATTCCCATTGTCTCCCTTCAGCGGGCAACAGTCTCTGCTCCGCACGGCCTCTCCAGGGCTGCTCCGGGCACGGGATGCCCAAAGCACGGCGCTGCTGATGTTCCTGCCCCACTGGCTCAGCACAAGCTGCTGCCCACCAAACCGGCCAGAAACAGCTCTCGAGCCCGGCACGAAGGGGTGCCACGTGGTGTATGAAGCCTCGCTTGCTCTCTCTCTGTGGGATTTCTCCCATGAACAGGGATGTTCACTCAGGCTGCCTTCGCAGATCCACAGTGATCCCTTTACTCTTCACATGACATCAAGAATAAGAAAAGAAACTGTATCGGCATGAAAAGGAATGGCAATTTTCCCCTGATTTTTCCCTCCAGGTAGGTGTTGTGGCCCTGCTCAAACCTGCATCTCATTCCCAGCCTGACTGCAAGTGTGCTCACTCCAAATCCTGCTGAATTTTCAAAATACAGCACATACCTATGTAGGAGTAAGGCTGGTTAGTAGAGCGTAGGGACCCACTGGATCTCTGTGCTGGGCTGCGTGAGGAAGGAATGGGTCTGGGTGTTACCTGGCTTAACTTCCCCGATCCTTGGCTAAGAGCGGTGTTGAGGATGCTGGCAGATCGCCCCTGCCCAGTTCCCAGCTTTAGAAATCTTTCCTTAATCTGATTTTGCTCATGCCCATGCAAACAGTGCTCTTATCTCAAGGGTGGCAAAATTAATTCACAACATGCCAGACAGTTATAAAGCTTGGGTTACATTTGGGTTTCTTCTTTTTACTCAAAACAAAGCATGCTGCAGGGGGAAGCGGACAGGAATTTGGAAGAGAAACAGAAAAGCCTGAGCTTTGAGCTACAGGTGCTGGGAGTTTGAAAAGCATTTGTGATCCCGACCGTCTGCCTTCTGTCTCCCGTTCCCCCCCTCTATCTGCCATCTACTTCCCAGGGCGTAGGCATGCTCTAAAACATTTCATTTGCTTCACATTGAATCCTTTTGTCACCTAATGGGCTTAAAATTGGGATAATATTCAGCTAAAAGGCATTACCTAATTTTGTGAGAGGCTGGGTATGAATCAACACTTCTGAGCACACATGAGAACGGGGCTGCGAGGCAGAGGCCAGCGAAGACAGAGATTTACTCTGCAACCACTGTGAAAATGAGGGTTGTAGGGGAAGTCATTATTTCCGAGGCATTTTCTAGTTCTTCCCCAGCACGTCTCTGAAGCACTCGGTGGTATTTTCACCTCTAACTGATGTAAATGGCAGGCCAGGCTAATGCTGTCCTGCAGCTTAACAAATGTGATGGCAAAATGTAATGGCAGGCTGCTATTCGGTAGCCTCTCAGGCAGGACTCTCCAGCAGCAATCTGCTGTGCTCCAGGCTTCTCACAGACGTGAGAAAGGAAGGATTGCTCTGCACTATTTATTAGTAAACCTGTTCTCTGCGGTTTCACCTGATGGGACTCCTCTGATCATCATAATTCAACAAATAAAATTTAATCTGTGTGAGTTGTTATCAGTTAATATCTTAATAGGGATATTAAATTTCTGCCTGACAATCTCCTGCCTGCAGGGCAGTGGACACTGCCATTTGCTCTGAAGCCACACTAGCCATCAAGGTTCCCTTAGTTCCCTCCCAAAACTGGCTTTTCATTCTCAGGGACAGAGGACAGATGGTCAGCTTTAGCTTGGCACCATCCCTCTTACTTTCCTGCCTTTCATTCATTTTTAATATACCACCCTCGGACTGCTGGGAATGTCTGGGAAAATGTAGATGTCTGTGATTAAAGCGATGAGGAAGAAGGGAGCCTACGGGATGCTTTTAGCTGCTTTCCAGCTCATATGGAAACACATAACGCAAGGCAATCACATCTGGTTTAGGCAGAGTACTTGTGATGGCATGAGAGGTTGCAGTTGTGCAATATGCTTTCAAGTTTGCAGAAGAAGATACTCTACACACTAATAGACATTCACATTTTCATCACTCTCCAGTGGTAATGTTTTACAGTCCTTCCCATAACATTATCTATTAGCAGACACAAAGCATCCAAGCAGAACAAACGGTTTTAAAGGAACCAAGAAAAAATATGAGCTCAGAGCAATACATTTTGCTTTGATCCATCACATCATAGACCAGAAAGGTGAGATCAACCCTGTTAAATGTATCATCCCAGTGATACATGGGGCAGGGGGAGGCATACCCAGAAGAACACATCTGACCAAGTCAGGTTTCAGGGCATACTTGTTCCATCAACAAGTAAAAACATTAGTTGAAAACAGCCTGGTGTTCTAGCTCTGCTCTGAAAAGGATCCTCAGACACAGATCACCTTTAGAGTGCCATGAATTTTTTGTCCAGGCACTTCTCTGGGAGGAATTCAAAGGAACCAAGGATTTGGCCTGAGAAGCTCAGCTTGCCCCCATGCCAGAGCGCTCTGCTCCCATCATCAGGGTGCTCCATTTCCCTGCAACTCTGGCAGGCTTTCAGGGACATTCATTGGGATGAATTTCAACCTCTGTGTGTGGCATCCATGCATTTCCTCCCTGCTGCACCAGTGCCCCTCTGTTAATGCCCAGTAACACTATAATAACTCAGAGGAGTACCTCCAGTGCCCAGTGTTGTGTGCAGGAAAATCCCTGCCTGCCAGACGGTTCAAGCTGGGGATAGACAGTGAACAGAGATGGCTTGACCTCATTTTATGAACAACAGGTTGGCTGTATCCCTTTGGATATGAACTGGATGGTAATTAAGAACCTGACTGACTTTTTAGACACTGAAGTGAAATATTTTGAAAAGCTCAGGGGTTTGGTCAATTGTAATCAATTAAATTGATAGCTACTCATAGCAAACCTGGGCCACTGCCAGCGAGCTGCTGTGGCTCAGAAGGAGCGACTGTAGGGCTCCTCTTCCTCAAGGCGAGTCCATCTGCGGAAGGGATAAGATGTGCAGAATGGCTCAGTTGTCCTAACTCCGTCCCTGATGATGCTCATGCTGGGTATTGAGTAGAAACAGGCTTAGATCAACCCTGAATAGCACTGAAAATCCCATCTTTTCTCTTTGAATAAACAATAGCCAAACTAAGGCAGCTCAGGCTGTTTTAAAGCACCATAAATATTGCAAAAAGTACTGTTCAGCTCTCACAGAAATCACTGGGACTGTCTGGAGCTCACGAAGGGGAAAACCTCAGTAGAGGAGCGGCTTTTGGTCCTTGCAATTTGCTTATAAACTCTCTGGTGGGTTGGAGCTACTAGAGAAACCATGACCATGTAAAGCTGGTGAGCACCTGGTCACCTGGGAGGGAGGAGAAGGAATGAGCAAGGTCCTGGTCTAAATTATTTGTACATCGTCCCCATGGAGAAAGAGGCTCCAACATGAGCTGAACCTAATTAGGCATGAAGGAAACCTGTGAACATCCTAATCCATGCAAAACATTTCAATCAGAGTTCACACCACATTAGACATCAGAGAATCAAAAGATGAGGCACAAATCCCTGAGAAACAGCCTCAGTATTTCCCCTGCTTACAGAAGTGTGTGGTTTAGACCAGTGAGAATCTTTTGAGCAAGGCCTCCCATTTGCCTGTTTTACTGCATCAACTACCAGGACAATTATGACACCATACAAATAATACAGAGCAGTGATTAATAAATAATAAAGTGAAGCACGGTACAAACTCTGAGCAGAATCCATTTCCTCCCCTGAAGTTCTACAGCAGACCCAACACTTGCAACTGCATTTCAGAAAAATACATTATTTGTATAAAAGCTGACAAATACCACTGTCATAATTAGATTTTCCATTAGGCTTGTGTGGCATAATTAAAAATGTAATTTCTCTGGAAGCACATAGTGCAGGAAAAGGTGTCACTACTTATTAAGGGCATATGCAGGTATTTTAGCTAACCACATAAATTAAGTACTAAACTAGACTATGGAGTCTAATTGTTTTGAACAAATACTTCCTTACTGCACGTGACAGGACACACTGCCTTGCCTGTTGGAAAGCATAATTTATTCCAACTACTCTCATTACTGCTGAATGCCATTTAGTTCTGTTCTCAGCTCCAGGTACCCAAATGTGTCCTATGGATGCCACGGAAGCCACTCACAGCAATGTCAGACAGCAGCAGTTATTGAAATTAAACAATTCAGATGAAAGCGGGAGTGTGGCAGGACAGAGCGGGCAGGACTGGGATGTGTCCCTGTCCCTCTGTGGCTCCAGGTGAGCCATGTAGCCACTTCGGGCATCTATTTGCCCTCTGCAGACTGCAATAGCTTAACCTTCCTTTGCAAAGTACTGTCTAACACTCCTCCCCGTGTGTTTCTCACCGAGATTTACACAGGACCAGAAGAGAGCCAGTTGTTGAAATCAGATAAGCTCCTCCGAAATTCCTAGCTGCTAGTATTAGCCAGATGCTACAAATTTTTACTCAAAGAGGCAGTTTAGGTTTGTGCGAGCCCAAGTTAGGACCTAGGAATCTGCTTTTCACAGGCATGTGGGACACTCCCAAGTCCTCAAAAAGTCTTGGAGGAGCCTCTGAAAAAAAAAAAACCAAACAAAAAACCAAAAAACCCATGGCTTGTATTTCCAGGAAGGATTTCCCTAGGGTTTAGAAACTCCTAAAGCAGCAGCACTGAAACGATGAGCCATGGGCCTCTGCAGCCTCTCAGGACAATTCACCCAGCTCATATCCAGGCAATTGCTCGCCCACCACCCCAGGCCCCGCTTCTGACATGGAGACGGGCAGGGAGCCTGCACGTAACACACGAGTGCAATGCAACTGTCCACCCGGGTGCAGCTGATCTACTGCTTTCCCAGCAGTACTTGAATAGCTCAGGGAGGAAGAAGATCTTCCCACATGAACTTAAAATATAGCTGATGCAAGAAAGAAGTACCTGTCAGGGTGGTAGGATTGGAAACAATAAGCCTGATCCTCCCAGCACTGTGATTTCCTACTGTTGTGCTTGACTAAAGTCATCTTAGCTTTTCCTGCTAATAAACGAGAAGACAATCTGACCCAGCGCGTTCATTGACAAGCTCTGCAAAAGAAACCTCAGGAATATTTTATTCCTCCCACATTAGGAACGTACAGAACATACAGAGAAATTTACCATCACATAATGATCCCTATTATGCAAAGTGAGACTGACAAAATTTCCATCATTACATCCCTGACAAGTACTCAGAACTGCGGGGGTTTTCAGGCTTCCTTTTGAAAGAAGAAAAACTGCAAAGTAGCTTTAATATCTTAAATATGGAGCAGGAACTTCATCCTCTCCCTTTTCACAAACACCTTAAATACATCTCCTTCCTTCACAGCTCGTTAATCCCTACTCCTCTGCTCTTCAGACATTTAAATTCCTTCCACAGATCTAACACAGCAGAGGTGTTTATATCATGTTTAATCAGCACTCGCCAGCTCTGAACTCCCCTCGTGACCTTACTGGTTTTTGAGTGACCCAAGATCATTATGAAATCAGCCAAGTGCGATGGTGAGGACCTCACTGGAGCCCCAACTAGGTGTAGGTTGCCATTACCAAAATTACTAAATGTAGTTTGCCGTTACCAACCACATTTCCCCCACCACATTTTCTCTTATTTGTGCATTCAAAAATGCCCATCAAAGAGTTCAATTATCACTGAAACATTGATTAAAATCCTGAATCTGAAGGACAAGCAGATTGGCAGTGATTTAGCAACTTGCCCAGCATTACATCGTTTTAGGGCAGCACTACACATTGTGGGGTGCAAATCTGATGCAGTTACTCTTTGGTTGGAGGCTCCAAAGGGGCCAACCCTGACCCCAAACCTCTGACCCACGACACTGGTGGGTGCTTTGCTTTGTTAACTAGCATGGTCTGCACACACAGCGCTGCCTTCCACTGCCTTTTCATCTTCCTCATTGCCATTTGAATACCAATATAAGTAAATATCAGAGAAATGTGTGTGAGAAGTGAGCATGTTGGGCTCACAGACAGAGCGTCCACTGGCTATTTTGTCTTCCTTGCCTTTTTGTTTGTCCTTTCTGCATGTCCACATTTCCCCTCCTACTTCAGATCTGCACTTTTGTGACTCCGATTTCTTTACCCGTTCCACCATAACTATTCAGTCCTCCTCCTCAACCTGGGTCTCTTCTTTGCCTCTTTCCAGCCTCCCTAACCAGCTTTCTTCCCTCTGCTGCTCAGCAGAAGAAAGAGCAGAGACTGAGGAAGTTAATGAACATCACACCAGGGTTACTGCTTCCAGCACACTCCCTCTTGCACACACTGCGGGCCAGGCACACACGTGAGCCCCAGAACAGTAATTAAGGGATTTTAGAAGGATAATGCCCTTGGAGGGCTTTGGCAGATTGACACATGGTATTTCTTCTTAATAATGACTGTCCTGAAACCCATCGGATCTGTGTGCTGCTGCGTTTCCGGCAATTTGTAAGAACTGTTCAATGTGTAGCCAGCTGGAACGCACAACAGCACATAATTGTTCTATTACTGCAGACTTCAGTTGTTTCTCTTTTATTCATTAAATGGCCATTTATTGGAAGAAAGGTCCTTTTTTTAGATGCATTTTTACACAGCTCTAGATTGGACTTGCCAGGACTGAACAAGGGCAGACCTTCCTTTTTCTCAATGTGCTCTTGGAAGGAAAATGGGGAGCTCAAACGCTGGCATTTTTGTTTTTTAATGGAGATGTTGAAAGCCCCTTACATTCTGCATGGAACAAAACCCAGGCCTTTTAAATTGTTGCATGGGAGTCAGCGGAGAAGGCCACCCACGCTGACTACAGGAGAGGTGAGAGCAAGGGTCTGCTCGGCAGCAGCCCTTAGTGTGTCTCCATTGAAACAAGAGAGTGCCTGAGGGCTCATGTTGGGGAAAGGAGGACTGCTATTGCAAGAGGCCACACAGCGCAAGGGAGAAAACCAACTGCTCGGTGCTGACAGTGCTCACCTGGAAGTCAGGAGATGTGATGACTTGCATTGAGGTCCCAAGTGAGTGTCCAGGTGTGATATGGTGGTGTGAGCCTCTGTTTTAGACCAGCAGTTCCCTAATAGGCCAGGAAGACTGTATTTGTTGAAAAAAAAAGGCTCACCAAAGCCCAAGAAACACATCCTATGCAGACCTGAAGAGCCTTGTAGAACTGACTGTGCTGTCTTGAGAACTGCTTCCCATACAATCAGTATTATCTTAATTTGCAAGTGTTTTACACAATACAAGAGTCAAAATCCAAACCCAGGAACTCCAGGTTTGAGATTCCTGTTTCTTATTTCCACTGTCATTCCTCCAGCAGAAGAGCAGAAGGTGGACATTTTACTCAGTGCATTCTGGTCAGACCATACTGCCTGGCAAGCCGAGGCTGACCTATACTTCACTCTACAACAAAAAAGTGAAGCATCATATTAAAATGTATATACAGGAAGAAATTCCTCTTGCTCTCCTAGTCTTTCTTTAAGCTATTGAAATGGTTTGGGGGGGCAGGGAAAGCAAGACGTAATTGTTTCCTGTGCAAACGTTGTGCCAGACTTTATTTTTATGGGCTGTATTTATTGACTTTAGCTCTTTTTCCAGTATGCTGCACAGCGTTAGACTTGGCAGGAAGTCCTACAAAGTGAAATAACATCTCTGAAAAAGTGGGAATTCTCATTGTTTGGCATGGTCAACGAAAACTCCAGCCAAGCAAACTTATGACCTTCTCTCATGTCAGACTCAAACCCAGGCCAGAGCAGCGACTAGATCAGACTCTTCATTCCTCTGAAGTCACCAGAAGATCCAGACTTGGGGGTCTGATCCAACACCTAAGTGAAGCCATTTGCCCCCCATCTGCTCTTCTCCACTTTCCTTTCAAAGCAAAGATCCTTTCAAAGCAAAGATCCTTTGAATATCCCGATACTCTTCCACTAAAACTGCCGATTTGCCAGTGCAACTACAAGCAGAGATTTGTACCTTGTGTAGATACCGATTTGTTTTCAGGGGAGCAAAATAAGACATCCAGTCTCACCAGGAGTCATTAGTGAGTTAATTGCAGCTGTTGAAGAGTTAGGCCTTAATGTGCCCTTCAACTCCAGACACTTGCTATACTTCCTGGGATTTTGTATGCTTCTGAGACAGATGTCTCCAAGGCAATCAGAAAAGTCCCATAGTATACACTGAAGACAACTGAAGAGATTTATGTTGGATGGAATGACAAGCTCAAGAGTTTAACTGCACATGGCATTTCTGGAAGCTTGCCAGCGCCGAGTTTAGTGTGTTTTGTGTACTTCACTCATAACTGTTTATTGTGACAGGTAAACACTTGTTTTGAAAGCTTGCAGGCGTACTAGTAAAACAGAAGTGTTCCTGACATAGTCAAGCTGTGCTGTCAAATGTTTATCTTTTGAATGATGAATGCTGGCTTTCCTTTTCCTTCCTCTCAGTCTGCGTGGAAAAGATTTGTACAGTCTCTCCCAACTTGTTTGGGCTGATTTCACCTGGGGGACATAGCTAAAAGCTGATGGACCAGAGAGTAGCCCCATAATTACCAGCCCATATGCCAATAAATGAAGGTGATGCAGAGAACAAAGGAGAAACAACGGAGTAAGCAAGAGCAAGCTCAGTGCCAGGCCTGTCTGCAAATGCAAATGCAGATGTTGAGCTTTAGAAACTAGACTAGACTAGAGTTATAGAGAGGGTTATTTCCAGTGCTTAGAGCATCTCAGACACACATTTCACAAGTCAAATTTTGGACACAGGCTAACTAAAAAAGTTAGAAGCAACTGTAACAAGTTTTTCACAATATTACTTCTTACTCTTTTTTTTTTAAGTAAGAAACTAGAAAATCTGGAAACAGTTAAGTCACAGTATTGGATGTATACATAGCCTGTGAAACTGCAGACAATCATAAAAGTTATTGGCAAAAATGAACAAAGAGTCTTATGGGTGAGGAGTAAAATTCTCCACTTGGTGCAAATATGCCTTCTACAGAACCAGAAGAAAAGCCTGTGAAAAAAGAGACAGAAATTTCTGTATATCTTAGTGTAATTGCATATGTTACAAGGCTGTGGAATTCAGCGATGATCCCATGGGCTTTCAAATGGATTTCAGATATTTCACAGTGTGTCAGTTGTAGATGGAGACATAAGACTTTGGGGAAAAAAAGTACAATCTTTGATTAGATGAAATAGCATCAGATTTCCATGAAAATGCAAATGCTTAATGAAATAATTGCTAATGCAGTTCTGCTGCTGCTTTGTTCTGCTGCAGTTGTACTTCAGCCATGGGTTTGCTGACCTGCGCTGTGTAGCACTGGGGCCAATTTAACCAGCACCCGTGTAATGGCTACCTGCTGGGGGCATGTGGATGAGAATGAGAATCAATAATTCCCGACTGATTAGAGGAAATCAGTCTTACACGATGAGTAAGCCATGGAACTGCCCACCACAGGAGGCATCAGAAGCAGTCATCTCACACAGGAGTCAAAGGACTGAGTATTCTTCATGATACTGAAAATAGAAGGGATCACAGAAAAAAAAATAAAAACTGCTTCTAAAAAGACATGAAACAGAGAAGTGCAAGTGCTTAGACAGTATCTAACTACAAGAGCAAAGGAGGAAAAGAGCCCCTCATCACCAAATCTGTAAATTCAGGAGGTCCATTTCCCAGCTTACCATACTGAGCTGGGCCATACTGAAAAGCTTATACACTAAATTAGGCTATTTCAGCAGAAGGTGGAGTTAGGACTTTACTGCCTAGGGAGACACATATATTGTATCTTTGATCCATGCTTAACACAGAGAATTTGTGCAGGGTTGTTACTCAGTGGAGTGATTGCCCTGAACCCACAGGGAGTGCACACATCGCATCCCTCTGGCAGGAACATCTGGTGACCCATAAACCAGCCAACGCACCGGAGCTGTGGCAGAGCCGCTCGGGCAGGTTTATTCACAGCACATCAAAACTCCAGCCAGGAGGCAGGTGCTCCTGTGGGGTGCCACCACCTTCTGAGTAAGGAGGGCTGAGCTCGCTTCGTCCGACTTGGAGGCTTCTCCAATGGTTTGTGTTGCAGATCCCTTGGTCTACGTTGTGCAGGGGAGAAGGGGCTGGGAGTCAGGGAGACAGCAGGGGGGAAAACCCAGGGAAGGGATATGGTGGGGGCTGGACCCTGACTGGTACTCTGGCTCCTCAGTTTCTGGTGAGCAGAGTGAGCCTGTGCTGCATCAGTGCCACACACCATGTCACCACTACGGGACTGGGTATTCAAGGTCCTAGAGTCAGATTTACTTTCTCATCAAACCATGGCCCTAGTAAGGGGAGCAGTTTAGACAAGGGGTGAACAAGCACTAGCCCAGCATTTACCTCTTTGTTCGATTTGCTCTTTCAGCCTAAAATATTTCCTCTTTCTCTCCCCCTTACAGCTGTTTCTCAGGTGCAGACGTAGCATGACATCAAAATACAAATCATCAGAAGCAGCTGCTAACTTCAATGCACGTCAGGAATTACCACACCATGGCTGATTGCTTGGGTGCTGAGCACCCACGCCACTCCGAACCCTGCTGAAGTTTGTACAGGAACAGGCTGGCTACAAAGCGGCTCCTGTCTTTCTTGCCCCCAGATTTAGTGATAAACAGAGCAAACTACTTCACCATTTTTCTCCTAATGCAAAGCATACTCTGACTTGTGCAAAACAGGAGATGATCCCTGTGCTGGGAGCCTAAGCTAAGTATCTCTTTTGTCCTACCAAATAAAAAGCATATGAAAAAGGCAGTAATAAAAAAGCATTAAGACTCACACAAGGCTTGTTAAATGATTTAAATCTTCATAATGTATAGCATTTTCCTGGTAATTAAGTTCGAACATTGAGTTGGGCTAAATGCTTACTACTGTGAGATAACACTTTAAATGCTCCCTCATACACTCATATTTTTTTCTCTACCACAGCCCTGATAATCAAAGGTAGTTACTTCGAAAAGCACAGAAGCTGCTTTCTATCGATGGGGCACAGCACAGCAGTGCAAAATCTGTTTCACGCTCACCTTACACCACCACACAAGCTCACTCAGACCCCAACTCTTGTAAAAAGAGATCTGGGTGGAATATGCAGCTTCTTTGTCAAAAAAGAACAGAAAACTTGGAAAGAGAGGAGAGGAGAGCTGCATTTTTATATGAAGTGGGAGGAAGAGGAGGTAGATGTTCTCTGCTTATGTTTCTATGCTCATCACACCTACATACACAATCCCACCACTCACAAGCTCATCTGAACCGCGTGTTGTCCAACTTAGACTGCAATCACCTTTGTTTTAAACACAACCAGGTCAAGGCAGTATTGCAAAATAAGCCAGGTAAATAAGATGTGGTGCACGCACAGGCTTTGCAGTTTGGTCAGCCAACCTACAAAGCCCCAGCAGGTTAACTGACATTGCTATCTCTTGCTTGGCACAGGAAAAAATATTCAGATATTCAGTAAACGCTTCAGGTGAAGCCTTCACCCACTCAAAGTTACGCAAAAAAAATCTCAAAATTTAGGTCTATTTTCAAAATCCTCCCAGGCTGGCTTCATATATCATCCAAGTTGAAACTGTTCTCGTGATATATTATACATGGAGACTGCACTACATCATCAGAGTTCTGACACTGCCATGTTCAGGGTATGCTAGGATACAATGTAATGAATTACAACAGTGGACATTGACAAATACACTTTAGGGGAAGTTTAAATTAATTTTTTTAGCTGCTTGCAGTTGGCTTAGAAAGTAATTTTTATTAAATAAACTAGTGGGAGAGTGGGCAGATTCAGAGCCCTTGAGAAAGGGAACAGCAGAGCAGAGAGAACACAGGATAGAGAGTGAGGAAGCAATTTCAGCTCCGAGATTAACATGCTCTGTGATTTCGGAGAAGTCAGCTGGGCCAAACCGTGACTGTGCTCACCCAGAAGCATGCAGCTCTGCTGAAGCACCCACGTATCTGCATCAAACACGGATGCCAAGTTCATAGGTGCAATTCCACGTCTGTGGATTGGACATTAAACAATTCCCACCGACTTCAGTGGGGTAATGTATTGTTTTAAGCATCTGCTATACAAGGTGTATTGTGTATCAAAGGGCTGCAGCAGATGGGCTCTCACCTGGAAAATTCATAATCATCCAATTTTTTTTTTTTCATCAACATAAAGCAGTAATAACAATAAGAAAACGATAAGGTACAGCTGATAAAGCCAAACAAAAAACCTTTCATGAGAAGCAAAAGCTAGTGCCTTCAGGAAAGCCCAGAATACTAAACATCTTTTCCCTCTGAAGGAATCTTTTGTCATTTCATGGGGAATCAATTAACCACAGTGTCTTATTCAGGTAGACTTTAGATTAGTACCATATCCCTTCACTATAGATAATTAACCTCAGTTTCTGAATTAGCAGCAAAATAAGTCAGTTATTAGTTTTTATAATGACTAGAACTCAATATTTTGGGTAGTTAAACACCCAAGAGTTTAAATTAAAATAGACATCTGACAGAAATCCCTAAAGTGTTCTTCAGATCATTAATACTATAAATTCCACAGTAGATTGAACTGACAATGTTCCCTTTTCCTTCTGGAGCACTCCAAAGGGATGAGCTACTCCCTCAAATCAGCATTCAGTTTGATCTCTGAAATAATCTCTCCTTGATACCTAAAGCCTCAAGGCCAACAGCATAGTTAAACTCATATCCTCCTCTTACCAGAAGTGTTATGTCTAGTGAAGTGAGGAAAAAAAAAAGAAAAGCCTGCTTTCCTGGTCTGCCTTCAGACTGCTCCATGCTTTACTGAGCCAAACTGATGCTCACATCTGAAAGCAAAATTTTGGGTAGGGTCACAGGCCAGGGCAGTGGTACAGAGAGAGCGCTGGGAGCAGGGGGAGAGCGTGGAGCTGTCAGTGCCTCCTGTGCCATGGGGAGAGGGCAGGCTGTGCACAGATCCCGTGTCATCCCCAGTGAGCAATTGGTCTCTCCATGCCTCAGGTCTCCTGCAGGGAAAGTGTGGGGCACAAGGGTGGGAAGCACATCCACGAGGCAACAGGGTTGAAGGATCTTGAGGAGTTGCTGCTTCATCCCCCTGCCCCACAGCTGTATCATCTCTGCATGTCTCATCCCTGGGAGATGCTATTCCTCAGCATCCTCAACCCGTGCTGAACACTGCTCACTGTCAAAAAGCCTTTCTAATACCCAGCCTGCATCACTTTCGCTGTAAAAGGAGCCTGTTACTTGATGCCCTACCTATATTTGCCTTTTCTTCTCTCCAACATGATTCTGAGACTTGCCAGACTTCTGGTCCAGTCTTTACTTTCCTCTGCTCATCAGTTCCCTTTCTGCAGAACCGCTGCCTCTTCCTCATCCTCTGTGCATTGATTATTCCAGCCCAAGTTCCATGCCTTGCACTTTTCTCTAATTTAATTCCCCCCCTTTTTTTCCCAAACCATTTCTGCAATTTGTTGAACTCATTTGAATTCTCATCCTGTTGTCCAATATATTTGCAGTCCCTCCTAGCTTGCTGCCATCTGTAAATTTAATAAGTGTACTATCTATTCCATCATCCAGGTTGTTAATGGAAGTGTTGAACAGAACCAACTGCCTCCCTCCTCCCCAAGCCTCAGTCAGTCTGTCTGTCCCTTTTAAGGGCTTGCAGGGGATACCTTCACCTCTCTGTGGGGGAAATACCGCTAACACTGACCTCTGTGGAAACTGTTGCATCTCCCGGTGTGGTCAGTGAGTTTCAAAGGCAGCAATACAAACCCCGAGTATGCTGCTCAGTGCACTGCAGACCTTACCAGAGGTGTGCTTTATCCCATTTTAGCTCCAACCAGCTATGCATAACACCACAAAGGAAAGAAAGAACGAATAAAAGCTCTAGGGATTGTCCTGCTGCAAGTAAAATGTGCATTCTAAGAGAAATGAATGTTTACCTTCCCATTTATGTGAATCAATTAGTGATAAATATCCCCAGGGCATAGAAAAGACTAACAGAGGCAACAAAGGATATGCCCCAAATAATGGAAGATTAGAAAAAGGCATACACAAGTAATAAAATATCAGCTACAGATGCCACTTGAGAAGATTGCAAAACAGAGAAGAGTAAGTAGCTGAAGAAGGAAAGAAAGCAGAGGTGACGAGAAGATTGCAGTAGCCATAAAGATAAATGATGAGCGTGCTTTTTGAGTATATAAGCTAGAGCTAAAAGAGTTCAGTGTAGAGACAGGAAGGTCTCCAGGAGAACAGAAGGGTAATTTATAAACAAAAGAGCCAGACAGGGCTTCTATGCCCAAAAACAAGTCCTTTTTTTTCCCCACTTCTATCAGCTGCTCTAAGAAAAGATATTACCTTTCCCTACAAACCTTACCTCTTGACAATACCAAAATAGAAAGATGTATTTGCCCTGGCACTCTGAAAGGACAATGGGAAATAGATGTTGAGAGCCTAGAGAGAAAGAAACATTTTCAGAATGAAAAAGGACCAGAGTAAGAGCTTCTCAGGAATTACATTTTATCTCATGAAAAATGTCACCAAAAAAGAAATAAAAATTGGTTCCCCTTTCTCAATAGCTTCATTTTTGCCAGAATGTTTTTATCAACAAATGAAATCTTTTCCTCAACAACCTCTAGGCCCCCAAACAAAACATATATAGCTTCAAAGTAAACTGAAGTTTCCTATTTGGGCTTTTTAGAGCTTTGTAGCATTATTGCAATACAAATCATGAAGAGCGAGCATCTTAAGGCAATTTAATTATTTTTTTTTTAAAACCCCTCGCTAGGCTTTTAATATTGTTTTTTGCTGGCTTTTAAGCAAAACCAGTAATAAAAGGTGGAGAAAGGATGGAAGGTGATATGGTCCCATGCAAGGTGGATGGGAAACACTGGGGCAGCATGGGCACAGGTAGCCATCCATTGCTGGGCTCAGGCTGGGCTGCTACAGGTGACATTGGCATCTATAAGACTTTCACTGGCAGTCCTTGGGGAGAGGGCAAGAGGACACAGACCTCCTAGGTGTGGGCAGCAGTCTAAAAGCAGGGATCGGTGGGTTTTGGTGCCAGGTTCACGTCTCCATCAGTATCATCCTCTTTGGGATCTGGTCCTCCTTTGACATCCCCCTTACCGCAGGCTCCATCTGGCCCTGGGTCACTCCCAGCTGCTCTTCTCCGCCTGCCACTATTGCTCTGGACCAGAAACATCTCATCCTGGGCTCAGCTGCCCCACCTGGCACCTCTCCTACCCAGGTCTTGCTGACAGCAAAGAGCAAAAGGAGTAAACAGGGAGCAAGGCGGGGGGCGAGGGAAGAGCTGTTTTCATTTGGCAAAATTTTGTTGCTGTTTTTGGTTCTCAGCACGTCAGCAGGAATTCAGGGCTTGTCAGGAGGCTGCTCCCAATCCAGTAATTACTGGAGGTGCCTCTAACTCAGCCCTATCTTGATCTTACACTGTGTGATCACTTTATTATTCAGCTTTATTTTATTATTCAGTTTGATTTGGCAGCTGCCTCAGAAACCTAAGGCTACTCAAGCTGTATATTTTAAGATCTCAAAAATCTGTTGATATAAATTCTTTTAAAGTCTTCAGGCCTGAGTCAACATTGTTAATTCTGAAGCTCCAGCCCATCAACTTGGCAGGACACTTCACACACGCATGCACACACGCATGCACAGCTCAGCAGCAGCTTAAATAGGGATCTCGCTGCAGAAGCCGTGATTTTTCCTCTGGCTCACAGCCAGCCTGACTCAGGGGCATCATCCGAGGGCTTCAGTGGAGACAGAAAAAGTTCAGCCATTTGGACAGTGCCAGAACTGGGCACTTAGAAGAGAGAAAACATTATTTCCATTAGGAAATTAAAAACAAACAAAAAAAAGCCTTGTTTACTGCACAACCCCCCTTTTGCTCTGGTGGGGATATGGGTGCTGACCTGCTGGTCCTTCCTCCAAGGCATGGGTGAGTGAGATTTCTTGGCCATGGCAAGCATTCTCTCTCTCCCCCTCTCTGTCAGACCAGGGGGAATTTTGGACACTTCTCCAGGTGGAGGCTGTCCCTCTGCAAGGATCTAAGAAAACCCCTCACCTCGCTTTATTGGGCCCTTGGATCTCATCTCTTCAAGGGAGAGATTTGCAGGCTGTTTACGTTCAGGTTTGATTTCCTTCCATACTTTGATTTCAGATTACTCGCCCTCCTCTCGGCCTTTTCATGATCAAAACTAAGATCCAGCTTCCCCTCTCTGACTTCAAACACTTTTAATCCTGCCTCCCTAACATCTATTTTCTTTCTAATTCCCTGAAGAATTTCTCTTCTGGGATCACCCCTGTTCACATTCTCTTACATGTTCAAAGTCCTTCACATTCTTCTTTCATCCATGCCACGCTCCCCTATCACAGACTCCTCTGATTCCACTTCTTCAAGGGCAGCAATGAGTATTTTCATCCACAACTTTAACAGGTTAGAAGAGCTGGATCCTCACTGCTGCTCTGTGTTCACACATCAGAGGGCCAAGGGGAGCCCAGGAGACAATTCAGCTGCTTGTGTGGAGGCTTAGCCAGGGCTCTCCTGGTCAGAAACTCTGCAGCAGTGCAAAATGCCCTGTCCATACACTGAATCACTCCTGAAGTGTAGCAGGGGTTGGCATCCAGCTTGCATCTGGCAACCACAGCACCGTAATCTCATCTGCTGTCCACTGGTGGATGCTGGAGGTCTCGGGGTCATTGTCACTCATTGTTAAAGACAGGAGACAGACACAACCACTCAAAATATATTTGTTTTTATCAGTAGGACTCGGTATTTCCTTTAACATAGCCCTGCAATGTTGTCACCTCATAGTCAGCAGGTCGAGAAGATACATGTCACTACTAAATTACTACATACGGTTATGTGGCTTTGTTTAACTGTTGTCATTAACTTCACTTTTCAGTGCTGTAATTAGTCCTTTAATTAGTCCTCACCTTGCTGCCAGCAGTGCTCCCCATCTCTTCTAGGCTTTCCAATGACAAAATCCCTCTTGTGATACCTCCCTGGTAGGTGTCTTTTTCATAGCTGAAGGACTAGTAGCCCTTGAGCCCCACGTTACCTGCAGGTCTGTGCTCTGCTACAGCTCATACCAGATTTGGCTGTAGCTTTCTTATAGCTTCGCTGGCTTGGAGCAGCTGCAGGTGGCTCACCAGACTGTCCTGTGGTGGTGGTAGCCCTGGGCTCTGCCCTTGTCCCTGTGCTGAGCAGTGGAGAGTGTCCACACCAGGGTTTCCTTGGAGCTCTCACTTCTCTGTGTCTGCACCATAGTGCCCAGACCCTCCTGTTTCCTCCATTATAAAATCATATTATAGGATAGCGCATGGTGTTACATAGTTCCCTTTAAAAGGTTTTTACACATTTTTCTAGCAAAGGGTTTCTAACACCTATCCCAACAGTGAATCCATCACCATTTGTGCTCCTGCTGGATGTTCTAGCAATGGCAAGCCACCTGGGTTAGGACCAACCCTTACACACACTGAAGTATCAAATCCCTATTTCCTCTGATGTTCCCACAGGATAATGCCTAAGGGATGGCAGAAATCAATGATATCCCAAACCATACCCAAGAGCTCTCCCATAAGGAGTCATTCCACATTTGTTTACAAGAAACAAATCTGGACCATTTTGCGGGGCAGGGAAGCTGGAAGGGAGCACAACAGGGGCGGACAGTGGGGAGGTTTGTGCCAGCCCTACGGGAGCTCTGCTCACAGCTGAGTTTTGGTCCTGTGCTTTAACCTCCAAGACCATTCTTTCTCCATGATAATACAGAAGGCAGAGAAAAGCTGTTTAAAAGATGAGGCATACTGGATAAGGAGGAGAAGAGTCTAGCAAGTGTAATGGAGACTGAGGCAGCATAAACTTTAAATATCTTTGAAAATCATTAGATAACAGTGTGTAAAGGTATAAAACCAGTCAGTCTGCACATCGCTCACAGATTTGCTATCGCTGGTCAATTCAAATCCCGGAGAAGTTGGCATTACAAGCCCTAATGCATTGTATTTAATGCTGCAGTGGGGCTCGATGTACTAATTACATGTAAGTTTTCCAAGATTTCTGCCGGGAGTATTTCACAGAAAAGATAATTGTTCTTTGGGGGGTTTCAGCACTGGTTTATCTAATTATGTTGGAGTTTTCATATATACTGTGAAAATGCTAGCAGAAAGAAAACTGTCTTAGCCAGATGTAGAGTATACTGGGCAAAAGTGAAGATGAAACAGATTTGAGGAGGAGGCACTGAGGATGATCCTGGCTGCTGAAGGCATTCAGGAGCTTGGAAGGGGCCAAATGAAGAAAAGATATAACCTATAACAGGAGCCTCAACTTCCCAAACAACACCAATGCTTCCTAGAGCATTACCCAGGGTGGGGAGGATACCAGCTGATAAACCCCTGACAGCACCAAACAGGTATGGTGTAAACACCTTCCTCAGCATCAGGTAGAGGAGATGGAAATGCTGCTAAGAAACTGTCATTATTTACCCCAAGAAATGCCTGGGAAACTTCTGGTTTGATCCAGGTGTGCGCTCACCTTCCTCCCTACCTACCACACGAGCCTGAAGCAAAGAGGCATCTCCTGTGTTTGTATTTCCTCCAGTCTTGTGAGTCTGTTTTCCTCCTTCCTTCTCACTGCAATTACTAACGTGGATTAAGATCATCCAGAACGGAAGGAGAAAATGACAAGTTGCAACAGTTCACTGGTGAGAACCTAAATGGGACATCAGTCTCTAACCTTGACTCCTAAACCTGTATTAAAAATACTGCCACACAGCAGACATCAGAAGCTACTAATTTCAGCAGCAGCAGCAGCTCTCACAGAGGGGAACTTCCCAAAATAGCACTGTTTTCACTTTGCTACCATTAAAAAAAGTGTTTTAAATTAAATCTGCTTGTAGTCTGTCATTCATGCAAAGCTAGCCCTAGGAAGGTCTAGTCTGATCAATATTTCACTTAATGTGTCTCAAAGAGTTTCAAAGTTGTGGAAGCATCTTAACTCCACATTCTTAAAATGAAACTTTTAGACTTTTAAGTTTCTGTTTTGAAATAACGTTTTAAAAAATTGTCTTCATTTCACACCAAAAAAGAAGCAGTTTAAAGGATGTCAAAGGTAAGATAAAGCATTTTGGCTCACCTGAAGGAAAGTTTTCTGTTAACCTCATCTGAAGGACATTTCTTGTCTTTGTTCATAAAACTCACATATCAGATTTTTGGGAGGAATCCTGAAGCCGGATGGGAAATCCTTTGAAATCCCCTAACTTCTCATGAGCTGGGAAAAATATCCTAATCCTCACTACAAGAGACAGAAGAAACATTTTGACAGGCAGCCTTTAGTCAAGGGTAACAGAAGTGATTGCTGCTGTCTCTTGCTGTTTCAGAAATAATCCACAAGAAACTGGTGGCTGCCAATGAGGAACAGCTGTTCATTAAGAGACCCAGTCAAACTGACAGCATAAAAAGCTGTTTTCTGCCAAACTCAAGGGGAATGCACCTCAGAAACACCTTTCATATCATGTAGGCTGCTTCTACATTTTCAAAAAGCAACATTTGTGCCAGTATCACCGAGATCATGAAATCAGTCAATTATTTTTTGACTCCCACCAGTGTAAACTGAAGTCAGTTGGATTCAGCGTAATTCACTTCTCTCTCACAGCTCATGAGACAGTTCCTTAAACAAATGGCAGCGCAGGCTAATAAAACAGTGCAGTAATAATAATGAATAAACTGTTCATTAAAATAGTAATACTGCTAAAAGAATAATGAAAACCCATTTTATATAATTCTTCTTGCCCTGATTATTCTGTACGGAGCAATACAGGAGCTCGGACAAGGCATCTGAGGCTCTCACAGCTGCAGAGGCAGCCAAGCTGGGAAGGCGGTGAGCACCCAGTGCCCAGCTAACCTTCCTTCAAAGGACACCCCCAGCTCACGCTCCTGTACCCTACTGGGTTCACCTGCTTTTCCACTTTCTAATTAGTCCTTTCAGCTAAACCCACCTGAACTCATTTGTTTTCTAGATACTGAAGTTTTGTCTGTGCTCACTCTCTCCTTTTCCTATTCACAGAATCAATCAGGTTGGAAGAGACCTCTGGGATTGAGTCCAAAATTCATACTCAGTGCTTTGGATAAATTTTTCCTGAAAACGCCATGTCTCCAATGAGTGTGATATTCTGTATTTAAGGGCTAATGAAATATTTAACCCCCTGTTTTAAAAAATAAGTGCTATATTAGCATACGGAAAATGAAGCACGCCAGAATATTTGTAACCCTGGGTGTACTGACAACCCGCTCAAGGCTGCATACCTGCAAAACTTAAATGAGTTTCAATTGACTCAGCTCTCAAGGTTTGACTGAGCAAAGATACAAGCCCAGCTGCGGCTGGAGCCAGCGAGTCTTTGCCTGAGGAAGGGAGGACTTCAGGACTTGGCTCTGAACACAAAGCGTTCTTGAAACACATTTACACGAACCGTAGGCTTTTCAATTCATCCTAAGCCCCAAAACTGTACTCGATTTTCCTGACAGCCCTGCTTCCATACAGCTGCATTAATGAGTGTTCAGTTTTCAGGAGCTATAAAGAGGCATTTGTAACTCTGGTCCTTTACATATGTGGTTATCGCGATGTTTCCCAGTGGCATGACAGTAAGTCAGAGCAGCACTTCAGAACAGCAGGCTCATATACTAGTACATAAGTGATTGCACCTCCCTTGTACTCTACTGAGGGGAGACAAACAGGTTCCACACCCAGACTTTGAGATCCCTCTTTTGACAAAAGCCTACATCTACCTGTGGGTTCACCACCCACCCACATAGGCTGGTCTCAAGCAGGGCACAGTCAGTATTAAGAAGCCAGGAAAACAGTATAAATGAGCTCAGGGCAGAAAGAGAGACTGTCATGCCCAAAGGAAACAGCAAAGAGTGACAAAAAGCAGAATATTTAACTTTAAAAGGCAGAATATTTAATGTTTAACCTAAAAAAGCAGAATATTTAGCCTAATGAACTCAACAGAGGCTTTGTTTTGAATTCAGATGAGCTCTCAAACAGGAATTTAGCCAGGTCACCAGTCCTGACTGTTTGTACCTTGGTTTGCTTCTGTCCTATTTGCAAAGAGCCCTGGCAGTCAATCTCTGCATACACAATCTACTGAACATTTCCTAGACAAGTATAAAACATATTTTAACTGCTGTACCATAATTCTCCTCTTTTAATTAGAAAGTGTGCTAAATACTCATGTCCTTGGGGATTCTCACCGAACTAGTCAGGTTTCTGATCACGGAAGTTTCACGTTAATGAGACTTTTAGTTTGACTTACAAAAGCTCTCACATTTACACAGCAAGGCTTTTAACTTCAAAGTCCTTGAGAATTGTTGTTGCGCATCTGCCTTGTCTGGGGCCTTAACTCACAGTTCTGGTCTCTGTTTATTATATAGGGAATGTTTTGTTTAGTGTTTATAGATATATATTTACAGCATTTGGGGATATTAGAGCTTATACCAAGCTCCATTACTATAAACACTGATCAAAGGGAGAGTTAAGTGAAGCTGAAGCACTAGAGGAAAATTATCTCTGCAGTCACAATGGGGAAGGGCAATTGGGAGAAGAGGGGAAGCTGCCTGCCTGGTTATGCCACTTCCAGCCCCTCCAGCTCTTCTCTCTGCCTTCCCACCTGCCCCAAACGCACTTCGACAGAGCAGGGAAGGCACCTCAGCTCCTGCAAGTATTAGCAAGCGTGCATTTGCTTGGCATTGTCTATATTCAGGTGCATCCAGCGTTTTTCAAGCTCCAGAAAGCCTGTAAAATGCCAGGCAAGAGGAGTGCTGAAGTTTCTGTTTTTATTATGTTTCCTAGTTTCATTTTTTCCTGTGGGAGCCAGAAAAGGAAATTGTTTCGGTGACCGTTTAAGTCAATGTAGATCCATAAATACTTGACCACTGTGTTTATTTTTCTTATGCTGCTATGAATGTTTTTCTAGAGTCACACTAATGCCCTTGTAAGTCATATGTCACATCCATCTCCGCATCAATTTTCCTTTTAAACCCTGTCGCTTAAGGAAAATCAGAGAAGTCGGTCACAGCTTGAACATTATCTGGTTTTGGACAGTTCATTTTTTAGTTTTACAAGGGCTTTGGAGTGCAGATGCTCAGTTACTGTAGTTCAAGGTTTTGGTACCGAAGGACCACAGCTCTACAGCACTTGCAGATCTTCTGTCACCCCTCCTCTGCGGTGTTCTAGATGTTCACTGCCCCTCTGACGTACCAAGGCCTCAGCTCAAACAGCTCCTCTGACACACACACACACATACACTAATTAATATTAGATACAAAGCTCTGAGCATGGACATGACCTATATTGAATGGCTCCAGACAAAACCCAGGAATTTCGGTAATTTAGCACCCAAAACTGAACTTGGACTCTTTTGAAAAGCTGGCCTTACATGTGGGTTGTGGGCACTTGAAAATCCATCCTCAAGGCCTTTTAGAAGAACATCAGGCTCGAGGGGCAGCCACAGGGACCAGCTGGGAAGCGGCACTTCCCCAGGTGTTTGCCACGCACCCTGGAGCTCCAAAAAATGGGGACAAACAGGTACAAACCCAAAGCTGAGAGAAGATGGACAAAGGCTCATGGACACACTGAGCAAACTTGGCCCCAATTAAAGCTGGGGTGACTTACGGGAGCACAAACCCATCCTCCACCTTCACTGACTGACACTCGCAGCGAAGATCTGCTTGGTCCTGGCAAAGCTGCCACTGGGGCTTCAGCAGCTCTTCCCAGTCTTTCCCTAACTATGAACTGGAGGAAACATGTTCATCCTGGAAGCAAGAACCCTCCAGCGAGGAGAAATAAGCAATGTTTGGTGCATTCATAATATAGATATTATTTGGCAAACTAGTTAAATTGTTTCCTTTCAGGATCCTAGTGATGTGTGTGGTTGGCAAGTCTTCCTCCCTGCTGCTCGGCCACCTGCTCTCCCTCCTGCTAAGCTAGCTCCAGCTCCAGCCCCAGCTGCTCCGGCTGCAGCCCTGCAAGAGGCTGCCTTCGCTTCAGCCAGCGACGCTGTGCCTGCTGTATATCCATGGGGCAAGGGTGTATTTCATGTACGTCACAAGCATCTTTCAGCTAACGCGTTACAGCCTGGGCAATGTTCACTGCCTCCCTCTGGGAACCCTGGTCATATGGGTGGGCGAGTGTAGGCATCACTCCAGACTGGTCAGTGCTGGTGAGATTCAGTGGAGATGGACCAGCCACGACACTGTTCCACCAACGTCCTGCCGAGGCTTAAGGCTGGGGCAGCCGCAGCTCACGCTAAGCTGGACATGGGGAGGCTCAGACAGACCATCTGACACAGGAGTCCTCCCTGCCTGCCAGTGCCAAGGGCAGGGCAAACATGTCCCACTGGTAAACACATCCCTCTCAAACCAGTTCCCACTCTCTGTATCTACTGCATTATTATTCATCCTTGTTTCCTGCGATGACAATATTGTCTGAAGACCTTTGCAAATGAGACAGCATAGTCCCTCCCCCAAGAATCTGCTGTGTATGCACAGCAAGACTGAAACATGCAGGGCTGAAAAGCATGGACTCTGCTAACCTGCCCACAGGAGAGAAGTCCCATTGCCTTCTAGTTGGAGGTTAAATTAAATCTCTTACATGACAAAATTTTCTCACCAAGTGCATCTTTGTGCCCTCCTGTGGCTGGATCTGATCATACACAGGTGTTGGGATGGTGGCCAGGGTTGGATGGACCCTCAGCAATGAAGAAAACAAATATTTTTAATTGAAACTAATGATGTCTGAAGGATGCTCCTGCCCCGTCTATCCTCTTCTCCAGAAAGCATGGACCTTAAGAACTGGAGTGGGTGATTTCTGTTGTGGAAATACATGTTGCTCTTCCCCAAATACTAACTTCAGTCTCTTTTGACTCTCTCAGCCCTTGTTCCCTCCTCAGGAATAACCAAAAAGAGTCCAGCCCATCCTGGCTTTACTGGCTTCTGCGCTGGACTCACAACAAATGGGTTCATTCTGCTGCCTACATGTGCCGTTTTAAAATAATCCTTCTGCAGTCTCTAAAGAGGAGATCATCCTTGAAAATTAAGTTAGACCTGGCTGCCTGTAGAAATTATTACAGCCATGCTAGGAAATTCTTTTAAAGTGTCTCTGGAGTTTGGGGAAATAAATAAATAGATGGATTGTCAGGACATATCTGCTCGGGGTTCCCACCATTCCCTGGGGGCAGCTGTCGTGTGAACTCTTCTGTAACGGGATGGGAACAGAGACATCCCAGAAGGATTTATCCTGACCCCGCCGCTGCCCTGCCTGACCCACCTTTGCCCTCTGAAGAGATTCTGGCAGCCAGTGCTGGAAAAACAGCCTTTTATGTTCTTGCTTTCCCCCTATTTTATTAATTTGCATTCACAACCGTCGTTATTCCATCCATGCAGCCAAAAATGTCCAGCTTTATTATTCAAACTGTTTGCAGCTGAGCAGACCAGAAGGCCAAGTGTACACACACACACAAGCTCTGCAGACCTCTAGGCAAGACACAACACTTGAAGTTTAACAACCAAGGGCCTTAGGATGTTTTGTACCTTCTGGAAATGCTTTTTTTTTTTTTTCCTGCAGTTTCTGGGTCATTCTTGCTGAACCTCACACTTCCCGAAGGTTTTTATTATTAGAGATTTTTGTCACAACAAGTCTATGTAAGGATAGGGAATGAAACCTGTGTCTCCCATATCCAGATCAGTAACACAACCTTTGGCTCATCTCGCCTCACTTCTCTAGCAAAGGGTACTGTACAAAGGTACACAAGAATACATTATACCCCAAGGTCAAGAGCATAGGATGAAAATGAAGAATAGATACAAGCCCATGTCCTAGAAATCTGCTCTGTACCCTCCACAGGTTTGCAAATAGCCCTGCTTAGCAGCAGAAATTAAATCCACAGCCTTTCAGCTAAGCAGGAACAGCACGTTGCTACTGCTGCTATTCTATGAACCTCAGAGGGTAACACATCCACCATCACCGCCCGCGCTAGGAGGGATGTGTTAGCTCTCTGAATATCCCTGATTAACACAGCTTTATCCCAGCGTTTTGTACCATCTACATACACAGTGCAACAAGGCTTGCGTAGGCTAACAATATCTTGTACCAATTCGGCAGCGGTTTCAATAATCACTAATTCAAGTGGGTCTGCTGCCAGGCAATGCTGCCGAAGCATGTGGAGACCACCAGGAACCCCTGTGGCTTGTGCTACAGCCAGGCCAGGAACCAGATCCTGCGCTGCACCTTGCAGCCCCTCTGGGGATGCATCAGGGCCTTGCAGAGCCCAGAAGGTTTTCCGCAGCCTGGGAAACTGCTTTAACATATTGCAGTTTCCCTTGAGCACTTCTGTAACACCCTGGTGCAGAGGGGCTGTTTTGAGGTTGAATCCAGGCCCCCCACCTTGCCTAAATCATAAAAGGTGTGCTAGACAATCATTCTTCTTTCAACAAAGGCTGAAATAGGAGGCACTACACAGGTTGGTCTGCAGTGGTGTGGGTACCACTTGCTCTTTTTTACCCACACACTTTCCTTGCTCAACCTCTCCCTTCTAGGACACCAACCTCCTTCTTAAACAAACACGACTTTGCTCTACAGGGCAGGCAATTCTGGGTAACACAGAGAAAACCCAGGCTCCTTTTTCATGCAGGGGAAATCCTTCAGCAGAGGTAAAGCCCTAGGATGCTAATCTGAATCACCAACTTGGATTTTAAAAATAGTTGCCCAGCAGGATGACAGACCCAGCCCTGCAGCTTGCTGCTGGCTTGGCTGCTGCCTCTCCTCCCCTGTGGGCTCCCCTGCCGGGAAGCCTCCCTCCAGCTCTGCTGCAAGGGGTTGTTCCTCATCTCCACACTACATTTATAAATGGATATTGCCATCAAAACTTCCTTCTTTTGGGAGCTCTGGACACCTCAGCATTGAATGGGCACCGTGAGCATTAATCACTGTGTGTGGGAGATTTGCTGGGTCCACAGCAGTCAGTCAGTGCCACAAGTGCTCAGCCTGAGGAAAGCACCTGGAACAGGCACGTAAACCATCCCGGGACCAGGGGGCTTGAGGATCTCGCTCTTTTGGGTGGTGGTAGCGTTGGGGCTTTGTGGTTGTTTCTAACACCTTTCCTCTGTGTTTCTCACACAGAAACATCACTTCGCTTTCCTCAGATCAGAAACCGACTGTGCTGCTTAGGCGGTTGCTCCAGCGTGTGACCCTTGTACTTTCAAGATGGATGAGAACAGGGCATTGTGTGTCACGTGGATGTGTACCCATGTGTGTGAGGTCAATGTCCCTGCTCTGACTTTGCTAGCTCATGGCTTCCTGCATTGTTGTGGGAGCAGGGCAAGCCCTGGGGAGGATGGGGAATGAAGGGCTGAATAGAGAGCAGAGGAAGGTCAGGGGGTGAAAAAGGCTCATGAGATGCCTACAGCCCATGGGCTCCTTCTGAAAAGCTACAGCACAGGCTGCAGGGTTTGTTGAAAGACCTGCCCCACCAGGCAGGTGCTGACAGTAGCGCAAAGAGAAATGGAAAGCAAATAGAAACCTTTGACAAAGCAATGCTGTAAGAGCCCTGAGAGAATTGATGGGGTTTTCAAAAGGCCTCGGCATCTGTCTGGTTCTCTCCCACCTGCAATCGATGGCTGTTTTACTGCTGACTCTGACAGGAGCAGTGGTACAGAAAGTCCAGGAAGAGTCTGTGCTGTTTGCAGTCTGTCTCTGAGCCGTGCTGGTCCTAACCCACTTTGCACAGCCCCAGGTCTTCAGCAGCCTGCAGTGATCTCCTCTCTTGCTGCTAGCAGCAAGGTACGCTTTCTGAAATGCTGTCCCTGCCCCGCACTGTTTCACACTCCATTATATCAGGAAGCAACCTCTGCATCACCCTCTAGTTAGTGAATCAACAAATTCTCTTGCTTGCAGAATAAGAGCTCAAATGCCCTCCTTTAGACCACTGCTACTCTTCCCACCCTGCCTGCTCTGGAAAATCACTTCCATGCTATGCACTGTGTGCTGGAGAAGATCTTTTTTTCTGCAAAATGTTATTAACCATCATTTTGTGAGTGTTCTGCCTCCAGAATCCTTCCTTCAGCATTAGCTGTTGGCTTCCTCCTGCAGCACTCCTTGTGCCTAGTGCTGGCATTTGGTATGAGCAGGAATGAAACAGAACAAACCAAAACCATATTTGCTTTTCAAGATAGCTGCAGTGGAAGCGTGGCACAACATACAGCCCTAGGGAGGAGCATTGGTTTCACTTAGCCCGAGTCTGAGGGTTGTGAATGTGAACACAGTTTAACATAAAGGTCACCAGATAGCTGGCAGAGTTCCCACCCACATTCTTTTGCTCTAAAGTCTGCTGTGCAGTGTGAGAGACAAGGGCCTGCACTCCTGGGACACGCTATCAAGCTGCCTCTTGCTGACACTATTGCCCTGAGACATGGTAGTCTCCAAGCACAGGGCTGGGCAGAGATAGCAGAGTGTGTGCCTCCCTGGTGTATAGGGCAATCTGGGGATCCTCAGCCTGGAACATAACTCTGCATGGCTCCTGACACTTGGCACGCGGCATGATTTCTCCTGAGCTTTTTCAAAAAGCTTGGTTTGAGGAATACAGGGAAACAAGGTATATCGAGACCTGCAATTGTACTGTACTCTGTGTTTGGGAGTGGTAGGGGTTGTCTCCCTTCTCTTCTCAAGCTGATCTGGCCCTCAATGGTCCCATGACTGCAGCGCTGAGGTTTCTCAACTCTTCCTGCTCCAGGGGAGATGTTCAGGACATCCCATCCCCTGTCATGGGAAGATTTCCTACTGAATTCAGTGAGCCAAAGATCAGGAGAAGGAGCTCAGCCCACAGAAAACAGCTTTTAGTTCAACAGAGAGAGCACTTGTGTTTTCTGCTGTTGTGAGCAGTTCAGTCTGGCTTGCCTTGGAGGGCAGCAAGCAGCTGCTATGGATGTCTCTTTAAAAAAAGGCATCAGTATCACTCAGAAAACTTAGGTTTCATTTAGCCTAGTTAAAACTACTCTCTGTTATGTTCTACTGCAGTCATTTAAAACAAAGGAGTTCATAAACACTTTAATTCTCCAGGTCTCTACATCACAGTGTCTGGGAACAGGAATAAGCCAGTAGTTTTTTGTTTAAACACCAGAAGAGCGTCAGAAAAGATTAAGCAATTGCTTTGTGAATTCCTACAGAGGAAAGTGCTCAAGGATGCAAGTGTCAGCTGGGCTGATGCTGTTTGCCACTATAACAAATGAACAATGGCACCTATCCGTGCCCTGAACTTGCCATAGTCAAAACTGAACTGCTACAGCAATGACGGGGTATTCTCATGTGCCTCCACACAGCAGGCTGTAAAACAAGCAAGCAGAAAAGAGATGTGATTTGAGAGTAAAAGGTGGGCTGGTGCAGGTATAAGCATTGCCCATGTTTTGGCTATTTTTCAACCACAGCATGAGAGGGTTCTCTGAGGTTGCAATAATATGGGAGTTAGTAGCCAGGGTGGCAACGAACCAAAAGCCTAGACCAGACAGTCAGTGGACCAGGGAAATTTCTACAACCCAGACTGACATGTCCATACCAGTGAAGTGCCAAGTGGTTGTTTCCAACACTTAGCACAGCAGATGCAGAGATATACATGAGTTTCTTTGCTGAACAGACAAATGTACCTCTTTCCTTCAACTACCACAAAATTCAGATACTACCACTCACACCTGTCTTGAATACCCTGTGCCACTAATAACCTTCCTATCTCAAAAAAGGAGACAAAGGAACTGGAAAAGACACTACAAAAGGCTGCAAGGAGGGTGAAATGTATGGATCAGCTTTACAAAAGCAGCACTATCAGGGACACAAATGCAAAGACACAGAAACAACCTTCAGTTCAGGATGTGCTCACATCCCTTCTTCCTGCAAGCTGGGAAGGTGAAGCTGGGAAGGGTTGCTCTGTACACATGCTGTTTGTGCACTCTTCCTTTGAACAACCAGCCACTGCCACAGACAGGCCCTGGCTGACTTTTAGCCTGAACTAACTGCAGCCGCTCATACGCTGTTACACCATACGGGAATTGCAAATATTTCTTTCCCTTACTGATACAAGTCACTTTTCTGATCTTCATGCAAAGGGTGGCTGTACTTCAGTCCAGTTCCCAGGATATAGAGACCAGATTTTTAAAAGCACCCAACTGAAATGAGATTTAGGCACGCAAACACCTCTGAGTATTTGGGTCGAGTATTTCCATGTGCTCCTAAAAGCTCCACCACATTCAGAATAAACACAAAGGCTGCAGCTCAAACAGACTTGTGGTGCCACTGGGGCAGAGCAGAGGCATTTTTCAGAGCTTGTCATGTTATATTTCACTCAGAGAACAAAATGGGGTATTTCAGATTTTAATTTGTCACTTTACATGTAAATTAAATGTTGTATACTGTCACAAGTGAATTCAGCCAGTATTTATAATAATGGAAATCTGCTGCTTGGATTTCTAAACAAAAATTCCCCACGTTACTTGTGCTTCCCTGCATGAGCAACTGTTTCATTTTAGCTTTTCTGTGTTCTCTCTTTGAAACTGCCTAAAAGAGTTTGGGGGGGGGGGGGAAATGAGGACTGAGAAAAAACAAGAACAAGAAATAATTGTTAGGATTATTCAGCAGGATGGCTGGACAACATTTTGTCCCTGTTTTTCATGGGCAGAACTATTGCAGTGCTTAAAATTAAGCACATGCTTAAGTGTTTAGTTGATCTGAAGCCAGAATACTCAAAACTGTATCTGATTAGTCCCTGCTGACCTGGTCCAAAGCCCCTTAAAATGGTTACAAAACTTAATGCCTAAATGTCCTAAAGTGCCCCAAACATCAGTTGAGATGGCTGGGTGCAACCACAGCCCTTCCCCAACAAGGAGACTGATTACATTCAGTCCCCTGGAAACCAGGAGATGAAAATTTAACTATGTTGACATTTTCATTCATGAGCAAAGGAATTTGAAAAATAAAGCAACCATCAGGAAATGATGCCTTTCAGGAACCTAGAAAGGCAATATTCCTCCCTCGCCTTTCCTCTGTGTCTCAGGGTTTCGTTATTATTATGTGGGCTATAAGCCACTTGGAAAACTCCGCATATAAAGCTGCCGTGAATTACAACACACGGAGATTGACTGGGTTGTAACCTGTAATGTATTACTTATTTTTTATTTTAATTGCAAGCAGTCTCTGTAACATTATAGAGCGTATAGCGCTAGACACAGCAGAAGTAATTAAAATGTGAAGGCCACATGCAGTCGGCAGTAAAACACCAAATGTAGGCAGCTTCGGAAAAATGTCATTGATTCAGCATCAGAGAGGCCGGGAGGAGAAGAGGCGGGATTGAGATTGCCAACAACAGATCATACTCAAAATGCAGCAGCAAGTGCTACAACCATTTAAAGCAAAAGCAGCCAAGGGATGTATTGCTGTAGAGCTGCAAGTGTCTCAAAGAGGGACGGGGATGTTGGCTCCTCAAGGTGATTTCAAAGAAACACACCAAGCCTGAACAAGCTGCTCTTCTCCCATCTCTGCAAAGAAGAATCATAATTTCCCCCATACAAAAAACAAAATGCTTTCACACCATATTAAAAATAGTAATAATTAACTAAAGGAGGTAAAAAAAGAACCCATGGCTGTTTGAGGTGGATGCAAAGAGACACAACCGCAGTTCAACTCAAAGCAAGGCCAGAGAGCTCATTTGAGGTGAGCAAGGAGCCGTTGTTTTGTTCAGCTTGCTTGTCCAACGCCTCCTCCAAGACAGACCCAGTGTGAAAATGACTTCAAAGCATTAACAAACCCGCCTTCCTGCACACCCTAACAGGGTGTCACCCTGACTTGTGCTAAATGGCATTGACCGCTCTGAATGTAATTGGCTACAGCAAAGGTTAATGATCATTTCTACCTTTAAATAGTTTATGAAGATGTTTGATGCCTTCTAACAAGGCAGCTATTGGAACTTGCTGCTCTTTCCACTGACTTGCATATCATTGATCTTTCTTCTTGAAATTATTATCCCCAGGCAACCTATAAATCTCACTTACTCTGGCTCAAAAATGCTGGACAATATAATGAATTGTCATGAGGGCAAAGACAGTGGACAGGGTCACCTCTTACGAGCTAGTAGCATATGTGCTTAGGCTGTGTGCTTGGACCTGCACAGCTTTACGTACGTCTCAGGCAAAGAAAGAAGCAGAAACCTTAAGGCAGACTTTGTAGTTAAAGAGCGTGCATTAGTTCCAAGTATATCACTATATGACAGCTTTACATGCTGCTAAATACAATCGGCTTGGTAGCAATCTGTGGTATAACATCACACCCCACTATTTAATTCAAAAACTCTCCTGCTACAAAAGTATCTGCAAGGGCAATTCCTTCCCCATCGCTTCACTTGCCATGAGTGTCCCAGAGGTCTTTATCAGAGAGCAAGAACAGAGAAACTAAAAGCTGTAAATGTCCAGAGCAGTCAAAACTTTCATCAAAGCCCCAAATCACAGTGCACAAGTGCTTGAGAATTTTACATTGAAGGGTTTTAATGGTTACAAGAGTCTGTAAGGTCCTGTGTGAACACAAACCAAAGATCCTCAGCTACGAACTCTCCCTACAGCTTCAGGTTTACTCCAAGCGTGCATGTTTGGGAGCACAGACAGTCATCGTTATCTTTGACAGGGAATCCCCTGTCTAACAGGCAAGCAGTTTCAGGGACTTGGATGTGTTTAGTTTCTGCTTCCAACCACTGAATATTTTCACATGGTTTTTTTTTTGGCAGACAGAAAAGCTGTTTATCTCCACATATCTTGAGAATAGCTTGTCAGCGAATCACTTTTTACTGCAGTAAACGTTGCTCGCATTTCCTACACGTAGAGGACCTCTTATGAGAGCTCCTGTCCAGATCTGTTTCACAAATCCTTGAACTCCAAACTTGAGCCAGGTTTGCCCTCGGAAGTTTGAACTGCTAGGTCCGAGATCTAAGCTACATGCTTAACCCTCTTCTCTGAGGCTAGAAGGAAATCAAGAGTAATATTTCACAGGTACCATTGGTCAGTAGAAATGACCCACGTTTTTATCTAGTTTTCTAGTTAGAATTGTCCACAATTACAGAAGGTGATTGTAACAGGTAACTGCAGCATCAGTATTATCACCAGATAAAAAGCAGACTGCAGGCTCAGCCTTTTTCCCTTAACTCCTTCAAAGAGGAAGAAAACGAGCAGGGAAAAGGCAAAAAAAAAAGAATTCTGTGTAACATCAGTGAAGTCACTAAAGACAGAATTGCGGGAGGTGTAGGCAATGGGAAGTTCCATGGATAAAGCCAGTATTTCTGCTGCCCACACTCCCAGGAGTATGACGAGCAGCTCATTTTACTCTCAGGGCTTCCCAGGTGTCAGGTAGATCATCACTCAGTTATCTGTGCTGTGTGGCAGTGTGGGGACAGTACTGTTGCAGAGCAGTCTGCCACTAGCCGTGAGCCCTGTGCAGCGCTTCCCGTGACTATGCTGCATCCTTACCCCCATGCTGAGGAAGGAGCAGTGCTGCAGAGCTTTTTTTTCCTCCTCCTGGCAACACTTCATGATCCAACAGAGTTAATCTGGAAAGATGTTTGTCCACACTATCATTTTTAACGGATCCAAACAGAAAAACCACAGGCAGTTCTTAAACTCTAGACAGTGAACACAAATATAAATCTCCCTAGGCAAACCAGGGTAAAGTCCTGATGCACTTTACAAGCTGTAAACGCTGCTTTTATTAGCCATTTATGGGCCACTTTCCACAACGCAGCTTTAATATTAAACAATAAAGCTCACAATACACTTACAAAGAAAAACAGACTCTCTCATTTACTCCTGAATTGGAAGTGTGGCATCTCCTGATCACATGAAATCAGCAGAAATAAGGTTATTCAGTTTTGGCTGCATATTTTTCATGCTTGATGCCCCACACCATGCACACTATGCAGTGAGACAAAGGAAAAAATTGGAAGCCACTGGAAACCATTGTAATGAACTTCTGGAAAGTGTTGAGCAGCCCGTTACCCACATCAGTATGCACGCAGACTTCAAGGAAATATGTCCTTGTGGTTATGGGTATTTATCATTTATAATCTAATACATCAGACATCTTGTAAGATAAGGCCTGACTGTAGCAGGGACTGCATGCAAAATGCATGCAGTTTATATGCAAAATAAGAGTAATTTCTTATTTTAAGCCTACAGTCAGAACGGGAAAGGGAAGCACTGCTAATCCCAACTATAAACAGAAAACAGGCTCAGGGGGTGAAGTTATTTGGCCAAGATTACACAGGAACCAGAAACAGAATGAACATCAGCATCTCACCACACAAAATCTGTGCAAAACACCTGCTGTCCCTCAGCGGAGCTGATGCAAAGGTCGCTTTGTGCCTCTAAAGAGCCAGCCAGTGTTGGGAATGGTGGACCTGGTCTTGTGCCACCCAAATCACAACTGCCCAGGCTTTCTGGTGCAAGCAAGAGGATTTGCAATCCCACTGCACCAGCATGTGCTGCTTTATCCCTTCACAGGCCCTGGTCTGCTTCAAGCTTGGCTTCAAGAAGGCCAAACAAAATCCAGCTGTTCTGTTTCTTTTTTTCATCTGGCAGCCACACGGACGGATGGACATTTGGCCACTCTTCCAACCCAAACCACGCCAGTCTGGTGAGCAAGGCTTAGGGCTTGTTTAAAAAAAAAAAAAACACCACCAAAAAACCACAAAAAAAAGTCTTAAACCAGACAGGCTAAATCTCCCTGCATCTGGTATTTGCTAGAGGTGGCTCAGTGAACCAAAGTAGAGGGACCAAGATTCCCTTGCTGAGTAGGCAACTGCTGAAGCAAAATCAAGTTCCCAAATGAGCTTACCCATCACACTGCTGCGCACAGGTGTGCCTTAGGAATATCCCAAAATAAGGACTACATTTTAGTGTGGACTGGGCCTGATTCATCCAGTGGGAGGGGAAGACAAAAGTAGCATGTTGAAGATTTGATCTGTGGAGACCACTGCGCTATAGGGACACTCTCCATGGGGTCCTGCAAGTCTAGTACCTGGGTCTCCAAATCCCAGCTCACCCGATTTGCCCTCAAATTGCTCTCACCCCAGTCCCCCTGAACTGTTGTAGAGGGTTTCTTTGCCTTATTAAACAAGTCTGTTCCTCCTTAAGATGTTTAAGGAACATCTCTGTTTGGAAAACAGACTGCCCAGTGGTTCGTAAACTGATTTAAGGTCCTTCAACATAAAATGTTCTGACCAATTATAATAGATGCAAATTTAATGATAGAAAACAGGCCTTGACAGAGTACTGATCCAGGTCTTCTCAAATGTGGCAGGGAGTGTGATGCTACACATGGACCACAGTCTGGGTCTGGTGAGCTCTATGAGCAGAGAACGTGCACTGAGCGGTACCAAAGCTCAGTCAAGATCAGAGTTTTGCCTATTGAATCATTTAATATGATTATTAACTAAATCACATCAATACTAATTATTATGGAAAACTCCAATGATTTTGTAAGGAAACGTTTCTGTGAAAAATTCTACTAAAGTCCAGATAAGTCTGTAAGGGAGAACACAAGCTAGGCAAAGCTCCAGCTTCGCCGTGGTGACACATACTCAACAAGTGCTCATGTACCATTCTGCACAAGCTGTAGAAGTAGTAGTCAAGTCAGACTTAATTATAGTGCATATTCCTGAACCACTCTGCCATAAGTGGCTCTTTTGCCCAGGACGCCTCTAAAACCCTATTAATTTCCACTTAGCTGGCTGCATCCAAGTTGGGTTACCCACCTCACAAGGAAAACTGCCTTCGATGGCTTAGTGCACGTTCACCTCCAGCACTCTGCAGATGTGATACCAGATCCAACGCCAGACAGCTGGCACAAGCCCATCCATCACTTAAACATCCCTTACCTTAAAAGGAGCAGCTGGATGTGCCAATCTGCTGCAAATACACCCACCGTACTTAGAGCAGTCATTTCTCCTCAGCCACCCAAAATAAACACTCCAGAATATTCAATACAACATGTTCATCTTAGGTTTTTTTCTGCTGGATTGTTGGCTACGATCAAACCTCAGTGTCCGTGTCAGCCACAGACAGCAGCGCAAGTCAACGGTATCCTGCGTGGGTACGTCCTGTTTGCACAGTGCCACCAGTCACTGAGCTGTGGCCACGCACCCGGGAGGTTTGTGCTGTCTTTAACGACCAGAGAACAGAGACTGCTGTTTCCTCAACAGAGTGAGTGAGGAAAGCAGCTTGTTTTACATGAATTAAACAATTATTGACACTGTCACAGAAAAGGGCTTTTGGACTGTGTCTGCTGCAAGAATAATAGAGCAAATGGATTTTTTTTTTTCCCTTGAGCTCTCAGAATTTTTAGTAAATGCTGGTTATTAAAGGGGCCTAGAAAAACACCGGGAAAAAAAAAAAGGACCATGCAATTCAAACTGTGCTATTCTTAAAAGTAGCCACAAATCAGTGACTAGAGAAAGAGGAAACTTACCATTTAAAGACAAACTGTTCCTATTTAGTTAAGCCTAAGAGCTTGAAGCAGCTACTGTCAACAGAAGAATAAGGAATATTACCCTTGAAAATATATATAAATTTTAATTACAGTTGGCATTTTTGAGACTGGTGCTGAGGATTGTCATCATATGGAAAATTGCTGTCATCTTTCTACCCTTAGGGACATGAACGCTCAGTGGAAGTGACTGTAGCTGTAAACCAGGCTCCAACCTGCTTTAATATTAGCTTTGCAGTTCAAAAGGAAACCTTAAGCTGTCATATTTAGATAACAAGCCACTGTTGATTGAGCAAGACCTCTCCACAACATGGCAGGGGATGGTAAACTCTTCAGATGAGGAAACATGTAACAGGCTAAAGGAGTGTTAATCAGGGGTTAAATGGGGATCATACAGGAACAAAAAGACTCTCCTGTCCTACCTTTTCCTTCTGTGCATGTCCATGGATGCAGCCTGTGTTATCCAAGCCCTCTGCAGCTCTCCCAGAGGCAGTGGGGCAGGGAGTGTTGGTCATTAGCCCAACGTCCCCTCATCTCTGGGGGGAGTGAGTTAGAGCCAGGGCCAAGCAGCGGGGATATGGGAGAGCCCACATGAATTTGAGAGGAGGAAAGGGATGACTTTTTTTTTTCTTTTCATAGACAAATGGATCCCAATCCAGTGTTTTACAAAGACAAAGCTGGAATTTCTATGAGCTGACTTACAAAACTATCCATTGAGACAGAGACTGGAAAATGTCAAATTTCTTCTCCAAAGAGGAGACGGGTCTGGAAGAGAAATTTCTTATTTAAAGGCAGAAGGAAGTGAAACAAAGCAGCAGCATCTCTCCATTTTAAAACCAACACAAAAGAAGTAAGGGGCTTTGATATCGGCAATAGCATAAAAGAAGCGTGTGCTGTCAGTGAGCTCATCCTTTTGACCCACAAGACTGCTTGCCTGCTTTTCGGCTCTGTCTCTGGGCAGTGTACCTGAGATCTAGCACAAAGTAATTGTCAGTTCATTGTGACTTTGACTGGAAATCCCAGTGCTGAGAGGGGAATCTGCTGGGCTTTGATGTAGAGATTTTGGTAGCATCTATGCCTTCCCATCTCAGAACACACTCATCTGATGTATTGTTGAGTAAGGCATTTGTTATCTTCTCAAAGAGCATGCATGTAACTTGGTAAATCTATTTCCTGGCTGCCTTCTAAGATGGATAGTACAAGGGTTGTTTCCGAGGTATCAGTTTATCTGATACAGGGAACAAGGCTGGAGACAAATGTAGAGACCTCCAAAGTGTTGGCATTACATGTCACTCTGAGGTCCTCTGTTTTTTTCCAGGTACACTATGCTAGAAAGTGGGTTCCCTTCATGTAAACTATACTGTAATTTCATTAAGGGGTTTAGGAGACAGTCTCTCCTGGATCAGGAATATGTACTGGCAGCAGCAGGAATGGCATGTCTCCCCTCAGAACCCATGCACTGCCCATCAGTACAGGCTGATCCATTCCCATACTGGGATGGGCTTGTTCCCACTGCCAGTGTCCCAGCATGCTCCTGTCTAGCCATTACAGGACAAGGATGGTTATTTTTCTGCCAACAGTAAATTGTGTTAGGTTTTTCTCAGCCTTTGCCAGGCTCTCCCCTTTGCTGCGCAAGGAGAGGGCCACACTTGACATTTTCTTCCATACCCTCAGGAAGCTGAGCCTCTCTAAAGCTGGTTTGGGACACTGCCATGAGCCTCTTACGAGCATTAAGGCATCCTGGTTAAGCAGCATGCAGCACTGCAGCATGGCCATACCCATATCGGTGGTGGGCACCAGGTCCTTTCCACACTGCTACTGCATTTCTATACACACCAGAGAGACACCAGTAGCTTTTGCAAGAACCTGTTATCGTGCTGCAGCAAACACCTTGGGGAAAACAAAACTTAGAGTATTTCTCTGCGACAGGGAAGGGCACCAACATACCTGGCCTGGTCCTGGGGGAACCAGCACACTTTCAGTGCTGGCCCCTTCTTTGTCACCAGGGCCCTAACCTAATCCTTTTACACAAGATTCCGTGGGGCTGTAATTCCCTTTATCTCTTTCGAATTATCCCGCAAGCCTCTAATCTTTTGCAATTTCTTTTTTTATTTCCCAGGATTTGATTTGCTAACCCCTCCAGCTCCCTGTTAGCTGGCATAATGTTTTGCTGGGGTTTTCTTGTCGTTGTTCTATGAGGTTTTAGAAATGCCTTTCTCTGTTCCATAGCACTTTTGACAGTTGGATCACACAGGTATCTCTGCCTTGCCTTACCTGCTAAGAATGACATACAAATGAATCTGCCTTTTGACAAGCCCAAGTTATTTCACGAATGCTGATTAACAGTTTATCCACACAGGTATATTTATCATTACGTCCATCACACAGAAGGAAACTGAGGCCCTGGGAAAATGTGACGCCCCCTTCTTGAAAGGGCAACTCACAGCCGTCACTCAGAAGTGATCAGAATGTCCTTTCCCAGGAAATCATACAGTCACCAACGTCCACGATTTGAACAATTCCTGCTTGCAACGGACCTGGGCTGCCCTCCCTGGCATGCCAGCACACCCAGAAACGACCAGCCAGGAGATAAGCATCTCTTACAAAGGTACAAAGAGAGCCAAGCATGTTTAACATCTTGCTGGATCGGCCTCATAATGTGTTTAAAACAATGGAAGAGGAAAGCATGTGTTCCTTTGAGCACAATCTGTGCCTTATAATCAAGTCTAAATGTTCACAACCCGCTCAGATCCTAATGAGGAGAATGACTTAAATGGCAGAATGTTCTGCTCCTTCTACAGGTTTACAAAAATGAAATTAAACATAGGCTTTCTATTACAAAACAATAGGCAAATTGAAGACCAATTATGCAAACCCATCAGAGAACCTGGTGAACTGTGGAGAATTTTGCATTTCTGAGGCGGAACGACTTTTTAGATGAAAAAAAACCTCTACTCCAAGAAATTGAGAACATCTGTGCCATCAAAGAAAGAATGCAGTGAATAATTGGACAACCATAGACAGGCAGCCATTTGAATATGAAGCTGTTTGTAATGTCGCAGTGGAAGGGAAATTACAGCATGCTGGCGTTGCTTGGCTGTCAAACGCCTCTGCTTTTCCCTTTGTGCCCATTATGGCATGTTGTGTGCTCACTTTACAAGAGTCTGCGGGGTCGACAGCGGGGTCTCCAGGGTTATCTGCTTCCATTATTTTGCACATCAGACACATAATGAAAAAGGAGCAGGCAGAGAGGTCCTTGAGCATTTACTTCCTCCAGCATCCAAGTTTAAGTACACCTTTAACCTCTCCCTGACAGACAGCCCAACCTGCAGCCGTCCCCCAGACGGCTGACATGCAGCGCAGAGCAAATATTCTCTCTCTCAGCTGACAAACTTCTGTGACCCCTTGCCTCGAGCAATGATATTATCCTTGCTTCCAGCAGACAAATCCCACACGGACACTCCCGAGGGGGAGACTCACTGAGCCACCTCGCAGCCTGCAACCTTGCAGACTCCCAACCCTCCTGCAGAAGTGACCCACAGAAAACTCCTCATGGCAACAGTTGATGGCATCTAAACACAGGCTGGACTGCTCTGAAACACAGGCACAGGGGCCCAGGGGACCTGAGCAACACCTGAGGCCATGGTTCATCTCTACAGCATCCAGAATTATTTGTCCCCAGGAAGACGAGGCTGAGTTGGGCATAGATTATTACCTCTGTACCAGCCCCACGCTGCTCCTCAGCACAATCTCTCTTGCAACACAAATTGCACTGCCATGTGTCATGGAGCTACAGCATGAGGGCAAATGTTTTGGGACATCTTCTGGGACAAAAAGGGGAAAATAAAAGTGATCAACTTCGTTGTGATTTCACAGCCAGTTGCACAGATATTCACATGTTACTTTGCACAGTCAGTCTAATAACCAGCTTTCAGAAGGACAGACAGTGTAATGAATGGGTTGTAAAACATGCTCATAAAAACATTATAGCATGTCTCGGAGCATTTGTTAGCTGTTTGTGATTTACTGGGCCCCCTGTTTTACATTTTCTTATAATTTGCACATTTCCTATGAAAAATAAGCATTCAATGTGCATGCAATTTATTTTAATTTCCCTCCCTCCTCAAACGATGATAAAACTTTTACAGCCATGCAAGAATGGCAATATTGTAGTCACGAGGTTCATTATACAGTAATTAATACATGTTAAGTATCCTGTAAATATTATGTTATAATGGCTTTAAGTAAATACATACTGTACATTAGCAGTATCTATTAAGCCAGCGCCACTTAAAATGAAATATGACTAATTAATCTGTTTAAAAAGTCTAATGCCAGCTTGGATATTCTTTAAAAATTATGGTACAACGTTGCAAGCATGAGCCCCGAGTCAGTCAGAATTTAATTATGGAACTTTGACATTAATGGTTACTTTCCGGGTTTATTTAAGCAGATTGGACACATGGGCCAGCATCGAAGGAATGACAGGGCTGGAAGGAAGGTTTCATTGTTACAAGAAGCTAAAAAGCCCGAATAATATATCCTATTATCGGTACTGTGAATGGCAGCAAATTTGCCCATGGATTGTTCCCACAGCAGCTCATTGCAAAGGCCCAGCCTGTCAGCACCCGATAACCTGCTCCACGGGGACAATGCAGGCACAGTAACGCTGCCTTCGGGAGGAACTGTTGGGACTCCACTGTGGTTTTGTCCATTTTAGGCATTATATCACTTTATTAAGGAATGGTGCCTGGCACAGCCACGCAGTAACAGAAGCAGAGGCTTTGTTCTCTTCTCAGCCAGAGGCTTATACGCTGCCTTTGTCCTGCACAATGTTTTCCTTCCCTTCATGAAAGGCAGCCCCTCACAAGACTATCAGCCTTTTAACAATTTCAGTCACACTACACTGTCCTAAATACACAAAAGAAAAAAAAAGAAAGAAAAGATTCCCCCAAGTCCTTCACTTCCCTCCCCCCACACCCCCATGAAGCACAAATGCAAGTGAAGGTAAAACACGCTCAGCGAGGGGCCCAGGAAAGGTTAGCTTTTCTTTCACCTATGCACTCAGCAAGAACAGACAACACAAGGCAAAACCTTTCCAATGCACCTTATATGTGTTAATTTTCCATAGAAATCTTCATCTTAGGATGCAAGTGTCTAATGAATTCCTGTCAGATTAGACTTACTCATTTACTGCTGGGTATATAAAGGTGGCTATCTCCAGTTTTATAGATGCCAAAAAAAAAAAAAAGTGCAGCTCTGTTGATTGCAGCCTCAATCTTTACCAAGAGGTGGGGTGCAGACATTTCACAAACACACACTAAGTCTGTTACAGAGCAAGTGATCAGACCCAGCTCTCCCAAGTCTCTTATCAACGTCCGTAGCCCCAAACATTATTCCTCTCTAAAGGCAAATTCACTAAAACTTAACTATGTTCCATCACAAATGAAGGTAGTTTAAGAAGCTTGCCTTCCATTAACGGAAATTGTTAAAAAGTCCTTCCAGATATTCAGACATATTGCCAGGACCATGGATGCAAGAGGTCTTGGACTCTTTCCACTTTTCCATGGTCAGTTCCTTCAGGTTTTGCCATCAAACAAAACCCAAATAAGCTTTCCTTGGAAGATAAATCTTTCTCTAAACATGTATGTAGTCTGTTGCTAACAGTTTTGGTAATGCATTTTACGGGGTAACTACATCCTTCAAGGTGATGGCTAGAACCGACATCCTCCTTGGGTGGTCAGGGAAGCATGGCCAAGACAAAACTCTGAATGCTGGGAGCCATTTCAAGATGATAGGGATAAATGACAAGAGCTCAAGAAAGGCTAAAAATCTGTGCATAAACAGAAAATTTTGGTCTAGAATCTGTGGTCTGGCTAAGCTATGCTGAACTAGACCAAAGACAAGAAAGTGAGGTTTAAGATACATTTTCCTTCCCTTCCTCCTGAGGCCAGCAGCCACTGTCTGGTCTCTAGCAAATCAGGGCAGCGTGAAACTATCCCAACTTAGTTCCATCTGATACAGCCCCGAGTGCCATTGGGGCAGCTGGGTATCATCTGGCTGTACCACCTTCTGGGCAAACCCCTTCCCCAGGCAATTACCCATCAAAAGAAATCACTTTAGGTGTGAAGCAGAGCCTCCAGCTTTCCGGCTGCTCTGCTGCGAGAAAGTGGCTGGGACAGCTCTGAAACCTGGGTCCTCTGTGTTACAGAAGTCCCTGAAATCTTGCATTTTATTTAATGCTTCAATACTGGATTTAGAAATAGGGAGAATACAAGAGCATGGATAAACAGCACACCAAAAAGGCAGAGGTAGTGGCTGGTGGTGGAAGATTTGCATCCCATGGTGGGATCTCCCATAGCTTGCTTCAAAGGTAAATTACTTAACAACCCTGTGCCTCAGTCTCCCTACTGCTAAATCACTATAATGTTTGGCTACCTTCTAAGATGCTGCTGGGCTTATCTAATTAATATTCACAAGGCATCCAGAGATAAAGCAGTTTTATAAGTGTATTGTCTGGCTTGTAATCTTTTGATGTCGCCATGCAAAGGAGACATCACAGAGCATGGGAATACCCTGGGAGAGCTCTGAGTCTGCTCTTCACTTCCAAGAGCTCTTTTCTTGCAGTGACCCCTTCTTTTAGCAGCACATTCACCTTGGCCTCTTGTGAGTGGGAGTGATGTGCAGCATCCCTGCTACAAGCTTCCACAAGCCATGAAAACCTGCTGTTATGACCAGAGAGCAGTAACCAGCACTATTATTTATATCATTTGCTGAGGTTTGTAACCTAAAATTAATTTTCAAATTGAGTCCAAACGCTGCCTATTTCACACATATCTGGGTAGCAGACAAGAGCCCTTTTAGCAACAGAAGCAAACAGAGCTACAATCAAGCAGCTCAAGGCACAACCCTCTAATAGTTCAGTAATCAGTAATAATCAACCCTTCTCTTTATGTTCAGGGAGACCTAATAGAACCCAGCTACTCTACAGTGAATACATTTTCATTTATAAGACTAAATGCAAGCATACGTTATCTACTTAATTAAAATCTAAATTCTCTAACCAACCATTTGTTGTTTCTCCTGGGTGCACATTACATACATTACTGGTGTTTTCCTGAAATCCATTGCTAATGGATTAAAATAACTCGATGAAATGTTTCATTTGCTGCATGTGGTTATGAAAGAGCACAAAATCCTCTGATGCTGCGCATGTAGGGAACCCCTGTCCACTGTTATCCCTGGACAGCAGTTCCCACTTCTCTATGCTAGGACCCCAGTCCTTCCCTCAGGTTCCTCTTGTCTCTAGGGACAGGGAAGACGTGACTGTCCCAAACACCAGTGCAACTGCTCAGCCTGGAAACTTACCTTATAAGCACTCGGTCAGCAAAGGTTTCAGGAAAACTTCCACAGTACAGACATGATGGGGTCACAAAGCATTAACAGCTAAAGGGAGAGGGGAAATTATTAGCTACACAAGGTGAGAGATTTGAGACCCTAAATGTACAAGTCTACTGTCTGTTTTGACACTGTAAGGGGTCTAGACCATCTGCACAGGTTTGACAGACCCTATGGAGACCTGCACCCTCTGAAGTAACAGCTGGGAGCCTGGCAGGACATGCCAGGGCATCTCTAATGGCTCCAGACACCCATCTTCAAGCAACAGAAATGCTCCCAAGTGTTCAGTTCCCCCACAAGACAGCGAGACTTGGAGTATGGGAGTCCTCTCTATAAATCTGCCAGACTTAGGGAAGAAAAAACAGTAGAAATTAATTACCTGCCATTGTTTAGGTAGAAAGGAGGATTCCTACTACATGTTGTCCTCTATTGTTTCCCTTTCTCTGACACAATGCTGTTCTTAAAATCTTTCTGAGCAGGACTGCATGCCCGTGCTGAGTTAGTTCAGTTTGTGTGTTCATGGCACTAGTAACCACTGACCAGCACGTTGCCCTTGGGATCCCAGGTACCTGTGCCCCCACTCCCATGGCCAGAAGAGGAATCCCTTGATACTAAAAGACTAAATTTTCCCCAGAAAGCTCAAACATCTCCTGGAAGGATTTGAATGTCATTGCTTCACTAGTGGTGAAACATTTGTTTCCTTGCTCAGAAAATGGAGCATTTTCATGCCTCTTTTTCCCAGGTAAGCAGAGAACCTCCATCCACCGTCTGAGGGGGGGACAGCTGCCCCCTTCTCCAATGAAAGGCTGTGCTTCATGTCCAAATTATGAACGTCTTCAAAGGGTCACAACCTTTACCACTGGTGCTAAGCCTGGCTCATTCTCTGGCTCTCAGAGATTACATTTCCTTTTTCCTGCACCTGCTTTGCATAGGTGTTAAATACCATCAGCTATTTGGAGTGTCATGAAGAATCTCCTCCATAGGAAAGCAGGGAGGGGGAGAAGAGGGGTACAGGTGAGGTACAATCAAATTAAGACTGATGGCTACTGCTCTTGAATGGAGTGAAGCTCCTGACAGCCTCACATCATTCCTGCAAACCACAATATTTATAGAGATGCCACCAGGAATTCTGCTTTGCTTCCAGCAGACACAAAGTAAAAGGGCACCTCCTTCAAGCCATTCAGTCTATTCTGCATTATAATTAAAACCAATTTCTATCCTCAGTGGGGTTTTGATTCAGGTAACTCATTACCCCCAAGAGCCATTTGTGAGACTAAATTGTGAATGCAAATTAATGCCAGCTTTAACAATAATGATTCTTTTTTCCTCTTTTCTGCCTCTTTTGCCAACTTCCATTTTTGGAACTTTTCTTGCCTTTGATATCAAGTGGATGTCCAGGGCAGATTTGCCAGGGGACAAGGAGGGTTTTGTGCTCCTTTTCTTATTAGATGCTCTTTCCTGCTCCCTTGCTGCAGTACTGGCATGTCAGGCAGTCCCAGTGCAGTGCCATAGCTTCAGTCAGGCCCGCAGAGGGACCTGCCAATGGGCAACTGTTCTAGCTGTTACTGTAACATGAGCAGGAGATTTCACGTATCCTCTGCAGGGAAACCAAAACTCTCCAGCCACAAAGACTCTGCTCTGACTCCATCTGTACTTGACATAGTTTGCTCTCTAACTAGCCTTCTTTGTATTTTATCACGTCATTATATTATAATTGTTTTGCATGCACTTTGTAACTCCTGGCTGTATATCCAGACTGATGCTGCCTCAAATCAGGCATGGCCAAAGGACGCCTGCTATTCTTCACAAAGAACAGAGCAGTAAATAGAAGAACTGAAAAGCTTTGCTTTTGTTCCTTGCTTAGACAATATGTGACCACAGTAGCTGTGTGGAGCGACACAAGTTTTTTTATTTGGTTTAAAAGGGCATGAGTGTGTGCACAGTGATGCTGCATTGATCAAACACAGCTTACCCACATGCTCGCCTCAAAGGGAGAGTAAAAGTCCTCTGTGTTTCCCATCAAACACACACAAAAGGCCAAACAGGTAAAACTGACCAAATAATTATTGTTAAAAACTGGAAGTAAGCCAGAACTCCTGACCCAGGGGATGTCTGAAACGCACAGCCAGGTGCTGCTGGTCCCTGCTGGTATCATAACAAAAAGATAGAGTTGTTATTTATTGCCCTTTATTCCTGTAGCATTTGATGTCTTTAATGCAGTCTGCACACGGGAGTGTGATGAAGTGCTCTTACTTCCATTTCACATATGAGGAAAGAGAGACAGAGCCTCATATTCTCAAAAGGTACTTGAGCACCTAATGCCCTTGGAAATCAGCTGTAGTGGAGCTCTAAAATACCTCGGAAACACACATACACCTGCGGGGCTCGTCCAGACCTCCTGATATCGCGAGCTGCATACTGACACCTCATCGAGGGCCCCGAGATGTGACAGATGACTGCCCTGGCAGCCGTGCCTGCCAAGAGGAGAAAGCAGCTCTCCAGGGCCGGTCTCTGCTCTTGTGGCATCCTTGGGCACAGCTGGCCCTGCGGGGGAGCCAGCACTCTGGGCAAGGATGCCCTGCCCAAGGAAAGCTGCATCTCAAGCACGCACAGCATCGGTGCGCTCAGAGTCAGAGCACCAAGGCTGGTGGACGTGTTTCAGAGCACCCCTTCTCTGTGGTGTAGGTTCAGCAGGGGTCCCAGGGATTATTCCTGTTTTACAGCAAGTGGAAGTATTTTGAGGATTCTCTGACTCCTACACAAGGATCCCAGCTCTGCTCTTGACTTTTCTGTGGCCTTCAGCAAATTCTTCTTAATCTTTCTGTGTCCCCATCTGTAAAAGTCAGCTACTGGTGCTAGCCTCAGATTTGATGGATTAACTTGTTACTAATTCCACTGTGTTCGACAAGTGCTGAGTATCTCTTACTAATCAGCAAAAACTTATTAATTCTTATTATGAGTGCTTCTCATGTCCTTTCTGATAAAGCTCACTGGGAGATACAATAGTTCTCCAGAACAGAGGCACAGTCCCTTGGAAGATGAGCAGGAAAAAACAACCAGCCTATTTCTTTGCAAAAATAAATGCATATCATTATGGGAATTTGCCCCACATAAATTTCCAGAGGAATTTTCCACTCACTCAACTTCTTAATATTAGAGCTTTTTCCCCCACAGAGAAACTGCCTTCTTAACCCACATTTTCTGGGTAATTGGACTGGAAATGGGTTTTTCATGGCAGAGAATAGAGCTGGCTCCTCTGCAGTTGCCAGCCCACATCCCAGAGGCTCTTCACTTTGTCCCCGGAACATGAAGTTGATACCAGTCTTCCCAGTGGGTTGCCAGATGCAAACATCAGTGCTCCTCATCGCTCCATTCCCTCCCAGGACAAAGTGCCAGAAGGGATCCCACAAAGCAGAGCTCCTCAGGAAACACTTCCCTGCAGAGCAATGCAGCTGCTTGTGTTTGGGATGAAGGAAAGCATCTCCCACTTGTGAAGGTTACTCATCACAGCTACGAAACACGCCACGTATAAGCTAAATTAACAAGGTGATCTCATGATTGAAATCAAACGTCCGAGTCCAAATGAATCCAAACAGAGTTAGAAACAATGCCCTTCTAGTGTTATTTGCAGGATGCAGGCTGGAAGTAGGTGGTGACATTGACCACACAGGGAGCTCCCACCCCAGAGCAGGACTGGGCTCTACTGAATAGAGACCTGGATGCATTATCCTTTAATGAATGCAAGTTTCTGCTCCCCCTCTGTGCCCCCTCTGCCAAGAATGGGAGTGAGGGGGGGGGGGGGGGGGGTGGGTGGTTCTTTTTTAAAATATTTTTAAAACCCAGCTGACATTTTGACTTTGACTATGAGCTACTTGGAACAGATATCATCTCTCGCTATGCATATTCATGATAACCAACATCCTTGCTGACACATCAGTCACCTTTGGAGGTAAAATGATGAACCACAACAACTTGTGATAGCATCAGGGTCCCACCCTTTACCTGCTGAGGCACCAGAACAAGCAATTTCAAAGCCAAGAGGGCACTCTTCCATACTAGAGATGGAGTTTTCAGTTTGACTCTCAAAAATTAAAAAATAAGCAAAAAACCAACCCAACACATTTCTTTTTGATCTTCTGGTGGCAAAATAAACTGAAAATTGTTTTTTTGGTAAAACAAAGTGTTCATGTGGAGGAATACTGCAATTCTTTACCTCCTTGGAAAAAAAAAAAACCCCAAGACCTCAACAATTTTTTTATATAAAAGCCTATGTTTCACTTCTATTAATTAGTTTCCCTTAAATTCCACATGCAAATTCACCTACTAAATTCAGACACTGTTCTGAGTCCATCTATAGGCAAAACTTTCTTCCTTTTTGAATGCAATTATTCCTGAAAATCTGTTTTGATTTGAAGTCTAGGTTCTTGGGCAAAACAGTAAGCCCACGTCTCAAAGCCCCCAGAGAAAGAACAACCGGAACCTCTAATGCCTTGAGAACAAAATTTAACCACAAGTCTCCAGACGATATCACACATCAGGATGTGTCAGAAATGGCTTCCTGAAATAAAAGATTACTCAATTTACCAAATAACTTGTAAATTCATACGTTTGGCATGAGCAAGACTCAAGGGAGCCTTCTGAATTATAACAGAGGTCTCTTGCTCCTCCCTGCCCATTTCACTTGAATGAAATAAAGGCCGAGAGAACATGGTCTGAGACACCTTTTGGAACAAGATGTGACTCCCCATGATGTATGGAGCGGGACTGGCCAGATTTGGTCCCTAGAGTAGTTTGGCATGACAGCAGCAGCAGCTTTGGCCTGTGGAGCTGCTACCTGGAGTAGCACAGCCTCGCGCAGCCTTCCTTGCTCCCCCCTCTGTCTATATACTCTCTCCTATATATTACACATGTAGCTGTCCCCCTTATCCTTCCCCGACCCTTTCTCTGCCACTGCCAAATCTGTACCGTTCACGTTCCCAGTATGCCCTCCCTCTTACCAAATTCCCTTCTTCAAACGCCAGGACCCAGCAGGTCATGGAAGAGGCTGGAGGGATGGGATCGAATCCCATCATTTCCTTTCCAGCAGGCAGATGCTCCCTCCCCAGACAGTACGCAACAAAACTAAGTGAGAACTCCCTTCCAGTGCTTTCCTATCAACTGAGCAACCTGCGTACACATGCAATACTGTCAGTGAATGTTGAGAGCAAGCAGTGGGATGGCTGGACGGGCCAGAAGGAGATGCCAGCGTGGGGAGATGCCCGGTCTTGCTACCTCCAGGCTGTGCAGAGCGCTGCTGTTGTAAGAGCTGCCTGGTGGCAGAGTCTCCCCAAAATGCAGCCCATTTCTGAATCACCTTCCTGTGCCTGGGTGGGCTGTTTTCAGTTGCAAGCTCACTGCAGCAGCAGTATTCTGCTTGCAACACAATCCATCGAAATGTTAATAGGGTGTCTGAAGAGACATTTTAGTTGTGAGCTGCATGTTATCTTTCTTAGTTGAAAGCACACCAGTGCACCCATAAAAGTAATATAATCTCAAGAGCAGAAGGAGTGCTGCTAGAAGGATTAGTTTGCACCAGGCTGATTCCTGCTGTATTTTCTCAGGAAAAATCCCCAGGATGACTGTGCAAGAACTACTGAGCTAGGCTCAGTCCAGGTCTCACCGAGGGTCTCCTGGGTCCCCTCCGCTCTTGCAGGTGCTTCTCACATTCTGCTCAGTGCTGCCTCAGACCAGGGAGGCTGCGTCCTGAAGTATTATTAAGATTCACCATCTTAACCGTATGTCTGTTCTGTTTAAAGCACAGCTTTGGGAATCCAAGGTCTGCATTCAGTTCTGCTCCTGAGAGAATCTTTCTGTATAACCTTGGGCAGGAGATTAAGTATTGGTGAACTCCAATTCCCCTTCTGTAAAATGGGGAGCACACTGCTTTATCTGTCCAGGCTGTCAGCTCGGTGACCCAGAGACTGGACAGGGTCGGACACATTGGACACACTGGACAGACGTGCACACACTGAGTGAAGAACAGTGTGACCCTCTAAAAGTCACTGCCATACAACTGAATATTATTCTTTGGGGGCATCAAATGCACGTTATAGTCCATCCAGCCACTGCTTAGCCTAAATATTTTGTGTACTTGCCTGCATACTCACAATTTCTCTGGTATCTTTTACAGCCTACATCAAAGCAAGCAGAAAGGACATCCTGCCTTGCTAATACATCCAAGCAAACCCTTTAAGTTATCCCTAGCTGCAATCTAAAACCAAGGGAACAGGCTGACAGCCCAGTGTTGTTGTTTTCTCTGATGTCTAGACCTCCTGTGCCACGCTTTCCCCTGTGAGACCTATTGCAAGAACAAAAGCATTAGTTCTGGTCACCTAGCACTATAACTAGGTCTTTGGGGAGTCTGCAGCCTGCCTATCATGTGGAGCTCTAGCCTGAAGGATCTGCTAATCCACCCGTGCTGATCAGCAGAGCGTAAGAGAAGCCTGCGCATGGGGAATGGAAGGCAGTTTAGCCCCAGAGGTTACGTCCTTTGACCCAGGCTGAATCATTTCACTCGTTATTAAAGCAGCTACATGCACAAAACCTAGCTACTGGCCAAGGAAAGCTCAGAACTGTACTGCAGGATGAATAAGGGAGGATAAAAATGAAAGTATTTGTCCACAGCAAAAGTGCCAGGCTCTATCAGGCAAGATTTAGTTCCATAAGAGCATTAAATATCACACACACACATATATATATATATGTTCTATATAAATAACACATGCTTATGCCATCCATCGTCACGCTGCCATAACCAGCAAACTTTCTGTGAGAAACCATGAAGTGCCTCCAATGCCATTTTGAACTGGCAATGCCTATTTCAGACAAGACAGATGGGACATAAGGACCCATGAATGAGCTGGGAAAGCCACAGGACCGATCCCTAGACAGACTCGCAGCTGCAGGAACTTGCACATCTCCACAGAATATAATGGAGTTACTCCAGTTTACATTAGCTGAGAATCTGAATCAGACATGATATCTTTCTACTCTCAGCTCAGAACATTTGGATGGGATCTTACAACAGGAACACAAACAGCTCAAGTCACCAAAACCTTGAAACAAACATCCCCTACCCAATGGTGGAGAAAGTATTTATGTTCTTCGGCTTTTGGGGTAGCTCAGGAGCATTGGTGGGGAACCAAAGCCCACAAGTCTAGACAAGGTGCATAAATCTACAGCTTGTAAGGAAAAAAAAAAAAGGTGTATTTGTTTTCTGAATGAATAAAGTTCAGTTTAACCTTTGTTCCACTAGGCTGCAATCCTGCAGAGTGTCGTGAATTCTTGCAATGGGAGCAGAGGGTATCCAGCAGGCCCCAAAGCTGTGCTTTTGCATGAATTAACAAAAACTCAGTGTTCTGTGCAAACCTCATCTGACTGTAAACTGAGCTTCTTAATTGAGAAGCCACTTTTTTCCTGGTTTAGAGAACCTTTAGAATTCAGATCTTGAGCCTTCATTCTGAATGAATATTTACCTCATTTCCATCATAAATCTAGTCCAGGTGCCACAATGTCTCTGCTCTGCATTACACCCGTGGGCTGTAGTGGTAAGGGGCTTCCAGAGAGTGGTATGGCTACAGAAGATTCAGGTTTCAACCCTACCAACACTCAAGGTTTGTCCCAGCTTTCCACCCACTTGCAGCTCTAAATCTTCCTGGTTCTCCTCTTTGATTAACCATTCACACCCAAGTCGTGCAAATTGTCCCACTCCCAGCTTCTTCTTCCTCCATGTACTGTGCACTAGAAGCACAAAGATTCATAACCTCAGATTAAGAGCCTATTCACTGAGCTCTCTTGAAGACACTTATTTGTCCTAATTGTACCTTGCTACTAAGAGGTAGCATTATGTCATATCCCTGAAAACAGCTCCTGGACTAAGCCACACAGCCTTTAGAGCAGCAGCAGTGGCAACAATAAACAATAACATAGTGATTTCAGTGTTCTGTGGGATCTAAATGCATTTTAGATGCTCCTATTGCTAGCAAATGAAGTTGTCAGTTTGATCACTCTTCTGGGTTTTGTGGGAAAAAGGCTGGTAAGGGAGACGCACCATCACCTGCGAGCTGAGCAATCCACCTGGATTTGTTCCTTCTCTTTCTACTCATCCCAGCCCTGCACAAGAAAAGCAGCCTGGGATGAAATCAAGAGAGTGGGATACTAGGAAGAGATATGCAGACACTAGGAGTTACTGTCCCCCTCTCCCAAAGATGAAGGAAAGCTTCCTACTATGCCCGAGTAAGGGCTGGAGGGAAGGACTGGGCTCTGACCATGTATAAGATGGGAGTCCTGGAGGGAAATGGTTATGAAAGCAGGAAGGTTTGTGCAATTAAAAAGTTGTGAAACTCATTACTTCTGTTAAAGTGCTCTCTGAGTGGCATTGCTGTGCATTATGCTCTATAAAGAATCAGATGCTCTTCTGTTGTGCTTCACACAGGCTATTAAGAGATATATTCCAGGCTGCCAATTTGTTGTATGACGCTATTTTAGTTTTCTTCAGAGGAAACCAATGCCTTTTCAACGAAAAAAAGAAAAAAAGATTTCTCTCTTCTTTCTGCCATTGTTGCTAGCAATGACAAGGACTTCGGTCTCTCCAACAAGGCTGCTCCAGGCAGGATACTCAGGTACTGTACACAGGATCAGGTCATTGCCTTCAAAGCCTAACTAGCTTATGCCAGCTTGGGATTTGGCCCTCTATATTCAAGCCCACTTCAGCTTTCTCCACGTTCTCACTTGCTATTAACTCTGCTGAGCTGTGGCCCATATCACTGTTTGTTCTGTTTTTTCTTGATCTTTCATCTCTCTGACCTTCTTTGGAAGAGATGATAACAGCTTGCCTCCTTGCAAGTGAACAGTTTCCTTCACATCAAGGTAAGAATCAAGGTCAAGATCCAGCTGCTACTAACTGATAGCTTTAAAACAATAGCTTTTGATGGAGACCAAACTAATCTGCTCTGAGCTCTTCTTTGGGGATAGGTGGGAGGAGTAGATTGAGAATGGGTTTTTGCACCTTCTACTCAAAGCAGGCAGACTGCTTTGGTGACAAACTGGGACAAACAGAAGAGTGCTAATAAAAGAGATCATAGGGCTGATCACAGCACACAGGCAACCCGCTGTTTCCCACAAGAACTGATCCAATACAAACATTTATTCAGAGACTAAACACTTCACTTTTGAAAGAAAAAAATCCTTAAAAACCTACATACAACGTTAATACGACTACTTTCATGAGGCTGCACAAGGATGCAGTCTGAGAAAGTCTCATAGGACTGGGACACCATAAGGTGGTCTGTAGAGAGCCCTACAGATTGCTGGTTTCCAATACAACCAAGGTATAGGTAGATGATGTGGACTAAATCACATGTAAACATACAGATGTGGCCAAGTTACACTCTCAGGGATTTAGTCAGTTCATTATGCTTTAAAGCAAACACAAAAGAACAGGAGAAATACCTGGACACAGAAGAAGAGCAGCAGGGTCATGAACAGATCCCAGAAGCCATCACTCTTGCTGAGGGGGAACCCAGCTTGCTTTCTCAAACCAGTTTATCCAGCAGGCCGCATAGCATGGTGTGACTGGTAAGGGTTCCTCAGGAAGCATTCACGTTACCTTGATGATACATCAGCCTAGTGAAGCTGCCAGAGAGTACACACAGTATGTTCGGCTACTTGTTAGCACATCACTGCTCCCCATTAAATCTGCTCCTCTGACACCCTCTCAGCAGCTGCAGCTCTTGTCGGGTTGAAGCATCCTCCCCCTTCCCCACTGGTGCCTTCTGATATCTGCTCAGGTGCAGAGCTGGCTCCTGTTCCCTCCAACATTGGAAATGAGCCCAAAGACTTCAATGGGGTATCTAGGGAGAATAAAGCAAAAGGGATTTTGGCCCCCAGCACGGAGAGGTGACCAGCATGTCTCTCATCAAGTCCCTGTCTGAGGGTTTTTTCACTGGTCCACAGTCTCAACTTGAAACGTTGCCTCCTGAGCTGCTGTTGAAAGCCAGCTGTCTACCATTTATATTGTTAATTCATTAAAACCAGTTCTTTATCCTCTCAGGAAATCACGGCAGTCCTGCTTACTGGCAGACAATAACATTCGAGGGCTTGCTGCTGCAATCGCTGACAATATCAATTATTTAGTTTTCTGCCAATTCCTATTAGACTTTTCAGGCTAGAGAATTTACACTGTGTTATTGAATTAAAAAACAGCTAAAAGCTTCAGGGAATCCAAACTAATTAGCCAGCATTTGTAAACCCCTTTGTTCATGGTAATTTGTTTACAAGAGTAGCTCAACCTTTTAATTATGGGCGCACTCACAGGCCACATACTGTACCATTACAGGCAGGATTTTTTGTTTGGTGGAAGAAGGGCAAATATGGGGAAGCTAATTTTGCTTTAACGAGCTCTGATGACCCCGCTTGGCACTGGATGACCTTAAAATACAAGTGTATCTATAATTATCACTAATAAAAAATAATGCTCCAGATGCTTTGAGTGGGCCAGAAATCATCAACATCCAATTGTGTCTGCAATACAACTCCACAGCCTTGACTCTCACTCAGTCTTCAGCCTCCTTTAAAGATCTCATCTCAAGATAGCTCTTCACCCTCTTGCCTATTCCCATCTATTTGTCTTCTCCTTCTGCTTTAGACTTGAAAGATGAATGGTTTATTTATTGTAGAACAGGAGACATCGACACTTGCGATAACGACACTGTTGTGTCAGTTTGCAGCAGGCTGTCCTCTCTATCTGTGCCATAATGTGTTGTCGCAATCAGTGAACCTGCTCCGCAAACCACTGCCGTGGCAGGAGAACCATCAGCGTTTTATGGGTCCTTTCCCTTTAACCTGGCAGCAAGGTTTTAGTTTTGGAAGAAACACTATGGTTCTGACTGATAGAGGATTTTTAGTCCATTAAGTAGGAAGCCATAGCGAGCTGTTTGCTTTCTCTTTTGATCGCTTTACCAGACTCAGCTATTGGGCAGAACTGTTCCATGGGAACTGAGCAGAAGTGTTTGGGCTGAGATCCCAGGAGTAGGTTTCCTGCCTGCAGTTTGTGACCATCTCTCCTTCTGCAGCAATGCATGGACATGTAAATAAAGGAACTAGCCAAAGGATGTTTCCCAGCTGTGTCTGGCTTCTTCAGTGAAAAGCTGATGTGCAAGGCTCCCGAGCAGACCTACTCAAAATCAACAGTGAAAATCTTTACGTTGTCCTTGTCATTGAATAGAAATTATGAATATGTTCATTTCTGGGGTAAGAGATGACAAAAGAACAGAAGGAAAACAAGCGAGATGTCTCTCAATGAGGGAATATGCAGCAGATTACAGGAAAACCTGATGGGAAGGCTGCAGTAAAATTCCCAGTTTATTTGTAATAGTTACAAGAAACTTGTTCAGATAAAATCTATGCCTGCATTTTTAAAAAAGGCATCAAACTTAATTCTTTTTTGGAAAAAAAAAAGGTAAAAAAATGTTTAAAACTTCTTCATCTCTGATACAAACACACTGCATTTGGCACCCCTCAGTCTGATCTAACGTGCTGAATGCAGACCGATACAGTCTCAGCCCACGGGCTCAGTATAAGTGCAAAGCAATCTCCCCACGTCGTCCCAGTGATGGACATGGCCCCATGGCAACCTTCACCCCTTCATCAGACAATTAACACCAGTTCAGGTGAGTCAGAGAGACATACCCACAGTGTAGTGCATGGCTGTCCTGTTGACCGCATGGTCTAACCAGAGGACAGATCAGACCACTGTTTTCTTCCAGTCTCTGGCACTGATTTGCTGGGCCCTTGTCCAGGTTACTTTTTCCCTCTGTTATTCTGTTTTCCAACCTGGAAACTGTTCCCAGCTCATATTCTATCCTACGTCTTTTAGGCACTTTGAGGTCTGCGTGGATAGTACGTAGCTAGCTAGGTCTCAGCATGTCATCTGACAACATCACATTTAGCTCTGCTTTAAGGGCAGCTGAACATTACATTTCAGTAGAGTGGCTGATTTAATCTCTTCAGGAATTTTGTTATGAGGCTCAAATAGCATCCATAAAAATGGAGATGGGCACAACTGTCCCTCAAACATCCACGTCTTCCAGACCACATTTAGTTAAAATATCATTAACTGTGCAGCATGTTTGACAAGAATGTATGACAGCACTAGCCATATGGAAAGCATAAATATTAAATACTGTATATTGCAGCCATTTGCAAGAAACTGCATTAATCCCTTGAAGGTTAATGAGAATTATTCATGTGCATCTGAGAGAGAGAAGTACTTCACTTTAGAAACTGAACAGCTTGACATGCCTTATTTTTCACTTACCAATAAATATGAAAATGGAAAACGGATGGACATCTCAGCATTGTGCCTGAATGACAGGCTCACTGAACAACTCCGAGGTTTGTTTTTTCAAATCAATATTTTACATCATTAATATTTTCAGTTCCAGGAATCAGTGAAACAATAAATCTTGCCTGATCATAGATGGTTTGCCACTGTGTAGATATTCTTGCAAGAGCAGAAAGAGATGTCAAGGAGTCAAGACAAACTTGGTTTATTTAGTTAAGACCTGAGAGTAAAAAGGAAGAATCAATACCTCTGCAGGGCCTGATTTGAAACCACATGTAAGAGGGAAAAGAGAAGTAAGGCAGAATTATCCTTGATGTGCGAGATCTACAACTGACATCATGGAGACTACTCCGTTCACACTATCGAAGCATCTCACCAGAAAACATGGCCAGATTTCTGAAAAGAGTTTAAGTGACTAATAAACATGATTTCTTGCAGTAATCACTATTGAAATTATTTCAAATGGTTTTGAAACAGCTTTGTTATGGCCTGTGTTTAAATGAACCACCTGCATCAGCCGAGCTATTAAAAACTTGAAATGATAAAATTTCTGTGTGTCTGATGAAAATCATTTGTTGTCAGTGAAATCCTCCTGCTGCTTTGCAAGGAGCAATTTACAGAGATGGCTAAAATTTGTGGATAGTTGTCTTTTAATTAAGCTGTGGGGTTTTTTTCTTAAACTCCTTCATAATGAAAATACTTTCCCTTCCTTTTTCTTCCACCTTGTACTTTTTTTCATAACACAGTCATCATATTTATGCTGCACATTTTGGCAAACTCCAGCCATTATTACTGCATGGTTCATGCTATCTAGAAGAAATGAGCTCCACGCTCACATCAGAGCCTGCTGCTCAGTATCTCTACTAGGCATGAACACCATCCTATGGAAAAGTGAAACATTTAGCTGTCTCAGCAAAGAAAAAAGGAAACTGTGAATAGAAACCACACCTTCAAGTGCCTTCAGGTTAACTGCCAGAACAGATTTTCAGCTGATGTGAACGATGGGAATCCCTGCAGCTGAAGGAAGCAGTGGAGCTGGGTTCATCTACACAAGCAGAAGGTTTAGCTCTGCATATGCTCCCTTCAGTGTTAAATGCACGTGCTCCAAGCTTGCTCCTGCTCAGCCTGAATCAGGTAATAAACCAGTTCATTGTAAAATACAGGGAACTGCCAAAGCACCATCTCTGCAGAAGCACCTGGGGAAGCCATGCTTGTCCATCTGAGGAGGATGGGCCATTACAGCTAGTTTGCCTAAAATCAGCCTTCGTCTTCACCACTGGCACCGTGGTGTTGGTTTGGACATGGCAGCTCTCACTGAGGGCTGCAGCAAAGGCAGCACTGGAGCAAGGAGAACGTATGAAGTGGAGGCAAATTATGCTGAAGCCTGCCTGAGGGGCTGAGAAAAGGGGCTGATGGTCAGAGTGCACTGGGGATGCCCTAGATATAAGGTCAGGGGAACGAGAGGGAGGCCAAGCTGACAGAGCAAGCGTGTTGCTATGTCTCTGCACAAAGAGAACTGTCAGATGGGTCAGTGCCTTGCATCATACGGGTTCTTCCTTCTCAGATGTCTTGATTTCTAGTCTTGGTGCTTCAGAAGTGGCTTGCGTGAAACAAGTCCAGAGTGCCAGCAGACAGACATCCCCCTGCAGTGCAATGCAATGCAAGTGCTGGGAAGCTCCTGGGAGAAACACTGTGCTATTGGGAGCATCCTGCCCTATTTTCTGCACCAGAGCAGCCCCATGCTGGTGTGCAGTGACGCGTGTGGGCCAGGAGGAATCGCACGTACAGCCAGCTACTGGTCGCAGGGAAACCTTACTGAATCACACACGGATCCACATGCAAATTCAATCTTACGGTTTTCATTAGATGGACTTCCGAGGAATTAATGCACTTGATTCCTGCTCTTTGCCCAAGGTCAGGAAAACAGCTGAGTGAGAGTGTTTTGTATTAGGGGTGTATTTATAAATAGCTTCTAAAGGGTTAGTTAAAGGCTGTTTGAATAAGTAGTTAATCAATTTGTACAGATTATTATGAGACCAGCAGATGCACAGGCTGCTTACGAATGCCTTATCAACTACTGATATGCATATAACCATCTGATATAACAGATTAGTCACCTCTGTAACAGCTATTATTAAGCATTTATAAAAACATCACTAATGTGAATCTCCTTACAAAGTCAGTTGGGACTCACTGACCCCAAAACAGGCTGCTTAGAAGAAATCAGGCAGGAGGTCTCTCCCCTGTCCAAAGGGTAGTTTCTCTTTGAAGAGTGTCTCCTTGCCCAGAAATCTGGCAGCCTGTGAACTCCAGCAGAAGAGTTTTCCTCTGTTTTCATTGTCAGATACAGCACACAATCACTATTAGTCAGTACAAAGGAAAATACAGCTGGTGATTCTGGACTATGTTATATTTTTATTCTGAGTCATTTACCACCTCCTTTAAATGATCCCAGAAGCCTCCACAGGGATTTACTTTTAAGGCATTGGATTGCTCAGGAGTGTGTCTGTCTCTGGCCTTTTCCTTCTGCTTTTCAATTTCTATTCTGGCCTGCCTCCACTGGAGGAGAGGATGTGCTCAAAGTCACTCAGGAACATCTTAAGGCTCTAAGGATGATCTACGACTGATATAAAGCAGAGCAGATCTGGTGGCTTCAATGAAGCCACACAGTCACACCCATGGTGGGGTCTTCACCTTGCGAAGTTGTGCTGATACCGCATTCCCAACAAACACAAAGCACAGTATCAATTACCAATTGATACTGTGTGTTTCAGCACTGACTGAAAATTTTATACATGTCTTCTAAATGTTCACTTGTTGAAATCTACACCATAGCTAAGTGCTGTTATCCTGTGAGCAAAGGAAAATGGCACATTGAAAAACAAAGACTTTTTTTTTTTATATATATTTCATGTGAAATGTTGAAAACTGAAACACTGAAATTTTGTCACAGTACATCATTGCAGCTGCCAGCTACCAGCACTGCTGTGTGCAGGAGGTCCGTCCCCCCACCCCATTTTATCTGGCTGCATTCAGCAGCCCGGTTCTCCTGTACTCGATGGAAAAATGTCATCCATGCAGAGGGACATTAGGTGATAAAGTTAGACGAGGGAATATCCCACTTTGTTTTTCTTTGTGCAACTGCAGACGGTTTGGGATATCAATGCTCTTAACTAGACTTAAAGGACATCAGCACACAGGTGCTACTGTTCTGTAAAGGTATTTCATGTGAGACACACCAGATCTTACTGCATCCTGCTTTACCCTATGTTTTGGTGCTCCATGAAGCCAGAAGAAAAGACTTGCTTGGCCTAAAATTCCTCTGGAAACCCACAGATAGGGGGAAAACCAACGAGAAACAAAAGTAAAGCAAATCCATCCCCTTCCTCGGCTTTGCTGCACAGTATTTGCTTGACAGGTTCACAAGGTGAACCCACAATGAGCTGCAAGATCAGAGCCAGCTTTAGGAGTAGGTGAATTTTCCACAGCTGTTTAATATCTACAGTAAGAATAATCTGCCCAGGAAATGAGATTCCTCGCCTCAGATCTGTTGTGTCCTTTTTGGCAGAAAGGGAGTGAACAGAGTCATCATGTCACTCTCTCCCTCGCTGGCTTTTGGATGGGCTGCCCAGCTGTGACTAACTGCAAGGCTCTGCTAAAACAAGGATGTATCCTTTACAGACTGAGGATTTTGTTGTCTCATAGTTGTTTGGCCTCAAAATTAACCATTAGTGATACAATCAATCGTGAGTTTTTAAGCAGGTTCACCCAGCAAGACACAAGAGGAATATCCCTTTTAGTTAATCTGAACCTTCCCTGGGAAGCTAGCACTATCTCCCCTCAGTTTTTGTGTCTATACCCCAAATACCATCCTCTAATTTTCCAGGTGATTAAAGCTTTCATTTCACTTTGGGGAGAGCAGAACTACAAGAACCTGTGCAGTTAAAATTCAAGAAAGCGCAGCTCTTCTCTTCTCCGGGAGACATTTTGTGTGCTGCCCACAATTAGAGCAATTGGTCCCTTTACGTAAGTAAAGCAATTCTTTATGGCAAATTAGCTGCTTCTTAACGAAGACTTGTTATTTTCAGTAAGTCAGCGCTTTTGGTGGGGAGATTTAATAAACTTTATTCTTCTTCCCTTCATTGTGATAAGCAAATTTAATTTTACTCATATTAATAATAATATTAAGCGTCTCTTCAACATGTATAGCAGGCAATCTGAATTAGCTTGTTCAGTACGAAAATCCTCTTTTCTGATATAACATTTGGATAAATGGAAAACATTCAGTTTCTCATAAATGGGTGTTAAGAGGGAGCGAAGATACCCAGAGCAGGTGCCACTCACCCTCTGGAGGGGGCCAGTAGCAGGCCCACTCATTTCTAAGAATAATGCTGACATTTCCCTTGCTTCCAAAAAGGCAACCACTGAATAAAAAAGGCTGCTGTCCTGAATTCACAAAGGTTATTTTCAAGCAGTTCTGTCCTGCTTCTGTCTAAGCTAGGGAGAGGTCACCACAAAGCCCACGTGCCCACCCTCCTGCAGCCTGGATCCAGGCTTTGGTTACAACACGCTTCTTTTCCCAACAGACCACTGCAATATTAAACTTCACAAAACCATGCATTTGCTGTTAAGCCACGATGTTTTGTGCTTTTGCACAACTACAAAGCATTCAATAAGGCATGGGACTAAGCAAGGCAGCTGCAGAACATCATATATCCATGCAGAAGCACCATATCTCCACCTTTGCTCTGCCCAGATAACCCACAAATGATACCTGCTACCTACCCACAGTCTCCAGCACTTTTTTTTCCTGGCAAGTGCTCTCTGGGCTGTCCCACCTGGGTATCATCAGTCAGTGCATTCCCCAGGCTGGCAGCCAAAATGAGGCTGAACATATGTTAATGAGAGGGAATATTCACCTTATGCAAAAGGTGAATCAGGGAGATGAATTCAAAAGCTTTCTGTGCCATTACAATAGGAAAGTGCTACGGAGTTTAATCAGGTCTACAGAGAACTTAAAGAGATACAGAAGCTACCCTAAAATAGGCTATTTCCTATAGAGAACGAGACCTTTTCTGTGGATGCCTTCCACCCTGGCCCTACTGCCTGGCTATCTAAGACTTCTGCATGACTCTTACAAAGCAGCAATTTTATATCCATTTCTACAACGCATTAGTCTTATGGTTTGATCAGTGGAAATGCTCCTTTTACAGAACAATATTTACAAAGCCTACAAAAATAATTTTCTCCCTACTGACCTAACTATATCCTGGAGTTTCAGAAATAATCAAAGGCTTTTCAGTCACTTTGTATGTATGAACGACGGAGACTCTGTATAATTTCTTCCCTCTTCAGAGACACTTTTCAATGTAACACCTTCCCTTTCTTTCAGACATACTCTTTTCTGTAAATGTAACTGACACACAGACGCGCTGTTCTCCTTACCTCACTGTTACTAGTCATGCCTTACTGGCTCATTTGGTCCAAACATGATAAATCAATTTCCATCCAATTAGCCTATGCCTGAAGAATTAATTTGCTACACTTTAGACTGCAGTACTTTGTATGTTTCTAAACGCAATTAGAAAACTTTAATTTAATCTTTCATGCCCAATATGATCGGCTGGTACATAAGACAATCCAGTTGCGGTTTGTACAGCATGCAATTGTAGTTGTAATTGATTAAAATTGTTTTTGCAAGTGTGTCTTGATGTCATGCATAACTTGATTTGCTTTGGGTCTTACTCCTGCAAGCACATACACACATCAGCAACTTCCTCTGTGTGAGCAGCTTATCAAACCCTGCAGGACTTACGAGTAGAGGTAGGCAGGTAGAGGGCTTGCTGGCCCAAAGCATTCGTTTTCTCCTCAAATAGTGTTTCTGTGATCAGAGATGTAAGAGCTAGATGGTAAAGATGCTAGATGGATTTTCAAAATAATGAAGGTGCTTAGGCTGACATGCACAGAGGGAACAGCAGGGAGGATTCATCCTCCTTGCTTTCAAAACCCAGCTGAAGTGCTGGGCTTAAGAGCCCAGTTGCCTTAGGATATCTCTGTTCACAGCAGTGTTTCAGTTTGCAATTTTCTCTGTTTATGGTAACAGGAGTTTAGGGTGACTGGTCTTCAAAACACAACCTGGGTGTTTTACAAGGTCTAAGGGGATCCCATCAGTCCATGCCCTTGACCCCACAGTGGTGCACAGGGAACACGATCTTTAAAGTGCTGCAAGTGACGGATACAGGAGAGGTTATTGCTTGCAGCCGAGACCACGTCACCCTCAGGAGCGAGCACCGTTTCTTATTTTCAGAAGTAGGCTACAATGTGAAGGCTGACTGTAACTGGACACGACAGGATCCTAATACCTTCAATTTTACTTACTCACTTCTGAGAAGTGTTTATATTTGAAATCACAGTGAGTTAACGTGAGTTAAAGGCACATGCTCTCACCTCTCAATATATAAGTAACGGATTGTTCCCTGGATAATACCAGGGCTTGTCAGAAATATATAACATAGACACTGTGATTTTTCACAGCATGTAGTTCTCACTATGTCAGTAGGTAAGAGAATTTCAGAGAGGTGGGAAAAAAGCAGAAGATACAACATTGAACTACTTTGTGCCATGCAAGAGACGGTGCCTGTAAGTTTGCTTCTGATTTATTTTCTCTGTTTTGTTACGAACAGAAGCTAGAAGGGAGCTTCCATTGCATATGTATGACATACTTTAAAAGACAGGAGGTTTACAAAGTATTAGACAGCACAACGAGACATAAAATGACATAATGAATGCCTGTGCTTGGGCAGACAGGTTGGTACAGTTTGGGAAAGAGGGAGAAAAAAATCACCCAAACCTCAAAATGACTGAGAAGCAGGACCCCTGCTAACCTAGCTGTTGATTTGGAAAATATACATCAACGTTTCTATCAACTACTACACCACATATTGAAAAAGGAAAAAGCAGATGTTAAAATGGCAGTGATTTTCTGCCCAAAGCTTCATATGTTCTTTCTTCAAATGAAAGTAGCCAGCAAGCATTTTAACCCTCATCCATTCTTTGCTGGACTGTCTCAAATGGGCAGACTGGCAGGGTAAATAGCCAAAAAAGGAAGGTTCTTTCAAAGACACTAGTATTGACATTAAATTGGCAACACTTGCACCCAGTCCCTGGTGAGGACTGTGCTGACACCTTTAGATGTTTCTGACGACACTCAAGAATAACCCACAGCCATGAATATGAAGGTACCAGCAGTTCTTTTCTCAGCACAGCGTATAATTTCTGCTACCAGAATATCCAGAAGCACTACATAAACCTCTTTTTTCTCCCCGCTCCCAGCTTGGTGCTTGTCTCTGTAGAAACCTCCCCCATCCCACAGTCTGTCCCAACATAACCCTCCAGCCACTTCTAGCAAACTGGCACCCCAGGCAACACGACTAACCTTCAGCTGGACAGAGTCGGAGTTGACTAGACTTGGGATCATTAACTTTAGCATCATTGCTTTCAGCATCGTGTGCCTGTGGGTCCAGTCCCCTGTGATCGCAGGAAGCAATCTTGTTCGACAAACCCTTCCAGAAACAGAGCAGCTTTATTATAAAACTGGGTAAGTTCACATCCAGCACTTCTGCTATACAGAGAACTTCCTTCCTGCGTGAGCTTGAGGTTTCCAGTTTATTGATGGTCAGTCTATACCTATTTGTTCTCTTCAACAGCTCTTCGCCATCACAGCATAAACTCCCTTCCTCCCTGTGGGCTTAAAAAGAGCAGCCATATCTCTGCTCAGCCACGCTACCAAAGCTTTCTGTTTGACAGAAGCTCTTCATCTTCTTGATCACCCTTAACAGCCCATCTCTGATGCTGTTCCAGCACGGGTTCATCCCTCTGCAGCTGCCTAACCAGAAAGAACTACTGAAAGCCAGTATATCTAGCACAGGTAGAGCTGTGTCACATTTCTTTCTTTCTCATATCATTAACGTTATTTTCTTCAAAACATGCTTGAAATCTCAATTATTTTGCTTTCATTTTAGTTTCAAACTGACAAGATGGTGCAATTCATTGCAGTGAACCATTGCGGGCTGGCCACAACCCATAGAGCAGAAGTCTAGTCACTGCTGTCCCACTCACGCGCACAAGCCCCAAGCCCGAGGAGCTCTGCATATGTCTGTCCACACTGCAACGAGATGCCCCGGGTGCAGACTAAGTCAGTCCTGAACAGGTGTTTTATGACAGCTCTTCATTCAGTCACACAGTCCCTACTGCTCCTGCTCAACAAAACTTGTACACAAGACTTCCTACCTCTGGGAAATGACACCACTTAAAAAGAGACATTTCAGTTTCTTTTCAAAGAGACATCACAGGGTAAAAAGAGACAATAGATTAGGGCAGATCTAATCTCCCACATACAGCGTAATCAAACAGTGGGTAAACTGGGAGAAATAAAGGGAAAAACCAGACATAGTATTACAGCAATTTTTAAAGGTCCTATCCAGAAAAGTGTAAGCATATGCTTAATGTTGTTAACCTTGCACATGAGTAGTTTTACTAAAGCATCTTGTTTGAATTTCCATCTGTGAGCCCACCCAGCAACGCTAGAGCAGGAGCCAGGCCAGACTCCTGGTGCTAAAACATAGTGCATTATTGACATGATTTTCAGGATTGGGACCATCTCTTTTCTGTTCTTTTTTAATATAGCAGGTGTTAATATATCAGGTGCTTCAAATTCTACCTCTAAAATATTCATTTTCCTGAATATTACATTTCTAATCATATTATTTAAATGTATCAGGAAAGCTTCAACTAAATCTTTTAATCCCATTTGATCTACAAACGGAGCTGCAACGTGACAGGTGGGATTAATGCATTTGGCATTTGTGAAATTATAAACCTCACACAGCAAACAGACAGCAACTGCTGCTGCTCTTTCCCTTCTGCTTTTGTAACACCAGGCTGAACTAAAATAAACCCTTTCCCTACATCTACATTTGATTGAAAGATAGACATGCAGGAAAGGGTGAAGTATCCTAAGTGATGGGCTCAGTGGGATATTGAATTTATGTCTACGCTTTGATGCTTCTGGGTTTCGTTTCCTGCTCCTGAGTAGAATTAATTCTGTTCCCCACAGGAGTCAATTTGGTATTCTACATTAAAACCCCCATTTTATTGTTTTAAATGCAACTTTCAGGGAAAGGCAAGAGGTCAAGGGGAGACAGAAGGAATAAAAAGTGGAGACAGGACCTTTTACAACCCAAATGCTGTTAAGACCCTTTTTAATATACTAAGCTCCATTTTGTCTATCTTGGTTTCAAAAAGAGACGAGAGCTCTTTTAAAGGGGCCCCCGAATCCTCATTTCCAATTCCACGTTCTCCCTGACAACCCTTTACCTTGTGTTCTTGACAGTTACACAACTGAGCATTACTTTTCCCCTTGTGCTCCACAGCGAGAGCCAGAAAAGAGACAGCAAGCTCCCTGCAGGGCCTGATCCTACGTCCCCGAAGTTAACAGGGTAAAAACGCCTTGGCTCCGACCCCACGCTCCGGCGCCAGCTGCGGTGAAGTGGGTGAGCTCTCCCAGAGAGCCCCGAACCAACAAAACGCTGCCCAGGCTTCCAGAGGTGCTCATCAGCATTCAGAGCAGCCACCTCCACAGCGTGGAGGACACTTCAAAGAGCGTAAAAGCAAAAGCATATATGAAACAAAGCAATGAAAGGGAACAAAATAGGCAGTCACAGGTAGGGAGGAAGAAAAGGACAATGCTACAACCCAAAGAGCTTTGTCTGAAAGTTTGCTCCCTGACAGCCCGTGCCCAGCCCGCAACATGATGTTGCTCCAGATTTTTCAGTGGTCTGAAGGCTAAGCCAATGGTCAGCTACGTAATATAAATATCCAGGTTTCCAGACACAGCAAAACCATTCCTCATCCAGCAATTACACAAAACCTAAGTCAACCTCACTGACAAGTAGCTCCTCCAGAGGTGCATGCATGCGGTGTGAAGGGATGTTTCACGCATCTGTCCGTTTTCTTACACACCTGTCTATTTTCTTACCAACATCATTCCAACAGACATGCCCCTGGGCATCCTGAAGCACCCAGGGCTCGTGCCAGAAAGGCACTGAACCCCTTGGCCCCAGTACAGTGTCCTTGCCTAACTCCACACCAATGGATCCACGTAGAGATGTTCCCACCCTTCAAAAGCCAGGGCAGAGGGGCCCAAAGAGCAATGCAATGCCCAGGACCTCAAATCTGGGCCAAGTTCTCATCTCCTGAGAAGACCAGGTGTCAGTCTGAAAGTACAGAAGTGAAGCTTGAAAAAAAAGGACCCAAATATAACCAATATTTATCTTTGGCTGAGCTTGCAGATAGCTTGACACAAAACCTATGACCTGTACCAAATTCAAACTGTGCCTTTCCTTCGAAACCTACTGTTCTGCTGAAATTTCATGAGCAAAGCCCTCCTTTGGAGGATAAATCCTCCTTCAGAAGCAGCGCAGAAACCCCACGGAGAGGCAGCAGGTCTGTACGGGACCCAGCATCACGCAGGCGTTGACTGATTGACCCTTCCTACCCCAGTGGGGATGTACCTACAGCCGTGGCAGTCAGGAATATTCATATTGTGCCCAAATTTGTTTAATCCTAGGGCCTTGGATAGCTTTAATGCAGTCCTACTTATAGCCTGCAATGCGCGAATGACTCTCTGCTATTCTGGCACTAATAGTGTCAAATGGCATTAATTAAAATAAATCACTTATAAAACAGGCTGGATTCATCTACAATAAGTGAGGAGATATTTTTCTTTTTTTTTTTTTTTTTAAATGAATAAACAGCAATTCCTATTCATTATTTATCTACTTCTGAATTTTAATGAATAGTTCCCAGTGCTCATTAACAAATCTCTGTATTTATGGAAAACTGGCACTTCATAAATATCAAATTGTGCTATTTTATGTGCTGGTTTTATATAAATATAGAAATTCTGTAATTATCACTCGAACTGATCATTAAAATTCAAAAGCAGATAAATAAGCCGAAGCTTTCTGCCTTATTATTCAGATAAAACATCTTTCTTTTCTTCTCTAAATGGTTCTCTGTCCCCCCTTTCCTTGGGGTGGCATGCAGCCACCGCTCCCCTTGCAGGTAGCACCTTTCTGCTGTGTTATCTGGGGTTTCTGCTCTGTGCCAGAAGTGAGGGACTCTCTTGGTGTGCACTGGCTTTCTCCCAGCCTTGTCTCTCTAGGTCATGAGATTCCTGGTTGCCATTCTCATTCTACACTGATCCATCCTTTTTTCCACCCAACATTGTTATGGACTTTTGTATTATGACAGCATAAACCATTACCCATTTTATGCAAATCCGTGTGTTGAATGAAATCCGTGTCAAGTCCATAAAATCAAATTCCAACTTGCTGTGCCGTGTAAGCGTATAGAGCTGCCTTTGTTAGAAACAGATGGGAGGAAAACACATCCAATCCAAACCAAAGTAAACCAATGCAATCCGCTCTTCACCTGATCACACTCCTCTTTGCAGCACAGAACAAGTCATATCCTGATCTCAGTCGTGTAAGGGGAAAGCTGAAGTATCACTGCTGCTACCCAGGAAGCTGTCCCAGGTTTGTATCACTTCATTTCAGATTATCGCTTGTTCCAACACCAATTATCCAGATGAAGAAAAAGAATACTAACATTAGAGTAACACTCAAAACACACACATGACCTGCACTCTAGCTGGCTTCACTACAAGCCATTTGTAGCCAAATCCATAGAATACACCAACGCTTTCTAGATGTGTGGTGGTACTCCCGTCCCATAGGACAAGGAGCTACGGTGATGAAGAAGGTAAGAGATGTGTCCAGGGTCACAGAGGGGTTCTGGCTCAGAGGCAGTACCGCAATGCCTACCCAAGGGGAAAAGCACACAGGTATTTAAAAGGCAGACAAAACTGCAACTGTTACAAAGCAAAATGTATATGAATCTAAAAACCCAGGAGATTCTGCAAGTATATATGTTATCAGGGCACTGCAGCAGTCATGTTGTGTTAAAGGTTATTCCCTTAAATATCAGTCCAATGAAAGCCATTGCATTTAAGGTCAGGAAAATTTGTACATTCCCTGATTGCATCAAACCGTGGAACCAAAGGCTGCCCAGGCTTCGCCTCTCTCTAAAGAGAAGTCTGTGTGCAACGTTTTCCCCAGGTTTTTGTAAGTTATGCAACGTCCTTGCCCCAGTGCTGGAGATATTTGTGACAACTGCTAAAAAAGTTAAACAAGATTGATCAGCAAATGCAACAGCCATGTCTCTTTTTAATTTTAATTCTTGTTTTTCTTTTGTTCCAAAAATCCTAATCTCCACGGAGTTTTGCACGTCAACGCACCTGTAATGAAACAGACTTTGGATCTCAAAGACTATGGCTCCGTCTGAGCATCAGATCATTTATCAGGTTTGCCATGGGAAAATTCCTCTCCAGTTCCCTGATTAGGCTTAAGTGGTCCATAACAGCTTAGTCCAAAACTTCCCTTGTGCGCTCACTGTATTTATTTGTCCCCCAGAGCTAAATCAGACCAACACTGTTCCAAATTGCAGAGTCAACTGAGTCAACACTCCTTACATCACCCATGAGAAAAAATTACACTTTTCTCCTTTTTAAATCCGTATTAACTGTAGAACAGTGGAGTTTACAGAAAGTGTTGAGTCTGATGTGTTTTAAGTCCAGCTTTCCCATAGCTGTTGACATTAAGGAGGACAGGTGGTACACTAGCACTTCACCTTATTTCTTCCTCGTGCTTTCCTTCGCTTTACATAAGCTTTGCCTCTTCCCTTACACTGAAACTGTAACCAGCCTGGAGCAGGAGGAATGTGTTTAGTCTGTGTTGGTATAGCACCTCACACGATGAAGCTCCACTTCATCACTGCAGGCCCAGAAATAAAGATAAGACAAAAAGGAAGATGGATTAGCTATGGCACTTCCCTGTAGGTGTCAAAGGCAGGCTGCAGAACTGGCTGGCCAGTCCTTGGGAGAAAACACTGAAATGCCTGCACGCACACCTCATCTCCCAGAATGATGCCTTTCCCAACAAGGAATGCTGCAATCAGTTTTTACCAAAGGAAAAAAACCCACCTTTTTCTCTTACACACTTATTTTCCCCTTATCTCTTTACTACTTTTTAACTCCAGCTCCGCTTTTTCGGTCTGGCCCTTTTTCTATTGTGCCGAGCTTCTCCACAGTGCTGGCAGCTGCTATTCACAGAGTCTGCACGGCAGCCGAAGGCTGAAGGTTTCATTCTAGCAAAGCCCTCCTAATGTTGTGCATTGTGCATGGTTCAGCAGTGCAGTCATTAATCCCCTCCCACTGCTCCCTGCCACCCCTGGGGGAGGTTCTCCTCCAAGAGGCATATCCCCCTTGGGCTGTCATGTTGAGAGCCAGAAGCTCCTGAAATATTTTTGAATTTATTGTCACAGCTGCAGCAACAGAAACATTTGACTTTTCTGTCTAAATCATTACAGGGTTTCTTCCTCTTTTTTTTTCTTTTTTTTTCTTTTTTTTTTTTTTTAAAGGGCATATGCCTACACAGCAGCTTCACTGCCAAGCTCTTCAAAAGATCAAGCAGAGGAGGAGATGCTGGATCATTCTGGTTGTAATTTCTGTACGTCTTTCAATTGCCCATCTACAAGCAGGTCAGTCTTGTACTTCTCGACCGCATTTCCCCTCCATTCCAGGTTTGATGTTGACCTACTTTCCCATGCCATAATTCCCTAATATTCCCCTCAGCATCCAGATAATAAAGTGAGAGGAAAAATCCAAATCCAACTTGCACCAAGCAATTATTTCCACGTCCATCTGTATTCACTGTGTTAGTGCCAGGGTTTTGTTAATGCACAATAGAGAATAATGAGATCACTTTTTAATTCTCCATCTTCTTCCATCTCAAGCTCTGAAAGCACTGGGGAAAGACAAGAGCTGTCGTGTTTTACCAGGGTAGTGCTTCAAACAGCAGTGCGCCTCATAGTGATTACGGCCTTGTGTTTACAGGAAGGTGCAAAAAATAAGTGGATAAATAAATAAATGAATTTAAATCCTTACATTAAACATTTGACATAGATTCAATAACACCTCAGGCAATTTGTCTCCCTTTATAAATACTGATCCTTTAAACTAAGTCCTCGGTAACCCCCAGCCAAAACCAGAAGCAAAGGTGGGGAGATGACGCAGGTTAGCTGTGTAAGAGACAGAGGGCATATTTGACAAATAGCCTGAGCTGTGCCTATGAAAACACAGCACTGAAAGACACGACACTACGGAAAATCTCTGCTTCAGGACTGTCCATGGGAGAGGAAGTGTAGGTCCAAACCCTCCCTGTCATCTAACGTGTCAGCTACACGTCACGATGTCTTCATCGGGGCAAGCTCACCCTTGTAGTTACTGCTGAACTGGGGCTCCAGAAAGCTAGCTGTGCAAAACTGCTGATTCCACTGCAAAGCCAGCCCTGGCCTCCCCTCTCCGCACCGAGAGCTGTGCCAAGGCACAGCCCGGCTACCATGCCGTGAGTGGACAGGGATTGATAGGCCTTAGGGCCAGAAGAGACGATGGTGATCATCCACTCTGACTCCACACACGCCATATGCTGTAAACATTTCACAGATGTATTACAAACCGCACAGGACTTACGGAGGCTTGAACCTAACAGCTCTGTGTATCCTGGGAGTCTGCTGCCTATGAGAGGACATACGAATGTTTATTACATGTTGGAGCAAAATAATGAAGATCTCAATATTAAACAATGATATCTGAAGCATACCACACACACAGGATGTAGTGTGCTAGCAGTTTTCTTATTTTTCTGCCTTTTAGGGTTGTTATAATCCACAGCTAGCTGTCGTTTGCTCTCCCTGGTGATACATGACGCAATGTCCTCACCATCTGTTGCATGGAAATCTCTCTCCACTCCCCTTTCCAGAAGAAGATGTACATGCGATTTTGCACGCCTGCATGTGTGTGATTTGACCTGTGCCTGTACCTGCAGCAGCTATTTCAAGGAAGCATGTTTTCTGTTGACAGAGGAAGCAGTGGAGTGCTGAGGTCTCATAATGAGACCCAGATTTGGGAAGCAAATGGGTTTGGGTTTCAAACTCCACAAGTTTTTGCAGCAAAGACTGACTAAGACTCCAGTGTGACAAACACAAATAGGCCGAAGGACATACAGGCTACATTCAAATCAAAGGACTTAAGAGCGCACAGGACCTCCTCTGTGTCAAATCACAAATGAGGATTTTCTAAATGATCAGAGAGTATGGTCTGGCCAATACTAGAAGCCCTTGACACAGAAGCAGAAGTTTTCCAAGCTATACGTTGTTTAAAACATGATAGATTTCAGCTAATAAAACTGCCGTGCATTCAGAGAATCCCAAAATATGCATAACATAAGCCAGAAATAACTAGATTAACTTTCAGATCAGATGTTTTATAATTTTCTTGAAATAATACTTCGAGCACACGGAGCTCCAGTGGGTTTAACAGAGAATAAGTAATGAGACAAATAGGTATAAACTGGAGGCAGAGTTGTGCCTCAGCAGTAGTATGTTTACAAAGATAAATGAACTGTAATGCAAATCAAAGCAATATGGTTGCAGGATGAAGCTAACCTCAGGGAGAGTGTGAGCATCTCCCAGTGACAGGACAGCACCCACAATGTTTTGCACATGTATTTGGAAACAGAAACCTTTATGGAAAGAGCTCAGTTGTAGCTCGAGCTTGTAACAGCCGTCCCAGGCAGGTGCAGATCTTCATTGAATTTCTGAAGTTTCCACTAGGCTGGAAGTGGATTAAGCTCAATAAATGCACAAACCTGCACAGGCTGACTGACATGGCAGGAGGTGGAATCAGGGGCTATCAGCTGCTGCTGAGTCACTTAGGCAGACAACCCTCCTCTGAAGTTTTACATGTGGCTTTGTTGAGCTTACGGCTGCTTTCTCACCTTTCTTCTCAGGAGCAACTGAATAGCTCAAGGATATTGTTAACTCTGTGCAAAGGAAAATACATCCTGCTTAATGTATGATTTTGCAGATCCAGGATGTTTCACCGTTTCTGTAAATTTGAAATTTTGCTGTCTGGTCACATTTTCCTCCCTATCAACCTGGGCAGTGTGATTTGTTGCCCTGGAAGAAAATCACTATTATGTTAGCAGTACACAGCAGCAACAGCTCTAACATCTGACAGCAGTAGTAAGTTCCTGACCTGACATTTAGAAGAGACTCTTTCTGACTCCAGTGTGCTCTGGAGTAAGCCCTAAAGACCTTGCCCGTGCTTTACACCAGTAGCATTGCTTGTGATCAGCACTTGAGTCTTCATCTGCTGTGGCTCCTGGGGTCTTTTTATTCTTTCCAAACATTCAGCTTACAGTCAAATGTCAGCCCCTCAAAAATAAGTGGCTGGCTTGTGGTTAAGGAATGGGAAGAAGAAGGCTCAGTTAATTCCCAGCTTGACCACAGACATCCCAAGTGAGATTGGCCAGATTGCTCGGGGTCTGGTTTATTCCAGAAGCACTAAGCTCCCCTGAACTGAGTTGCTACCAGTGGAGCTTTTATGTGCTTAGCATACTTGCAAATCAGGCCCTTAACATCTCTGCTAACATCAACAGCTGCAGGGTATGGACAATCCTACTGCCTTTCTTTCACTTTTTATAAGCTGTAAGGCTCATTAACAGGGACTCTACTCTGAAGCACTTGTACAGCACTGAGCACACAGAGCTCCAGTGGGTTTAACAGAGAAGCACATATAGAGTTCAAGGAGCAGAGACCCTCCCTATGAGAGGGTCAGCAGAAGGGGGTTCTCCCACACCCCAGGAAGCTGATCAGAATAGGCCAGAGGGAAAAAAAAGATTAGAATTCTCTCAAACGCACTTGGAAGATTACACAGGCTGACTCATGGGCACATTTAATGGGTTTCTGGCAGAGCGATTGCACCTCCTTATTTGAACTGCTCAAAATGAAGGCAGAATTTTAGTCACACAGAAATTACATCAAAAGGAAAAGCCAGATGTTTTCTGAATCCCACCACTAATGAGCTACAAGTGCTGGTTTTTCCATTGTACAAGAAAATTATGAATTTTTAAACATATACAAAACAAATTGTTTGTGATTACATTAGACCTTCAAAAGAAAGTGGGAACATAAATTCAGAGATGAATAGCATAATATTGGATGCTTGCCTCACTGCTTGACTTCAATAACTTATCTCAATAAACCCCCCAGCAGAAAGCATCTTATGTACTTCAAGCCTGGAGAAGATGAGACATGAACGCTAGAGGAATTACAAGACAGAGGGGCTTTCTTGCAACAGTGAACAAGCTGAAAATTACAAGGTAATGGAAACTCAGCGGGAGGCCCCCGTACCCTGCCATTAGCTAACTCCTACAATGATTGCTGCAGAAATCACTTAGGTTATGTAAGCACTGTACACTGTTTCTGCACTTTGCATCTCTCTCTACCCAAGCACGCAGACAATTTAATTAGGCAAGAGGATATACCTGAGCAACAGGGACTTTGGCTTGCACATGAAAGAGAGCTGCCTCCTCGACCGAACAGCAGCCCTTTGTCCCAACACAACTGTCTGCCTGTCTCTTTGTTGCACTTCGACACCGGCTGTACAGATCGGTTTATTAAAGTATTTACCATTTTTAAGCCAATATAGCCCCAAACCTCCCCAAACCACACTACTATTGTGACTGTGGAGCTCAGAAAAATGAAGAATTAACAGCAGGAGAGCATTAGGCTTGAGTTGCTTAAAGAGCAATTAGTGCCTGTCCTTCATGCTCCTTACCATGGTCTCATCCCATAGAAACACTTGCTATTCCAGTCAGCTTCATATAAACGTCCCTGTGCTGTGGCTCTTATTTTACCAACCAGGAGGTTAATGAGGGTGAGACGCTTTTCCAGTATTAAAAAGGAAGAAGAAAGCCAACCCAGAAAGTGCAATATGGCAGAGCAGAGTGGGAAGTGCACCTAAAAGAAGGCACAAGAAAGTGGGCAAGAAGAAAACACTTCCTCCAAGCAGACACGACATGGAAACACAGTAAATCCTCTGCTGAGAAGTTGGGAACATGAAGGAGATACAGAGGAGATCATGCTAGGCTTTCCCCAGAAGCTGAGGAAGGAGAGAACAGTAGTAATGGCTAATTGAGCATCACTTCATAATTAGAAAATATCACTGGTGCTGTGAGTGGTCTTACAATGCTGGCATGAGGAGGCACAGTGCCAGGATTGTGGAGCAGCAGCCTTGATGGTGAGCTGTGCACACTGCAAAAAGGCCCCCCAAGACAAGGGGCCACAGCAGAACTTCACTGTCCCCTAAATTTTACCATCTAAGAACTGTTCTCTCCTACCCTCCTTTATGCCATCATATCACAAAGCCATCAGCAATCTGTCCTCAGCCTTGAGGGTTAAGGGTTGTTTGGTCTCAGAAAAGCCAAGTGAATGAGGTGCCCATGCCAGCCTGAATTTCTTATTTCTTATCCCTTGCTATAAAGTTTAACCCTGCAAGACCCTGGGGTCTGTGCCACTGGCCAGGTCTGGCCCCACCTCAATTGAGTTTTAGAGACGGAGAAGACAGCTTCTCCTCCAGGGACCACAATGGCCACAGAGAGAAGTTTTACTCATTGTAGCATAGAGGAAACACAAGTCACAGGAGATCAAACCTGCAGCCTGATTTTTGATCTTAGGTGCTTAAAAGATAGGCATCTAAATCCACATGTAGGTACTTACATGTCTCAGTGAAGTATTATGGGGCATGACAGCAGAAAGCTTGACTCTGGGGAACTTCAAGCTAGATAAGACTTGACACTTCTGATAGCTGTGATCTCATATACCTGCATGAGAGTCAGGCCCAACCTTGCCTGATGTCCATCACAGCATCCTCTGGAGAGAGGTCAGAATCAAGCCCAGACTGGGGCTGGTTTAAAGCATGCCTTAACAGAAAGTCTTGCACTGCATGTAAAATTCTTCAGCTCCATCTCAGCTCTCAAAGAGAGGGCTGAGAGTTATTTCCTCAAAGGCACTGCCCTGCATGGAAGCCCCTTCCACGCTATCAGCATGCACTATAACCACGAGCAACTCCTTTGATATACACTGCTTGCAGTTAAACTCAACTCTTCTCCAGCATTTTCCAATCAATATGATGTCAGGATTTCTGAGACACCTTGGTATTTTCCAGTAACTATGACAGAAAAAGCGAGATATATTGCAAATGCCACTGAAGCCACTAGATGACATTTATTGCTGTGCCGGGCTTCAAATTCAGTGGGACAGATTGTGTTCCGAGCTGGAGGAGGGATGGATTTCACCCTCTGTGCCTCAGAGATGCTTTCAAGGTGGTGACTGTTACACCCCTGGTATGAAATATGCAATTACAAAACCATGTCTCTCACTCTATTCTAAAATAATTTGTTTCTCTACAATCAGTATGATAGTGGATATTAATTGTTAAATATTCTTGTCTTTCTTCTGTATCCAGAGGACAAGAAGTCTAGAAACATTGGTACCCTATGTGTGAAAGGGAATCTCAGATCCCAGAATGTGCCTTGGTTTTTATGGGTTTTATTTCAGGAGTTGGTTAAATTTTTAACTCAAATCAATAAAATGCATGGGTGCATTTATACACTCATCCGGCTTTCCTGGACATGTTAGAAGATTACCAAGCTTGCCTGATTCTAATTAAAAACAGACCAGTGGGCAATCAATTTAACTTGTACCAACTTGTAATTACAATGTTTGCTCTACAACTCTACAAATAAAGGTGGCAAGGGAGGTGGGAAACCGCAGAGCAAGTCACTTGTGATACGTTTTAGTGTGAAGGCTGCATTGTTTTAAAATCATCTCAATACTACTTTATACAACAATAAAATGGAAGGTGGGGAAAAGTAAAAACTGTGATATTCTCTATGAATTGCCACTTATTCCACTCCTCCCGCTGTCTGACCAGGTTACTTACATGATGAGCTGTCTTCTGTTTTTCAGTTTCACGGCTCGTTTATCTGTGCTAGGTGTTTCCACGGGCAGATCTCTCATTACTGCTGCTGCTTGACCACTCGAAAGTGTAGTTTCATCCTCTTCTGCCTTTCCTCTTTCTGCATCACTGTTAATGCTGTAATGAGGACAAGAAATATGATCAAGTTCTTCAGTTCCATAACCACCCTTCCCTTCTGAACTGATTTTTTTATTAGAAGGATTCCTGAAGAGTTATCCTGCTGCTGTTTGACCAGCACCTCAGCTTGCACGGTCTGTGCATGATTTAACCCAACAAATAGACTGCTTTCTTCGCCACCTTGGCGTTTTGCACAGCAAAGGAATACTTGCAGTCTCAGCATAACACTATGGCAAGACAATGTTTCCTGTGCAATGGAGGCCAGCTACACTGCTTCCTTTTCCCTATCACAGTACGATGTTAAATTTCATACCCCATCCCCAGCAGTAGAAATCCATTGACAATTTCTCAAGCTCTGTCAATTAAAGGACAGTAAATAAATTACAACTTTAATGGCACTCCATAACTAAAATGACTCTGTAACAATTTTTACTTTGTTGCTCATTTGTGTCATATCAAGCATCACACAATTCTGAAAAAATATCCCCAGAAGAAGGAAAAAAAAAAAAAAGAAAGAATGGAGGAAGGAAGCAAAACTAGTGAAAGAAGAGACCAGAATCTGCATTCTGTTGTTGGGTTTACACAGTTCATCTCTTCTTGAAGACCGGGCATAGTTCAATGCAACTGATGAGGTGACTGGTAGATACGTAGTGTGAAGCTGGTCTTCCACAACGATTCACATTTCCATCTTTTATTTGTAATGCCAAGACACTCAGCTATTGCCAGACACTGAGTCAACGCTGGGTTTTCAGAGGAAAAAACACACAGTTCAAACCTGTCATTTAATAATTTAAAGTACTGCATTGCCTGTGCTCCCTTGGAGATATCTGATGTACAGGAAAACCAAATTACTTACTGCTGATACTAACTTGTTTCACTGAGGATTCGTATTTGTTCTGAATGATCTTCAAGCACTGGAGAGTGTTAAATGCACACCACCAACCGGGAAATGCTTATAATGACAGTTATTTGTCATATATTCTCTCACCACTGGATGTCTGCAGGACGGATGTGGGACCAGGCAAGAAACAGAATCACTGAATAATTTAGGTTGGAAAGGATCTTTGGAGGTCTTTAGGCCAACCTCCTGCTCAAAGCTGTCCCAACTAGATCAGATTGCCAAGAACCTCGTCTGCGTATGAGTTCTGGTAGAGAACCCATAACGTCTCTGGTCCTCTGCTCATGTCCCGTTACTCTCATAATGAAATTGCTTTTTTTATATCTGGAAAGGTATATCCGAAAGGGTTCTATATCTGGAAATGTTTCCTTATTCCTCTTCCCTTATATCACTGCAATTTCCTGCACTGGACACTGTGTTTGTTGCCTCTTCTCCTAATAAAGGTAAAGCTAGAACCAAGCTGTGTGGAAACCTTTGACAGTATCAGTATTTTGCAAATATTCTTTAATAACCAGGTCCTGTGCTCATATCCAGAGATGTGTTAACTCTTACCCGGATCTAAGGTCTAACTCTGAAGTTATTGAAGTTAATGAGAGTTTTCCCGTTAGCAATACCTAACATCCCTTGATGTCAGTGACAATTTGTGAATGCTCAACAACGTTTTTAAATTATTAAATAAGGACTCAAGTGAAATCACTACTAGCTGGGATTTTGCTGGGCTATTGTACATGCTGCAGTAACTTGCACTGTCAACTGAATTCATGTTTTCACAAAAATAACAGGGTGAAGAAGGATCAGTGAATTTACTAGAACGCCCAAAGTGTGTCAGCACAAGAGACATGACAGCAGAAGAACTGCTATCACCAGCTGAAGCATTGAGCTCAGAGGTCTGAAAGGAACTCTGGCTGGTACTTTGCTTATCATTAAGTAGGAAGTCGTTCGGTTTCTCTCCCAGTGTTTGCTGCTTTAGACCTCAAATATAATTCTTTCTGAACAGGAAAGCACTCCACAGATGAATCAGTTCCATTCACCACAAAGGCAAACTGGTCTGCTTCATAATTGATTTTCCACAGACAATTGATTTAAACTTTTCAAACCCCTCATGATGGTAGGATTAGATCTGAGTCTTTACAGTGCCCTACAGTTTGCAGGGTGAGCTCGGAGCTACATTTCTCTTTCACAGAGTTCTGCTTAATTGGACAAAGGGGACAGAGTTCAAGGGCAAGCCAACAGAAGGTGTTTTATTTAAACATAGCCCTAAAGTACCTGTAATGAGAAAATGCGTCTCTCACTCCCATGTATAAATGACAGGAGCAATGTTTCAACTCCATTTACCTCTCTTGGCTAGGTGGTTAACGTAGAAACCTGACATATTTTATCCTATAGCATTAGTTCAGGGAAATGTGTTTATTATGAGTGCCATTATAATACACTTAGCACAGTCCTTTCAAGTGATGACTAGAGGTTTATTTAGGAACTAATTCAGCACCAGCTGCGATTAAAAAGAAGCTTTCACATGTCAGTGGAAACTGCCTTGGATCTTTACTGGCTGTTACAGTTAAAAATAATCGGTAATAGAGCTGAGGGAAAGCAATTAAACATTTTTACATGCAGCTTATTGGCATAAACAGTGTTACTTCTCCCAGTGCACTATTGTTTCCAGTAAGTTTTCTTATTAGGATAGGTGGGAAATACCAAACCTCCATGGTTGCTGTGTGAATGTGTTCCCTTCTGACAAAAGTTTAGTTTGGCATTCCAGAACTGGGAGTTCCCAACAGCCACTAGAAAGGTTTTCACACACATCAGGATGGTCAAGCAGCAGCAGAAACAAGCCCTCTGCCTGTAGGGCCACCTAGCACAGCCATCCTGATGGCCAAGAATTCCACTGGCCCTGCCTGATATAAAGGGTGTCCTGTGCAGTGCCACAGGAGGGGTCCCTGCTTTGCAGGACGGTGGAAGCCCCCAGCAGCTCTGCCTGGCTTTTCCACAACCATATTTCATCTGAACATCTTGCAGTGCTCTGCAAAGGGGTGATCATCTGTGGCCTCACTACAGATGGGAAAAGCAATGTGAAAGCTGGGGGCGTGGGCAGGGCAGGATGGTGGCTCTCCCTGTCCCTGATGGGGGGCCACAGCACATGGTCCTGCATTTCCAGGCCCACCAGGGAACATCTGCCATGGTGCAGGTGGCATCACCAGCACTGGTAGATAGCTGCTTGGACGGTTTCACAAGTCCAGCGGTGACCCCAAGACATTAATTCCCACCTGCTGCGTTCACGTTCCTTCTTCCTAAAGCACAAACCGCAGTAGCCAATCTGACAATAGTATCTGAGCCTGAGACAATCATTTCAGGACAAAGGCAAAGATAATTGCTATTGTCTTTCCTATCGTCACAACCGTGCTGGGAGGAAACAGGCTCCCACTGCCTCTCCTTGCCACATCATAGTCGGCTGTTTGTTTTTCCTTACAGTGACACTATTAAGTTATTCTGAATTAATAGATGAGCCAGTCAATAGAAAGGTTACTCCTTATGGCAGGCACGCAGGACACCCAGCTGACAAGGTGGTTTTCACATTAGAACGGCATGGTTTTTAATAGAGTGTAAATGTCTTTAATCACTCAGGCTAAACAGCACTAAGCACAAGTTCAAGGTGACTCCAACGGCTCCTGTTCAAAATCTGCATTTTCATCTTCCTTAGATTAATTCATATTTTAATTGCTCCTATCACTGATTGAAGTGCTAGCGAAGGGAGCACTTTCATTCCTTTGATCTCCTGCTTTCACTAAACACAGGCAAGGTTGGACATTAGGCAAACCTACAAAATTGCTCTGCTTCAGGGGAGAGCGCGTGGCACAAGCGTGGAACGGCTGAAATCACACAGCATGAGTGGCAGCAAAGCCTGGGGACAGGCTGCCTCATGTTTCCTCTGTTATCCCACACATTTAATTGCTTACACCACTACCAAACCAAGAGAGACTTCACCAATTTTATCAAAATTTGAATGAGGAAGAAACTCAGAAAATCCTTTTTTTTTTGCAGTGATCTTGCAAATTTCCACCCCAGGGTCACAGTCCTGCACATGGTCTGTAACACAACCTGCCCCCTCTCCCCTTGCAATGGGTGGCCGTGGCCCTGAGTCTCCCATCCTTCTCGTGGAGCTAAATCAACTAACAAAATACCTCTTCATATACAAAGACCGGTCGGTAAGACATTGCTTCTCAAAGGGGACAAACAAGAACGGCTGCGATAAATGTAGACAACATAACAAGTAGGTTGGAGAAGGGACAGTGAGACCTTCTGTTCTTGTCACAGCACATCAGTGAGGAGCTTTCAAAGAAGTTGAAAGGAGAAAAATTCAACGCCAGCAAAAAAATACTTTTATACTGTGATTAGCCTACAGCACTCATTGCCATGGGATGTTCCTGAAGGAAAAGCAAAAAAGATTTGAAAGGTTTTGTAAATACATATGCCTATCATGGCTGTCTGAAGTTGATGGCTGTCAAAATGGGGGAAGGGATCTTAACATTTTGTTTCAGTGTGGGCTCCTGTGAGGCATTTGTTCCTCATCTGTCTGTGAGCGATTTCAACACTTACAGTCTAAGGTATCTGCTTCTGACGCCTGTCAGAGAGAAGACCCTGAGCTAGAGCTGCTGCTGGAGCTCCCAGCCTGGACGGTCCTCTGCTGCTGATGAGTACTGATGTCTGTAGCAGCTCGTGCTGCTTAGCACAAGTAGCAGCTGAATCATCAACATATTAAAAAAGAACAATATTGCATTCTTCACTCAGAAAAGCAAAGTACAACTTTTTTTCCTCCTTTTTTTCTGGTTGCCCGGAAGCATAGCATCCCTGAGGGGCTTCCACTGAGGACATGAGGACAGCCCTTGGCAAGGGAAGCCTGATCATTTCTCAAAAATATATTCATGGTTCAAAACCCAATGCTTCTGTGTTAACAGAGGAGGTTTTGCACAAAGCACTGTGTGCACTAGCTATTTCTGCACATTTCAAAGCCCCAGTGAAGTCGTGCATACCAGCAAGGGCACTCTCGCATGGTCTAGACATGGGGACTGCAGTGGGGCCACAGACTGTCCCTGCACTGAGAGTAATTCTTTTGGAGAGGAGAGGGGAGCTGCTGATGCCCCTGGGATTTACCTGTGCCAGCAGCCCCCATCCTCATTTCAGCTGGGAGGAAGGTTTTTCACACCAGCCTGTCGCCTTCCTCGCTGCCAGGCCAGTTTGCCCAACTTTAGATTTGCACTTCCTCCTTTAATTTGATTAGTGACAGCTGCTATTATCTGAGGAAATCTAAATTGCCTCTTCCTGTGCTAATGAATCACTGTACTATGTGTGTGGGGATTAGAGAACAAGATGGATTTATTAATACACTTCTAATTAAAGGGACAGTTCCACTGCTGCAGTGGCTTTTGGTGAAGGGGTTGTATCAGGTTTTGGAGGTGGACAGGAGAGCCACGGGTTGTCACTTCTAATTACAAGCCACACTTATACCTATATATCTTCTCAGACTGCAACTAGTGAGTGGAGATACTAATTTACGTGCACAGAGCAGGGCAGTTGTATCAATGGGGATGTCGCATCAAACTCTCTTGTCTGCAGGAATCAGTTCAGGTCCAGCACGGTACTGCCGCGGCTGCATCGCTGTTCCAGCAGCCAGAATGACTTTAATTCACCGACTGCCTGGAGGTGGGAGGATGTACCAGGGGAAGAGTCATCCTAAATTGTTTTCTCTTCTACACTCCTTCTTAAGTATCTTTTATTATCTGTCAGAGAATAAATCACAGCTATCTGCCTGATTACATTCTGGGCCTGACTGAGGCTAACCACTCTTATCTAAGATTTGTAAGTTACAGTTGCTCAGGCCTCTAACATGAGAGACTTTAATGATTTTGTTTTCAAGGTAACTGGGCACTTAAAAAAATCACCAGCTAGTTTGTAAAATGCTGGTGAAGGATTTTGTAAACTAAGCCTAATTACAGCAACAACAAACCTGTTTGCAAGAAGTGATCTGAATACTGATGCCCCAAAGAGTTACTCTCATTTAGTCTGCTTGGGAGAGCACAAATTTAAAAAACGTGCTTGTATATATTATTCTTATCTCATACCTAATGCCAGGAACTCAGAGAGATGGGCTACCAGCCTCCCTTTACACAATCTAACAGAGCAACATGCTTCCTGCTGTACAGCAGAGAAATGGGACTGGTCAGGAATGGCACTGCACTGTTTTCACAACCGCAGCACAGGCAGCATCCTGAAACCCCACTGACAAAAAGCATGGGGAAAAAGAAAGTCCAAGTGTACTCATGTCTCGCTCTCCAAACCAGGTCATGTTTTTGGAGAGGAGAATGTCTAATCTGGTGTGGCTATTCTTACACAATTAATTGTATTCGGGGAATCTTCACTTCTCCATGGTATGAGCCAATAAAGAACTCTAACAGCGGGAATTGAGGAAGACCTTTCTTCTTGGACCCACCTTTTATCCTAATTCTTTTGGCCCTGATTTACCTAAATATCGATGAAGTATCAGTAGTATTAAGACAGAACATGTGAACAAAGCACACCCAGGAAGATGAGGTACTCAGCTATTCTAAGGTGTTCACTGCAGCGTTAACTGTTCAGAAGAGCAAAATGCACACTTAAGGCAACACTGTGTGGTGAGGCTTAGGTGGTTGAGCAGCGTGAATTGACATACTAGTAATCTTGACGCACTGAAATCACCAGAAGTTTCCTCACGGACTTCATATCTGGATTTGAATCAGACCCTGGTCCTCAGCAGATGTAAATCCCTGCATCTCTACTGAAGCCACCAGAACCATGCCAGGTTAGGTCAGCTGATGCTCATGCCCTTCTTCTTCACAGTAATTCAACATGCATAATTACCTGCAAAAGCATTCTGCTGACAACAGTCTGCTCTTCTCAAATGAACTATTTTCACCGCGTTCCCAGGTTCTACATCTTCTCTAATAACGTTGTACTCTAGGTGGATTATCCATCACCATAAAATCATTCATTCTTTCAGATACAATTAATTTTAATGAGGTTGGCATGGATTAACAAGCCATTGATTCACATTTATGGATACAGTAAACAACTCTTGATTTCTTTCAATCTCTACACTTAAGCGTGCTAAATAGGTTTAGCCAACACTGCACGCTGGACACACGCCCACCTTATTACTGGGAGATATCCAAACGTTTCCTACAAGGTTATCACTGCACTTTGCCGCAGAGGAAGAGAAACTAAGAGCATATTGGTATGAACAGACCTGCAGGGTAACTTTATTTCCTGTAGTCATTTCAAATAAATGAACAAGATTCAGGTTTCAGTTATCACTTTGTAAAGCTGACTCATAGCTCCAGGAAAAGCCTAAAGAAGCAGAAATGTTCTTCATTGTAGATTCACTCTTTCATTGGAGGATAAAAGATTAGGGGTACACAGACTGCTGTTATAATGGAGGAAGAGACAGTCCCCAGCTTGACCTCAGCTAATTTTGCTCTTGGGGAGCTCACTGCTGTGCTCAGTAGTAGCTCACGTTGACGGCAGCAGAACCAGATGGAGAATCCCAACCCCAAAACTTCTATTGAAAACATAAAAAGAAAAAAAACCTTCAAACACTTCTGAGCTACCTGGCCCAAACTGCTGTGCTCCGTGCTCCTTTCATTTAGATGTCTGAATTTAGCCTGTACAAATCACCCTATGAGAAATCTCTACCCGGACTTGATATATAAATTCTGCATTTTTCAGCATGTGAAAAGGGCAAGTCCCAGGCTTAGAAGCTAACCCGGGACTCAAAGCATGAGCGGTCCCATCAGTCTTGTATTACAGGGCCAGAAGGGACTTCAAGACAACATATGATCCACCCCCTTACTTATTTGCCTATACCCAGTGTTACGTTTCAGAGACACTCACTTGCCCCAGCTGCAGGGCCTCCCAAGGCCATCTGTTCCACTCCTCACCATATATTTCATGAAAAGCTTTTTGTAGCAGGCAATCTGAATCTCCTTGGCTGCAGTATAAAGCCTAAATGTTTCTGTTTTATCTACCACAGATAACAAGGACTAATTACTCTCTTTCCCTTTTTAAGTGTTTTAAAGATGCCTCCTCTCCCCTTAGCCCTGCTCTGTCTTAAGTACGTGCTCTTCCACAAGCTCCTTATGCTTCTGCTCTCCACCAGTAATGATGGAATGACAGCACTGTGCCTCCCTTCCTCAGAGGGACAAACACATTTAGAAGATTACGAGTTTCAGATACTACTGTAGGCAGTATGAGTTTTTTCAAGGTGCTTTGAAGTGATGGATAGCATTGTTAACTGTAAATTTAGTTCAAGCATTGGAAAACAAGAGCATTTCCTTCACAACAAATTCAGGTGGTCTTCTGTATCACCCCAAAGTCATCACAGAAAGCCACCCCGCAGTATGCTCCCAAGTGACTACTACAGTGTTCCACCATCTTCAGCTAAAGTCGGGAGGCCAGACTATGAAACTAAGTAATAGGAAACTTCTATGAGAATAGACCACTTGACTGGACTTATTCTACTGGTTCTTAGCTGCTACATTGAGAGGACTGAGCAGTAGGCATGCCTTATGCATGAGGCTCGACTGGATGCAGAGAGGCCACCAACACGAAAGGGGGTCTGAGGGGGTTCCCACTGCATGGACAGCACAGCGCATGTGCTGAATCAGGCCCAAGGAACAGAGGAGCTGCAGCTCCTGCCTTCTATCAACACGTACATTATTCTGACACGCAACACAAACAACAATTTCTCCTTTGCCTAATTAAGAGATGTTAATTTAAGCGTGCTTTTCAGTGTTTGCTTAAAGAAGCACAATTACTTCTGCTTTCACAGCATAAAATAAAAATCTCAAATAAGCTCCAAAGACAGGGCCTTGGGTTTGGGGTCACTAAACAAACAAACTGGCTTTGACTTCCTGGGATTCACAGATCACAAAAACCTACTGCTCATTATGTTCTTACAAGACAAATTCTCAAGTCTCAGCGGAACATCTACTAAACAGCACTTTAGCTCCTGCTCCCATCTCCAACAGTAAGTGGATGTATGCACAGATCAGACCAATCAGACCAAAGAGATTTCAGACATTTAAGCAATTTAGATGTCCATGTTTTCAGAAGGTGCAGAGCAAGAAAATGGATGCTCAGCTTTTTTTAAGCATTTAAGTGAGGGACTTAAATCAGAGCAACATGGCTCCCCATATAATCTATGCAAGTAAGCAGTGCTTGCTAAGGTCTGGCTTGCCCTCCTCCTTCCCCAGACTATAGAGGGATGTCCATGGTAGCCACGTTCCTAACTTAACTGCTCCAGTTCTGAGTAGGATAAACCTGGTTGCAATTGTAGCAGAGTCTTGATACAACCTGGGGAATGCATCTCTTTTCCCCATCCTTCTATGTTCAATAAGGAGCGGAGTCACAAAGTAAATATGGAGTGGGTACTCAACAGAGCTGTTACGAGAGCAATGGATACACACAACCCCCATCACATCTACAGCATCGCTGTGCCCACGGCAGTTTGGAGGTGCCCTAGAACAGCCTGTGAGTACCAGCGGGGTGCTGAGCTGGAGGCTCCCTCCTGTGGTTTGCACAGGAGGGACCTGTCAGGGCAACACCCTGCAGTGTTAAATAAGCTCCTTAATCAGCACAGAATTCTGTCCTATTCTATTCTAAACTGAAGGAAAACAGGATGAGAAATAGACTACTTTACGTTCAGGGCTCCAATAAACCAACACTGTAGTATACATCACTATCAGAGGGTAAGGAAAGGGAAAAAGAAGCTAAACCTTGGTATTATTAAATGCAAAATGTAAAAACATTTAAAGTGACACCTTCATGAAGAGACCTAAATTATTCACAGTCAATGCAATACAATCCACAGCTAATTACAGTCTATACATGCAAATGAAAGTAATGATAATCATAATTACTTTGCACTTATATACTGTAGCAATTTTCATCTGAAGACCTCAAAGTCTTTACAAACATTAATTAATCCTCCCATCACACTGCTGTGCTAGGTAACTGTTATCATAATTCTCATTTTAGAGACAGGTAAACTGGGGTTCAAAGACGTTAAGTGATTTGCTCACCGTCACATTTTGGTGCCGCAGGTGGGATCAGAACGGATGGTGATGTCTGTCAGAGGGCAGCCTTACGCACTGCTGCCTGCTCACAGGTGCCGGGGTAAGGGGGCAGAGGGGTGTGGGACGCTGAGACGGGGCAGGCGAAGGGCACATTCTCGAGCTGAGGAACAAGAGTTTGACAAAAACACCTCACGTATGCTACAAAGACAGCACTACATTTCTAGTGCACCACACTGCAGTAGTTTCACTGCTGAGACCCATACATTGACCCTAAAAGTGCTGACACTGATTTTAAGGTTTGATTTTGCCTTCTGTAGAGTTGTTTTAATTTGTTCTTTTGTTTTGTTTCTTGAAAGGAAAAAAATATCATAAAACTTTGTCTAGGAGACAGGTTTGCAGAGAAAACAATGAATACCAGAATCACTGCTGTTATTAGCTTTGGCTTTATCTAATAAAGACCTTTTATTTGGACTTTAAAAATGCAAAGTGAGAGGTTACGGTGCACTGCTGGGAAACAGGGCTGAATTTACAGAAGTTTTTGCACATAGGCTCAGATTAAGCCAACCAAGTCAGTCCTGTGCATTCTGGTTTCTGTCCATAGGTTCCAGGCTCTCATGAAAGCTTCCCCACCAGGTAATGCTAAGCACAGAAGTTAAGGCAATTTGGGCTGGATGCATCTGGCAAGCAGACACCTATGGGCTCACAAGTTAGGTATCTATTTCCCACTGACATCCCATTAAATTTTGAGACTCCAGAGGAAGAAACACTTAACCTGTGCTTCTGCAGCACCTACCCTAGGGTAGCAGTAAGGCAACCTGATAGGTGCTACCACAATAAAAGTAATTGGTCTAACAACACCCCCCACCAGGACAGGTTGCTGGTTCTTTCTTGGGCTAATGATCTGCGTCGCAGGATGCAAAAGATGAATGGACTTGAGAAATCCCCTCAGCAGAATATCTGACAGTCCACAACACAATACAACGTAACTTCAAACTCCTCTCACCTGTAATTACTTTTCTGGATTTGCATCCTGTGGCTCAGAAAATGCAGTCAGATTTTGTTCTTACCCACATTTCTAAAGGCCGTTTTGTATTAATCATTGTCTGGTACTATAAAATGCAACAGCCATCAATATCAGGCCTGCCAACTTAACAGACTCTTGTAATGGGTACATTTCTATAGACCTACACAATAAGACTAATTGCATGGGCTTGCTGTAAAAGCCAGAGGTCGTTTGATTACTAGCTGTTTTGTACCATGAAAGTGCACATTAATTATTTAAAAGACGGACTTATAATTATTGTAAGCTCTAAGTAATTACCTATAATTTTGGCAAGTGTTAGAAAAACTGATAGTCTAGCAAATTCAGGTTTTAGTCATTAGTAAGCTCATAATTACATTTAAATTGCAAAATGAGAATTATGCAATTTATCTCCCCAATAATGCATAAACATTACAGTGATTGTAGGTTTTAATGGACTATATTATTACTATAAAAAGCAGAGCAGTGATGGGCAGTGAGGGGCAATTTGAGTTCATTGCTGTTATTTTACATTATAATTGCTTATCAGTGACTGCACCGTGATGCTTCTTCTTGATTAACATGGGGTAAGTCCATTCCTCTCATCAAACTGTACTGGAAAATAACAAAACTTACTGAAGAGTCACTAAAAAGAAATGATTCATCTTATATCAATACGGGACTAATTGCTATAGGTAAACAATCTAGAAATCACATATTTACTCTCTCTCTCTCCCTTAAGAAAAGCAGAACTCCCAAGTCATGCTGTTTTGGGTAGGGCTGCTTTTTCATTCAGACTTTTCAGGATCTGTTCCCATACACTCCTACCCATGCCTGAGGCTACTCAGTGCTATTCCATCACCTATAAAGAACAAGAATGAACAAAAAATGCCACCAAGTAATACGTACACAAGAGGATTTCTCAAATGCTGCTACTCCAAAGCAGTCTGTGCCCATCTAATATCCCAGCATGTCAATGGCCAAATCTATTTCAACATGAGAAAAGCAGTATAATGACTAGATGCAGCTTACCAGACAACAGGACTGGTCTGGAATAGTAAATTGTTCAGCATCATTCCAGAAAGAGGAACTTTCTAATAATAATAAATACAAACCATCAAATCTGATCACGTAACTATGGACGTGTATGCGCTGATGCTTACAGATCACCATCTGCCCCCTCTTCAGCAGCAGGTGTTCACAAAAGATTTAAGCCCTGCTTAGCAAGATCCCCAAAGTCTTAACAGTGGCACTGGAGAGTAAGTAGGAGAAAAGGAGTCTGCTAAGGCTGGAACACATTAAACTGGAGCATGGGACAGCAGTTTCCAAAGCATACAGCAACATCCGAACAGCACTGCCACTGAACTCAAAGGAAATTTTACCATATATAGTCACAAGGGCAGTAAGTTTCTCGTGATTTAATAATGCCACCGTTCCTTTGGTTTCAGGTGACGGGTGAAGTGATTTCTATGTGTGGACTAAGCACTTCATCTATCAGACAAATGTGTCAGTCACACAAGATCTAGGAGCAATATGGGAGAACAGATTAGGATAGAAATGTAGGGTATTTTATCCAGCTGAAAATGACTGCAATTAATCCACATTAGCAACTAGGTGAGGCAGACGGGTTTATATCCAAAACACAGCATTTTCAACCAACAGCACTTCTCCCTACAGCCAAACAGTGATATTGGAGTTCAATACTTCCTGAAAAGAAAAGGCAACACTAACTGCTGTGAATCACTCATGCAATTTCCTTATGGATTTTCACCTTCCCTGTTACATGGACTTTTCGGAAAATTGACCAGAGAGATTGGGAGAGGTGAAGATCATGCCATTTAGCTTGAAATCAGGACCTGCCCACACACTTAATTGTTTCATGACTTCAGTATGACTCTTGTCTACGACAGCCCCTCTTGTCCATGGAAAACTTGTCCCTTATGATGTAGGAGGAATGAAACAGGACTGTACTTCCAGGCTTGTCTGCAGTGAGACACTTTCACACTGTGTACACCTTAGAAGCTGGACTCTTGCCAGTACAACTGGCTTGGTTTGACACCAAGGAAATTTAAGAGCTGCTTTGTGTTGTTATTTTACAAGCCCTTATACATTGTTTGTTTTAAATGACATGCTGTGTGATTTAGTGGTGTTTGCTGAAATGATGAAAGCCACTGCTTGATGTGCTGTACTGTGTGACTGCTGTCTTCTCCTGGAGATGAGATATTACTTTTCACCAGAGTTTCCCAAAAGGCAGCAGCAGCTTTAGCCTTTGGGGCACCGGATCTGCTCAGAAATTCAAAAAATAAAATCCAAGGGAAATGAACATGTCTTTAGCCCAGCTCTGCATGCCACTTAACAGACCAGCTCTTCTGGATGACGTATGGCAGGCAGGCAGCTGCCCTGTGCAGTGGTCAATGGAGCAGGGGCCCACAGCAGCGGTGGCAGGGTCCACACCCCGGTGACCAGGGCAGTAATGCCAGCAGCACTGTACGAGCCGTTCTGAGAGCATGCCAGGAACTTGCCCCTACACCAATGTCAGCGAGGGTTTTGTTACTTGCTTCTGGGGGTGCAGGGTCAGCCTTTTATTAGCTATACATTTGAAGGCCCTGGTCAGATCATTTCTGGTGTCAATACTCAGGCTGATCCCTACTCCCCTTTCTGTAAGCTATGGCATGAAGGTTCTTCTGCCTGGACAGCTTTGTTGAAGCAGGCAGATCTGGCTGGTGTATATTTCTCTAACAGTAAAACCCAAAGTCTCTGCCCCAGAGGGCAGATGGGAAAAGAAAGAATTACTTTTTGTCAAATGATAGGCTCCAGCTTCTTTAAGAGCAATACAGGATCATCCCTTGGAACTCAGAAGCTGATGAAATTCCTGCCCTGTATAACTTCCAGGTTGCTACGGGGTGAAAGAGTTGGAAATAACAGGACCCTGGGGACTTCCATGCTGCTCAAGAAATCTAATCCAAACCCTTCTCTCTGCCAATGCTGAGTATCAGGTGTTTCAGTGAAGATGCACTAAGCCTTACAGGAGCTAAACAAGGGATAATGTTACCCCACAACATCAACTCAAGGCTTCAGCCTAATCCCCATTTAGCAGAGTTTCACCTACACACTTGAGCATGAGAATTTATACCCCTTCCAAGCCTTTTTATTAAGTAGCTTAATTCTGCATTGAAACATTCAATGCCTCTTTGCACCTCCCTAAATTCCCGTCCTTTGTAGAAACTGCCAATTTATATTACAGACACACCAAGGCTTTGAAAAAACTTCCTTTCTCTAGCAAGTGCTCTTTGCCCTCTGGTTCAAAGGTGCGTCTGGTCACAGGTCAGTGAGTAACCAGAAGGCATCTTAAGAGAAACAACTTCTCAGCCAGTGCACATTTCCTCTTGGATGATGATAGCAACAGCTATATCAGAACACTGGGCTGGCAGAGACTGGATGGGTCACTGAGTCCTGTGCCCTGATAGCAGAGGCCACTACATCACATAATCTCCTTCACACATGCTTCAAGCTGCATCTTCAAACAGACAGTATTTTTGCTCCTATTATTCTGACATGAATGCTGCTCTGTTCCAGAATCTTGTTGCTCTAATGGTTAAATGCTGTCTTATTTCCAGCCTAAATTAATGCACAGTTGATGTATATATTTTGTTCTTAGCTAGTGCATTCCTCCCTCTCTGCTCTTTACTCCAATATGGTATTTTTAGACAGCAATCAGATAATCTCTTGGTCTGTGATTTGCTACACTAAACAAGCCAAACTCTTCAAGTCCCCTCTCCTCCAGTACGTTCTACTTTCCCTTAATAGTTCGGTTGAAGTTCACCTTTCCTACATGTGACTCACCAGAGCGGTACTACTTCAGACACAGCCAGCTTGCACAGATACTTCCTTTCCCTTCAAAGAAGACCTTCATCTGACAAACCCCAACATCACATTGCCATTTCCATAGCTGCAGCACATGGGTGCTTCCCACAGTCAAGTAGCACAAAAGGAAATTTGCCTCACTCATTTCTTACGCATCTGTTAATCTACTATGAAAAATTCCTTCTATTAGTCCAAGCAAGCACATGACCTCTCACTTCATGTTTTTAAATTGTAGCAATTAATGTTGCAAGTTATTTGAGACTGTATTGGTTCAATAAAGCCACTTTTTCCAACAAAAAATTGGGGGAAAAAATTGTTTTGTTACAACTGCTATGAGCCTGCTTGCTCAAATTCTTGCTGGAGAATATTTGGCTTACACAGCTGCAAGCTACTAGGACTCTGCCAACCTCTTCACCGTTGGTCTTGAATGAAGAGCTGCTCTCCAAGATCAGCTATAGGAGACAATGAGATGTGGAGCCCTGGCTTGGCCCATCTCAAGTGAGCTCCTCACTACATAGCCCTCATGTCTCCAGGGACCACATTACATACAGTAATAGAGCTACTGAGCCCATTTTGCATGTGGCTTATGAAGGGAAAGGTCAAACCTCTGCCTGCCAGAACTGTAGAGTGTAACTGTCCATCAGGTAGGTCTAGAAGGTATCGCTGCCCCTGAAGTCACCATCCCTACTTTGCTAGGCAATGAGCTCAGCTAGTCCAGTCTCCTTAGGGTTCCTCAGCAGTCTGTGCCACCTGATTACCCTCTGGAGCAGTATGGTACAGAACGCCTAGAACAGCAGCGTTCACAAGAAGGTACCAAAAGTTTGATAGGCCTAATGCCGGTCTTGGTAACTCAGTCCTAGAAACCCCAATATACAATTACTCTGAACTTACTTCTGTTCTTGCTGATGTCCAGGGAAACCTTTAGTAAGTATCATTGGTATCCTGTGAATTAGCACAAAGGCCCTTTCTTTGGTGTTACAGGCACAGCAGCAGTAACCACTCACAGTGCCCTGTATATTCGGATATACTAACAACAGATGGATTTTTAGGGACAAAGTCCTTATCTAAACATGGGAGTAATGCCCACTGGGAGCGCGCAAGATGTCTGCCTGTGCAAAAGCCACCAGTGACATTGCTGCCAGAGAGGCTGGGCTACCAGGGGACTGGAGGGAACAGATCTGAAATCCTCATGACCAGGTTTTACAGATCCCTCTCCAGCCTGGGTCTGAGAAAATGCAGCTGAGCCTCATTAGTGAATCAGCCAAGCAGGACAGGTAGCCTCAGGTTACACTAACGAGCCAATTAAGAGGACTTATAAAGGAAACTTGGCTGGGTAACAAGGGAGGAGAAAGCCTGGCAGCAGTGGTTGGAGAGGCAGAGCTGTGCAGCTGAAGATGGGCTGCTGCATAATTACCAAAGCTTTTTGCATTGTGCCATTGGTGGAGGGGTAGCCTTAAAAGATTAAAGATGACTGATCTGGGGCTGTGGTGTTGTTAATTTGTCTTATCAGAGCCTGAAGTAAACCAAATAGGAGTAAATAATGATATTCTTGCCCTACCTGACAGGATACCTTAGGGCGTTTTGGAGGCCCTGCTTGACCTAACACCCCTGCACTCAGTGTCCCAGGATCCCACCAACATCCTTTGTTTCATCCCTTGGTCAATATCCAGTGCTCCTGAGTAATTCCTTCTGCACAAGCGCTACTGGAGACTGATAAGCAAAAACAGCCCATAAAACCACACAATCATTTCACAACCACACGAGAAGAACACAGAGAGCTTTGTTCTAAGTTAAAGTCCCCAGCACACTGCTAGCATTAGACAAATAATAATAATACTGTTTGCACCAAGGTGCCTCAACTGGAAAGAATCCCAGCTTAATCTGATGGAACAAAGCTGCCTACAGGAAGAACAAACACAAACAGGTCCTGCAACACCTGACAGAGCATCAGAATGCATATTCCATCCAGATGGCTATCTTCTGAGACCACAACCTGGAATGGCAAACAGCAAAACCCGTGTTTGTGTTCAGCTCATCTGCATGATTGCATGACAGAGTGAAATCAGATCAACATGGCTGGATATGGCCAGAGAAATTGAGCAGTTTCACTTTTCAAGTGCAAGACAAGAAAACCATAAGCTCTTACTTCGTAGTTTTTTCAATAAAGAACACAGATAGTCTTTTCTTATTTAAACAGATGGATACCACTCCTACTTGGGAAAGAACATGCATTGCCCTTTGTAGTGGAATCAAAGTAAAGTAGAATGGATGAAATAAGACCTGCCAAGCACAAAGTAGTATGGGGCAAAGAAAACAAGTGGTAGTTCTGAGAGTCCTGGGTTTGGGTCTGGAAGAGGAGAAAGAGAGGAAGACTTGTTCTTATGAAACATTTCAAGGACTATCAGTTTGAAGGCTCCTCAATACAGCAAACACAGTGCTTCTAGTACATCCAGCAGGATGTGCTCTGGCTGTTCACCATCAAAATCTTCTAAATGACTCAATGAGTTTATCATGTAATGATACTGAAGAATTTCAAAGTTTTACTAGTCTAAGGCTTTTACAGAGCTAGAATATGGCTAGATATTACAAAGGATCTGTGAAATGGTCATTAATATTCTATGCCGTCCTTCACTCAACTCCTACAAAAACCCATTGTATTAATATGCTGTCCTGCAGATACACTAAGGGTGTCAAAGCTGCCTACAGAACTGGGCATCCTAATTGCACCACAGTTATCAAAATCAGGTGTTCAAACATCCTAAGTAATTTTTTATAAATAGTGCTTAAAATAATACCAGAAATAAAAACACCAGAAGATGACCTTGTGGCAATCTAGATGCAACTGCTCTCTCTTGTACAAATTTCCTGAATAAAACAGAAAGTACACTGCAGTGTAACTGTGTCCTCAATACAAAACAGGGATAAATACATTTTCTCCATCTATTCTTAGTTAAAAATGAAATAAATGTAATGAGGACTTGGACAGTGCCTTCTGATGTCCATATGTAACATTTAACTCCCTACCCCAAGGATACTGTTAGGTGTTCCATATATTAATCACAGAGAACTATAGTCCGAGACATCACTGGCTGCTTGGCATTATCTTTTGTTAGACGAGCATAGTAGATGATTAACTGAAAGGCACTACCGCTAAATCCTGCCTCACTTATATCCCAAGATTATCACAGTGATAAGAACATTACTGCTACTAAGAACTACCTTTGCTTGAAACCCTCTGGACAGAATTGCAAGTGGAATAAGAAACTTTCAACTGTGTGGATATTGAAATAAATAGAAACAGATTTTAATACGAGATCTTCTATACTTGACAAGGAAAAAATTCTGAAGGCTTTTGAGATCTGCAATACTTTCTCTTTGGTCTAATGTAGGTATAAAGGTTTTCCCTTTCACAGGGAGTTTTCAATGATTAAATTTCAGGGAGACCAAAAGAGACTTTGAATTTAACTGAAGAATTTTTTTCCCCACATGGAAATGTTTTATGAATCTGCTTTTAAACATGAATCTCTGAGAAGCTGAACAAGGAAAAGATGGTCATCTGTACAGGCTTTAAGTAAACCAGAAACATACAGAAGCTAATGAAACACTATGTGAAAATGTCCCTATCTTTGGCTACTTAATTCCTCGTATCTTGCTCTTCGGAAGCAAAACGTAAAGATAACAGGAATAAATCAACAGTTTTGAGAAGCTGACAGTGAGGCAGCATTTCATGCAGATTGGTTCATCACTAGCTCCTGTTCAGTCAGGAAGATCTAATCTCAACATCTTCCGACCCTTTTCCATAGTTCATTACTTTCTAATCACTTATGGCCCTTATCGAAGAATGCTCTGAGCTTCTCGGACTGGAACAAATCCATAAATCAAAGACAACAGCTTTTTCGCTTTCTTTAGCAGCATGTCTTTTCTTTATAATCTCATCCATCTGTTGAATTTGAAATTCACTTTGTGTATGTGTATATATACTGCTAAAAAATAAAGAAACTACAGAAAATATTTTTAGTACAGAATAAATTGTCCATTGACTTTCTGAGCTAGTGTGAGGCACTAACCCTGGCACCAATCCAGGGAACCAAGGATGCCTACTGCAATCTGTTATCTTGCTTGTCTTCAGCAGAGTTTCTCAGTATTCCTTTATTGATATATAGTTTCTTACCCATGGGTAGACAACAGGAAAAAGGAAGGTTAACAAAATAACGAACTGACTATTCTGATGGTTGCCTGTAGTTTTCATTGAAAATTCTGCAATGCAAATTAAGAACACAGGCTTATTAACCATCAATCTTTGTGTCAACTTCTGAAAGGATATAACAATCAATTTTGATATTTATTTATTTTCTGGATTCCAAAGAGGGCTTTTTCCTCTTAATACTCTGCAGTAAAATCATCCCTGTTGGGCCACATTAGTGACTTACAGATAGATTTCTGCTCTTTAAAGAAGATTACATGAGTGACATTTGTTCTAGTAATTATATCTCCTAGATCAGTACAGAGCGATGCATTCAGACCCTTTAAAATGGAGTATCTCCCAGGGTTTAATGGATTTAACAAGGACTGAAACAACACCCAGGCAAAGAGGATGAGAGGGGCTAACGCAAGCTAAGATGATGAGAAGGGCTTCCTCTTCATTTCAGCTAGACAAATAGAGACTATACTCTTCCACTTTCAGCAACAAACTTGCAAGACTTGTCAATAAAAACAGCAGGAGCTAGAGCAGCGCAAAATGATGAGAAGATCTAATGTGCGCTCTGCTCACCTGGGGTTTGGAGGTGGGGGGGTGGTCGGGTCTTTTTTTACATATCACTGCAAGAAGAAAGTTTAGTTTGAATGGAAATAAGGCAGAAACTGTCTAGTGAAGTAGCTTGGGAGCCATTTTATAATTTCCCCTGTGCAGGACTGACTGCAAGGGAAGATAGTGGACAGGGCAGGGAAGAAGAATATGCAGAAAAGGACAGAGATGGGAAAATCTGTTTTTAAAAAAACACTTGCAAAGAAGGGAGATATAAAATGGGATGTGAAAAGCTTGTCCTGATCTACATTTTTGAACACCCTTTCCAAGCCTGGGCTGGTGAATGGATAAAAGAGTAAAGCTTCGCAGAGCACGCAGCAGCACGGGCCCAATGCAGCAGAAAATTCCACAGCATCCGCACACACACCTCCTACTTTCTAACTAATAACAACAGCTCTGGTGAGATGGGTAAATCACTCACGCTAATACAGGCACACAAACACTTTCAAACTGGCATTTTGCTTCACCCCAGCTTGGTTTTGAGCTGGGTATATTACCCTAGACACATGCCTGAAAAGAAACTCAGGCTCCAGTCCTGATTCAGAAGGAGCTGATTTGATATACCTAAGACAAAACATCCATGCGGGGTTGAATTTACAGACTAAAAGCACTGGAAAGCAATAGGTATCCACAAAAATAAAGATAATACACTTCTGGAATATAGATAAATATAAGACATATACTGTAAATGGATTTAAATTTCCGAGGCAACACAAAATGTACTGTACCTCACCTCTGTGCTGCCTTTACTCAGACAACTTATTGGGATTTATTTGGAGCTGTCTAACATTTTGATGACATTCAGACATCATTTATCTCCTGATGCACAGCCAAAGTTGGCAGTGTTATTTAGGAGCTGAACAACCAAGGGATAAAAGCCAAGTTGCTTCTTAAGATCAGCCTCATTTGAAAGTATTTAGATAATTAATAGATGAGTTTACTCTTCCTTTTAAGTTCTTCTTTGTTGTATGTAAAACACTCAATGAAATTAAGCCCACTTGTAGTAATAGCAAAATAATAACTACAAATACTGTTCCATACCCTTGGCAACATTTCAGTTGCTGCACCAGGGTGTGAGCCTAAATACTTGCCTGGCACGAGTTAGTGTGGCTGGACAGCTGCTCTGTGCCGCCCCTGAAGAAGGTGCATTTCTCCACTGTGCAAGATAATATAACAGCTCAAGTACTTTATAGTTTTGAGACCTCTCCGGACAAACAATGCTATAAAAGATGTGCCATGTCTTGTCCTCAGTAATTCATCTCACTGTCAACTGGTTACCATAAAATAAGACCCCAGAGTAAGTGAGGAGTAAGGTAAAGAAAGCCTGCTTAATAGGGAGTGATGCTAAAAGTACAGCTTGTCATCTCCAGTGCTGGGCTATTTGTAAAAGTTCTGTCCTCTCTAAGGACTTGGAGGTAGAACAGATATATCCTGAAATAAATCAAACTTCTATATCTTCCATCATATCTTCTATCTATATGACTCCGTCATATTTTCCATCATATCTTTTGTTATATTTTTCCATGGAAAGTCAATAAATAAGCTTTTCTTTTTTTTTTTACCTGTCAGCTACACTTCTGGAACAGTTAGAAAAACCACAACCCACTTCAAGACGACTATTTCATAGAATATAACATCATACGCAGACTATCTCAGGCACAAAAGCAAAAGACTGTCATGCCTAACTTCTAACAAGTGTATGAAGGATAACTTCCTTTACATACTTTGTCTGACTCTCTTTTCCTACTTTAAAAATGGTTTTCAGGTTTACTTGGGAAAAAACATTTTCCCCGGCTGGAGGTAAAAAGCACTGACTATCCTCAGCTGTCACCGCTGCCCAAAGCTCACCATCAGAGTGCCGACCTAAGCACACGCCGAAGGGACACAACATTAGTGGACAGTCGGAATCAAGTGAGACTCCCATGTCTGAGATGAGAATTTAGATGAGTTAAACGAAAGTACTAAGAAGGAAGAGATCACTTTTTAGACTGTTCCCAAATGGCTTTCCCAAGCTGCATCTCCACAGAGGGACCAAGCAATAACCTAGAGGGCTGCAATCGCATCCATCTATTTTCTTGTCAACCCCAATGCCCAAAGCACCTCCTGTTGCTTGAAGATGCTGCGTGTTTGGTGCGTCTCTCTGTGCAAGAGAGAGAAAGAAAAGGCAGGTTATTAAAAAAGCAGTTTGGCTAAATAAGGGAGCTTATTATGTGTGCTATTTTTGTTCCTCAAATGTCTGCCTTCCTCTCTTTCCCTTGAGGTTTCCAGAGAAATCTGACAATCAGGGCTGAGGTTTACTGTCAGCTTCCATTAGGCAAATCAGCTGGGGTTGGGGGAAGGACAAGGGGAAAACTGCCCTAAAAGCAAGCTGATCCAGCACCAATAACGTCTTTGTCCATGTACCCACTACTAAAAATTACTCGACTGAGGCACTGTCCCATAAATGAGTCCTTTCAGAGCGTCCTGCAGTCCCCCTGTACCATGACATGAAACACCGTTTTCTGTCAGATCCGCGGCGATGGGCACAGCTAACAGCAACCGCTTCCAATGCTCTGACAAAGCAAATGACCTTCAGCGTGTTCACCTGTCACGGAACTCATTTCCGTGTTGTAATTGATGTGTAAAAGTGATCTTCATTACTTGAACTAAAGACACACGAGTCTGCAAAACAGAAGATTTTCCCAAGAATAAGAACAGACTCTCTGGACATGGAGCATTGGATTTGACATTTTAAAATCGCAGCATTAAAAAAAAAAAAAAAAAGGAATTTTCTTAATCTATTTTTCACTTTTCCTTTAGAAAATACTGATTTTTCATCAATGATTTCATATGCATTTCATTAATTTATCTACGAATGAGTGTAAACTGTTCTCCACAGAACAGAGGTCCACTTTTAAGCAGAAAAGGCTTCCACCTCTTAATTTTTCTAACCACCATGCTCACAGAACAGGCCATTATTTCCAGGAGAGGCCAGTCTCCAATGCATTGCCATTCGTTGCACCCTAGACGCCTTTCAGGATCAGTCACTACACACAGATATAGAATAGAAAAGAAAAATTAGAGTAATCTGCTACAGAAAATACAGATCTTTCTCTGGTTAGAAATAGTGGGGTTTTACTGCAGAACACAGCTATTTGCAAAACTGCAGCCATCAGGGTAGGAAGGCAGCTTGTACATTATGATTTCCACAGTAATGTCACTAAGAAAAATATTCTCTTCTCCAGCTGCGAGATGTCTAAGAACTGTAATCATGCATGTCTTCTTCACCATCAAGCAGTTGTGAGGTGTCATCAAATCAAACTCACAGTAAATGGGATTAAATTAAATTATGTATCTCCTCACGGTCACAGAGTCATTTAAATAAGCCCCTGACCCACAGAAATCATCACCAGTGTAGCCACAAACATAAAACAAGATTTAGGAGCTTCCACAGCACCTGTGGCTTGAGGACTTTACGTGTCATAAATGTCAATTAACTTGGCAGTATTGCACCTCCTCGGGGGTATTACTGTTTCAGCATAACATTATATCCTTCCCAGAAATGGAGAGACCTGCCCAAAGTTTTGAATTAACAGGTGGAAGCGGGATCTGAATTGCTCGCTGTCCTCCCATCCTCATCTGGTCATCCCTCCCTCTCCTCTACACACTGCAGGAGATATCAGCAGCAAATCTCTCTCTGGGAAACTCCTGCTGATTTCTGAAGGCTTCAGCCAGGGTTTAAGTTTCCAGGCTCAGGAGCAATTCTCCCCTCCAGTGTACTGAAAGTGACTGCTCTCCATTTCCTTACCAGACTCCAAAGCAATGCCAGCCACAGAGAGCTACTGGTGAGATGGTGGCACAAAGGAGAAGAGTGTGCAGGGTGAGGATACATGTCCTCTGCAGGGTGGTAACAGAGCCCCAGACAATTTTTCAGGTTTCCAGACAAGCTCCAGGACAGGAATGCTACAGGGGAAGAAACTCCTTACAGGAACTCCAGTTTCTCCTCAGCCAGACACCCTTGCACTCCAGAGCCTCAAGGCTCGTCTCCATTCCTGTCCTCATGTTCTCCTCAGTGCCTCTTATCCCCAGGTCCCCAAGTCACTGATGCCTCCTCCTCCCCTCCAAAGCCACAGCTTGTGCGGTGGTAACAGCTGGCTGAAAAGCCAAAGCCAAGTCACTTAAGAGTCCACCGCTAAAAATTAACAGATGTTGTTTCCGATTCCTAAAGACCACTTGAGACTAAGCAGGAGGGACTTAGTAATTGTCTGAAGCTAGATCTATACTGAGAAAAGCCAAAGTCTGGAGGATAAAGACCGAGTATTGCCTCTCAATATGTTCTTCCTTCCTGCAAAGCCCACCATATGCACAAGACAAGTTTTGTACTTATATTTAATCAACTAAACCAAAAAATGGACAAAACTTTACTAGAATGGTTTGTGATGATCCTCTTCCACTCAAGGATTTCTAAATTAATATTTTAAAGCTTAGAATAAAAGCTTTCCAATATATCTAAGTGCTTTGAGCTCCTAAGTCCCAAACCTAAGCATTTCAGTGGAAAATAAGTAATTTTAAAATGAGGTTCTTCCCATTAAGGAGTCCAAAATTTCAGTCTCCTGGGCCTGGATTTTCTTCTTTTTCAGGAAAAGCACTACTTCATTTCATGGGTTTGGAAACTGCTGCACAGAACATTAAAGAAATAAAAACTGCAGCATTTGTTTTCCTTTAGCATAGCAATGGAAAAACAACCCTGCCTAAATCTTCATCTGTTTCTGACAGGGATCCCATATCCTTCAAGTTAATCCCAAGAAACAGTCACATCTACCCAAGTGAGCAGGACAGGGAGGGAGGAGAGTCTGTGCTGGGGCAGGTCCCAGCCTGAGCTGCCCTGGCTGGGGCTCAGTGTGGCCCCATGAGGCAGAGCGGCCCCCCCAGAGATGTGAGGGGCTCTGACAGCCCCAGAAACACCAGGGAAGGCCTTTCTGAGATGGTCCCACACCACAAAAGAGAAAACTAGTTTCTCCCACATGAGAGGACACTCCTACTGCACAGTCTTGTTAGGAGGCCATTCTAGAGCTGAAGCTTACAAGGACAAACAGTTCAACCTACAAGGAATTGTCAAAAAACACAGCTAAATAGCAAACACATGTAAGTCCTAGGCATTTCCCTGAGCCCCACTTGTTCTTCATTTAGCCTCAGGAGAAAAGCACATTCTTCTGCATAATTTATTTCTTCAACAGAATTATGCAGAAAACTGCAACTAAATTGCTTTTCCTGATTAAAACCAGAGTATTTTATATTCTTCCCTCCCCCCCATTTCTGGATTATTTGCTTTTTATGCTAGGACCTCTTCTCCCTAGGTGTAGCTCTTTAATTTTGCCTAGAAAGAAAGCAAAGCCCCATCCTGCTCCTACCTTTCACAGCACATCCCCAGGTGTGGGCAGGAAGACCTTCCTCCCACTGCCCCCACCTCTATAAATAGGGGTCATGGCAGCCAGGTTCAACTGCTCACAAATCACAAGGCCCAAAATCAGTTCAAGAATGACCTGCATTTGGATCAAGTTACTTGCTGTTGTTCAGGTTTTCTGCCTGTGAGTGTGAGAGACTAATTTTAGCAAACCTGGAAAAGAGATCAGGGATCAGTGGTTTGTGGGAGAGTGGTTTCACCTCCCCGGGAGCTCGTTGCCTGGTGCAGCAGTGATGCAGTGCTTGTATTTGCATTTAGCTCTGGATGAACACACTGGCTCAGCTCTTCAAAACCCTTCCTTTGGAGACCAGTCCAAAGGCTGGTTATAAACCTTTGTATGCCCACTGCCATGCTCTTAGCAGAAATAAAAAATGGATAGATTTTCACATTCATTTAATGTCTTTGCCTGGTAGAGAAACCCCTCTACACTGACTTGAGCTTATGGGTGCTCCTGGGGCTTAGTCCTCTGCCTTGCACTGACTGAGCGCAACCGAGTCAACTGGATAAATGCGCCAGGGGCCAGAACCCATGTGGAATAGCTGGGTCTAACCATTGGAATAGTGTCTGTTGCTGTCTGCATACAACTTCACTGACTTCCATATGTTCAGGTTGTGCTAATTTTATCAGTGCTGGCTGAACTCTGCTCTTGGTATCATTCTGTTTATCATTCATGTCTCTACTAATAGGATATATCAGCTATTATAAACCCATCACTGCAGAGGATATTGACACATCTAATGTGTCAGAAACATACCTCTCTTTCCGAGTAACAGATCATTAGTGCACTGATGCTCTCTTTCTTGCTTGAATCCATTAATCATTGATCTTCAGCTTAAAACTTCAAATGAACTATTTTCTCTAATTCGGCCTATTTTTTGCTCACTATTAACTTTGCTCCTGATAGCATTATGTGGTATTCTAGGGTTGTCGGAAGATCCTGGTAGGAAGGGAATTCCTTTAACAGGAGAAAAGTATATTAATAGGGCAATTTTTGACCGATATGTTGCAGGAACTATAAATGGAGCAAGAATTCCCAGATTTCTCCCAATTAGTGACATTTTTTGTTAGTTCCTAAGTTAATACATATGATAGCTCCCCAACAGTAACTAGAACAGTAGCTATAGATAAACAATACTTAGTGCTTTTATTTGCAAATTAGTCTGTACTATTAGGCCAGCTTTATTTCTGATGATACCTCTGCAAGGTGTTCTCTGAAAACAATGAACCAAAATCATTAAGGAGCTTCTGCACTATTCCCTTGGAAAATAAGTGGGTTTGTTCCCCACTTTAGACTTGGCATTGCATTATTGCAGGTAATAGCCTTTTGAGAGAAGTGATTAAATGCACAGGTTGAACAAGGCTTTACATACTGTGCTTCACGTTCCAGCTGATTATATTAAATATTCCAGATTCTCAGGGTCCTCTCAGTAAACGCAATGCTCCGCTGAGCAGACTCATCATCAGTATCTAAACGTTCTTTCGTATCAAGCTGCTAACACGTAGCAATGGAAATGATGCATCAGATTGCAATAGGTTTTACCCTTTCACCAACATCTTCTGTAACTACAATCCCATCTTCTTTCTCCTCCTGAGCCCACCTCACTAAGGAACCTGGTGTTACAGCCCACACACCTACTCTAACCCGAGACCTGCTGTCCTGCTAACAGAAGGCAAATGGCCCTTTAGTGTGATGTCAACAAATTACACATTCATTTGGCCCCTTGCCTTAGGGTTTCTCTGCTTTGATCACAACATGCTCCAAAGCTCCTCCTGGTCTAAGCGCTTCCTGAAGGCCTTCTCCTTCCTGCTGGAGGAGATGTGAAGCTTTGGGTCTCATGTCTTCTAAGCTGTACACTGGCTGATGGGCAGAGGCTTCCTGGACTTACTCTTCCAAGCACATTTTCCAGAATCTTTTAAACAGACGGGCTGCAGAGCCTTTGCTGGATGGTACATTCAACTGGAGCCCACGTGTATCCTTTCCTGCGCCCCCAGCCAAGCTCCAGTCCCGCAGCTTGAATGGAGACAGGGAAGGGAAGGACACCTCTCCACAGATACTAATAACCGAACTTATAGCAATAATACAACATGATATGCTCCATTAGATCTTTCACTTGAAACAAAATCCTGTGACACAGAGATATCATTATCATTTTTATCTCGTCAGAAGTAAATATCACATTTGAGGCTAAATACAATAGATCAAAATGGATGCTTCTAGCAAAGGAATCTATATAAACACAAAGAGTAGAGATTAAAGGGCTAACAGCAATGGTCTTTGCTGCTGAGGCTCCAGCAGCACCCTCTGTGCACCCCCGGCAATACATTTACACGGAAGATTTTAAAACTAAATCTATGATATTACTTCTTCTCCCCTGTCAATAATCTGGTAGCCCTAGGCACACATGCCCATGGAAAAGCAGGCTGGAGTTCAAAAGTGTGGCACATGAGAAAGTAGCAGGGATAATTTTCACCTGATATCACATCATCAGAAACTGCTACACAAAATTATTGTGAATTATGGGGGCCTGCTGTGCATTTGATTTCCCACAGCTGCTACCACAGCAGTCACTTTCCTGAAAATTAAGTGCATGTTTCATCTGCTCACAGGAAGGGAAGAGGGGAAAAAGGTAAAGAAAGAAAAATTTATGATGGAGAGGCCGCTGAAAGCTCCTGTGCCATACTGTGAAGCCACAGCCTGTTTCATGGCTGCACTCTGGGACAAGAGGTAGGGACACGTGGTGCGGTGGCACTGGGCAAGATGGGCTGTGTCAATCAGAAGCGATGCCAGAGCAGACCTACCAGAGCTGTGTCCAGCAACTGCAATATGTTCATTCAATTTACATTCCCTGCAACTCACTTCTGTCTCTTATCTCTGGCAAGGGACACTACACAAAGCAGATTATTCCAGTTTCTCTCCTCCAAAGCAGGCAGCAGCATTAAAAAACCTTGCAATTGCCAGGAGCTGCGCAATAGCATAATTAGAGCCCCCAAGCCTGTCGGAAATGAGGGGCCATGGGGGAGCGAGGGGAGGGTGTTTCTTACGTTCTTACATGTGAAACTGCAACACAAAGCTCCTTCCTAAGCACAGACTGTGTGATCACCGTGCCTGATCTGAATGCCCCTGCTTGCCGGGTTGGTACTGCTTCCCTGTTGCGAAGCTGACAGGGCACAGCACTAGACTGACAGCCCCGAGCCTGAGCAGAAAGGGAACAGCACAAATGTATTTTCCTCCTCCACCCATTATCATTCTGCTCCAACAAATGTTGACCGGAAAAGCCATGTGGTTATTTCATTTTCTGGCAGATTTTACTAGCGTGGAAACAAAGATACTTCAATCACACTTTTGTGTCCCAAGATCGCCAAGTGCTTCTTTGAGTGCTAATTAAATTTCACAACCTCCTCAAACAGTAGGTCAATCTAATCTGACATTGCTGTAGCTTTGTTTCCTATGGAAATGAAGCAGAGGTGCCCATGCTGGCTGTCTGGGTGTGCATCTGCAAGCTCTCCCCCTACCATGGGCTGGAACCACTGGCCTATTTAAAGAAGATTTGACAGAGAGGTAGAACCCCCAGAGAAAATAAATCTCCCAAATTTTTTGTGGCCCTGACTAACATCACTTTAGGGTGCAGAAGGGAAAGGCTGCTGTGTGAGTTCGTCGGGCAATGCAGGCAGAAAAAACCTCAGCCATGGAAAAGCTTCAGCCAAAGCTTGTACTTTCTTGGACAGAGAACTGACAGAGAGATCCAGAGGAAACTGGACCTGGGACACTCTGGCTCACAAAAGAAATTGTTTATGGACCAGAGGAACATGGATTATGCTAGTGAAGGGCCTTCCACGAGCCCATGTAAACCAAGCCCAGATCCAGGACCCCAGTCCAGAAGCCCTGACATTTCCTTGGGCAGGGTGATGCCTTGAACCTCATTCCCTGTGATGCTCACAGATATGATCACTACTTTGATTCTTGCACTGCTCCCAGCACCATAGGATTGACAGCATGTAAAATCAGGAGCAATAAAAAGGTCTTCACTGGACTTCTTTTGTTTCTGGACATTTTCTTTTAAGAAGCTGATTTTGACCCTAGGCCTTGAATTTTTAGCCTTTTCTTTTCAAAAGGAGATTGGTATGGGTCCTTAGAGTAAAAAGTGATAACAGCGTTTCTCTCAAAGAGGACTTTTTATAAAGTAGAATGAACATGGATCCTGAGAAAGAGTGAAGAAAAGCCACTGTGATTCCTGGGGCAATTCCATCCACACAGATGGCCCTCTTCAGGTCTGCCCAGGAATTCCTCTGGGTTTTTGGGGTCTTCATTTTCATACAGGAGGCCTGAGAGGACAGAGTTCATCTGAGATAAGATAGGAGACTTACGGCTGCCACCCGATTTCCACTAGCACTTGTTTTACAAAGAGCCAGGCCCTTCTTCACTATGAAGCTGAAGCAAAGAAGAAAATTACTGGAACTAATTCTAATGGTAAATTTACTTCAGTGTCAAGCTGGAATGACAGCTTGGACAGATATGAAGTTATTCTGTGGGAGTCATCTGAACAGGGACTGGATTCTTATATAATATGGAAAAGGAATGAAATTTGGGGTTAATTAGGAGTATTAAGTACAGTTAAAGAAAAATGGAAAAACAGAAAAGTACAAACACATGGCAGTATCTCTCCAATATGGTATGCAGTCAAGTGTGACATTTTTTGCCTGCCTGAAAAAAAAAACTAGTTTGAGAGGCAGTGGTGGGCATTTCTATGATCTAGATTGCGACTGGGGCGGGTAGAGATGAAGTGGGATGAGAAAAGGAAAGGAGAGGGGTTTTGCTTTAATTCAAAGCATCTTGAGCTGTTAAAATTTTGGCCCTGCCTAGATAAGGATCCCTTGGCGACAAGGATCTCTTCTCTTTAGAAATTTCCATTCCACAAAGTCATTCTCGCTCACTAATATGTCTGACCCCCAATAAAATAGAAATAAATACCCCTCAACAGGTTTTGCCACTTGCTTTGTTCACTGTAACCCGCTGGTTGACTTCGCGTCGCTAGAAACGGCTGTCATTGCTCATTTGCGCACAGAGAGGGATCTTTGGGCAAGACACGGCCTTCCATCAGCTGGAACCGTTCACTGGGAACGGCCATATTAGTCCTGGCGGTATTCGAAATGCAGCAGAGGCAAACATAGAAATAACACTGAGTAGAAAAGCACAGGATCATTAAGGGAGGAGAAGGGGGGCTGCATTTCTCTGGCTTCTAAGACGGTATTGCCAACAATAGAGGAAAAGGGATTACATTTTTTCTTCCAAGGTTGGGAGTCGTGTTTCAGGTTTCATATAATAAGAATGGTACAGTGCAGACAGCAATAATAACCTGCTCTGAAAGCTGCTCCCTGCACAATGGCAAATTGCTCATGGGCAGTGATGGCAAAATTTAATCCCTGCTCTGCTTAGAATGCAACCCGCATAGCCACTCAAGACAACATAATAGCACTTTTGTAGCTCTCTGCTACAAACATCACTTTGAAAAGGATACAGCTGTGGAGGGGGGTCTCCACATGCGTCATTTTTGGCTGGCTACCAAGCTAGCAGAGCCTCAGACACACTGTGCTCCCTCATACAGCCCTGCCAGCTACTGCATAGTCATGCTTGGGGAAGGAAGAGGAAACGGATGGAGCTGTGTGAGCAGTAAATTCAAGATAAAATTAAGTTGCTTGGCCAGGTGAACAGCAAAATTCATTTGCTGAAGAACTGGGATGAGAGAAAACTGGGAGACAGCTCCAGTCTGGGATGTCATTTACAATCTGTAAGGCACTGTATGGAATTACCTAAGTCTCTAAAGATGCAGATGTACCAAACATCAGCTATTCCTTCATCAAGTGCTGACCCTATGACATGGCCATGCACAGAGGATCCCAGACAGGACTAGAAACAGCACCAGCTATTTCTCTCCCCATCTTCTCTCCACCATTTTCCTAAGCTACAGTCACACTGTTTCCAGCTGTCAAATAAATCAACTAAGCAACCAAAGGAGGCCAAAGCACACCCAGTTTCCCCTCACCATTGCACTGGTTCCGCACAGCCACAGAAATGCCCATGTGTCCTGCTGTGAGGGCAATAATCTCTAAAGAGGACCAGCTTGGAAACAACCACCTTTCCACAGTAGTACTCATCCAAGGCCCTGAGTGCTGCAACCATGGGCTGCGCTTTGCTTGACGTGCTGCTGCGCTGATGGGAGACGTCACAGCTCCCTTGGGAGCTCCCTGGTCCCCCTCCACTGGTGTTCCTGCCCTCTGAGCCCTGCTAGCAAAACAGCCCACAGCAGCATTGCCTTGCTGACGTCCCAGCAGAGCCGGCCAGGGAGCCTGACAGCCATCAGGCACAGGCTGCCTTTGCCCGGAGCAGGCTGGAAGCACTCACACAAGTGCTGCTGACACAGATGTGTGCGTGGTAGGAATGGAGCTGATGTTCTCCAACTGGGCAGGCAGGATGAGCAGCTGAGAGCAGTGAAGTATCCAGCTGACCCAGCCCAATTCAGAAGAGAATATCTGAGTCACTTCTACTCTAGGAGCACAGTTGTTGCTGAAGGGTTGCAGTAGGCAAGGGAGGAAGAGCTTGGGTTTTTACGGTCAGCTGTGGACCAGAAGGAACAAGAATCCCCACCAGAACTGACCAAGGCAACTTGCACTTTGAATCTCTACCAACCTGCTGTCGACTGTTTCTGAAAGCACCAACAAGGATCAGCCTGAATTAGTTTACACATAACAAATCCAAGAAAACTGTAAGCTTCCTATGGATCGAAGAGAGAACGTGGCGGTGTTTGTCATATGATGTCACTTGGGCCTCTGCATCCAAATAATTGTAGAAAGAATTGCCTTAGGATGATCTGTTTCTCACAGCAAACCTTTGGGGTCTACTCTCCCTTCCTGGTACAAAGAAAGATACAGGAGTTTGAGTGAACAGCCTAGTAATTCTGTCATGAACTGAACTGCTTTCTCCTTCCTCCCACCTCACCGTATCACTGATGGTAACAAGGGAGTTATTATCAATCAAGGCAAGCTACATTGTGATCTGTGCCACTGAAATCCATTTCAGATCGGAGGATAAAATGTGATTATATTTACACTTCCTTGACACAATTCAGGCAGCAAAATAACAGCCTTCTAGAGATATTTTTCTTCTTCATATTTAGATTTGTCAGTATTGCAGAGCTGTGTGAGAAGGGAGGGAATTATTATAGCAGCTGGGATTCAGTGATACATTTTAGTTGCCTTACAAATGAAGATGTTCAGTTTATTGGGTTGTCTTCCCATCTTTTTCATCTCCAAGTTCCTTGAATACTGTCCAGAACATCCTCCAGATTGATGAGATTGCATTTCAATCAATACAGCTCTATGTAAATCTATTTTTGCTTTTGACACATCCCATAAATTATTTCTACTTATAACCTTAATTGGTCTGTATTCATCACAGGAGATGGAATTTCTAACTCATGCAGCTGTTTATAAATTAAATTTGCAATTAATGAAGAAAGTATGAGATTAAGCACTTCATACTTCCCCAATCTGAATTTGAAAAGGATATAATCATGTTTTATATGGTCAGACTGTGCTTGGACATTTTTAAGTTAAAGGTGTAAGCTCCAAAAAAATCCCAGAAATGCAGGAACTGGCTTGAGAAGTGTAGTCTTAGTCAACCTAAGGTTGGGCGTGACCTGCTGCTGGGAACACACACTGTTCCTCATAACCAAAGTCTCATTTCCAGTAGACAGCCAGATGTTCTCTTCTCCTTCCAATGCCAGGAATAATTTTGAGCCCATCCATCCCACCCAGAACACCAAGGAAGCCTCCCTGCTCATTTTACATTAGTGCCTGCCACTGAGGGTCCTAAGCACAGGCAGAAAAATCCCCAAATCTTCGCTCCAGAGTGAAAAACAGCCTACTCTCAGATTTTTATATCTTCTCCCTCTTTTTAGGAACCGTAGTACAACTTCTAATGTATATCCTGGGTCTCTACAAAGTATTTCAGGGAAGGGTCATCTTTTGTCACCTATTCAAATTCACAGATACAGCTTCCAAATCAGTAGTCATCATGAGAACAATTCAGTATTTTCCTCACAGCCACACAGCAGGAGAGCTGTGAAAAGGTGAGTTAACCAAAAGCATCAATAACAGTTTTGAAGGAACAATCATGTAGAATTACTGTTCAAACTTGGTAATATACCATAATACACAGAGTTCGTCTGCAGGACAGCACACTGAAACTGGGAAGGAATGAAAGCTCTTTCCCTTTCTGTAGAACTGGAATTCAAGACCTCTTCATTGGCCAGTTTTCTAATACCTGCAATTTTTATTTTCTCTTATTCAGTGCCTCATTCTTCCCCATCCTCAGCAGACTGCCTTAGGCAAAGCGGTGCTCCTCTCCATTTCAGTTTTTCTCTCTTTTACCTTCACCGCTTGAACAGTGAATTTGAAACTACAGAGTGTAATTAGGAACATATCCTTGCCCTGTCATTTAGTACAGGAACAGAAAACTCAGGAGAAAACACAAATATATTAAAAAAAAAAAAATAAAAAACAGTAGTCAAATTGCAATGTAGTCACTGCTCACAGACCCAAGGTGACCAAGGCCTTCCCTAAAGGCTTTAGAACAAGTAAGAATCAGGATCTTGAATCTGTGGTACATTACCTGATAATGTAAGTTTATATCAGTTATTAGAAATGCTAGAAATTCCTCTAAGTACCCATCCAGTAAAAAATGAGATAATAGTGCTCCAAGTTTCCTCACGTAACTCAGCTAACACAATTCAAGCTCGTCTATGTGTGTTACCTTGTGTTTAAAAAGGGCTCCATGGCTAATAATAGACTGGAAACTAGTTGGACATGGGTCTCGGGAATCACACCAACAGCTCTAGAAACCTGTCCTTATACAATACCAAAATAACTGCTCTTTTCTTTTGGAAAGGAATGGGTTCTGGTGCAGGAAGAAGAAAAGTTTAATAAAGAGCAGTGATTGCTGAAGGGAGTACTGAGGAGGAGAAGCTAGGAGTCAGTAAATAAGCAGATGGTTAAAGAGGAAGGTTGAGCGGAGGTTAAATAAAACATTATAAAGGAGGTGAACTGGAGGCTGAATCCTGGAGGAAACAGAAGTGTTAAGCAGTACCAGCGTGTGTATGCACATGCAAGTCTTGAGGGAAGCCTCTCCACTCCATTCTTTCTCCCTTTCTTCCTTCTATATCCACAGAAGGACCTCGCACACTTCTTAGTGCTGCATGTGTCCATGGCATCCATGGAAAAGTACTGCAGGCTTTTGTAAATGCACAACAGAGAAAACGCCAGGGCATGCTTATGGGAGAGCTGAAAAGTAGCTGGAAAAAATTTAGAAGCTCCTTGTCGTGCAAAGGTAACCTAAAAGGTTGGCTATGTAATTATGAGCACTCTCTCACTGGATCGCCTCAAGCCAAGGAAACCTCCCGAAGGCCTATGGAGGGGAGATGAAGCTTCTTCAGCTTATCCACTCCAATTGACTGTCCCTCTTCAGGGCAGCCGGCCAGCAACACCAATGAGCTGGCACACACAGAAGTGCTATATGGATCATTCGGCTAAAGCTAATACTTGTTACCTCACCCTGCTTCACATACAGCCCACGCCAGGCACCTGCAGAGCACCGTGCCGAGCAAGGACCACAGAGCGGGCTGGCCAGGGCTGCCCACTGCCTCCCCTCGCCACCTCCCCCCCACCAGGTAACCTTCAGTTATCATCTTCTTTTCAAACTCAGACATTGACCCGTTTTTTAACTTTATCAAGCCATCTAGGAGGGGAATTACTTTCTCCCCAAGGTCAGTCTGGGAGGTCAGTGTGTTTTGAAAGAGCAGTAACTTTGATAATGAAATTCTTTGCAAGCCAGAGCATGCTCACTCCATGCTTTACCACCATATGGTTAAATTTTCCCCTCCATCAAATTTAATAAATAGTGTTTACAAATTCTTAGGCTTGCCTCCCTAGTAAAATCCACTAAACCCACAACAAATATACTTATGGCATTAATTTGGTTAGAGATTTTTCTCAGAGTATTAACAGCCACGTCTAATTTCTAAGGATTTATTTTTATTTCAAAATATATTAGATATATTTTTTCTTTACCCACTACAATTCCTCTATAATCATGTTTCCTCTGAAGGCATGGGGCAGGTGCTTTACAACCATCCACTGTTAGACTATATCCCCTCAAAAATATCCTTTAATAATTAACATTTTATATTTATTCACAAGTAAGAACTTAAAACTCTAATGGAGAACTGCAAAGCCCTAAGTTTATTCTTCCTACAACTGTACACTGACATTTCATGGTTCAAACACCACTCCCTGCTGGGAGATTATCTGGTACCAGGGTCTAGATATTAATATCTGCAGTCTATGAAGTAGGCTTTAATAATCTTAAACATAAATTTTAATATAAATTCACTCACTCATACTTGTTCCTTCTTCAAAATGAAACCAAGCAGACACCTAAAAAGCAGGGACTTCAATTTATATTCAGTACCAGTTCTTGATGCATTTCCTTTCTCGGTCAATCAATCGGCCTCTGTTAAAAACAAAATATCCGGACTAGTAGTGAACTAAGTGTCCTGCTAATAGATTCAGATGCCTACATTTCTCTTGAAATATGGATGTTATCTACCACATATATGCAAGACCGTCTTCCACTCCAGTAGTTTTAGCATACCAGAATAGACACATAATGGCAAATGAATGTTAACATAATCTAACCCATGCAATTACCAGCATGTCTCCATGTTCCCTACTTACTTAGAGCCATAGATTCATCCTCACTTCTTGTCCTATGGAGAAATACTGCCTGCGATCAGTGAGCAGCTGCTCAGTTCCACAATAGAAACGCCCACATGTCAGCAACAAGCAAAATATTCCCACCGCATTTATACTGTTAGAGAGCTCCAAGAGCCCAGGGAAGCGTGAAGTGTTTATGACGACGAGTGAACTCAGGAACGGAGTTTCCTTCTGTTTGTATTTCCCTTGATGGGACTTATTTCCTCGGTTATGACAAACTCCGTTCTGAAGATGTGTGAAATGTTACAATTGAGTTAAAATGTGTGTGGCACAAAGTGGGATAGAAATAACTAACCCAGAAAGCAAGCACCCTCTGACATCTGGTCTTAGATGAGGTGCTCTCAGGTTGCATCCGACAAATCCAAAAATAAACTTCGGAGGAGAGAGAGAATCTCATTCCCTGATTGCCATGGCAGACCCTATCAGATAAAACAAAACAGCACCTGAATTCATTCTCACACGCCCTTCACCCTCCTTCAACAACATGACAGCAAACTAAGTCTAATAAATCTTCCACTAATAAATCTAACCACCTCAGTGGTAGGAATTTTCCTGAAAAGGAGGACAGAGGTTTTATCTGAGCAAATGAATAGTTCCCAGTCATCTGCTCAGTCCATTAGCAGCCAGACTGTGCTGCATTAGTTAGCTGACCCAGGTGCATGCCTGGAATATTATCAAAACCTGATGTCTATCCAAAGATGACGTCAAGTATTTCTAAGCATGGGGAGCAGTCTCGGCAGAAGAGCGTGAACAAAGAGTTGCTAATTTTTCATACACTCCTCGTGATGAAAACTTCCTTTCTTCACTTCCGATATTCAGTCATTAAGTTTCTAAGGTCAAAAATCCAAGGCCAAAACTGTAGTTCACATGAAAGATCATTGCTGTATTGGTTTAGACCACTTCAAAATTATGGCCTTAGGCTTGATTTTTCCAAAGTCATGCTGTCTTCCCAGTTGCTTTGGACACGGGTTTCCCATAGAACCAGTGTTTCCCAGTAACAGGAAATGCTTCTGATGTGGTTAAAAAGCTTGTCACTCCAAGTATGTTATTAACCAAACCACAGTGCAAACTGCAACCTCAAAACAACTGGCACAACCTTTTCTTCTGTGTTTGCACAACGCCCAGCACTGCAGAGGCCTGGTCTGTGCCACAGTCCGTGGGATATTCCTGAAATAATAATTAATAACAACAGCTCTACAAACAACAAGAAGAAAAGTACAAACAGTGGCACTTTGATTCTCGTGACAACATTCCTCTGAACATACCCAAACCACAGCACAGCTACCCCACAGGCTCTGCTCTATAACCCGCACTGTTTTGGTCTGCAAGGGGCCACTGACTGAAGGAATTCAATATTGTTCTATATTTGGCTGATGCAATAATCAGTAAACGTGATGCACCCTTTGCTAATGTGCTCAGTGCTTTGTTTGGAAAAGGAGAAGTCAGTGAAACATCCCAGATACAAACATGTGCTATCTTCCCAACCGTGGAAATATATTTTTCCCTTCCCTTATATTCTCTCTGTGGCTTATCAGTTCACATCTGCTAAATACAACATAGCCTTGATTCAGTCCACAGCCTCAAAGCTTTTCTGTGGCTTCTGCTCCACTCCAGGAATTTTGCAAATAAATTGCTGTACTGGATTTGTTTTAAAGAAAGCATTTGTTTGTTTTCAAATCATATACTTGGCTAAATAAAAAGGATCTAGCTCTGTATTTTCTCCCAGGCTGTTTGGGTTCCAGTAATTGTTTGCTGCTGTATGTTTGAAAGAGATTAAGGGGACAAGGGATGGAGAAGAACTACACGCTGCTTCCAGTTCTACATGACCTGTGCCTATGGACAACACAGACCAGGGGAGAAGTAGGCTCTCTATCAACACCTCCCGAGTGCATGTCGACATCTCACCTTGGTTTCAGCCAAAGGGGAAGTACACGCACACTCCCAGAGCAGCTAATTCATCCTGCTTTTAGACACCCACTTTAGAAGAGGAATTGTGCCTTAAAAGTGTCCATTGTTCTCTGTGGGCTTCAGAGGGAATTTGATCAGTTAGTTCACACGAAGATGACAATGTTGTAGTAATTTTGGACTGCTTAATTCTTTTCCCAGTATTTTCCTTTATTATTCTAGTCTGTAGAAATAACAAGGATCTAATTTGTATCTGGTACATAGATACCCATCCAGCCCGGAATCTCCGAAACTGGTACTGACTGGAGAGCTGATCAGAAAGGCACCTGGACCTTTCAGCTCTTTTAAAAGGTGTCTATACCACAGATGCCTGTTAATATCTTAAGCAAGTTTCTTCTTTATACCTCAATTTACCCAACACAAAATGGGGATAAAGACACTGAAGCTGATGTCTGATTTAAAGATCTTTCACTCTGCAAGACCCAGGGGCTATTAGTAGTAGCAACGTAATGGGCACAAGTAGCAGAATGAGATTTGAAATCAATGATTTCAAATGACTGATCAGAAGTTGTTGTTCAGACAGTAGATGAGAAAGAATGAGAGCTTCTAAAATATGAAAGCTCAGACCTCAGGACCTTTGAGGACAAAGATATTGCCTGCTACAGGGAAGAAAGTCATGTGAAGAATAACCTTGTAAATAGCACTATCATAATCAAAAAGATGCTTGTGAAAAGACACAGAACAAAACCATCAGAGTCAATGGATACGGGCCACATTTGGTGACAGGAGTATTTGCCTCTCTAACCCCAAGCCATGTCAGGGTCAGGAAATAAAGTTCACAGTCTAAGCACACTCTGGTTGTATCACACCTCAATCACACACAGGGGAAACTGCTCCAGAAAGGATGCACAGTTTTGCTTTACGCTATGATAACAGTAACCAGCACATCTCATCATTTCCCCTGCGCTTCAGCAATGGAACAGGCTCCTCCAGGTGAACAGCAGGGCAACAATTATTTTTAGTGGCTAAAAAAATTAATCTTATGCTCTCTTCTTGATGTCTTCCTATCTACCTCACAGTCTCCATCACAGCTACAACTTCTACTTCCCCGGAATATGTTTAGCATAAGGCAGTTTCATTCTGACAGAAAGACATTCACCAGCAAGGTCCTTAAAATAGTATTTGCTTTTATCATTAGGCCAGAAAAATCAAGGTGACAGATAGCCCAAGCTTGGTAGAAAATGATGCTGCTACTTCATACCTACAACATAACACTGCTACAATAGCAGCAATGTGTACATTATGGATTATCAATCCTGGAACAGCAGAACTGGCATCTCTCTTAATCAGTTGCTAAATTATTCTTAACTAGTCCCTAAATTAAACATTTAAACAGATAACCCTACAGAGAATGCTTTAGAAGTGGGTTTATGAGATCTTAAGGCCCTGATATGCAGCGCTCCGGAAAACTAAGGGTTTCTGCTTGTCTTTGGCTAAGACTGGGCAGCTCAGCACTGCTGGAGGCTGAGCCTGGGCAGATACCTGAAAGGGTGCAGCTCCCCAGAGCTCCCCTGAACGAAGCAGATACTCCTCGCTGCCATAGCAAAGAGCAGGAGGGGAGGGAAGGGAAGAGAAGGGAAGCGACTGCTGATCTGCTTGATGCCACCAGGAAAACCTGACCCTTTTTGGCCATAAGTGTTTAAGGCAGGGCTGGGAACTAATAAGGATGCTGGTCTGAAGACGTTCACTTAGCCACTTAACTTCATGACCTTCTGCAAATTGCCTGACTAAGCACCACCTATAGCTGTGAAAGTGGATGCAAAACACAGCCGGGATGATATATGTGAAAGCATTACGCATGATGGGTGTCTGAAAGCTGCTCCTAACCAATTTCAACACAGAAGGAAGCCATACCATATAAAATCCTACTAGTGGCAGCCAGAGTAATTCTCTGCACCTAGAAGTTTCCAAAGGCACCTCATATTGACATACAACACACCGTTCTCCAAAAGAATAAACACACAGCCAAATAAGAAAAATGCATGCATACTGAGGTACATAAATCTCCTCTGAAGGATGCAGTACAGTGACCTTTTACTGAGCCACGTGTGGATTAGCTCTGCTATATTACTCAGATGTCTTGAATGAATCCCCTTCTCGAAGATCATTGCATATAAAACAAATAAGACTAGAGATATTTAGCTGTTGGAATATTGCTTCACTTTTCCCAAGATTATTCTGTGCACATCTACATGTTCCAGACTGTATTGAAAAGATGTGATTTGATCTTGCCTTATCCCTTTTTTGTTGCTGTCAAGGTATTTTTAATCACTTGTCTAGTATTATTAGTCTTTGTGTTTTCTCTTGTAAGCCCCATTCAAAGTCAAGGCTTCCTTATACTCCATGTCTGTGAGTGGACCAGGTCCCTCAGCCACACCTCAGGTTAATCCTCACTCTGCACATTGCACATCCACAGATCAGTCACTGCCTTCTGTGGTCAGCAGGTCCTGCTCTTATTCAGGCTTGTGGGTCTTCCTCTGAAGTCACTGGTTTGGCTTTCAGGCTACACTTGCCTCTCTGCTCCCATCTCTGCTGTTGTCCTACACTTAGGTCTGCCCTTTTCTCCTCCTTTTCTATCAGGCAGGACTTAGAAAGTGCATCCCAGGGGGGTATACACTACTCTGAAGAGTTCAGTGTCCGGTTGGTCACTGCAGGCAATGCCTGAGAGAAAGGGATATTTCAACCCCTTTTTTTGCAACTGGGAAACTGGGGCACAAGAGATACTCATACTGAGTCAAACAGGAAGATGGAAGGTGAACCCAGATTTCAATCCTACCTGAGAAACCACAGCCACAAAAATATCCTTCTGTCTTACTGCATCTCTTTTAATCTGAATGCCATTATCTTTACCTTTTTTTTTTCCTTGTAGATAACAGCTGTAATTATTTTATAGTATTAAATAAACTTTGAAAAAAATCAATAACCAATTATTAATATATTGCCTGCATCCACCCTTCCAGTGCACAGGAATTCCTAGTTTCACAGTGATCACAAAAGTGCTGCATCTAGTGTCACAGACAATACCAAGTATTGTCAGCAAACACTTTAAAAGCAAAATGTGACTTCATAAAACCTTTATGCTATTGATACAGGAAAAGTCTTCCTTCAAAAAAAAAAAACCAAAAACACTGACTCAATCCCCTAGTGCTCATGCACCTGTGGAGTGGGAAGTTTTCTGGATTGCTCTTGAGTGCCAGGAATTTTTTTACCCACTTATATTTTGGTGCCTTTCATCTCAACTTCTTTCTGAAGTTGATCACCCCTGTGGTGTCTAAATGAGAGATGACAGTGAACCCATGGGGAAAATAAGGCTGATGAAATGCAAAGTAGCGTTATTTATGCTGGGTCTATGTGCAAAGTGCATTTCAAACTTCCTTGATTCTTCAGCAATAACCAATGTCGGGGGGGATGGGGCAAGCCAATATTTGCATTTGATATTTCTGAATATCTCATATTTTTCTCTCTCCCTTGGCTCAGTGAAGCACAATTATTTTTTTTTTCCATTTAACTTGAAGACCTGAGTGATAACTAAAGCTCTGCAGGAAATGTAACTAGCATTTTTGGGGTCCGCGCATGGGAGAGGAAAATAGGCTGGAGAGGGTGGGTTTGGGCAACCCCTCCTTTCAATGTACAGAAGATGAACGTCAGCTGCTCAGATTTTGAGGCATATTGTTGTGGTTGCTGTGGGAGCCTCACACTGATGCTCTCAGTGTCATATTCCTGTTCCCCATTGAAGCGAATTACTTAACTTTGAAGAATTATCATGGTTGCTCCTCTTTAAACAAATATCCTGTCTTCCTGAACAAAAGACATCAGCTGTAAAGTGCTGCTTCACGGTTGGCCACCTCCAGGCAAGGCTGGGGAACAGCCAGCAAACCCCTCTGCCATACACCGAGTCCAGCATGCATTTGGCCAGGATTTTGAGAGTAAAGAGCCAAATACTGATTCATCCAGAGCACCTACTGTCCCTAGGAGTTCACTTGCCTGAATCAGCACCAGGTAGAAAATTATCCAAAGGAAGTAGGATCAATAAGATCCAGAGATAAGTCACTCAATATTTCACCTTGGAAGTACAACTGGAGGACTCATCTGACCTATAACGCAAACCCAAACAGATCAAACCCTCTCTGATATAAATCTGTGACATCAGTGAAATGCATTGAGTCAGGCAGGAAAGCACAAGCAAACCCTGTCCTGTTGATAATCTGACATTCTGCCTTCGCTCCTCATATTGCATGAATCAGGAGGGGCAGACTTCCTCCCACTGTTTGCGTGAAGGGAGTCTTGCTAATTTTTCACATCTAGCATTACAAGCACAGCAGTAAGAGCGAGGGTGAGACAGCCATCAGGCACATACAATAACAGATTTGCAGCTCTCAGGCTCAAGGCTTCCCCACAGCGGTGGCTCCGTGCTTACGAACACTTGAGGTGCATCCCTAATGATCTCACCCAGCCATAACAGTCAGTCAGGGGATTGCTGCTGGTTATCAGGCACGATGGTGGAGTAGCTGCCCTGCTGTGCCACTGAGAATTGCCAGAAACTTGTGAATGGAGCCTCTGTTTAGGATCTTCATTGTCTTCACCATGATTATTATACCTTTGTAATAAGCAGAAAGAAATCCAAGGGACAGGTCTCCAGCTCCTTTGGTCATGGGAGCAGAGAGGAATGAATCCAGTGTGTCTTCAGCGCTCCCATGGCCCTGAGTCTGCTCCCACCCAGGGTCCCCTCTCCTCTGTTTAAGACCTTGCAGATAAGAGGGTCCCCAAACAGGCCAGAACTGGCAAAATGAAATAGGAAGTTCCAAATGTAAAAGGTAGCTCTGTCCCCCTAGAGCAATTTTTTCTTGTTCCTAGTGGCACAGCAAAGGCATTTCTTTTTTCTCCCCAAGCTAGGCTAAGCAGCTAGTCCTCACTGAGATCTATTTCCATATTTATTCTGTTTGTGTCACAGCCAGGTGCTATAAGGATGTCTATATGAGCATGGTAGCTCCAGGCTCCCTCTTGTCTAGATATCCCCAGAACAAGCTGTATCAGCTGGCAGGGAAACCAGAGCCCAGCAGTGGGAACAGGCCTGAATTCCAGCCCAATACTTACAGGAATTATTGACATAACACCCCAGGCTGTGTAGTACAAACAACTACACTCAGGCACCGCCAAGAAAAGTAGTATAGCCATAGCCTAATTGTCATATTTGCATGAAGCTGAAAAAGTACACTACATTATCCTGGTGTACTTTGCTGGTCTAAGTCCTATCCAAAAAACAAGAGCCCAATTTTGCTTCAAACCATGCAGGCAGTTATTTGCTTGCAATGCAAACTAAGCAGATTCTGCTTTAAACCTTCCAAATTAACAACTCATTGATCATCAACCAGGCATGAGAAATATCAGCTCAAACTATAAATGCTCGTGAAATTTATGGCCACAGACTGGTACAAAGGAAACCATACTGCAGCCTTCCCTTGAGGGTTCCCATAATGCCTGCTGCCTCCAGCTGACTCTGGTAGAGCAGCACAGATCTCTGCTCCTCAACTGAAAAGGCAACCCCATTTGCTGATGGGTGGTGTAGGCTGTTTTTCTCCCACTAGAACAGGCACTGGAGGGGAACGCCACACTTCCTCAGTTTGTTGCACTGACTTCCAAATACATAGCTGTAAAAACAAACTATGGCCCTAAAGTTCTGTGTGAATGAATGTAAATCATTACTTCAAACATGCAAACAGCAGACCTGCTTATAAGATTTATTATTGTCAAGCTGGGCAATTACAGCATGGAGTCAAGTTTGTGTTTTAATAAATGAAGTACCAAAGCTCTTGCCAAAAAAAGAGGAAAAAAGAATTAAGTCAAACTTAATCTGATCCAGATGGGCTGCACCAGGACTTACCCAGCATGGCACTAGTTTGATAAGAGAGCTGGATCTTCCGCCCAAAACCGAGAAAGGCTGCTCCCCTGCCTGAGGAAATGACACACTTCAGAATCCAACTGCAAGAAGATGCAACGGATTTTTAAATGACACAAATTAAAAATTAATTAGCTCTTTGGGTTTTTTTGTTGTGTGATTGGTTTTGTGCTGAGGCGATTAACTGCCAGCAGGGTGGCGACCGGCAGAAATAAGCTCTGCTGCAGCCCCACGAAATGGCAGGGGTGGGTAACAATACGGAAACAGCTGGTGGCGAGAGGCTCCAGTACAGCTTAAAGAAAGGTGAGAATATCCTCCCTGATTTGCTTCATTTGTAAAACAAAACCAGTGAGACCTTCTGCCAAAGTAACTGAACTGTGAGAGAGAGAGATGCTATGTTCTGTAGTCTTTTTCCCTTCCAAACAAATGGAAGAGAAATACAGTAAGCACCTTCATCCATCAGACAGTGCCCACTGAGGAACACAGCTTAGTTTGCTTTATTTCACTGCTTCTCTTGCACGGACAAACACAGCCATGTCCTGACAAGGAGCTGCTAAATGCTGTTTCACCTGCTCCCACAGATCTGGTATCTTTGCCCGCAAATGTGCTCTGCATCAGCCTTCCCCACGGACCAGGCAGACTGCTGCTATCCTGCTCACGTACCAGACAGCTTGAGTCCAGGTCAGAGATCCAACATCTGGGTTATTCAGTTCCTGCATTTGTGCTGTCTTTTGTGGTAAAAGGATGTTGTGGACTGAACCTGCCTGAAACACAAGTACGGTCCAGCTCTGTCCCACATTAGGTCACTCTCATCTCGGCGTCAAACGGAGCAGCTCTTGCTTTCTTCCTTCTGCCCTTCTTACTGAGAAGGCCTCTCGTGGGGGCAATGAGTCCCTTTTCTCTTTTTCACACCCTCATCTCGCTACCATAACACTGATAAAAAGACCAACACAGGAGCTGGGAGTCCCACACGCTGACAAGACAACTCAGCTGTGTTGCACACTTCATGCTAGGCTAAAGGATGGGGACAAACGGTATCCAAAAACTGGCAATTCTTTGCCCATTATCACCAATGAAAATCTATTTTCTAAGAATCTAACAAACAGGTAAATGATGTCCCTGACTTGGCAACTTCTGTCTGAGTTCTATCATTGCCTTCATTTTTTTTCTCAAGTGCCCCATATCTTGCCATCATTTTCTTGCCTTGCTACTGGTCTCAGTGTTCAGGGTCACAAGCAAATGAGACACATCTGCTTTCTATTTAAACCAGCAAGGAAATACTTATGCTGCAGGAGAACCTGTGGTTTTGCTTGCAGTGTCAGAGGAGGCCATTCAACATACAGCAGGAGGCTCCAGGGCACCTGCAGATAGCTAGCTGGGCTAGAGCAACTCCTTTGTATTTAAGTGTCTGGCAGCAAGCCACTAATTGTGTTTGAGTTTTTGCCTTCAGTAGGTGGTTTCACTCCACTGGAGCCCAGCATCATGGGGGGGGAGAGGGAAGGGAAACAGAAAGGCATCACCAGTGTATACCCAGTGTTCCGACATGCTAGTTAAGTTCTAAATTATGTTTTTAATTACTTGGCATGATTTATTGAGACAGTGTCTCAAGGTCATAAAACACCACAAAGTGACACAAGTTGCCTGCCAGCTTGAATCTCTGCCACTGAAGTGCTCCCTCTCTTCTGCTCTGTCATGCTCCTGGTGCCTCCTCACACAGTATCCAGTATCTCTGTGGTTGGATTGGATCAGAATTAACACTTTAGGTGTCTTTGGGGGCTAATTTGGTAGCTCTGAGCCAAGGCTGGAAAGGGTAAGGTTTGAGGATAGTAAAGCTGGACTGAAGGGCTGGGTTCTAAGGCATGTGTAAAACAGGAGTAGTTAAAAAAAACAGTCCCATTGCTGAGCCAGTAATAAAGAAATGAGAAATCTAGAAAGCAATCAGGTAGAAGTAAAAAGGGGAGAAAAATTATGCTGCTGTAATGCCTCTCATGCAGCCAGTTCATGGAGCATGACACAGCCTGCTTGGGTGGATGAGAGAACAGACCCGCAATCCACTGAACTTGTCCTGCACCAGCCTAAAATAAACAAGAAGATGGTCAAGGCCCTGCCCAGTGCTATTTGGCCCTGAAGAGCTGTAAAGGAAGACTCACTGACCTTAAGTGTACAGAAGGAACTCCCTTGCTTTGCACCCAGTGCATAATGATGTGTTTCTGCACTGCCATTTAAAACTGCTAACGCTCTTCGTGCCTTTGGGAAGGAATTTGTGCCCTTCCCGTGGCAAAACAGTGCAATGTGGCCAGGAAGAGACTGTGGAATCCAACCCTGATGCATTTTAAGGCTTCTATAAATAATTAAGGGAGCTCATTAATTAATAAAAAGAAAGTGAAATTGAAAAAAGCAGGAGGAGAGGAGCAATGAATACCCACTGGGGGATAATAAGTATGTCCTACACTGCAGCTTACACAGACTGAAGTCTTTTAGGGAGAGTTAAAGTGGCTTTGTGGTTTAAGCTAGAGAAACAAATCTTAGCTGGAAGAAAAATCTTCTGGGAATAACAAAGCTACTTCCTAAATCCAAGTTACACTTGGGAAGATTTTTCAAGATTTACACACTCAAGTGAGAACAACATGGGATATACACAGATGTATCTGTGTATTTCTCAAATAGATGAGAAAAAAAAGATCTAGCTGGTGCCTGAGGTTGGCTTGCACCAACAAGTCTTTGGGGGAAGAGATAAAAAACAGCAATGCAGAGAAAAACATCTTTCATTAATTAGATCATTATTAGTCTCCTCTGGCTCAAACGTGGGCAGCTTTGAAACCCTAGCTGCTATCAAAGAAAAGATTTACAGAAGTTCCACAAAGACAGAAAGAAACAATAAAGTCTGGTAATATCCCAGTGGGCTAAGAATTGGTAGAGTACACTGACTGCAAGTTACTAATTAAAGCAGCTTTGAAACCAGAAGCTTAAATCTGTGCTAAACAGCAACGCAGTGCTTGGGGCCAGAGTTTCAAGCGCAGAGAATAAACATGCCAAACACACACACCCAGGCACAGACAAGTCATTCCAAAAGGAAACTGGGAAATTGCAGGTGCAGCTGAATGCTTGTGAGTGCACAATTACCCAGTGGGTGTTTGCAACTGCATATTTCATATGCACAATTACCTCTTTGCACCCCTGCCTGCATATTTTTGTATGTGATTTAAATGTCTATCTTTAAGAATATGACCTTGGTATCTGAAAATAAAAAACTTGCCTGAAGTGCTGATCTGAATGTCTAGTAGGCATCTGGGTTTTAAACAGGTGAAAGGGCTGTTTTATCTCATATTACTGACACACTGCCTGACATGAAATTGGTACTTTGCTGCTGATGACTTCTCATCTCCTGAATATTTCCCTTGGAAGTTTTGGCATGCAGCTGGTGAGCCGTGCAGCACAAGCGAAGGGAGAGGAGATGTATGTCTACCCTACAGGAAGGGAATGCAGAGAAAAGGTATTAAATGAGGTTGAAGCCTGCGATCTTGCCAAATCAAGAAAATGGAAGGTAATACAGGTGGCTGTGCTCAAGGGCTATCTTTTGCTGTCAAGCAGCCTGACATTTGCTCTGGTTTCAAATACTTATAATCTGTTGTGAAATAACCTTTGGATTTTACTGTCAGCAGCTCTGTAGAGATGTGGGATCTGTGGCTGGGCTGGCAGGAGGAGGATGTACAAGTATGCCCGCCCCGCAGACCCTGCCCAGCGTTGCAGCTGGCCCGCAGGGTCCGGCACACAGTTCCATGGGAAAGAAGCACCCTTATTTCTTCAAACTCTGCTAGAAAAGCCTACACCATGAAACAAACATGATGTACGTTTGATCTAAAACGTATTTAAGTAGAGGGAAAAGCAGTCAATAATAAGACCATATCCTAAATAAAACTTTTACTTCCTACTTTAGACCCTGCATGGCTCTGCACCACAACAGATGTTTAATAACACCCAGCAAGCTATACACAAGTAGTAAAGAAATCTTTCCCAGTGCAGGGCCAGCACAACCCTTATTTCTAAATTTTCCTCCCACAGTGTAAAAGACTCAAAGCTAGCGTAACTTTCAAATCCCCCACACCATCAGGTTTTAGTGCTCTAACTCCACTGTACTTGCATCCCATGCTCCCAGAAAATGATGCTAATTCTAAAATATGTGTCTGATGTAATCTCTAACTAAAATGTTGGGGGAAGTGGTTGGGGCTTATTTGTGCTGCCTCGCTTGTCCTGCTAGCAGTCTGCTGTGCCTTCCAAGAAAGAGCAGAAGAAGGGCACGGAACTTGAAGAAATCATGCTAACGAATGGATACTAGTTGCAGAAAAGTTACATAGTTATTCATTACTACTCCACAGTAGTTTTAAAAAAGCTCATAAACATAAGAATTGATGGATTAAATTAAAAAAAATATTGCCACCTGGTAGGGGAAAAAAAAAAATCTCTGTCCGAGGCTGCAATGATTTATTAATATAAGTAATCAATAGCAATAGGTTCGTATCAGTTTTACATCTAATTTAAACTTTCAGGTCTCAATGTACTCATTAAATAATATAATAGATTTACATATTTTAATTATATTTTATAGATTCTGAACATAATGTAATTAAAAGCGTTTTTCAGAGATGATTAATGAACAGGGAAGCGAGACATTCTGCATAGCCATTGTGCGCGAAGGACTTCAATGTGGTATGAGCTCAACCCCTGATCTGAGCAGCAGTCGATTCACCTACACGTATAACCATGAGCATTGAACAACTCCCTGCACTGAAATGAGGCACTGAAATGAGGCAGACAGAGGCAAGAGTGAAAGTGCAAACCCTTTTGGCCCCCCAAAAAAATCAACCTGTGATGGCTGAAAGAGATATCCACTACGAGACATTCTGAAAGGGGGCACTTCCTAACAGAACAGCACAAAATCTGTACAGATTTACATGGTGCTTGTGTTCCAGCTCTCTGCTTGAGCAACCTCACTTTTACACAATTCCCACTACAACAGAAAACATTAATGCCTTCTAACACGCACGTTCGTTAATCACGGTCGGTCCTAGGGTTACAACCGTATGCACTAGCAGATCAGTCATGCTTAAACATCCTACTAGTTGAGACTGTGTCAGCCTCGACCTCTAGACAAGGTCTTTCCTCTTCTTGCTCAGCTCTACCTTCAAATCATAAAGCAAGTTTCATTATCTTCTCTGAAGAACCCAAATGCATCACTTTCCCATTATTCTCCATGCTGTTACCACCAGAAACTTGTCCCCAGGGTCTCATCTCTCAGATGGCATCCTTGTTCCCTTCAGCCTTGGCTCCAATTCCAGCTCTCACTGACGTTTCTGCATTTGCTCAGTAAACACAGCATGTTCGGTATAACGTAAAACATGAGCATCTCATACACTGATAAAATTACCTCTGTGCTTACACAGCTACTTAATTTCATTTTGCCATTGATTTGTCATTTTAAAGTTAAATAATAAACATGGATTGTAGCCAGGATACTGAGTGCTGCTTTTTCCCCCTCTAGTTTTTGATTTATATGTTTGTTTATTTACGGATACATTTAAGTACTCCCTACTGCATTTCACACATAATCTGGCAAATCCGGAGGATTTACTTTCACAATTGATTAGAAAAGTCAATGTTTTACAGACAGGATTAAAATGGAAAATATCTAGAAGCCTTGATGGAATCTACTTCTGACAACTACTATCTCCAATAGGCTCTCCAGCCCTTAAAAATCTATGTCGTGTGTTGTCAAACACGGCGAAGATATAACCATGTCCTGCTACAGGTATTTTGTCAATTAAAGAAATATACTTGCTCATTTGTCCATTGAGAAAGCGCCTTCTAGGCTTTTCATTTAATCAGTACATGGGAAAAGATCATTGTTTCCCATTTGCTGATAGTTTTCTTCTCTTCAAAATTAAATCAGACAGTAGGCAATGCTGAGGCAAGCAGTGCGTTTTCAATATTGTCACTTCAGTAACCTAAATTTAAAAATTCTAAAAATGTCAACATGTGACATTTTGTTTTTTTCTTTTTTTTTTTTAGCTCCGAAACATGTATTACTTCTTCAGTTTTATTTATTTTTAAATCAGCGTTTAGAATTTTTTGAACGCTTCATGACAGGGCAAACTGCTTTTTAGCTTTTTGGTTCTCTGTCAAATGGTGAACGTGGCTTCCTTTTGATCCACTCTCACAACCAAAAATAAATCAGTTATTCACACACAGCTCGCTCCACAGTGGAATAATTTTCCAGATCATGAAATTTCAGTGCAGAATGATAAAAAGATTAGGCTGGTGTCAGAGAGCAGATTACAGGCAGCCTGAAGAAAAGAATTAGATCTACCCCTAATCCCATTCTCCTGGGGCTCAGGTCCTCTTGCTGGCCTTCACTGGTGCTGCTAGATGGCAAAATTCAATTCTGTTGCACAGTGCCATTAGTGGTTTGAATTCATACGAGGGGCTTTGATTTGCTGTTCTTAGTGAATTTAATGCCAAAATGTGGGGGGAAAGGAAGGAGACTGTGTGCTGGGGCTGAGAAATTCCTACAGAGAGCAAGGCATGGCTACGTTATTAGCTGACCACTGGAATTTGTAGGAGAACAGTCAATATTGGTTGACCCTGCCTGTTACTGAAAGGTCAAGTGAGCAGACAGGATAAGGTGATGGGGAAGCACTGTTTGTGTCTTGGTGCTAAAAAGTCATATAAAGCCAGAGACAGACAATGCACAGAGACCCACACAAGTCTAAGGCACTAGAAAACACCCCAATTAAGTGAAAATTACCATCCCCATTAAGTGGCAGCCATCATTGCTTAATTGCTACCCAGGGAGATATCCTGATTAAGAGCAGATGAAGTTTAGCACATCTTAGGCAGTGGGTTATTGCTCAGATATGAAGGAAAGGGAAGAAAAGGAAAATGAGAAATACAAGACTAAGGCACTTCGGTCCAAAGCTGGAGGTGTTCATTTTTGCTAGATAAAACCAGAGCAGGGCTGGGGACCCACTGAATTGGGGTATTTTTCTCTCTGTGTGCATAAGGTCAGGGTCCTGCAGGGACTGAGGCTGACACGTCCCTGTTTTGCCATTTATTTGCTCCCAAGTGGGGAAGGAGTAGGAGGCAAGTTCACCTGCTCCAGCCGGACACTTAACCCGGCCTGGGCTGTACTGCTGGCCCATGCAGTCCTGCTCCAGCTCTGCGTCCTCTGTGGCTCTCAGGGCAGCTCAAAAGCACCTTTTATTCAGCTAGAATCAGGCCCACTGTTCTCTAAATCCCCTCACCTCACTGAAGAGTATGGCTTTGTCAAGATAATGTGACCACTTTTTTTTTTCCTAACCCAGCAATTCCTCTTTCTTTGGAAGAGCTTTGACCTTTAAATGAAGGTGCATGCCTAGAAAAATCCAGAGCTTGTTATCAAGACAATCTGTGGCACAGGCTGTGTGGTCATGTCCTCCCGAGGTGATGAATCAGATCTATCAGTGTCTAGATACTAAGGCCTTTTTTATCCTTGCAAACTCAGGGCTTTCCAAATCTTTAAGCCTGATCAGAGATAGAGAACTACAAGAGCTTACTTAAATCTCAGCAAGCAGAAAAGAGGGCGAGGGGGAGAGAGCTCACATAAAATAAAGAACACCACTTTTTAAAGATAAAACATAACTCTAGGTACAATAAAAGCCTTTAGAGAACAGAAGATATCTTTGTCAGGAATGTATCTCATTTAGTCCCATTGTTTCACTGCGTGCTTTTCAGAAAGCCAGCCATTTATCTTGCCTTTTCTTTTCCCCATTTTTTTTTCCTCCTTTCCTGATGCCAGTTTCCATTTTATTAGGAAATGAATCACTGATGAGGTGCTAGTCCTGTTTCTCTGCAAGCAGACCTCAAAAACAGGGTAGTCAGGAAAAAGAAAATATACAGTTTTATGACCTAAAACCTGAATGTTTTTAAAAGTACAGTTTTATTTATGTTGTGCTGTGTTATGCATAGCTGTTGTTTAGTGTTTATGGCATGCAGGCTAATAATTCCAAGCCAGGGTACCTATGGTTAGATACCTTCAATATGTTTTGAGGCTCCAAAGGAAGATTTTTTCAAAGGGAAAAGCAAAGGGCAGAAGAATTCCTAAATTTCCACACAATTTCCCCTGTGGTTGCTGTGAGCCAAACCTTCCTGGTTCACAGCACATTGCTGGAACGCTGTACCCGTGTCCCTGAAAGCCTCAGAGGGATCTCTCATTTTCACAGCTGGTGTACTGCATGCACATTTGTTTGTGGAGTTATATGCCCAGACAAGGAGACAATCACATTTCTGTAGCTTGAGTACCCCTGTGATGAGGCATAATGCTGTCGTGGGTTTTGCACAGAGAAGTAAACTCCCAAAAAAGCCATGTCAGCTTGAGTTTGACCTTTCATTCAACAGTGATGCAGATCAGGATATTTTCTGTGCAACATGGCTGCATACTGAGCACACACAAGTTGTCAGATACGGTACAGTCTACACCCAAACATCCTTAATCTGATGATCCCCAAAAAGCAAAGTCCTGACCCACACAGCAGTTCATTTTGGCTACTTCAGGTATTCCACCGTGAGAGAGGAAGGGAGGGGACACTGCTTTCCTATCCTTTGCACAAACTCATCCAACACTCAGACTGAATTGGTATGACACAAACTGAACTGTTGCCAGAAATGCCCATCTTGGGGCTTGAAAAATGTGTTTGTTTTTCTCAGCAACTTCAGTCTAATAAAATACATTTCTCCCTACCAACCTCATCTCTTTTATATCCTCTGACAATACTCCTACATGACTATCATGATGCTGCACGAGTCTTCACAGCTTCCAGCTACATTTTTGTTAAATTTCAGTTGGATAACCATAAAAGAAAACAAATGCATTTAGCATTTGCAGAATCTTGTCACTCAGCTTCATAAGGTTAAGATATATAATGCACACAATCATTTTAATCAGCTTCTAAGTGACTAATCTAATGTGTCCTCCATTTAGAGAGCATGTAGCATTTTGCAAAAATGTATTGGATTGACCCACTCATAACATGTGCATGAGCAGGACACACCACTTTCACTCATGCCATCAAAAAGCTTTGAGAACTGTTGTACTGGGAGGTTGATCAAACTCCTGCACAGCAACAATTGCCACAAGGGCTTCTTATTTTGAAGATCCAGGTTTACTAACCAGCAGCCCAATTTTCAGAAGAGCCAAAAATCCAGCAGCCTTCTGAGTCTCCCCCTTTTTTTTCCAAAAGCAATGCATGTGCTGCATGACTTCTATTCATTCCTGCATACATGGAATATGATGCCTAACTCTACCTGTTCCTACAAACTGCTTACCATCTTAACAGAGAATACATAAATAGATCAGGAACAACACCGAGAACCTGATAACTTGATGGGCACAGACTGAGCCTCTCAGGTGCTTGCTTAAGAACATGCAGTCTGGAAGAATGAGCAAAGGACAACCATCATCAAACCCAGAGCAGGGTAGCCAGAGCAGGGTAGCCTAGCAATGGTGAACTTAGTCTTAAGTCTTCGGCCAAATGGCTTCACTTCTCCCAGTGCCTCCTGTCAGATTTGGCCCATCACCCCTAAGAGAAAGCCTTCTTCATGTGATGTAGGTAAAAAGCAACATGGGGTCATGTTGCAATCCTGATTATCTATAGCCTATCAGGCCACAAAAGAAAACCCACCAAGTCAACCCTAAAACTAAACACTATCCCACCTTCTACTTCTCCTGCAAAGTGCTTTAGCTTTGCAAATTACATTGCTTTCTTGCTTGTTTTACAGTGAATTGATTTGTATCTCAAACCTACTTGTAACTAAGTAAACCTATTACACTGATTTTAGTATTGCATTGTTTCTTTGCAGTCCCCCGTCTCTCTCCGTCTTCCTGCTGGTCCTTATTTTCTGTTCTTATTAAAGCATTTACAGGTCAGAGACTGTCCTTTTTGTATTATTTGTTGTGTGGGGTTTTTCTCCCCCTCTGTATTTTCTGTATTTCTCCATTTGTATAACTCATAGTGCAGAGAGTTTTCAGTAATGAGTTTGAATGTTTTTCCTCGTGGCCAGTTTTGTTTCTTCTGTTTCTGTTTTCTCTCCTTTATGTTGGAGCGAAGGAGGAAACCCCAAATGAGCTGTACATCAGCCCATTGATTAAGTGGAGTACCTTTCCTTGCAGTAATTACCATTGCCTAAGCTATACCCAAGCACAGCAAATCATTTTTATTTCTGTACGCCCTGCAACTCAGAGAAAGAAGCCCTAGTCATAGATAGACAGCATATGAATTGCCAAAAAAATCCCAGGTTGTGTACAGTTCATTTATAACCTAGCCAGCCCAGTGTTTGCAGAGGTTTTTGCCCACTAAACATCTCATAAATCATTGACTTCCTTTAGGAAGATAACAATAATTTCAAAGAGGTAAGTGGGATTGGTCTGGATCATTATGTTCTCCCTCTAGGGCAGGGAGTTGAAAGTTTTAATTTTCTTTCATCAATCTAAGTCATCACTCAGCGCTGGAGTGTGGTGTTTGACTTCCACTACTGGAAACCTTGGATAAGACAAGATCTGAACACCCTCCACAGAGGTCTCGAGTGATGCTACTGCACTTGTTGAGAAATCTGTATCATCGGACGACTGCCTGTGAGCAGAGTACTACAGCCCTGCGCCAAGCCCACTGTAGGATCAAGGCCTAAAGCCACCAGCAGCAGAACCCCCTGTCTTTCTTCTTGTCATGGGTTTACAAGTAAAGAGAAGGGGGCAGGGAGATATCACGTTTGTGATCAAGACTTCCCAAACAGGTCTGTGTTATAGAGCACAGCCAGGGTGAGTTCAGCATGGTTTTGGTAGCATTGAATTCACTGCACACGTTCTGTAGAGCTGATTTGCGCAGTGAACATATCTGGGGTTTCCATACATGTGGCAACCCAAGCTATTCCTCCAGACTAGCTCACTGACATTCAGGAGCTTGAATAGTTGTTCTAAATCCTTCAAATCTAGGCAGAAAAAGAAAACATGGCCCCATAAACTCAGATGTACAGTACTCGGGGTAGGAGCGCTACTCCTCCGTAACAGCAGCTGAAAGCTACGCTTACTCTCCCACAATGTGACATGTTTGTGGTGGCATATAGTTGTCTCCCTCACCAGTCAAGGACTGTATCCCTCTGCATCTGAATCTCACTTTCTATTAGCTGTTTCCATTGGCTCTGGGGCAGCAGTGGGCTTTTCTATTATGTTTGTTTAACAGACGACCCCAGAATCCTTGTTTACAGTTTATGGTTGAAGCTCTGATGTGCCACCAGTTCCAGCCATGACAACCACAACAGAAACAAGTGCAGCTCTGAGCTAAGCATTTTTTTTTCTGAATTCATCTAGTGGGTTGTTTTTTTTTTTGCAAAAACTGTACATCCATTTAATATTTTTCCAAAATGTTCTATTATTTAAAATAACTTGTTGAATAATTTATATGACTAATTTTCAGCATGTGCGTTGTTTCTTTGTTATGTTTTATTGGAATCAAATTGTTTTTACCCAGTTACAACCATTCTTTGTATTCCTATCCAGAACCGAGGATCTTTCTGATAGGAGCCATGCAGAAAATGAGATACTGAACGTCCTCTGTAGTCCATAACCACATAAACAATACAACAAAAGATTAAGACAAGCAGAAGGCAGTAAACAGGGAAGTTCATAAGGCACAAGTGGGAAAGAAAAGTATTAGAACCACCAACGACCACTGCTTGATCATGGCTTACCTGGAGTTCCTGAGTGTTTTAGAGGAATCCTAGGAGGAAGTTCAGCACAGTCACACATGTGGGATGCTTCAAGCCTGAAGCATGTCAGCTTTGAGCTTTCTCACAGTATGCTTCACATCTTCAACCTGGAAAAGAAGATGCCATATTAATGTATCAAAGAACAAAGCAACTCAGAGCAGACAATGTTAGAAACCTATTTACTAACAATTTGACATTCTGTCAACAGCTTGTTCATGGCACATTGTACCAGCTATGTGAAGAAACGCTCTGCAGGCAAGAAGAAAATCAGGGCACCAAGTTCATTGCATTCTTAATCCATCTACTGACACTGCCAACAAAGACAGTCCTGCTTTTAGTACAAGATTTAGTGAGGTTTTCCAAACAACTTATTTCCTGTGGGCCACAGAAGGCAACCAGAGTGATAGACTGCAGATGAGTGCAAGCAACAAGCGAACCAGACAGGTCCAAATCACCTTTCCCAGCCTCGAAACAAGATCCAGCTTTTCCGTATCCTTGCAGATACTGGACTCGCTGGCAAAGTGCCTGAGAACGCAAACACAGACGTGGCAAAAGGAGACTTCTGCGCTGCAGAATCATGACCACGCACCAGCTACTGTGGGGGCACAGGGCTTGGAGGAGGGACTGAACTGCAATGGACTAATCTTCCCCAGCTACTGCTTAATTAAAATTGTCAGCACTCTATTCAGGATACAGAATTGAGTTATAGTTCAATAGGAGTACCACAGAGTATTTAAATAAAACGTATTTCAATAGAAGGAAATTCAGTCTTAAGAAGAGATTTTAAAAGGTATGGATGTATTTCCCATAACCGTTGTTTCTACCCTTAGAAGCTGATGATGTGCTCTCTAAAATCTAATACCAACCTATAATGTTTTAAAAGGAGCATATTATATTTAGCTGCTTACCTAGATTTCCTTGTAAATTAAACTGAAGCCCTCAGTGATACTTATCTTCCTTTTGTTCTTTCCTCTCTAATTATACTGTGGCACTAATTATCTTATGGGCAGAAACAGTCTATAGATTGCTGCTGCTTCAACAACTCACCACTGCTCCTGCTACGCGCTCATACCTTATGAGTATTTTCACTTGGCCAAAAGAAAAAAAAAAAACACACCAACACCAAAAAAAGCAAGACTCTGCCCCATGTTTTCTCCAGTTCTCTGTCTCCCTGGTTCTTACCTGCTTGCTATCACTGCTGATTCCCAAAGTCCGACTCATGTTTATCCGTGATCTACAGCACTTCTCTAGACTATAAATGATACCTGTGCTCTAAAAAGCATGACTGTTGCCTGAATAACACGACTAAAATTGTTAGGATCTTCTCCTGTAGCCTTTATGTGGATGAGTAGTCTACCTCTAGTGTAATCCCATCTGGAGGAATTTAACAGCAGCTGTCAATAGTGTAATCATGAATTTTCTCATCTGAGAAAATGATTGTAAAATTGGATCATCATAGAGCACATTTCAGTGAAAACACCAGCTTTTTTTTTTAAGTATAAGCTCAATAAATGATGTTTCTAATGTTAAATCATGCAATGTTAACTTATTGCTAATGGCACAAACGTATGCTCACTTCACAAAATCTACCACATTAAGACCTTCTAAAGAGAGACAAAAAGGGATCTTAACAAATTTTTCAACTCATCAACTCACCATGGAGTCAACTTAAAACATTGATTAATAGGACCCTTGTTATCCTAGCTGAACCCATAAGGAGATTAATAAGACATAAAATATTCTGCTCAGGGTTTTTAGTTTAATACTTTCTTATTGATTTTTTACAAGAAAATACAATAACATTGTGCATATAAAGCAGTCTGTGCAAGGCCTTAATTTTGCACAGGCATGTGAAAAGTAACATTCATTCATTTTGCGCATGTGTCTGATCCACATGACCCTTGAATTCAATTGCTGAATCTTCTCCATCAGTCAGAGCATAAGGCAGGTTTCAGACATGCTTATAACATCCTGAACAAAACTGTCTTCCCCCTGTCCAACAGTGACCCCTTTGTGACATTGCTCAATAACAAGCACAGACTTTGGGAGGAGGGGGATTGTAATCATTAAATTGTAAATCCCTTTAAATGCAAAGATCAAAGGGAAAGTTTCAATCCAATGACACATAATTAAAAATGCAGACGTGAACAGCTTTGATTCATGAATGCTTATGCACTTTTAAATTGTTGCCAGGGAGATCAGGGCATGAGAAAATTAAAAACCATTACGCTTCAAAAGGATAAATGATTTTCACAGCTTTCTAACATTATTTCCTGTTGCGCAGATTTTTGTGTGTTTTAACATTTCCCCCGCCCCGCCTGGGCAGATTAGTTCTGAAAAACATTTTCCAGAAAATGTTCAGGATTCAATGAGGTTAAAAGGAGATTAGTGAACTTGTTGGATGGAGAGTTCCCATTGGTACTTAATGGTAAATGGTCAGGGCAGGTAAAGATGAACCCCCACACACAAATTTTACCCTTTTACCTGCATTTTAATTTAAAGAGCTGTGACCTTTTAATTCATTATTCTTTTTCTAATTAAGCCAGTACAATACAATGTGGTATAGGCCATAAGCCAAATCTCCCTGAAGTTAAAGGAAATATTGCCATGACTGTAGTGGTTTCAATCTGTTTGTTTAACATTTCTCACTTGTAAAAGTCAAAGCACTTAACTGAAAGGAAAAGTCTGCTTCCTATTTCACTAATAAAAAATTGAGACATACAAAGTGGACATGATTCTCAACTGTCATATCACAGATGTTAGACTAAATCTAGGGCTGTCAACTACCGCAAATGCTCCCACTTCTGATCCATGCCATCTCAGATCTGCCCTGCTTCAACACGTAACTTTAACACTCCCAACTGGCACCTAACTGCTTTAAAATCATCCCAGTCTTACCAGAGACAAACACTGTTGCTTCATATTTGCAAGTGTTTAGAAGTTAGATAGTTAGAAGTTTCTTGGACAAAAATCTATTGCTGAAATTCACCTGTGAGCTGATGGTTTGCAATGAACTCATGGGCAGCATTTTCACTTGTGGCCTGAAAGGACATGTGAAAACAAGAAGAAAATCTTTAGTGTTCAACTTGCATTGCTTCTTAACCACTGACCACATGAAGGGTGAGGATGACCAGGCAAAACCTTGAAACCTATACTGTACACAGCTAAATATTAGCTGGCCACCCTCTTCTCCCTGTACAGTTGGTGGAATACAGGATAACCCATCTCATCTGCAAACACCCACATGTGTAACTTCAGATGTCTTTGTATCATGTAGATGTTTTTGGTTTATATGTCTAAAGTTACATAGGATGAATCCCACTACTCAAAAGGTACATCTTTGGGGTGAAGGAGTAGATACAGCCCAGAGGCACAGCAGCTCTAAATACACCAGAAATCCCATTCTGTTTGCATGCCTTGGAAATTCAGGACTCTACTTTTTTAATAAAGTGAGGTGCAGCTGAAATAACATCTGCATCAGGCTGACTTGCTCCTCATTCTACTGTGGCATTTTTCAGCTGCCAGTCAAGCCAACCTTCACAAAATTTTCCCTGAGGGGGAAAAGCCAGAGACAAGTAGCAGCAGACTAACAGAGCACTGAACAGTTCATCAGGCATTTGATAGTAAAAGCAAAAAACCTTTTGTATTTACTTTTGAACATATGAATCAGACATTGTTTCTGTTTGAGACTGGGCTACTTCTGAAAACTGTCTCCACAGTGGCAGCCAGCTGAGATTCAGCATAAGAGGCCATCCCAAAAATGCACTGATGCCAGCCTTTGTTATCCATTGCATTCCGTGAGATAGTTCCAGGAATAAGATGCCCCTCATTAAGATATCTAATATATTACCCCTTTTTGTTATTTATTATTTCTAACATCTAAGTAGCAAATAAAACATGATTAAATTTCTCTTTCTTTCAGTTGGTGGTTTTTCAAGAACATGTTAATATTATTCTTTGTTTACAGTTATTGGATCAATAATGTTGCTACATAATTCTTATTCTGCAGATTTCCATCCAAAGGAGATTTTCTAGTCTCAGTTTCTTTGTGGCACAGACCATAGCACTTAATCCATTTACTGCGAGGCTTAGATCAGTAACTTGCATTTGACTAATGCAAAAGCATCTGGTGCTCACTTGAGGACTTCAAGAAGCAGAGATGCAGTTTATTCTAATTTTTTAACTACCTTATTTTTAATGTGAATTTAGGCCTTTCTCCACTAATGCTAATGTCCCCATCAGCATTTTCTATGCGCAAAACCAAAATCCTCTTCATGTTCAAGCATCTGGATCCTCTTGTATTTCTGGTTGTTGAACACAGTCTTCCTCCATATAAATCCCTGCAGAACGACTGTCCTGTCTTAAAGGAGCAAGAGACCAACTCCTCTGCAGGCTTAAATGAGCTCGGATTCATTACTGTCATCAACTTACATTAACTGTTTAGCCCTAAACCTGGCAGTATTGTAAGAGCAGGCCGACAACTACTGGATAGTGGAGACTCTTCGAGCTGAGAGATGCTTCCCCATTCACGTGAATATTCAGACTTCTCCAAACTCCCCCAGGGAAGGAGTTGATCATACTCCATACCAGGAGGGTTGCTTGGCCCTCCTGGCCAAGTAGTTCAGGGCTACTTTGAAGTTCCTGGACCCATATGCACTCAGTCTTTGGCTTAAAGGAATTCACTTAGCCTAAGACGAGGTACCCAATTTCATCACTCTTTCCTCAGGCTCATCACAAGTCCAAGCTCACTGCAAGTCCAAGAAAAGGAAGAAAAAAACCCTAATGAATCCAAATAGTGTTTATCAGTAACAAATTTTATAAACTCTTTGACTGTTTGCAGCAGCTCTAATTTACTTAATTGTCCTACTTAATTTGCTTTGTAGAACAAAGAACACCATAGTTTCTGACCATCTCTGGTTTATCAGCATACTGTGGAAGAGCTTATTTTAAGATGCATAAGTAGCCAAACAGCTAGCATTTTTTTTTTTTTTTTTAAGACACCTGCATATTGGAAGCAATTCTCTCCCTTAACACTCTCATCCCCACCAGGGCTAGGACGATTACCAAGGGGAAGATGAAGAGGAAATCCTCATCCAGAGATAAAAGAGCTGCCAACTGTCTTTTCTACCCTCCTGGAAATTATATTAAGAGTTGAGAATATCTCTTCTTACATACTAGAGTGGCTGGCAACTGAGTGCTATGTCACAAAAGGCTCCAAATCCACTCTTCTGTGCACTTTTCAAAAGAAAACAGTGTTCTCCATGTTCTGCAGGTCTCCTTTACTAAACAGCTACTTAGCAATATGCTTCCTCTGCTCAGTTTGTCCTTGAGCTGGAGTGGTTGTTTTATACTAAGATAGAGAATACGTTATAGACATGTTTTCAGAAAGGATGAGTTCCTAGAAGTACATCATCACTGCACTGGGACTCAAGAGATTTGCATTCATCTTCTGACTCCATCACTGACTGACTGGATGACCTCAGCTTCACCATCCATAAAGTAGTGATGAGAATCATCAGATAGCTACTTGTGTGTCAAACACACAAAAGCTGGGAGTGAGCAGTGCTGAAGAACAGTGAGGCATGATTACTAATAGCTTGCATGATTATTCCCAAACACATGCAATCTCATAATATTGCCTTCATTTGGCATCACACTGCCTGAAAACACCGAGAGGAAAACACTGTTTTGCTCTAGTGTTTTATTGATAACTGGAAGGGGAGATACAAGCACAACATCTGCATTGCCCCGGCAGACAAACAAAATCCCCACGTCCCACAGGTAATTACCATCTCCTAATTGGGTTTGAAAACAGGAGATTTGAGTCTGAATGCATGGAGTTTGCACCAAAATGAACACTTACTTGTCTGAGGGATTCAGTGGTTTCAAAACACAACAGGAAGAGACTGAAACTGAGGCTGAATTGAGGCTTTACCTGTGAGTTTGCAGATAGCCCCTAGCGACCTCCTCTAACAAGCTGGCTACTTTTACTAGTTGGAATCAGAATCCATGCTCACCCCTAATTGTCATTTTTATCTGTCACTCTAGGCTCATTACATCAGTTTAACTAATGGCAATTAATATGAAAATTAAAATTGATAGCAAAATTAAGTACTTGGAAGACAGTTACTGTTCCTGCATAACTCTGACATGTCTAATTATTTTTGTAACAAAACCCCATCAACAACCTCTGCTTTCCAGGCCCAGCTCTGACCCAGCCCCAGACACCTCTTTCCTGCTGCAGTCCCCAACCTGGCCCTTGTGCCTGTGAGATGATGTTCCCCATCCCTGCCCACTGGGTTCACTCATCACACCCCTGTGCAGCAGCCAAATTTGAGAACTTTTAAGATGCTGCGACAGGCTAGTCCCCTTTCTTGCTGTTGATGCATGCAAAGATTTTATGGCATGGCTTACAGTGCAGAGATCAAAAAAAGACACAGCCTTGCTCAATACCAATACAGACCTCTTCACAAAGTCAGGTTTTCTGCCAACAGACTGTCAAAGTCCTGTACCCGATACAGGGGAAAGAAAACCCTCTAAATCTGTCTGTCACCTTGGGATTTCATTTCACCAAGGGCTTGGTTCACAAAATACCTACTTTGCCAATCCAGGTGCTTAATTATTCAGAGTTTGTATAATACTTTGAAGGCACAAGCTGTATCCCAGAGTTAAAATATTATTACTAACGGAGTTCTGATATCTTCCAGCCTCCACTCAGCAGCACTTTAAATGTTATTTGCACCAACATTATTGTGACAATAGCCTTTCACACTAGATCATCAGCAATGTCCAAACTTTCCACCCATGGCATGCAGCATAAAACTCATCTACTTCAAATAAGCTACCAGTACTAGAATTATCCTCTGTATTTTCCATTACCAAGGCACCAGACACATTTTACAAACATCCTTTCAGCAAGAGACTACATCGGTTTACTAATACAATAATCAACATAAATCTGCAAAACTCTTTTGCTGACATTGTTGATAGGGAACAAAACACAGTGTTAAACACACTCAGCTCTCATTCCCCCAGTGCAGGTTATCTGGAGTTTTTTTGTAGAGAGGATATTGTGATTTTATGCTGGTTTATCCAATTTCATATTGATACCTGCTGTGTATGAGTAGAGCTATAACTGTGTTGTGCCCAAGAGCTATCCTTACTATGCACTGACTACACTATAACTACCTCCATCATATACTTATAAATGGTTCCAAGCAGCAAAATAAGTTCTGTATCGATCTAAAGAACATTTTATTGATTAAAGACTGCAGAAGAAACCATATGAAACGCAGGCCCATTATTTAACAATGTCTTTCCAGTACCTGTGTTGGAAATATAGGAACATGAAGCTGTTAAATTTTTTATCAAATGGCTCTGACTGAGATTGCTGTAATGATGCAAAGTCAAATCGCTTTGCTTTGGGTTTCCCCCTTCTACTCTCTTCTATAGGGGGAAGGGAAAGATCTACAGATGAAAAATGCTTCTGGATATTGACATTAAAAGGATAAGACAGTATGAAGGTGAATCTCCACACTTACTACAGCAAGATGGTGCACAGGCCTAGGACTAGCATGACTGAGCAACCTTTTGGGAAGGACAGCTTATACAGGCCTCCACTGGCCTGCACTTTAACAGCTTTCAATGTGTTCAATGTCAAATTAAAAAGATATCGTGTCATGTTGAAGGGTCATCTGTCTTCAAGGGCTTATAATTATTCTTGCAGAGAGAGGAGGGGGATTTGGAAAAGAGCCCTAGGAACGGCATATGAGGAGCAGTTACCTGATTTTAAAGATACCCCATTGGCAACCACAGCTGAATATTTTCAGGTATAGCATGGAGCAGGAGAAACTTGGCATATATGCACAGGGATCAGCACAAGGCTGCCTCCTGGCAGCAGCTGACAATTTACCGTACCTTTTATTTCACATCTTACATTCCTGTTTCATTCCTGAAGAGAAATTCAGAAAACACCCACTGACATCTCTGCCAGGAAATAGAAAATGTAAATAAAAGCCAACAGCCTCTTCGGAAATCCAAATTCAAAGGCTTTCAGACTCAATCTCCACACAGCTCTGAACTCCCCAAGACTGTGGGAGTCTGTTCATATATGAGAAATCCAGTATCAATTATTTTACCATTGATGTTGTGTTGTAAGGGGAAAGATACCACAACAAGGTGATGAAAATCTAAGTCAGGAAATAGGATGAAATCAATGCTTGGGGGACAGAAAGGAAAGAATGTGATATGATTCAGGACTCTGACATTGCCCAGTAAAGGTTTGGTGAGCTATTATGTTATGGGCACATTTTGAATATTTCTAGTTATATTTACTGTAAGCAGAGAAAAACCTAGTGATTTTGCTATCACATGAATGCTAATATAGATTTTTGTGGATATCATTTGGGAGAGAAACCCAGTCATTGTATAGAAACCTGAGGAATTAAAGCCTTGGTAAAACTGGTAAAGTCAGCTCCATGAAGACAACTTCCTTTTTTGTGTGTTTTTGTTTGGTTGTTTTTTCCCTATCTCCCTACTATAGCCTTTAAAACTTTTCTCTGTAGAAGAAATTAAAATGAATTATGCTAGACTGAGTGAACCCAAACTAGACAGTCAACTGATGAAACTATTTTCTGTTCTGGCATTATTCTACACCAGAAATCAATACCACCTGCCAAATGATACCTTCTAAAATACCTCTTGCCAGGATGAGGCAGCAGAAGCCAGTGCCAGAGCACACAGCAGGTAAAAGGAAAGGACCTGAACTGCTGCACCTCTGCCTCCAAAGACTCATTATGGTTTTTTGGTAAGTCTCTTCATACCTCTTTCCATACCAGCATTGTGGGTTTAATTCAGAATGGGAGACTCTGCCCTAGCTTTGTTAGGAGGCCTATTTTGAAGATTAAAGGTATTACAGAAATATTATTACCAGAGCTGGAAAGGAATTTGTTTTCCCATACTGTACACTGTCTTTTTAAATCCTACCCCAAAGCACAGAAAAACAGTTGGGTTTTAGGGTTTTTTTTTAATACACACACACATCTATTTAGCCTTTCTTGCACACACCCTTCCCAGTTTTAGTTTGCATTAATAACCATACTGAACATAAAAAAAAAATTTTTCAGTTACTGTTTGAGAGTTATGTAATTTAAATTTTTTGTAATAGTTTCATATCTGTATTTTCAGGAAATAAAAACACTTAATAAAAATTACTTCCCAGACAGTAATTACAAATTAATGCATTCTTGCAACTACCAAAAAGAAAAAACCCACTTTTTCAGGATAATAAATGGTAGGGAACATTTTTAGAAGCAATTTTGTCCTTTAGAAATAACAGCATATGAATCTGAAAATTTAAGAACACTTTGTTCTAGGTGTGAAAAAATGTTTGGTGATTTGTAACGATAGGCACAGTTTGAGCATTCTCTCAAGTGATGGGTTGAGCATATGGCCTGGATTCAGTGTGGACTCCTCCTTGGGGGAAGCTGTAGGTCCTCTTCTGATTGAGGCACTGAATTAAGACCCAGTTCAGCTGGGTGTAGGTCCTAGCTAGACCTCAGATACCCTAAGTTATTTTGAACAAATCATTTCCCACCTCCTTTATCTGTGATGGAGGGATAACAATGCATCTATCTCTCCTTTATCTTCTATAATGGAATTAGGTCCTTAGAGATTCATGGTTTCTGGGGTACATATGGTACTCAGCATAAGAAGTCATACCTGGGTTAAATTTGGGGCAAGCCTGACAGATAATACTGCAGACTGAATGTGGGATCTGCAAACTCCAAAAGAAGTCTGAAGGACAGTAAGTGTTTTAACCTCAGCAATTTTGCCCCAGAAAGTGCATTGCTTGAACCCAGTTACTGCCTGAGCTGCTTCTGCAATGGCTGAATCAAACCAGAGGACTCAGAGGGAAGAACCTGTAGATCGAAATCTTTTGGTGATATGCAACCGCCAAGGGAATGGCCAAGTCTGGTAGTGAGAATGCAATAAAACTGCGGAGATTCACCTGAGTAAAATAGAGCAGAGGAATATTTACAGCCAGACATGAGGTCTTCCCCTCTGTGGCTCTCCTCGTAATGTTTCAAGGACCTGGAAATCAGAGTCAAGGACAGTGCTGAAATGCACTCTGGCTACGCAGCCTGGCAAACATGCAGGCAAGCCCCTTAGGGATGTTTAGACAATTTGATGGTGGAGGGTAATTGTAAATGGTGTGTTCAGAGCATTTACACAAACTGATTCTCTTACTGTTACGCTACTGGAAGGAGACTTTTTTCCAGTTAGTTACACTTCATTAACTGCTACCATTGAATGGTTCTTATTTTAATTTCTTTGATCAAATTCAGACAGGTTTTTTCTTTTTCAGCTTTCAGCCACAGTGTAAGTTTTGGCTTAGTTAATGAAATATATAGCTAATTTACACTAATGACTATTACAGGACACCTAGAAACATTCAGACAGTCCAATCACTCAAGAGGCTGAACACTTTAATCTCATCTCTTAGAAGAGAAATGCTGCCTCACACCATGGGAAAGCTAATGGCCCACTTCTTTGGTAAGAGCTTTGAAACACCTGCATCAAAAAAACACAAATGTGTGGTTTTGGAAGAGGAACTATGGAGACACTTAATGAACATGCAAAGGTTCAGCAGAGCTGTGTAAAGGAAGACTCTACAGTAGTCTGAGATAGGAAAGGCAATTTCCAATCTGGCCTCAGGTCCTGGGAGAGCTTCCAGTAGTCGGAACCTAAAGGCCCACATCTGGGAATCTCAACGAAGGGACTCAAGTGTTTTTAAGTCTGAGATCTGTGGCACTCAAATCTAATAGGCTGAAGTGAAGACAACTTTGGAAAGAGACCAAGTCCTTCCCTAACTTAGATTTAATTCAGTGTTTTATCACAAAGGTATTATCTATACAGTACATGTTCTCACAGGATCCAGAGAGATCTTGTGTCATTTTCCTGTCTTAGTCAGATTTGAACAGTCTGCAAGAACAAATAGCTGCCTTACCAGAGAAAGCAGACTCCAGAGTGGAATAAAATGTACACACATTTGAGGAGCAAATATATTACTGATATTCACTCTCGTACTACACTCCATACCAAGTACGGCCCTACCCAGAGCTGAATGATGGATGGAAGTCCTCTGGCTGTGACAGTGATTACCGTGTAAGAAAGAGGCAAGAATCACAGCCACACCCATGTTTTTCTTCTTTTTCACTTGAAGGGTCAAAATCTCTGAACCAGAGATTTTTAATCATCTTAGACCAGTGGTGCTGTAAGTCAGATGTAATAAATTGAGGACTTCCACTAACTAAACAGAAATTATCTGCTTAAAAAGTAACAGCTCTTTTTATTTTTAGTACCTCCTGATGCTTCCTCAGGATTGAAAGGCAACTAAAAATTTCATATTAGAAAACATGGAGAATGTAGTACTCTCAGTTCTCCTGATTCAGGAGGACTCAGGTCAGTACATGGAAACAAACACACAGAAAACCCCAGGAATCCCAAGGCAAACTTGTTGCTTTCCCATTCTTCATCCCAGGAGGGTCACAGTTACACAACAGAACAAAGCCAAAATACGCGAAACTGACCAGGGAAAAACACGTGCCATTGCAAAGACTGAAAACAACAATATTGCTATCCAAATTTGATGGCACAAGCCTGACACTACTTTGGTTAAATTTTCTATAATAGAGGCAGACAGTCTCTGAAAGGGCAACAGTAATAAATACTGACAGAAAATCTGCCCATTGAAACTTTTTCCTAACAAGATCTCAGAACTTGGCACCAGGCACAATTCCAGGGTGAGGGATCATGCTGCAGGGTTGAGCATTATACCACATGCTGATACAACCACAATAAAGAAAAATATCAACAGTATGAAAAGCCTTTGGAGTTCAAATTTTTAGGGGGACAGTTTATTTATAAAGCCACAAATGCTTCCAGTCAAATTCCTGTTGGTTTATATATGAATGGGGGAAGTGAAATAACTGTGGGAAAGGTAAAGTCTAAGGCAGAACAACGTTTTGATTATTTCAACTGCAACCACCCCAAACTAGTTTCCAGCTAATTTCATTGAAACTAAGCATCTGGAATTTTATTGTCATCATTTTTAGTAGTCAAAAACTCTTTTTCTATCCCACTGAAGCTTCTCCTCTGCCTCTTGATCACCCAGAGCACTGTAAATGTGGGACAATGTACCATAAGCCTCAAAATAGGCCATTACTTAAACAAACTGATGGGGTCATTTTCATTTATTTCATGGCAGTCATCCTTCACCCTTTGCTTTCCTTTGAGGTCGTTTTTAGATTGTCTTGTTTTCAAGCCAGGCAATTTGTCCCACACTCAGTGCTGTTCATGGGCTAATTAGAATTTTAAAAGTAATTTAAACACCCTTTGTGGTGTGCTGTTAATTCCCTCCAGATTGCTGGGAACATTAGCTGCAGTGTTTGTTTATTTTAACTGATGCTAAAGTACCAAACACATTAGAGGTTGCACCAGATTTGGGATAATTCACCTTTACCAATAAATTCATTACAAAAGTAAGCATCCTACTTAATTATCATTGGCTTGTGCTCATGGAAAGCTCCACAGCCCAAGACGTCCGCGTGGCTGAATCGCATGGTGGCAGATCTCAGTGCAGCAAGAGGCCAAGCTGGGGAGGCACGGCCTCAGCACCCTGTAGTGACCCACGCACGGCCGCACAGGGCATCTACACAGTTCACCTCCTCGTCGCTAGCACAGGCTGGAGACCCAGCTTCTGGGACACTCCTGCTGCTGTCATCTGTGCTGGCTGGACTGTCACTGGCATATGTGGCCTACCTCAGACACCAGGTCTGTCTTCTTACTTCAGGCCCAAGCAGCCCTGAATTGGTCAGGCAGTTGGACTAGACAATCGTTGTAGGTCCCTTCCAGCTGAAATAGTCTATTCTATTCTATATTTACTGATGGCTATTATAAATCTGGCATTTTCCAAGAGAAAGCGCAAGGCAGTGGACAGCACTCTAGGCCCAGGTCGGTGACCTCCCAGGGCTGTATTTGACATACTCAAAGGCCTTCAGGGCATCATTGTACTTCTGCAAATCCAATGCCAAAGTTCCAGAGAGCCTGACAGACTAAAGCCAATGAGAACCCACTTAAAAAGCAGCATAAAGAAACATGAGAAACACACAGCAGCTTGTAAAATGCACATTTGGAAGTGTAGCTGGCAGATAACAGAATAATAAGTGAAGACAACAATAGCTATATATTAAAAAGTCCTTAGAACAGCCAAGATTACACGTCTAACATATTTGCCAGCTGCCGAGTCCCACAGATCAGAACAGAAATCACCAAGGAGAATATTGAGGCCCACGGGACAGGAGCCTCTGCAGCAGAGATGCAGAAGGCAGTGCATTACAGACTAAAGCTTATAGGAACCACTTAAATAACGTGCAGGCAGCAGGGCACCATGGTTCAACATGTGCAACATGTTTGGGGCTCAGTCATGGGATGAACAGCAACAGTTTCAGCAGAACAGTCCAGAAGAAACTGACCTAAACATCGACACTCAAGAACGTGAAAATTCCGCTACGTATTCAAGGCCATAGTCTGCCATCCCTTCCCTCCCAGAATAGGGTGTCCTGTCCCAGGAACAGAAGGGCGCTAACCAAAGTGGATGATCTGCTCATGAAGAACAATCACACACAATCAAGCCAGGCATTCCTTAAGTGAGATGCAATTTCAAGTTTCCTAGATTCAGGTATCTTGAAAGGCCAATTGTTGAGCTGTTGTCAGCTGAAAACAATCCCTGCTCAAGCACCTGAAAGTCTAGAGGCTGAGGCAGTCTTTATTCATTTTTAAGGATCACGGCTTAAGAAATTCATTCACACTAAAGGGAAGTACACTACCAAAGAAGAAATGCAGGGAGGTGAAAACCACCATGATTAATAAACACAGAAAATAATGTGAAATTTACTTCTTCCAAGCACTTTACTACAATCAGTTAAAAATGTTTTAATTTCTGATCAGTCTATGTTTATCTACAAACATATAAAATGACACTGTATGTCCCTTCTGGTGGATAAAATGGCAAAGAGTTAACAGCATTCAAAAATAATCAGGGCAGCAAGCGGAAAAAAAAAAGCTCTTTTCTACTAGAATTTACTCAGGGAACCTAGAAAGAGAGGCTAATTGCTCCCTGGGACCCTCTGATTAGCTAAATCTGACTTGTAAACAGCTGCAAGATCATGATATCAAGGAGTGGGTACCTCTGTTTTCTGTCTCACTGGCTGCTTGTGACACATTTTTCCCCTGATTTGAGCTGATTGGGCCTCTCATTTACCAATTAGGGGATGAGACTGAACAGGGAGGAACAGAGGATGATTAAAAATCTGCTCTTTGCTATTTCTGCAACAACTGTGGGCCATTCTCTTCCAAATTAAATCTGGCTTCTGGCTGGCAAGCTAACTAGCAAATGCAATCTCATTCCGCGAGTGCCAGAGCGCATCGGCTGTACGTGTGCCATTTGTGGTCCATCTGCAGGAAACATGACATGCCAGGTGCTTTCGGGTGGGCTGGGAGGGGGATGCAGCACTGTCAAGAACCATGTCACTGGGCTTTCCTACTCCTCCCACCCAAGTGTATGAGGTCTGGGAATCTTGTGAGACTGTGCTTCAAAACAACTTTGGCATTCACACCATTTCCAAACACCTGCTTTTGTCAACAGGTCCGGTTACCAAAGTATCATTCTTTAAATGGGAAGACAGTGGCAATGAAACGTTTTCATTGTTTAAAAATAATTATAATGCAATCTAGAAGTTCTTGGCAGGTGATGTTGTGGGAAGTGTGTTTGTCTTCTGTTTGTCCACTCTACCTCTTGAGCCAGGGTAGGGTGCAAGTGAACTGAACACTTACTCAGGAAAAAAGTTGAAACATAGCTATCTAAAACTCTCTCTGAGCCAGAACAGAAGTAAAACACACATCCACAGGAAACCCATATTCTCCATAGGATAATCTTGGGCACAGGCCTCCCACAGGAAGGCTTTAGGCCAGTTTCATAACCTTTATAATTTTATAATCACTGTCTTGGGAGAGAAGTAGTGCTTTGAGGAGAGGAGAGCTCTCTTCAGAATAACACTGGGGTTTTTCTGAACAGCTGTGTCATATTCCTTTTTTCAAACTCATTTTCCAAAGGGAGAAATGTCATATTATGTTTTATGATGTCACAGATTTTTTTCATCATAAGAGAATACTTTAAATGAGTAACAGCACATAGGTAGCGATGCCAACCAAAATTACAGCTCACTTCTCTAGCTCAGATTCTGTGAACAAGTAAAGTGAACTGAACAGCCTTACTGTAGTAACTGAGGCTCATTTGTCCCTCTCTAATTTGTCCTAACTAATTTGTCCCTATAATTGTCATAACTGGCAAATTCAGTTCAGGAGAGATTCAGGAGAAAAACTGTTCATAGTTACCAGTACAGATTAAAGTGAACTGCCAGAGTTGCAAGGGAAAGCTAACAAGGCACCTAACTGTATTATGCTTGGAGTAAGCCAGAGCTGTCAGTCTTCCACTCTTGAGTACTCTCATTTGAGAAAAGCACAAGATCTTGAGTGCCTCTTGTCCTCTGTGATTGCATCTGCACTCTACCGCTGCCATCCTCTTGGAGTTTGACTAAGCCTCATGATCACTGAGAGCATGTTTGCTGTTTTCTCAGCATACGTGGGGTCAATCCATTTCTTTCTCTTTTTTGTTTAGCCCTTGTTTGCCTTGCCACAGCTGAAAGCAGATGCACACAGATACTGCCTGACATTGTCAGTGGGGAAATTACATCAAACACTGGTACCCTTAAAGTTGACTGCAGTTTAAGCCAAAAACTGCAGCAAGTGGCCTGACTGCACAGCACTGAATTAAAATGTTGAGCTTGTTCATAAGCTTCTTTGACATTAATATGAATAAAATGGCAATAAGCCTATACTTTATATTCTGTCATTTCACTCTGCATGACTAGTAGTGTAACTTTGTATGCTCCCACTACACTCATACAGATTACACTTACAAATTGCCCCTCTGAATAAAGAGCACTGCGCAGGGATGACAAGTATTGATTTTCAATCTCCTTCCAAAATGACTCTATCATTGCAAGTAAGTCAGGCAATTTGCCTCACTTTACACTTCAGGCTATAGGCCTCAGATCACATTGACAGGCCTGATCCTTCAGGAGATGTTTAATTAGAAAAGAAATGAAAGGAATTACTGTAAATCAGCACTTAGTCAGCAGTGCTACAGAATTTGTAAAGCTCCTTCCTCCCCCCTCCCTCTCACATACAAACTGCCTAATTTATTCTCTTATCCTCACCAGGAAGTTTGAGGTGGTTGTTTCACGTAATTAGAATCGCTGCCTTGTTTCTAGGAAATACCTCGGCATGGTCTAGCCTGTGTTTTGCTCTTTGTTGACAGCTCCTCATACGCTGGCACCGCAATAAAGGGGCACATCAGCACTCACCAGGGCTGGCACGGGCTCGCTTTCACCCCAGCGAGAGAGACTGACAGTGACATGCAGTTGCCCAGCACTTTTGCTTTCAGAACTATGTTTGAACCTAATTATGACTAACATGCAGTAAAAATATATCTTACAGGAAGGGTATTATAATAACTGCTAAGTGCTGTGCACAGTGAGAAAGCCGCCACACACTCCTCTGGTGTTCCCACTCAAAGGCAGCGGATGAAGGCTCCCTCCAGCCCCAGGTGAAGCTGTTGGTTAAATTTTTTCCACAAACAACTGGAGTTTTTGCCCCTTTACATGCTACTTTTGAGCTTTTGTGAGGTGGGGGCTCTTTTTTTTTTTTGGTGTTTTTACAACAAAACTTGGGTTTACCGGCTCCCTTCCCCTGCCCCATGCTTACTTCTTTCTCTGCCGCACACGGACCCGCACGTCTGCCCGCTGGCGGAGGCAGCGCTCCCGCTCTCCGCACTCTCCTCACGCCCCGCGGCAGAGCGCGGCGCGCGCCTCCCGCCACTGCCCTCGCAGAGAGCCCGCGCTGCTGCGCGCGACCGCACGCGGCCCGCCAGCCCGCCCTTCCCGCCCGCCGCCGCCGCCGCCGCCACAGACGACGCCCCGAAGGTGGCGGAAATGCCGCGGGTTCCCTCCCGCCCGCGCCCTCTTCGCCATCCCCCGGCCGCGGTAAGGGGCTGACTGCAGGGGGAAAAGGGCGTTAAAAGCCCCGAATACTTCTCGAGGGAAACGGGAGAGGAGCGGCGGAGCTGCGGGTACCGCTGAGGGGACGGCGAGACACGCCCGCACCCCGCCACGCTGCTGAGGGGAGAGCCCGGCCGTGGGAGAAACGAGCTCACCTCCTGCCCCAGCCTTCCCGAGGCCCGGCGGCTGTCGAAGCCCTCCGGCACCCAGCTCCGCCGGTGACGGGACGAGGCACTGCTGCCGGCCCCGGCCGGCGCCTGAGGAGAGTGGCGAGGCGCCGCGCTCGCAGGCAGGTGGGGGCGGCTCGGTTCGGCGTCGCATTAACCCTCTCAGGGAGGCCTTTAAGGCCATGCAGCCACTCTAAGGCCTGCGTGCTGGTAACAGCACGCTTTAACGAGGCACCTTAACCCCGCGGTGTTGTGGCACAGGTGTGCTGCCCTTCATGCCCTTAAAACCACGTGAGGGACTCCCCACCCCCCTGAAGCAGGGCCTTCCCCCCAGGGCAGGTGGGGTGGGTGGAGCAGGAGCCTTTTACTTGGACCCCATAAAGGCTCTATCCCCTATTGAGATAGTTTAATAGCATGAACGGAGCTGTGCTCCTGTTGTGGGGATACCTCACACATCCTAATGCAGTGCCAGTACAGGTGAATGCAACTTACATATTGACTTAAACTGTGTGGCTGTGGTTCCCCATGGCTATCACTGCCGCGAATCCACCCCAGGCAGCTCAGACAAATGTGCATGCCTCCACCAGACAGTAGGTACCTCCTGGAAACCATAATCCTCCCACGCAGAAGTGTTCCAGGTGTGCACTTCGTCCTGGGATTGCAGGGCTTGCACCTGCTGCTCCACTCCAGTCTAGCTGCACATCAGATCAGGCTCTCACAAAAAGAAGACAACCAGGCAGCCTTGAGTCTGAAATTCCCTCAAAGCACAGTGCAAGTTCTTGAGTTGTGCCCATGCAGGTGTCTGCAGGGCAACATGGCATGGTAAGGGAAATCCTGGGTGTGTGGTAGGTTCACTGTAGTGTTTTTTGTAGCAAGTCATAGTTGTATGAGCAACATATCAACCTTACCATCTGAAAGGGCTACAGGAATAACCTCTGTGCCTTTTAAGTACTTCTTAAAAAAGGAATCTCTCTAAGCTAAAGAGAAGGATGTAAAATCTGTGACACTGAAAGTGGTTTTAAAAAATTACCTGCTGTTGGAATGCAGTAGGAAAAAACACCCTCCTACAGTTTTATTAAAACTTGTTACAAATGGTGAGTGCAATCATCCATCACCTTGTATAGATTACTTTTTCTTCTCTTTAGCGTGAGAAATGAAACCACTTGTTTACTGTAGCAATAATACACAGAGAACTACTTTCAAAGCTCCCAGCTGTGCCCCGTCTTCCACTCACTATGGAAGGGACAAAAAAAGTCACCAAAAAAAAGCCAGCCAACAGGTTCAGATGCCAATGGTCTGATACTAGGCTGCAGGTACCAACTGGTCTTGCTTGTGTAGTACAGAAGCACCTGAAGGAGGGGAGTGTTGTGTGAGCCGTTTTCAGCCTTGCTGATGCAGGTTCCTCGGCTGTCTTGGGGTGGATGGGGCAGTGGAGGACCACAGGGTCCTCCGTGAGTGGTGTTAAAGACTGTTCTGTGACATGAAGGGGAAGCATGCTTCTCTTTGAGTCAAGGACAGCAAAACCCTACAAAACACTTCAGACTAATTTTATTTTTGCTGCAAAAAGTCAGGAAAAGGTCATTTTACTTTTATAAATGCATAGAAAATTTGAAATATCTGGAATCTTCAGTATTTCTTTGAACACAGTGTTGTTAGTGTAAGCTCGGCCGAGCCTATGAACTTTAACTAGTGCTTTGCTGTTAATTGGGGTCACTGAGGTCTCCCAGATGACTTGGACTTCTTCCTTTGGTGTTGTGAGGAATTCTGGCTGCAGAACAGCCTACTTGCTATTGATGGACATGGCTTGCCAGCTGACTATGGACAAAGGCTTTTAATAAATAGACTGAGTCTCGTTCTAAAGCATGTGATAGTTCAGCCCTGAATTGTTGGAGTCAGTGGAGCAAATACTGGGTGAATTTTTTTTTTGCCTGAATGATTCAGGAGTTTAAAGAGGAATCATTGTAATAAATAATAATAAAAATACAACACTATGAACTACTTTAAAAATACTTCGTTATTAAAATAGACTTTTCTACTCAGAATTCATTAGAACAAGAACCAAACACACAGAGAGAACCTTCTGTGCTTTATTACTACCACCATTAATATTTTCAGAAATTTCCAACTGCTTCAACCATTTGTTCTGGCACTAAAAAGAAAAGCTTTGATTTCTAGTGGTCTCAGCTAAAAACACCAAGTTGTTCTGTGAACAACAGAGCTAATGGAGTCGAGCTTGCTATGAAGTTGAGCTTTTTTGTTCCTTTTCTTTCTCTCTCCACACAGAGTAACTGCAGCCTCCTTATGTGTCCTTTGTGAGAGACACACTGAGCAAGACAGTGACCCCCAAGCAGAATATGTAACAACTGAGATCCGCTTGCCTTTTCCCTGGCAGAGGTGCTCATTTTTGTTCCTACTCTAGCTAGATACTAATTGCCATAAAATTTGTAGGAATGTAATTATATTTGAATTGTCTATGCCTATGTAAAATTTTGTTAAAATAGGCTACCAGGTTCATAAGTTTCTGGGGGTTGGTTTGGGTTGGTTGTTCTGGAGGTAGATTGACAATGTGGTCACAAAGGCCTGTTTTCTCCAGGAGATTAGGTCACTGGATTTAAACGGCTCAAGTTTCTAGTCATTATCCTGGGAACTTCAATTGTATTTTCAGGACATTCAGGAATGAATAATGCTTCCTCACTATCAAACAGCGACTTTACACATGGGGTTTAAATAAGTGTAATGCACTGAAGGGAGCCCACAGTGTAGCGTAACTGAATGATCAAGCGTACACAAGAATTTTACAGCCTGGGGTAAGAGGACAATGTACTTGATCTAAGTCTCTTTCCACAGCTGTGGAGGGCTGCTGAGGTAGCTAGTACTCACCATCTACTTCTAAAGAGATCTGAAGTCTCTAGGACTGCACTGTCTCTCCCACAAGTAGTCATGGCTTTGTGCTGAGTAGGGAGCTCCTGCGCTCAGCATCATCCTCAGCCCCAGCTTGCTGGGGATTGTTACTGCTGCAGAAGCTATGATAGCATCAAGCTTGCAACTGATGGAGGGGATGTTTCTTGCTGTGCTTCTGCTGATGTTTTAGCTCTTTCAGAAAAGTAGCAGCAGCCTAAAAGTTCCTTCATAATTCCCTTTTACCAAAACAAATAGTCCTTTATGGGTCTCTTTCACAGTATGTCGGCAGTTTGCCATCTCTGACAGAGTGGCCACGCTAGCCAGGTAACATAAACTTAGTTCTCCTGTCCAGATGTTCCCAAGCACCAGTGCAAATACTATTTTAAAGTTGCAGAGAACATCTAACGTTAATAAAAATATCACAGCTCCTTTCATGGAGATGAGAACTGAGTGGTCCAGCCAAGTGCCCTTCCTCACTTACACTACCTTCCCTACCGGGCTGCTACCATGGGACGGTTCTCCTCCCTATCCACTGGCAAGTACCAACAGAGAGCTCCCCTTCTGCTCCCTGTTCTCAGGGCTTTGGCTTTCCAACATTACAAGAACATGCATGGAATAAAAGAATAATAAAATCTTGGCACCTCCTTAGGATTGTTTTTCAACAGATCTCTGCTGTGTTATGTGCAGCCTGTGATTGTAAAGTCATTTTGCACTTAAAAATATTTTCTGTTAGAAAACAGAATGCTTTAGCCAGTCACTTCCAAGTGTTCTGTAATTTTTTATACTTTTTATTTAAAAAAAACTATTGATCTAAATATACCAGAATACAGGGCTGAATTTTCAGTGCACAAGTTATTTATATATGCTGCAAAAGAGATTAGAATCATGCTTAATATAAATCCCTTTTTCCTTTTAAAGCTCTTATGATGTAGGTACAAGCTGTACTATACAAATGGGGAAAATGAGGACATGGAAAAAATGAATTACTGAAGACCATGCAAAATTAGCAATAGTACTGATTATCACTAAGTATTCTGTTGCTGTTATCTCAGGAAGGAGGGGGAAATAGAAAGTGTGTATTAATTTCAGAAGCTTCAGATCACTGAAGAAGGAAAATGCTTTCTGATTGCCTGGCAGGAATGACTGTTGGAGGGCATCACTGCAACTCCTTTGTTGTGCAGCAGTTCTTAAATTCCATTATTCATGATGCTATTTTGGTTGTTTCTTGCCTAAATCCAGGTCCTAGCCCTCGATTCACTTTGGTCGATTGCTAATAGGTGGGGTGTTGTGGGGCACTGTCTGCCCAGGGGCCCCTGACTACGCGGGATGGCTTTTGGGGCTGAGCCATTTGGAGCAAGGGCAGCTGATTTTATTTCCCTGGACAGTACCATGCACAGTCCTGCCCACACCCATCAGCCAGCACCTTTGCTCTCTCTGCTCTGCATTGGGAGGACTGAAAAATGGCCCAAACTTTTTTTCCCCCCTTATTCCCCATCTCTTCTGCACCAAAATAACTCATAATCTCCAGTCCCATTTCAAAGGGATATACACCTCCCTGTGCTACTGCCTTACTTACTGGGATAACTCATGAAGGAAACCTTTTCATTAAACCAATTTCAGCATGCTCTATTTAGTTTTTCAGAGATTCTGTGTGAGAAAGGGAGATAAGTGACACAGGCTATTTATTGAACCAGTCCAAAATACTGCACTTTACTTAGAATTAAGTACTGAAAATGTTAACTTAATTGAAAGGATTAATTAGGTCTTCGTAACTCTGCTCCTACTGAATAATGCATGTGACGTGAGGGGAAAGAGGCAAGTATTTGGATGATGGAAGAATAGCTGGTTACTAGTTGCTCACCATCTGGTCAGAGTAAGTGCTGACCTTGACTTCTACCAGTCCCCTTCCCCTAGAAAGACCCTACTTCTTGGTTTCAGTTGTTTTCCTCATGAGTTTTGCAGTTTCCCTTTATGCTTCTTTTGAAGCAGTTTCAACTGATATTCTTCTCAAAGCACACCAGCCTGCTCCTACCACTTCAATATGTTTCTACAAAGGAGGAAAATTTTTCTTGAGGGGACTCTTCAGTCACAGGTTGTACTAGAAAATCCCTTTTCCCTTCAGTAGCTTATTGCTCTGCTGCTTTGTCCCCTATTCCTGCTCACCTTATCCTGTATATTTGGGATTCTCCCTCCTGTCTGGAGAAAAGGCTTGCTATCATTTCAGCTGCTCTTGAGCCTGTGTGGTCTGAAGCAATAATTTTATTTGAGTTGCAGTTTAAAAATAAAATCCTCTCCACAATAATTATAGTGTTGCATTAGAAAATACTGGATGTCTACATATTGCATACATAGACTGTACTCTCTGCAGTGAGATAGCTGTACCATCTGCTCTCCTGCTCCCTCTTCTTACTCCTGCAGACATTAGATAAACATGTAGAGAGAGCAGCAGGCTGTTTTCAATCATGACATATCTGGGCTGTGTTTAAAGTCAAAAGCTTTTATTTACAGCTTGGTGAAGAGAGAGGACTCATAATCAAGGGCAATAAACTAGATCCATAGCAGTTTAATGGTTCAAAGGGATGGGAGCCATGTATGTCAAACCTGTGACTTTTTTAAAATGGAGAAGGCTCCAAAAAGAGAAGAGGGGATGCAAGGCTTCCTGGGTACCATGAGATGGCCTTCAGTGCTGTGGGTTGGGTTTGGAGGCACAGCAGTGGGGCAAGTACACACTGCTTCTCATGGATGTCATAGAGTGGCCTGAAAAGAAATTCACTGGCTTTTACCCAATGCATAGTGCTGAAGCAGCATGAGATGTTGGCAGGAATACTTGAAGGAGGACATAGCTCCCTGGAATGAGTCGCCACAGCTGCTGTTAGTAGAAAAAGGGATATTAGGTCTTTCTCCATGCTTGGAAAGGAAGGAGAGTAATGAAAGGGAAGGAGTATTGGCAGGATGGTCCTGTAATGGCCTAGAAGTCAATCAGTCTGTCTCATGCCTCACTGCAGAAACCCACAGAATTCAGTGTCCACCTTTGAACATGAAGCTAGTTTTTATCAACTGACTTAGTCCAATACCAGCTCAGAGTACTTATAACAACACCGAGTATCTTCTACATCTAAACTAATAATCCAAATCCTATCTGAACCTGGGCACTGACTGGGCCTCCACAATGTGAAGACGTAGTCGTGTTCAGTTAACTCTTCAGTGCTGTGAATTCAGGAATGGAGTTAATGTGAAGTCTTAAATGTGTTGGATTGGTTGATCTGGCTTTGCAGGAGTTGCAATGGCTCTGGGATACAGTCTCCTGGTTTAGAGCTAGTGCTTATACCAAGGTAATTGAATAGCTAAACTGGTCCTGAATAAGACTTCTACAACACAAAATCCCAAAGCCGGGTTTTTCAAGCTGAGGTTCTCTAGCAATATGTGCGCATTTCCCCCTGCTCATTCCATCAACCTTTCTAATTTTACTTGTTTTCTCTCTGATCCTTGGAATTCAATTGTACTGATTTCCTGAGCATTAAACATACATGAATGTTCCCCTAGTCTGCTTAATGGCCCTAGCAAAAAGTGTTTCGACTCATTGGCAATGCAATTGGAGCAATCACTGAACACAAGCTACTCTTTCAGGATTGGATGTTGGAAATAACTATTTTTTTTTATAGTGAGTGAGCATGCAAAGTTACGATATTAGAAATGGCTCCTGAGAAGTGACAAATGGGCTTCAAAATGCAGCATAATGATCATTACAAGATGGGGTTGTATTTTGTTCTTGAACTGCTATGCGCATTTTATTGAGATGGGAGTAAAGATCCCAGAGAGTGAGGCTTCAGTAGCCAACCTGAACCCAATTTGGGCTTTGGCAATGAGGCATTCATGAACTTGAAGTCCCATTATCTCTAGGATGGTGCTAAGTAAGGATGATGCGGCTGAGGTGGATTGATGAAATATGTTTTAGAAAAGCTAAAGATGCAGACAGAAATCTCCAAGCCTGAAGCATGTCAGAGCTACACCCTTGCAGTTCCTGGTGGTCTATTGGCTGTCACATTCAAAATCCCAGGAGTCTGAATTCAAGTTAATGTTGGACTGACAGTCAGTTTCTAAATTCTCTCTCAGTTTCTGCTGACCAAAGAAGCCGTTCTTGCACCAAACGCTATGTACTATTTACACTTTTCTGCCAGAGATTAATAAAATGTCTCTAGTAACTGAGTCACAACCTAAAGTGCCGAAGATGCTGGTTCTTTAGACTGAACCTATTACTCAATCAAGCTGAGCAGAGTTTCTTCACTCTGCCTCAGGAAGACATCCGAAGCTGTGCCCAGCTGATTTCTGCTCCCTGCAGGTCTACCAGTGGCTCTGTCTGTAGGATTTTTCTACTCTCTTGAGCTTCATCCAGGGAGTCTTTCTGCCACTACTAGGTTCTCTGCAATCCCAGAGTCCTTCTCTGATTATTAAAGCAGGCAGGGAGGAGGCCATAAAAACCCTCTCATTGTAGTTTCAGAATGGCACAGATATTTTTCTTCCTAAGCTCAGTGTACTCCTCTATTATTGTATGGTGCTTCTTTGCCTGCTCAGGCCAGGCAGTGTCAGCATCTGCCGTGAGGTCCTGCATTGTAGCATCATGTGGATACAGACTCCTGCCCTGGGTTCATTGGTAGCCAATGCACAGAAAGGAATAAAAGAAAACTTTCCCCTTCATCCATCAGTATACTGACGATTCCTGTTCCTGGTGTGACTAGCCGAGAAGGCGGGACTCTCCCAAAGTCATGCTCATCAAATGCAGTCTGAGCTCTGAAGTGGAGGGAGCCACGGGTTAGATGGCACGTTCGTGACACGCACCATGCCCCGGGAGTTAAAGCCTTGATTGTCCATGTTAGTCCTCGAGAGAGGAGAAATCATCTTTGCCTGCAGAGGAAGAAGTGTAATGCCCTGTGTCCAATTTTCTTTTCATTGCTGTTTTTATTATGGAAACAAAATATTCACTGATTCTAAAATGAAAATGGAGAAAGCTAATTTTTGTAGTTCTTGCTAATAAAATTCTTAATGTGCTTTTCTCCCATTATCATAAAGATTGTTATGGTTTATTTTATCTCTGGAATCTTATTATTTTCCCCAGAATTCATGGGCATTCCTTATCTTCAAAACTATTTTCATCTGTTGAGATATTCCTCCTTTATCTTATCTTCATCCTCATAGTTAGTATGAACATATCTTTATTATCCTACTTCTGTTTTCATAAACAGTAAGTGGCTATTGATCACAAAAACTTTAGGGTCTTTAAGACGATGAGGCAGCAAAACTACTGAAGCACTAGGTAAGAGTCTAAAGAAGACATTCTGGGTTTACAAGTAACCAAAAATCTGATAGATAGCAAGGTAATAAAAAGCCATTAAAAACAGTAATTCCAGTAGTATTGAGAAGTGTCAGCTTAATTTGCTATATTGTAAATGCTGCAGATAATACACTGAGCTGAGGCCCTGTTCATACTGCAGGTCAAGTGTGTACATCAAATGTTACATGATCCGGGGACAGGTGAAGTGCAATCTGGCTGTGCTGGAACCAGTCTGACTGCACTGCCTCATGCCTGAGCATACTTAAAAATGGGTTTCAGCGAGGATTAAAGGGCTGCTCTCCATTCATAAGCTGCTTTTCCCTCTGGAAATATTTTGTACCTTGCAAGGACCTAAGCAAAACTAATGATGCAGTTGCAAAGATGTGTTGGGAAAACACCTCTGAGCGGGTTTGCACTGACATCTGTGATTTGCAAGCACACGAATTGTTCTGAGAGCGGGCAAGGTGAGTGTGGCCTACAACTCAGCTCCTAGTAAAGGGCACTGCCACACAGACACGGGCACAAAGCCACCGATATTCTGGAAACTGACAATGGGAGAGTAGAGCCTCTTTACAGTGATTATTTTCATCCCCAGAAAAACAAGAAAGAAAGAAAGAACAGGAATCCAGAATTATTTTTACCTCATATTGTAGTTGCAGAGTGCAATAAGACTGTAATGTGTGGCCCAACCCTTGCACACGTGCAGTGGTCCCACTGCCCACTTGCAGATCCAAGGCATACATAGAAACTGTTGAACTTGTCACAAGGTGTACTAGTGCTCGCTCACACTTTCATTCACGGGCTCTGCCACTGCCTTTGTTTGAGCTGGTCTAATAGTCCTGCTTGGTGACTGAAGGAGACAGTACAGTTAATCTTAAGGCACTGAAGCTTGTTTGACTGTGTCTAGGTAGCAATTTAACAAAAGGGAAAGAATCGGAATTGTCAAGGAATTCTGTGAATTTGACTTCTGAAATCCTAAAACTTTTATCTAACCTTTCCTGGGATGGCAGCAGGAGTCTAGTAGTAAGCATGTCACGAAGAAGGACTAAAATGCCTCTAAGCTGTGCACCCCCACACCGGAATTCACCTTGTGTTTCCTTTTGACATCCAGCCACGTGAGTTGCCTTCTCCTGGAATAACATGAAAGCTGGCAGCTAGGTGGGAGGCAGAGTGGTGATGGATTGCCCAGGCAGCCACAGCGACTCCAGTGTCGGGGGTAATGAGGCAGCTGGAATCCTTCATTTTCAAAATGTCCCCTCCATCTCCTTTGAGCCATCAGGACATGCAAAGCACATGAAGTACAGCACAAATCAGGCCAGCTTTGCTGACAGCACATGCTGACAGCAGGCTCTCTGGTTCAGACCCTCACTCCTGCCGTTAATCTTTCCTGCACTGAGCCAAACGCTCACAGTGGCTTTTCCTCACCCTCTCTCTGTTGAAAGCAAACTGTTACAATTGCTGCTGAGGTGAGAAGACAGGGCAGCCTGTGTGTCAGAGGATCAAATCTCTGGCAGAAGGGAGAACATTTAGCCCTTGTCCTTCTTGAGCAAGGCTGGCCTCTATGCACATTGCTATAGCAACCTCAAGCTCTTGGGTGACTTGATGCCATCAGTAAAACCTGTAGGTTGCACTGGCTGTGAGGAAAGTGTTTTGAGGGCCTCTTTGCTATTCCTTTTCCCCACACCATTGAACTCGGACCACCACTGAACTTGCCCACTGCTGTGGAGCACAGGCTATAAGATTCCTGGAGACATAAGCTTTTTTGTTTTTTTCTTTATAGCAGTTTCTGCTATAATGTCCACATAGTACAAAAAAGACAACAGAAGGATAAAAGCTAATTATAGCTATTGGCAAAAAATGGTGGAGGCTCTCTCCATGCTGGCAGTAGTTCACTTGACATGTGATTAATGGTGGTTAGTGTGGGCACAGCCAAAGCTTATACAACCCTAGATAAATAATAATGAAGTTTAAAAAGATAGATGCTCCTTGAGTTAATAATTTTAATGGGCTGTGAGAAATGTTGCTGTTCTCATGGTAACAGGAAAGCTGTAATTTCATCTCTAATTTGAGAATGCTTGTATAACGTGTGCAGATAGCTTTCTGAGGGGAACTTTTTTCTCTCTTCTTTAATTGAAACCTTTTTAATGAAGTGATATTATTGTGTAGTTTGAGCAAACAATTCAAAATGGACTAATTAGCACTAAATACACCATTGAAAAGTGTAATCAGAATTATTTGGAACTAAACTGGTATTGCTGCTTGCAACCCCCAGTTTCTGTATCAATAGGTGCCTGATACTGATGTACATGGGCATTTCTTAGAGCTCTTCAGGAGATTCTGAATGCATTCGCATTTCACTGGACATTGCATTTGTAGAGTTGTTCATTAAATAAGAAAGAAATGCATCCACTGGTCCTCATCTCTGTACTACAAACACAGGTGGTCACTATTTGACTAAATACCTCAAGAACAAAGACTCTCAGAGGTCAAAACAGCCCAAAGATTTGGACAGTCAATTTCTTCTATCATGGCTTTGACCCAGATATCGAGATACACAAAGATATTGAGAGTCTTATCCTTTCCGTAGTAATCCTGAAAAAATATGAATAAGGCACCTAAATATGTGCTGCAGGTCAGGTGCAAGACTGAGAATGAGACTTTCTTGGAAAACCAGCAAGAATTAAGCCTGTGATTCTTTAGCACTTTTGAAAGTATTATCTATGGTCCTTTTCGGTTTATTACAATGGCTTAGGCATGGAAACCGTATGACAGCATACATAATGAAAGCATTTGTGCTAGTTGTACAAAAGCGTCTCCATTGACTACTAATCTTAAACCATCTCCACTGCTCATTTTTCCTGTTAAAGCCCTATATTCAGGTTTATTATTTTGTATCTGTTCAAGAACATTCAACTGCCTGATACTGGGACAGTTCCAAAGCAGTGTTAGAGTACTTAGAAATACGAATTAGTGCTTTGCTTATAGGAAAACAAAATGCGACCTTGCCCCAAAAGGGTGCGTACAGGAATTAAACTGGGACCTCAGTTACCCAGGGGCAGGAGTGGATGTGTAGGTGATTTGATGAGAGGGAGCTGGAGCTGAGCATGGAGGAGGAAAAAAATTGTCATTTGCAGCTTCTTGTTTTTATATTTCAGCACAGACAGATTGACATGTGATGAAACATATGCATTTCACAGATAGCGTTTCAAAGGCTGTGTTACTTCAGAATCATTAACCTGGCTGAGATCTTTGTGTTCTTATCTTCTTTGTTGAATATTTTCATAGCAGCAATTGGTGGTGGCTTGCATATCCTTAAAGCTGCAAAGCTAGCATTTTAATTTATCCTAATTCAGAACCTAATTGTCTTGCACTGTTGGCTAATTAAATGTTCAAAGAAGTGATAAATTAAGCAGGTTGATCATTACAAGTAATTAGTCAGTCCAACTGAATCTGAGCCTTGAAATCCACATTCCCTGAGATGACAGGAATTTTGGGGATGTGCAAGAAAGCAAAGTGTGTGGCAAGGTTCAGGAGGAAAAAACTTCCTTGAATATTTAATGCAAAGTATCCAAGTCTCACATCAGTTTGGGGATTTTCAGGCTGTTTATTTTGTGCATAAGGAATTCTTCTTCTGGTGCCCACTAAGAGAAAATGAAGTTCCAAGGTAGCAACTTGAGATGCTGAGATTTGCAGCTAGTTTCCTACAGGATCTGACATCTTCCTGTATTAGACACATAAAGTGTACTTTGTGAAAATAGGTATGAGTGGGTTTTTTTAAAAAACAAACAAACAAAACCACAAAACACTCCAACCCTCTCAACATTAGTTAAATACCTAAATAGGCAGTTATGAATGTAATATTCCCTGGTAGGGAGCTTCTATTCACAAAGGTTTTCATACAGCATTTTACTAAAAATTCTCCCTTGGGTCAAATTAGTTAAGATCTAAAGACCAAAGTATATGTTCTGAAAATCTCAGTCTATCTGTGCACCTGCTCAAATTCTCAAGACAACTTTCTTCCAGAAAAAAATTCTGTACAATGCATCATCATAGCAGCTTGATATTCCTCCTGCTAATATATCCAAGTGCTCTCTACTCCTCCCACGTGGCCCACCCTGTACAAAGGTACGTGTCTAGGGAAAGGGCATGTTGGCACGCTGTCTGGGAGCAGCACATCATTGGGGACTGGCCGGAATGAGAACCGGGGGATGGTGTGCCTGGGACAGGACATCCCATCTTGCAGCTGAAAATAGGGATGAAAAATGGTCAGCAGAGGTACTGAGATTGTTTAATTAAAGCATGTGGGGGACCTCATCTGGGAGTTCGCCTCTTTAGTTAGGCAAGCGTGGTGCTTGGCTCCTGGCTGCAAGAGAGAAGGATGCCTAAGAAGCAATCCTTGGTGTGATCCTGCCGAGTGCTGCATCCTTCCCAGCCCCTCTCCACTCTGCATAGCATCTGGCTGGTACAAGTCAAACTCCTCTACCCTGTCTTGCATCCATACTGCTGATTCTCTCTGTGGCTTCAAGTCTCAGTATGTTTTTTTACCAAAAACAAATTAAGTAACTGTTTGCACCATCCCCATGCACAGCTGTCTCACTCTATTTGCAATCATATCACTCACTGTTTGGTTCATTAGTAGTTTTCTTCTCTCTTCCTTTGCATTTAGGACACTAAGATTTGAGTTTTCCAGTCTTCTGCAGTGGAAATAACAAATAAGAATTGCTAACAGTGTCTCTCAAGGGTAAATTTCAAACACAGGCTTCCCACAGGCTGTGTTTTTCTCACCTATCCACAGTGGCTGTGGTGTGGGACCAGCATTTAGATCATTCTCTCAGTGCTGCTGAAACAGCTAGACTACTCAGTCGTCTTCTGCCTGCCTCTTCTAGAGGTGATAATAAGTTTTAAAGGTTTTCTGCTTGTCTTCTCACTGCCACGAAGAAAATGTCTTGTCATGGCTTTGCAGTTTATCTACTATTTCCTTGTGTAGTGGCTTATAACTTGTTTCCTAAACTCAGAACTCCTGCTTGCTTTGCTGAATCAGCTGGTATTTCATATTACAAATGATACTCTTAAAATTAAAGCTCCTAAAATGTTCTAATTTTTTTTCTGTGCTGTAATTGGTCTAGCTGGATTATGTTAATTATTTCTGATCAAAACTGCTTAATTAGCATGGAAGGTCAATTAGTGAGGGCCTTTGGGGTTTAAGATAGTTATTTTATTTTTATTTTTAGTTATAGTGTAGGCAATTCATTGTTATACTTTTTATGTTTCTAGAACTATCCCTGAATTAATGAAAAGTTAACAGACTGGAATGTAAGAAAATGCTTCATAAGCATCCACCAATATCTTGCACTGGGGATCACTGGTACCTAAAATGCTTCTTTAATGCTTCATCATTGACATCAGTCTTGAAAGCAGAGTTCATGGCCTCGCGGCTGGCCCACAAGGGGACAAGCACCAGGAGAGCCATGTACTACCCTGAGCCTGAGGACGAGGGTTAGAATGGGGAAAGCTGCAACCACAAGCGTTCACCCTTCCTGTCCATAAACGCAGGGATAACAGTAATTTCCCATCTGTGAGATCCATTTGAGGAACTTGTAAAATACTGAAAGGCTGCTAGATGTTGTTATGTTTATTTCTTGCAGATAACTTCTTGTCATACACATTCATAATCAGAGAAGCCTTTAGATTACATTGGCATAGAAGGTGTCAAAGAAAAGCTGTCCATAGATTTAAGTGTCTCTTTTTTTTTTTTAATATTCTAAAAACTTGATTTATTTCTGTGAGTGTAGGTTTTCATCAAACCATCTTTCTCCTTAATTGAGCTAATAACTTTACTCCTGTCCTCCTCTTTGTTCAGTCTGGCAAGCAATTTCCCAGCCTCATCTCCCATCTCATATATCCACTTTTGATCTGATTATTAGCATTTAATCTTCTACAACATTCAGTGTATGATATTCAAACCCAGCCTTATTTAAGGAAGTAATACCTTTTGGTGTGCTGGGTGTCACACGTTTCCTTTGTAAGGTAACAATTTTATCTTATGTTATTGCAAGTTATTTGCTCTCCATTTTTATTTCCCCGCTCCCCTTTTTTAACTGGTGTATGACTGCTCATAAGGAGATATGAATGGAAATGCAACTGCAGAGCGAAAATTGAGATAGGCATAGATTTATATATGAAAAATGCCCAATGAGCAAGCATCAGAGGATTTAACTCAGAAATACCCAATTTACCTGCTTCTGAAGAAGCTTTTACCTCCAAGTAGCTAGTGGGTCCTTCTAGAAGGACTGGATACCCACCCATCCCCTAGCCTTTCCCTACTCCATATGCAGTTCACTGAAATGATTCCCAGAGGCCAACTGTTCAAACTGAGATCTGGATGGAAATTGTGTGATGCTGTTGCTGTGTGTCTGGATTCATCTGTCAGGCAGACCAGTCTTCATGCTAATCAGTCCAGATCACCTTGCGTAGCTCATCTGCTAGTTATGGACGATTCAGGTGGGTGATCAGCTGTCTTGGTAAGCCATATCCATGCACCAGAGTCAGGTGGGCATAATTAAGCTGTTTCTGTGCTAATTGCTTTTTCTTCTGTTCCATGGCTGGCCCTTCAGCTTGAAGCATGGTGCATGTGCTCAGCAGGAGAGGCAAGCTGGAGAACAGAGGTATTGCTGTCAGAAGCAATCAGAGCAAACCATAAATATGTAATTTCTGGGCTAGCACAGACAAAACCTTCGGTGCGCACATACATGTACAAATCACTTTTTGCTCAGAAACCTAACTGGGAATACAGATCACTGAGACAGACCATTCAGAGTTTAAGAACATTTAAATGTTATTTAGCTATTAATGCTATTTAGCTTATCATCAACCTACCTACATGCATATGCACAACAGTGTCCTGAAAATGCTTTTGAAGTTTCTATCTAATGGTCCTTGCACTCTAGTCTGACTACAAGCAGTTGCATCAAAAATAGCAGACTTACTCCAGAAAAAAGTGAATCTGTAACTGATAAGAAAACCACCAGTATGAAATACTAACCATCAAATATCCTGCCACTGTGCGCGTCTCCTTGTGATCCTGCACTGGAAACAGTCTCCTTCCATGCACAAATGCACCCTTCAGCCAGAGGGGAGTCCAAACCTGCCTGTGTGAAGGATGAGAGCGCTTTAATGCCATGCACACGTTGTTATTGTTGTCCTATGTTCAGTAGTGTTAATTGCAAGGTATTGGAGAAGCACAAGTGATGGCAGCCGGTGAGGAAATCACCAAATGATCTCACAAAGGCTAGTTCTTGTCCCCAGTTAAAACCATTTAGAGCCAAGCCCAGACCTTTCTACTAGATAGGAAGAATTTTCTATAGTCAAAAACTTAAACAGAAGCAGGACCAACACATACCTGGAGATACGGATTGGCAGAAGTCTAGGCAATCCATTAGGAAATGGAGATCTTTCTAATTACAGAGCTCAGTATAACCATCTGCTTAGTACAGCAGGGAGGGAACAGTTCAAAAAGGCAAAAGTATTACGCTCTAAAAATTTAAGAGTCCGACAAGAGTGAGATGGGTCACCACTTCTGGGTTTATGCACATTAACAAAGCTGTATTCAAGCATAATGAAAACATCTTTTGTCTCCTTCTTGCAAAACATAATGAGAATGCAGCACTGTGGATTTTTGTTTGGGGTTTTATTTTGGTTTCGGTGTTTTTTTCCTCTAAGTGTGTTTGTATAAAGTTTCAGGCACAGATTCTCTAACTTTTTATTGAAGTCTTCACAAGTACTCTCTCTTCAACAATGTATCTAAAGACATTTTGATGTGTAAAAGCTCATGAAGAGTGGTTAATGTGATAAAAGCAGAAGCTTGAAGCAATGACATCTAAAGAGAGTCTGTCTGAAGATCTTGAAATCAGATAGAATAAAGAGAAGGCTAAAATGACAAACATGTTTGATCTTATGTACTTAAACAGAAAATAATTTCTGAGCCCTGTCTTATCCTATAAAAGAGCTGATGAATGTCTTGGATTTAGATACATGTAGCTATATTTGTTACTGAGAAAATTACATACTTGCCCCTTTGCACTAGTACTGTATTTTGGGAGTTTATTGATTTAAAAACCAAAATCACCCACTTCATTCCTCCTCCCCTCTCTGCCTAAAAAAGTATTTAAGTGGAAATCAGAAGTCAGCTTTCTTGTACAAGGAAGGAATTAATTTCCTTAAGGAAAAGCAATGAAATGCCTCCAAAAATGAAGTACTGAGATGATTTTTGGGTCAAGTAGGGAAGAGGAATGCACACAGAAGGTAGCTGTTGAGGCAGGTGCAGTCACTGCGACACAACTACACCATTTACAGAGGGAAGGACAGGTGATTAGGGCGAGAGAAGGCAATTTCTGGGGCATTAAACCTGTAAATGAAGGGAGAATATGAAGGAATAATACGGTGTCATTTCTGTATTCAAGTCTGGAGCTCACAGATCGACAAGCAGAGAGCTTGGTAACAAGGAGGCAATGAGGATCATCTAACTGACCTTAAATTTACAAATGGACTTGTATAGGCACAGACAAGCTTAGACCTAGAGCCTTTCCTTTAAAAACATAGGCTCCATTTTTGCAGAATTAAAGGAAACTTCCTTAACATTTGCTTGTATTTTGAAATACTTCCCCCAAGCCCATAAAGCATGTAAAGCCTTTAAAAATGTTTTTTACACAAAAAAACCTAATTTTTCTTGTCTGCATTCAGGAGGTTCCTAGTTCAACCCTTCCAACTACAGAAAGCTTTTAGTACACCATGGCCCCGATTCAGTAAAGGATTTAAGTAGTTGCTTTATTGTAATTGCAGCATTACGCATACAACTCTCACCTCCATATTCAGGGGCAAGAAGGCCTTGAAACTAAATAATGGCACATTAGAAAACTTCATGTCCATTAAATTCTGCCCCGTTCCTTCATCTTGCAAGACAGTGCAAAGAGAAGTGCAGAAGGCCAAGACTGCAATTTCTAGTTACTGATCCACCTGGCCAACAAAGCAGCCTAGCTTGTGCTTACTAGCACACTCCCTTTCTCCTAAATCTGCTTTTCTTCTCCCCACTGCTCTCTAAAGGACCTATAAGTTATCTCTGCTTAATTACTGCTGTCTCTGTCCAAAGCCGAGACGTGTCAATCTCCACATGTTCTTGTGAGCAAGTCACTGGTGGAGCTCAACTACGAAGCAGGGCTCTGCAGCCCATCGTAAGACGCCCAGGCAGCAACTGAGGGTACCTCCTGGCTCTATGTCCCAAACACAAAGTAACTGCATAAACAAAATCTCTAATTTCATGCAATAAAAACTACTAAAGAAGAGCAAGGAGAAAGCATCAGCTCTAGACGTGCATCAGTGGAGGCTGGGGCCACCTAAGCCACCCTGCATGGGCTCTAGTCAGCAGAGAGCAGCAGTTTTAATATTGCTTTAGAGACTCTCCAATTCTTTATGCACCCACATCTGTGGTATTACACTGAAGTTACACTTGAATGTACAATATTTGCATTCTACTTGCTAATTCATGTTGCTTGTTCTCTCTAATCTCGACATCACAGCACAAATCCTTTTCATGCTCTATTTCCTATGCAGTGCAGCTTCCTGGTTTTGTTAGCAACATTTTTCTTCCCATTGAAGTTAACTTCTATAGTGAACTATGGACTGGCTCTAACTTTCTCTCGCCTCCCTCACTTTTCAAGAGAAGCTCCACAAACAAAAGTCAAAGGAATTTTTTCTATTACCTTTTCAATCACCTTGCGGGCTACTGAAAAGGTGCTAGTGACTTCTGTTCTTCCTCTTCTAAGGCCTGTTTCAAAGCTGGTGAGAGCTGTTACATTCACAGAGTTTTTGTTTGTTTTCTGTGATGTCTGCAATGTCACATCAGAACTGGTAGATCTCAGCCTCCCCTGGTTTAAGGTCTGGTTTGGCACCCAGAGAAAGTCATGTTGAGTCAAGGCTCGTTCATTAGTTTTATATCTGCTGACTTTACACTAAGAAATGATTTCAGGATCCATTTCCTAGTTCTATAGCAGGGAATATAGGATTTCTTATGTACACAACCTGCAAAATGGTGTTGGGGAAAACATAATCTGTGCTGTGCAGTATAATTTAGACCATCTGTAATGACAAATCTTTCCAAGTTATATTTTTGCTGGAGCTCTCTGACATTCCTCTGTGCTGGGGTATGAGTTACATAACAGCAATTCTCAACAGACATCAACAAAAGTGTCCCCAGCTTCAGCAACACTGTAGCTCTTTAAATTATGCCTTGTCCATGTGCATGGACACATGCAATGGAAGTTCTCATGTATCCGTTTTTATTACCTCAGTGTTTGCTTTCCACTCATAAGGAAATGGTATGGTTTTTCCTTTTGGCTCCAGGGCAAGAAGTTTTATTTCTCTTTCATTTCCTTGTGAAGGTATCCTTCCTAAGTATGTCAGGAAAGAGCAGCAATGCATTTTTGCACGGCTTATAATTAAAAACTCTTCATGAACTTTACTTTTTGCAGCGTGCAGAGGCAAGGAAATATCCGATGTTATTGTTCAAGTCTGCTTTATACTATATGCTTAATAGTAGAGACATAGGTGAAGTGGAGTTAGTGAGCATTAACAGCAGCACATGCTTTAAATGGATGCTCATTTCTTCTGTCTTCTCTCCTGTGTGCTCAGAAATGGCTCTAAGTATGACACAATAGAATTCAGCTCAGCTTTGCGTCTAAATTCCTGCTGATTTTTGCTGTGTTCAGTGAAGATGCAGAACAATTGTATTAGTCCTGCAGGAACAGAGATTGTATCTGTAACTTGTCAACACATTAAGTCAGTTTTGAAAGTATCTCCCTGTTGCTGTCCATCTGTCGAGGGAAAAGTAAAAGGCCAAGATGCAAGGCTGGGACTCAGCTGCACAAATGTCACTCTAGATGCTTGTCCAGTTGCCACTTCAGATCAGTGTAGCTCTTTTGCAAGCCTTGTTCTACATCCACTGGCCTGTTCTGGATGTCTCTGGTTTTTAGGCAATTGAAGCTCAATTTTTAGGCCTTCAGATTGAGTTTCTGGCTCTGCAACAAGTTCATCTGAGACTTAAAGCAAATATCAATTCCTCTGCAAGACACAGATAATGATTCTTTCTATTGAAACAGTAGGAGGCTCGAAGAAGAACAGTAGTTACTACATGTATGTCTAGATCCTAACACAGCAGGCCTCAATCTTAGCTGATCCTCATGCACTAGACCACTCATATTTGTTTAATCTCTCTCTCTCTCCAAGCTGTCGGCGTACTCTGGCCAAGCGAACAGCCTGCAGGCATTTCAGGGGTGGAGACTGGGTATTTTAAAATGTTGTTTTTGCTTTAGACTAAGAAACTTAACCATTCTGGGACAAATAATTTGCTGCTACTATGCCGAGCATGGTAGGAAGGCTGGATTCATTCATAGCTTATACAGACATTTTACTCAAAATTGCTGACCATTCCACTTGTTCACCTGCTGTTCTCTGAAGTACCACCATCTGCATACTGAGTAGTATATAGTACACAGACATATTTTTATTCTCTTCTGGAAAAAAAAAAATATGGACTCAATTGCCCTGTCCTCTAGACTAAAATGCGTTCTACACAATGGCGAGCTGCATATGTTTTTGCCTTACCTGAGGCAGAATTTAACATTTTATACTGACTCGTGGGAGAACATTAACAGAATACCTGTTTCTGCCTCTAAGGGCTACATCAAGTCTCATCAGTGCCCTTAAAAGATAACTACACTAATTTTCCCTTTTTACCTTTCTATCACTAATTCAGAATTATAAAATACATAATTATACTGCACAGATTTTCATTCTGTTTTGTGCAGCACTTAAAATGTTTTGTACACTTACCAAATGTTTTGTTTCAATATTTATGGTCTGGATGCTTTTCATGTGTCTTGGACTATTTCATAGATTACTATAGATACTCTACGACAGATTCTCCAAAAACTCCTTTCAAAAGTCCTTAATTCTGAAACCACCTTTGTGTGTTTTTTTTCTTTTCACACTGCTCTCCAGAGTACATCTTCACAAAGTCACCTGCATTTTTTTTTAATCAACAGCAGTGTTTAGAGTTTAAAAATAACAGATTGTATTTTACTTGGGATCACATAGTATGAGCTTCAACCAAACCATTAGAACAGTTTGGACAAACTGCCTTTTCTCTGACAGGTATTTTTCCAGACTTCTTGAGTGGGGAGGAGGGCAAGTGCAACACAAACATGTGGAGTTGGGGCAAGGAGGGCAGTTTGGGGGCTGGAGCCTGCAGGACGTAGAATTTTGTGCTTTGCAAATCATTGAGCTATAGCCAATGCAGGAAAGGAGATCTCTGCCTCAGCCTGATCTTCTGGGGAGCAGTCCATTTAAAAAATGAGCAGGAAAAGTATGGTCTAGTGTAAGGTTAAACTGTTCTATTGAAAATGGGCAAACCAAAACTCATTTACCAAGTCTGGCTGACAGTTCAGAGTAATAAACCAGGGATTTGAATGCCTTTTCTACATGCAAAAGAGAGTTCAACATATGGAGGCTTTTAGTGTTATAATGGTTGAGCAGATAAAAATGGAGGGTTATTCTCTACTGCTTTTTCCTATCAAAAAAAAAAAAAACAAGGTGGGAAAGGAATCATCTCCTTCATCTCATTGCCGTGAGCAAATTTGAGTTCAGGAAACCAGTCTCTTCGCTCAGATGGGACGATGTTGCTGAGCTGCTCCTCCCAGCCTGGCTGTGAGCTGCGGCACTTCCATGGAGGATGAAGCAACTGACTGCTTTAGTGCTATACAGATGTGATTGCTTTGTTGATCATCGAGGAAGATGACGTGCCATTCACAAGCATGCTGGAAAAAAGAATTTTTCATGGGATCATTTGTAGTTTACAGTTTAACACCAAACGTGTTAAAGCACAAAAGCTGTCTGTTATAGTCCAGAAACACTGTGCACAGCAGCTTTTGGTGCTTATTTATGAAAACAATACACTGTGGTTCCAGTGGGAACCGATCAAGTTGCATAAAAGATTTAAGAGTCCATTCTGGAGCTGTAATAATGCTTTTAGCACTTTCTCAGATCCTTCCCTATATTCCAGCATAGTGGCTTGTGCTAGTTTATCTTTTGGACCATAAACCATTTTATGCCTTCAGTATTTTGGAAGTGGTATCACGATAAAACAGATTTAAGGCACGAAATAATACACACATTTTCTGTTTGGAAATGTGTTAAATCTGTTTTTGAGAAACTAACTGCATGTGAAGCTATTAGCACAGTATTGGTAATACCCTAGAATATCACTCAGAGTGATGGCAGGTTCTTGTTAACGAGTAATCCTGTTTTAATAAAACTCTGTTGAAAAATTCATCGTTGAAAAATCATGTTCAACAAAAAAATGATTCCTCTCTGAGACTTTAAGCAATTTGTTTTGTTTTTTAATAATTTAAGCAAAAAGTTCTTGAATTCTTTTATGAAATGAAAACTAAGGGTTTGGGGGTGGGTTTTTTTTATTTCCTCTTTAAAAACACAACAGATTTTTGAGCCATACCCAGGCTTTTCTAAATATTCAACAGGTAAATATGCTAAAATTAACAACTCCAATTCAACATTATAAATAATAATAATGGAGGCAGGGTGATACTGTCCTGAGTTAATGTTAGCAGTTTGCATCATAAGGGAGTATGGCCTCAGCCAGGGCAATTTCGATGTATTATTCCCATGAAGAGAATTCAGGTACTGTATCTGGAGTGAAGCATTAGCATCAATACCCATGCTTTAGTAGGTACATGAGAAATAACTCCCTCTGCAGTGCTTAGGAGAAAGTAATTCCATTTAGGACTACATAAATTTTCAGTTTGTTAATTAGGTTAAGAGAGGAAAAATAACATTAGCAACTTTCACTGGAGTTGTATTAGCTTCAAAATTGCAAAGAAATTGAAAGAGAATTTATATTATCCAGTAACTTTGGCAATCAGCTCTACATCCAAACCAGAGCCCCAAAACACTAAAATCCTTACTTAGACATGTGTTCCTATTTTACTCCAGCACCATTAACCTCTTTCTTTTTTCTCATTTTTTTTTAATCATTTGCTTTTCATTATCACTTCTTGAAGCCAAACAGTTTGTGAAATAGTTATCCAAATATATAACATAGAATTCTTCTGAAATCTGTCATTTTCGGAAGCATTAGCCAGAGTAGATGTACTCAGCCCAGGCATGCCAGGTCATATATAGGAATTACCAGAGAGAAATGGCAAGTAGCTAAAGCCTCTTTTGAAAATGCCAGGTTCCCCTTCAAAAAATGCTTCGGCCTGCTGAGATCATGTCCTGTCATCACATTACCCTTGGTTGGGACCCCGGGAACTGCTGTTAACAGGATCACCAATTGCCAATAGTGATGAGATTCGCTGAATCTCACTGAAAGACTTAAGGAGTGTGGAGGCATGGTCGGGAATATTTTTGATAATGCAGACAGGAGTTGAGTCTAAATCAGAAATCAGCTTTCTATCAGAAAAGTTTTATCGGGTTCAATAGAGGGAAATTAATCAACTCTAAAAACTCACAAACTGGTGCTTTAGACACACACATGGGAGGAAAGCCTTGAAAAGTGGCCTTTGAATTCTCAGCTGAGGATCCTGATCAAGAGAGGGAGAGAGTGTGAATGTATGGGTGTGTTGCTGAAGACCCCCTCCTCCTAGCCTTTAACTGCTCCCAGGTGAAAACACTTTTGTTCATCTGTTCCTACCTGGAATATGAAGGACTTGGATCACTTCTGAAAGTAGCTATGAATTTCTAGCTCAATACTTATGGTGGGGAAAAAAGGACCCTACCCTTTAATTCTAATCCACTGAAGTAACAAAGCTGACAAATGGCTCAGACCTGTCCCTTGCTTATGAATAGTTACGCCTGCTCTTAAAAATGCTACTTTGAGACCTGGGTATTTGAGCTTGTCCAACATATTCAACATATGCCATTAAACAGAAGTTTGGATGAGGCATCAAGGGCCTCATACTCCACTCTGATCAGTCCTAGAGATGGTACCTAGATTTCATCTCTCAGCATGTTTCTGTAGGCACTCACCCTCTTTCTGAGGTTTCTACTTCCAGAAACCCACCTTTAGGGGTTTAAGTGTTTGCAGTAGACGAGCAAAGCAATAGTTTGTCTCAGGTGTAGGCCAAAACATGAGAAATAACATCAGCCTTGGTGTAATCCCTGTCCAGTCTGCCTTTGCTGGCAGTTGAAAGCTGGCAGCTCTCAGATTTGCTATCTAGCTAGTGATCACAGGCAGGTCTCAGAGCTTTTGAACCAAGCCCAGTCTAACATGGGCAAGGATTTATTTGGGGCAGGCATGAGAAGTAGTTCCCTTCAGAAGACCCTCCATCAGGCTCTTTGTGGCCAAGGGTTCTTGGGGGCTGGTCTTAATAACCCATAGGGACCATCATGGGGAAAGTGGTCCTGGTGCAATCATACTTGCCACCTTCCTTAGGGGAGCAGAAGGCAAGAGGGGGAAATTCGGGGAAGAGTTTGAGAACTGCTGCTTCAATCTCAGGATACAACCTCCCTTTTCTGTAGCTTGTCAGAGCAGGTGCTGAGCCCTGTAATGGTGTCACTGGTGCAGAGTATCCCTGCATGAATAAACAGCCTCACTTACCACACAAGGCAGTCATAACTGCAGGATGTGCAACACAAGTACAAGATATATACCTCAACACACTTCAGGAGTCAGCTCCGTGGTGGGCACAATAGCCTTGAGCTATACTTACGGTTTCCTTTTGGTTTTTGGTCCCTGCTTGTCATCTGCAGCACATACTGAAGGGAACAGCGTGCACCTCATTATTTAGATTTACCATTCTATTTGTAGCACATCAGAGCAAAGCAGAAGGGTTTAAAAATCCTCCCCCCACCAGCTAGGGGCTGGGGAAATTGGTGGGAAACCACAGCCCCACTGTTTGCTTCCCCTGGCAGTGAGGGCTTGTTTTACCTGCTGCCTGCCTGATACTGCTTTGTGTTCTGAGAGGCGTTCGCTGCAGACACTTGATGATTTTGCATGTAGAACAGGCATCTGATCAGACTTTTAACCTGGGGGAGAGAAGCAAAGCAAAATTCTGGTGAGTTAAATTACCTTCTGCTGCATACAACCATCCAGCATAACACAGCTTGGCAATAACATTCATGTTGCCATTAATAGCAAACACTTCACATTGTACTCCAGAGATTTTCTTTTTGTATGGAAGTGATCCTTTCAGATTTGAGCTGCCTGAACAAAGCCTAGGGGCTCAGACACCACCAGCAGCATCTCTCTAAATATCTCTGTCTTATTATGTAATCTCTACATTGACTTGAAGAAAATGTGCCAATTGCTGGAGCTATAGGGCTCTGTGTATATAAAACACACACTTAGCTGAGTGGCCCTATGGGGCAATGTGAGTTATTTACTGATTTACCTCAAGTAAATCATGATAATACTTCAACAGAATTGTCTTGGCTTCAACAAAATGTGTCAAAGCGTTTTTAAATAGAACACTTAATCCATGTCTCACTCCCTTGTGTCATGAAGTAAGAAGAAAAAAACATGACTATGCACTATGCTCGTAAAAGCCTGAAAATTCTGATGAAACACTTGGCGGGGAGGGGGAAGTGGGGCATTTTCTAGCATGCTCAAAGATATCTTAAGTTTTCTAAATAGAGAAATAAAAGCTTGTCTTGAAGACTTTTGGTCATCTTCAACATATAAATAATAAAAATTATGATAATTATGTCAGAAGACCAGAACTGACATTTCATCCTGTATCTATGTAGGGACTGCTGCTTTCAAGGTGACAGGTGCCTCTGTTCCTCAGAGGTAAAGATGGGTGAAGTGCCGACAGCAGAGTAGTGATACTTGACTGAAAGACGACCAAGCTGTCGGCAGTCTGGGTCCGGCTGGAGGAGTGAGTGGGGCTTGCAGAGGCTAGAGACTGGTGGACGTGGAATTACATCACCTGCAATGTTACACTATTTTACGTCTTTGGTCCTTAAAATGTTCAAGGGATAGTTACACCCCTGGCTAAAGGACACCAACCCTTGAGTTGTTTTATTAATGTTTCTTTATTGTTTAATGATGGCTTGCATAGCTTAAGGCTGTCTACTCTGTTAAAATTAGCAACCATATTTCATGATGGAAAAAGTCACCCTGTTTTCTCAACGGAGGTAAATCATTCACAAACCAAGAAGGGATGCTGCAGCCAGCCCTTAATTGAATTTTGTGGCTTTCTGAATGATAATGCATGAGTCTCCTCTCCAAATCAGGAATGAGGAATTATTACACAGAAGGATAAACAGGATAAAAATGAAAATTAATGCTCCTGGAAAACAAATCAAATATTTCTGCAAATCTGTTTACTGGCATTTCTGCTCATAGACGCGTAAGTTAAAAGTCTCTGTTATTGAACACAGACCCATCAAAGATGATCATTCCCTAATTCCATGCCTTTTTACTCCTGGTAAAAGACCATGAAGTTGCATAGAGCATTAAAAACATTAAGTAGTATGGTAAATAGACTGAGCTTGTTAACCTCTATATAAACAAGTAAGGTAGGAGTTGGATTATGGAGGGTAAGGCTCATGTTTACACACATTTATCTAACGTAATTAGACATCCAGGGTGGGGTGTAAACCACAAACACACGAGAAGAAAATTGATTTATTCTCAGAAATTGTCTACCTTTTACAGTGAGATCTAAAAGTAGATCCTATCTAGTAATAATTTGCTATGTCATTTACAACGTTTAGAAATGAAAGTGGCAATTACCATCTCTATATGTCAAAGGTTGCTAGACAAAGTTGGCTCAGCATTTTCACAGCAAAGAACATTCCGGTCTTTCAAATTCAGATCTCTGTCTTAATCAGACATCAGAGGAGTCCATCATAAAATAAGTAGAAACAACACAGGCAATCTAGTTTATGGACACCTCTTCTTGTGGCAATGTTATGAAAGATTAAGGCTGGGAGGCTTGCTTATTTCTCATTGCAGAAATCCTTCCTAAGGTTGTTAACCAATTTGGAAAACTGACTCTTTTTTTTGTTTTACTAGGAAGAGAAATAAATACAGAACTTTAATGCGGAAATTTTCTGATGTCCATCTACTCCACTACACACATAACATTCTGTGTGTTACATGTTTGCACCTACTTGATAGATATTTTTTTTTCCTCCCTCTGTTGTCAGCTTATTCTTAGGCATGATAAAATGAGGATCAGAATGGTCATGTAATGAATTTCATTATAAAAACATTTGAGAATCCACTAGAGAGTCTATCTTTGTCTTCCCTTAAAAAAACACTACCAAGAGCTCTCTCCACATAAAGATGTTTGACTCTCTTCATGTAAATAGGGAAAATCACTTTTGCCATCAGTAGAGTATCAGCTTTGCGTTAGCAAGTTGGCTTGAACACAGAATGACCTTTTTACATTCATATGTATCCATCTCTCTAGAATTAATCATCCATTCATCTGGTAGTTTATTTAAGCATAAACACACAAAAAAGGTGCAGTAGGAGTGTTTTCAGAGTCCAAATATTTGCTTTCTACTCCTTTAACCACCTACCCACCACAAGGGGGAAAGCTGCCAACTGGCAGCTGAAAGCCACATTTTGTCTTTGATTAGTCATATTTGAATTTCTTTTTTTTTTTTTCTTTTGCCTGTGAAATAGTGCCGCAGGGACAAATGTATAACAGAGGGCAAACCAGGTCGCTTGAAAACCAACTCCTGGGGCATGTCTGGATTGTGAATGAGTTCATGACTTTCGTTAGGAGCTCCCATTCTCCCGTTGAGATTATATTTCCTGCCTTAGACAGATCACGTTCACTGAGCCAACAACTGCCTCTAGGCAACCAGGATATAACGCTGTGCCCTGAGCAGCACAACACTTAACCTTGTGGGATATTGTACACAGGGTTTGTGTGTGTGCGTGCAGGGAGGAGGGGGAGTCCTCTTAATATTACTTACTAACGCTGACACCACAGAGCGCTTTTGCAGTAGCATGTGCTCTCAGTTGTCTGCATCAAGGGAAAGGATTGTGTGAAATGTTTCATCTCCCACACGGCATGAAAAATGGCTTTTACAGCTATTAGTGTTAATCACTTGTGTTGGGGCTTGGCCAAGGATGCCCAGCAATAGACCACGATCATGTTAGGTAGTTTACGGACACCAAAGGAAAAGATTGCTTACTGAGATAGAGGCCAATTTATTAGCTGAGTATTTATGCTACAACTCTCCGAGAGCTCCAGGAGGACTGGGGAACTGTCCAATATGAGAAGCGACAAAAGAAATATACAGACATGTGCTAATCCTGTTTTGGGAGTTTGCATGTGGTTGAGCATGAGGGTCATTCCCAACTGGGCTTGCTGAGCCTTGATTTCACATTTGTCTTTATGAAGTCTGGAAAGATTCCCAGTGAAAGAAGCTGGAGGTGACCGAGTTCCCCAGCTTATTTTTCAAGGTGGCAAATATTCCCATGGGGCTACGTTATAAAAATGGCCTGGTCAAGGGAGGAGAGCACATATCCTCCAATGGCATGCTCAAAATTAACAAGAACCTTGAGTGTTAGAGTTGTGACTGATTCCTCTAACACTCAGATAATTTCTATGACTAAATAAAAGCATTTTTAAAAGTAGGGACTTTTTCTGAAAGAAGGAAAATAAGGTGAAGTGTCCTCAAATGCCTACTTTGCATCTGCTGCTTTCTGTGTTACAGCAGTGGCTTGCATTTGGTGTAGGGTTAAACAACTAGAGGGCTTTGTACTGTGCTGTGGCTGGTGTTTCAGTGTGCGGGGTTTTTCTAAGCCCAGAATGACTTAGAACTCTAGTACTATAACTAATATACTAGTTGGAAAGCTTCCTTAAATGTCCAGAACCAGAATCTGGAAGGTAAGAATTGCTCAGCATTACTTAGCATAGGCCTGCCCAAATTTGTGAACCAATTATTGTCACTTCATCTGACAACAAAGAAAGTAAAGGTGGTCACAAGCCCAACTTTGTTGAAGACCTCAGAATGAAAACAAGTGAATCAGCACAAAATCCACAGGTATTTCTGCTGGGGTTGCTTCCAGGACAATCTTAAAAGCCTGCAATGCTATTCATATTCTTTGGCAAATAAACAAGGATTGTCGCCCTAAAATGGAAGGCTTTATTACTGGGTACAAGAGCTTCCTATTTGTGGTCCCAGGCCAGGCCAGCTAGGAGATCGGTTCAGACACAACTGGCCACAGGCAGATAAGCTGTGGACACACAAGAGCTGTAGGTTAGACATCACAGCCTAATTAGCACCCTATTAACACCATTAGCACAATAAGTAAAGGTTATCATAGAAATAAGCATTTATCTTTAGGCACAAATCTGCCAAGTCTAAGTCACTCAAAGCCAAATTTTCTTTCCTTAGGTCCTCACATGAGCTGGTGTTAGACTGATGTGTGCATAACTGACAATTCTAGAAAATATTACAAACTCCTCAAATGGCACTACTGTACAAAAAGAAATTCAAATGGAATAGAATAGTATCGTTCCAGTTGGAAGGGACCCACAACAATCATCTAGACCAAATGCCTGACCATTTCAGGGCTGACCAAAAGTTAAAGCATGTAGAAAACAAACCTCTTTTCCTTGCATCGCCTGCACACCTGAGCGCTCCCACTGTCTGCGGCACCGGGGCCTGTCCCTTTCCAAAGGGCTGCGTGGGTAACCTCAGGCTTGGGGGGGCTGCTTGGGTGACCTCCTCCGGTAACTTGGCTCCCCCAGGCTGGCTCATCTCAATAGCATCATTAGAGGTATAGCAGATTCTGTATGAGAAACGGAATTAATTTTAATTTCTTTTTCTAGGCCTCCTCTCTGGCCTCAGTTTTGAGAACTCAAACAATCAGATATATTCACCTTTTAGTTCTCAGTTCATGCACATTGCTAAATACTTGGATAGTTTCTCTGAGGAAAGCTTAAGAAAGCTCTAGAACAACTCAAATAGTCTTATTCATTGTGGAGTCCCCAAAGGATGTCAAATTTAAACTGAAGTCCTGCTTGGAGAGGAAATGAAAACAGAGAGGAAGGGGTTTGGGAGAATCAGAGGGTTTTTAATTAGTTTGTGGTTGAAGCAGTGGAATTATGTGCTGTAATACCCCGGTGCCTGTATGCACATTGATCTCTCCAGGGTCAGCTCTGTGAATTTGCTGAGTGACAAAAGGAAAAGGTAACTTTATTACTTCCCTGCTGACATTCTAGTCTCAAATCAGCCCAGCGCTGTTAAATTCTACTTTTACCTCTACCTCTCCTTGGCTTTCCGAGAGTTATCCCCACGCAGAAGTGAAGAGAAATGACAGTTAGGTCATGTACATATCTCACTTCTGGACTCTTCAATCAGTTTTGAGGCTGCAAGGCCAGGTTGCTTTGTTAAGTATTTAATTCAGCGATGACCTACTCTATCTTTTGTATAAGAGAAACCACCTAGATCATAACATCTTTTTTGTATTGTGCCCCTGACAGACACCTGAACGTCACTCGCGCAGCACTCACCGCATGGATGGACAAAGCAGCTGCTGATGCTCTAATTTTCCCCAAATGAAACAGCACAAATAGTTTTCAGCACTTGCTCTCCAGACACTGCTCCTTCATAGAGAATGGGCTAAAGAAACATATAGTGATGGCAAACTTTCCATCAGCGTAACGCCAGGCATTTAGAAAACTGACTTGACCTAGTTTCTGATTTGTAGAACTAAGCGACATGCAGTTTATTATGTGGGGAAAAAAAAAATTGTGTCACACATATACTCCTTCCTTACAATCTAATATTTCTATCATGCTATGCATGCTGCTAATTCAGAAGGCTGATATGGTCACAGACAGCCCAGCTTCTAGGATTTACCATTCAAACATACTTGAACTGGCGTGAAAAATGCAATAAAATAATTCTTTCAGACAAGTTTAGAGAGAGGTATTCCCAAAAGACAGAATTCTGGCTTCCAGTAACATGAAGCTTACACTTTGTCAATAACACAGTGAAGGAAGGCATGAATGAATTTTATTTCATTGGACAAGTGACTTAGAATACAGATAAGGCAGGGTGAGCATATAAACCTTTAAATAAATGTTTTAGCACTATCTGGAAGGGAAGAATGCAATTGATTCCAATCTTTTCTGACAGAAAATCAGTTCCTTTAAAGCTCTTGGGGCAACAAACACTAACTAAAAGCGTCTGTTACTAATAAAATCTTTAAGTACAACAAAACAAAATGTTGTCATTTGCAACTAATAGGCTACAATTAATGCAAATTATTACTCTATAGTTTAATTGAAACATTAAACTGTGATATGAAGTCTTTATTTTACTATGACTTTAAGAGCCATGTAACTTTGAAGAGGGATCTTTAAAGAGCTCAAGAAAAACCTGGCAGAGAAATAGCTGACAAAGCCCTAGACAAAACACAGTGTAAACAACGGCACTAGGAATACAAAATACTCTGTTGCTCAAATGCTGGGGTTTTCCTCTAATGAGCACAGCTACATTACCTTGAATTGCTACAAACAGTTAATAGAAAACACTGATCTATGATTACGCCCAACAACACTCTCTGTTCTGCTTTGTGAGTGTTACTTTATACAAAGTTGTTTTGTGGAAAATCTTGACCTTTTCTTCCCTCTCTGCCTGTTTAACATGAGACTTGTGTTACACTCATCAGTGATACTACAAGCTGGAGCAGTAAAAACTGCTGTTATAATTCTGGAAGTGCACATTAGGCTTCAGAATGAAGGGGTGGGCTTAGTGTTTTAGGAGAGCCATGTCTGGAACTTCTACAAGAGAAATCCACTGAAACTGGCAATTTCGTTTACATTACAAATCTAAATCAAACCAGTATACTGAGTTGCAGTTTTATTTGCAAAACCACAGGTTGTTAAAATTCACAAATCAAACTCAACATTATTATCTTGGCGGCCCAAGGATGAATGGTATTGCTAGAAAAAGCGATCATAGTCACAACCTGAATTTCAAATAAAATGGTACTTCATTCACACTGCCTATCTCATCCCAGTTCAAAAGAGTCACTATATTTTTAGTATTAAGTGTTCTTTTTCTTCCTGCCTTCCGTAATGGAAGCAAAAATTGTAGAATAGAAAAAAAATGTCTGGTGTTTGCACAAAGTTTATTCAGTGGCTGCATTAATGCTTTTAGCCTAAAATATATAGTAGTAGTAGTACTACTACAGTAGTAATCTGTTTATTAGCTGGTAGAAAACACTTTTTGGATTGGATTTGCTTTAGGTAACTACTTACTGAAATAGACACTTTCAAATTATGTTAGTTATTATAGCTAACACTTAAAAAAGAAAAAAAATCACACAACTTCAGGTACGTGTGCTTGCAATTATTATTATCTAATAAAGAGCACTCATGGTCTGTTTCCATGCCTCCCCAGCCCATACATCACAGAATTTCAGTATCCTAACTTCTACCTTCCCACCTTAATTGTTCTTAATATGAGACTTCAGTTCGAACAGGGCTTGGCACCATACAAATGAAAAATACAAGTGGTAAGCTCCATATTTAGAAATAGAAAATCATATTTCTATTTTCGTATTTCTACAGTGAGAGAGGCAATAGAATCTATTTCACTACTTGTTACAAAATCAAAATTCCAGCACACAGGGTAGCTATTTCTTAAGGGGCTGTTTTTCAGTTTTACAAAGAAAGCATTCAGCGACTGCATGGGAAAAAAACCCTCAAAAATCCAGTATTAAACAACGGCCAACATTTCACTTACAGCTTATGGATGAGTCTATATGGTAATGCATGCTTCTGCACTGTTGAACCCAAAATAATTGCATAAAATCTCCAGGGCTCAAGACTCATCTCAGAAACCTCTAAGAAACTCATCTTAGAACTCTTAACGCCAGCAAAGGGTGGAATACAACCCTCTGCAATCTCCTCTCTGAATTGTTCATTTTTGGCAACAGGCACCACATATATATATGTTTTAAATAAATTTCTGGTTTTGAATGACACTAAAAAGTACAAGTTTACATTCTGCAGTGACATGTCCTGATAGTTAAATCTGTGAAAGAAACACTTGTATTTAGGGAGCATTTTTAATCATTAATTTTAACATTCCATCAACATGAACAGAATTTCCTGCCTTGTGACAGAGTACTTCAAATCTGAAATTTTGAAAATGTTTCTAGATTATTTCTTTCATGTTTTCTGCTTTTATGAAAACCTTTGAAAAGTTCTTCTTGATTTCAAATAGAGAGAGGTACCAAACTTTGGTAACTGATTTTCATCCAGCTCTAATGACCACAGATCTCATCAGGGGTGGGGGGGGGTCTTTCGTTTTATATACTTGGAACTCCAAGTAAGGGGAGGTGTGTTTGGGAATTTAAATTCACTCCTGTGTATCCTGAGGTTGTGTGTACCGTTCTACCAGCTGCGCCAGGGATAAAACACGGGCCTCACATCTAAATCGCACAGAACTAGCACCAGCTAGAAAAGGCTGACCACATCCACACTGCACGGTGTTTGGCCTCTGTGCTCTCTAAGGCCCCTACAGCCATGAAACTTTCCTTTCCTTTTTGTTTTTGGTTCAAAATAACGGTGACTACCAGCATGGTGTGTTTACAGCATGATACAGAGAGCACACTCATGATAGCACATGGTGACATTTCAGTGCACAATCGAAAGTGAACAACTACCTGGTATACTAAGAACTATCCTGGGTGGAAGAGCCAGATTAGCGTTGGATATATCCGTATTGTCTGGGCAGAGTTCATAACAAGCTAACTTTAAAAACAGGTTTGTATTTTCCTTTAGGACTAGCTGGGGCTCCCTCTAGAAGGCAGTATGGGAGTGAACTCCTGTGCTTGCAGTACGGAGAACTGCCCTACAGCAAAACAGGGAGATGAGGAAGACTTTGCCTTCTGTTCTTCCATTGGGGGCATCTTCCTTAACTTGCTATACCATCTCTTTCATTTCATACCCCCGCAGTGTTTTCTCTGATTCCCTGTCCTGCTGAGCTCCTTTACCAGCAAGGAAGCTTGTGATAATGACTTTTCCAAATATAGCTAGTTGAAAATATTAAATGAATGCAAATCAATCATTTGTGCATACACAGAGGGAGGAATCTGGTTTCGATCAACTGAAGCTTTTTTCATAATGTTAAGTCTTGAGACATTTCTGCTGACTTCATAAAATAATTAAATCTTGTGGTGAGGGATTTTTATTGTTCGGGGTTTGTTTTACTAGCTGTATCGAATAGTAAAGAAAAGCACCATTAAGATTTCAACATATCCAACTGTGCGTGCTCTCCTAACAACTAACTCAAACTGTTAAATTTCTTGTCAACAGCAGGTAATGATTTACATGGATGACCCTGACTTGCTGCACCTGTAGGTCTTTAAACAGCTACACTTTGAGCTGCAACGGCTTCCAGAAGTAAGTAATCAATCTTGAACATGTTGTTTCACAAAAATAGCTAGGTGATTTTAAAGCTGTATTTTCCCCATAGTGAAAATACCAGGCTGCTGCCAAATCAAACTAGCTGTCATTCCCATCTGCCTTCGTGAAGCCAGTGGGATGCACAACTGAAGTCTGCAAGGAAATCATTTTATGTCCCTTTAAGTTGGGGTACTGCACTAAATCGGAAGGCCCAGTGGTGCTAGAAGGAAGGATTCCCAGAACATAAGCTTGAAATCATACTGTTACCAGGCAGAGCAGTGGTGATGATTTTGCTGTGTAATCCGCACTGATATCCCTCTAGTGCGTAAAGTACCAGGCTAGTACCAGCATCACACAGAGCACTAACAGCACACTTTGCTCCTGCTGCTCTCACTGCCTGCTGCGCAGATGAGGCTCAGGCTGAACTCCCCGCTCTTTAAGAGGGCAGTGGCACTCTGAATTCATTCTTCTTCAATTTACTCCAACAGAGAGAACGAAGTAAAATCCATGCACAGTTTCAACGTGTACAGAACTACACCATGTGTCCCGCTAACACAGCCTTGGGCAGATAAATGGTGTTATAGAAACTGTACTGTTCTCAGCACAGTGTAAATCAGTTGTACCTTAGAGGCACAATTCTTACCTTCCTTCTAGGTCCACAGAGTAGCCACCACTGGCACGGACATCTAGTCTGACTGTGCTGGCCTCTTCCACTGTGTGCTGCCTCTCACCAGGGGGTAAGGCCAAGGCTCTTCCATTCTTGCTCTCCAAGGCAAGTGGACCCACTTACTGTTATTCTGCATATTCATGAAAGAAAAAGGCAAATGAATATGATATCAAGCTGGAAAAGCCAGGAAAGTTTGCTGAGTGATCTTAAGAAAACTGGTAGCTGTGCTGTCCACTCTCTTCCTGCTCTGCAGCACCCCTAGGAAGGGGTACTTTTCTCTGATGTGGTTCATCTTCAAGGATGCTGTGGGAGGTTGTTATCCTAGAGAAATACTACTCAGCGTGCAGCTAGATGCGACTCAGGTTTTGTAGCATTTGGAGTGAGCGAGGGAAGACAATTTCTATTCCTGACTCTGGCACTGACCCACTGTTTGACTCCTCAGCTCATTTTTCCATGTTCCCAGACTATAAACACCAGAGTTCCTACCCATTCTCTCTCTTAACAGTATCAGCTCTTGGTAGGTAGTAGTTACTGCAATCATATTCTCAACTGGAATGTTGCTAAGAGTATGAAAAACAAGGTATGAAACATATAGCACTGCATTATGGGTCAAATACAGCTTTAATTGAAGTATTTTGTTGTAATTTGCTTTGCTTGGCTTTTCTTTCACATATAATAAGAAAATGAAATAATTCACCCAAATCAAAGCAATGAATACAGCATAACTTTAAATCCTGATTAGATTTTCTTTTATGGAGGGTGTGTGTGAGAAAGGAAACACATAAATCACACTTAACTGGTTAACACATTTCAGGCACTGTATACTAAATCAGTGAGGCCACATTTACTTCTCGTCTTAAGTCCAGCATCCCCCCAAGGACCAAATACATGTAAAAGCTGACTTTGCTGCAGTAACTTATTCTACTTGTTGCAAAGTCTTACAACAGAACCTAAGTGTGATTCCAAATTTCCCGTTACCAATACTGCTAGAGAAAAGTAATTAAATATATAAAGAATTAAGATTTCCTGTGCTTCGGAAGTGTTTCTTTTTGACTTGTATTTGTCTTCTCATGAGTAACTCTCACAACTGAAGGAGGAGCTTAAATTGAAATGAAATACAGCTTTATGTATAGCAAGGGCAATATGTCAAAGTCATTTGAAAAATAAAATAATATTGACAAAAGGCCACCAGCAGATTGAACCGAGGGTTGGGACATCCCAAGTGAAACAAAAGCATTAATAAAAGGCACTGCTGACTAACAGAAATTCATCTAAAGAAATGAGGATATAGATAAGAAATCTGTGATGGTTTCCACACCATGTTTTTTTTTTTTTCTGGTCAGCTGAACTGACTATTGGAATAGGTTACCTATTTTTAACCCCTCACCACATCAATGACTCTAACAAATATAATGAGATCTTGTTTTCAAAGCCATGCTCACTGGATGATACTAGAATATTTTATTTTATAATAGTAATAGTTTTACAGTAAAGACTAGGATATTAGCATACAGCTACTTTAATTAAGAAACTTGAAAAGATGCTAGCAAAACATTTGACAGGGCTTTCAGGACATTACTTTGCATCTGCAACCACATTTGCATCAGGCTCTGACCAAGGACAGGAGACTGTGTGATTAAAATTAAAGCCTCAAAACACAGAACCTGTATCTGTTACCACAGGAACAAAATGCTAGCAAGTTGAGGGTGTTTTGTAAGAAGCCATAATTTTTGTTTACTGTATCTGTTAAATTATTTAGGAAATCTCTGCATAATTTATTTCTTTCAACAAGATATTTCCATGCCTTGATGTTATTATTTTTTGCAAAACAACCTGTATTCAAAGCTAAAATTTAAGCATGGGTAGCTTTAAATATGGGTGTGTGGATTTGGGGATTTTGTTTGGTTGGTTTTTTAAAAGAAAAACTTTCAATATTTTTGAATAGGTAATTTTGTAGAAACCAATACTAAGCAGCAGCAGTACTCTGAGCAGGTAGTGTTGCTTGTTTTTCAAAAGGGCCCTTATTCCTGGTTCCCTTTTGGACACCACTATCACATACACAAATACTCCCTGAACCAGTTCTGAGAGCTAATTCAGCTGAAACTGAATACAGCAAAACTGTTCTAACTTCAGCCATGCAGAGTGGCACCAAAGCACACAGGAGGAGACTGGGAAGGTAGGGCAGGACAACCAGCCGGGATGTAGATCAGCTTAATCTGCAACAGGGTTATATCCTAGAGACAAAAGGCACAAACTGGTAGGGCTTAAAAGAGGATGACACTTACTGTGTGCAATTCTGGGAATTGCCCCCTTTTCTTTTCTACATGAAGGGGCCTCTCATATCTCTGTCACTTCTTTATCAGGGCTTGGGAATTAGTGCCTTATTGAGAAGCAAGTGCCCATCAGCTAAATCAGTGAGCCCTACCCAATTCAGGTGCAGGGCACCACTCCTGTGTCTTACTGTTAATGTGCAGAGAAACAAAAGCCTGCGACTGTGGGCTAGAGCCTGACCCTCCTTTCTCCATCCTTTTGGCAATATAGTGCCATCTTTTTATCTAATAACCTAGGCTCTCCATATCCTCCAGCTCTGCCTAGATAACCTCACTGACAGACACGCTCAGGAAACACCTCCCCAGTTCAAATTACTTTGACATAGTACCTGAGTGACAGATCCTCTGAGCTGTTTGGATCAGTCAAGACAGGAAATATTATTGGTTGTGGTTGGACTTGAAACTTTCTAGAGAACTTTGTCCAGAAAAGTCAAGTGAAGAAATGTAAATACAACCAAGTTAGGCAGCAGCTGGGAGAGGGAGAGGCTGAAGAACACCATTCTGAATAAGCTATGTGTATAGGTCCCAATTTAAACTAAGTTCTGATCTGGATCTGGCCTGAGCACTTTAGCTGATATACCTATGTTTGAGCCAGCAAGTATCAGAAGATATGGGATTCAACACAAGTTCGCAGAATTTCAACTCAATCAGACTTATGTCTTTCTGACACATCATCGACTGCACGCACTAGGAAATAAGACCACAGAGTGTGATAGATGCAATGAGAATTAAGTGTGGGCAGCTATAACCAAAGATCAATGAAGTTCCAAACACTGGCCACAGCCCTTCAAGAGAAAATACTTGAATTATAAATTGCTGTAAAAGCTATACTTTCATTGTCAAATTACTTCAGATCTCCCGTTTTCATTAGTTACTGATCTTTCCTCTTTACATATAAAACTTGGACAAATGGCGGTAGAATAAAATGGGTTCTCTTTAAAAAGAGCAATTTTGAGTGCTGAATTTGCAATTGCCTTTTCCCAGGTTGCCACTAAAACTTTTTTATCCTCCCAAACCTTAGCTTACCCTCTTCTGTGAGCAGAGCTAATAAACGGGAAGGTAACACCCCTTCTCAGGCGATCCGTTGCTCCCGTCAGCTACTGAAAATTCATCAATGCACAGGTTACACAACATCGCACTCACAGGTACACTCAGCCCTCCCATTTATGAAGTTAATTTAGTGAGGTTAAATGATACAGTATATTTGACTGCATTTTCTCACCTCCAGCTTGAGCCTTGTCAGGCTGCCTAGGTAAGAAAAGGAACACTGTCCCTGCCTTGTTTTCATACAGGCTACAAAAAGGGATTGCATTACCCTCCCTCCCACCCCCAATTACTACACTGTGGAAAGAACTCCAATTAAGTGGTTAGCCATAATAGCATGGCAGCCCTTTAGGAAACTGCTTATCTAAATAGAGATGTACAGAAGGCAGTTTTCTCTCTAATAGTGATGCATTTTCAATTTATGCAATACAAAGTGCATTGGTCTGCAGTGTCCCTGGCTACTGATGATTAATAGCCCATACACTGCAAGGGTCTACAAAGAAAAGTGCCAAGGGAAGCAGATGCAGCAGGTTTTATATTATCATGACTGCAACAAACTCATTCAGTGGTGTCAGTTCTGACTGCAGGATTCTGATTATGAAATATGATGCGTGTTGAATTTAATGGCTTTCTCTGCCCTTCTGGTGAGTTCACTGCTTTCCAATGTCATTTTGTGTTCTCATCTGAGTGGTAATAAAAGGAATATCATTGACTGTGCTAGCTCTGTAACCACTGTGTGTTTTACAATAAATTGTGTTTCAGGACCTTTCTACCCAGGAGAGTGTGCAGGGCCAGCAAGTAATATTCCCCAGTTTTCCAATATGAAGGCTTTCTGTGAGAGGATAGGAAATTATGCAGGACTACTCTTCTCTTGAGGCATTCTTTACGTGAGCAGGACATCTCTTTTTGAAGTGGTTATGTAGTAAAAAGGTCAGTTTGGATTGCAAATAATAAAAAAAAAAGAAACATCAAAATAAACAACTACTGCTACAGAGCAGAAATTATCATACCTCGATGACAAGAAGATAAAAATTGTTCAAAATAAAATTTAAATTAGGTACCTGGGCATATATGGTGTTACCCATGTAGGAATGTGAAGTTGGGGAGACTTCTAAAGAGGGGTTTCTTTATCCAGCAAATTGATATCTCACCCAGCCTGTCAGTGAACTGTAGCCTGCACTACTGAGTTAAGATCTCACCTTCCGGAGCGCTGGTTTGCTAGATAGCTACAGGTGTTCTCACAAGTCCCTCTAATGCCTGCAACGTCATTATATTGGTTTCTCATAAGCCTCGCCACAAATGCCTTGTGCCAGTATCAGTGTTGAAGAGTGCACACTTCTTCACACTGCTAACCAACACTGCCCCAAGCTGGGGTGGTTTTACCCCAGGAGGGACTATGCAGATCTGTGCAGAGAGAAATAGAGACTCAAAGCAGAGATATTTTGCATTACCTGAAAGGATTCCAGTATTTTCATCCCCTTTGCTCACATGCATCTCCTGCCTGTGTTAGCAGCTTCAAGGGCTCAGTTGCACACACAGCTGGATTGATCAGGGGAAAACAACATAACAGAGAAATAGAAAGAAACATTTTTTGAGATTCTCCGATAAATCAACCTGTCTGAACTTTCCCCTTAGCATGGCAGCCACAGCTAGGTTAGAGATTGTGAGAGCTAGAATGCAAGCCCCTTTATGTAGACAGGGTAAGACACAAGCAGATTCTTCCTCTTCCACCCAGGAAAAGGCACAAATCAAAGTATTACTTTTGGGCTTCACAGTTTCATGACTGGCCAAATCTAGAGAGCAGCAATGGAACAGCAAGAGGTGCTCCTCACACAAAGCAAAACCATATCCACAGAGGCAGGAAGTACCTGAAACACAAATGGTATTTTTCTCTTTGTAAATGCACATTCCAAAGTTTACCTGTGCTGTTTTCTTAACTACAGCCCCCTCTGATGGAGTGTTGCTGCTTCTAGAAACACAAGAAATATTTTTCCAAGCAAGCAGACAGAAAGTCATACATTTACGTTTCAGTTCCTTACAATCTGAATCTAGAGCTAGTGCTTTATTTTTTGTGTGATGAAACCAAACTGCAAAGGTTGTTCCTAAGAATTTGCAGTTAAGGTGGAAGCTCGCCTGATTAGTAAATCTGTACATTTGTCTGTTTTTCAGAAGGCAAAGACCACCAATAAACCAGGACAGAGTCCCATTGACACCACGGATAGATGCATGTTTCATAGCCAGCACTGCCCTAATTGAATTCTCTTCAACTGAGTAAGTTTGCATTCAGCAGCTTCAGCTGTAGCCTGCACCACTTTACTTATAAGGTTTTCACAAAGAACCTAGGAATGAAATTTCTACTTTTAGGATAATCCAGAACATTTTTAACCTTGTTTTTGTCTCTAGTTGAAATGCTACTGGTATTCTCAATCATATTTTATGTATGAACGCTTAAAAAGCTTTGCCTAAAGGACAAATGAGAATTTTCTTTTGTCCCTTCAGACTATACTTCATGTATTTTCACATAAAAATGTATTGAAACAAGATTTAAAACTGTTATACATTTTATTGAGATCTACCTCCAGAGGGAGAAGAAAAGCACATTAACATTTAACATGGTGGCTTTATCTTTTTCCCTTTCCTTCACTGTTTGCTGAAAAACTTGCAACAGTTGAAAGGTAGAAATGTCAGACAGAAATCTGTGATCTGCCTCAAAATTAAGTTAGGTATTGCCATAATAAAACAGAGCATTTGTCCTCTCTGGTATTCTCAGCCTCGGTAAAGAATCATCAAAGCACTATGAATATTCCCAGATGAAGAGATCATAGAGAACAAGGGTCCTGAGAGTATTATGATTAGCTTGACAACCCAGTGGCGGTGCTTCCTTCTACACCACATCACCTTGTCTTTTCATTTATTCTGGTATGTGGGTACAAGAAGGTGCATGTCTCAGTGCACATCGGTGCACACAACACAGGAACCAGCCACTGCTGGGGCTGGAACCGATAGAGAGGCATCAGCCTCTGAATTCTGCCTGCCGTTAACTGAGAAACAAAAGCAAAATCTCAATGTGAGATGCAGGTCATCTTACCTCCTGTTGTTTTCAGGGTGCTGGTGTCTGCTGTTTGCAAGCAGAGAAATTGTAGGCTTCTTGGAACCCATACAGAAACAGCTAGCACTGAAACATCAGACCTGAAAGAAACTGCATCCTTGACCCTCCTCTGTCAACAGCCCACGAAGCACTGTTCTTCAATTTCGATGTCTTCATGAACAGTTAGACTGATTCAGCACTGAGAGGGCCAGAGTATGCCAAATGCATCCACAATGTTCTTCCCAGGGCAGCAGAGACTCTGCACAGTGAAAATGAGCTCACAAGGCCAAGGCATGAGAGTTTCAAGCAGGTAAAGAAAGGTTTAGTATGACTAAGATAAAGGTTTCTTTAGCAGCTGGGTTATGCTGAATAGATAGGGATGGAGGAAAGGAAGACGTGCTGTTCCCTGTAATGTCCAGTATCAGGCACATTTCTTATTTTGAATGTATTTCTTATGTTTGAAGTTGCAAATCTGGTCCTTAAGTTCAACAAAGCCTCTAAGCACCTGCCTTTACTGTATTGATTTCTTCAGGGCCTCGGAGCAGTATATCTGTCTTAAACAGAGTAAGCCCACATATTTAAAGCCAACTTTCTGACCACTCATCCCAACATAACCACAAGGCACACTCCACGTTTACACCAACCCCTAAAATTCTCTCTGTGGAAGCGCTGGTGTTCCTGCACAGTACATCCCTCAATTTGTACACCTTTTGCTTCAGATGAATAAAATTAGCCAGGTTTCTTAACAAGCTCTGCATTTCAGGAGCTCCTGTACTTTCCCATTAGAAGCGTGAAGCAAGGCTTGATTTCACATCGAATAGCTGATTGTCAACAAGTGCTCGTTAGTAATATCCAAAGCCTCCACAGTCTTGCTGTTTAATTTATGAGAGCCTTGTGATTATGATGAACATGAAATGATAGATCACTAGGGACGGTTTGGTTAATTTGGGCTGGGCAGAATTTTGTACCAGTTATGTCTATACAAGGGCATATGCCAAGAACGATTATTTTGTTATTTTTTTCCTTAAAGGCCATACCTGAAGTGCCCTGATAGGGAAACAGGGAAATCCGTCAACTTTCCTGCAATTCTTTAAAGCAAATGAACAACAAAAACAACAAAGTTTCTTCCCTTTTTCTTTGTTAACATTAGATTTTCTTCTAAAATTTTGTTATAACATTGTTTAGCAAAAAACAGCTATGAAACCTGGCATGCTTAAGAGCACTTACATAATTTGCTCTGTACTTATAGCATTCTGACATATTTAAATCTGAGTAGACTCTTTATAAAGATACCCAGAGAACACAGTGGCAATTTAATGGTGCGGGAAAGGAGCCCCATATTCAAGGAAGCCCCCTAGATCTTTCACTGCGTCCCTGGGAGAGCAGGGAACAGAGCAGGTGTTTCCTTCTCCTTTCACCTCCAACTACTCATGGCTATTTTTAAAAAGTTGGGCACCTCCATGCTTCTAAAATCTAGCTAGCAGGGCAGGCCTCTTCAGCCATGAGAGACTAGATGTACAGGACAGGGAGGATTAATATTCTTGGAGGTTTTCCTTAGTATGCAGGAAGCCAGCACAAAGGCACTAATAACCTCTTCAAGCAGAGTACATTTTCTCATGGGGATAATAGCTCAAGGATAAAAAGAGAGAGCTTTCGTGCTATAAAGGAACATTATCTTTCTTGTATGAAAACTAACCATTTTTGGCTCTTTAGTGCAGAACTAAGCTACCTTAATTCTACCTGTGCATTTACACCTGTGTAAGGACAATTTTGAAATGTCAACAGAATACGTTTTAAGGAGTATCTTATGCCTCCCCATTTGCACTTAATTTGTTCATCACATAGGGACAGGAATTAAAGGCCTTCACTACAGTTCAGGCAGCTTGCCAATACCTATTTTATAGCAATAAAATATGTACAAATTAAGGAATCTCATGTGGAAAATTCATTCAACAGCCTCAAAAGCCAAATGAATGGTAATTACTTCAAACACAATGTGGTGGCAATCAGGCAAGATTGGGTCATGTGTTTAAATGTATGGCTAAATTTTTAAGAACCAAGATAATTATGAATTATGAAAATAACTCAGACAATGCCACAGCAAAGGCAGTGTTTGTGGAATAAGAAAGAGATCTTCTTTGAGGCACAGAGAAGACTTTATTCCAACACCTGCATGGGAATAATCAGAGAGCAAATGTGGGGCTGATATTTTATTTCCTTACCTCTAGCCATCATTTTACACATGAGGATGGCTCATGGATGCCTTAAGGTATGGAGCAAGTGGAAGCATATAAAATAAAATACAAATAAAAGGATTTATCCTGCTTACTAAAAGCAATGGAAGTTCTTTCTAGTTCACAGTCACATATATTGCAATGTAAAAATAAATTTGCCATCTTAGTTTGTGCAAGTTTTCTTCAGTATGGAAAACAAGTTTAATGCTCATCCACTTATGCAGTGCCAACTGAATAAACACAAAGTGGGTTCACTTCTCATGGGTAAAGCTGAACAGATTTAGATCAATATATCCACTCATTTTAAAAGACGACCGGCAAACACAACCATACCTTTGTTGTCTTTTTGAGAAGTCTGTAGGAAACCTTACCATTCAGGAAAAAGTGCAACAGAACAGGCCTAGATTATAATTACATAATTCCATTAGCAAGTAATGAAAATACAGGTGTAAACCAAAATATATGCAAAATATCAAACTTATTTTTTCCATTGAAAAACTTGTCAGGACACTGGACTGGCTTTCTTATAGATCTATAACCTTGTAAATTAGTGGTATCACAGAATAATTTCAAGTTCACAAGGACCCCTGGAGGTCCCTTGGCCAACCCCCTGCTGAAAACAGAGACAACTTTATACAGTTTGCTCATGGCCTTGTATTGCTGGATAGTATTGTCAGCACACACAGTGCTGGAGCACTGCACCCAGGACTTATGTCTGCACCTCCAAAGGGCTGCTGACACACTAGAACATTTGAAAAAGGCTACAGAATTATGTGAAGTCTGGAAAACCTCCACCTTGCGATGCATTTACAGATAGGTCCACATTGTACCACCAGTGAGTATTACATGGCACCAAAGCTCGTAGGGCCAGTACAGCTGCTTTAGTGTGACATTACTCGCAGGCTAGTTTAGGGTTCTGGCAAATCTGCCCACATGGGGTTAGCCAGCCACGGACCATCCTGCCCCCAAGATTTACTGCTCCTGAAAGAGAGATGGCAGAAGGTAACATGCACCTATGCTTCAGCTGTTCCTTCACAGTCTGGCATCAGGGCTTAAAACTCTTCTTCAGAGTGGAAACTCTATGGGATGAAGCACACATTTTCTGCTGCTGCCTGTCACAGGAGCACTGCCTCCCGTTAAGGAGAGGGTAACAAAGAAAGGGACAGCAACACTCACTGAACACAAGGCAAAACCCTCCCACTGCTGAGGATCTGCATCAGTCCTGCCTCAGGTGTCTGTACTGGCACTGCACTGAAGTGCAACATACCCTGAAGGAAGCTCAATTACTCAGCTTATCAAAAATAGCATTAAGAGGTCACTTGACTGATGGCTAGAATATGCTGTGGAGGGAGAGACCCTTATGGTGCAGTGTGTTTTAATCTGAGAGGCAAGAAGTTTAATATGATCCAATGCCTGGGAGCTGAAACTAGGCACACTTGAATGGAAAATAAGGCACACACATTTGGGATAATTAACCACCAGAACAGTGTACCTAAGGGCACGGTTGAAATTCCATCTGTGTAATCTTTAGAATCCTATATTTTGCTAAGAATATGCCAAACCACAATCAGCTGTGAGGGGCTAGAAAACCTCTGGGACAATGCAGAGTGTCAAACTGGTTGACAACAATTGTTTTGTAGGTGAGCATCAAATCAAACATAGAAAATACTGGGGGAGAAGGGGTGGAAGAGGGAAGTTTTCAAAGGACAGCTGGACATCTGTCTCCGTTGGAAGACAAATTAGGCCCAAGACTTTGAAAATCTCTCCATAGGCACTCAGCACACTGGACCCAAGTGCATATTTGTTACATACAGGATTCAAGCTAATTTTGTTGCTGATTATGTAGGAGCATTTACAGGTTTGCCTTAGGTTTGCTTTGCTAAAAGACATGCTCAGGCACTGAAGAGAGAATCTGCTACACTGGAAGCCTACGAAATTACGAATGCAGAAAAAATAGAGAATAAGGAAGAAAAAAGTCTATTTCATGCTACAAGAGCTCTGGGACACCAGTGACGTTTTCTGGCAGAACAACTCAAATTTTGGAACTCATTGCCACAAGATGCTGTGGGTGTGAAAAAAATAGACTCAAAGAGGGATTGGACACACATCATGGAGAATAAATTGCTATAAAACATTACAGTGCAGATGTAGCTTCTGGCTCGGGAAAGCTGTACTCGTCTCCTTGCTGGGAGCTGCAGGGGCGTTTCTGGGGAAAGCTCACTGGTTCCAGCTCTCAGTCGGTGCTTGCACACACATTTTCTGCAGTGTCAGCGCTGCAGGTCAAGTCATTTCTAAGGTAACTCCAATCAAGTCAGCTCACTCCAGGGAGAGATTCATCCCATGAAATAATCTCCATCTGCAAGAACTCTAAGCCAGCACTCGATTAATTTATCCAACTGTTGTACACTGTAAGTCAGTTCTAGTGGATGCAACTTGTAGTGCACAAGGTTGCAAATACAGCTCAGCCAGGAGAGCAGTAGAGTCTAGAAACCACTTGTTAAGGAAAAGAATAAAACCTCTTAAAAAGCAGAATATCAAGAGAGACCTATTTACCCTCTCTCAAAGTTAGATGAGACAGGAAAAGGTCTTTAACAACTACCAGGGTAGGAATTCCGTACCTTCTGCTTATTCCTAATTTTACCAGAAATAGAAATGGATTCCATAAAGAGGTCAAATAAAGTTTGAGTGCTGTATTTTCCTGAGATTATTTGGTTTTACCAAAAATCAGCAGCAGAAAAAAAAATAATTTCAGATCATTCAAAGTTAGTGAAAATGGATGCTTGCTTAAAATTTTACAAAATAAAAACAATTTATGACTTACTAGCTCAGCTGTCAGCATTACAGCTCTGGACTGCAAAGCATTTTCACATGTGCCCAGCATGCAGCCATAGAGTCAACTGCCGGTGGAGGGCTGGGGAGTTAACACAGTGCACACAAACACATACAATCAAATGGCTGAAGAGAATAAACTTCCCATTGCCACCTTCAGGACCTTTTTTTAAAAACACAATTTTAAATAGCTGTTTAAATTGTAGATGTGATGCAACAGCCAATGCTGCTGGTTTAATTCTAATTCTTCAAGTATTTCTGAACTGATCCTGAAACTTGCTCCATACAGTGACCTCCCCCTACACACTGTAGCACACAGGATCATGCTCCAGAACACTGGCAGGACTTTTAAGTCAGAGGTGAAGTGTGGGGGCCTCATGGCTGGTGCAGTGGGTTAGCACTCAACATGTGGTGGCCCTTCCAGGTGACCTTAAGTTCATTCCAGCACAGCAGCGGCTTGGTGGCATTGCTGCCTTTGCGTGGTTAACTTTAGACTCCTTTGCACTGTGCATTTGTTGTGCAATGTCAAATCCACAGTGGGATTTGCACTGTGGGTGCACTCATGAGCACTGGGTGAACACCATTTCCTAACGTCTCTCTACAGTACACCAACACCCAAAGCTGCTTTGAAAACCATAGCGAAAAAATGACCTGTTAAGGTTAGGAACTACCGAACCAGTTAGAGAGTATCCTGTCTGTAACAAAAGACCAGCCCAGGTACTTCATGGGCAGCACTGCTGGTTGTTTTGTCTTGCTACGAGTAAAACAGGATAACACAATTGCTCAGTGTAACTTGAGAGTGAATCATTGTTTTCTGGGGAGTTATTATAATTATTTCCCAGGGAACCTTTGTTAACACCAGCAACAGCATGGCAAGGTCTGACATCAATTAGAAAAAGATAACACTTCGAGCTCTCGTTGAGCCCCAAACCTCCCTATCTTCTGTTGCTGTAGAACAGCTGACGTTATCTCTGCTGGCTGTGTCACAGACCACAGGGCCCTCAGCACGCTGCCCTGGGGCGGGCGCAGCCTTGAGCCATACAGGAGGAGCTTACGGGAGGGTGAGCCACATCGCCCAGCACCAGAGGGGAGAGGGGGAAGATAAAGCACCCGGCCCCTCCTTCCTACCCTCTCACCAACTCCCAAGGAAGCTGTCCACCAGCTACTGCTTCATATGCATATGTATGTGCTGGTCTTTAATTAAAGCTATCCAAATTAGTCATATTTGAGAAGCCTCTCCCTGTGGGCAGGTCTAGTACTGTCAGATTCCAAGCGGACTCCTGTGCCAGCTTAATGCACGAGTGAATATAACCACCATCCGGGCTGACAAGTGCAGATGGATTGCCACCGGCTGGGGTTAGAGGTGACAATGACTGACATGGGAACAATCTCCCAGTGACAAACCTGGCCTACTTAATGCACCTTGGCTTCTCTGATGAGTGAGTTTGATCTTACAGGCAGTTCAGCAGGTGCAGTACCTAGGTGCCCAACGTGTGGGAATTTTTTTTAAACTCACTGAAGTTTTTCATCTAGAATCATTTTATTTCAAATGCATTTCCTCCTCTCAAGGCTATGCCATGCAATGAACATATCTTTTCTCTTTTTTTCTTCAAGTTATAAGTGAAAAACAAACATTTTAAAACTATTTGAACGCTTGAGGGAGGAAATACTTGTTGATATTTTTTAATTATAATTCCCTCCCTTTAAACCTGTTAATAGAAGATCAGTTAAGGTCAGGTGTAGGAACTAAGACTTCCCCCCACCCCTGCCTTTACCCTTTGCTGACTTTTCAGCCTCTAGCAAAGATACCTATTGTGCAACAGGAAAGAAATTACAGCTTTGGCAGTTCATAAACTAAAAAAAAAAAATTTAGAAAGCATAGTAGCAAAAGAAGAAATATGACAGAAAGGGAGCAGTGAGGAAAACCGGCATATAGTGAATATATTCCTTTTCATTTTAAGTTAAAGTTTAAAAAAATTCCAATAATATTTCAGAGAGTATTTTAAACGAATGGAAAATTATGCTGTCTCAACAATAAAAATGTGCAAATATGATTACCTGATGTTTTGGTGCCTCAAACTTGCAACATACATTTTTTGTTTGTCACCTACCACCTTTTATCTGTATCTTCGTACCTGGGCTATACACAGCTCCTACCTGCATCCTGTATCTCCTCCTACTGAAAAATAATGCATTTCCATCTTTGAAATCTTAATAATTTGTAACAAGAAACTTAAAACAACCTTTTTTTTGGAAAAAGTTCTAAGCCTGTCATAAGAGGCATTAAATTCACTTCCCTCCAATATTCAATTGTACCTTGAATTCTTTTGCAGAACTGGCAACAGCAAATTCAACATGATGTCGCCTTGTTTCAGGATTTCCATTACCTACACAGTTATTGCTGACCCTTAGTTTCTGAAGCTGCCAAGTAAGTGTTCTGTAAAGTAACGAAAAGACAAACATAACATTGAAGACATCTGAAAATGCCCACAAAATGCCTCTTCGTAGATATTGGAAGTGGCAGACGATGCCTTGACTGTGGAGGGAAAAAAAACAAGGAGCTTGCAAGGGTAATGCTTGTTTCATTGCTAATAGATGAAGATTCAATACAAGTCCTGATTTTCTAGGAGGTTGTGCATATGTGTGTGTGGTTTAATTTAAACAGCTCGGCATTTCACAAAATAGATACCAGAATTGATTCTGCCTACTTCAGGCTAAACATGGGAAAATGCTGACTGACAGAATCACCTAAGGGTAATAAATCTGCCAAGTGTTTTGTTAAACAGCTACTCAGTTTGAAATGTATCCCAGCATTCTAGAATAACAATGGGCTACTGTAATGTATGGTGCATTAATTATATAGTTGACAAGAAAATTACCCTTCAAGCCAAGATTACTAACAACTTTACTAGGCTTTTTTTTTTTTTTTTTTACCCTCTCCTGTTAAATACCGTATTCAGCGTAGGCTGCCCAGAGGTTTTGCCCACCCTCTCCTGCAGAGTTAACCAGCACAGCAATATAGTTCCAGGGAGATTTGCACTAATGTTTCACTGAGAACACTGATTGCTTCCCCAAATTTTAGTATAGTTGCTAAATGATGAATATCAACATAAAAAATGGCCTCAGCTATCCTCAGTATAAGTTTTCCCAGTGAACATAATAAAATGTTTCTTCAGTTTGTGACTGTATTTACATCCTACAACACCTACATTTGCAGATCTCTGACAATCTGTCTGGAAATAAAACCACATCAGCTTTCAAACACTTGCTCACGTATTGGTGAAAAAGTAGGAACTCTAGTCTTGGAGGCAACGCAAAGATGTTGTAAATTAGTATAAGAATAAAATAGAAATGTAAATACACTATTACAAATGGAACGTACTTTGTGTGTTTCCAGGCAAATACTCCTCTGTGATCCCTCTGACAGTTCTTGAAACTTCTGCAGTTCAGGGCTAACTCTGGATGCCCCCAGTAAAGCGGCGCAGCGGTGCTTCCGCGTACAGGTTCCTCACCTGTGTGCTGCCACATGTACCTACATGCAAAGGAGCCATTTTAGAAACTACAGTTTAAAACCGCTAAATTCTTCTCTAACAGCCTCTTGACTACAGGATGTAGAAACAGAAACAGATTCAAAGGTCATAAGAGTGCTGCAAGTGTCATGGGAGGACTTTGTTCTATAATAATTTCTTCTACTATGTACTTTTATTCAGAAATTTTGGGATGTGAAAAATTCTGTGTATAAGACTTAAATTCTGCATCAAAGATGACTAATTCTTAATTTTACCATAGGAACTTTCTAAATACAATTAGCAGTTATGCATTTGCTTTTTTGAGTTAGAATCTCTCTCAACACACAGCGCAATTCTCTAGTGAGTTTTCAGCTTTCATGCACTGTTGCTGATATGGAAAAGCACTTCCAGTATTGCCAAGACAGAAGTGCTTACTAGCAAAGAAATGTTTCAAAATTATACTGAAATGTACTCTTAGAGTTGACAACGATGTGTTAGGACTAAAGAAAATATTACACATGCTGTAAGTTGAGTTAAAATTCAAAGATCTCTTACAAGCATAAAACTGAACACTCAATTTCCTATAATTTGAGGTGCAAGCATGACTTCTAATCAAACACATCTGAAAAATGACACCACTGAGATTTGCCACCCTGAGGAACAGTCTGTAAGCATGTGTTTTTAGCATAATGCCAAGCTGCCTTTTAACTGGGTACAGAGAAATTCTTCCGTTTTAAAGCATAATTTAAATAAGTTACATCTTTTATCGTCTGCTTTCCTGTAGGTTTTGTAAACTCACTATTAAAATAAATGAACAGGCATCATGGATTAAAAGACCACTCCAGTTTCAACTGTTATAAACCCCACTTCACCAAATCACATTACCTTGTAATTTATTCTAATGTAGTATGCATTTCCCTTTAAAGCCAATTTCTATTCCTTAGGCATATGTCTAAATGCCTTTCTGATTAACCTCTCTGATCAAAACCCACATAGCTCAAGTGAAATCTTTCCATTTACCTCAACAAGCTGTTTATTGTTCTCCTCTCCAGAAGCTGTGATGCGCTTGGTACCGTAAACAATGTTTTCTTTCAAGGAAAGCTTCAGGTGAAACAATAATGTGGACTAGATGCTTAAAGAAAGCAAATCAAAATAATGTATTGTGCTCTCATGAGGACCAAGAGGGGCTGCAGCACCAAAGAAGAGAGATTTCTGAATAGAAAGGTCAGTTAGTTAATATCAACAGATGTATCCTTTCAGAATTGCTGTTAATAACCTGATGTGGGCCCGAGTTGTAACCTAGTTTAAATACGCCTCTGACCTCGAGGTGATCACAGCCTAGATGTTATAGCTCAAGTCCCACTTCTGTTTGTTCCAGCAGAAGTCAAGTCTGTCTGGTTTCAGTCACAACTGGCAAACAGCTTAAGAGTCTTGTGTATACCTGCACGTTTACAGAAGGAAAAGTTACTAAATTTCCCAAAGGAAAGTGTACTGAGCAGAGAACTGACATAGGATGTGGTCCGGTTGATGGGAAGGAAGTTTAAAAAGAAGAGACAGAATGCGAAGGATGCATTATGGTAACAAAAACGGCACAGAGAGGAAGGAGGCTTTGTCCAGGATAAAGTAGTACCTGCGAGACATCAAAATATGAACCTTGAAGCCTCTCAAACCCTCTTCCTGTTCCCCCCATCCCCTCCACCCCACTGTCAAAAGCATATAGCTGCAACAGAGTTCCCACAGTGTAGCCCCACTTCATCAGAGCTCTTAGGTAGAACTTGACATTGAAGAGTTCTAACTCAAGGGTTTTGTGCTGGTTTAAATGTATTTCCATCATCCATAGACTTCTTTCTCCCCAAAGATCGATATTACACACTTTACAGAAGCGATCATATTTGTTTTAATCTCTGTAACATCACCTTAACATTTAATAATGCATCAAGAGAATTAACAGAGAATGGACCAAAAAAACAGGCCTGAAGTCCTCCTCAGAGTTTTCAGCTTACCAGTTCTTGCTTTGTCGCCATCATCTTGATGGACAAGTATCTTCCACAGGTATCAGAGGCAGTCACGTTACCTGGGTACATTCCCAAACTTGTCAAATTTCATCTGAAAATTAGGTACATTGTTTTTGCCATTGCTCCGCTATGATTATCTGACTTGTCTAACACGAACCAGAGCACTTGTTTCACAACTTCCTCAGATCTACAGCTCTAAGGATCAGTCTTGACTACAGATTTCAAGCAGCAGACGATGGCCAACACTCTGAAGCTGCTCAAGTGTTCAATTACACCCACAGTCAAAGCTACACAGCTTAACCATGTCTAGCTACAACTGCCCAACACTGCTCTAGTGCTTTCTAACTTTAAAGTCATTATTATCACAGATCTCTTCCTCAAGTAATCTTTTATTCTTCTTTTCAAATAAGATAAAGAGATTAAGAGTCTAAGTCTCTCTTTAGATTGGCATGATTTTCAAATCTTTCCTGTAACCCTTTCCCAAATCCTTTCCAATTTGCCAACACCCTTTTTGAAGTTCACACATCAAAATCGGACACACATTTCTAATAGTCAATTAAGAGCACTCTGCAGCTAATTAGTGCAGTTCTATTTAGCAGTTTTCCATTTTACAGCTATGCTTTCACCACTCATTGCCTTTGGGCTGCACACGCTCTGTTTGTCTGTGCTTCATTTGAGCTGGGCTTTCTTTGGTGGGAAAGAAAAAAATGTAAATGCTTGCTTTCTTCCAAACACAGTTTAATTAGTGCTTGTAGTAGATCCTACACAGTTCCATTGCGTCTGCTTCCAAAGTGAGGCGTACTTCAGATTTTCATATTGAGGGGAAGGGGACACGGGGGATGGGGACGGCAGGGGGCACATAGTACGACACCAACATAAAAAAACTAAAAAAACTTAAAAATTGCCTAACTTGAGAAAAGAAAGGAATGCCACATGGCCCATAACAACCCAGACCACTGATGGCGTAACTTTGCAACTAGCAAAGGTCTCCATGAACTCCATGCTCAGAAGCAGATGATACTGCATACAAAAGAGAGGAATCTTGGCTGTGATGACTTTGAAGACATCAGGTTACAAAATGGAAAATCCCTTCCCAGCAGGCAGTACAGTTCCAGTTGGCCATTACATTGCACAGCTTCCAGGGATTACTGGCAACTTTGGCAGGCAACTGTGCAGCTATAAAACATCTGGCCATATTTCACAGGGTGAGCACATACTTCCTAGGCCCCACTTGATAGTTCTGTAAGAGCAGCACTGGTTACTGATTAATACAGCTGAGCCTCCAGAGCCCACACGACACTGTCCCAAATCAGAATGGCACAGCAATCAAATCACAAGAGGCATTTGTGCCAGGAATCACTTATTTCATATTTTTCTTTCACACAAGTTACATTTCCTAGGTATCTCTCATGAGAGTGCCCTCCACACCATCACTGCCAGAACAACCAGACTCACTGTGACTAAGCACAGCAAAGGCCAGTCTTGCAGGCTATTTCCATGAGCTTGAAATGCTTTGATTGCATGAAATCCTTAGCTCTGCTCACTATGATGTAAAAAACGTTGCCAAAAATGCAAAGCTTGCAGAAGGAGAGAAAGCACAAGAGAAGGTTAAAACCAAGCAATAACTTTAAAGAGACATAGCGATCGGTGATGGGTGCCCATGTGACAAGCATTAAAATCTCCATTCTCCCCTGACTTAGACATAGTCATTTTCATACTCTCCCACTAAAGACAGTAAAAAAGCATTAAAAGAAAAGAAAAGAACAAAAATCAACAACTTTCCTACATTTGCATGAGTGCAACAGTGAAAAACAATGAAAGCAGCTTGGCATTTTTATAGGACAGTTCAAATAAAAATTAATGGCACATGTAATAATAATTCCAAGCATATTTTGTTTCCATTTATATCCAACCAAGAGACAATTTTTGGTTTTATAGCTCTGTATATATGCAGCAAAGTAAAAATTCTGCATAAATATGTAGCTCTATGACTGGTTGACAGCAAGATTTGTAGAGCTAATTAGTTCAATGAATAGGAAAGGCACTCAAAACTAACAGCTCATCAAATAGTTCTTCATACAAGAGATATCTGTCACCCTGCCTTTGCTGAATAAATATTTTTACTGTCTTCTGGGGATCAATGCCAACAGAAGCAAATAAAAACAGAACAAAACAAAACAACAATTAAAAAAAAAAAAACAAACAAAAAAAAACAACAAACCCCAAAAAACCCCAGCCCAAAAACCTGTGAGGTGACCCAGGCTGACCTCACTGACTGCAGCTCAGTGCGATAAGAGGTTGCTGGAAATACCAAGCCAGGAACTACCTTCTGCCCTGGCCAAACACACCTTCCTGTGATCCAGGACTGATTAGGCTCAGAGTCAAAGCTATTGATGCACCTTAAATTCTGTAATAAAAATAAATACTTGTTCTCAGTTTTAGTCTGGGGCCAAAGGCCATCATTGTGGCTGGTCAGACAGTGTCCGCTGTGGATTATACCACATTGTGTTATTACAGCCTGGAAAGAAACAACAGGTAGGAAGTGAAAGAATTAGCTCAGCCCCTCTACTCTTGGTCTGTCCTGAAGGACTCAAATCATGGTGCCCTTCTTTAGCAGCCAGTGCTGAGCAGGACAGAGAGGAGGAAAAGGATAAAGTTTAGAAGCAGCTGACAGGAGGGAATCACTCACACAAGCACCAAGAGGCAAAGAAACTCCCTCTGAATGGCCCTAAGAGCTACTTTACATCTGGTGATAGATGAGCCTGCCCCAGCTCTAGCAGCTCCTGCCAACTAATATCAGCAGAACTGTCCCTGTTACAGAGAAATGTAATAATGTTAAATAGTCCAAAGTAATTCATGGCTTATACAGTTTTATTATTGACATTCAAGTAAACCATTGGCTCCTCTGGTGAGCGATATTTCTAATTGATTTGAAATTGTGATATACCTATTATTCAATCAACTCAGTTTTGCAAACGAAATTGATATCTGAAACTATTCCAAGAGATGTAATGAGAATGTACTAGTTACATATTTAAAAGAGGAGAAAAAGTAAACCATCTGTTTGCTTTTGTATAGTAATATAAAACAAATCGTTGCCATCTCTCTTCATTTTGCCACTGTACTCCTTTGAAGAACCACACAGAAGAAAAATGCTTAGGCTATAGCTGGCTTTCATCGTACTCCCCAAATCTTAGTCCTCTTTTACAGCAGATCATTACAATTCTATTCATCTCTTTATGCCTATAATCCAGAGTTTCAAGCACACTCTTGGATATAAAGGCCATTTGGGACAAACATAAATTGATGAAACGTTGGCCTTGTCTTCTAAGCATTTCAAAATGATGACATACATTTCAGTATTCAAATTCTTCTAAAACCAAGGCACAGTATGAAAGCAGAATTGAGTAAACCTACATCTGACATTCATTTGTGATTTAACTTTTTAACACCACTTTGTCAGATCTTCCCAAGCTTCCTTACTAACAAAGCAGTACAACAGGCACGTTTCCCCTGAGATACTCAACCTGACTCTTGAAAACACAATACAAAAAAGGTTAATCGTAGTTTCTATTTTACTCCCCTAGTGCTGACACTGCCCCCACTGAATTCAGTAACCTTCTCAGGTTGACAAAGAGAGGTGGCCAGCATGAAGAAGGTCCGCATTCACAACTAACATCATTCATGACAAATTGTTTCTACTGTGCTCACCCTCTGATACTGAGTTCTTGTGTGTGCAAAGGTAGGCCATGGCCAGTGCTGCAGCTGTAATTAAGGTTCACTGAGTTGCTATTGCCATTATCAAGCCCAATTTCCAAGGTTTAATAAGTCAGCAGTTGCAACCGCACAAGACTGAAATTTGACATTCACATTATCAGCAGAGACACAGTTTGTGCTTATCTGTTTATCAAAAGCACAATTTAAATCCACTCAGCTGTTGCTGAACCAGAGATCTAAAAAGCATGGCCTGCATCTTCATCTGTTTAGGACTTACATGCTCTGAACACCAAATTTTCCTCTGGGGAAAGCAAGTGCAGGTGTGTTTCAGTGAAGGCATTAGAAATACCTCCTGTCCAACAAACTTATGGCTTATTCCCATTGCTCCTTGTTTATTCACACAGCCCCCAGGGAACAGAATAAGTTGTTTACTCAGTTTTGACACAAGCGTGCCAAAATTAAGCAACCTGGTAATTCAGGGTGCACAACCTTCATGACCTGATTGTGTCAAGAGCTTAAAACAGGCAAGGCCTATAAGCCACAACTTCCCAGGGAGCTCACTTGGTGAACTGGGAGAGATGGTCCCTATGTGTGTCTTACTGCCACACGGGTTGTGCCTGGGCCAGGCTCAAGGCTGTGTCCCAGAGCAAGAGGCAGTGCCAGCGTCAGCAGCCTCTGTCAATTCCTTTCCCCCCACACCAAGGGATTTAGCTCACTTGTCGACCCAGGATCAGCTCAGCCCTACTTCCGTCGCACAGCGTAGCCCTGGCATAAGAGAGGCCTATGGAGCTGTGCCACAGACAGATGCCCACGTTGGAAACCTTTGAGTTGGTACAACCAGATAGAACAAGCCCCAGGTAGGTGGGAAAACTGGGTATCGCTCTCCCCAAAATTACTAATCCTCCTGCGACCTCTGCAATCTCCTCTGTGGTGCAAAGACCAAGCTTGCATGTAGTCTTCCAGGGGACAGCATACTTAGGATGAACACAGCCAGCTTTCTACTGCTTTTCCCCTTAATCACTGAGTTAGGAGACAATTACATTATGAACAAGAAAAGGTGTAACGTGTAAGTTTGGCAAGTTACATGCACAGAATCAGGTAAAAATGCTGAATGTAATACATATATGTGCACAAATGGAAGAGACATCTGCAAAATGGTAGATGATACTTGGTATTCCAAGTACCAATCTCTTCTTCTGGACAGAAAATACGCCAGTATCCCACAGCAATAACGTTATCATACGTGTAAGAGTCAAACTATAAATGACAAGCTAGCCAGTTTGATTTACCATATCATCCAGATCCAGCTTGGTTTTAGCTTCACAGTCTGTTCTTAGTACAGAAAGGGAATTAATTTCATCCTGCATAAGAAACAGCACAAGTAACTGAAATGAAACACTGGGGGAAATATCTCCTGTATGAATAGTTTCAGTGAAAAAAAAATTAGAATATAGAGAAAAAATAGACAAAACCTAATGTGCTTTTTGCATCATAAAGCAGCACTGAATTCAACCTTAGTTCTTAAGAACTGGAATTTTCAAAGCTAGGGATGTAGGTCAGGTACGCAAGCCCCACAGAAATGCAACAACTTCGCTAGGTTATTTCTGAAACATCTACTCTGAAAGAACAGAGATATGGACAAATTCTTAGATAGTTAAAGTCAACCAAGCCTTTCCACTTGGGATGAAACACCAGCTGAGAGCTGACAGCTTTCATCTTTTCAGGTGTCAGAGTTTTGGCCTCTGCAAAAAGGTGAAGTACAGAACCCTCCTGCACAAAAGAGAACATGAATTCATTTCACAGGCACAATAATGAAACCTCTAGCCCTGAAAATGCTGCTTTCTCTGCTAGCCCAAACACTGACTCCATCTTGTCTCAATGGGGTCTTGGTGGCAGAAAACACAGGCACTCACCATATGGTCCGTGTCTAGCCCCAGAAGTGAGTAGCCTTGGGATAGCTTGATAAAACATCCAGGGGTTTTATACAGTTTTGCGTACATTGCTTATAGAAAAAGGGCAGCCCAAGAGCCCAACAACGTAACTGTAACCGAACCTTTCTGTGTTGGAGCAGCTGGATATAAAGCAGGAGTAAAGCTAAGCCTGTGTAAATTAGTACTCTGTGTAAAAGGCAGCAGCACAGCTTGTACGCGAGTGGAATGGAGGCAAGTCCGAGGTACACATTTAAGAGCTATGAGCAACGCAATCACAGCAATTATTCTGCATTTTTTTGTCAGAGTAATTGCCAACAGATAGAGGCGTTGCTTAGATTCTGTTTCATGTGTGACAGTGGCAGAAATAAAAAAAACTGATCAAAACACTGCACCCTGTATCTTTCTGCAGCTCTGAAAGAATAAATTCTGTCTTTGTAAGTTCCTTCGTCTAATACTATTCTGGTTTTAAGATTATTTTGGTCTGGAGTAATTCCCCTGAACTGTTGCAGCCCAAAGTATCTGCAAGGGATTGAGGAAAGACTTCTGCAATATAGAAAAGAGTGAGAAATGATTAGGGAAACATTTCAAGAAGAAAAAGTCCAACTTCAGTAATAACCGTCTTAATATAACAACAACAATAATACTGCTGGTATAAGCAGCATGTATGTCCATCATCTGCTTATAATGTGACTTTCAATCTTCAATTCTTCTTCCATGCTATTGAGAATTCAGAGCTTCTTCTCTCAAGCCAATTTAATTACAACAGTAAAAAAGAGAATGAAGTACTCAAATTCACAGGTTTGGTTCTCCTTCCTGCATGATGACACCTTCTTTTGTTCTAGTTACGATTGTGAAAGCTAACAATGATGAAGCACATCAGAACTGAGCAGATGAGCACGTATAACTTGCTTAACTATCTCTGGTGTCTTATGTAATGTTCAATATTGATTTTGATTCAACTAGGCTTCTATTAGAGTTATCTGTTCGAGCCAGCTGCCAAATATACCTGCTCAGTAATGTGTCCAAATTAATTAACAGTTTTGTTTTAATAATATTTCATTTTAAAGTTTAATTTTATCCACACATTAGCTGCATATTACTTATGCAAATAAAAGCTTTATGGCTATATTAGCAATAATTCATTATCATTCCCTACTGGCTTAGTGAAGGAATTTGTAACTTTGGAGTACATCCAGAGTTTTTAATTGAAGATACTAAGGGAAGCTTACATTTAGTTAGAATCATTTGCACATACAAATTAAATATGATTAGCATAAGTCTCTCAAACTCTTTCCATGCTCAAAGATAGACTGTTTAGGGTAGGACTTTTCCTTGAGTCCTGTCTGAAGTATAATGCATTAAGCTGGAATCCAACGAGCATCCTGGGGGAAGGAGGCTGGGACTTGCAGCTGGGATCCGAGACAAGGTGACCTGTTTATTGAAAGTTACTTCCCACACTGCTCCATCTTCACTGTTACAGCAGTGCAACACTTGCCCCTTCCTCACCTGTCTACCCCATATCATCCCTAAACAGAGGGAGAGAGGAAAGCAGTGGCTCGACCCAGTGTGATTTCCCTTCCAGGGACTCTTTCCTGTTGCTTTACATCTTCACAATTAGCCCCAGGTAGAGAACTTACAATGACTAAATATATAGAATACTGCAAATATATGGAATTGATAATATTTAACTACCGGATAGGTATTGCCACAGAAGTCCTGCAGGGCTGGGTCTTCTAAGTTCCAGTGTTTCTATCTCCACTTCAAAGGTCAAGGACTGGACCCTAAATTATCTCAAAAACTTAAATTAAAAAAATTGTATTGAGTATACTCCTTCCTTTGTGCTCTAAATCAGCTCTTGTTGGATTAGGAACTGACTCATGTTTATTATGTCCCAAGTCGCATAAGGACTGTGGGTATCTTCCCCATCTCCTACAGAAGAAGATGTTTTAATTAGCCAATTATATTAGTAAAAAGCAATCTAATTTCTAGGCCAAACAATAGCATGGCACAGATATTAAAATCAAATTAGCAAGACATACCAGTGTTTTCCTTTAGCATGCAGAGCCGACCTCCTGCACAGATAATTAGCATTATGTCTGTGTGGTGATCTGCACACAAACAGGGGTGAGTAATGAACATGGTAACAGGTATAAGAATTTCTCTCTACTGTCTCTCTCCAGCTTTTGCCCTTTTAATTTAGTTTATTAGTTAACATGGTGTATCCTTTAAATATGTGCTTTAGAAAACAAACAGCTGGATTTGCAAACACGTAGCAATGCTGCTTCCAGGAAACAAGAGCTACCCACAGTTCCAGGAGATTCAGTTCTCTGCTCACCACAGCCTGCCCGCACAACACCGGCAAAGCCACACGATTTCTCTGCACGTCTGTTGCACGAGGACATTTTCCCACCTCTTTCCTCTCTCCATTTCAAGCGCGTGTTGTGAGACAGAAGATGCCTCATCACGTTCTTGTGTGCCAGACAGAGCAGTTAACCCCCAGGCACTTGCAGCTCAGTGTGGTGAGGCACAATTCTAATGGGTTTTCTCCAAAAAGAAACTCCAGCAACGTAACCTTTAACTCTGGTGGGAGAAATTAAACTTTCCTCATAAAATACACATATTTAAAAAAAGAAGGGGGAGAGATGGAATAGGTTTTACATCCTTGACTCCATATGGACTTTTTCTTTATTCACAACTGTGAGTTTAAGCCGGAGCAGAGAATTAAAATGTTTGATCTGGGATGATGGGTGCTTTTGATTGCCAGCTAGTGAAGCTGAAAGGAATCTTAAATTGTGCCTAGAATCTACCTTCTGAGATAGAAACAGACTGAAAACATGTTTATTTGGGAATTAAAAACAGGCATTTACAAAACAACTAGCTGCTTTGAAAATGTGTGTTTCCACCTTCTCCCCAAAAGCGAACAGAAGCCTGTTTTTCACTGCCTCATGCCAGCAATCTCCGCAGCAGTCACGCTCCCTGGCAGCAGCTGTGCAGCAACCTGAGTCTCTCTGAAAAGCAACGTGGATTTGTCTGAATAAGACATTTATCCTTCAAAGGCCAGGGCAGCAGAGCACCCGTCTTGGAAAAGCTAACAGATCAATTCTGCTTAACCCCTGAACTCTGAATCCTTATTACAACCTTTCATAGGTTCCGAGGTATCAAACCATCTCTAAACAAAGCAGTAACAAAGTCTGCCATACAGTAAAGGATGAAGTGGAAGGAATCTGTTAACGTAACCGCCGTAAGGGGCTGCTGCCTGACCTCCTGAGATGCAGAGCCCCTGTTCCTGCAGCACACCATGTGCTGCGATAGCTTCAGCCCCAAAGCAAGGTTTGAATCGGGATTAATTGCTCCCCTAACAGCACGTAACAGCCCAGAAACAGCCAGGATCGGTACGGACGCATTTCTAATCTGCTCTAATGCATAAAGTGAATCATTTCCTTACATAAAATGGTAGCTCTTAAAGGTGCAGTACATATCTGAACCCAAATTTAATGTTATAAATTAGTGTAAGAGGGGGATTAGAGGACTGTGGGGATAATTTCTGCTTCCCTGGTTGTTGGTGTATCACGTGTTTCCAGCTGTATTTACTGTACCGCTGAATAGAAATTCTGAGAGGATTTACAATCAAGAAGAAAGGCAAATGAAATACGAAGTATTTCAGCACTGTTCTGATGTAACTGTTCTCAACATTGCTAGTTACTCTTCTGAAGTTAATATTTTGTTTTGTCTGAAGGAGCATAAGGTTCTTGTACAATTTTTCGATCCAGAACTCCTTCCCCTTCCCTCACCCGCTGTGCCTTTTACCTGCTACCCCAAAAGAAAGAGTAGGATCATGCACTGGATGAAACCACATGTTCCATCAGCTAAACAAAAGGGTCAACTAAAAATTCAATTCTCTACAGGCTTTCTTAAAAAAAAAATGCATACAGGAGTATCCACATATTTTTGGAACCACTGATATTCAAACCTACGACCCCAGGGCTTGCTAAGCTTGCTCCTGCTAAACAGTCAGCATCCCTATTTTCATAACTGGCTGTGTCCAAAGTAGGATTGACGTTAGTCTCTTACTAAGACCATAGCATTTTTTGTAGTTATTGGAAAGCACGTAGGTAGGTCATTACTTTTGCCATTTGCTAGCTACAGTAAATAAAATATTCTGAAATTACAGTTCAGTAATTCTGCAGAATTTCATGCAAGGGGCCTGCTTATCACCATCCCTTCAACCGTGTGACATTATGTCCACGATCACTGACCCAGAATCCTCCTCCGTTCCACAAGGTGACCCTGCATTTTTCTGCATTTTTATTTTTGTCATCTTTGCTTCTCCTTCGAGTCAAAATGGAGCCACAGGTATCAAGACTGGGCTTTACAATCACCTAAACTAATGCTTACTCACAGGAAATGCTGACAGAAGCACACGGGGAAGGTGATGATTCCTGACTGCGTTAGCGTCCCGTTTCAGATGCCAACAGGATCTTATGTTTGTCTTTAGCAATCGCACTTCTCCCTGCAGCGTGACCAGGCCTTACCAGTGGCCAAGAGGTAAAGAAAAAATTAGCTGGGTAATCTTGGGCTTCTGCACCGCAGTGTGGAACCGGGATGGGAACGCAGAGACAAACAGCGCACTGAGAGCACACCGTGCAGGATCCAGCTGTGAATGCGCCGTAATCTAAGTTCTAGTGCCACGATTTTGGATGGAACTTCCCTCCCCCAGTGTTTAGCTACGAAGTGTTTGAGTAAAGAATGCTAAATTACATGCAAGTCACATTAAGAACAATCAGTCTCATGTAACAGGGAATCTAATAGTTCATAAATGAGATGCAAATTCATTTTTACGGGTGCACTATAATAAGCCAATTATTTCAGAGCTCTTCAATTATGCAGTTTCAAAAAGCTGAATTGCTTTACATTTTTTTAAGAAGCTTTAGGTTTTTCCATAAAAAACATAAAATCAAAAACAAAACCCAAAGCAACATAAAAAAAAAAACAACCAAAACCCAACCCCCCAAAACATCATGCCAAGCTCAAGGAGGAGCAATACAAACACAGAAGAACAAGCCAGCTGGCAAACCACAAATGTAGCAGACAAGCAGACAACGGACCTCTGTGTTCCCACCAATTACAGACATGCAGGAGCCCATCCTACAGCACGCTGGGATGAACACCACCACGTGACAGATCAGCATTAGGGAATCTCAAGAGCAGAACTGATTTACTCTGCCTGCAGACAGAAATGGTGTTGCAGCTCGATGGCAACATCTTACCACCATCAAAAAGGCCCTTTGTGGCTTTTGGCACTCAACTCCCCAAAAGAGATGGTTTTCCTTTGGAAAAAGGATCAACACGGAGATGTTCCTCCTGAACCTCCCTGCACTGTTGTTCTTCCAGGAAACTGGGGACAGGAGAATGTAGGTGTCATTTTGGTTTAAAAAAAAACAAAACCAATTTGGTTCTGCCTTTCCACAGTCTTTTCATTCCCATTTGTGCACTGTGTGCGGAAGAAAAAAAAAAGGGAACAGCGCAAGAACCTCGCCAAATTCTTTCTGACCTATATGGTAATGTAAAACACAACTCGCACCAACTCAGCCCCGAGTTTGACTTAAGTTTTTTGCAAGTCAAGCCCCATTTGGAGAAATTTTGCAAAACGAAAGCAAACCCTCTGCCTTCCAATGGTAACACAACTTCACAGAAATCTTCATTTCTTCAATTTTATTGCTGATGATTATTTACAGGGAAACAAAACCAAAACCAGTTCAGAACCAGAGATCACATAAAGGAGCAAACCTCTCTTTACAGTTTTATGCCTTTTGAAGGCTTTTGCTGCACTGATTGCTGTATTCAGTGGTGTTCTCCAGGGCACCTCACTACTGAACCTTGACAGCTGGCAAGACGTGGCCTGCTTTCAGTCTGTGATCTTCAACTGGGACAAAATACTTAGAATTCTGTAGGGGCAATTCCTATCTCTAATACAACCCTTTTTCATTCACAGAGCCACAAAACACGTTACAGGGGCGGAACAAAAAGAAATTGAAAAATCACAGCTGTTTAGGTCTTGGCCACACAACAATAATCAACTTAGTCTTAACATGATCGTAACACGCAGCGCTGGCCTCCATTTCTGCTACTTGCCATCCTTCGTTATGCTGTTATTATTACTCATATTGTGGCCTCAAGAACAAGGAATTTAGAAAAACTGTTAATACAGAACTCAGGCACTGTCCCAGTGAGGCTATAAAGGGCTGGACTTCTGCCCGATCTTTCTCGTTACCATTTAACCTTTTCCCACACAGCCAATGCACATACATTAATGAGGAAAGGACTTCCCTTTCTGTAGAATGAATAGTTGTATTTTTTCAGCCTTTGCTTGCAAAGCGTTTGGAGCAGATGAAATGTGCAGACAAAAGTAAAAGTGTGATGAGAAATGATAATTGCCATGTAATGGAATCTGTCCCACTCCCCCGAAGGCTGCCAGCCACTGCTGCGCAGGCTGCGAGGCCAGCTGGCGCTCGGGTACGCTCAGCGCTGTTTGTTTGTCCTGCCCAGCTGAGGCTCACCTTCAGGCTCCCAGCTCTTGCCTGGTGCCCTCTTGCAGCAAGTGCACTACTGCTGCCCACTGCCCCGAGTCGCTTAGTCCTGCGGAAATGCCTTCTGCTGCACCACAGGTATTCAGAGCTCCTAGGAGAACCTCGCTCAGGGATGCCACAACAGGAAAGCAAGAAATACACCCAGAAAAGTTAAGCCAGGATTCATATACAGAGGCCATATCCTAGACTAAACCAGTTCTTACCACTGGAAAACTTACACAAGCTTTTGGGCACATGGGCTCTTTTTTTTCAGATCTGAAACAGAAGTAGCAGACTTGAAACCTGCACTGTGCAGTTGTTCTCCAGCTGTATTTCGTTTAGAAGCGTACTACTCCTAGTTCAGAACTCAGGTAGGCTTCCATGTCTTAAGCATATAGGCCAGTCTAGTAAAAGATACAGCCTTTACTCTGGTACCTTGTCTCAGTGCAACTTCACCACCAAAACTGTTATGTGGGCTTTCCTACCATCACAGAGATCTCTCTTTAAAGCCCTACAGTGTGACAGGATGCTGAAAAGCAGGAAAACTAACTTCTCCCCCCGCTCCTCTCCATGCCCATTACAAGCCTTTGTCAGGTTTGCTACCAGGCCTGGCTGAGCAAGGCTTGGTCTGACGTCTCTGCCAAATCTTCTTGGACAGAACATCCTGACAGATCAAGTTTCTGTGTAGAAGCAAAAGAGGCAATAAAGGTAAATTATAACACAGCCTTCTACACTGTTTAAATTTTCTAGAGATAATAAAAAATTGACATCCAGATTCAGAATTGTTTAGCTTTGAAAATGCTTTTCGACCAAGGCTTAAAACAACGTACATCAGCGTTTGAACACATTCCTGTCTAAATCTACATCTACTGTTTGCAATTGGAAAATGATCCTCATTTTAACAAAGACCATATTCTAAACCCAGAAATATAAAAACACATTGTGAAGTGTCTAACATCTGGATCAGGACTTTTGTGACTAGAGACTGCGAAAGACTCGGAGGTAGCTTTGAGAAGGGCATCACTTAGCAGAGCTGTCTCAAAAGCTTAGTGTCTGAATCTGCAGCCAGTTGACCTTCTGGAACAGAATAATTTTAATAGTAGTCTGGCCTTATAATGCTGTAAACCATATGGTGAATACATACATCAGTCTTGGGTAAGAAGCTTAATAATAAATTAGTTAATTTTTCCCCTTTAGCCAAAAGGCAGCGCAAGCCGTAGCTTTATTTACAAAAGGTTAAATATTTCTTTAATTGGATTGCTGGCATTTAAGTGTGCAGCAGAATATCCTTCAGCAGCGTCCCTTTTATTTGTGACTGGAGGAGTGCCTAGAGAAATGCCAAGGGAAGATTTCATTTTAATAAAAAAGAGAAGCTTAAGATCCCATTGGGGGCTCGTGTTACATCTCAAAACTACCATGAAATAATGAATTTAATCTAAAAGGTCCCCAACCACAGGACTGAAGAGAAATTGCAACACTGGTGTAGCTTGACCAAGCTGACTTTGTGTATGTTAGCAGTTGTATCTCTGTGCTTACATTGTTATGAATACAAACACACACATCTAAAGTTTTTAGTCATTTAAAAGATGTTTTTAAATGAGAAATACAGTTACCCTACAGCATCCTAAACACACTTCAAAGAACCATTCGTGTCAGAGACTTGCACACAAATAAAGCAAGAGGAAAATCCACAGCCCCACCTCCCATGAGTCAGTGCTTTGGCAAAAAATTACACACCAAAAATTGTACTGCCTGGAAGAAAAATAGCCCCTTGTTGGCTGATACTGGGGTCAAGCTGAGGACCCAGTTCTGCATGGTGCTGGAAGCTGAGTGCACGCAGCACTACTAGGCTGAGTTATTGTCTCACAGTTATTATATGCACAGTATGGAACTCTCCTGAGAGAGTGGCTAACGTACACTTTGCCTCCCTAGAAAGCAGGGTGGGAATTTATGAGGAAAGAAAATAGGATCTATAAATTACACAACAGACCTTTAAATAGAGGTATAGGTTTCATTATTGGAGCATGTTACTGGATGGTCAAAATTAAAAACAGCTTCTAGAAAGTGGACTGCATTTAACTTTCCATTTGGGGGAAAAGAAAAAGAGAAACAATTCCAAACACAGCCTCATTTAACTGGGCATGTTAAAGTATGATGCCAAGTTTGCATTGACATAGTAAGTGTCCAACATAGAAGTTATCATCCATCACTTACCTCTACTTTTAACATCTCATTTTGCTTTCTAAAATGTGATAATTAGAATGTTGCCTTAGTGCTACGATGGATTTGAGAGCCAGAATCTACCTATTTAGTAATACCTTAGAGAGCATGAGTCTCTAATGCTTGTGCAATGCTTGAGCTCCAATACGCTGCAGCTGAAGAGAGAAGAGGTACCACTGGAGAACGTGAGCGAGGAAAATCCTACCCCAAGAGTTTCTACTCTGCTGGGATAAAGCACAGCAGCCAGCCTTCCCCACCTGCAGACCACCCAAAATCTTGCACTCATCCAGCCTCCAATCCCATCACGCCCACCTTGTGAGGCAGGACTCTCCAGAGATTAAGTTTTGCCCCTGACAGTACCTACAGTCTTAAGTATTTCAACATAAAGATCAGCAGCAGTCTGGGGCATGCCAGCTCTTTTCTCACCAGATACCCATGTTCCCAATAAGCACCAAAAAATCCAGGAGGAACTTTCCTCTCTTAGAGACTTCCAATGTTGCTTTATTGTTTAAAGTCACAGCTCCCAGTGCTTAGCTGTGACGCTCCCACTTAATGAAAAAGTAAGTATTATGCCTTTGTGGTGGTACAGAAAAGACGGAGGAATAACTATGAATACTCTAATGATCCAGAAATCAGAAGGCCTATCAAAAGAATCCACAATTGCATTAAAGCAATAGTTCATTATTTTCAAGTCACTAAAGCAATTTTTAGAAATTTGCAATTGGCAACTCTATCTACCATCATCCTTGAGGAGAGGAAGTCTCACCAGTCCCAAAACTCAAGATGCAGGTTTCTTTCCACCACAGACCTTCAAAATAGAGCTGGTGGCACTCAGACCTTCTTGGAGTGGAAGAATCCAAATTTGAACAGAACACTCTGCATTCATGTGCCTATTCCATCACACTGCTGCTTTAAAAGATATCCAGAGAAAGGAAAAAAATACTTCAATTTCTAAAAATCTGGAATGGTGTTTCACTCCAAAACGTCACTTGTTTTTAATCATGGATACAATATTTAAAACTACTCAACACAAAAGTAAAATGTTTAATTTAAGGTTAAGGCTTCATTCAGCTTCAAAAAAATTTTTTTCCTTAATTATTTCTCTCAATCATTTTAAATCAACCGTTCTGGTTTGATCTGGAATGAAAACAAGTCTTTAAGACTACACTTACTCGTGCAGGTTTTATCCTCCTACCCAGCTGTAATTTCACGTCCAGCTCACGGAAGTGGCAGCCTCCTTCTTGTGGGACAAAGTCAGTGAGACAAAAAACCCTGGCAACATCAGCTTCAGTTTCTTCTATTCTATAGCCACATATTTGTCCTTTGAGTCGTGATTATTTGACTCTAGTCACCACACTCTACTGGTTTTTTACATTTAATGAGGTTGCAGGCTTTTCACTATTATCCTTAATCAAGTTTTATTGATTACTGGGACGCAGCATCAATGGAGAGAACATTACAAACAAATGGAAAAGCTGCCCAGAAGCTATTGGTGAGCTTTTTGTGTTCGAGAAAAAAACCACTTAATGTTAAAAAATGTCATTGCCTCTCCCATTCAGTCCTGCGCACTCCGTCCTGTGCACTCCCTGCAAGATAATCTGATGATTCTGCATCATACTGTAACCCTGTAATCCTGTTCTGCCCTGCTGAAAATCTGCTTGATGTGGAGAGACTGAACATGCAGGCGTGCAGATGCTGAGCACAGAGCTAGAAGCAGGACGGCTGCTCGTTCTCAATTTGATGTGGACAGGTAAAAAACATGTTAACTTATACAGCCCCTCTCACACTCAGACAGAAGGAAACCTCCAGAAGGCTGAAGGAACAGTTGGTAAAACACAAGGGTTATTTATCTTGCAGATATCTATAACCAACTCAATCATCTAAGAGTTAATGGCATAGAAATCACCTGGCCAGGTACTATCATAGGTAACATGCTTGCAGAAAATTAGCAAATCAGAAAAAGTAACCAGTTATTCTCATTATGGAGGACTAAATTAAAATGTATTTAGTATCCTACATTAAAATCCATGGGTTAAATCAGTTAAATTATAAATCCTTCATGAATGGCAGCATATGTATTATCAAGGTAATGGTAGAACACACCATAAGAGAATTGAGGAATTTAAGATACAGAATATAGCTACACCTGAGGGACTGAGCTAATTAAAAAAATCTCTGCTAGTTCTTAACTGTTCATTATTATTTAGAATGGATGTTTGAATGAAAGCAGGGTGACAGCAGTGACCCATACTGCCACGTGCATTTCCATGAACAGTGTTGTGAAAGGAAATGAGTTTGTTTGCAAGCCAGGATACCATTAAGCACTGCAACCCGTTACGATACAGGCTCTATCTCATATTATCACACCATTCTTCAAACTCATCCCATTCTTTTGTAGGTATAAATGGCAATTTCCCAAGACAGTTCGAAGTAACCAAAGAGTTACTGCTACTCTACCTCACCACTTTCAACTCTTCTCTTTAGTGTTAAGGATTACTTTTGCCATGGGATATTCTGTGCCTTGTAAAAACATCCTTCAAAGAAAGCATGGCTGAGCTCTTGATTTCTTGATCATAAAATTCCCCACTGTATTGCATAAGATTAATGACTGTTTTCTATGAAGAACAAACACATAACAAAGGGTTGTCTGCACAGGGTGGAAAAAAACTTCCTTAATTTCATGTAATTTATGTCTCTTATGCCATGAAGGAAATGGATCTCTCCCTGTGCACCTCAGTGGAGCTACACAGGCAATTAATAGTCAAGAAAAGGAAAACATTACTCTAAATTCCTCCTTCATGCAATTACAGTGATCTAAAAAGGATAACGATATCAATGCATTTCAAAATGACCAATCATTTACCAGAGATAAAGCAGACAGGTTTAAACAAATAAACCAGCTCTACCACAAACTTAACTGCATGTTAAATGTACCAATGCCTGTGTCATTATCCTGATTATTTCATCCACCCCTACCCCCTTTCCTAAGGTTCTGGTTGTTGTGCTGAACAAAAGAAAACGCTTTTATTCTGTGTTGCTTGCAGACTGTATACACTGTAGGTTCCTTCCTGTGACACTGTTGGGAGGTGATGACATTACCCAAAGAGGGACACAGGTGAGGAGGAGCTGGCTGACACTGCTGGTATTCCTAGACTTCAGACAGCAGCGTACACGGACACGTCCAGCCTAGATTTAAACTACACTGTGAGAAGCACGTGTGGGAAACACAAGAACATGGAGTTCCCCATCATGCAAACCTGGCACTGAGTGACAGCCAGTGCTGAGACCTGCAGCACACCCAGTCCTGATCCGTCAGCGTAAGCCCACAGCCACGCTTCGTCTGAGGATGCAGATGGGCCTAGAAATCTGAGAAGGCAGTGGATAATGTGTAGCTTAAGGAAAGGTTTGGAGAGCACTGCAGCCTTCGAAGGGCTTGTCCTATCCTTGGACATCTTATAGTTAGGGACTACCCAGCATTGCAAGCAAAGAACATCTTGCTCACAGTTTTGCAGTACCTATAATACAGGTCCCGATCCTTTCCTGGAGCTCCCCAGTGCTTCCACAGTGGAAGTGGTGCATCCGAGTCTCATTAAATGGGGACATTTTTTCGCTGTCCACATTATGAGAGATAGCAAGGCAGAGCTTAATCAGGTTTGGACTGTGAATGTTTTCCAGCTGGTACCACTCATGCTCAGCCCTAGATTATTTTGTTACATTTCTCTGCCCTTTGTTACTCTTTGCTCAGAGATGGTGGGATGGAATTTACCGTATCTTTAAACTGTCATTTAGTGATGCAGCTGCAGTGCTCATGTGCTTATCTTCTGGTTTGCAGCTTTTTTTTTTTTCCTGCTTTGTTTTTCCTACAATGGACAAGTATTAGTAGCTTTCTCTTGAGTTTGCTTTTTTTATGTGTGCATTAATTCCTAAATTACAATGTGTCATATCCTTTCAACTGCTCATGAATGTCTTTGTAACTATGATATTTTATGGCAATTTAACTGTGGAGATTACAAATACAATTATCAGCTAAAACCAGAATGATTAGTAAATCAAGATAAATGCTGTAAATTAATCATCATTTCATACATCATACAAAGGTTTTAAATTTTCCTGTTATAATATGGCAGCTGCAAATTTTTGAGGTGAAAATAGTTGTAGCAATTTTAACTATACAAAATACCAGTTCTTAACACAAACAAAACACACATTGGAGATTTTTGGCTAACCTTTCAGTCACACACACCTTTTACAAAACAAAATCCACTTTTTAGCAGGCACTTGCCAAATTGCCACCAACAGTTAGTCTGCCAGTTCCTATTCTTTGATTTTTTTTTGGCTGATGTGTCGAGGAGCGTACTAATGACACAGCAGGCACTGCAGCCACTGCTTCCTTTGGTTAGATTTGAAAGAATAAAACCCACTTGTCTGTGAGCCTTGTCGGGTCAGGACACACTTTCTGAGTTTATGCAGCATTTGGGACAGGTCCTCATTTAGGAAAAGGGCCTTAGATGTGAAGAGAACATTTTCTTCTGCAAAATGACGGAGGGAAATCTTTTAATATTAAAAGTAACAGACGTGTACCCTGACACCCTCTAACACGAAACACACACACAAACATATTCCTTCCATGTCCAAATACAGAAGCAAACAAAACACTCCCCCCGCATTTTAAATTATACAGCATTGGCTCAGCTAGACTGAAAATGTGCAGGGTTACTCCCAGACAAAGATTAATCTTTCTTTGATATATTCAATACTTCACATGCTCCACATTATCTGGTGAGTATATATGCCTTGCCTTCAAGAATGTGATGTACTGTGCCATACATCATCGTCTAATTTATTGAGTGCACCTCTGCAGCGTGCACTGTACATCCCTGCCCAGGGTCAGGATCACATGCCAATCTTCAGTCTTGCTTTTTCCAGCCCTGGGACTCCTCCAAGTGCCAATACTGCCATGGTCTGTACAGGCAGCTCTGTTCACACAGCTCACCTGCACGGTCCAGCACTGCTTTTTTCGGAGCAGGTGTACAATCAGCATAAGGCTGAACCAGAAACAATCCATGACACTCATTAAAAGCAAGATCCTGGGAAAGCCATCAAGTAGCAGGAAAGGTGGCACCCCAGCAGGAGCCACTGGAACAAGCAAAGCACCTGGATCCACATGCTCAGACACTGGCACCCAAACACAGCCTCTCCTGGCTTTATTTTACAGGATGAAAATTCAGCTGGGGCATTTGAGTTTTCCATTTGTCATACTCGCTTGCTTATATTCCAGCCATCTTTTAAAGATGAGACAGAAAGATGACCCTGACTTACCCAAATTAGCTTCATCTGCAGGGAGAGTTCCATGGAAATGGAGCAGAACGTACTTCTCATTCCTATACGAGATCCTCTCAAGACACTTGCTGTGCCCAGCACCAACCAGTATAGGAGTCGCAGACCAGGAGGTGCTAACAGCCTGTGTGGTTAGAAATGGGAGGAAGGAAAATGAACAGATATCAATAAAATTTCTTCTGAGTGCAGTTCACTTTGTTATATTGAAGACCTGGGGCTTCTGCAGAGAAGCAGCCCGGGGTAATGTCTTGCAGTTCTTTGCTATAACCACAGAACAACTCGCCTTGTGTCGTGTAATGGACATAACGCATGATTGTGTGATCAGAAAGACTAACCCCACCTATGCCTTTCTTCAGTGTACGTATGAGCATTGTCATCTACAGTTGCACTTAGGTGGAAACATGCTGCATAAATATTGATACTTGCTGTGATTAATATTGCTATTTATAATAGCAATGAATTGGGTTCACGTAAAAATAATTAGCACAGCATGCCTGGGTATTATTTGCTCCTAATTATATCACAGTTCATTTCACCAACAGCAATGTGCCACCAAGTCAATAACAACCAATGATTAATACACAGAATGCATTACCTTAAAATAATACCCTGTGTAACTCCCTCTGATATGATGGAATACTATTAGGAAGTCGCTGGATAATTGCTTCAGGTGAGTTCCTGACTGGAGTTATAACGTAAATTGCAAATGCAACGATGTGTTTTTGTTTGTTCATTTTCTTGCTTTTATTCTTTTTTCTATTATTTTCTGTCACACATGGAGAGTCAAGAGTGACTGAACACACCAAAGTGTGAGCACTACCATTCTGCAACTTGTCACTCCTGGTGCCGCACCGCTCGCTCCGGGAGCAAGTCAGCATCATTCAGATCTACCTCATTAGGGAGCACCGAGAGCCCCTCATCCTCACCCCTGGGAGCTCTAGGTATACCCTTAGAAAACACCTCGCAGAACAGACGGACTCAGGCAATTATGTCCCAATCACACCACCCAGGCAGCAGCATAAATATAACAAACATGTAATAAACCCAGCCAACAAAATCATCCCCAGAGTCCGCCTCCTACATCTGCCCAGCCTCACTCATCTCCCAACTCCCTTGAGCAAGTCATTTAACCACTCTCTTTGCCATCTGGAAAGCTGGGACACTGCCGCTGCTACAGTACGCACAGGCTATCAGGAGACTTTGTTTACTGGAGTTTGTGAAGAAAACTGAGATTTGGGGATGAAATGAGTTGTCATGGGCTCTATTCTGCAAGATGCTGGCTCTGGCCTGGATCCAGCAAAGCACTTCAGCACACAGTTATCCCTTAAAAAAGTAGAGCAATTTTTGTACTAACTGTATCACAGAAAATATATTCAAAGGAACTTAAAAGGTAGCTCAGACGAGATAGAGCAATTTAATACAAGTGCTGATTCCAAGGCACAAGAAGAATGGTTTTATGTTGTTCTCAGGTCTTTTCACTTTTGGCTTCTGATGGCACCTGCAGCATCTAAACAGATGAAAGTGGCCATGGGTCAAAGTGGGATCAAAAACTTTGAAGGGTAAAGATTCACAGATCATTTTAAGAGAGCAAATACAAACTTCTCTTTGCTCATCATTTATTACTTAAGACAAACTTGGATGTCAGTTAATACTCCTTGCCAATATCTGTCAAACATCCAGCCAGCTAACGCGTAGGAAACATCCCACTGTATATTGCACACCCATAAATCAACCCAGCCAGGATGAACACGCTTCACATCTTTATGGTGTGCTGCTGCCCCCACGTGTAATAAACATTCCTAACAGTAATCCTAGAGCTGCGCAATGCTATCTTGGTTTTCATTACCACAGAGCTAGTGGAGTGTCATAGATAAAATACCCTGGTTCCCTGCAGCTCAAAAACCAAATTAAAAATCAGGTGAATATTTTAGCACAGGGATGTCTGACTTTTTCTTAACCTGTTAATGACAGGACAGCACTGGCCCTTCTCATTTACTCCATAGTAAATTCATACATCTTGGACAGACATTTGTAACAACCTTGCTGCAGCACAGAAAACAGCACATCTTGAGACACTTGGGGTGAGATTTTTCGGAACAGTTCTACTCTTATTTAGGTACAAAAATAACCAAAATTTGGAAGTTTTCAGTACATAAAGTGAAGTGCTTTTGAAAAAATTACCTGAGCATGTTACTCTCAACACTTTATGAAAAACAGGTCTCTAGAAAAAAATCTTTTAAACATTATGCTGAGCATCATGCAGAGCCTGGCAGAACTCTAGAAATATCTCAGTGATGGGTACAAATATCCAATAGGAAAGAGGAAAATATTATTCATCACAGAAGCGGCAGAAACTCTCAGCTCTGATCCCTCTCTGTGTAGGGGTTTCTCTCCAAGCAGAAAACAAAACCAGTTTCCTGTCCTGTCAGACTTCTCAGCTGCCGCTCACCCAGCGATCTCCATCTGCAGACACAGCTAAAAGTCAAAGTCCAGACAAAGTCAAGGAACCAAAAAAACCTCAAGGAAAAAAATGACCATGTCAATAATTTCATTTTTATTTCAACCTAAACCAATACTTCTAGCCTTTAAACCAACACTTCTAGCCTTAAATGTTAATAACAATGTCAAATAACAACAAAGAAGCCCACTTTGTCATTCTGAAAATGTTAAAATAGGGCATGTTGAAATTAATCAAAAAAGGAAATTACTGCAAAAAAATCCACTGCCTTCTCTTGCCTACAAATCCAATTTTATAATCAGTATTTTTTGATTAAAAACAACATAATGGCAAAAGTTCTCAACAGCTGTACTTGGAACCTTGAGAAATGAGCTACTCAGCAAGTACCTCGTTTAATTTATGCAAAGAAAGATGCAGTGGCTAAAATTTGCTTCCCTTACTTTCCAAACACCTATTTCTCCCATCTAATGTAAGTGAAAGCAGAGCTCACGCTCCCACACCTGCCCCAGCTCCACTGCCAGCGCCAGGCTTGTCCCCAGCACTGGCCTTACAAACCGAAGGGCGAAGGGGACAGGGACACTCGGCTCCCACTCCTGGGAGACTGGCACAAACCATGTGCCAACCATGTGCCAAACATGGTTTGTGGCAATCTCCCCGGTGCAGTCCCATTTCCAACATATCTTTAGTGAGCTGGGGCAGTACAGCAGAGCGCAGCAGCTCTCCGCTTCCCCCAGATTCCCAGGATTTAAGAGCATGAAATACCATCCCTGGATCTTCGCTGTTGGGGGTATCACCCCGGCTGACCGCACATACCGGATCAGCCAGGGCAGCGCTGCTGTGCAAGGGCAAGTGTTTGACAAGTCCCCGTGTCCCTGATTTTTTCAGGACACAGGATGACCCATCTCTTATTCCCAAATCATAGGGACTTGCCTTTTTTCCAGCAGAAGACGGGGACTGAGGAATCCCCTGTCTGCCTTTGTGATCCTTTTCAAAAAGGAATCAGACCAGAGGCCTGGGCATCTGTGGGCTCATTCTAAGGGAGCCACCAAAGTAATGAAGAAAATGTAAGCAGAGGTTGGTCCCAGCCTCACATGTCCTATTGCTTATGCCAAAGGCATAAAAGACACAGAAAACTGGTGCACTTTAAAGCTCCAAACCAGAATTCCCATCTTCTGGCCAGCTCTAACCTTAGCTATGTAGTATCTCAGGTTGCAATGGGCTTCTCTGAGCCCTTCCAACTATCAGGAATATTCCTCTATATTCCCATTTGACTCATAGGCTCTGTCTTTCAAGATGAATTAACCCTTTGATTGTAAGATTAATTTCCCAATGAAAAGTACACACCTGGAGAGAATCCAAGTGATAATGAAGACCAACACATCTGCCAGACAGAAGCAGCTGCACGACAAAGCCCGACGGATCACGGCAGAACATCTCAGGGTGTTCAGTCCACTGCCTCCACTGTTCAGACACACGTATAGCAGGAAAGACAGATGATACACGGTTACCCGCAGAACTTTATTAACACATTCAGGTTTATGAAAATATGCAGGCTAAGCTTTTTCAGTTCTCTCTTTTTTTTTTAAATAAGATATTTTCCACTAACAAAACTGATTTTTAAGTATGGAACAGTCATTTGCCAGGTTTTCAAAGCCATCTGTTTTCAAACCTACCTTCCTTGTTGTTTACCACAGGCTGTCTATCTGTTTTAACAACCTCCACTGGGATTTCACATACCTCATTATGCAAAATCACTACTTATGCATTCGCTCCAGCACTTGTCTAACTAATCTGCACTCATAACACCTTCCGTAGAAGACGCAGCACCCCTCTTCAGAGGCTGCAGATCAAAAACAATAGTAGCTGGTGTCATAGCAAGACAAAACATAGCCTCCTGTGTATTACTGTTGTGATACTGGCCTAATCCAAGACTGCTTGGAGCTGCTCAAGTATAATAAAAAAATACCATATCACAAGAGAATTTGTATCATATGTAAGATAAAAAGCATCTATTTTTAATGTTGAGACTTATGCTTTTCTTCGTCAAGAGGATTCTAAGTATTTTGGTCTCCCAGTGCTCATCCCTGGCAATCCGATGAGCACCCTCAGCCTCCTCTGAAGTTCCTCATGACCTACTGTTCAGTTCATCCCAGGCACCAGGTGCTTTTCTTGCCAGCTTTCCATTTGTAAGGGGCAGCTCTAACATCTGACAGAGCTTAAGCTGCTGTTTACAGCCTTCCTCTGCCTCCAGCTCCACCCTCCCTCCAGATACGTTCATATAATCAGCAGATCATTGACAACAATAGACCTTCCGAACTGCTCTGGTCTGTCGTGTCAAGGCCTGCTTGGGGACCCTTTAACCACACATCATTGATACAATCCATCACGTTAAGAGCTTGCTGGGGGATGCTTTAATTCACGGATTATTAACACAATAGACTATAATGTCTGGTACCATTATGGCTGTCTGTGTCACAGAGCATCCTCAGGTAGGTTAAAAACCAAAGAGAGAGAGAAAGAGAGGAAAATAAATTCTCTCTGTTGGCATATTAGATCCACTGTATATAGTGTTCTCCAAACAATTTTTTAAAAAATCCAGAATTTATTAACATTATTTTCTTAAAAAAAATTCAATAGCTCATCTTCCTTGTAAAATACAGCTACTATCTCTATTTGTCTGTATATTGCAAAATTTGACAGCTAAACATAAATGTAAAACTTGCCATTCTTACATCTTTAAAACATCACAGCTGCAATGACATTGCAATGGTAAGATTTAACACTCAAATTCAAAAGATAAAGTGACTTGAAATGATGTTTATTTTACATGGGGAAGCAAGGGGAATTCCTGTGGAGCAAAGCAGGAGAGGTTGAAGCTAGCAACAGAAAAAAAGTGAAATTTCATGGTTGAGTTATGATTTCCCAGAAAAATACATCAGTCCTATAAAAGACTTTTCATCTATGAAACTGAAAGCACTTTCTGAGTGAGGTAAGCATCACATCACTATCCTATTTCACACATGAGAAAACAGCGATTGGAAATTAAACGAGGGGGTGGACTTTTCCAAAATGTGGTTGTCCAGGTCCGGCTGCACCCGTACCATGTGCAAACATCACAGCCCTCCACCCTGCTGCCCTTTGCTCCATCTCCTACCCCAGGATGCTATTGCATCAGTCTCAAAGCACACCTTGAGGTCACTCCTTATGCATAACACAGCAGCAGCAACACGTTCCAGGATCAGGGACTTCCAGGTTGGAGCCTCACTGCACAGGGTGGCAAAGGTGGTGGGAAGAGAAGCAGCCCGCTTAGACAGTGATTGGCAGAAAACAAGAGCTTGCTGGAGGTGGTTTTAACAGCCAGTTTGGGAACTGACTGTGATTTTACCTAAAACTGAATCCAGCAGGGCCCAGACAGCATTGCCACAAATCTGCCAACACCTCGTAGCAGCCTTGGTCCCCCTGAAATCAAAATGGGCTTTTGTGGAGGGATTGCTCCTGGAGTGAGGCTCCAGAAGAGAACTACCTGTAACGTCCACGCTCACATCTCGTAGCATGACAGAAACAAACCCAGAATCAGTATGAGTATTTCTTTGTGTCTTTGTTTTCCTTAGACACAAAATGGAAATCATCCTATTCACTCACTGTTGCAAAACATTTTATGGTTAAATATGCTTTTATTTATAACACCCTTTATATGGGGAAAGATTGAATATATACAGCTGCATTAGCATTTTTAGATTCTATACAAGAAAAAAGATTCACTTAAACCTATTATTTGGAAACACTAATTAAGTTTATACACACCTGTATTATACATCTCCACTACAGCATAAATTACTGTTTCTTTTCCCTGCGTTTGCTTTACTTGGCTGGTGTATTGCTCTCCACAGTGCAAGTTCAACAAGTACTTGCATTTTGCTAGGTGAACACCTTGGTTGATACAACTCTGCCAGCACAGATGTTCACAGTAACGGCTCGAAATGCTTGATCAGCCCTTGTACACTTGTGAAACGTGTCAGGCTCATCCTTAGGATTAAACACGGTCATGCACTAACATCAGGAGACGGCAGGTATGGATCAGGATTATGTTGAGGTAGGCACTGGATAAATATGGAATAAAGAGCAGGCCTTGCACAAAGTTGTCCAAATGATTTATGTGAATGCCAGCTACAAATAGCATCAGATTAACTTTCAGCTTTGGTAAACACTAGCTCCACTGGAACCAAATCCTCTGCTTCTACAGACTGTGCTAGAAATAGCAGGGTAGCTGTGCAAGGCGCATTACAATTACAACACTTAAGAACAGTGGTTGGGTGGCCCTAGGGCAAAACCCCATCAGTTTAGATTACAGGTCAGAGAGCTAGCACAGACATGTTAAATGTTTGTATTTAAGCTAATACACTCTCATCAGGAACGGTTCTGTTCTTCACTGCACAGCTGGTTTTCAAAACAGCAGAGCAGCAGAAACCCCCTCGCACTGTTCCTCAGGATTCCTTTTTAGCTCACTCGTAATTTAGAAAACCGCTAGAACGGGAATCAGAACTGCACTAAACACTACGGAAGTCAAGTGCTGGAGACAAACATTATATAAAACAAACATCCTATTAAAAAAGGAAGTCTGTGGTGTGGGGATCCTCAGCTCACGCTGTCAGCAGTGTTAGAAGAGCACGCGCTGGGACACCGTGGGAGGGAGCACCCAGCTGGGACCCCCGGCATCTCAGCCAGAGAGGCCACAGCAGCTCGTTAGGGCTCTGACCGAGGTGTGTGCTCTGCATTGAACAAACCCTCAAAGGTGCTTTTGTCCAAGAGGCAGCAACTCTTCCTCGGGCTGCTGGTTCAATGGGAGAGAGAGATCTGTCAAGTGTGCTGCACCGCACACCCCATTGCCCCCCTTTGCTTCTCCCCCATTCCACACACTCGTGCTTAAGGCAGGGGCAGGAATAACCAACTAAGGTGCCAGTCAGCATAACTGGGTTGCCAGAACCTACCCATTTTGATCATAAAGTGGCCAGAGGAGGGAGAAGCATCCCTCAAATGTGCTGTTGGCACTACAGCAATAGAAACTTTTTTTTTTTTAAAGAGTTTAATGCAAGATTCCTGTCAACATCTACTTAACAAGCACTCACTCCCCATTTCCTCTTTGACCTATAAAACACTCCTCATTCCAACATTAAAACAGAATATCAAAGGGTCCAAACTATAGCACAGAAGATGGATATAAATATCTGTCCTTTTGCTTCTAATGGAGCTTGAAATTAACACCACTTTTCTATTTCATCACCGTTTTTAAGGGAGTTTAAATTCTTTAAGACAAGGACCGCTTCCTCTTCCTCCTACGTGTGCACAATGTTAGGCTAAAGAGATGGGTCTCGGCTAGCGCAGAAATGATCAGAGGAGTCACAAAGACTGCTTACAGAATACTGCCATAGCGGGAAGCGCAGAGAGTATGCAGGAGATATTGAACATATACTTATAAATGGAAAGAGAGTTCTCTGTATTTTTTAACCATTTCCAAGCAGGGCAGTCTTCAGTACACTACCTTCAAAAATCTTCATTAAATAATCAAGTGGTAAGGATTAAGCTATAAAACGCAGTTACTGAGCAAACTCCAAGAGTTAGGATTACAAGTGAGCCTTAGAATTAAGTCTGACAGCAGCCACTGGGGAGAAATCAGATAAAACATTTTGCTCGTCTATGGGTTTATCTTTGGGGCTCTTCTGGCTCCCATGACCACAAGGCCTAACACCCTCCCAATCCTACTCTGTACATTCTCATACTCAGCTAGAAGAACTTCCACTACCATTTTGTAAATGGAAAAACTAATGAGATTATACTCTGCTACACTGATCCAACCTACAGTAACACTACAACACCTCTCCTACAGGTATCTGCAAAGCACAGGAGAAGGGGAAGTTCTCAAAACCTTTAAAGCACGTAGGAAGCTCAAGCCCCATTGAACATCAGGATTTGTGCTCTCAAGTTAGATAATTTGTTTTAGCTACAGCCTTGAAGGGGCTCCTCTGCCCCAAAAAGGTTGCCAAAGCCTCCTCTGCTCCTACACCTCTCTCGCAGTCAACCTAGTCAATATGATGTGAGCTAGAAGAGACCTACTACTTACGCTGTTCCACTTCACTGCATGTTCGGGGCTAGCTGTTCAAAATCTCAAGGGCTTACATCCAAAATCTTAGAATCCAATCCAAATTTCATAAGTCAGTATGTCTAAATAAACTAATTTAAAAAAATAGTATTCAGCAATCTTTCTTCCCTGGAAAAGTGTAAAACCAGAGAAAGTGCTCTCCGATTTCTCTTTGCAAAGCGTGATCAACCAAATCTAAAGACTCCTGGATACATCGGTGTAGGTTAGTTCACAGAAACAAGATACCAGTATTAGTAAGAAGCATTTGTGACCACCGGAGAAACCTTGCAGCAAAGGGGTACAAGTACATTTGATGTGCTCATTTTTAATACCAATAAACACCGTGGTTTCCTAACAGCCCTTCTGAGTCTTCCGCTGTCAGAAACCTGGCAAGAAAACTGAACCTGTGATGTGTTCATCTTTAAATCTTGACATCATAGGAATTTATTAATCAGACAGATGTGGGTTTGGATTAATGATTTTGCCCCAGTTTAGTTCTAGAAATGAGTGGTCTGAAACTGCCAGCACTAATATGATTGCTTTAGTGTTTTATTGTGTAGTTTAAAGTTAGATTTTGCAGCAAAGCTGCAGAGAATTTAATTGACTCCTTTTATAGCTTAACTTTCAGCTACAACATCAATATTAGAAGAGGAAATGTAATCTCTAATTTAACTTAATTTTTAAAGAACATGTTTCTGTAACCATTGGTATTTAATATCTTTTTATTTTAATTGAAAAACATCTCATTTACGTGATAAAGTAGGCTAATATGAAAGCTGATATTCAGTTAACCCATATTTTCAAAGTAAACAAGCCCTTTTTTGCGTAAGTGGAGGCCATCAGTCAGCTTCGGTCTAATTCCTCTGAACTCAAAAATACTACTCCAGAAAGGAAGTAACCTGAAAACATTTTATGCCTGTTTGAATTGGGGTCTTTGTGTAGGTAAAGACAGTTGCTGTCACCACAAACCATGCTACCAGTGCACAGAGCTCTCTTGATTTCAGAGACTGTGGGCATATTCATGATTTTTAAAAAGCCAATATTCTACCCTGGGATTAGAAGCTGTATGTTAGCTGACTTCAATTAAAATATTTAAGCTTGAGTTTTAAATCATGCTAGCAGCTCAAGCTCAAATTCCTTGCTTCTAAGGTTCTGGTCCCATGTGAATATGTAATGCACCATGATAAAGAACAGGGAGGAAAAATCAGAACATGTGTGATTTAAAAGGCACATTGCAACCATTTTAAAACCAATTATCTCTTCTCAAAATACTAAAGAAGGGAGAAAACCTCCCACTCTAAAGCTTAACTGGACTCCGTGCAGAGCCCTCAGCCCAGGAATTCAAAACATGAACGCTGTCCTTTTTTAAAACCTTAACTTCTTGTTAAGTTTGATTTCTCCTAGCTATATCCTTTGAGTTAAGATGGCATCCTTAAAACAGATACTTAATGAACATAACATGAAGTAAGTTCACGTCAAGTTTTGATGAAAAATACTAGTCTAACCTTTTCTACGCTTTTGCAATTACTGCCTCTCTCAGTTCCAATTTTCACTCCTTTATTAACAATCACCTTTAAATAAGGTAACCATAGCAATGCTCTTCAACCTTGATGTCTCTTGTTTAGTTTGCTTGAAGACGAAGTCACAACATAATTTTCATCAACAACTCTTATGACAAACTTAATTTCAAGACTAAGACATTATTCCAACTACAGTATGAGAGAGGGGGGGTTTCCACAGAAAATAATAATTTACCTTTAGCTTTAAAGATATAGAACATACAGTGTCTGCTAGTACAATGTTCTTACCTCAATATTGGAGCTGATTTGAATTCTCCTAAACTTTTTTCAGCCTGCTGACATACACAGACAGTGAATCAGAGTAAGAATTTGAAGTCTGTTTTCTGTTAGCAGTTCCTTAATGTCTGTGATAGGAGAGAGCTCATAGGGTCACAGAACACACTGTGCCCAGGTACTTCCCACGTACTGATGGCAACAAGTCAGCAAAAACAAGCTTTAAAGATCAGTACACCCTGGCACAAAGACTAAAGAGGTCAAAGGATTTTATCAGCCACTTCACCGACTTTGAGAAAAATGCAAAGACCTCTAGCAGTAAATACATTAAAAAAAACAAACAAACAAACAAAAACCAAACCCACAATTCAGCTGGATTTTTTCAGGAGGGACATAAAGTGGATGACATGTTAACTCTCCTACAGGTGGTATATTGTTAGGTCATACAAACACCTACGCTCAAATCGTAAGTGATTTGATAACCTATGCTTAAGCCACGGTCTTTGTGAACTGCTCATGTACATAAATTAACTTGTGATTAAATGCATGCAGACCAGGACATGAGAATCATTTATAATATTGGTTGTGTCCAAGAAAAATTAAGTTTAAGAGGCACTATTTCTAGCATTAATGTTGGAAAGATGGACCCACTACATGTTTCAGTACTCTTTTCACCTGAAATTATCAATACTATCACATTATCATTCAGACCTGATCTTTCTACAAAGACTCTTTACTGACCTCTAGAAGATCCCTATTCAGCTGTACTCTTATCCTTCAGACCAGTCACTTCCTTCAGCCACAGGATTCTTCTACACACTGAGAGGCCTCCTCTCTAATCAGATTACTCATCACAGTAATCTAAAATCCATGAAAAGTACTAGGCTTTGTACAGGCTTTGGATCAGACCACTACACTGGCAGCAAAACCTCTATGACATATCTGACAGTCTGGACAAAATTTTCTTGTAGTTTTACCAAGGGAAGAGAGATCCAATGGCTCTTACCAAAGGGATTTGTTTCTTACTCCTCCTAATAAGATGCTTACTACTGTGTAGGCTGCACAAAATATTTTGCTCAGGCAACTTGCTCTTGCCAGTTGAGTCCTCAGTGTTTAATCATAACACACAATCATCCACAATACAGATGGGCTGCTACTACATTTTGTAATTGCATGCAAAACAGAACCCGGTAACTGCAACATTTATATTTGTTTTGCTTTTTCCCTGCAATGTCCCTACTTCTCTCTTCTATGTCACATTTTTGCCTCCAAGCAAAAGCACCAAGTACATTTAATACTGGCAATTCCTCAGGATTATATGTTTTGAAAATAAATCAGGTTTTCTGCTGTAATAGCCCATTCCTCTCATCTCCCTCCCTCTGGCAACAGCAACTGCAAGTGGAAAGCTGAGACACCAAAGCTGGTTTCCTGTGGCAAAGCTGGGTCCCAGCCATTGTTCTAGCAGCACGTACCTGCTCAACAGTGCTGACATTCAGCTCCTCTGAATGTTTTCCTTCCCTCCAGGGTGACAGCTTTGAACAACCACCCTCTTACCATACTCATCAAATTCCCAAAACCTTTCTGCTACTGCCACAGTAATCTAATCAACAACTCAAAGATACAACCTCTCAGCAAACAACTGAATCTACATACCAGCCTCCCCGTGTGAAGCAGCTTCCCACCACCTGTTTTTCCCTTTACATTCTGTTGAAAGATCTTGAGAATATTGCTTGTGCCACGGGGATGTTTGTATCTTTCTCTCCCATGGGTCAAAATCTGGTTTCCTAGAAAGAATTGCAAGGATAAAAGGAAAATAAAAACAGTCAGACTGGGGAATGTAGCTCTGCTCCTTCCCTGCCTCTCTGGAGAACCTCAATAGCATCGATCCTTCAGGAGCGGTGGACGATTAGCACCTGCATAAATCCTCAAGGTTTTCATACAGGGGGGAAAAGGTTCTCCCATTTTGGATCTCCTGCAAGGCTCACTGCTAAATCATGGCTTGCAAGCTTGCTTCAGACTGAGGGAAATCAAAACAAAGCAAAAAACTATGCCTTGTCCCCGAGAATAAGAGGGATAGCACAGAGTGCCTGCAAAAGGTATCACCAACTGAGCTGAGGTGGCCTGAGGCCACCATCTGACACTGGATTTTGGCTTTTGCCAGGCCTACTGCAAGTCGACTGAACACTTTGCCTTTTACCGGAGACAGTGGGACAGGAACTTCTCAGTTTGCCAATCCTGACAATATCTGGCATTTCTCTCCATCACCTGCACTTTAAGGTTCAGAAACCAAGCGAAAGAAAAGAACACCCTAACCAGCAGTATCACTCACAGTAAACAATCTCAGGATTGAAAGTTTTTAAAAATAAAACGCAGACTCCTACACAACCTTGGGTTGAAGGGAAGGAAGGAGTGCAAGCCCTAACTCTCATCTCTGGTCAAAAAGAAGCGAAAACACGATGCCCAATGCTCACAGGAGCACCAAAGAAACTCAGGAGAGTGTTTTATGTGAGGATTTGTAGGGTATTTTACTCATGTCTTGCATCAAACAAAGCTAAGGGAGAAACAAAAGGCACTCGCCATTATACGCAGCCCACCCACTGGGCACAGATCACTGACGTCTCATTAACGTACTCCTAAACCAAGGCATCTTCTCCACCTGAAACCCAGGGCATTTCACCTAATGCCAGACTGAAAACCTTTTATTATTTTGTGTTTCAAATGATTTTATAACATTTTCTCTAATTTATCCAGATATAAAGTGGGGGGAAAAAAATCTTGCTTTCCATAATAAGGTATATGCCTATTCACATATTCTAATTAGGACAACAATCAAAACATTAATTAAGACCAAACTTCCAACCATTTACACTTTCATCTGTGTAGGTGCACTTTTATGCTCATTACCTGCATTACTTATAAGCTCCTGGTTTTATTATGCCTTTCTTCTTCCCTACAGCAGATTAACCAAATACTTCCTAGAGATTAATAAGTGATATAGATCACGTACCACACATGTGACTAATAGTACAGTAAGACCAAAATTTAAACGTGCATATCTGGATCAACATTTTGACTTCTCAGTTAAGCTCACCTTAATTAGTGTGCAACAAGCAGCATGTCTTACACTACAGGGATTTAAAACAGTAGAGATTCATGTTGTGTCTCAAGTTGATTTATGTATAAGTAATATTTTATTTACTTTAGAAACTGAGTATTTTACTCTAATACTGGAGGGGGTGATGCAGTTTTTAATTAATTTACTGTTTTGGCTTTTTTAATGTCAAGAAAACAAATGGAGCAATATAAATATAACAGCAAAACAGCTAACATGGGGGTCTATAATGTAACCATAAAAGGAGCACTTTCAAAGCACTTGCAAAGTTCCAGCCACATGATTCCCATTAACTGTAATGAGCACTGGACAGAGAAATTCACACATGTTGCTTTGAAGATTTATACTAAATTGGCCTTGTCTTTGTTAGCACTAAAGGAATACTGATGCTATACAATATGAAAAAGAAACCTTTCAATTTGCCCCCTGCAATTTTCTTCATTATCCACAGAATTCTCCAGTAGATAGTCATACTACAGATTCATAATCTTTCCAATTTTACAGATAGTTAAAAATATTAACTATAGCCCAACAGTCAGTCTCTGCAGAATAGACTGCTACAATGCTCCTTTGTTTAAAACGCAGGCCCAGCTAGTTGTGCTCTGAAGCACAAAGGCCTGAACAAGTGGTACAGCACAGGGAGAAAGCTGCTGCTGGAGAAGCCAATCCATATTACCTTGCCAAATCTTTAATTGCTGTGCAGGTACATTTGGCTTGATCTTGTGCTGCTTTGAAGTAAAGATATTAGCTTCAATTAATCCCAAAATGACCTCAAGTTATGGGCTTTGGGGAAAAAAAAAAAAAAAAAAAAGAAAAACAGAAAATGGTGCAGGAACAATGTGAGTTGCTTCCCTTTTATTTCTTTCTTTCCCCCCTTCTCTTCTGTTTTAAGGACAGGATTTAGTATTCATGGGCAATGCTAAACAGACCCTGCAAATTAAGCCTCTTCACCGAGAAAGCAGCACCTCAAACTGTGTGAGCAGGTAACTCCCCACCACTATTCCTCAGACTTGCACGGTTCTCTGCTGCCATTAGAGCTGCTGGCCTGTAGCTTGAGATGTGGCAAGTGTATCACAAACACCCTTAAGCTTATGCAAACAATCCAATGTAAACAACTGTAAATCATGGAGATGAAATGCCAGAACTCATGGATCCAAAACTGTTGCTTCAACTGAAGGACTTTCTGAATGAAGGAGCATTTACTGGTGTTACACAAGCGAGCCAGCTACCAAAAGGGAGAAAAGGGCTGTACTGTTACTAGTGCTCACAAAAGCCCTTATCGCCATCTTCCTACCTCCCATTTTCATCCCAATGAATTCAATGTTTCTGAAATTATTAATTTCAGAGTTTTATGGAGAAGACACATCAACACTGTTAGTACCTAGATACTCATACTGAAAAATCTATGTACTACTTTGCCTAACAGTGGGAAAAAACCCTCCCAATCCACCAGAAATTTTAAGGTCTCATACAACACTCTTGTACCAAATTGAGTCAGAAATGAAAACTGCAAGCATGTGCTCTCTGACAACATGCAAATGTTACATCTTTGAAAAGATAAACAAAAAAAAATAATCCAACCCAAAGCACTAGAAAGAACTGTTTCTTTCTTGTTTCTTGAATGCCTTTTCCTTCTGCTATTGCCATGTGCACAGCTCAAACTACTCTCGCTTTCAGAGAACAGCACAGGCTCTTTTTCTTAAGGATGGCACCTTCAATGGCGGGAGGGGGCACGGGGGGGGAAAGAGTTTTGTGTTTTAAAACAAGTAGTAAATCTGAACATGTCTGACACTTCCCCTCGCTATATTCTGAATCCAACAACGTGGAGGGAGCGCTCCTTGTGCACCGACTGCAAACAACACTGTCTTCAGGTACTACAGCTGAGGCAGGCAGTAGCAAGAATAATCACCTACTTAAGCTTTCTACTGGATTTTCTGTATGCATTTTCCTTAGTTGGACAATTTTTTTGTTTTCTAACGCGATGACATTTTTGTGCTATTCCTTCTGACACATCAGATGTAAATGCTACTGAACCAGAGTCATATTTCATCGTTTCCTCCAAATCAAAAGGCTGCTGAACTACTTAGAGTTATCTCTGTGTCAGTACATTCCCTCGAGAGCAATATTGTCTTTTCCCCTTGTCAGTTAATTTGTTCATTGCAACACAAGTTTATTGAAAGCACTCTGACTCTTAATTAGTGCTCTTTAGTTGCTGTTTCCCATAGCTGCTGTGTCTCAGTATCAAATACTTTGGAGCAGAATTAATAAGAAATTTCATTATAGCCATGGCTTAAACATGAAATATTGTTAAGTACCTGTAGCAACATACTTGCAACTAACTTTAAGCCCTGAAATTAAACTATTTACACCTGGAAAGAAAACAAACATCCCTGCAACAAATGAGACATCCTATTCTCAATGCAATTGTACATGCATAGACATACCCATTCTCAAAAAGTCTCCACAAGGCCAGGCATGTTTCAATTTATGAAAGAGTGTTCTTCTGGGTCACTCAGATCCGTCATCCATTAAAACAGAAAACTGTCTTATGGACATACATGATGTTAAAAGCACACACCTACTTTGCCATTGGCACTCCTACCAGCAAATTGTTCCAAAACTTCTACTCTAAACTGCCGTAAATGCTAGAAACCTTTTCCTAAAACCAGCCCAAATCTACTTTTCCCAATTTATGTGCCCTTAATCTTGCACCACTGTCGTCTATGACATTTAAGATTTTTCCCCCTTCTTCAGCCTTCTCTCCTGACATATTACAATGATCGTACCCTGTCCCAGTGCTCATTCCACAAGGCAGAACAAGCCCAGTCTCCTAGCTTCATCTCAGAAGTCAAGTTCCCTGATCCTCCTGGGTAGTATTCTCTGTAGCTGTTCCTGTATTAATTCATTTTTCCCCAATACAGGTGGCCAGACTTGAGCACAGTATCCCAGACACAGTCTCATCCATGCCTCGTACAACACAGCAGTATAAACACCATGGTTGTACTATCAGTGATTTACTGGATGTTCTGTAGAATTGCTCTGGTCTTCCTCTTCAGATACTTCCAAATTACGAGACCCACTTTATAAATTAAATCCTTATTACTAGCCCCTAATCACTCACTTGAATTTCATACTAATAAATTTCATAGTCTATTATTTCAGTCCATAAGACCACCCTCCGCTCACAGTGTGATGTTCTGTTCTTTTGCCCTAACTGACAAAGCTCCCCACCACCACATCGTCAGTAAGTAACGTTAGTAACTTCTAATTCATTCCTATTGTAATTACAGTTAGTCACACATTGTTTTGGGGGGCTTTCCAGCTTAATCTCCCCCCCAGCCTAATATCTCCCTTAACATCACAAAATGGGGCTGTTTTCTAGCTGGTTCCTTGTACCAATTTCCAGCTTAACTAATGATTTCCCATGCGGCTCCATAGCTAATGCCTTACTGAAATCCAAACAGATTAGATCTTAGAGACTCCAAAATCCCTTCATGGCTTTGAAAACGACACCAGCAAGACCTTACGGTTAATGGTATTTTGTTTATTTTAATTATGTGCTTTGTTGCATATTAGAAGAAAGCAGTCTTTCATGTTTTTCTGTTCCCATGGTATGACTGAGAGCTCTCTCCTTAATGAATCTTGGGCCTGCAGGTGAGAGAGCCTGGGCATAAGCTGGAGGTAAATCAAGCACTTTTTCCGCTACAAAAAAATGTTCTACTTTGAGCTCTGCTGCTCTTGGTCAAAAGCTCCAAAGTGGCAAGGACAACAAATGGAAGGTTTTAGAAGATCAGGGCAATTTTTAACCCCAATGAAATACAACAGATGGGTAGAGCGGGAGCAACTGTTACCCACTCTCTCCAGTCCTGGCAGCTGCAGTACCCTTTGGAGCTGCAAGCAAAAAGCCTCTTCTGGATTAGGGTAATTGTGATCTCAGAGTGCTCAAAAACTTGACCCTAACGATTCCTGTCTCCTTCCTCCTACTCACATACACTGAATTCCTAAATATCTACATCCAGGGAAGAGAAATACCCAACTATTTGGGCCTGCATGAAACACTGGTCTAACTTGCCTGCCTTAAGACAGCCAAACAGCAACAGAAGAGCACAGGCTGCATTGTGGGCTGGTCAAACATACCATAGATTTACAGTAGCACCATAAGATGTGGATTTTTTTTTTTATGTGCTACACACTACTTTGCATCACATGAAGCAGCAATGCTGCTATATCCATGCTGGCTGGACACTATGAGCCAGCCACAATTCACACAGACAAAGGGGGAAAAATAAGCTCTTGGACCAAGACTGCAGCATGGGAACTTGCAATACCGCAGACTCTCACTTCTCTGCATCCACATGAGTTCGCAATAACTGTATTATTTCTCCTTCCAAACCTTGTCATCATGTGTTGCTTGTATGCAACAGCATCTTGAAGCCTAAAACATGGCTAAGGATCCCACTATGCCCAACTTATGCAACAAAGAACAAGAAGATATAACAAGGATAATTTCAAACAATTTTGAAAGAAATTTAAAAGACATTTGAATTAGCCTAATAAAAATACATAATCCTTGAAAAAATGCTTTCAATTTGTTCTACAATTCAATTATTTAAAACAATCACATGAAAAAAATCAGATAAAGGAGCTGATGTGAGGGCTCCTGTGACTAGGTCCTCTTTAACAGGCAGAAGAAAACAGTCTGAGAAGAGCAGGGCCCGGCTTTACACACCCCTTGGGTTTAATTTAGTAAAGGAGTTAACAGACACAGCATTTTGGTTACGTGGCTTAGTTTACAAGACAACATATTTCCTGAGATTCGTGAAGTATTTTCCATGTATGGTTATGCTATTCCCATTAATTTTTATATGTTGCTGAGGAAATGTGTAGTTTACCAATCACATCATCATCAAAATCCTTCTTTCCCCAAGCACAAATTTAGTAAATCATACCTGTAATTTAATTCTTAATCAAGAGGCCCTTGAGCCTGACTCCCGAGACTCACTTTATGGATTTGGTTATGCATAGTATGAAAATGAAGCAGAAATTCTAGACTTTGATCTGCTCTGGGTTCATGCCCCTGTCTTCTGCCTTTCCACCATTATGGATCTAAAAGAAAACACTATCTGGTATTCGTGTTCCAGTTGTTTAAGAAATGAATTTTCGATGGAAAATATTGGCTACAGTAACGATGCAAACAGCATAAACGGTTCCAAGCCTAAGCAAGCGCCTTAGTTCTAATGTTCTGTGACCAGAATTGAAAACAGGATTTTTAAACACATTTTGCCTTGCCATTGAAAACAAGAGATGACAGTTATGCCTGGGCAAATTAAGTGGGAGAGGCTTATCGGGGGGGTAGGGGTAAAACCAAAGAAACCAAAACTGCAATTTTTTAAACCAAAAATCAGATTGGAGCCTGTGAACCACACTCAACTATTTTTAGTAGGATAATTAATTCAGTTGGTCACTGCATAAATGAAATAGTTTCCTTACTTGATCCAAAACTATATTGCACTGAAAAAACATATATGTGCATTTACTGTACAATCAGCTGAAAATAAACCAAATTATTTAGTTTCCCCCTGCAAGATTTCTTTCGGCAATCTGGGGGCAAAAAATCCCAAAGCTAACTTAAAACTTTGAGGGTTGAAATGAAGCCATTCTCATTTCCCACTGTTGCAGTTTCCCCGTGTTTGCAGCACAGTGACAGCAGCTGACCCAGCAGCTAGCACACACTGCTGCTGCTGGAGCCAGAGTGATGTCAGCCTGCACAGCTGGGGGCTCGATGCCACCCGTGTGCAGCCAGCTGCTTTGGAAGGAAGTAGAAGAGCTCTGGGAGCCTTACTTCTGCTCAGTCAGGCCTCCAGATTAGTGGAAAATGGTTAGTGTCTCACTGTAGAAATGCCTCCAAGCACTCTAAAGACTCAACTTTATGATACTTTTACTTACAGAGAACATTTCCTAACCTGAGGTGGCCCTCGCAGTCTATCATAACAGGCGGTGAGAAGCATGGGCCAAACTGGTCCCTATGGGAAGTGTCCAGAGGAAATCCCAGTAAGTCCTGTTTGATGAAACAGCTTGGTGCAAAGGAAGAAAAGTGAATATTAATGCCAAATCTTTCTGCTAAGTGATACAACAGGGTGTTCCTAAGTCTGATAATACAAATCAAAAATCAAAATCCTGAAGATATAATTATATAGTAAAGTCCATGTTTTGCTAATGGCCCAGAAAGGGGAACAATCAGCATGGTATAGGAACTTGTTTCCATGATTCGAAGACACAGAAGGAAAATTTAAGCAATAAGTGTGGAAGTGTGTGTGTTTTGTATATATAAAATGATAACCACACGTACACATGTGACAGCAGAACACTACGTGCACATTTACTATGGCTAAAAAATGTTCTGTCACAAACCTAGATTGAGTGATCTCTTTTATTAGGAACACAAGACTTTGCATAACTAACCAAGGATGAAACCTATTTAGGTTTGATGTTTCCTTAATTTGAAGATGATGCACCAAAATAAATGAAGTAAATAGAGAAGGCAAGATGTCCTCTTGAATAAGTATTTTATCTCACTAAGCAACTTACTTTGTATAAAGATTTTCAATAAATAAAGATAAAACTTCAACTTCTGCTTTCCAGATTGGCACAAATGTTGGAAATGGTCCCACATAAATAACCTTTCCAAGTGGCAACACGAATAAAAGTCTAATCAGTATCCTAGCTGGGTGGAGTACAAAGTGAACATTTTAATACAATCAATAATCCCAAGGTAAAGAGATGATGACTACACAGCAAGACATCCATGGGATATAGGTTTCAGGATACAAGTGAAGATGTTATAACTCACCCCAGCTGCAGCATATTCCTTGGAGGCCTACTTGCAAGCTCATTCACCACCCAGGGATATTCTCAGGAGCAGATCAAAACCACTGAAGGATGATTCCTTGCATGACTGTGCTCTGTATGTGCCATAGGATAGAGAGCAGAAAATACAGTCCCCAGAGCCCAAGTCACATGGATTGCTAGGCACAGGAGCCTTCGAAATACGAGCAACATCACAACACTGACTTCAGCATCTGACCCTGAGTAACTCAACCACTGCAGCAGTGAGGTCTACTTTTCTCACCCAACAAGCACCTTGATTGATCAGTGACTAGACTAACATGACCAGTCCACACATTATCCTCCTTATGCACCCATCATCAATGAATGGTACCTATAGACTCAACCAGGACCTGACATACACCTTGCACGTGAAATTCGACCGGCATCTGAAACCAAACTTTGTGAAGTGTCAGTCTGGCACATTTGATTTCACACAGTACTGTTCCTTCAAGTGATACAGCAATCAAATCTCCTAAAGCATTTGCCAAAACCTGTGAAAAGCTTCCAGAGCTTTATGGAAATTTCAGTTCTTACTGCACAGGTACAAAGCTTTTGCATTTAAGACTCTGCAGGGCTGGCTGTCTACACCAGAATGAGGAGTAACTACCCCTGAAAACATGTGAAAACCCTCCTTCTGACCGAACACGTCTGAGCACAGTGGTTACTCAGCAACACATCTCTATTTTTATGGTAAAAAAATGTTATTGCATTTTATTGTATGTTAAGTCTCTCTAGAGTCTAGACAGAGCTGGAATCTTGTCTGGTTTGTACAGCATTGGTCGGATTGTTAACTGAGTTTTGCAGGGCAAAATTCTTTCAACTCTGCATACCTGCGTGTTTTGCTTTCCATTTTCTCCCCAGGCCACATTTTCTGCAGCTGCTGCTGCTGACTCAGAGCCATTTTAGACTCCGTTCCTGCAGAGCCCATTCCCAGCAGCTTTGACCAAAGTATCTGCCTAGGCATGAATCCAAGGACCTTGATTATTCTTCCTGTGCCAGAACACATTTATAGATGTGGTAAGCCCTTGCAAGGCAGTTAGCCACTGTTCGTATCTGGAGCATAGCTCACTCTCTCTTCCCCAGATCCCTTCCAATAATCTTTCTCTCCCCAAGACGAGCACAGCTGGTGGGCATCATTTAAATTGCAGGTGGAGTACATCAGTTAGTGATTCTGTATCAGCAAGCAAGAATTAAAATATTGGATATTTATAAGCAGCACAACATGAATGACAAACATTAATTTTTTATATAGTTTTCCTGACCATTAATGGGAAACCAGGACTCATACTAAGGCAAGAATAGATGACCTTCATTGTATGGAAGTTTCACTGAACACATGAATTTGCACAGATTTTTGTCATCTCCTTACATCGATGAACTTAATGAAAAGTCAACACTAAATAAATCACTTGCATATATGAGACATAGTAAATCAGTTCATAGAATGTTTCTTCTGATTTGCAGTAACAGTTCATTTCATAAACTACATTATAGATTTTTTTTAAAAAGATTTTCCTCTTGTGATTGAAGATGGCAGTCACGATGTTTGCATTATCCAGATCATCTCAAGCAGATAAATTGAAACAACCAGCAGCCACCACTGGAGCTGTAAAAAGATGCACAGGTCATTGTGGCCATTCAGAAACTTTCCAACAGAACATTTACCACCAGGAAAAAAAAAAATCAAGTTCATTAAAACATCTTAGTTGATTAATTTGGCTAAATTCTGATGAAAACCAGGCAGGTTTCCATTGGAAAATTACTTCATTTCCTCATAGCTCTGCTGCAATCATCCCAGCAGGATGATGGAAACCTGGGAATAAAGAAACCCTGAGTCCTAAACTCTCGGACTAGCAAATTCACAAGCCAAGTTTGCAAGCATCCCTGTCAACTTGGTAAATCACCATGTAAACTGTCTTGAACTTATGGTAACCCCACTGCTTCTGAAGTCTCAGCTCCTTAGAAGCCCTTCAGCAGTAGGCAAGCCTGACTGCAGGACTCCCAGCCTTCTGGGTTTTAAGCACTCCAGGAATTTGGTGAAAGCCTGGATACATTTAAAAGAATCCATGTATTTGCAGAAGTAAGTTTCAGCATTCCCATTCTGCAGGAAATGTCAATGCTTCATGTTTTCATGCCATTTGGAACAAGCAGCTTACAATTTAAACATCTGGAAAATAGGACCTGTGCTTTCCAAGGAGTTATTGGTATCTGTTGTCCAGAATGGAAAAAGGGGTCACGCTCCTCTAGCTCTTTATTCAGAAGGCAACAAACTGTGTGTGCAGGTGAAAGTCAAAGCTTCAGTTGCTGCTGACTCCTTCTGAAATGGTTGAACACTTACTAGATTAGGAACTAACCATTGCATAGCAAGTCTGCTGGTCACTGTGCACCCAAACACAAAGGCATGTGCCAGTTGCTCTGGTCTGCATAACAGGCGCGCAAACGTCACAGCGATCAGCAGCACCTTACAGACTGCTGCCAGAACACATCTGTTACAGGACAGCTGTAAGTTTCTTCTATTCCAAACAAAATCAGAACCAAAGGAGGTAAGAGTGTTATCATCCTTATTTCAGAAACTGGAAAAAACAGAGCTGCTTTGTTATTCTTTTCTTTCACAACTATCCTCCCCCAAACCTTTGACATTACGTAAGCTTGAACTGGCACAGACTGTAGCGTGTGTTCCCACGGATGAGAACATCCCCAGCAAATGATTATAGAGTCTCTAAGAGCAAATCACAACCAGACACAGAAAGGTGGACTGAACCAACCTTTGTTCACATGCAAACTCATTTCAGACAACTGGGATTTCTGTATGAAAAACAAATTACATCTAGTCAACCACTTTTCTTTCAGAAAAGAAAAAGATGCACTTAAATTATTAACTTTTATCCACTGCACTTCAATGAAATTGAGTATTTTTCCATGGCAAATCAATTTCATGGAAAATTTAACTAATTGGAATACAGGTCTTCTATCATGTCAATATTTTGAAGATACTTATAATCAACATTTTCACACAAGCATAGCAATGCAGTGAGTTCAGCCCTGGAACATACCTATCATTGCACAACACAGAGCTTTGGAGAGATCCCAGAGCCAGCACAAAACAAGCCAGCTCCTGAGACAGAGAAGTAGTAGGAGAAAACCAATCTTGTGTCTCACCTGGGCTGATTAGCACCAGTCATTGCACTTACGTGCTGCTCCAGGGATCCAAACCGGCCTTTCCATATAACACTCCTGCGATACACAGGTAGCCCTGTACTACTACCAAACAATTCAGTGGAGACAAATCATTTTATCCATAGCCTACTGAGGGTTTTACTATGTTTTACTGTAAAAGCTGATCCAGAAAGGATGACACAAACCCAAAACTCAGAAGAAAAGAGTAAGTTTACAACTCTAGAACTGACCAACTGCAATTTATTTAACCATGGAGCACTACAGGGAAAGAATTTATACCAGGCCTAGTAAAAGAGCAAAGGACATCCGAGTTTGAATCCTGAAGTGCACATTGACTATCCTTCAGCATGGCCACCTTTGTTTGTGTTAACTCTTCTAATTTCGTACATTAGGGCTTGCACAGGAATCAATAGTTATTGAACGCTGCCTCATTTGCTAATATCTTCCGCTCTGTGCTATCACTATACAGATATTACATACCTACTATACAGATTCTACATATAAACTCACTGTATTTCCATTCTCCAGACTTGTACATCTTCAACTTATAAAGGCATTAATTTATCAGTGTTTGGGCAATACTCCAACAACAGGACTCCAGAAGTGCTGAGATTCAAAAGACCATTCAAAAGTGGAATATGCACAGTCTTGTAGCACCTAATCTCATAGCTGGAGTTGTTTAAATGTTTTTTCTAGTCCTGTGGCCCAGATCTGCCAGCTGAAAACTATTTCCTATACAGTAAGTAATCAAAAAAAAAAAGATCAAAGCCAACTCATCTGCCTAGGTTTGTGAGATCCTACAGGAAACCTTTTACACTGTGTGCTCTCTGGTGCCGCAAATGTGAATAGCTATGTGGGTTGACCTGCCATCCACGTTTGTTTGAAGAAACTACAGGTACAGAAGCTACATGTCAAAACCCTTCTTGTAGGTCTGCTTCATGAGCCCTGCATTTTATAATGTCCTGAGTTCAACTGGAGCCTCCAGTTCACAGCTTGTCCCATAAAGTTTTACTTCCAACCAAGGGCAGAAACATGTGTAAACATTAGTACACTGGAGAATTTGATCTGCTTTGGAGAGATGCTAACATACAGAGAGAGGAGGTAGGTCAGAGTTGTGGGATGTTTTACCAAGGAAAAGGTATCTGGGGAGGTTACAGGTTTCCTCCATCCAGCCTTCTGTGAAGCACATCCTCCTCGTCTCTCAACAAGAGTTGCTAGATAACTGTAGAGCCCATGCGTGCCCCTTTGTCCCGATCACAGCTGGATTCAGTGCCAATAAGTGACAATTTTGAAGAAATCAGTTCCCTTCTATCTCGTCCCCAAAGCATCTGCACAGAGACCCAAGCACAGTATAGATAAACCACCAAGAATTCATACCCTGCTCAGTATCTTTCCTACTTAGATGAGTCTACAAGAGTTACAATAAAGCAAAGTAACAAAGAATCACTCAAACCACTGACAAACTACCAAAGCAACTCTGCATATTCACATAAAGCCTATGGGGCCCTTTTCTCACTTGCCAGAGATTCCCACAAGCTTAACTCACTGACTGCATGGGCTACTGCTTATAAGATTATCCAAAAAAATAATAAAATCACAGCTTCCCCATTGGTTTAATATCTGAATACAACGTGTCATTAGCTAAAAAGGACAAAATAACTGAGTTGATTGAGTCAAACTGATTGCCCTGTGCTCCAGCTGACGCATATAAGCTATTTTAAAAAATTAAAAAGCTATTAGCCTATTGAAAATAGTTTTGAACAATAATCTCTGGATGCATTATTTCCATGTTTAAAGACCAACTGGTAGAAGCATGACTGCTAACGTAGGCTGCCTGAAAATTCAATAACTGGAGATAATGGTCAATTTTTCCAATGTTACTGTCTAATTAGAGACTTCTACTTCAGTTGAAATCCATTTAAGTGAGCAACATCCGCATATTGGAAAGAAAGATTAAGAATACATTAGGTCAGGCCAAGAATCCTTACGATGTGAGTAGGCAATTACAAAAGCCATCTCTGATTTACCACGTCCACCTCTTTTATTGTATTTTCTGCTCTGTCAATACAAAACAGTGGCAAGAATAGTAATCAATAATAATTCCCCTCCCTACTTTTTCTTTTTTTTTTTTTTTTTATAAACTGTCACAGTAGAAAAAAATAGACAGCTGCCAAAAAACAACAGTCCTGCAAGAAAGCACAAGTACCTGCTCTCTAAAAAGAGAAGGGGAAAAACAAATATTAGCGTTTCCTCTCTATAAAACTAGCAGCAAAACATGCTGGAATGCTGTACCCAGAAGAAAGGGTGTTTATGGACAGCCAGTGTGCAAAGATTTAAGCTTGAATTCTCATAAAACCAGCCCTGCACACACATGTTCAGGAATAAGAACAAGTGTCTGAGGTTCAAACGATGCCCTTTTCTAAAGGCCCGTACTTGATTGTCGAGCACTGCAACAGTCCCACCGAATAAAGTAAAACGTGATTATCTCCAGCAAATTTTATGAAACAAGACTGCTGCCTAGTGCTCTGGGTAAGAAGATTTGTTTAGAACAAAGGGCAGCCACTCCAGCAACACCAGCAGAGAAGGAAAATGTTCAAAAGTTGGCCAGAAAACTATCTGAAAACTGATACAATAAAGCCCATAGGAAACAGTTATTGAACAATCAGCTCTATGAGGCATAAGGCTCCACTTTTACATCTCTATAATTACCTTACCTTCAAAATCAATGGAAAGCAGCATGGGATTTGTAAAATCTAACAATCCTGCGGTGGCAAGAAACTATTTTCCATGAGACACAATTGCATCATTTCATCTTGAGGCAGAAATACAACCTCGTATGTCATTAATATTGGGCACATATACAAAGTTTTCTTATGCTTTCAAGAGTATGTTATTCCTTTTAGTTTGATGTATCAAAGAAAAATATTTTAAAGGTTCAGTGAATTTACTGACTACCGATGAACTTTTGCACATGCCTATAGTTAAGACAGGTCATAGTTACATCCCTTGCAATGGCAAAGCCCCTTAACAATTGTCCTTTCTTCCTTAACCATGACATAGTTAACAAGAGCAAAGTAAAAGTCAGAATTTCAGGTATTGCAAAGTTTCCTCAATAGTCTTTCATTTCTATTTGGGCTGAAACTTCATGTATTCTGAATAATGGAAACAATGTTCAAAGAATACTTTTCCCTCCCAGCATTATACTTGCTTAATGGTCCTTTACTTGTGATTTTGTGCATTAATTCCATATAAAGGTCTCCTTTAGGTTGAAAAAAAAGGAACTGTGTTTTAACATTTAAAGCAAAGCTAAATAATACTGTACTGCTGGGCAATTTTCAAAGCCACATTAAAAGAGGATCATAGGGAAAAGAGGCATCCGTTACAAAAACACTACATGGCTCCTTCTCTATGCTCTACAATTCTGTTAAGATAGTCTTTTAATCCAGCCATTTACAGTGTCTCTCAGTAACATGAAATAATCAGGCTTTATAATGTGGATTAAATGTTATTTCCTCCTCTAATTGACAGATTTGGTTTGGTGAATCTTGACCTTGACATCAGATCCACAGAAGCCATATTATACTGCTATGAAAGTGTTAAGAATATTGGGGAAACCATACAAAAAATGTCTATTTCCCTGGTGGATCACAATTGCAACAGGACATCTGTCTATGGCATGTATGGGGCAGAGGGATACAGGTTTTCTGAAAATGCTGATTAAAAGCAATGCAAAACATCACAGGCTAGAATTCAACGCTGTTAACACCTAAATGGCTGTGAAGCTTTCCTCATGCAAATAAGCCCTATGAACACATTTAAAAGATGGTGCCTTAGCCTCCAGATGTGCATCATCGAAGCATTCCCAGTATTAGGTCTGTCATGACGATCACATTGCACAGGAATCTCTCTCCACTCACCACCCAAAAAAGAACCTACAAACCCAGGAGTTACCTTTAGGGTCAAAACCACAAGTCAGATTCTTTCCCTGTGTCTTCGTTTAACCCGCACCCAGGGCTAAACAATAACAGTTTTTCTCTCACCCAATGTCCCTTTCCCAACCGAGGAAGAAAACTGGGAAAAAGAGGAAGACTCGTGGGTTAAAATTAAACAGATTTAATAAAGTAAAGAAACCAATATAAATGCTAACACAAAACACACAAAATTATACTTAGCTACATGGTTGCAGCAGGTTGTTCCAGGAATAGCAATCGTCAGCAATGAGGAAAAAGGGATGCCAGAAGAGAGGAGAACAGACCAACCCCATCTCTCCCCAGCAAGCCCTTCCTTTTATAGTGAACCTGATGTTAATGTTATAGAACACACCTGTGGGCCAGCCTGGGGCAGCTGCCCTGGATTTAGCTGCTAATGGCCCTGATCACCATGGCTGGCCACAAACTGAAACCAAATCCCAATGAAACCAGGACACTCTGACACTTCAGTGTCCTCCGGGGGAGAACACTTGGAAGAATCTAGCTCTGTTTTCATACTACTCCATTGTTTCTCAAGGGCTATACAAACCAAACTTATGAAGCAGTGCTCAATCAAGGTTTTTCCCCAAACCACCACAGTTGGCACAAAACAAATCTTGGGGCACCCCTGGTGCAAGTACTCTGAAATAAGAAAAATAAAATCATGAGATTTCACAGAAAAGCATCTAGTCTCAGCTGCTGATCACTTGTTGAAGCTTATCTAACTAGCCACCTGTCCTGCTCTCCCTTCCTTTTGATTCAAGGTCTTTTATGGGCCACATAAGACCACAGCAAGGTGCAATTACTGATGTGTTATTTCAGCCTCCCTGGAGCACAAGGGTGAGGTGCTGTCAGGGCTGCACCACCAATGTGTTCTTCTCTGGTGCTGCAGCTTCACCGCCTGTCGGACCACAGAGACCAGGAGAAGTTGTCTGAGAAGCCCAGAAACGGAGATGCTGTATCCATCAAAGATCTGAGAAAGTCTTGCACAAACCATGAGATTTAGCAGGTCTGGAGAGGCTTTGATCAATTTGCTTGAATTCCTGTGGTTTCATCTCCTCTGGGAATGGTTAAATATGGTTTCCCATACCCTAGTATCCTTGGTAAAAGTTACCAAGGAAAGAAAAAAAAGGATGAAACATCAAATGGCTTGCTTACCTTTATCTAAATTTGCCATAACACACTAAACAAATTAATTAAAAATGCATAAAGGAGGATAATTCAACTTCCTTGAAAATCATCATCCCTCTCTTCAGACAGTCTGTCAGCATCAGCTGGTTTCCAGATAACAATCTCTTTGTTATCTAGAGGATATCCAGGATCTATTTTTCAGGTCGCTTGGCTGGGTTAGCTTTTATGTTCCGTCACATCCCTCCTACTCATTCATCTCTGTCTCAGACATAAAGGAGAACAGATAAAAGCGACATTTTCTTAAGCTTCAGGCAAAGGAGAAAAGGAAATATGTGACTGCTATCCATTTGCTCAAGTTGTGCAGCAGCTTCAGTACCTGAAATCTGGACTGGTCCGTGAACACGTAAGACATATGGAAGACAGAACAAGTTGATGCCTTAATGGCACAGGAAAAAGAACTACTATATGGTGACTCAAGACAGCCCTGAGCAAGGAATATTGGCCTAATTTGCACTGCACCAAGATATCATGCTTCAGGCACAACCCAGTCAGAGCTCCACCCCTGCTCTCCTCTTGCTTTGAGGCAGGAAGGTTGTCCCAGCAGCCCCCATACATCAGGCAGCAACAGGCAGCAGAGTCAAGGCCAGTTTCTTGCCCATCTAACTCTGAAAAAGCTATACAGGTCTCTATGGATTGGTGAACATTTGGCCCCTAATGCTGGATAAAGTAGCCCATGATTTAAGAGGAGGCTCCTTACAGGATCACACAAATCAAGTCAGAAGGCAGCACTAGAAGTCTCTAAATGCCTTTCAGGTTTGCTGTCCTGAAGGGAGTGAGAGGTGGGTTTGCTCCTTTAAAACCTAAAGATCAGACTATCCAAAAGGGACCTCTGGAGATCATCTAGCCCAACCCCACTGGCTAAAGCAGGTTCACCTAAAGCATGTTGCACAGGGTCGTGTCCACATCTTTTTTCAGATGCTGTGCTCCAGAGCCTGGAAGCTTCTAGGTTATCTTAACTCAGAATTTATTCCACTGGCTTCTCTGTGTGTACACGTGTACGCAAGTGTTTAATACACATATTAAATTTTAAATAGATTGCTTTTAACTAATCACATCAAGTGGCATTTGTGCAATGTAAATATTTGCTTTGTTCCTTCAACACTCTTTCAATTACATTGAAAATTTCAGAGAAATAAAATTACAGCAGGCTGAATATTAAAAGGTGGGGAAGGAGAAGAGCTAGAAACTAACCTTCAAAGGAAATTCTACACTTTGATTTTAGTTTGCATATTCCAAACGTTCACATTTTGTTACACAGATGTCAAACCAGGAGGTAGGTAATAAAGCAGGTTCCTTTAAGATTAAAAAAATAAATTTTAAATTATCAATTCAAACCATATTCCAAGTGTGACAGAAGTAAATGACATATCATTAGTTCTTCCCTGAACCTCACTGAACCATCTCTTTCCATCGTAGCAGGGGTTTGTCAGCCATGCAGGTCTTTGCCAAAAATAAAGAAAGAATGGCAGCATTCCCCATCTGCTGATGAGTCCAATCTAAGGAAAGACAAAACACTGATTTTATTTAACTCTGTTCCAATTATTGTCAGACGATACAAACAGTCATCATGACACACAGCCAGGTTTATTCATGTGCCCAGCAAGCCAGGCCAGGCATAATAAAGAGATTACACACTCTGTCTGGAATACAGGCAACTTGGAATGGCTTTTATTAAAACTTAAAGCATGGGAAATATTGGGTAGCAGATTTAGGTATCACACAATCAGAAATATGTTTGGCTCAAAAACACAACACATGGCATCCTTAGTGAATGAGGGCAACTATTATTACAGCATAACAAGCCTGCCTTTCTCTCCTTGCCAAAACAAAAGCTTGGAATAGCACAGAGCACATGGCACTTCAAACTTAGAAGAGAGAGACTGGCAAAAGCTTTACAGACTATGAAGGAAAAAATAAAAAAGGAGCTTCATGAAGTATCTGTCCCCTTGAAAGACTGCTCCTCATAAAACACCACCAGTCTCCGTGCTGAAGTGACCTTGGAAAAGAAAGGGCTCTTAACATCAAGACACAGGACAGAAGGAGCAACAGTAGGGCTCTGCTTGGTTTCTGGGGTTCTCCTACTTCTTGCTGGCACTAGCTTCTCTACCGGACACAATCAGAGACCTGGGGAGCCCACTCAGGGCAAAGAGGCTGCTGATGTGCTGAGAGCATGTGCTACCACATCGACCAGTTCTGCTTCATCATTTCACTCGGCTACTCCATCTCTGGTTGTGTCCATCTGTTGTATTCTTTCTGCTAAATACTTTGGGCTGGACCATCTGCCTACCCTGAGGTCATACAGGTGACATACAATGTGGCCCTGATTCACAGGCAGGATCCCAAAGCACAACCTACATAACAACTAAGGATAGAGCACTCACATTTGCAATCTCAGGCTTTCACTTTTTAATAGTCAGCCATCTCAGATGTTTACAATTTACACTAATCTGACCAGTCCCAGCAGAACATTTTCTTGCATAAAAAGTACGCAGAACTTGTTCTTGCTTGTTTACAAAAAAACCTTCAGGTGCACCTAGATGTTACAGCTTCCGTGGGATAAAATGTCAGTTTAAGAAAAGACCTCTGTCAGTGTCTCACCACCCTCACAGTAAAGAATTTCTTCCTGATATCTAATCTAAATCTCTCCTTTTTCAGTTTAAAACCATTCTCCCTCGTCCCGTCACTACACGCCCTTGTAAAAAGTCCCCCTCCAGCTTTTCTGTAGGCCTCTTCAGGTACTGGAAGGCTGCTATAAGGTCTCCCCAGAGACTTCTCTTCTCAGTCAGGCATGATTTGTCCTTCGTGAAGCCCTGTTGGCTGTCACCAATCATCTCCTTATTTTCCATGTGCCTTAGCATAGTTTCCAGGAGGATCTGCTCCATAATCTTGCTGGGCACAGAGGTGAGACTGACCAACTTGTAGTTCCCCAGATCTTCCTATTTTCCCCTTTTAAAAGTGGGGGTTATGTTTCCCCTTATCCAGTCACTGGGAACTTCACCAGCCTGCCACAACTTTTTCAACAGAATGGATAGAACACCACCTGGTCTCCCAATCCCTTGAACGTTGTTCCAAGGGACATAAGGTCTCTTTTGATATTTCTGAGTCACCTCATCGCAGCGTCATTCAACCCTACCTGGAATAGTAGGAACAGGTGATAGTCTGCAGGCTGACCAGGCTTGGGAGCGTCTCCGTGACATCATGGATATGAGCTCCCAGCAGGCAAACTTCTCTAGAGACATTGTCTGCATGACAAATGGGTGCATCAGGGCCTCTCAGCAAGAAGTCTCCAATTACTAACACCCTACATACTTTTCGGGGGGCACCAGTACTAATGTGGGTGGATGGTTGGACCAACTTTGCACAGCTGGCCTTTCTTGGATCATGCCCGTTACTCACTCTCTCTTCATTCTCCAGCCCCAGGGCATCATATCTGTTACATAAGGACACTGCAGGGGGAAGGGGAAGATTCATCCTCCTGCCCTGAGCAGAGATAAGAGTCCAGTCGCCTTTGTCTTGGAAGTTAATTGAGTCTGTAAGCTCAGGGTTGGAAGCAAGCTTACCTTCCCTTTGCAAAGACTTAAGGCAGGGCTGTCGCTCAGCTTGCAACAGCACACACCGTGCATCGATCTCTCGCTCAGATTCCCACACACTGCGCTGCCTCTTAAGCTCCTCTTGTAACGTGGCTACTTGCTTGAAGACTTCATCCAGCTGGGCACACTTGCACCCATGACATCCACCTCCGCCTTCAGACCCTAGAGGGATTTCCATGTTCTGGGGTTCCATGCAAGTTTGGGCTGGGCAGCTCTTTCAGTTCTTGGGAGGTCAGTCTGGGTGTAGGTGTCCGCACACGCATTCTACACCACCGTGTAACACCGCGATCCTCCGCTCTGCTGCGGAACATGCCAGCACGGAGCTGACTGCCTCGGTGAGTATCTTGGTATATAGCAGAACTTCATTCAAAAACTCTATCCAGGGTGGAACTGTGTAACATCAAGGGGTTTATTTTATCAACCACCATATTTGACCACAGTCCTAGGCAGGCTGTGAGATCTTTGTGGTTTGGCTTTGTGCTCTCTTAAAAAATAATAATACACCGTAACACAGGCTGCAGCCAGGACAGATCAGAACTCAGAGTCTCCTGGGTCCTAGCTCTGGGCATTTCTGTTTAGGCTGGAGGATATTTGCACTTCTCAAATGTGCACTGGAACCAAGATGTGAAACATCCTGAAAAATCTGGTAGGCTTAAGAGCTCTAAATTTCCAGAAGAATGAATTTCATCCTGATTTCTCATCCTTAGGAATTATCTTTCCAAGCAGGTAAGTAATGACTGTATCTGATTACAATTCAATTTAATAAAAACCCTGCAGAATACCCACACATACTTGGAACAGAAAAGGGAAATGCAGTTATCTGAAATTCTCCATTCATTCAGAGCACAATGCTGCTGAAACCTGGGCATAAATGTCTCTCACCAGTGCTCACAAGATGGTGTTGTAATTGATGCCAAAAATTCAGCAGCTTTATCATATGCAATTTTTTCCTACAGACAAGGTATTCCACGGAGCTGTATTTCAATTCTGATTCCATATGTCACTTCAATTTCTGATCAGAGCTTGAACGTAAAAAAAATTATAGCCTGCCTCAATGGACCAATAAAAAAGGATCATTTCTTTTTACATATCAACATTTATTAGTCTCCATCATTTCAGAAATATAATCATTATAGTCCCTTTTACTGAGAACAGCTACTCCCCCCACGCACTCATCCTGGGGGCTTCTCCATACAGATGCTCTTTTTCCTTTTATTTCTGAGGGTGGCATGTTGTTGCACAGCAAAATCTGCCATTATGCATAACTAAGAGAAAAATTAATTTTAAAGGATTGGTGTGTTTTTTTCCTATTCCCAATACTCTGGCTTTTTAATATTACTATTATTTCCTTCCCTCTCCCCCAGATAAAATAAGCTTTGACTAAAAAGTCAAAGGCAGGGGAAGTTTCAAGTCAGAGGGAATGACTGGGTTGATTGTCCTAAACTCTGTGTTCCACAGGCCTTTCAGGTTCGGTGGGAGCCAGCTGTGTTTAACCAGAGCACAGCTCACAGCTGGCTGTGGCACATATTCCAGAAGCATACAAAGCCCTGGTTGGAAACCAGCAGTACTTAGACCAATCTTCATTTTCAGAATCACTGATCATACCTGTTTGGTTTATACTCTTTCAGAATCTTCCCAAAGAAATTGATCCATCCTTTCTACTGAAAACACAAGATGGATAGGATGCTGTTTTCAAAAAGACTTTTACAAATCCCATCAATACTGGAATAAAACCAGAAAAAACAAGGCAGCTTTATTGATTTACACATTAAAATAACATCTGCTTTTTGTGCCTGTGCAGTCTCCCATGATTGATAATTGGACTTTTAAAGGGAATCTAATATTGAACCTACAAGTATTATCCATCAGTTCTCCTCCCCCTTTTCATAACAGCAACAAAAGATTAGAGATAACATGCCTAATTAGTGTAGAATGATGTAAAAATCACTGTCTGGACTGAAACACGTGGTGCAAACAATAACTGAGCTTCTTGTTAACTGGAGATCATTTAAGTCAAACCTGGGATCTTTTTGTGTCTGGACACAGAACTGGAAGGTGGACATTTGTATGACTTCCACAACGTGTAAAACTTGAAAATCTTATTCTCACTAAAGACATTTGGACCAATTCTCTTACTTCTCTTAAAACACTTGATCATTTTCACTCAAAATTCCTGTCCTTGTAATTCAAGCCACCTCAGCTCGAAATAATTTTATCTCAGCAGAGACTAATCCAAGTATTGCATGAGATGGAACAAAATCAAAACAAAACATGATTCCCATTTTCCAAAAAAACTTTCCAGCTTTACGAACTAGAGCAGAAATGCTTAAGGATTGTACTTAAGCTACACCTAGGTTTCCATGCAAAGTAAAGCTAAGACAACTAACTGCATAGTTTTGCTTCACGCATTGCTGTTCTCTCCAAAAGTCACATCCTCTGGAGGAAGTATTTGCCAACAAGTACAGCAACCCATCACCCACAAATATGGAGAAGATACTGAGGACTATATGCGCTAAATACATCACTTGTAGCCAGAAAACACTTAATTTCAAGATAAAATAAGACAAGGATTTTTGTATTTTTTTTCTTGAATACAGGATCAGTGCAGGATTCTGAGGACTTGTGTTCAAGGCAGATCAACCAATATGAATCAACTGATAACCAGCTGCCAGCTGAAACATCAGAAAGTGAAAAAATTCCTCATTAGTGGTCCTGGAGGTATAGCTCTGCCCCAGCACGGGGCTACCACAGGAAACCAGCAGCGCATATGGCACGACTTCCCCAATGCATAGCATTGTATTGCATATTTCCACAATGCATAGCAGATTACTCAGATACACAAATCTTAATTATGAATTTTGACACCAATCTTGTCAATCTCATGTCAGCCCCCCTGCCAAATACCCTCCTGCAAATAACTCCTGAAGCACCGCCTGCTCTGCGAAAGCCACGTGTGTGCAGGCAGCTCCTTTCTCTGCTCTCAGCAGGCTTTATATTGGTTCATGTCTCAACCTAAGCAGAGCAGCATTTTGTTTGTCCTACAGTCCTTGCATCACCATCACACAGCAGGTTCTTCCACATCACTACACAAGCAGCGACAGAGACACCACAAGGCCAGAAAAGCTGCAGCCCCAGCAGATGACTTGATGTATCTGCAGCAAACAGGATTACAATGAAATTGTGACGTTTGCATTTCCTTGTAGGTTCATGAGAAGGCCTGTGACCACAATTTAATTTAAAAAATCCACAAGCTAAAGACCCTTGCCTTCTGACTCCTGTCGTTCTCTTGGGAGCTGCCACCTAAGAAAAGAAATGTACTGACAAACTCCCCTTTCTCAGTGCCACTCTCTTCTAAACCAGTGAAATTTTGCCACTGGCTTAAACGGTGGCAGAGTCAGTGCCAATGAAGTAACTTCTCTTTTGAAACCATACTTTTTAAGGATGGCTGGCATGATGCAACATGAGGTGACAAAAGGAAACAGGCAATTGGTTTTGTTTATATATCTGTGTGTGTACATATAGAGTTTTCACATACATGCTACAGATGTGTACCCTCCTTCCAGATCAGTTTAAGTTAGACTCCAATTTACAGGAGATCATCTCTGTTCAGGACAGTATTTAAGCTCATAGCTTTACACTTCAGCACAATTCCCTGATGAGTTTTTAGAAAAAAAAAATCAAAATGAAGATATGATTGCTGAAATCTCCTCTCCAACAAAGGAAAGGAAGGAAACATGAACAAAGAATGAAAATGTATCAGTATTATTTGTTTGAAGTTTTAATTTTCCTGTGAAGGTTTCCAGAGAGCATGGTGCCTCCTACAGACCCTGGTAGAGAGAGATGATCTCTGCTGGCTCTGCAGTCCCTCATAGTTCTTCTCACTGACTTAAGTCACTCAGAAGCAAGAGCAGTGCTGTCAAATGCAAGTTTACTTACTGCTAAACGCAGCCAACAAATTGCTCATTTCTGACAGATGTTTCTGTTTAAAGCCACTAGGAACCGTATGGATCATTCCACCTCATCAGTCTCAAGAGCCAGCCCAGCAACTCCAAGAGCCAGAAATTTGCCAGGAACAAATGAAAAACCTAATTAGATCAACAGATAAAATTTGGATCAAGATTAGAGGATCTGACATGACAATGGGATTAGACTATTAACAAGACATAACAAGGTTTGGCTATTTATCATTTCACAATCAGTTTTCACAGTACGAGAAGGAATCACTGGCAAATCAGCATAAAAAATGCAGACACAAGAATATCCTTGTTTCAGTTTAGCGTGTGCTCCCTTTTCATGCCAAGCTCTACGGAACCAGTCTATTCTTTGAGAAAAACCTCTGCAATAGCAGAAGGAAGTAAGAATTGGAGGCATACCAATGAAAATAAAAATAACAAAATCCTTAGAGCCAGATACTGGTAGTTGCAGGTGTACAAAAAGGCTAAAAAGTAAATACATAATTGCAAACAACACAGTTTGGAGCTAACCATGGGGAAAAGCTAGCGCAGACAAATGTCTGGACAGACTTTCCAATGGCACTGTCATTTTTGTTTTCTCCACCTCTGTTCCAACCAAGTATAAACATACTTGGAAACTGAGGTTGAAAAACAAAAAACCCCATTGTTGCTTCCCCGTCTTGACAGGTTGCCTGTGGGACTGAACAGCGTGTAAGGGGGGTGGCCAAGTCAAATGAATCTCAACTTCATGCCAAACTAGAAAACAGCAATGACAACAGAGCTAAACACCACACACCACGGTCGGATGAACTAAGCTCCATTCCTGCCAGCTGGCTGCCTACACACAGCTCCCAAGGGATGCTTTGCTCCAACTACTGACAGGGCACAAGAGGTCTAGGTGGTATTTAGGCCAACCAGAAAATGAGCCTGGCCCTCAACAGTCCTTTTGCCCTATTTCTGTTCAGATACTCTGCACCTTCACCTTCTGCTCCCATGTCTGGGAAGCCAAGCGTGGAAACAAACTGAGCAATCATGCTCCTTCAGTGGAAGGAGCCTCTGTGCATTGCTTACCTGCTTACTGCCTCTGTGTCAAAAACAAAGCCACTTGAGTCCACCTGGAGGAAGCTTATTTCCTCAAAACATTCTCTCCCTGCTCGTCTGGGGAACACAGATGCAGACAATGCACTGCATGCTTTACACACAACAAAGCAATCTGGTCCCATCCCCGTGCAAACCCAAGTTGGCTTTACTAAAGAAGTTATCACCAGCTTATTTCTGTCTCTAGCATCAGCCACAGAGGCCTGTTCACATACAACAACACAGTTTTAACGAAAGGAAATTAAGTCACGGAGCATTGCAGAAGAATTTTACAGATAGTGACAATGTGGAGCTATACCTCTACAGCACCAGCAAGGAAAAAAACATGCCCCATGTGTGGTTCCTTCGTGTCTGCCTACTAGGTGTCTTTTGCTTTCTATTTTAATTGCAAACTGAAGTTTAGAGTAACTTTTTGATCTCCATGTGGACAGCATCCAGTACAGTGAAGTCTCAGTTCACTTCTGAAGGGGCTACTGAATAGCAGTAAGTTAAAATCCATTACCAGCACAAGGTACGGTAAGAAAGGCTTCCCCACTCCCCAGCGGTGCTGCTAACCCTGCCAGTGAGGCAGTGCTTCCCCAAAGCCAGCTCAAATGGCCCTGAAGGAGGCAAGAATCACAACCTACTTGTCATTCTCTGACTCAAGAAGCTTAAGAGAGATTACAGGAGCATTTACAGTTTATCATTAACCAAACTGCAACACCAAGCAAAGTAATTAAGTAATGATACACTATAATATATAAACGTTTCTAGAATCTTGTACTACCTGGAAGCACCTGTAATAGAAAGAATAAACGTTCACAGCACAAGGAACTGCAACCTTGATTACTTGGATTTAAAGCTTGTTGCAGGGCATAGCTGATGTCAGTTAGTGAGGGTGTGTGCTCCACCCCAAGGTATAACTGTGTAACAGGATGGCCATTGCCATTTTGGCACAGCAGCCAGCTAGGGAAGGTTCAGGATGGAGATAATACAAGTGGAACAGCAACAAGGGAGAGACAAAAGATGAGATTTTCCCCTCAGACTGCTTCATCACATCCTCAACTTTAAATATATTACTAGTTTCAATTAAAGATAAAGGACTTATGTTAACATCTGTGTCAGCGTTGACAGCAATAGAAGGGTACATTGCAGCAGCAATATAACTACACTTACTCTAAAGGACACTGTTTAATCCTTCCATATATGTTTTGAAAATAATTCCTCTTTGTCAAATTAAGTATGGCTTTTGGATACAATTAGCTTTTGCCTGGAGCTCTGGTGGTCCTGATATGAAAGGAATCTAGATACACATCAGTTCTGGTTTAAGTTCTGCATTTAAAAAACAAAATAGATAAAAAATAAATCCTTCCTCTCAAGCTCATCTTCTCATAAATCCTATTAACAAGAGATATTCTGAGATAATTACAAGGCACCAGCATCTCTGCTTTCCTCAGTGACTTTTGATATTGTACATCATCATGACAATGGAGTAGCATCCCTGCCAGTGCTAGCACCTATAAATACCATTTTAATCAGTCTATTGCCCTTCAACTAAATATTGTCTTTTTTTTTTTAAAAAAGAAAATGTGCAAATAAATGAAAAACAGGAGAGAAGAGGGAAACTAGGAGAAAGAAGCAGCACTTAAACAATAATAGTTTTTTAAAAACACATGCTCTCCAAGTCCATGGCAACAGCAACATTTCAACAGGACAACAGAAAAAAACAAGGAGTTCTGTGAGCACCTGAGCTACAAAACCCCAGGGTTTCCTGTGGGGTAAGGTCCACGTGGCTTCCCCAGTGCCTGAAACAGGCAGAGCTCACACTACCACCTTTCCTTGTGGAGGAGATTAGCAGGAGAGTCTTTTCTTCCCTGCCCAGTTGTAGGAACCCGATAGTTTTAACCCCTCTTCTGCTTTGCTACATTCGGCAGAAGCTGGTCTACAGGTTCAAAATTGCTGGCAGGCAGGAAGAGCAGGCAGACACCTGTACAGACACACGTCCAGTATCTGCACAGCATCCTCATCTCCTCAGGAAAGCCAACAGCAAATCCAACCATAGGCAACATGCCAGGGATGTCCTAGGCAGCATTTTGCAGATACGTTTGGGCCATTTACATGGTTCTGGACAGAAGGACCAAGCTGTGCCTCTCAGCTGTTACGCATAAATGGTACCGAGCCCTTCTGTAGGACCCACAGAAACAACCATTTACATGGGCTTCAAATCAGATCTCCTACACTTCAAACATCTGCTTTCAGAGAACTTCGGTATTTCAAGTCTGCAAACCCACCTGACATCTACCACAGCAGGAGGTAATACAGACCATTAGTATGTGTAAAACATTCCTCACATTTAAGTATAAGCAGTTGCAGTGATAAACAAAATTAAACTAAGCTAATATGTGCAGCTAATAACAACTTCTACAGAGCTAAATCATCCCAAGACCAAAGTTATGAATTTTGATTTCTTTCAACTGTTGTTGAGAAGACAACAAGCGTCTTACACCAATGCAGTTGCAGGTCTTGGTCTCACTTATTTGCCCTCTGCACTGAGGCAAATGCCACCAATCGACAGTTTAGCTGCTTTTGATGCATAGCACATAAATATCTTCATCATAAAAAACCTAAAGAAGTCTTTTTATAATCATTGTAACTTATGAGAGCAAAACCTGCTAAGAAAGGCTTCTCCAGTTAACAGCTTAAACGTGACAATTTTAGCAGCCACATATGTACTCAGCATGGTTCAATTTCCCCCCACAGACGTGTTTCTGATCCTAGGTAGGCAAAGCAGCTCATTTGTCCTAATTCTGAACCAGTGCATGCTAGTCTCCTTCAATCTCAATTAGCTAGTAGGAAATTTATTTAGAAAGCTGACAGGAACTATTTGGGGGATTAATGATCACTGATTTATGAATATTGAGTAGCATTTCAATAATCCAAGCAGAGTAATCACTTGTAGCTGAAGCCAGTTCTCCCAACCATTATAGTCTGTAGCAATCACTCAAAGGCAGTTAAATGATTCTGATTTATGACCTTAACCTACAGGGCCCAGTACATTTGCTCTATCAGTGTGTAAATTCTAAAAACGCAATTCCCTGCACCTCTAGAGAGCCAATTTAAGTCAACATTATGCATGAGCTGAGCATGCTTGAATTCTCAGATCTCTTATTTCACTCATTAAATTTGCACTGAACATCTTGCAATTAAAATTTCATATAGATTTTTTTCTTATGATTGACATTTGGCCTTGGCAAAATGGGTTTAAATTTTGTTTCTCTAAAGATTTAGAAGGAGATAGATTGATCTAGACATTGTTTTCTGCACGATGATGATGATGGAGCACTAATGCTTTTATTAGCATTTTGAAAAGCCTCCCTTTTTGCTGGAAGACTGTCTATCAGTAATAAGTGAAAGCAATTCAGTAACCAAAGCCAAAGCTACAGCTAGTACAGCAGCATCGGAAGCGTTGCTGCACTAAGTCTTCATGTGACCCTTTCCTGTTTTTAGGCCAACATCTTTAACTGGGGTGGAACAAATTGGGCCTTCCAGTACAAACCAATCTGTGCTCATCTGCCATGAATAAACAGCAGTTCTATTATGTGATTTTGAAAATAGCCCAGGACAACTAAAAAGAGCAGAAAAGTCCTAAAGTGATTTCAAGTCCTGATCTGAAATGGTGAACTGTCTGGATTGACTCAAACACTAGATTTGTTGTGCTAAAATCAGGAAACTCTTTTGTTTTATCTCATGCTCCATCCCTTGGGCAATGAGTTCAAAGGAAGAACAGTTGTACCCTTCAGTGACCCCCTGTACTTACTGTTCACAGCATACTTTCTATACAGTAGAAGTATCTGATCACACAGAGACAGTCCATGCATCAAGGACTTCACAACACAGGGACAAACACAATGACTCAGTGAGGGAAGAAGAAAAATTTATGCCTGAATTCACCAATGGCTTAGCAGGAGTGCAATGTTAAGAGCCCATGGACAGAAAAGAAAGTACTACACAGTAAAACTCCAGGAAATACAAGGTCTTTTTGTAGGAATGCAGCTTCTAACACAATGATACATCGATTTCATATACAACTTGGAGCATTAGGGACATGTCAATAATAAATAACCATGTACAGGCTGCAGCAGACATGCTAATATTAATTTTGTACCATAAGAAGCAAATCAAGAAGAAAATGTTTCAAAAACCTAAGGAGCTGACTAAAGGAAGCATCCCTTGGGGTGGAGAAACATGAATACACATTCACAATATCCATTTAGATTCACAGGTCATAGTGACGATGGAGATTGTCACTGCAGATAACATTTTAACTGCTGCCTCCCAACCAGCTGGTCAAAAGATAATTCATATGTCAACACAAGTACTTACACAGCTGAAGCAGGACACAAATGCTTACGTACCAAACATGCAAGTTATAGGAGAACCATACCCTTCTTCTCATATCATAGGAACAATTAAGACACTGCAGATTGTCGTCCAAGCACAAGGAAAATGCTTAATACCTACATATATACCACTTCTAGTTTAACCACTCTTCATCCTGCCCAGCTGAGCACAGTTTTTGCTTTTCAGCAAATTATAAGCAAAGGAAATAAGCAAAAATTTGTCTCACTACGGAAAGAGATCAATAGTGTACCTAAATTCCATTATGTAGCTAAAGGAAAAATCCAGTGTGCTAGCCCTGGAGAATATCAATCTTGCAGCAGTACCCAAGGCATATTTTACTGCAGAATAGTAAAGTCTTTACAGTCACAGCACAATTACACTAACATACCGGTATTTTAATATCATCTCTCTGAAATGAAATTTTGTTTCCGTGTCCAGTCAATAATTCTGTCTCATCTCAGTGATGAATAGAGCTTAGTGAATAATTTGTTATGAATAATTTATTCACTGCATTTCACCTTTCATCTCTCTGAACATTTTGTGAAATCCTGGAATGTATTCGTTACACAAAACTATTCACGAATAACTCATGCTTGCGGACCGCGTGTTGATAGTTCACTGAAAATATTCAAACTGATTTGCCACTTGGTTACATTTATGAGGCGTTGTACCTGCTCCATCACAGGCTGGGCTCAGTTCAGCCACATTGCATTCCCAGTTCACACAACTGCAGCTCAAGTTCAGTCTCAGACATTTAAGCTTGAAACGTACATGACGGATCATTTCTCCCATTTCAGGGTCTAGCGACGATCCAGCTCCGTTCAAGGCCTCACTGTTCTAAGTGCAAAGACTGACCACAAGGATTGAGGGTCTGAGCAGAGAAGACAGTGGGAGTTACCACGGGCCTATTTTACAGATGGGAAATTTAGACAGAAAACAAGTATTACTTCACTAAGTTCAGACAAAGAGAATCTGTAGTAGAGATAGAAAACACCAGCTTACAAACACAATCTGTTTTCTACCTTAACAACCAGACGAGGCTGTAAAGCTGTGAGAACTTCCCAAGGTGTCAGTTGAGATAGTTGGGAATTTTCCTAAGAAACCATTTTTGCAAAAAAAAAAAGATTTTCTATCTCTCCCTGCACAAAACAGTTTCTTGTCATTTTTTGCTACAAAAAGCAAAATTTTCCAGTCCAAGCTCTGAAGGAATTGTTACATTTAGAGCTGGACAGACTCAATAAAAAAAAAAAAAACAAAGAACAACTGCCCCAAATGTTTTATTTTGCATCACTGTAACAAAGTATTACGTTATGGGTCCGGTAGTTCAAAATACATTTTTCTCCCAGAGGCAGCTCAGCCCTTCCCAACATCTTGGCAGACAAAAAAGCCATCACTACGATACAGATCTTGAGGTAAGACGAGCAGTATTGTGTAGACATCGAACTGAACACACAGGGACAAGAAATCCTGAAGCAAAGAGGCTCCTGTAGGCAATTTGTCACAACAAAACAATTCCATTTAATATCATACTATATCATGAGAAAATACTTCGGCCCAGATCAGTGCACTGGAATCCCAGGTTCCAAATGCATTACCAAATTTAATTTTTCATACATCTTGTTCTATGAAAATTTAATTACATTTGCATTTCTTGCCCCCTCCCAAGAAAAAGAAAACATTGACATGTCTTTCTCATGCCATAGAAACATTTGAACAAGTCTATACCTGGAGCTGGCTAAGCACAAAAATCATGTCTGTTTCTCTTCTGAGGACAAGAAATGTTTAATTTTAATATATCTAAACAAATGAAAATCAAGATAAGATACCCTGACAAAATTTATGACCATTGGAAGGGGCAAGCGACTGATCAATTCTGCTATCCTGCAGGGTAGGGTAAGCACCCCATCACAGGATTTGGGTGTTCACATCAGCATTGGAGACAGTGGCTGCTCGTGGCTTGGAAGGGCGTACGCTTCACTGGGTAAAAAACTGTCTGAATGGCTGAGCCCAAAGAGTCGTTGTGAATGGAGTCAAATCCAGTTGGTGGCCAGTCACAAGTGGTGTTCCCCAGGGCTCAGTATTGGGGCCAGTTCTGTTTAATATCTTTATCAATGATCTGGATGAGGGGATCAACTGCACCTTCAGTAAGTTCACAGACAACACCAAGTTGGGCGGGAGTGTTGATCTGCTTGCGGGTAGGAAGGCTCTGCAGAAGGATCTGGACAGGTTGGATAGATGGGCCGAGGCCAACTGTATGAGGTTCAACAAGGCCAAGTGTTGGGTCCTGCACTTGGGACACGACAACCCCACGCACCGCTACAGGCTGGGGGAAGAGTGGTTGGAAAGCTGCCTGGCAGAAAAGGACCTGGGGGTGTTGGTCGATGGCTGGCTGAATATGAGCCAGCAGTGTGCCCAGGTGGCCAAGGCGGCCACCAGCATCCTGGCTTGGATCAGAAATAGTGCAGCCAGCAGGACTAGGGCAGTGATCATCCCCCTGTACTTGGCCCTGTCGAGGTTGCACCTCGAATGCTGTGTTCAGTTTTGGGCCCCTCACTACAAGACAGACATTGAGGTGCTGGAGCGAGTCCAGAGAAGGGCAACAACGCTTTTGAAGCTTTGTTTCACATACATCTTGAAACCCACTAGCTGTTTTTTGCAAAGGACTCATACTAATATTCATATAAAACATTTATATTCATAATTAGGTTTGCAGCAATGTGGTCCTGCCATGCACACACCCTGAGAATGGACTTTAAATTCAGCTTCAGGAAAGATAAAAGTAACGTACATGTCACTGCAAGATAATTTCCTAACATCATCTTGGAATCCTATGTAAGATCTACCAGTCTGTGTATGCACACTCCAAGATCAATAATTAGAACAGGAAAATTTGATATGGAAATAAAAGGTGACACATTAACACCACAAAAGAGAAGAACCAGGTGCATTTTCAGAATCAAAGGGTTGGAACAAGCAGACCATCCCACCATCTATGTGATAAATAGAAAAGTCTTCGGCTGGCGTTCATGCAAATTGCACTTATGATCTGTTGTCATTATTATCTCGCACTTCAGACTGTCCAGCTTCTTTTTTTTTTGTAGTAAAAAATCTAGGCAACACTTAGTATGCACAGAAGAGCAAAGCATTACTACAAAACAGATGGTACGACTGAATATTAAGCAACCTTGTATGAAGAACATTGCTTTTAAGAACCCCCCAATTTACAATTAATAGCTTATAGACTGTAAAACTGACTAGCAAAACAAAATGCATCTCAGCTTAGTTATTATCAGGGGAATCTAAAGGAGAAACTAGTCTCTGGATCATGCAGTTGGTGGAGTCCAGTGTCCTCTCTAGCTGATGGAAAATCATGCACCCAAGGTCTAGGCTCTTAACATGAATCTGAAGTAAAAACTCTCCATGTTCACCTCAGTCTCAAGGCATTTTACTGTTGCACTCTGCTGCTTTGTGGAAAAGAGATGAGCCACATTTCAACAAATTAGTCTGCCAGACTCAAAGCTTTCCATCCACAAGGTCACAATCCTTTAGGACTACAGATCAAAGATGTTCTTGAGGCTCAAAAGCCTGAAGAACCAAGTCTGCTTCCTTGAATAGAGCAGGAATCAAAATATTGCTGCCCTCAGCTCCCATCCTTTTCCAACCAGAGTTTAGTAACCTTCCTCTATAGCTTCTGCCTTTACCTTTCCACTGTTTTACCTGCTATTCTCAGAGGCACACACACACACGTATCCCACATCTCCTCCAAACAACAGAAAGGAAACCTTGTCCACATATGCTGTGTCATGGGTCATGAGAAATACCTTCTCTGTCATTGTAGCAAGGGACAGCTCCTGCAGCAACAGTAGCAAATTAGACTTCAGTGGTTATTAGTATCTGAATACTGAAGGAGAAAGAATGGGATAGGACCACACAATATTTTACTATATTTCTTATCAGTTCCAGTTAGCTAAAACTTAAAACTAAACAATAACACTGTGCATGCAGGGAGCTGAACTGCACGTTTCCCAAGGCATACCCGATTAAAGCACACAGACAACACACTCATTACACTCAAGGTTATGGATTCAAACACAGCCCAAGTCACAAGTGATGGATGGTTCTTGGCATCTGGTGGCTGTTTGACAGCATATTTGGAGTGAATTGTCATTCTCACTCCATGCCTCAAACTGGCAGGTACAACAAGTATTTGGTGATTAACTTAATCAGTCAGATAAAGGAATAAGTCAACTTAGGGATTCAGTCTCACAAGCAATAGTCTGAAGCAGACCCATGGGACTACAGCAGAAATGCAGATTACCAAGGCCTTTTTTCAGTGGTTAGAGACATTTAATTGCACCCCAGCAATGTCAGTCCAAGATTTCTCTAAAAATCAATGCATTCTTTATTTGAGGGAAATAAAAAATAAAACACAAGTTATTCCATGAACAGCAGAATAATAAAACCTGATTTCTTACAGCGTTTTTCTTTTTTCCCCTCTTTTCTCCTTGAAAAGTGACAGGACGAAAGGAAACGGCCTCAAGTTGTGCCAAGAGAGGTTTAGATTGGATATTAGGAAAAATGTCTTCACCGAAAGGGTTGTCAAGCCTTGGAACAGGCTGCCCAGGGCAGTGGTGGAGTCACCATCCCTGGAAGGATTTAAAAGCCGTGTAGATGTGGTGCTGAGGGACATGGGTTAGTGGTGGCCTTGGCAGCATTAGGTTGACAGTTGGACTTTATTATCTTAAAGGTCTTTTCCAACCAAAACGATTCTACAATTATGAAAGAAATATTAGATAACTTCACTAACCGATTAATAGTTATTTAACTTACGGAAAATGAAGTTTTCAAAATTATGAGGCTCTATTTCAGATCTGTATTATAACAACAGCAAGATTTACAGAACTGTAAAGAATAATTCTTTAGCTTCGCCTACTTGTGTAATTATCTTAAAAATTGAAATGTCATCAATGATACAATATGGTCATAAGTAATTAACTACCTAATTAAAATCTAGAAATTAAAAGTAATTTATGGTCAGATAAAATTGTCCTTCACAGCTGGATTTCAGTAGTCCATGAACCTAAGCAATACTGAAAATGGAAGAAACTAAGAGACGCTGAACACTTTTTACGGGAATTTGCAATGTGAAGCAAAAAGGAACAGCAGGACAGAACATGCCATGATGATTAGTGTGCTGTTTAATCACTGTTGAGATGCCATCAGTGAGAGATGGCAGGTGTCACTTCGCTATGTTAGAACAAAGTCAGGTTTTGGAGATGAGGAAGACTGGGAACACAAGAGTTCCTGCAGTACTGGAAAAATCTTTGCCCATGCAGAATACATACAACTAAAACCACACAGCATCAAAAAAAAAAATTGGAAAAGAAAGGTTGGAAAGTCTCAAACATTCATTTGAAGAAGTCATATTTGTTCTCCTGTCCAGTACTGTATAAATATTTCATGAGGAAAAGCAGTAGTGCCTTGTTGCATGGCATCAAAGCATTCCTGTATTTAAAGACCACAAGTTGTAGCCTATCAGGGAGAAATCAACACATTTCAAAGTATTATCAAGCTTTTCAACAAAACACTAGCAATTGAAACTTCTCATTCTATAGTCACAAAATAAAGAACTAACTAAACAGTCATTACTGACAGTTTCTCTGCGTTCAGAGACAATGCTCTGCGACGGGTTAAAACAAATTGCTGCGATAAAAACAACTGAAAAATATATTGTAGCATGATTCCGAGGTCAGGCATTGCAGGAGCTCCCATATTTAAGTCAAAGTGCTAGAAAATTATTAATGTCAAAATTTACATAGGCCCTTAAATAAGATTTGTCATCCTGAATTCTAAACCTTAGATTAATGCGAGAATTTAAAGTTTAGTTGCAGGGTAATATTCTGTACTTGAAAAAGGCTCCGTGCGTCACATATTGAATGAGAGTCACTGACAGTGCATGCACATGACTACAGAAATTGAGGCCATGTACAGTATCTGTACAGACAAACGGAGGTCCCAGTCTTACAAAGAACTTGATGGACTTTTTCTCCAGTTCATTAAAAGAATTAAGCACTTGCTTCAGTTTGGTCCCTATTGAGTCCCCGTTTGCTAGAGGCCTCTCCTGATGGGCCACAGCAGGACCTGTGACATGTTAGCCTTGACCTCCCAAACATGCAGAACTTTTCATAGACTATCAACTACCAACAACCCCTTCTCCTTCAAATACTGTTCTCTTAGGAAGGGCTGGCAGAAGATACACATTTGGCTTTTACAGATGTTGCATGTTTATTTCATGTGAACTTTTTCCATCATGGCAGGCAGTCAATCTCAGTAATTTCTTCCCCCACCCTGCCCCAGAAGAATGGAAGAATCCCATTCTCTTTAATTTTTGATGTTTTATGGCAATTTCTACAGAACAGTATTAATCTTTCAATACACAATATATTACTAGAACAACTGTCTGCTATAACTACACAAAGAAAATGATCTTCTGCATCCATGGAATACCAGACTCAAGGAGTCTGAAACATTAGCGCACATCTCAAAAAACCAAGCTTTTGTCCCTGCAAGTGTGCTCATTCACGAGCCATTTGGAGACAGGCAGACAACATATCATCTATGTTCCAAGACACATTTCTAACACAGCTCTCATGATTACAGTAAGGCTTTACATTGGGCTCACTGTTAGCCCACCCACTGAAGTTTACTGAAATGCTGGCTTGCTACCTTGCCTTCCCCACCCACCCACCCAAGTGCTAGAAAGGGGCTGCAAAACAGCCAGACCCAGTCACTGGCAGGCATGTTTTGAGTGAGGATGAGGGACTGCAGTTGATTTCAGACTTCTTCCTGTTAGATCTGGATATTTCTCAAAACTGTCAGACTACTTTGCTAAGTTTCTGTCTGCTCATTTTTAATCACCACTATAATTTCAATCTTCTCCACCTACTGTGAACAATAAATTATAAAGAGGAGCTATATAGTCAGCGAAGACTTTATTATTAGGTTTTTTTCTGATTTGAAATGCCCATGGCTTGCCATGCTGACTAATGTTCTTTGGTCAGTAAATAATACCACCTGCTGAGCCAAGTATGCGCCCAGAATGAATGTGTGCTGCTAGGTGATTCAAAAAGACCCATTATTTTCCTTTTCAGTTCCCTGCTTTTTTTCTTAAAACACAATTTGCAGCAGCCTTGTCTTATTTCTAGGAGCAGAGAATGCATGGACCACACATGGATTTGTATAACCACTATTGCACAAGCTAATTAATCCAGTTTTCATCCTAGCACCCAGCACTGAAGGCACATACAAGCATAAAATGAGTTGCATTTCACTGACCACAGATGGAAATCTAAAACTCGCTAGTGCTTGCTTTCTCTTCTCCACACCCTCTCCTGCTCCTGAACTATACCAAACTCCCTCTGGGGCTGAAAAGCCTGCAAGAGCGGCACAGTCCTTAATCATTAGACTTCTCAAATGTCTGCTTGACCTTGTTATAAAAAAAGGGTAAGTCATGGTTACCTGGCTCATCTTTTTACCCCAGCATTATTTCACAGAATCACAGGGTCATTGAGGTTGGAAGGCACCTCTGGGGACCATCTAGTCCAGCCCCCCTGCTCAAAGCAGGTCTACCCACAGCAGGTTGCTCAGAACTGTGTCCTGTTGAGTTTTGAGCATCTCCAAGGATGGGAATACTATAACGCCTTCGGACAACCTGTTCCAGAGTTTGTGCACCCTTACAGTAAAATAGTTTTTTCTTACAATTAAATAGAATTTCCTGAATTTCAATTTGTGCCCACTGAAGACCCATTTTGTCTGCCTTGATCAAACCTCTCTTTTTAGTTGACTTTTCTTTAAACTAAATATCCCTGGGGTCATTATCTGTACCGCAGGGGATGGAAAGAAGTTCCATTAAGATTTATACACTCACATCACACCAGCCTGCACAGCTCAGTGATCAAACATGTACACCTTGAAAAGAGGCAGCCCTGGAGAGTTTCTCTTGCCCCCTTGGCTATCTTCAAGAGGCATTTGCTTCTAAAGGACTTTGTCTCCTTAGCTGCTCTTGAGCAGTTTAGATCAATATTGTTCCTTAGTCAGGTCAGTGTCATTTATTACTTGCCCTAATGGCCAAAGAGATGTTTAATTTCATCATCTCTGTATGAGCTGGTGCAGGAATGAGTTAAATGGATTACAAATGCTACCTGTTTTCCAGTGCAATTTTAGAAGCAACAAGAAAATGCAGAATGATATTGAAAGTGACCCTACAGATGTTGCTAAAATCTGCATCAGGAGTTTTCATGAAGAGTACGTTTGTAATGATTCAATTCTCCTGTCATCATCGGGTACAAGCAGTACTAGAATATTACCTCTGCAGTTCTACACCTACCAAGAAAAGCAAGTAACATAGCTAACAGGTTCTCTAAGGACCCTTGCAAAAATATACTGCAAGAAATAGGTAGTTCAGGAATGCAAACTGAAATTATTATTACATATAGCGAGAACTGTCCCCTATAAACACATAAATTAGAAGAAAATAATCCACACGAGTTTCTCATAGTTATATGAAACTAAAAAACTCTCTAAGCACGATATTTGTTTCTACTTTACAAAAGGCAAGTCCTTAATTTTCTTCAGTTTTCTCACCATGTAGAATTTACTCTGTTTTTTATTTGTTTTATTTTTTTGTTTTGTTCTTAACAGCTACAGATCACCCATGGCAAAACAGAAAAGAAAATAATTTAAAACGAACACTTCCATTTTGTTAGGAGGAGCGTCCCTCCCTGAAAAGCATTACAAAAGAAGAAAAGAAATAGATCTGAGACTAGTAATAAATTCACATCCCCAAGTGAGACCAGCAAAATAATTTCTTTTTATACATTAAATGTCACTGAGGTTCACCGTGCTCACGAAGGGTATGAACTGCACAGATTCAAGGGACAAAAGGAACAAGGCCACGCATGCACAGACGTCCCCTCAAACACGCTGAACAGGCCTCTCTGCCAGGTCTCAGATCTCCCCACTCCCTGCCAAGCTTTTCTTTATCACCATCTGCCTTTTCTCTATTAACTAATTTTCTACCCTGAGGACGATTCTAAGGCTGTTCTACTTTTAAATAATAAAATGGACATTTCACAGTGGTTTAAAACATAGTGCTGGCCTAGTAAGATGGATTTTTCTTTGGGGAAGAAAAGGAAAAAACAACAAATGCACTTCAGCAACACGTTGAAAGAGGAGGCTGTACAAATAATAGGTTACATAGTTAAAGCTTTCTCTAAGCTGGGAAATTATTTTTTTTTAATTATTTAACAACTTCTACTAGTGTTAAAACAGAAAAAATATAATTCCCATAACATGCATTTAAAAAAAATCCAGACTTCTATAATATGCACAGGTTAATTAACATTTGCATAACTCTCTGCTTCTTCTAAATCCATTTTTCATGTTCAAACACAAGGGATGGGAATATTGATTATTAAGTCTTTCAATCAAGTTGTGTACACTTAGGATGTAAACAAGACTGAAATCTGCTGGAATTAGAGGTCTGTAATCTACTTTTCCCCAGCACTATTTTCTTTGTTGTCAACTTTTAAAAAAGCAGCACATCCCAAAATCTTGATGTCATTAAAAAGTAACGTTGAAACAACCTATTCAATACTAGTCCACAGCATCTGACAGCTCTAGTCATGGAGACCCTCTCCAGGTCGTGACTGTGCAGGTCGATGACAGACAGATATGGGATGGTTCATCAGTGAGCTTGACAGTATGCCAAGAAATCCTTCCCAAGCAGATTTCTACTTGATAACCAAACTTAAGAACCAAGAGGACAGCATATAGCTCTCTCTAACCAGAGACAGGACTAATCATACCCGTGATGCAACTTAGAGAGGAGACAGACTGGAAGAAAGGTGGGGTTTGTTGGGTGGGGGTTCCCCCCCCCTCCCCAAATGAGAGGATTTAAAATTAGAACTGAGCAAACAGCTGAAACCAATTTGTCAAGCAAATGCTCAAAGCTTCTGAGGAAGAAAGCAGGTCCTGGGTATGGCTGAATCCAAACCTGCAGTCAGAACTGAACAAATACTCATGGCAGGGATTATGCCATATACACACAGCTCTACTGGTAAGTAGATGAATACAGAAATTAGAAAACAGATTGTACTGGACATCTCAGCTCAAGTGTCCCAACAGGTAATTATTTACAGTTAACGGAAAAATGGACATTTGTTTTCCAAGTATAGCCAGGAGTCAGAGATTCCCACTCAGATGCACAACAGGAACAAGAGGGTGCCAAGGAAGGGTCACAGCAGCTCCTTATTTTCAGGAGGAATTCATACCACACCAGCTCCCACTTCAGACTATAACAGCCCTTTAATACCACTCACTTGGCAAAGACAGGACAGACTCCACTCCCACTACACCTTCTGCTGCAGCACCCCAGGCAGCTTCCCCCTGCACATTCCCAGCCAACCAGCTGCCTTCAGTCTGAGAACAGGGATCTGAGCTGGTGTGCACATCTCGGGCGTGTAAAATTCCTGTTATTTCAAGTAGGTACCAACTAATCACGGACACGAAGAGTCAGCTAGGCATCCAAACGCCTATTGTTTATGCAACTATGACTATGATTTGTAAAGGGGGGGAGAGGGGGTATAGAATAACAGAAGAGTAAAGCACATTGTTTTCTCTCTCTCTCTTTGGTCAAAACAATTCCTTTTAATTGCAATATACTTTACAACTGCAATGTCATTCTTCTTGGAGGGGAAAAATAGAGACTCCCCACTGAGAATTAAATTATCTATTTAAGTAATACTTTCAAAAGATACTGTAAGCTTTTAAATTACCAGCTCAAAAATGTGGCATAAATAAAATACAAACAATGGAAAACCATGTGTAAATCATGCTATTATGCAGAGAGTTGTAGTAAAAAGTACACAAAGCAACTAGAGCATATCTTCAATCATTTGATCTTTTTTTGGTGTTCCACACATTCACAAATGATAACCTTAGAATAAACGGCCTTACTGAAACCAAAGGTGCGTGTACGAGCAAAGCATTCTGGAAAAGTTCCCAAGGGTCTAATGATAATGGTAAATATTTTCCAGTATAATTCTGTTAAGGTATCTGCAGTGACTTCCTGGGTCCTTTGAAGTCAGCAAGAATTTTGCCAGCACTTTCAACAGAAAGGAGGGTATCACCTCTGGAGTGCCATGCAGGGCTTAGTGCTCAGAGAAGCTAGCTAACCACCAAAGAAATATGCAATTAATATTCAGCCATATGGACAGCAGTAAAACTCACATCTATAGTTCAGATGAACCTAAGCAATTATCATATTTTAAGAAATTATGATTCATGCAGAAGTATCTGATTACCTTCAATGTCTACCATCAGTTTTAGAATAAAAGGATGCCTCAATTATCCTAAGGGTGCAATTCTTCATTCCTCACAAATCCTAAGTCCCACTGAGCACATGGAAGGCAAGATGGGGTCCTTTGAATACTGTGGCATTGAGGTTAATGGAAGATTTAAATGCACAAGAAATGCAGGATCTGGTCATAAGAGTATTTGAAAAAGAATTATAATAGTCATAAAAATGAAGGGATATTTATTCTAAAATGCTTCAGTATCTCGTAAGTTATTTCTTTTCCATACCCCTTTCTCAGATGGCTCACTGCTGCTTCTGCTGTCCTTAATCTTTCCTTTCTAATTCTTCTTTTAAATATTTATAAAAAAATTTGCACAGATGGGGAAAAAGCTGAAGATGTGAAACAAAATTAATTTAATAAGGAGAGGACTAGAAGCCCATTATTGGTTTAAGCAGCCTCTTTTCATGCTGTATATTGTAACTAGGAATAATTAATTTGAAAGTCCTTGATCTTTAGGAGCTTTTTCATTAATATTATTATTAATAATAATAGCAATTCACATTCACTCTCTCCACTTTCCTCTTGCTGGCTGTAAGTACTTCAGTGCCTCTAGGCACCCACATGCTGCCACAACACAGAAGGCTGGATTAAAAAGCTATTGTTTTCTTAGATGTACACTGAAGGACTGTAGTGCAGGCAGACTGCTGCAGACCTCTTAATGTCCCCTAATGACAGCCCGTCCCCTTCTACCAGCAGGTAACTGGTGGGTGTGTTGTGCTTGCCCAGTAGCAGGCCCCCAGTTTGCATGGCAGGAAAGGGCTGAAGCACGAGGATTCTTGCTCTTGGGGGAAGCGAGTGTTGTGCAAGAGGAGGGGGGGGAAGCTTTGGAGCACAGGCCAGCACTGAGAGCTGGAGCAACACTGCAGCACCTTTCCCACTTCACACATCTATGCAACAGGCACAGCCTGGAACGTGAGAGAAACCACAGTTGTGTTGCAAATGCATGAAGTGCCAGCACCTCCACTGGCACATGCATGGATCCAGTGCTGCCAGCAACCGTCTCAACAGATGGGGCCTGGAGTTCAGTTTGCCTTAGGCGGGGAAAAACAGATCTTGACTTCAGTCCAATTACCCAAACAAAACCCTTTGCCACATTCCAGTAAGGTGCACAGTCTACACGTGTTTTTTTTACTTCAGTATTTCTGTTTGTTGTTTATATTATGATACCAGTTATCTACGCCAGAAGGTACAGCCCCTTACCATTATGTATGTACCCATTGCTGGCAGGAGTTGAGAAAGGACTGCATGCAATGCAAACCATTTCCAAAAACAGTTTAGAAGGACAACTGGCAAAACAGATAGCCACAGAGCAGTGGATCAACTGGCCATGGTCAGCAGTAGCTCTGCAAATAAGTGAAATGTCCTCCGAGACCCCTGGGATAATATACTCCACATTGGACTGCACTGCCTGCTTTTAACATCTAGATTGTCAGATTTTAACATCTAAAGTGTTGGACAGACTGTCCCTCAACGTCTCATCCAATACTTAATTGCCACGGGGCTCCATTCGTGACTGTGGCTTCCTAGTCCTTATTCTTGTAACATGAACAGCTTTCTACTACCTTCCTTTTCAATGACCTTTCAGTCTTGTACAACCTATTCACGCACCATCTAACACTATCAGGTCACGGCAATGCTGCCTTCACAGGAAAAAAACTATTCTCCTTCCAAAACTTTTCTACAACCATTTGCAGATTCAAGGCTTTTGAATCTGTGCCTTTCTGGATGCCTACCCCTCAGCAAACCAAAGCAAGACTCAATGGGTTGGTCTCGGTTGGACTTGATGATCTTAAAGGTCCTTTCCAACCTAAATGATTCTAAGAACCTAAAAGGCCCTCAAGTATCAGCAGTTGCTGTAGCAGGGAATGGAGATAAACCTAACATGGCAGCGAGAAAACTACACGCAATTCAATTCACCCTGGTTGCATCCCACTCCCATATGGTAGTGTAAAAACAGAGAAAATGCGAGGCAAGTCTTTCTTTTTGGGTCCCAGCCATGCAAAGAGCAAGCAGTAACATCTGTCCCGTTTGGAAGATTCAGCACCAGTTGTGTTGGCAGCTTGAAAGCAGCCCCTGGATGTGTCACTCCGTGAGGCTGCAGATTCACCATCTGGGTGTCTCCTTCTTGGTGCCACACACGGGGGTTTTTTAACTCCTATTTCCTGTTAAACATTATGCACTTCTGTCTGCTTGTGAACAACAGTCGATGTAAATGCCTCATGAACACCTCTCCCCAAGTTCCTGTAGAATTGCTTTCTTTCTAACCTTAAAGACAGGAACAAAACATAATACAGATTTCACTTCCAAACTGGATTCCTCAGAGGAAAGAATTCCAGCCCATCTGCCACACATGCACCTTTTTTTTTTTTCAATTCATGGGCAAAATAAGGCTTGTATGTACAAAATAAAAATGATCCTATAGACAAATAATCCCCTCTGTTTCCTGTCTAAACTATTACAAGTCAGTGCTAGTTATTGTGATTACAACACTTTATTTTAAGTAAGGGTGGAATAAATGTCGATTGTGAGCAGTTGAATCTCAGAAGTTACCTTCCTAAACTGATGAGTCATCAGGTCAGCTCAGTCTCTTACAATTTTAAAAGTTATTTGTCCAAAGCCTGAAGTTTAAGTGATATAAACTTGTTTTGCACCAAATCATACACCCTCAGATGTAACACGCTCCAGGAAGTTACAAAGACACAATGGCAGATATGCAAATCATGGTGAATCAAGACAACCCAACTGTAACTCTCCACATTTTGAGGACGGTATAAACACTGGTTGTTGGAAGTTTCTACGATTTCAGAATGCAAACAGAGGTTGTTTGTTTGACCATATTTTAGTTCTTCTGATACTCAATTCCCAACCAGATGAGACATCTCTAGCATTAGAGCCTCAACTGAAATAGCAAAGACATAAAATAAGATACCAACACCCACACCTAACACCCCCAATAAGCAAAGGTCTCCACCAGAAAGTTCAGAGGGAATTCCAAAAGAGGAAAAAACAGCAAACAAATTTGGGTGAGGAATAGGAAGGATGGCTAAGCATTGGCCAGGACATTTTCTGTCTCTTGAGCAAGCACACAAACCTCCCTGAACAACAGAATTCAGGTATTCACTTGATCTACATTTTGGTGCAGTACACGAATATTTTGTTTTTAATAAATTGTTTAGCAGTTGACAAAAATACATGAATTAAAATGTGATTAGAGTCAGAGCATAAACATTGACAAAGGAGAATTAACTGATAGGTCTAAATGTTGCATCTTGAGAAAGTACCCACAGAAAGTTTGTTCTGAAATCCTGCCTCAAGGCATAATAAAAAATGTGATGAAAACAAACAGGAAAAAATAAAGTATGTTGAAACAGCCTCATTCTGTAGGAGGCTGAAAATGCTCTGTTGCAACTGTGTGATGGCTTTGCTTTTATCTAAACTCATTTTGCAGCAGTCTTGCAAATTTATGTAAAAGAACATGAACATTTAAAAATATTTCCTGACAAAATGTGCATCTCTCTCTCATATGTAGCTGTGAAAAGCCATTGTGATCCAGTCACAAATGCCCTGCTCTAACACCTTTTTAATTCATCGCATGCTTTTGCTTACAAAGAGCAAACCCTGCAGGAAAGGAATTCACATTTATTTATTTATTATGGGTACTCTTACCCTTAAGAACTTTTTATTACCACCAGAGCTGTGATATTGTTTGGAAATCAGATCCAATGGGACTCCAATCGTATGATTAGTGTAAGTCAGATACAGTCCTGGCCTGCCCCAGGCTGGACAAACCCAGAGAAATAATGGATGTAGGAGGTGGCACCTTGTTTAAGGTTGCTGTGTGATACTAGGACATGCTCTATGTCCACTAATTCCTCTTTTTCTGGATGAGATATAACCACAAAACGTCCGTAGCATTTCTCAGAAGAGTTGGGTGGTAATGTCATTTCTTCAGACTTCACACACATTAATGGACCTTGAAAGAGCTCTATCAAGTTTCAAATGGTAGCAACGTTCTCTATTTCCAATCTATAAATCATTACGTAAATGTTGCTGAGTCAAACCAAACTTCACAGAAGATCTGCAACCTGAAGTGACTGCATAGGAAATCTTATGCTTTTGAGCTCCTACTGCTATGAAACATGCTACATTAAAAATTATCATCGCTCTGATGACCAATAATCATCCATTTACCTTAGGTGTAATTCTCCCTCTCTTTAATAGCTGAAACCAACAACCGTTTTAACTGCCTCACTTCAAATGACTTACCTGTTTCACTAAAACACTCACTTTTAAACACTGATGTACTCTCCAGACTCATGGAATCAATGCGCCAGTGTAATTGCTGGACAGCCATACCCAGCAATCTTTATAATATGCAGAGTCAGCTAAAAAGGAACAGTTGCTACAGATAAATCATACCTTTAACTCAATGGAAATATTTTTGAATGTTTTTAATGCAATGATAAACTAAAAATAATTGGTGGCAAAGCAAAACCACAATGTTATTTGACTTTTATAAGCATTCAGAATTTTATCATTAGTTAAAGCGGGGGTTTTTTTGCAGGCAGACAGCTTTACTTTGTATACCTTGTTGCATAAAACTATCATTAACAAGATATATGACCTAATTATGCTGGTCTGTTCTACTTCTGAGGAGGATTGCAGCTATAAATTTCACACGGTCTATGCACTGTGTGCAAAGGCTTCTGACAGAATCCCATGACCATGAAGAACAGAATATGGAGAGACAGTGTCATTCCGTTTGACAAACTGACTGGTATCCCTGTCAGCAGAATAGTCACAGATCTGCAGCAGAAGAGAACAACATTGATTGTCAACATCAAAAGGGTCAAGATAAATTAAATATTTATGGCTCTGGGCTGTGTTGACAGCTCTTGATGTGTTCTCAAAGCTGATCACTCCAAGCTGATACATTTCTTCTGAAAGTTGGCCCACTAAATCTGCAGCGGTTTCTGACGTTTACGTATTTATTTCCTATGCTACTGACAGCCTTGCATTGCAATGAACCAGCAGTGCACTTCAGTCCTCCAGGAGGACACATCTGAAAACTCTTCACTTTCCGTCATTTCCCTCAGCCATAACCATGCATTCCTTTCCATAGGGGAGGTAAAATTATTAGCTTCAGGAAAAACATAGTAAACCAGCAAAATGGTTACACAGGAAAGAGAGGGGGCTTTTTATATATAAAAGAAGTTTGGTACATCTACTGCTTCCAAAGTGGATGAAAATTTGTGGAAAAACCTCACTGTCCCAAAATTCAGGTTTTTTGGGTATTTTCCCCCCTAAGTGATAAAATTAATTTCAAGTGAGACTAACCCTGGGCCCAAGGCTGTTTGTGCATTCCCAAAGACTGCAAGAGTGGTAACATTATCCCAATATTTAATAGGTGCAGGTAAATGGAATGATTAACCTAGCATTCAAGCAACACAGAACAATGCCAGGAATATAATAAATGCCAGCAAAAATTATTTACTGGACACTAGCTCTTATTTAAGAAACCTGATTTTGTCTTCCAGTTGATTACAAGTTATATCCATAGTGAAGATTTCTTAGATTCATGTAAAACCTCTAAATTAGCACCTGAGAATACAGCATGACTAAAGTACACATCAAATGGATCAAAAATATCTACCTAGCTTGAAAACAGACATTAACAGGGACTTGACATCTGAGGCACCATTACTAGCAAGTTCCCAAAAGGACTAGGATGAAACCCTTTACAAAGGAATGCTTCCATCAATGAGAAGTAACTAAAGCAAAGTGAGCAGAGGGAATTGATATTACAAATACTCGCAGACTGACAAATGAGGAAAATATGAGAGCACTGACAAAGAAAGCAGAGCCACTTGGGAAACAGGACTCATCTGAACAAAATATGTTTTAAATCAAAACTCACAAAAATGTTCATCTGGGAAAAATCCTAGAAATTCTAAATGGAAAGGTCTATGAATCATCCAAGCCCATCTGCCTACTGAGATCTAAGCCATCCAGATAGATATTTGTCTAACTTTTTCTTGAAAATCTCTAATGATTCAGATTGCACAGGCCTGGCAAGTAAATCTAGTCTCCCATTTTCCTTCATAATTTGAAAAGTTTCCCCTCACATCTAGACTGCAACCTCCTCAACTGCCATTTCAGATCATGTTTCCTTCTTAGCCAGTCCTCGGTCGGCGTGAAGAGCAAGGCACGCTTTGTCCTTGCAACATCCTCTTACAACAGCAGCCTGCAACAGTCTGTTTGCCCGTCTCCCCTTAGTTGTGTTTTCATGAAAAAGAGTTTGTTCAGTTTTTCTTCCCTGATCCTGTTTTCAAGACTAAGGAACAATACTCAGGAAAACAGTAATGGACAAAGAAAGTAGGGCTTGTGGTAAAGAAGTGACAACACGAGCTCCGAGCACAGTTCTGTGGCAAAGACCTGACCCATTTGTTGAAAATGTTAAAAGAGAGTAGATAAGAATGCCTCTGCGTATAGCTTTAGTTTCCACATTTAAAAGGAGGATGCTGACAAAGATTCTCGGAAATAGAAAATTCACCCCTTTCTTGGTAATCTGTTTCACCGTTAAAGACACTTGCCTTATTTCTAATTTGAATTCATCTGGTTTCACTTTCCAGCAACTGCTTCTCATTCTTTCTCAGCTAGATTCAAACACCCTTTAATACTCTCTGTTTTCTCCCCATGAAAATACTTCACTCATCTTAGTAACCCTTCTACCATTCAAAGGGGACTGTTTCATGAGGATGTAGTGAATTCCTATGGCTCCCCTTCTGCATCCGCAGCACTCTGGCTAACTTCTCACCACTTGCATAAACAGATGCAAGATTCCTCAGCTTGTTCACATACCATGAGCCCCAAACTCCAATGCCAAAATCACAGTCCCTCCAACCAAGCAGGTCCAGAGTTTGACTGACAGTCAATAGACTGTTGACTCTTTCCTCACCTCCTTTTTCAGCCAGCTCTGCTTAGAGAGGCATGAGACTGCTCGTCCTGCTCTCACTCCTCTTGCAACTTAGCACTCAGCTCCAGTTGTACCTTGATTCTCCTCTACTTCTCATCTCCTCTACTTCTCATCTTTTTATATTTGATCATTCATTTTATTGCTTACCCTTATTCTCCCCTTTCCTTTTTCTACCTTTTCCCACCACTGCTTTCTCTTTGCTCAATACCCTGCCTCAGTTCTGAGCTTTGCATTCACCTCTCCTCTTTTTGACTGTTATGTGAATACCTTCTGGCTGACACATTCCTTCCTTTCTCCCAGCATTACTATCTCTCCCTTTCACTTCACTTTGATCCAGGTCACAGTAAAGGAGAAAATAAAAACCTTGCCTAGTTCCAAAGCGTATATTCAAGCTCAAGAAGTCTGTCACACTTAGTTTTACACTATACATTTAATGAATGACTTAGACCAATAGCAAAAAAGGAGTTAGGCAAAGAACCTACACCATGAATATCTGTGCAGCCTAAGTACTACCTATCCCCGTGAACATCGACAGCCAGGTGCCGAGGGCATTCCCTAGGGAAAAGCTGGAAGCCCAAATTCTAGTCCAGCTGGCAATCACATGGAGCAGGACTTTGAATCTGGGTCTCCATCACCTGCAGTGGGGTTTCTCTTATCTCCTTTGGGAAGCAGTTTTGACCTCACTTGCCCACTCAGCTTCCCTCCCCATCTCCTCAGTGATATTTTAATTCATGCACATAAGCTTGTGCATAAAAAGACTGGCTTGAAGTTATCTGCATTTGCCAACTGAAAATGCTTAAGCAAAGATTCCCCACCAGTTCCTCCAGTGGAGGAATTAATAACAACATTATGTTTCATTCTCTGATCTGCATACAGAAGGTGGCATTTTCTTTAAGAAAAAAATGCAAGATTACTAGGTAACAGTTAATTTCCTAATTAACTGCACAGTATCTTCAGTATTTTCCTTCACATTACTGAAAATAAGGTTAGGGCGGAGAAATGCTTTTCTGCATTAATGACATCTGGTACCAGCAATTTGCAGTTATTTTGACTGGTACAGTACTTAAATTACTAACAACACATAAAACTCAGTGAGTTAATAGCATTCTGTTGCAGCAAGAAACACACTTTGTCAAGATTATATTTCCACAGGACCAGATTAATTTAATTACAATTAATATTTTTTTAGAAAATGGCACCAACACACATGCACGGCAAATAATTTGTGTATAAATTACTCCCACTCCTGCCCTAGATGTTATCAGCTCCAAAAAGCCACTTATAACTATGTAAATGCACTGTCACTCGCAATCATCATATATGAAAATGTGGGCAAAATTTTGTCGAAATAATATACATCTTTTGCAAATACCATGTGTCTGATACTTCCTCAAAGGCTGCAGACCAGGCAGAAAGAAAGCAGCATTTGCTGGAACAAATGTCGATGTTCATTCTTGGCAAGACACCCCTTCCTCAGATAAGCATTTTTAAGAAATATTATGGATCTACATTATCAGAAAGAGGGTTCTTTGGAAAAAATATAAAATACTCATGGGTTTATTGTAGAAACACCTAGAGATGTCGGCCCTCATTGAAAACAAGCACCTGTGCTGGCAGCAGAGATAACAGCACTGGTTGCCTGGGGATTTGCAGTCTGTGCCTGGGATCTCCCCTGACCCGCTGCCCATTGCCCAGGGACTCTACCTAAGCTCAAGCCCAGGCCTTCAGGCCCAGACCAAGCTGTGGCATAGCTGTGCCTGTCCCCAGCTCTGTCCCTGAGTTCATGTTTGGTTTGCCAGGACCTTAGACATGGTTGTTGCCTTCACTTCCCAGCTCTGCTCATCCAGTCCAGGTGCTGCGGGGCTCTGCCCCACCAGCGTGGCAGCCATCGCCCACCCTGTGCTGTCACCACCCTTGGCTACTGGCTTGCCATGCTCTTGCTGCTCCCTGACATGGGAACACTTTTTGCACAATTTAGACATGCAAAAGAACACTCTCTCATGGCAGGGTCCCCATGTGAGAAGTCAGCTCACATTGCAGGCTTTTGCTCAAAGACTGTTTTAACCAGTTCACTTCATGCAGCAACACAGTGTGTTTGAGTCCCTTTATTCAAATCTGCTTAAGAGATGTCAAAGAAACAGTCTGAGAGGGGCAAAAAGGGCAAACAGACACATACATACCACATGACTGCACAAGCCTTCAAAGAAGTAATCTCATATGTCACTTGTGTGTCCTTTTCCTGTTCTCCATCTTCTTTCCACTGGGTTTTAAACAAGGGAAACTCCTTTTCCTACCTCAACCCTGCCTGAAGTGGCTAAGTTCCAAAGTATATCTGGTCTAAGCTTGTTTTAGATATCTGAATTAGCACTTTAAAGGCTCCAGCAGGTGAACTGACAATACCTCATGACAGCTCTTCCCTGCTATCATGCCAAATTTTTGTATTATTAATGCTGCAGACACCTCCACTTCAAAGAATTCTATATGCTTCAAGGAGCAGAGTCTCATGTATACACCTGAAATACTTTCATGATGCTTTATACACTGTTCAGCAATATTATCTGGAAGGTGCTTCCTAGGGTTTGGGTCACAGTCATTTGGCATTCAGATTTCAACAGAAAATAAAGTTCATACCACATATAAAATTGCTAGTTAGATTCCACCATCCAGCCTATTCTTTGAGGTAGTATGCAAAGCAGAATCAGGAAAAAAACCTCAATAGATAAAAACTTGAACAAATTAAAATTCAGCCAGGTAACAAGCACAGCCCTTCCTGGGTTGTGTTTTGCATTCACAGAAGCAGCACCGGCTGTCAGTGAAGAACGTCCCAGACAACAAAACTGGAAGCTATCAGTATTACTGCCATGTAGCAGAAATGAAAATGCAACCCTAGCACAACCATGCAACCTATCTGGAAGGAAAAAAAAGAAGGGGGGGACAGGGAGAGGCATTAGAGACTATTCAGTATTTCCTGAGAACTCAAGTGCATGACCTAACAGGGATTTTCAGGATTTTAATGTGGGAAATAAAGAGTTACATACAATAAAGCTGGATGAATTCCTATGATCCCTTATTCAACATAGATTCATAATCACTTCTCATATCCTGTGTTTTACTCTTATGTAGAAAAACTCAAGAAGTGCTTGGAGAGCATAATGTCTTGTAGAAGTTACTCAGTGATTCACAGAAAGCCAAGTTGAAGCTTAACATATGATGAACACAATTATCTTCAACTTCTCCAGCATTTCTGTAATCTAAGATCATTCATTTCACACTTAATTGCCCAATTGTTGTGATATCACATTATTAAGAATATTTTGCCAACAGCAAATAATGAGAGGAAACCAGAGTTCCTCTGAGGAACTCTTAAAATAAGGCACATAATTTAATGATGCACCGTTCAAAGCTGTGAAGAGCAAAGGTTTCCCTCACTTGGAAACACCGAATGCAATAAATAACAATGATTTCTAACCCTTAGCGCTGTTCTTATCGTCAGTGGAGCCCCACTCCTTTACAGTAAAAGGCAAGTTTTGACAGAATGCAAAAAAAGAACGAACTGGCCTGCTTTTCCCCATCAAACTAGCAGCATAGGCAGCAGGAAAGTGTCTTGTGAGGGGAAACGTTTGGTTCTCTCCTCTAAGCCCCCTGTATTACACAGCTCTCTCTCCACTTCTGTTAGAGAAAAAACATGGAGAAAAATAAAATTTTGGAAATATTTTGTAACATTTGCCCCTTTCTGCTTACATCTGAGCTTCAAGCTTCAACTCCACCACTGCCTGATCACTGTTTCCTCTGTAGACAATAGATCAGTAAATATCAGTATTGCTTTAAAGCTCCTTCAGAAATTTGTGAGTAGTTGTTCTATAAACTGAGATTACAATCTATTTAATATTTAACAAATAAATTCAGCCTAACAAATTGAGACCAGTATACACCTATGTTGTGCTTCAACTACTCATCCTAGCAAGGCAGTCGACATTTACTATAGCACGAATTTAGTCAAGTCAAACATTTTCTGCAGGCGAGCCTCCTGCTACCTACAGATTAATATTAGCTCTCTCCTTTGCAGCTCAGTGTTCTCTGTCATGAGCAGCAGTGATTCAACAAGCTCCAGCACACACAAGATGCACTTTATCACCAGGTCTTCAGTTGAATCAAGCCAAAAGCAACACCAATGTCACAGAAACACATGCATCCTGTCTAAAGCATTACCACTGACAAGGTGGGTTCTCTCCAGGCTAAAGCAGACATAGAATTAACTCGCTCCCACTCTCGCATGTGTAGTATCGGGGCATGTACATGTTACAGTATGCAAATTACAGTCCTTGCTGAAGAGTTTTAAACTAAAAAAATTCCACATTCAACGTAGATTAGACTACAAATAGATTCTCGTATGAAATTTAAAGCAAGCACTCCACTCCTTTACAGCCACGTGCTGCAGCTTTTGTGGGCTAGGAAGCACGATACTTATCACAATAGCTGAAAGAGTTGATGCTCCGCAATAGTGATATGCACCATTGATGCTCCACACGTTGTACCAGAAAAACTACATGGTGGACAATGCTTTTCCTTTTTGTGTATTTTTGCATTACCAGCAAGAAACCGAAATCGAGCTCAACCACCCTCACGCCAGACTCTCAGACTGAATGCTAGCAGAAGGCTGCAGTCACCTAACATTTTGCTGCTCCTGCTCCCTACCATTTCCCATCTCCCTCTTCCCCCGCTCAGTTTTAGCCATGCAGTCCCACTCCCTTTTGTGCTGGCTCTGGCACCTGTCTGATCTCTCCGTGAGCCAGTTCAGCTCTCTAACCCAGCAGAAAACAAACTTTGTTTTGCTGAGCTTTCCCTCATTTTAAACAGGCTGACTTGGTTGACAGAGGATCTGACAGGAGCATGCACACAGGAGAGAGGCTCAGTGGGACCCCCACTTCCCGTGGTAAATTAACTCAGCCCATCCTTGGGAAGCTCAGCCTAGCTTGACACTTTATCATGTACTCGCAGTTCAGCTAAAATAGATATGGATGCTGAGGCATATGAAGAGATCTGATGCCCACACATAGTAACAAATAAAGGTAAGCGTATACCGACAGGTTACAGCTACGCACATAACCCTTCTGCAGAATTAGGTGAAAATTAGAAGGTAGGAGCTTTTTAAATGAAAAAAAGTTGCAAAAAAAATAATTTTATTTATAATAGTCCTTATTTCTAACAATTATATTACCTCTAGCACCTGAATAAAACATCTAATAACATTCTCTTTAGAGGGAAAAATAAAATACACCCACAAAAACTTTCTACAGAAATTACAAGGCTACCTATTGAAAAACACTGGCCACATCAGAAATTATAACAGCAAGCTGTTTCTGTAAAAAGATTTTTACATGTAAACAATAGAGTCACATTGTAAAAGCATCATTTTTCTTTTATAAATATGCACACCAATTATTCACATTCTTACATAACAGCCAGCTCAATGCATTCACATCACAGCCTGCCAAGATGGCTCACTTTTATAAAGATATAGAACAAAAAAGAACAATAGTACATAATTGCTTTACAAATGGCTTTATAGAGTAATTATATCATTAGTCTTGAGTGGTTCTGGCTTCCAAGTGTTCTGCCACTAATCTTTTGAATACATTTTTGTTAGGAACTAAGTGGATATCACTGGAGAAAAAACTTGCATAGTGGAGAGCATATGACTTCAGTTCCCCACAGCTTATTGAAAAAGAGTGACTTCCTACCCGCGTTGCCCTTTAGATAGCCAGAGGAGGAACACCTGACTGCTGCTTCTGTGTACTTGCTTCATAGTAACTATGCTCCCAGAGCTGTATACCTTGAATTTTATCTGCCTGACACAGTCATTTGTGAGCAGAGGACTTCCCAACAGTCTGCCTACCAACCAAGGCTGAGATCACTCTCAAAAGGCCAACAGGACACAGGGACCTTCCCAGCTGAAGTCCACTCCTGTCTTTTTATAACTGCATGTCAGAGAAGCCCAAATCCCTCACTGCCCCTCAGTCCTCACCTCAGCTGTCACAGGGGCCTGGTGCTCAAGTTAACAGTGACAGAGTTGAACAAGGGCATGCTTGAAGCAGTTTGCATTAGCAACAGGACACTGAACTCCCATCCGATTCTACCTACAGGTCATCAGTGTCAAAAGATGATGAGAACACTAAAAAGCAGAGTGCTATGGCTTCCAGTAGCGAGAGAGCAAATCAGATCATCATTTAGCAACAGAAATTCTTGAACGAGGGCAGCAATAGCATCTATTTCTCTATAGTGTTATTCACCCAACCCAGCAAGGCTCCAGATCACCAACTGCTCAATCCAACAGGGCATATCCAGGAAAGGAGCACGCTTACATCTGCCTCATTTCATATACTCTTTCCCTAAGTATCTGCTACTTACCACTCCTAAAATGATCCTGGGACTTCTGTCTAACCTAACACAGATACTTGCATGTTTTAAACCAAATCTAAGGCAAGAGGGCTGGTCAGTTTTTCCATAGGCTCTCAAGTGCAAAGATTAAGGGCAAATTAGACAAACTGAGCCCAATACTTTTATTTTGCCTCATACAAAATCTCTTTACACATGATCCAACAACAGAAAACGGCACTTTAAGCTATTTTACAAAGGAAACTCTTGTAAAATCTCTTTCAATATCTTGTCAAAATCAGCATGCTCTGTGACTAGACGACTGTCAGGGTGATCTATAGCCCCTAGCTAGCACTGTAATATAAGCTAAATTGCCTGAGTCACAAGCAATGATAGAGTCATTCTACAGGAAATTGGAAATCAATTCTTGTCATCACTGTACATAACTCCTTTATCAGCGTTCCAGTTCACCAGTGTAATGCAAGGGAAAGAAGCTGGGAACTGACAATCATGACAAGTCGAACAGTCTCACACACACACACATAGAAGTGCAGAGGTTCTGTTTCTGGAATAGTGCTTTGCATATGGTACGTGGCAGGTGTGAGCAGCCTGACTGGGTACAATATTGAAGGTTAATGGTGGTCACACACCACTAAGCAGAAAAACCTGTAGATGTGTTGCATCATGTTACATTAGGAGGATGTACGTACCTAGGGTTTGAGACTGAAAATTGAGGTCATAGCCAGTAGAGCGTCCTTTGGGGCATGAGTCCTGGCAGAAAAGAAGAGACAACTTTCTGCTAAAACTCACACTGAAAGTCTTTCAGTCTGGTACTGGGAGATTCCTTCATAATCAAGATGTTTCAGAAACCATGGCAGCAGTATTAGCCTTGACAAGCTTATTCACAAGTTTTGCTAGCTGCCACACTTTTGGTCAGGACTCAGTATGTTCAAATCAAGTGGTTAAGTCAGCTTTTGTTACCAAGAAGGAGATTTAAAAACTAAGGGAAGAACCAATAGCTTGATTCTAATAGCCAAGAGGAAAAAAAAAAGAATCTAACATGATGTTACTCTCAGAGCATACAATTGTTTCTGGCAATGATGTTACTCTGTATATGTGCTCTATTATGCCTCGTTTTACCTAGACTCACCGTCTAAACTCATTAAAATGAAGTACTAAAGTTGCATATGTTTTGAAACAAATTAAGAAAATTCTCTGTGAAACAAACCAAAACATTTTCTATTTCCACTTCCTAAACTGTCCTGCACAAAAGCAAACTCATCAAGCTTCCAAATACATACAACAAAACCATGGTCATTTCTTTACACAAACTCACTTGCAACTATTTAACACTGAAAATCCAGGAATACAGTCAGCACATGCAGGGTCCAGCACAGCATGTTTCTCATCTTAATGCAGAAGTCCTAACCTAAAACAAGGACTCCTTTCAAAACGCATTCAAATGAAGTCTAATACAAAGTGTTCTCCGTAAGTGTCAAAAAACCTTCTTTCTTACTCTCTGACCTATTTGGGAGAAAGTAGTTTCTTCACATAACAAACATTTGTTATTAGACAAACACTGAGGATTCCTCTCCGTGAGAGCTAAAGAGCAGCACTCTTCTATTAAGCAGAGCACAGATCACGAAGCAAACATCCCAACCACACCAGCAAGCGACCCACCCAGGCGCCACCATAACCAGCCAAGCCTGGACTACGCTACAAAGTTCCTCACTCTGCAAGCACTGCTTCAACACTGGCTGCAACAACCTCTGGCAGGAATTAGGCAAGCAGAGAGCCAACGGGCTATCAGAAAACAACTGAGAAACTAAATGCCATCATCTTGTGTTAATTAGCTGAATTTAGTTTACATAAGCCACTGATCTTTTTATCCTTACAGCCCTACAATTCTAAGTATGATATTGTTTATATTCTTGTAACTATGTCTGGACAAAAACTCATTCATCATAATCAACTTTTGAAGTGTATGAATACTTTTCAGCTCTTCTGCTCCACTATTCAGAAATATGGTTGTTCCATGCTCATTTTTATGTTTTACATAGAGAGTAGCTGGGAAATGAATGCATGTTTTGCAGTGGAATAGTTGCAAAATTGAAATTATTTGTGAAGAAAAATACACCTTTTTTTCTTTTTCTTTAACAGCAAGTAAGTTGAAATACACAATATTGCAAAAAGACACCCACCTCCACTGATGAAGTCTTGCTTGGGTTTAAATACACTGTCCACTCTTAATGATATGCCATTATTCACGAAACTATTACAAAATTAATCTGGTAGTAGAAATTTAGTCAGGTGTTTGTTTAACACCATTACACAGTTTTGAACCCATAAACCAAAGGAAGGGGGCTTTTAATTAAGGCATACTGAATAAGAAGGGCATGAAAGCGTAACATTTAATTTGCAGAGTATAGTTACACAATGTGTATTCCTTGGTGGCAAAGCTAGCACAAGGAATTCCTGCTCTACTACAACTCTCCCTTCTTGTCCCCATTAAAATGCTACAGTTTTCTGCTCTTCCCTTCAGTTGTGCTGATAGAACTGAATGTTGTGATATAAGTTCATCACTGCAATGATCTGGGATATCATTCACTTTCCCTGCAACATGACTGGAATTATTTTAATTGCTTCCAGTACAGCCCCATAACCATCCCACTGTGAAGGCAGCAAATGCTGACCTGGCAACAGAAGTGACTTGATATGCATGAAACACCTCTCAGTGCTCAGTGTCCATAATGTACCATTACACTAATATTGTCCCAGTTCATTATGGGCTGGCACATGGTCCTAACAAATTAATCCAATATGATGCAGTTTGTTCTTAACCAGCACTGCCCTCGTTACTGACTTCCTCAAGTTCACATATGAACACACTGGCTTTGAAAGGGCCAAGACAAAAGTTCACCCTAGTCCATTACCAAGGTGACAACTCCCAGGTTAGGAGGTGTGGGCTGTCGTCTGCTCTGATGGTTCACACCTTTTCTTTTGACAGTCTTCGAGTCAGTCTGGAAGTCCCAAAAAGAGATTTCAACCATCACAGAAAGATGTGCAACATTTGTGCCACTGAGGAAGAGTGGCCAGCTCAAACTAGAGATTTTGCACTAGCAGGCATTTCATTCTTGACCTGCACTCTTATACACACAGAAAGAACATCCGTAACTACCAAAAAGCACCAAGGTTGAAGAACTGGTAAGTGGTGACACCACAAACGGATTCTGGAAAACCTGCAGAGGTCCATAGAGAAAGAAAAATTAGATGCCAACAGTACAAGCAGACAGAACTACAATGCTGTAAGCACCATTACTAAAACATTGAATACTGTATTTGCAGAGTCCTTCAAAGTTCATATCATCCTGCAGTACAAAGTCCACCTGGTGTGAATCCATAACAGGAAGCCAACAGCGTATGAGCCAGTTGTACTGACTCAACTGGGAATCCACAAAGATTAGCCTCTGCCCACAGAGCAAATGCACCAGATCTGCCAGCCAGCAGTTGCAAGCTTATAACCATCTTGCAACACGACAAAGGCAGAACAGTAATGCTTGCTAGCATGTATTATACACACAGATGGAAGGTATGAAGTGATCCAAAAAGCCTAAGAGTGTTAGAAACAGCTCAAGCAATAGGGCGTTATTGCTCATGAAAAACTAACTGAAAAAGTAGCCAGTGGTGTCAATTATATTCACTGTTGGATCCAATCTTCTTCCCTCCTTTCCCTCTCCAAACTGAGGCTTACTTTACAGTATCAGTTAAAGAACCTAGGAGTGAACTATGCCCAACAAAATTTTTGCAAGCCATGAATCTTCTCCATAACTGCCATCATAACCATGGGAAAATATTTTATAGCTGCAATAATCCCCTTTAAAGGAGATTACCAAAGTTAACAGCCACGATTGAACAGTAACTGGTCCCAGCTTTGTTTCACTCCTTAATTTAGACACTTTGTTAACTGCTAGTTATTGCTGAAGCACAGTGAATTTTGCTTGGTAAGTCATTTTAAAGAGCGTTTCTCCATATATTAAAAGGCTTGAAAGAGAGGTTAGGAAAACCAATAAACTTAAAAGTATGGAAAGCTACAGACACAGAGAAATCTTTTATCAATGCACAGCATTGTAGTGAGACACATTCCGACATGAAAAAGTAATTTGCATGTTTACTGATGCATTGTGGATATTTGTTCAAAGCCTTTAATATAAGCTGTTAGTTACGCAGCACTGATTCATTTAAGTTCTGATGATTTCTCAAAGTTTTAATTAGTTCTGAGAAAATGTTTTATGTAGAAGTCACAAGTCACTGTGAAGTAGAGACCTTCCCCTCCTTTCCTCCTGTGATTCAAAACCTCATGGGAAAAGTCCTGCATAGTAGACTTGGGCAGAGAATGATAACACTCCTTAAACAGAAAGCTGCAGCCCTTCCCCGGCTGCCACACAGCACCCTGCATTTTTCAGCACCCAAAGTACTTTACAAAGACAGCACATTTATCCACATTTTACAGATGAACCCCAGCCACAGAGAAATAAAGTCATTTCCTATGGAATGACAGCCATGGTAGCATCACAGGGGAAAAAAAAAAAAAAAGTTCAGCAGCAAAGGTTTTCCGAACGTCAGAGCAGCATGGTTGTGGCAGTACGGAGCCCAGCAAGATGAGCAGGTGGGCTTACACAGGCCCTGCTCAAACCTGCGCCCCACATTTCCATCAGCATGGGATCCCTGCCAGGCAGAAGCCAAGAAGCTCATGTTCATCTATGCATGTTGGTACTAACACCTCTAGTACAGCTGCTTTGCCACCTGCCTCCTGCCGCTTTCTGCCTCCTGCTCAGAACACTGCATACTAATTCTGTGTTCAGTCCTGTGAGATGACTCAGAAAACCCCAGTCTGTTGGAAGTGGACAAGTTTCTCTGAAGTTCTACAGTACAAAATCATGGCTTTAGCTTCCTATTTTTTTGCCATCTCACTGCCTGCATTCCAGTGAAGTTCTATGGATGATGTTGAAAGCCGGCTTTGGCATGTGTGATTTACTGAGAAGATAGACCTTCTGCAAGCTTCAGTGTGAATCAAAGCGAAAGAAAGCAAAGGGGTGATAGACCTCACCAGTTAGAAATAAAACCAGAGAAAACTCCATGTGATGCTTCTTTTTTACCATAAAACACCCAAAATTTCATACAGCTACATTGTAACTGAGGAAAACATACCTGAAGGAAGCATCTTTTGTGCAAGTCCTGAACTCATTAAGACTGATAACAAACACACTCTAACAGCAAGGTTATTTGATGAGCCGATAAACCAAGAAGCTAAGCATTCAACAGTCATCCTCTTGGCAGCATTTCCCCCAGCCATCATAAGGAAAACCCAATTGCACAAAACCATTTGATGGCATACTTACTTGAGACATAGGGGCATTGTTAACAGTCAGCTAAGAGAATAAATTTCATTCTGCAATAGTTAAACTATAACCTTCTTAACAATTCCCTGGGTACTAGTTGCTTCTTTACAGTCAGCTTGGGTTGAGATACTTTAAACAAGCACTGACTGCTCAGATAAACCCCTAAAGACAGTTAAAGGAATTCAGTAGGGATGCAAAAGGCTTAGCTGGGAAATTTAAGTTACCACTGAGATACCCAAGTACAATATACAGGGAGAGTGCAATACCCTTAATTATCTACATTCCTTTATCATTGCTTTGTGCTCAAGAATCACACCAAAACATGGTGAAAAAGCCAGATGTGTAACTGAGCCTCACCTGCCTGCATATATCAAATAAAAACAATTATTTAGGATCTTACTCTGCTTAAGCAGCTTTTCATGTTGCTCTGCTAAAAGCAATATGATGGCAATTACTGAATGGCATCACAGGGCTCACAAACTGCTAAAGAAAATACTCTCTACTACAATATAATGATACATGATGGTAGTTAAACCATTCACATTTACCAACTAGGAGCACACAGATGGTCAATTGTTGAAGTCTGGCTGATGAGTTACTTGCTAAGACACTCTAACATAGTCACTCAGGATCTTAGGAACAAACGCTAAGAGCTCCGCACTGAAAAAATTCCTAGTTGCTTTGGATGCTTTTGGATATCAAGCCTCAGTAGGAACTGTGTTGCTCTGCCATGCTTCAAAAGAAAGATAACATGTATTTTTCTAATGCTTCTACGCACGCTCTTTGACACCATGTGTTGTGTCCCACTGCCATACCATGACCATCTTCTGATGGTTATTTACTTCTGTGCTATTCCAACATGTGACTTGGATACAACGCGCTGAGGATTGCAGAGGCTAAAGGAAGAGTACCAAACTGTTTTACAGGACGCTCTCCCTCACTATACCCTGGAGCTGACGGCATGCGTACTCCACAGTAGTACAGAGCACTGAAAAGGTTAAGATTATCCCAAATTCTCCCCAAGAACTGATGCTGCAGCGCCAGCCATTCTTCACTGTGGGTCTCGCTCTCTGGAGCGGGAAGCAGTTTTCTTTCCACATCACTGCAAGTCGTGGCCAGGAGTCCCAAGTGACACAGCACTGCAGGGCTAACGCTGCTGATGTATCTAGCTAGAATGAAAGCTCATAATAGCCACGTCAAAAAATTTTATTTAATGCTGTAGGGAGAATTTTTGTGAAACCACAGCACCATCATCTGGTAAAATGCCTGCACTGCTTTTTGCCCTTATGTTACCATCTGATTATTTTGAGCATAAACATTTTAATACCTATCTCAGCGTCTCACAGGGTTTGACATCATAATATAACACATTTCCTGTAATTATGTTTAGAATGAAAAAAAGTCATTTGCTCAGTATTCCTTTTACCATTTTACCACTGTTTTCCCACCTTTCTAGTGCCAGTTCTGTTAATTCTTTCTTTTCCCTAAGTCTCACAGGAGGGGATTTTCAAAAGCAATAGATCTTCAGGGGAGGTCTGGAAAAATCCCTCATTCAGAAAAATACAAATAAATCCCTAACCAGCTTTGCTAGTACAGTGAGAAAGATAAGCATAAATCCAACTATGGCTCAAATTCAGTCTTTTTACAACCTAAAAAGTCTATTGGAAAGGAAGAGTGATGGTTGCTTTACTGCATGTTACCTGTACTATTATTTTAAAATATTTCTTAAGTATTAAATTAGCAAGACATTCCTGCCCCGTGAAGGTTTAACTCTGCCTCCCCTGCAATCAAGTAGGATGTGATGACTCCATCTACTACCTCATTCTCTGAGGCACCCTATAAACCTGCTACAGGAGAACAGCAGAACAGAGCTCTTGCCAAAGAGGAGAGAGCTGAAAGCAGACATTGTTAGCTAAAAGCTGGGAAATCAGATGATAAAACCCCCCAATTCCTGTTGCCCTGAGCACCCTGAGGGACACGAAATGGCACTCTGCTTACAGTTTCTACTGCTTGATGTGCCACCCCAGCTCCTCAGCCCTCCCTCCCCTTTCCCATTCAAACACACACTGTTCACATCCATATCCTGGGACAGAGAAGCAACCAGGGAATTTTCACAGTAACAGAACTCAGAGGAACTACTACAACCCACCCTCATGTCCTCAGCTTTAGCACACCATGTATGCACACTCTGCTCATTGTACTCATCCTGGCATTAAGGAGCCAACCTAGACCAGCAGCTCATTGCACCAGGCAGTGCACACAGTTACCTGTATCAGTCCCTCACCTTTACAGTTTAGATCCCAAGCAGACAAGACAGGGATAGAGATACGCCTGCACAGCCAGCATGTCCCAGGTCTTCCACACGCAAAGGCTGCCTCCTGCTTCCATTCATGACATCTATCAGGTTGCTGAACTTTGGTCCTCTGACTCAGCCTCTCCCAGCACAGAGACACACGGTGTGCTAGATGGATTCAGTAGTCTAGGCCACCACTAGCTTAATGACCTCCTCACAATGCTGTATTCCATATACACTTACTCTGCAGTACCCTTACGATTCACGTATAGAACTAGGGCCCAAAACAGGCACACGTGAAACAGGACCACCAACAGCACTAAGTCCCCTCCTCTGCTATCAAAGACAACCAAACAACACAACCCCTCGAAACTATGCAAACTGAGTCATGGCATTTTTAAAGTCATCCAAAGGATTTAGACATAAGTATCATTTAAGTTAAACTTACTAGCTACTAAACAGGTATTACTTTTAACAAGATAAAATACAATTTCAGTGGTGAACAGTAGCAGCATTCAGACTTTAGAACATCCTCGTAAACACATTAAAAAAATCAAACTATTCACATTTTCAAGAGTTTAGCAATAGCCTTCATTTTAAACTGCAAGTCTATCTGGATGCCTCTATTCTCTAAATAAAGCACATGAACCGAGCTATGTGTCTTCTATACTCGTGACTTCTGTTGCCCCCCACCAACACTCTCCCTAAAAAGAGGTTAGCCAATACCTGAGCTTTGCATGCTACTGCTTGAACGAGAGGGATACACAGAGCCAGCAGTGTACAGAGCTGGAGACAGCATGAGGGGAAGTAATTTTTATAACGAGACAGGTTAAAAGTAGTCTGGCCTTTCAGTTGTCCAGCAGGCCATAAGCAACTGAAAGCTGCTTGCAACACAACAAATCCAAACCATGCAGCAGGGTTTTGGTATCTGTCTGGGACACATTTGAAATATCCGATCATCTTAGTTCATCTCTGCTTCTGAAGGCCTGATGAGGACTTTAAGCTCTTCAGACTTCCTTTGCTTTCTTTACTTGACATGCTACCAGAACTCCTGCAGAGCAGGGGACACAGCACAGGGCAGTATACCTTGCAGTACTGAATCACTGGAGACCTCAGCCCAGGCATCAGAGTTTGATGAACCTTAATCACAGAGGACTTGGACTGATGAGCAGGGACTGCATAGCTTTGAGTTGCTAATGAAGTTGCAGTGGGGCACTTACCCAGTGATTTTTAAAGTAAACATCATTGATTTCCTTGCTGTGAAATGTAGCACTTAAATGACAAATTCAGAAGTGGCTCAGCTACCTGGTCCCTGGGGAGCAGGGAGGTGCTGAAGACAGCAACCTTGTCAGTCACTGCAAGCACTGCAGTCTGTTGTCCATCCAGCTGTTGCCTCCACCTGGATTTAAGGACCATTTTGATGAAGCAAAGCAAGGACTTGAGGATGTCCATCTTCCAACTTGGGCAAGTGCTCTGACAACCAGCCTTTTGAACTGTTACAGGGGTGCATCTCTCTCATGTTCAGAAGACTCATGCTAGCAACCCTCCTTAAGTTTTAACAAAGCCAATACGCTTCAAAAACCCATTTTTCTCATTTTGAGAGGCCAGCATTTTCTAATGCAAAAAAAAAGTCACTGAACAGTTCACAACCAGCTCCAATTATTATCCTAAATTATTATCCTATTCCTCTGGGCACCTTGGGGTAAAGTTATTTCATCGTGTTTCACAAACATGTTCAAACAAACTTGTTCTACCCTTTCCTTTACTTGGCTGCTCTGCTTTTGTGCGGTGTCCTCAGTCGGCGGCAGCTCAGTTCTTCCATGGCAAAGCAACGAGAGAACCGGCTGTATTTGCTAACTGTGGGAGGTAACACACTCCCCCCCCAGCCTTGGGAGACTGGGCTGCTCTGGGCAACTGAAGACAGCTTGCAGTTCGCCAGCCAGAGTAAGTGTTTGCAGCCATTTAGAGTCTCACTCCCTTTTGCCAAAGGCTATGAGCCACAGAACTGTTTCTCCCTGCAACTGCCACATGGTTCACAGTCTCTTTTGAACCCTTGCACAAGTGGGCCACAAAGGCCAGTCTATGTAGTGGTTTTTCAGTATGGATTTCCATCACTTCTGGTCTCACCTGAAATTACGTCAAACTAGTCTCAAGTGAATTATGCCAAACAGTCACAAATGGGGCTGGTGGAAACAAACAACAGCCACATGGAAATCACACCCAAACCAGACCGAGATCAGAGGCTAAGGGTACAAAAGACAAATTGCTGCAGACCATTAGCTTAAAAACTAGAAGTCACAAAATAACAAAGTCAGTTAAGCCCCTTGAGAGTAAACCCACTGATGGAGAAGACCATAAAAACACAGTGCCAAAATATAACAGCTGCATGCGCGGGTATTTCAATAGATGAATGTTCTATAGTATCTCAAAGATTTGTTGCTGCTAGTAATGCAGTTAGGAGCATGCACGCAAGATGACTACACTGGCACTGCACAGCTCATTGTTTTAGGTCACAATTGACGAGACTCCACTGATGCAGATTAAATGCAGCTGCAAGACCCAAATGGACAAGATGGACAAAGTGCTGAGGAAAAGAAACAGAAAAATGGGAAATTCATCGGCCATATTATTCATGAAAGGCTATTTAGTGAACATTTCAACATGCACATTTGCTTATTAATGAAAAAAACAGTACGTACATCTAAGATTTAAATAAAAATTCATGAAAAATAAAGTTGTGCAAAAAGCTGCTTATCTGCACTAATGGCTACTAAGAGATCGTCTACATTGAGTGCTTGTATTAAGTAATAGCCACAGTCATGATACTTCAACAATAGAAGAAGGATCACTTAAAACTTTCAGAGTTGCAGTGCTTCTCCTAGACAGATTTTGGAGTCTGCAGGCATTTATCTCAACTCACTAAAGCAAGTACAACTGTCTTTTGCTATATCAAAAACTGAAAAGCTGCCAGCAACACTTATGCATGCTACAGAAAACATTCTGCATGACTTCCATCTGCTATTCATCAATCTAACTGGATGTAAGGATGGCATATGTTAGTGTTCTCCCACAGCCTAGAGAAAGTAATCATCTTGCCCTCCTTGATGCAAACATCACATTTTTTTGCATCAACCATTTTTATTTAGTAGTTTTTAACATACTTCAAACACTTCTATCTAGGAGAAGGCCCTCTGGACATTCCCACTGGAAGTACCAGACCACTGTTTGTGGTGTTATGTCTCGTTTCTCCAAAGCAGAAGTCTATCTACAAGCAAATCAAATAATCAGGCTACAGAGAAAGCTCCAGGTGGTTTGCACCATTGAAAGACATGTGGGGCTGTCACTTTGCCCACAGAGTAGATGTCATCCTCTATCTGAATGAAAACCAAAATTCAAACACATTTTGTTTTCCATCATTAGTAATGTTAAACTTGCTGCAAGTCTTAAAAGCAAGCTAAAGCTAAAAAAAGTCTTAAAAGCAAGTTAAAGCACAGACAAGCTAAATTTTTCCAAGATTAAGGCAATAAAATCCCAAGCAGATTTTTGTTTCTTTGTTAACCAGTATTTTCTACCATTATTGATAGCATAGACCTTCCAGCCAGCTTTGTTATAGAAGAAAATAGCTGTGTCTGTGTGAAGTTAACTGCAGAGATGTGTGTATTTGCTAAAACATGGACTGAAGGCTTAAGGAATTAACACGGCTGCATTTCTAAGTGCAAAGCGAATGGATGAACTAGCTGAACTCTTTAAAAAAAAAAAAAAACAACAAAACCACAAACCACACACACCAACCAAACAGCCACAAGGGTTCAAATTTCTGACTGATAAACCACTGCTACACAGACAGTGTGAAGTAAAGCCCAGTGAACTCATGGCAAGATTCCCTTCCACATAAATGGACACCAGATCAGGTTCCAGGCTCGGAGCGTGAACACAGAGCCTGCTTTCTCAAGTTTCAACTAGCAGATGTGTAGCAGAGCTCTCCCTGCCAAGGAGGCACAAGCTTGGGCTTTGGGGGTTGTTTTTTCTCATTTCTTATTTAATAGCAATAGTTTCAAAATCAGTAAGTTAAACAATTGAAAAAAACAGGCAAAGTCAGAGGAATAGACAAAAGAATTCATCAACTATTAAAAACCAAAACCAGCAAAAAAACTTCTCAGTATTTTAGATTCTATTGAAAACAGTCTTTTTTTTCCCCTCACAACTATTTTCTTTGAATCTAATGTCCCAAATCCTGCTCTCTGCATTCCATGTTATTAAACTCCTTGAAAATGAATGAGAAACACACAAACCCGCATAGCAAGCTGGCAGCAAGATTGTACCAGCTACAGGGAAATATAATAAAGCTTTCAACATCACCAGCCAAGAACAATCCAGTAAGGATTATTTCTAGTGCTTTGCATTTCACAAGGAGGAAGAATAATTTTTTGCCAGCATGGCCAGAAAGCATGGTGTGGAGGGGCACCAGCGTGGAAAACCTGATCCAGATAGTCTTTTCTGGCCTTTCCTGCTTTCCCAGAGTTAACAGTGTATTTATCACTGTAGGATACGCTTCAGACATTTAAACACAAATATTTGTTTTTGAGAAATCTGGACTCTGCTGAGAGATGAGACTGGCAAGATAGAAATGGATTTATCTAAGTGCATGCTTGCAGAGCACAAGGAAGACACATACAGCAGACACCTGAGCTAGCTCATTCCGTCTCCTGTTACGAGATCTTCATTCCCCATATCACTCCTGTAGCCCTTTTCACCCAGTCCCCGTGTGAACTCATCTTTCCTTCTCAAATGGCAGCTCATAATTTTCCTACTACATTTTAGATAAGGTCCTACCAACACAATGGACAACAGTGTTATTATGACTGATCTTTGTCCAAGTTCTATATAACATAGGGGAAAAATGTTAAGTATCAGAGTCTTTTCAATAGACAATACAATTTTTTAACAGAAAGTTCTCATAACAAAAGATGAAAGCTGCAGTCAACCCACTGCCTCATTTGGACAGAACGAGCCTGCTCTTGGCAGATGAAGGTACAATGCCTCCCAGAAAAGAAAAGCAGAGAAAATTACCTTCAGGCTCCCACCCTCCAATCTACTTCTTGCTGAAAGCATTACTGTAAAAGGGGAGGGGGGGGGGGAAAGTAGAGTCAGATTTTAAGGACATGAGAGAGCATAAAGTCTTATCACTTAAAGTGTGACACACAGCATTAGCAGTGTATTCCTGCAACAGGAGAATAACTTCTGGTTGAGCATGACAATTTCTTTTAGAAATAAAGTAACCAACTCCTCAGTGAAGGAACCCCCTTGTCTAGAGGGATGTCATTCTAAGGGTTAACTACTTTCAGTGATAAATTTTATACAAATTCATAGTTTCAATACAGCAAGTTTCAGATTCCATATCACTGAAAAACACAAGCCAATTGTAACAGGGAAAGCTATTTGAGGAGCAGAACCATGGCCATATTAATTATTTGCACCCATATTTCCATAGAAGGTTTTTTTGTGGTTTTTTTTGTTTTTGTGGTGGTGTTTGTTGTTTTTTAAAACGGCAAAATCTTCAACCATGACAAGCATCTTCAAAAAGCACAGTTATCAAACTGCTGGTTCGGCTCAAAGCAGTGCCTCTGAGGGAAAAAGACAACCACCTGCAGAGGTGGGGTTGCACTGCTCGAGTACCCCCCCTCACCAGAACCCAGGCGATGCCGACCTTAGCTCACCACCTCTCTCAGGTCCCCAAGAAGCCTTCCTACATATTCTCCTTTCTGCATTTTTCAAGACTTACATGCATATGAACTTGAGAGAAGGGGTCGAAAGGTATTTTTAATACAAAGGTGGGACTCTTTCATACATCAAAATCTTCTATAACCAACGACTTCTCATAATTCTGAGAGGAAATCTATACTGCCTATGTTTAGTTTTACCATATTAATGCTTTGGAACAGAAGAAACAATAGCTATTGATTTCAGTTATAATTGCCCATTATTCTGTTTTCAGCAGGACATAGTTCAGTAAGATGAATAGAAACAGGAGCAATGTTTTATAGCAGTATCATATTAATGATTCGGAGACTAATCATGTCTTATCGAGCTGTGAGCATCAGCAAGCCAAAAACATAAAATGGAAGGTATGTCCTCAAGGTGCATATTTAGTCAATTTAACATGTACTTTATTTTTACATCGTAGCACTGTACATGTTCAGTTGTGTACTCTCTAGAAGCAATTAAGTCTTAGTAACTTGACTCTTTGCCATGACTCTTTCCTGTTTTGCCATCTACATTTTACATCAAGCAGGTAATATAAACGTGAATAAAAATCTGTGAAGGTCCTTTTAACCTTGACAGTCTGTCGTATTGTGAAAATCAGAGTAGATCAAGAATTGCTCTTATGTTTCCAGTCTTGACTCTCATCCAAACACATGGATTTAAACATTTACATGTCTATTCATAATTTATTGGAGCATTTGCAGTTCATATCATAAATACAGGTCTAGCCTGCAGGAAAAAACAATGACTAACAGTTGAAAGAAAGCATTCCAATTAGTCATCGTGAAGTACACCCATGCTCACTGCTTGGTCCTCAGGTGCCAGTAAAGTCCAACAGGGAACTCTGACATCAAATATGTCATCCAGAAAAATATATCACTTTCAAATAGCAATAGCAGTTAGATCAGAGACTGCGATTTTCTCTCCTGGTACATACCAGTAGGAAGATTTATCTTTAAAGAAATTCCCAAAGATTTGAACCCCTTAAGGAGGCTGATGGGGAAAAGCTGTGCTCTGAGTTGTGTTCCCACTGCTGGGAAATGCTGCATTTCTGCTCCAGAGGACCTGTGCCAGACTATATTTTCTCTTTCCAATTTCGGTGTTAAGCATGGAGACAAACACCGGAGCCAGGAGATGCTGCCTCTCAGAGGAAAATTGCTGCTTATCCACCACCTCTTGCTTGTGTAAGATGGATATCCCACTCTGGCCATGTTTGCAACTCAACAGGACATTGTAACGAGAAGACCCTGTTTCTCTTAGCTATTCCTCCTATCACAATGTGGCAGCCTTGCCAAATGCCATTCAAAATATGCTTGGGTGCCATCTTTGGCATCCCTGCCACAGACTGTTGATCCTTAGATTAACAGGCTAGAAAACACAAGCATCTCCTCACTCAGTCAGGAAGCATTTGCATGCCTCCAAATCAGGCTTACTGAAAAAGCCTTTTGCTCCAAAGATTGCATTTGTCTCCATGGTCCTCCTTCCAAGACACTGTGCACCTCCAGCCTAAATCCAGACTTTGGAGAGAAATAAAAGACTACAGTTTGCTTATGCTCTGTAGACTTACAGCAACATAAAGCATTTTGCAAATAAAAAAAATCCAAAGACAAACCAAGGTGGATGTAGATCTACCTGAGGGCTAAGGGAGCCATGACATCTTTTCTTTCCACTTCCTCCCCCTTACTATTAATAGCTGGTGTAGCATGTGCTACATCACATGCCACAGCCATGGTCGGAGGCTGTGCGATTATGCTGTTCAGATGAGGACTGTGCCTGCTTCAGTTTCCAGTTGCATATGGTCACGATTAACAGCTTGCTTTGGAAAGGCACGGGGACGCTGGAAACTGTGCGCATGGAAGAGGTTCCTCATATTAAACCATCTTTCTATTGCACTGAATGAGTTTCACATTTAGAGTTTTCAGTGTATTCTCTAGTATTCCAGGCAACACTTTTCTAGGATTTTACTACAGATTTTTTTTTTTTTTTACCCTCTTCTGGAGGATCAGGAATTTATGGAATTTGAGATATAGCTTGGTCAGTTTTTAAGTCAAGTCCCTTCTCTCTGGACAGAGGAGTGGCTAAGAAGAATGTAAGAGCAGAGAGATCTGACAAATACCAACAGCCACCTCTGTTCAAATAAAAAGCATGTCTTCCTGAATACATTATGCTAAATCTTTATGTAAATGAGAAATGTATAAATAGAATTGGGCATTAACTGACATTAGATTTTTTTTTTTAATGGGGAGGAGGCAGGGGATGTTGTTATTAAAGGAGTTAAGTTCTAACATCTGTTTTTAATTCTACCAGCTTATTTGTCTGTTTATACCTACAGGCTTTCAAGACATCATTCAACACTGCTAATTAAAGCTGACAAGTTTTGTTCACTGCAATGTTTTCTTGTATCCCTGCAAGCCACTTACTTATGTCAGTCCTGTCATCGCAGGTGACACTGCTTCTTGATGAAGAGATGACAAGGGGCCAGAATGCCCCCACAAGGGATGAGAAGAACTTCACCTTGCCCTCTGTCAGACAGAGGAGGGAAGAAGTGATGGATGGCAGTGACCATTGCTCTGTCTGCAAGCCTTTGTTTCATCTCCATCCTGGGTCAGAGTCCTCCAGTTTTCTTCTATGGCTGACTTAAAACACAAATCCATGGCAATATTCACTAGCATATTTCTAAAATGCCACAGAAATGGGACTCCAATTTAATAATATGATACCAATTATATTTGGAGAAGACATGCCATGTTATAGACAATGCAAACACACATTCTGTTTTTTCTTAGCAAAAATAACCCCATCTGCAGTCATGCCCTAAGGAAACTTGCTATTTGTGCTTCAGTAAAAACAGTACAATGCTGATTCAAGAAGAGTAGCAGTGCATATGCAAAGAGCCCATGCCTATGAAAGCAGTTGCAGAAGTGGTTGATTTGGCTCAGATAAAATGATGCATCTTATGGAAGAAGCACAAGGAAAAATGCCAACACATTTATTCATTGCTTCATATTCTGGACTTCAGAAACTTCACAGATCCAGACATAGATATTATTAGTTAGTCATTTACATACGTTGTTCTTTAAAGCAAACGAACCAACCCCATGCCACCCAGAGAATACAAGCTCAAACAAGCAGGCCAGGGACAGCCCATTATAAAATCCCTGCCTCTGAACTCTTTGCATCATATACACTTTTCATTGACTAAGCAGGCTAGCGCTAATGCAACAGGCACATGGGCGACTGCTGGGATCCACATTGGGCTGAACACTGAGAGACATGCAAGAAGGAGAAAACCCAGAGAGGTAATGAGTCAGTCGGTAGCTGGGCACATTGTGACTCATTCACTTTTTGCCACACAGGGATTTTTCTTATTTTTCCACACATAGGAGTTTCACAATCAGAACAGACTTTCCCCCCTCCCCCCCCTCCCTGTCTGGAACAACCAACATGCTTTCAAGTGTATTTTTAAAGCTGTTTCTGTCTGGAAGGGACCTTTTGTTCCATAGACATACAGTGCTTACTACCTGGGGGCCTGGCTCCCTGGGTGAGGTGTCTAGACATCTCTGCAGTGGAAATAACAACTGCACAGCCTAGCACTGTATTGAATCCACTAGTTTTAGCATTAGGAGTAATTTCATGCCCCAGGTTGCCATAATCAAACACATCTGTTGCATGAAAATTATCCACTGCCAACTTGAGTGCAAAGCACAATATACCCAAATTATCTGTGTTCTCAAGATCAACTTTACCTCCTGAAAGACTACATTAAATACCACACATCATGACACCATCAACACTGCTTCAGCCACTCCAAAACTCACATGAAATTCAAACAGATCTAAAAATCCACTTTGAAGAGAGATGGACTTGAATCAGGAATGGTACCTTTGACAAGTAATATTCCAACAACTACTGCACTGCATGCTAGGAATATAAAAATATGTATTCCAAATTCTTTCACAAGAACATATTAAAGCACTTCTCTAAGAAGCAAACAGTCATAAAGAAAACAACTGTTAATTTAAGCCAGTTTTTAGCTTCATTTGTCCACAGCTATGCTTTCATAGTTCAATACACAAAAACATTATGACAGATATGCAAATCTGATATTTTCAAGCAGGAAAGGTGAAATCCCTATTTATGAAAGGTTGAAGTCTGATATTTAAAAGTAGCCTGCAGCTAGATTCTGTCATCTTTCTCTCCTTGATTCAATAAGCAGACCCACAGCTTAAGGAAATGATTATTTTGTCCACACAAGGAAAAGAACAACAGACCTCCCCAGATTGAGCCAAGAAGTCACCTTTTCTTTGTGGAAAAACACTCCAGCACTTCCCAAAGAAAAAAAAAAAAAAAGAAGAGGGAGCATAAATTTTTTACAAAAAAAAAAAAATTAATAAAAATATCAGGCTCCTCAGATTTTTAGATACAAAATTTTGCAAGTAAATAAGGAAAAAGAAAAGGCTAATCATATACAAGTACTTCCCACTAATTCAAACACATTTTGTTTCCCGCTTTCTTTCCTCTTCCAGTCTAGTCTAAGTCTAGGTGCTGCTTTTCCATAGCTACTGACCTGAAGTGGAAGATATTTTTGCAATTGCCACTTTTGCTCTGCAGAATAAAACTAAATATTCTTTCTTCTTATTTTCCCTCCTCATACTTATGATTGTTATATGGTTTTCTCCAACCTCAAGTCTAAGAGACACCATTTACCTGTTAATGCTACATTCCTCTGGTCCAATAGGCTAAAAGCACATGAATCTTCTTTTTCATTAAAAAAAATTATTCATATGTATATCTATTACTCTACTGGTTTGGGATGCTGAGAGCCTCTGGATTACCCTTTCAAAGATAAAACTTTTGATGTCACACGGTGTCACACCCTTCATGTGTAAGGTTGTTAATCACTGGAACATTTCTCTCGCTGTGGCTCTGCTCTGCCACATTCCCTCCTCCCAGCCAGTGCCGCTGGATGGCTCTAACAAAACAAACTCTCCAAACACCACCAAGTAGCAGAGCACCATCAGCAAGCAGGAGCACGGACAAGTGAATCCACTAGCTAAAGTTAAGCTCTCCAGCCACCTTGGAAACTCAATTTATGAAGCTTGCACCACAAGAAACAGCAAACAGTGCCCAGAGAACGAAGTCCCTAACACAGAACCTCAGGAGCACTGAGAGCTCATGCCTGTGAAGGTACACAGCCCATTCACATGCAAACCTCAGAGCAGGTTGCTATGAGTATTTCCATTAAAAAGAGTTAACAGTTGCAGAAAAAGTTCCTTAAAGAGATCATCTTGAACATTTAAAATGCATCAAAATTAACAGTAACTACAATTTTATCAGAAAATCCTCACAAGTAAAACATTCAATCTAGAGGAGGCAACAGAAAATCAGCAAAGCACTTCTTCATCTTAGCAATGCTTTGGGGATGTGAATGCTCTGCATTTTCTTTTTAAATGTTGAGTTGCCTAATTGAAATGCAGCTGATATAGCACCCAGGCTTACTTCTGGATCACTAACAAATTGGTCCGATTTGAAAATGTCAGGATCTGGTTAGCAATTCAAATGACCACAGTGGTAATTACGGCTTTTCATGTTCCAGCATGTTGCACTGCATCAAAACTGACACAAATGCCTGGGTTTATAATATCACAGCATGGAAATAAATGTCCAAAATGATATGAAAATGTACTAGTAAGAGATTAATAACTGTTCTTCTAGGAAGAAAGATGGCTCTTTTCAACCAGTATATTTTAAAAAAAGCTTCTCTGATAGCATCTCTCCTTGAGGGGAACTGAATTATATTATCACTCATAAGCTATAATCATTTCTGTCAGCACTAGTCAGAATATTTGAAGGAAAAGAGGAGGAGAAACAGGGAAGGGGTTGGGGGAAAAATAGTGCAATCTTATAAATAAGTCCAGAGAGATACTACTTAAAGGCTCCCCTCCAGCATTTTGTTCTGTCTCCCACCCAGCAGACTAGGCCATATTTCAAGTGTTTTATTTTGATCATAAAGTGGAAGAACTATGTGGATAGGGAGCAATGCATCATGAGCGATGTGCTCAGCTCTACCATCTTTGGCACCAACATGTCAGTTTGAAATATGGGCCTAAAGCAATATGTGTAAGGGAAACTCTTCTTTTTCAGGGAAGAAGGAGGAAGAAAGGTCTTTTGAAGTCTAATGTGCCCCCAGAAGTCTGTTTCTGAAATAAAATAAATAAAGCAAGCAATGTCTTTAGTAGTTCTCTTGTGCAGCTGCCAAACCACATACCAAAGTCACTCAACTGTTTCCTAGCTATAGAATGGTTTAAACAGATCAACACTTGGTATTTCTGCCTTTTGCAGAAAGTATATGGGGTGGAGATAGCAGTCAGCACATCCCATGAGGAGCTTCAGTCCTATTTTGTCATCGGACAGATCACACAACACACTCTCATGATATACGTGACTCGGAGCACAATGAAAAGCCTGGTGCAATGTCCTCAAAGGTAGACTTGAGCCTCAGGGGAAGGCCCATGCTTTCTCTGCAGTCTCGTATTTTCTTTCCACCTGGCTAAGAGGTTGGGTGTCCATGTGTTTATCCACGAAGTTAAGATGAAGAGATGTTGTGTTGGGCAACACTCGCCCCCCCAACAGTGTTTCCTGTGGTTAGTTTGTTTGGGTTTAGCAGTATCTACAACATTCCATATCTACAAATTCAAACCTCTCATTTACATTTAATGAAAACATTACAAAAAAATAAGAAACAACACATACTGAAAGCATTCAAGATTAAGTGCCATATAAAGCATGAATCAATTTAGAGCAGCAGGAGAAACTGGCTGCCTACCTTATTTCTCCCCAACTAAAGAGGTGTTAATACTCACTATCACCCCAAGAATGTTTTCCAACATTTTCAGAAGGGAAGTAAATTTTGCAGAGAACTGACTGTTAACTTTATAGCTCCTTCCAGACTTGGGAGGAAGAGAACTATAGCCAAGACTGCAAACTAAGGCTCCAGCCTAGCAAGGTACAGCATTATTGCTATGCTTAGCCAATCCTTTCATACTGTCTCAGCAAGAAAATAATGTCTTATATGGTATGACACAAACCACCATGAAAACTTAACCTTCTCTGTTGCTTGAAAGAATTCATCAGAAATATACTAACCAGTGACTATACAGGGGAAATAATGAACTATTCCACCACAATCAAAAAAACCCCAAGATTTTCATCTAGGTAAAATCACATCTTACACACTCTGCAAACATATTTCTTACTGCGCAAATAGGCTGCTTCTATCTGAAAATCAAGGCCTTATTCTACAGCTGGGGTATCATAACATACTGATTGAAGACAAAAACAAGGAACTCTGGTGAACCAATGGGACTATGCAGGAGGAAGCACGCTCATCTGGCACATGATTAAGAACATATCTTCAGAGAATGGGAAGTAAAAAAAAAATAAAATTGCAGAGTCATCTGGAATCTGTTTCTTCTATGAACATTTTGGTGAAGAAAGGAGCTCAAATTACCACTCAGACAACGAAAGAGTGCAGAGAAGTTTACAACAGGTTACGAGATATCTACATGCTCTCTAATTCTTCCACCTTTATTTTTAGTTGTTTAAGCATTTAATCTCTGTTTAAAAAAATATTCTCAAAGTATTAAAAAGTAGAGATTCTCCACCAAGTTAACATTTTTTTCCATTGCCAGAGTAACTTTGATTTATCTCTTTCTGTTAGAGTATTTAAACTGTCACAATCAGAATCATCAAATTATTCCTCCCAATTCCAGTTCTTGAAAATAGTAAGCAGAATATATTGTTCAATTACTTGAGAAGGCTGGTTGCAGATCGATGCCCAATGTCTTGGCAGTTTCTAATACTTCTGCTCAGGAAAGCAGACTGAACAGGATAGAGGCAGAAAAACCTAAGCAACAGAAACTACCTCCAAGAACACAACTTTAAACTGGATCTCTCTGCATCAGTATTGTGATACGAATGCCTCACAAAGATGTTCAAGCAGGCATGAGAGAAACAGGAAGCACAAATTATAAAGGGGAGGTGACCTGGTCACGAAGGGTCTTGTTCTGATCCCTCTTCCTCCTATTTTAGACCCACCTAGGTGCACTAAACTCAGTTAACTGCTAAAGCTTTAAATAAAGGTCACTACTCCTATACAGACAAAATTCTCTTCTATCCTTCCCTATCAAACCTTGTCCCAGACTAATAGTGACTTAAAAAAAATAACTATGGAGTTAGCAATGGATCCTTTCAGCTTTGTATGAAGCTGAACATACACAGTACTACATAATATTGTCATGTAGACCGACAAATATGATCTTATACCTTTAAGTATGAAAAAAGAAACACATTGCTTATGTGAGAGATTCACTTTCTATTGCAAAGCACCAAAATCTGAGATCCTTTGTTCAACCAAACTGCCACACTCAACACAGTTCCTTAAAGCTGACAGCTACGCATGGCAAGTGACCCTGGTACTCCCACTCTCATTTCTAACAATACACTCAGATGGCCATCACCATTCTTTTGTCACCAGAATAGGAAAAAAAAAAAAAAAATGTAATTGGAAATAAAATATCTCCTTTTAAAAAGTTAATCTTGTGTAAGACAAAACCAAGCAAGAAATTCTGAGGCTTAAACTACAAACTGTTGGAGCAGAGGCTTTTTCAATACAGGCCTCAGCATAAAAAGGGCCCACCAGATGACATAGGCTCCTTGGTGTGAGTTACAAACAACAATAGTAGTAGTAATTAAAAAAAAAAGGCAAATGGGCAGATTGGATTCCCAGAGGATGAACACAGTTAACAATTTACCATGAACACATGTCTGAAGTCAACTTCAAGTAATATGCTAACAAGAATTATGTGCATCTGTTTCATGCTCCCTGAGAATAATGCCATCAAAACTGAATTCAAATGCTTCAAAGCTACAGAGAGCCTGAGCATGTCTTTGACTAATTAAAATTAACCACGTTACTGAGGTCATAAGCTTACCCCTTTGGACATTAGCAAACTCCGGCTAAGGTCACTTCATCAAGCAAAATAATGAATGTCTGTGTTCAAAAGGCATGAACAATACATTTATTTAATTAACATACTACTGGATTGAGGGAGATTTATAGAGTCATTTGAATTTTGGAAGACCCACAATAGGACTCTGCAGTAATAAGAATACTATGGAGACATAACAATATACAATAAAATTGAAAAAAAACAGGTCAACAGTACAACCTTAGCTGAATTATTAATAAGGCTAAAATAGTGTTTGATATTAAACCAACCTATTTTTACTAAAGAGTATCGATTAGCTTTCATTTTCTTTAAAATTCAAATAAACAGGGGGAAAAAAAAAAGTAGATTTAACTCCAGTTTGAATACATATTACTGATGCTGTTGCATCTTCCAAGTTCCTTATGTAAACTACAGATTCTTTTCCTAGGTTAAATGTAAAAGGGGAGCAGAGAATCAGAACTGGTCTCTAAACAGAAATTTCAAGGTACTGCAACAAGTTACAAGTTTTTTCCAGTCTTCATTTTTGTATAACATAATATAAAATGGGAAAATTAAGATCATGACACAGAAAATAAAGGTTAGCATTCTCAGATTACAGTATGCAGAAAGCCAGACTAGCATAGTGATAATGGATTAAAGTTCTGAATCTACCAGTAACCCTGTTGCAATAGCCAGGAGGTGCTGGGAAAGCTTAGCCAAGGTGTGCAATTATCATCAGTTGTCCCTGCACCAGCAGCTCCACTTCTCAGTGCAAGCAGTTCCCTATCGGGAGGGGCCTCTGGGTATCACTGCAGTATAAATAAATGCTTAGGTGAGAAACTGACAGTTTTAAAGACCATTATTTCCTCTGCAAAGCATGGAAATCCATGCTAAAGCATTCCCCATGGGATCCCTTCCTATCTGAACACAGATTTACTCGCTGTGTTCCAACTGTCCCACATGACTACAGGCAATTTATTTTTTTTAGCATATTGGCACTAACAAACTCTGAAACCTACTAAATGAAAATAATCTCCTTATGTCAGAAAATAGAAAAACCCTCATTCTACCAGACACTGATCTGATTATTGTATGAATAAAGCTAATCAGTGTAATTGCACTGTTTAAAAGTGCCTGCTGTGGGCCCATAGATCATCACATAAAATACTTCTCTAGGTGCCAGCTGTGTTTCAGATTTGCTAAACTAGACTTTTCTGTAAAGTTCTTTTTTAAAAAAAAAAAAAACCACATTGGTTTTAAATTATTCTTTCAAATTCAATTATATAAGAAGATTAGAAAGAAGTTTCCTACCACTTGCTTTTTTCCAAAAGCTTACAATTTTGAAGAAGAAGAACAATGATGTCATACATTGTGGTGCTACATCAGCAACAGGCTGGATTTAGAAGTCTGGAGTCCCAGTCAATTGCCCTGAGAAAGCCAATCAGCAGCTTATTGGACTACTACAACATGGACATCTCTGTCATGTAATATTTTAGCATTAATATGTAAGGCTGCCAAAGGATTCTAACCACAGAAATATTGTTCAGGTTTAAAAAAAATAAAAAGTGACCCATGAGGTACCCAGCAGCTTTACCTATTTAACCAGAAACAGATCAAGATGTACTACTGTCACTTCTATAGAGAACATTTTAAGAGAGAAGAATGGAAGGGTCAGTGCGATAGCCTTCTCCCTTTTGTGCCCTGTAACAGGCAAAATTTGATCTAAGACTTTCCAGAAATTCATTGTCTGTGATCTGGGAATTCCAGCTTTACCTTTACCCAGTTAATCCAACTCTGAGCTGAAGTATCAATGACATTCTTGCACACAGGTTCAGCAGCCCTGGGTTGAAAACCACTTTGACATTTCTGGCTCGGTATCCTGCCCTCAACAAATGCATGCGGTGCTCATGTATAGCCTCTTGGCTGCTTGCTTCCACAGCCATCTGTCAGGATGGCATACTGCCGGCTCACTAGGTGATGTGCCAGTTTTACTAGGGCAGAGATGCCAAGAATAGGTGGTTCTAAATGCACAGCCAGCACATTAACTCACTGCCATCTTGTCTTAATGTCCCTTCTCCACCACCTCGATGAAGGCAAGAGTAGCCATGTAAGAAGAGGCCAGAAGTCCATCCAGAGACCTCTTGATTCCTGACACAGGACATTAACACATGCCTTAAAATGAAACAAGAGTATCAAGAGCTGAACAATTACAGAATAACCTGCTCATCAAAAGCCTGGAAACATTTCAGCTGAAAACATGCATATGGGCTTCTCTGCAGAAAGTGCTATAAACCCTGGAGTGAACCCTCTCATTTAAGAATGAAAATGCCTGAATGCTGTTTAACATGTAAAGCAAATTAAAGCCACTCCAGCTCTGACACAGTGCCTGTATAGAGAGGTTTAACACATTTAATTCAATACACAGTTGAAATTAATTTGAAACAACTTTTCTGTGTTGTTTTCTATGTTTTTTTATCTCCACAATGGAGACAAGCTTTAAACTGAACTATTTTACTGCCAGAATATGATTAATAGGGATGTAAATACAACTAGTTCTTCTGTAGCTTCATTCCCCTGAAGGTTAAAATCCTGAAGAATGAACGCCAGTGCTTAATTTTCATGCTTGTCCCTGTAAGTCTTCACATGTCTCCCTCATCCTAGTACAAAACACTGAACAGAGAAACTTGTCTGCAAGACTGAAGCCTTCACTGTATGTCATGAGTAGGGAACCTTTTGACTGGGGAGGTCACACAGCCTGTGGTGAGGATACGTACACACTCCCACAACTCCCCCACGGCCCAAGACAGAAGCCAATTCCACTTCTTAACAAGGTAGATGTACTTTCATGGGATCAGGGAGGACTATGAATCACTTCCAACTCACATTTAAGGAATCACTGAGGAAAAGAGCAGTGAAGAAGAGTTTGCAGACTGCAGGAACTGTAGTGAGAGGACTTGCCTTTGTGCCAAGTTTCATGCCACTGCTCTAGCTGAAGCAGTGAGCAACCAGGTAGAGCGTGTTCTCCATTGCACACCTCCCTAGCCTCAAAGTGATCTGACAGACAGGCTCTATATTGCTGGCACAGGCAGAGAATGTATTAAAAAATTAGCCTCAAGGCTAACAGCAACAACACAGGACAGAGCAAATCACACAACATTAAAATGCAAAGTTGATGGAGTTCCAGTACACACATGGGGTTCCTCTGAGGAGGCGAGATCCAGCCAGTGCACATAAATACGACTGACCTTTTTTGGCAGAGAAGAGATTTTTGTAAATACATTTTATTTCCCCAGTTACATGGCACACAGAAGTGCCAATTTTGAAACACATTTGAACACTGAGTACAAAACAAATGCTTTCCAGCTCTGAATTAGGAGATCTATCCCATTTGGACAAAGCCCATTTGGAGGAAAAAAGAAAAAAAAACACCACAAAAACACAAAAAAAACCCTCAAAAGAAAACCAAAAAAACCCAAATACCTCATCCTTATTCTTCTCGAACTCCAAAAATAACTTACCTTCTCTCCACTTTTCTTTATGACTTCATCTTTTTTTCCCCCTCTCTCCAGATCTTTTCTCCACCCTTCCCACCCCAAACTCCTGTCCAGCTCTCAGATAACCTAAGGCCAGAATTCCCAAATACAGTCACCTACGTTTGCCAAGTCAGCTACAGCAAGCTCCCTGTCTGCCGCACCAGAAAGAAATGCTGATTTGAGCCCACAAAGTCAGAAACACCAGCTAGCGTACGTTCACTGACCACCATGAAACCCTAAGAGGATTTACCACAAGAACAGACCAATGCTGATTTCTACCAGCTGAGCCCATCTTCTGACAAGAGGAGCCAGCACTTCAAATCAGAGGATTTCATGTTAAATAATATCAGACTGCTTAGCGTTTGCGTTATTAGTTCATGAGAAAACTATACGCACAAGGCAAATTTCTTGTTTGTTCCATGCAGTAGTTGCTATTATTTATGGATGTGTTTCAGCTCCTTGCTACATATAACTGAGCATTATTAACTAACACCACTCAAATATTTCAATAGAGAGGCACTTCCTATCACAATTTATTTGTGAAAGATACAAGAGCTGTGAAGAATGCCTTTATATTTGTAGTTCTAGTCACAAAAAAAAAACATTTGAAGTCTTGCCACAATTGTTTATGCTTTTGGGCAGCAGGCCAAGGATACTAACTTACACCAGCTATTTTTAACACCCTCATGCTTCCATAGCATCATCCAGACTCTTCCTCTTCATGCAGCCAGACGCAGGCCTTCCACATGACCCCTTGCAAGTGGCAGAAAAGGGATGTACACGTGCCTTTACTGAGCAACTAAGTTCTTTAACAGAGCAGGGGAAGGAGAGGTCCCCACAAGGCACAGCAGTAGATCTCTTCACCTGCTTCTGACTGATGCGTTAGAGCAGACAGGAGAGGAAAGTCTCTGGGACTCTCTCAGATAGTTTAGTAGCTAACCAGGGCCATTAGCAGGTAGCTTAAAACCAGTGAGGCTCATCTAATGTGCAGCCAGTACTAATCTGTGCTCTTGAGCCCTAGGATAAGGAAAGCAAAACATGGCTTTCTCCCCCCAGCTTTGCTCCTGGTTCTTTGATATGACAAACAGAGCTGACCTCAACCCACCTCTGACAAGAAGTCAGTCATGGGATCTTCACTCACCTCTTAAAAAGAGGCAGCAAAACTCCGATGCATTCCTTCCAGTGCTGCCTGCTCAGGAAGAGGTCAGCACACTCTCCGGGCCAGGATGTTTTTCATTCACTGTGTGTGTTGCTCAATTTGTGCATAGTTTCCTGTAATATCTGTATTTATCTCCCATTTGAAAACTTGCTGCACATTAAGCTAAATTCCTTCCATTCTTGCTATTTCTACACTATGATTATATTACAGATTTTATAAGCTAAAGATGTGAAAAGCAACAATCCACTCTGTTTGAATGGGAGCAGATTACACTTGCTCAAAATTCTATAGAATTTGTTTATGTTTGCATGATTTGCAAACTGTTCTGGGGAAAGAGGATTACTGTAACCACCATGTTTGTTTGGTTTTTAAAGTGCTTGTTTTTCCATCATGTAGCAGATAACATCTGTAGTCATCATGCTTTAGTACACTGAGCCTCCAAGACAGATAATTATAGCAGACAGACAAGATAAGGCTTGTTGGAATATCTCAGCTGACGCATTCCCCTGCAAGCACAGAAGTCTCCAGCACTGCTCTTTATTGGTACCCTGCTCAATTTAGTTTCTCAAGTCCCAGAAAAACAACCTCCCACCATTTTCCTTTGAGAGATTTAAGTTTTCAGAAAATTCCTCTCCCTGCCACCCCACCAAAAAAAAAAAAAAGTAAATTACACTTTTCTTCTTTTATGCCCGTATGAGAAAAGGAAGCATCCCCACTCTGGGAAGCAATGGCAGAGTTCCAGGTCAGGCAGGGACTAAGCTATGTGTGCTCATGTCAGAATTCCACTTTCCTGCTTGCTGAGGACTTCAGTCCTCCTTCCACATGAAGGAGATGCCTTTCCCCATCACCTGGGGCACACTGATCTTTGGGTGACCCTTTTACATTTAAACAAAACCTTCAGAAACCCTGCCCAGCATTCTCCCTTTGTGGAGCCATATCCTGCCGCAGAGCCTGGCAAGGCTGCTGCTTGAAGGCTCCCTCCAAAAAGGAAATTACGTGCATGTACTTAGGATAGAAAAACATCTCAGTTCACAGTAGCATAACCCCTTGCCAAGCACCTGTAATCATATTACCCAAACTACAGATTTAAATGAACATGAACAAAAAAGCCCACTGAGAACAAATTCCAGAACACTGGATCATTCCTAGACACCTGTTTTTTTGTATGAAAATCAGACTCATTCTGTCAAGTGATGTCCTTCAAAAGGGTTAGTGTTGTGCACACAAAAAAAACCCCACCAAGCATCTTTGACAAGTAGAGTTACCAGAACAGTCACATTGGTGCTGCAGAGTATGCAGAGCTAAGTTACACCGAGCTGCATGTCACAACCTGATATGATAGCAACCAAACTTACAGAGTGCAGAAGATGCCACCACACTACAAAATCAGGCATTAATCCAGGCTATCCATTAACCACAGAAGGGAGAGGAGAAAAGAGTGACTCAAAAGGATGTATAAAGCCTCTCTATTCAAAAGTTTAATAAAGCAATTATTGAAGTATGAACTAAATCCACTGAGTATTAAGGAGGCAAGCAAGCCACTTTTAATTGAACACAAGCAATTTTTAAAAGCTCTGCAAAGCAGACACTGTGCGAGAAGCTTATTATTGTATCTAGATAGATCTCTGAACGTGACACCCAGCTAAACAACGGAACAATGGATTCCTGGTAGAAGCAGAAATGTGTGTTTCATATCTCTCAAAAAAATCAGAGAAAAACTGTAAAAGTGAACAGCTCTGTTGCTGTTCAGAGCTGCTTGCAATGGTGTTGCAAATAGGACTGTCAAAGGGCAGTGTGATATAAGGCGTTTTGCTGCAGATCTGTATTTCAAGAGACCAGAAAAGACCCCAAACCACTGCACTATGGTGGTACGCTGTAACACAGAGAGGGCAGCAGTTTCAACATTACCCCCTGGAATACCTGTGGGTCCGTGACTGCAGGAAACTCATGCTAACAATATCTTTTCAGTCAGGTATGGGACTTTTATCCTCTATGCTTTTCAACACCTTTGTTCTTACTTGTGCTCCTTAGAAATCAGAAACAATGATTTGCACCTTCCCAGATATAACTGACAACATAAAACAATAAAAATACAATAAAATCTAAAATTTCCACCTACCCTTAATGGAAGCAACCCAGGAGGAAACTCCATTACTTAGCATGGTAACATGCTACAGCTCCTACCTTTTATTCTGTTCATGTCTTATTACGATGCTTTGGATTTTGCAGTCTTTCCTCCAAGGAAATTCTTAATATGATGGGTGGAAAGCAAGTGAAAATAGAGATTAATATATAACAGACACAGAAAATGTTCCTTCTACATAATATCTCCAAGGACGACATTTTCACTTAGACACCTCATTCTTTCCTGTAGAGAACCTGAAAACTTTGACTAAATGTATCAAACCCCACTGGATATATTTGGGCTTAGAAATATTGTTTCAGTAATGATAAAACCATTAATATATGAGACGAACTGGTATTGCTACAGTAATACCGTGCTGCCAGAAGTAATCGCACATTGGTTAGCATATAGCCCCTGTAAGAAATGTCCACATTACTATACAAATTGCCTTTTTAAAAATAAAAATTAAGCTTTTATTCCTCCTTCTAATAGCAACAGTACAGGTCCTTGGTGCATTTAAAACGGTTTAAAAATCAGCTCAAATTTCCCAGAGTTTTAAATGACTTCAAGCTTGACCCAGCAGCTGAGGAAGAAAGTAGAAATTTAGCAGCTATAATTACAAGCAACTTTGTTAAAACAAATGCACGTGCCTGGAAAAATCTAGTATCCATTTTAAGAAATGTCAGCTTAGAGGAGGCATTAGTCCAGCTATCCCCAACACCTAGCAATGGTCAAAAAGGCCAGAATCAAGAGCAATTTATTGTCCTAAAGTATCTCCTAAAAATGGAATCCCAAACTCATTCTGCATATAAAAATAGCAACATTGAAGAAAAAAAAAAAAAACAAATGACCACACACTTGAATGCACAGGAAGAAAATTAGCTTGTTTTCTAAAGAGAAATTAAAGAAGGTAGATGACCATCAGGATTGAAGGTAAGGCGAAAGTATAACAACTTTCACAGAAATGAAGGCTGCTCCCTTTTAACAGTTATTTTTTACTCTATTAGAATACCTTCTTGGCACCTTTTTTCTTTTCACATACAGTTTTCTTTTCAGGAAGAAACAGGTACCCGAAAGACCCACAAAGGCTGGCAAGTTTAAGATATTCTTTTGATTCTACATTGCCACAACAGCAAGTGGTTTCCTGCACTGTAAGCTTCACACTGTCAGGAAAGCAGTACCACCACAGGTGTCAGTGCAAGGGAAGGTCAGCTGGTCTTCGAAGCCTGGATACAGCACAATGCACTACCAGTTCAATAGTGTATCATAACTGTGCTTTAAAAGGCAGGCTCCTACATTTTGATTAAAAATCTTGGATAGTCAGCCAACAGATTTAGAAAAAAAATATAGGATGGAACAATGCAAAAGCCTGAACTCTTCTTGCCAGGGGTGGTGTAGGTCTTCCATACAATAGCCGAGGATGGGGAACTACTACCTCTACAGACAGCAGCAACTGAAGTTAGTTACACACTACCGGGAGGGGTGGGCAGAGGGGGAACAAAAACAAAAACCAAAAACAACACCAAAAAAACCCTACAAAAAAACAAAGAAACAACGACAACAGGAATCCTGCTGGGAAGATGTACACTTAACTCCTTCCACAATGCAGGCTTTTTCAGCCCTAAGAACACACAGTAGGGTTTGCAAACTTACTCCATTCAAATAACTGACAGTAGTCATTTTTGGCATAACATCGTTACTCAAACAACTGAAAGCACGAGCTTGCTAGATACATTTCTTTCCTGAGCTATATGGAAACATCAGTCAAATCTTCTCTCTCCTAACTGCAGGGAGCTGTTAGCTATGCTCAGTTATTTGTTTGCTCATTGGAATAAAAGCCCTGTTTCTCAACCCCAGTTTCTAACAGTTACACTCCCTTTAAGCAATGGTTCCTATCATCTTAACATCAGGATCAAAACTGGGATAGGCCTAATCCACATACACAAGTGCAGGCAGACCGTAAAGAAGCCACGCTTACCACTAGCACATGGTGGAGCATGGAAATAATAAATGACACATCAAAGAGTTTCCCAGCTGTAAAAGATTCTCCTTTTTAATTCATCAGCTCATTCAGCTGCCACTTTACTTCGCTACAGTTCATATTCAATACAAAGTAATCACAAGTGTTTTACTGGACTAAATACAGAATAATTTGTAGCAATTTGATCCAGAAGACAATAATAAAGGCCTTAATATCGCCTTTTCTGTTATTACAAAGCACTTTTATAATAAAAACAAAGTTTATTGACTTTCAGTAATTCCCCATTTAGTCCTAATATACTTAAATGGAAAAAATCCTTAGAGGTTTCACAAAGCCTAAAATAGAGAAACATCTGCTAAAATTTAGGTGCAGCTGTTTAGTGAGGAGGTCCAATGCTAGAAAAGCCAGTATTTAAAGTTCCCTCTGCAATCAATAAAAATTCTATTAAAAATGTCATGGAACAGGATGAAGTGTTTGCCCAGGTTCAAAGTGATTTGTTTTGGTTTGGTTTTTTAAAGCACTGACATCTTTTGGTCATCAAAACTTGGAGGAATTTTTTAATTCAGTGTCACACAGGTGTTTCAGCCAAAGTCCAACCAGGTCAAATTCCAACTAGGCCATAGCTTGCTGCTTTTCCAAAGCAGCCGGAGTTGTTGCAGTTATGAAGATCCCCAAAGCAGTTTAATTTTTGGTACAGGAGGCCTGCTCCATTTCCTGCTTAGTAACTGTAGTTCTGTGGTGAACAAAATGACTTTGCTAAGCCTATTACCAGCTTTAGGCTCTTTTTAACAACTCTACACAGTTTTGTGTGCAAAGCTTCTTACATGGCATCACTACTTTGTTTTCCCATTGGGGGAAACCTGAATATTTACATAGAAGACTAACCCATATGACATTAGCATGCTTTTGGGCCATGGGAGTGTGAACATAGACTATTATAATCCTTAGCCATGGCAAGGGGAGTAGCGTCCCTCCAGGTTGGTGATTTAATTTTTTAACTGAAACTAAAATGAATGGGACAGATAAATTCCAGTTTTTCACCAATAGCATCAGTCACTAAACCTGTACCAGGCAGGTAACATTCCTGTTGAAAAGGACATGGACTGTTAAAATTAGAATGTTCTATTTGTTACTGTACCCCAGAGCAATCTGAGCATAACAAAAAAAAAAGTGAAAAGAAAATGAGACTCAAAAACATGAAGCTTACACATCTGACTGTCTAACACTGTCTAGTGCCTGCGAATACAATGCATACGATAAACTACCTTACATAAATTGGAGAGTAGAGTTAAAGGGTTGATTTACCAAGCAAAAAGAAGAGATATTACACCCTTTGCCAGTTACCCAAATCAACAACTAGAGCAAAGTTAGAGACTGTCATGTTTCAGACACTATAACCTCAATATTTATTGTACAGTTTGTACAGCTCCAAGCACTTCATCAACATCATTTAAATAATGACAATAATGCAGTAGTATTGTTTAAGAACGTGATAAAACTTGAATAGTCCTTTATGTTTCTGCTGGAAGAGGGAACAGGAAGGATTAGAAATGTAATTCACAACTATAATGTTGGTACACAGAACCACAAGCTGCTCAAAAGATTTAGGTGGTTCTTCATTCATGAGAACTCTTGGGTTTGATATCCTCATTGATTGCATCACATCAAGCCCTGTCCCTCCCCAGAAAAAAAAACAAAAACATGCTTTCATCCTTCCTGGTTAGGAAACTACATTTGCACAACAACACTACTAAGAGTCTATAGCAGTAAATAAAATAGTGCATAACAAAGCAAACTGCAAGCTAGCTGTACAGAAACTGTTTCTGAGCTGACAGTGATTGCATGTTTTCTGATTAATCCCTGTGCCTTCACCAACAGAGCCACAGACACAGTTGTGTCTTCCATCTTCTTTGGATATGGGTTAGAAGCACTTTGTAATATTAAGAAATATTTATGTTACCATCCTGTATTTTAGCAAAACGTTGACCTAAAGCATTAAGTGCATTTTGGGAACAGGAATATACTTTTTATTGATCCTTCGTAAAATATTTATGCTTACTATCAGATCTCCTCAAAGAAGCTGTTCAGGCATTAAATTGAAAGAGCTAACTCAACTTTGAAACATGTTCCCTCCCACACAAAAGACCCAAAACCAAGAACAAATCCCATGCTCTGTGCTTTTATGGAGCTTATTAGTCTTCGTCAGATCACAGGTAGTTCCTTCAATCAAAAGACAATTTCCCAAAGGATAAAATGTTTGTCAACGATGTATAGAGATCAATACATTTTGCTTTACATAGTCACTTGAAATATAGATCTTTCTGATTACTGCTGGGTATGGGGAAGAACGAGAGTCTTCTCATCTCAAGAGCTACATTTTCAGGCCAGTTCAGTTACAAAACAAATGCATTGAACAAATTCTGTATGAGGAACAATTTAAGTAAATGTGGACTTCTCTGGTAGGAAAGGACATAGCAGGGGAGGGTGGGAGATTCGAAATCACATGAAGCATAAAGGGAAGGGTCAGGTCCTGTGAATTCCGCAGTGAAAGAATCAGGAAGCATCAAGTGAAACTTCAGGGGAAGCACTAAACACAACATAGGAATGGTAATTAACTACACATATGTAATTCACCTCTGGAAGTTCTTGCTGCAAGGCCCTATGGGTGCTCGTAGCTTACATAAGTTCAAAAACCAAGTAGATAAATTCATGCATGTGGCTCAGGAAGGCTCCAAGCCAGAGACAGCTGATAGAGACAATTCTGAAGAACATCACTATGTGCTTGCCCTGTTCCTATACTCACTCCAGGTATCCATCACTGGCCTGTGCTGGAGACAGAGCACAAGCTCAAGGGACCTTTCATCTCTCCTAGTACGGTCCCATGTTGATGGTTCTCCTTCAGGGAAAACCAGTGGAAAATGCAGAGCACTAAAGATATTCAGGACAAAATATGTATTTCTTTGCTGACTTTTCAGATTAACAGCAATGGACTGAGGCAACAATTTTATTTTTATTTTTTAAATTAGTTGGGTCAAAGGAAAATAGCTTGTCACAGTTAACATTACTGCTGCACAATGCATGTCTGTGAGCACAAACACTACACAGAATATCCAAGTGACTTTTAAAAGACTTTTATGGATATTCCACTCTCAAAGGATGCTGGACGAGATCAATGGACGCCAACTGAGATCATTATGTATGACTTACCTTGCCCATTTCCTTCCTTTTCTGCCTTTGAGGCTCTTTTAGTGCACTGAATGCCTTTCTGGGGAATTTCATTTAATATCTTGGCAGCATACTCAATTCCTCCTGTCAGATCCTTGAGGCAGTCCTATAAATAAAGGGCAGAATGCTTTATTACTAGAGTCAGCAAAAGACTTGTGCACAATGATGTCCTTACTCATACCACAATGTTATTAAAATGTGCATACTGTTTCTGTGGTTCAGAGGCAAAGGGAGTCAAGCAATTGTAACTTAATGGCTTCAGTTCCCTCTTCTCCTAGATATATGTGTAATACTTTGTATTTTGAATTCTGCTCCACATGAGCTGCTATCTCTGCCTCCTCTACTTTTATTCACTCACACAGGCCCACATCTCACTGCTCTTGCATGAATACATACTTCATTTTTGTATAATACTGATATGGAATTAGTATCAACTGCAAACTGTGCACTTCAAGTTTTAGCAAGCAGCAGCCTGCTAGGACAGACACTGCTATGTTAAAGGTTAGAGCTCAGGATGCTTAATCGACCTTTGTGTTTCCAGCTGCCCCTAGCATGCAAGAGACCTGGAAGAAGTCACACAGGGTCCCCACTCCACATCCACTGAAACTTCTACAGCCTGTTTCTGCAGAACAGCGGCCTCAAAACTTTGATCCAAAGTAAATTAGGAAGCATGTCATTGCTAAATGTACTAATTTAAAACTAGTCTACTTCAAAAGTACTTGCTAGTGTTACAAAACAATCCATTCAAGGATGACTTACAAAAACACACTGCAGACAGACTCGTGATTTTATCATGATGCTCATCCTATTTGTGTGTACTATGCTCATGGGCCTACATGATAAGGAAGAATTTTAGTATCTACTTTTTTAAAAAAGAAGATATTTCTAACATGAGATAAGCACTAAAATAGGACCAAAACCTACCATTTCACCACTTGGGAATTGTAGTCCTGCAAACACTAACATCAAAAACTTAACCAGTTTTGAAGTGGGCAAAGTTGCTTAACATATTTGCAGTGTGATTCACCCAGAGCATTAAAAGTACTTTCATTTTCCTATTCCAAGTGATTAAATAGTGTTTATTAAAAACTTAAAACTTGATGCTGTCTGGTAACAGATCTGCAAGAAAACACAAAGTCCAAAAAGCATCAGCAGTATCTTATCCAGGTGCAGCAGTTTTAAGGCAAATGCATTTACCCTATGAGCAGCTCATCACCCTTCCAAGCAGACAGCATATATTCATCTGTCTAGGGGGAAAAAAAATAGCTAGAAACAAGAGCATCCTCAGTACTCCGAGGAGGGGCATTACATGAAGAAATTAATTTCAAAATAGTTTATATTTATTTAAGGCTTATAAAACTTTAGCAAAACATCATGTCTTGACAGCAATACCGTGCAGCAAATGCTCTAGATCAGTCATTAGCAGCCTCTTCTGGGAGAGAGGGAAGCAGACTTGCTCCACTCGAATGAGATTTTGTGAAGTTAATCCTTGCTACAGGGGAATGCAGCAATTGTCAAATTTGGTTCATTTTACGAGAGCGCTACATACATTTCACCCAAAGTGCAGCCTTCTAGAACGGGCAGAAATTCCACTAGGCCAGCTCCTTGTGATGGAAAATACCGACAAAGGAATGACTATCACTATCTACACAAAGGCAGCCTGCCCGCATCTCTCCCTTTCTCTCCCATTCCAGTTTCTGTTGCAAGTAAGCTGCACGTGCCAGCAGAGTGACTCTTACCCTTAACTCCTGTCCTCTTGACCTCAACTCCTCATCAGAATTTTTCAACTGATGCCCTACAACAGAATTTTATGGGAAGAAAAACAAGATTCAACTGGCAGTAAGTCCCACAACGCTAACTAGAGTATCTATATTTCTGAATGTGGACTTAGGGAAGATCCATTTAATTAACTGCCGGGCTCATTTCTTGGCATGTGAGGGGGGCTGGATATCAATGCTTGCAACTGGTGTTCTGCAGCCGCTGCCTGCTCACAGTGACTCTTAACCATGGTGCAGGGGGGAGATGTTATAAACATTATTGCTGTAAGGCCTGCTGGCAGTGGGGTGGGGTGAAAAAAAAAAAACAAACAACTTTTAAAAAAGGTGTTGCAAAAGATGGACCTTCCGAAAGTCCTGCAAAACATCTTTTTTCAGAGCTACCCTGCGTTAGTGTAGCAGCACTTCTACTTAAAAGGAAAATGAATGATCTTTCCTCCATTTACACACAGTGTCTTTCTGGATTTTAGTACAGTTGATCCTCTTAGGCTGAGATGACTCAGTTCCACGTACCTTGCACACAATGAGGCCATGAAAGACAGAATATTAGTATGACTTTCACTTTAGTCTACCTCCAGCAATACAGTTACCAGTCATCTCTTACTGCAAATCTAACAAATAAAACTTATTTCTCAAAGCCAATATTAAAGCAGACTTCCTCTCTTACTAAAATGCTCACGTAAGGAAGAACAGAGGTGTCAAATAGCAAAAATACTGCTGGTCTAGGGTCTTACCTCATGCAGTAGTATGACTCCACTAGGCCTTATTCACTGTTTACCCAGTGAAACTCATTCTGTTCAGATCAGTCATTCACTTTCTCAGTACACACCACAACACTCAAATCCTGAATTTTTAATAGTAGGTTTCCAGGAGGACTTCAGCTTTAATAGAACTTTAAAGTGTAGTAATACAGTTCAAGTAGGCTTCACTTACACACATGGGCAGTTTTTGTCACACAGAGCCATGGGGAACACTAACAGTAGTAAGCACTATGACCAGTAATATGATTTCATACTAACGCCAGAATCAAAAGGATTTGTGATAATTGCAGTATTACAAATAGCAGCTGCCATCCATTAACACAAATCAAAATGTAGGAAAATAAAAAGCACCATTACACACAGTTTCTCATTATTACAAGCCACACAGTAAACCTGCATGAAGTGACATCATTATTTGAACTGCATCCAGATTAGTTTCATGTCTCTTATGTAGCTCTGTGGCAAAAAAGGAATGAACTGTATACTTCAGAGCAAAAAGAAAGATCTTCTGACTGGCCATCCATTGATGGCACATGGAAACTCTGATTTCCATTTATCTTGACAACAGCTGCAGAAAGAGTGTCTAAGGCCTCAAGAAAAAAATAAGTTTGTAAAACCACTTCTTTAGATTTGTCTGAAAAGCCAGAAAACAACATAGATGCATCAAAATAAATTATGCATCAGAAACAATTCAAAGATTCATTTAGTAACTGACAAATGCAAGTATTAAACATGAAAAAGTAGGATGTTGGCACAGTTCTAATAGGTATTTTTTCTTATACACACACACATTTTATATATATATGGTTTTATAGTCAAGAATTAAACCAGCAAAGTGGGGTGGGCTGCCTTTCAGACATATTAAGTAAAAAGGAAAACTCTTTAAAATCACATGCATGATTTATTAAACACAAGCATTCAATAATATTCCTTGCTGCCTTTGGAACAGGTACCAATGTCATACTCGGGGCTGGAATGTCATCACTGCTGGCAGGGCACTACTGCGAGGACACTCACGTATGCAGTGGTCCCACTGACACCATCAGGTGTTGTTTATGCATGATCCAAGTCTAGATGTCAAGGCAAAACAGAAGGAGCCAGCAGGGAATATACCACAGAAGAAAGTGGTAAGAAAAGAAGGATTAGCGACACAGATACCAGTAAAAATGAAAACATTTTTTCCCTTCTCTTTCAAAGGGAAAGTTACACAAAACTAGATTCTACTATAAATGGGAACGATCCTCATATGAAAGAGCTGACATTTAGGCCTTAGAAACACTTAACAGAAACTTAGTTAGACACACTTTCCTACAATAGTCATATTTAGAATCTTAAAAAAAAAGAAATCTTAACCCCTGTGTTTAAACCAAATTTTGCTATATATTTCACTAAAACATGGGCCCTTTTGCAAGAAAAAGCCAACAGAAAAATATACTTTTAAATACTTCCCACTTTTTCAAATGAGCTGACCTGCACATTACTTCTACTTTCAAAATCTGTATCCACTTTTGATTTGAACCACAGAACAGCTTTAAGAAGAAAAGCAACTCATTAAAAAAGACTAGATACCTCCGAAACTTCCCAGAAAGCATTTGAGTACTTTCCCAGACGCTTATTCTTTCGGTGCACAAAGCAGCTAAACCCACACTGCTGGAACACTCTCTGCTTTTTAGACCAGATGCAGCACTGTGCAGAGCAGTTCCACTGCTGGGGAATCAGCTTGCATTTCAGGAGATCTGGATTCCAACAACTTCTTTTCCCTAGACTTGCTCTCCCAAGGGAGCTACAGTAAATTACTTTATTTCTCCTGGACTTAGCTTCCCATACATAGATAACAAATATATTTCTTTGCTTCCCCTCTGTACCTGCTGATTGGGATTTCAAGGTGTGCAGATTTTAAAACTACATTTGTGCAGCACTCTAGGATCCTTAATCCTGTTTCATTCCCATTGATATATAGAATCACAGAATCACAGAATGTTAGGGATTGGAAGGGACCTCGAAAGATCATCTAGTCCAATCCCCCTGCCGGGGCAGGATTACCTAGACCATATCACACAGGAACGCGTCCAGGTGGGTTTTGAATGTCTCCAGAGAAGGAGACTCCACAACCTCTCTGGGCAGCCTGTTCCAGTGTTCAGTCACCCTCACCGTAAAGAAGTTTTTCCTCAAATTTAAGTGGAACCTCCTGTGTTCCAGCTTGCACCCATTGCCCCTTGTCCTGTCAAGGGATGTCACTGAGAAGAGCCTGGCTCCATCCTCATGACACTTGCCCTTTACATATTTATAAACATTAATGAGGTCACCCCTCAGTCTCCTCTTCTCTAAGCTAAAGAGACCCAGCTCCCTCAGCCTCTCCTCATAAGGGAGATGTTCCACTCCCTTAATCATCTTCGTGGCTCTGCGCTGGACTCTCTCTAGCAGTTCCCTGTCCTTCTTGAACTGAGGGGCCCAGAACTGGACACAATACTCCAGATGCGGCCTCACCAGGGCAGAGTAGAGGGGGAGGAGAACCTCTCTCGACCTACTAACCACACCCCTTCTAATACACCCCAGGATGCCATTGGCCTTCTTGGCCACAAGGGCACATTGCTGGCTCATGGTCATCCTGCTGTCCACTAGGACCCCCAGGTCCCTTTCCCCGATGCTGCTCTCCAACAGGTCTGTCCCCAACTTGTACTGGTACATGGGGTTGTTCTTGCCCAGATGCAGGACTCTACACTTGCCCTTGTTATATTTCATTAAATTTCTCCCCGCCCAACTCTCCAGCCTGTGTAGGTCCCTCTGAATGGCTGCGCAGCCTTCCGTTGTGTCAGCCACTCCAAAAATAATAATAATTATTATTATACTAATAATTAAGTGTATAAAAAGCCCTACCAGTTAAAAGAGAACAGTGTTAGACAGACATCTGCTGCGACAGAACCAGCCCTATTTAGATCCAGATGCAAAACCAGAGAGCTTGGGGTGGTGAGAAATCGCAGACTATAGCTACAACAACAGATCATACTGCAGGCACAGCTTTCCTCTCCTCTAGATTTGTAGGATACAGAGCAAGGAAGCAGAGTGCTAGACTTTTACCAAAATGTTCCAAAATTGTTTAATCATAAAAGTTATTCTACTAGATTGCCCCAAACAACAAACACACATTCACTGATCCAGTGGAGTACACCGCATCAAATTTCCATGAAGATTCAAGTCACAAGATTGCTGTAAACACCCTTCACTCTTAGGCAAAACACAGCAACACATTAACCTGACTGATTTCCCCTTACCAAGACCACATTAACCTTCCGTAGTTTTGAGATATACATTGACAAACATAAGAGACAAAACTAGCCTCAGTGCAGGGTGCACATTCATTGGAATCAAACTAGATGAAGTACTATCGGCCATTAAATCTGGCTAGAGAACAATTGGTTGAATTATTTGTGCAAACCAGTGCAGTCTTGGGACACTTTCAGCTCCCCCTTTGTTAAAATTCACAAGAGTGCTCATTAAAGGGATGAAGGTGCATTAAATGAAGGCAGAAATTAGAGCTAGTTTTAAATATGCACCAGTTTAACAGAACCTTGTAATCTGCTCAGGTGTGTTACACTTGTGGTTTCCTTAATGTTTCTTTAATGATTTTGGAAGGTGATTCTCTGTTGCATTGCAAACCAGTTTTGTTCAGACACATTCAAGTTTTCCCACAGTGGAGTGAGCAAGTTATCAAGAGAACTAATTAGCTTGACCTTCTGTTTGCCCAGTAATGAGAAATGCATCAAACAGGTCTCTCTTTTCATGTCTGAGTCTGTCAATTAAAGCTCAGGCTTTCTATTCCTTGCCTTGTCCTCAGGAATATTTACCACAAGCACAGCCAATATAAGCAATGCCCTATCCCCTCACCCCTTCACACTACCAGGTAAGAGCTTTGAATTTTCTTCAGTGGAGGAAAACAACAGCCATAAATGAAACTTCCTTTGCAGAAGCCAGATAAAATCCTTCTGAATTCAGAGTTCTTTACGCAAATTAAAAGCTACGGACTTAGACACTAATGGACCCTAAAAGCAAGAACCACTCAAAAACTAACCATATCCTGTTTTGAGAGGAAATTCAGGAATTGCTACTTTTGAATAAATGATCCTGATTTCTCTATTAGCACATTTTTGCACAACTAAGCCCTTAGTTCATACATTCAACCTCATTTTGCAAATAAAGCAAGTCAGAAGATAAACCATCAAACCATCGCAATCAAAAGCAAAGACCTGAGGACTAACAGGGGCAGGGACTCTGATGTAAATTATTCCTCATGTCACTCAGACAAGCTCATTACAGTCAAGGTTACAGAGGAATGAATTGAGAAAGGTTATTTTGGAGAGGAAATAAGGTGTTCTCTGCCTTTTTTCTACTTTAAGATAACCCGAAAGTCACATATGTGAAATTCCAGTAATTTTTGCAAGACCCCTATAAGATCATAGAAAAATTAAGACCTAACATAAGGCCTTAGCTTTTCATTCCACAGCCTCAGATCCATACATTCATGATATCTCCCAAACATAAAGGACTGTGCTTCCAGGCTTAGATACCTGAAATCTGCCTACATCCCAGTGTCAGCACCTTAAAGATTTTGGGGACCGCTTCTTAAGCGATTCCTAAGAGATCTAGGTCACCAAAACCCAACATTCAGAGTCCCAACCTTACTCCTATTCTACTTGACAAAACTAGCCCACTTCTATAAATTTGCATGCACTTTACTTCCTGAAAGAAACAAGGCTGATCATAAATCACTTCAGTTTCCAGCAGGTTTTGGCAGCAGTCTTAGATGATCAGATGTTATTTGCTGTGCAGTATGAATACACCAAACTTTGGACAATTATATCAGGCATCAGAATTCAACTGGTGTTCAACCAGCTGAATTAGAAGTGATGTCTTGTGGGTAGAGCACTGTCTGCAAACTGAGACTCTTTCCTAATTCTGCCTTAGAACATGCTTGTAAACCTCAGGGAAGCCATCTGACCATTTCTCCAGCTGATAAATGGAGATAAATATAATCTCTGTTATAGCATCCTTGGAGAACTACCTAAGATTATGTTAGTACTAAGGGGTAATCAGCACCTCATAGTAGATGACATTCCTTCAAAGCATTCATTGGCAAAGAACCACTGCAAATCAATTTTAAAACAAAACAAAAACAGGTAATTAGCAAAGAGAGTTGCTGCCAGCCAGGCATCTTGTTTTCTCAGTCAGTTTTATATAACCATCATGAAATCTCTTGGTCCAAGTTCCCTGTTCTCTTAATTTTCAAAACGAGAGCAGACTATCATTTGCTCTCTTGGGCATCATGCCACCCAAGAGCTGATGCTGACTGCTCAGGGTCCACAGCAGAACATACTACAAAGTCAGAAGCAACCCTGAGCCCTTAAACATTTTTTTTGCTCATGTCAAAATACAAAAACCAAAAGTCTTTTACCTTACAAAAACGTTACTAAATGGAGAAAGCACAACACAGAAGAATGTTCTAGTTTTATAATTAGAAGGTAATATCTTAGAGAAACAAGTTACAAGGGCACATGTCAACATGAAGCAGCCTTCTCCCTCATGGACATTATCCACATCATCTAATGAGAACAGACAAGTAGAACGGCTAGGTCAGCGTGCTGGTAGTTGACGTGTTCGATAGGCAACAGCATTCACGTGGCACTGGGCAAGTTAACGTGAGAAAGACCAAAGGGAAGTGTTCCTTTCACAGTACTCGCCCATTTTAAACTAGAAACTACTTTGCAGTATTCATATGATGTGGGAAGGAAACAAAATAGAAACTGGAAACAACTTCAAGATTATAGTACCCATAATGTTAGCTGCATAATCGAATGGCAAAACTAACTCATTTATTACATCAGTATTTCTTTCTTAGTGCCATAAATTAAGCATATTTTTGGCAGTTCTCCCTTGCCAAGAACAATTCTTTTATTCATGAACCCACTCGTTTTAAGGGCCGAGTCTTTAGAGCCCATTAGAAAAACATCATCAACACATTTTGGTTTTTTAATGCAAGGAAAGAAACGTTAAGCAAGCTGCCGTTCCCATTTTTCAAAATAAATCTGTTCTTCTGTCCCATAGTTATATACCCGTACATAAAACATTGATTTCCGCAAAGTTACTTCTGATTTACATGGCTGTGGAAGCAGGGTCACAAGCCCATAGCATACGTAAAGATGTTTCTGTAGTGTCTCCTGATGTTGCTGAGTCGGCATGCATCTAACCTAGGACAGCAGAGGAATTTAAAGTGCTATTATGCTGCAAAGGGAAAACGTGCCTTTCTTCCTAGGCTAAGGATTATTATTCATATTGCCGCAGTGCCCTGAGAGCAAGACCCTGTGCGCTAGTTGCTGTACATATCTCAAGACAGAGCATTTTCTGAATATTTACCACCTAAACAGGTAACAGCAAAGCTAGAGCTAGGAAGCGGAGACAAAAACCTCCACCCGGGCTTGCTCAAGGTCTCCCAGAGCCCCTGTGACATGCGTAAGTGCAGCTCAGGGCCACAGCTCCATATTTCCTCTCCACTTGGACTCCCTGCTACGACTTAGTATCATCCTTCTGAACTGCAACACAGGTACAGCCTTAATTTTTTAGCGTGATACATTAAAACATCTCGTATTTTGATCTTTTCACATATTTGTGGGGAAATGGCCTTAATGAAAAAATAATTCTTTACCTTTGGAAGTGCATACGTAGGAATACTTGCTGGCATTTTAGCCCTCTCCTTTTAATGACAAACGGGGAGGGATGGTGAAAATCAAAGGCACACATGCTATCATTTGAAGGTCTGGGTCAAAAAAAAAAAAAGGGGGTGGATTTCTCCACGGTGATTTCACAATCTTTGTGTATGTGGGTGGCTTTCCTGTAGACAGGAAGTATTCCTCTACCAGGCCTTGGGTCAAATGGATTCAATAAGGCATTGCAATTTATCAGGTACTTTTAAAAAGCAATTTTCTAGGTATTCATGGAGCTCCTGCCTAAAAACGCTCACACTCCAGTTGGTTAGGCACATTATTAAAACATCTAGCTCCAGTACTTCAGTCAGTTATTGACTTCACACCAGCCAAAATTTATTAACACTATTTGTTCATGACTTACATGTCTTTACCAAAAAAATACAAGCATAAATAATTCAGTTCTCGTTTCATGCTAACAGTACATTAATTTATTCATCAATTAGTCAGATAAAAAAGAAAAATATTCCTTAGCACTCCCAGTGCTAGATTTCAACCTGAAATAAAACAGAGGTTACGTATTTTAACAGATGCCATAATTTTTGCCAGCTGCCTTAGCATCAAAGGTGGCACTTGCATTCATACTACCCTCTAATGTACCAGCACAATCCAAATTCCATATTTCCACCTCCAATAATACAATAAGAGATGTCCCTCCTCCTCCTCTTTCCCTCTTTATTGTGGAGGCAGAGTCTGGTTTGTCTTGCATAAAGCTCGGAGCAGCTGGCTTAGTACTTGCACCAAGAACACCGGTTGCTTAAAAACAGACCTTCCCTTCAAGTCTAGCAAATACGTAGCATCAGGGCACTGGCAACCTACCTTCTTTTTGTATAACAGATTTTTCATTGATCAATGGCTGTATTAAACACAAATATTTCAACTAGGAGGTTGCACACAACACTCCATGGGATGTTGGACTTGGGGGTACGTGTCCGGCTGGACATCTGACCAGCTATAGGCTCCAGTCCTTTGGTTACCTTGGACATTAGACTGCAGTTCTTTAGTGGCAAAGAGGTTTCACTGTGCACATTCTGTGCAGTGCCCAGAGCAACAAATGTCCAAGTTCCACTGGAATCTCAAAGTACCAGTGTCACACAAATAACAAACTAGAGGTTAAGCTGGGAACAATCTACTAAACCATGAATTTTACATAGCAGTTTGTAGCTCAGAGATTGCCCTTCCTAATACAGTTAGCTGATGCATAAAATAATTCAGCTTTGTGTTCCACAACTTTTATTCTTAAAAAAATAATTAACAAACATGAAGAGTTTGAAGCTGATTCACTGATATCCCCCTTCCCCAAAGCGGGTATGTCACATGAACTCAGTTAAACCAGACTGATACACAGTTCTCAAAGGTGGATGACTGTAACCTCTCCTTCCATGTGTGTAGTAGTGACATAGCTAATCTCTGCCACTGCATTTTTCCCTCTAATAGGGGAACAGTAACCAAAACGAAATTTCTGCTAGAACTCATCCTTATAAGCACTAGCTGAACAGACCCACATGGCAGGAGAGTCTAATTCACACTTCCATCTGCCTCCTGATTGAGGTCACAGGAGGAAGGTCTGACTTTTGCCACGTCTGATGCAAGAAGCTCAACAGACAAATGTGCCGTAGCTCCCGAGGATGAGACACCCAGCAAAGTTAGCGCAAAAGTTCAGCAAAGTCATTGCTATCTAGTTCTTTTTCCTGTTTTGCTGCCCGATTTGGACAAAGAATATTTTTTCATTATCTCCTGCCTGATTTATGTTTACATATACGTACAACAGAAACCCATATTACCCTTTTGTAATTAGACACTGTGCAGCCACCTGCCAGACTGTCTGTGCTCCAACAACTCAGCATGTGCTTGTACAGCCAAGGCACAGAAATCACTGGAATGCTGCATGGGGTGACAAACTGCAGTAAATATCTTACAGGGATGCAGTCTGTTTACTTACATCTAGAATATAAAACTCTACGTGCGACTCAAAACAATATCTAGTGGCAGAGGAGAGGAGATGAACAGACGGGCAATGTTCTCCTCCTTCCTTGGTATTTTCTAGACTTGTTTTCTACCTTATTTTACCTAGGATATAACTTCTTAAAAAATGTATTTTTCAGTCTGTGGGCACTGTGAATGTATCATCACTCTGTGTGGATGTTTACATCCATATTTTATAAATAATAAACACTGAAACCAAATACAGTTTTCCAAACAGATCCTTGATATGGAAGTGCTTGACTTAAGGAGCATGAGAGGTCTTATTTTTAGCGTACGGGGTGGGAGGGGGGGTGGGCAGGAATCAGGTCCTCTCATAAGCATGTTCAAAAAGCCCCAGAAATCACTAACTGTGTACCCTGAAAGTTGGCTTGAATATTATGTCCACCAAGGCATTACTGAAACATCAGTGAGGCCACTTGTGTGCTTAACTAGGCATTTTCTGATCTGGAGCAAGAGCCAGAACTGCTGAAACCACCTCACTCCCACCAAAATCAATGAATCCCTAAGAAATCATGAGGATTTGAGCACCCAAACAACATTAAAGCTTTGGCCTCAATTCCACAATTTTGCCCAGAACTGCAGCCTGTGCAAGTGTTTCATCATCAGGTGACCCTTATAACCTATTTTTTAAAAAAATATATTGAGTATTGCAAGCACATATCCATTTTCTATTTGGGGACAGCAAACAGAGAGCAAGCAGGAGCTGAACTCAGATTCCCAGTCCCCAACATGACAGTCACATTTTCCCAGCATGTTGTATATTTGTTCCTAGCTCCCTAGGACAAATGCACAGCAACTTCATTGGAAATTGGGTCACACCCTTAATACCAAAAGTGTCCTTCAGTGAAAGGTGCACATCACTACTGGCTGACAACATCTGGTCCTAAACAGCACCACTTACAAAAAATTAGAGAGATTCATTCTGTAAGAAAGAACATTTGATTTCACTCTGCATCAGAACAAAAGCTAAAAACACAAACAAAAGCAGAAGAGAAGCCTCCCTCTAAATCCTCCTCGATAGGACACTGACCTGGAACATGGGAAATCCAATTTCACTTGCTGCTTTCACCCACCTGAAGCAGGGTCTTGAACCAGCCTTCCTCAGCATTTGAGCAAGAGCACTGGCCTAGCAGCTATTGCTCTAGGTTGGACACTCATGTTTCAATGGGACAGGGTGGAGGGGAAACCCCACACATCAACAAAAACCAACCCACACCACTCTAAAGCTTAAACCCCCACCTCCCCCCAACCTAAATCTATCATCAGACTGAAGACCATTTAACTTTAAAACTACCACCATGTTCAAGCAACAGTTACACCCCGTACACAAACACATACTCACTACATCCTTTCAACTACTGCACTTCCACATGAGGGATCTTTTCAGCCCTGTAGCAAAAAGTGCTTTGTCCTTTGTCACAGACATATCCATTTTCATTATGCATATCAATCCATTCAAAGACTGAGTTCCTTCTATAGATGAAAATAGCCTCTTTTTTTTTCTGGCTGAAGAGTATATAACCTGTCTTGGACACTAACAGAAAAACTTCAACTCATCTATTATATGCAAGTGGTTTGTCTTCATAAAGCAGTCCCAGTGCAATGGATTGCCCCAGCATTCATTTTCTCTATCATGCTTCTAACTAGTAAAGTCAGAGGGCACAAAGCCCATCTGAATGTGGCAAGTAACAACAAGCAAAGCCCAGGGAGGAGAGGAGGCTAAGGTAGACTGCAAAGTTACATGAAAAATAAAGAACAAAGTTATTTACAATACCTCCTGTACAACAATCGCAACTACAGTGCATCTGACTAAAAAAAAAAAAGGAACCTGCAACAACCTCATCCAGCACACTCAGTTTCAGTTTGCTTATATAAACCCTGAAGGACTGATAGCACTTGCAGTGTCACCACAGGCAGAGGAATATTCACATAGTTTTAAAAGACAACCATGCGGGCAGGACATCAGTTACCGGATACTGTTACAACTTGAGTAATAAGCTCCAGGAAGATGACAAGCTCCAAGGCATTAAGGTGACAGGTTTGGACACAGCCATTATTCAAATAACTTTCTGCCACTGAAGGAAATTTATTAGAATTTTCAGGGTGATTGTAGCAATATGTAAATTGGACTACTAGAATGAGGATATACAGTGTCTATGTGTGGTACGAGTCACCAACTAAGAATTGGAAGTAGGGATGAAAAAATGATGCGATTACTGTGGTCAGGCGTTCTGAAGGCCTTGGTTTAACAGATTGAGCAAGATGTACTACATCAAAAAAACCCTCTAGAATATAGTTGCTCAATAATAATAACAAAGTGTCTGTCTTAAGTACTGAACTATGGAATATAGTATATCAAAACCAGATTATTATAGAGACAGAGACACAAAAAGACAGGAAATATAGATGAATCTTATGGTCAACAAAATACAGATCCTGCAAGCAGTAAAATTTAGATAGAAGAATTTACGAAACTATCAGATTCATGTTCCTAAATGGTCAGTTGCATCTGTATTGCTGTCCAGATGTGAAAAGCCATTTAAAAAGAACAAACAAATTATTATACATTTGAGAAAAACAGGCAGGCAATGTTAGCCAGCACTACGCTACCAGACAGACCATTGAGCTTTACAAAGCAAGTCCACTTTCACGTTACTAAGAGTTAAGATATACAGTGTGAGAAAGCATGTTTAATGTCCTTCAGATTTTAATGTGGATAAAATACATGGGGTCACGACTATAGCCATTTCTGCTAGATGCTTCCCTCATCATCTAGGTCACACTTCAGCTGGCCACTTTTGACCCATACATGTGTTTCAACAACACATAGATCAAGCCAAACAAATCAGGTGGAGTTTTACAGCATCCAAATACACTGCCGTTCAGATCACTTCATCGCCTTGAACAACAGGGATGCCAGCATGGGTTTCTATCCCACCGCAGAAGAGTTAACCCTCAAGGCAGATGAGCAATCACATAGAAACTTTCAGGTTCTCAAAGGATGAAAAACAGACACACTTAAGGGCATCTAACCTATCCTTGCCAGGGTCCAACAGACATATCACTTTCCTGTCACTGGCACAGAGATCAAGGCTGCAGGCTGAGAATCAGCATTGACACCTGGTCTGTGTCCGCAGCAGACAAGGGCATATGCACCACAAACCTCTCAGGCAAGCTTAGCATCCACCTGGATCCACTACAGGAAGGCAGGAGCTTGAATAATCTACCTGCAGTCCTCCTGCAGTGGCTCACTGAACAGCTATTCATGATAACTGGAAGTGACAATGACAGATGTGCAGTAAATAACAGGTGTCTTTCCTGAAGATGAGAGGGACTAGATATCTTTTGGAGTAAAGTTGGCACTGCACTTTAAAATGCTGTGTCTAAATTAAAAAGGTATTGAGACTTTTGAATGATTGTGCCATTAAAAAAACCCCGTGTAACAGGGAAGTATTCATTTCAGTCTAACATTTTAAGCTGGAAAATAGGGGATATAGTTATAGCATCTGTGTATTCTTTGAACTGCAACTAGCAAATTCTGAAATCTGGTGTCTGGTTATCCGGTATCTAGTTCTACCTTCCAGTAAGAGCAGAGGGTTTATTCTGGATATGTACCAGATACACTCTTCAATGGCTTTACACTCACAGAAGCATGAAAGAGCAGAGATAATACGGAAGGGCTCCCAAGAAAGATCAGGCAAGATCTGGTATGGCCCAGAAAGAGAGAAACTGCTGTCTTGGGAGAAAAAAAAAAATTATCAATCACAGTATCTGTTGGTATCCCTACAAAAAGATTAAGACTTCAAGATGTAAATAACCACAATTTTGCAAACGGCTTGCAACCGTGTTTTCCTGTCTTAACAAAAAGGGTCCTTTTAAGGTACCTCACACAAAGTTGAGTAACAGAAAAGAAACTTTGCAGTGTTGGCTACTGAAAACCGAAAGTAGACCATATGCCCTGGTGACTGGCATAAGTCAAAATAAATGAATTACAGGAGTGAACTACTTTCCAAGTCTTCTTCAGACAGACTTAAGAGAATTTAATCCAGACTAGGATATTTTGATGTAAGAAAGTTATTCCTGGATTTGGTATTTTATAGTGACAGTTGGCATAACTAACCTCAGCTTGATGCAGGCTGAGAAAGTAACTTGTTCGATGAACAGATTCCTCTGAGGGCCATATTCACGCAGCCTAAATTACACTCAAGTCCCTGTACTTCGTATTTTCTAAAAGTGGACCATGGTTTAATAACATATTTCAGTCCCATGAGTTGTTTTTTCAGCGATTGCTCCATCAGTGGCTCTGTCACCACTGACAAAACACAAGGTACTGAAGTGATTTTAATCCGTCTCTTAATGAAGTTACGTGATGGGACTTCTGGGATCATCTTTAAACACGATGGGCAATGACTGTTACTACACTACGGCCTACCTGCCTTTCTGGCTTTCAACAAATGCCTTTTTTTTTTTTTTAACAATTCCTCTGAATCCCTGTCATCAAAAAGAAAGATGCATAAACACATATTCCCTTTAGAACACAATTAAGCAGAGCCTGTACCCTCTCAATGATGAGATCTCAGCAGTGAATCTCCAGAAATATCACAGCAGAGTCTTATCTGTTACATTCTAGGGCTGAATGGGGGAAAAAATAATAATAATAAGCAGCATCTTCAGCCTCAATCAGCAGCACATTCCAAGATCGCAAATTGCTGCTGCGTATGAAGAAGGATCTGAAATGCAAATGATCAAGAGGCCATTAGAGACATTAAAGATTTAGTAGATGTATGTTCATCCTGTTTTTATTGGGGGGGGGATAGAGGCATTAATTCCAAAGAAATAGATAATGAAATACAGTTGCCATGTTCATCCTTTCACAGAATAGTTATGTGTCTCATTAAAAGCATACTTACTGTCCAATCTTTAATGTTGCATGTAGGCAAAAAATATGAAAAATAAATATTCCCCATTCAGCTCTAACTTTAATGACTGTTATTTACATCGATAATTTTGCTTATAGAATGGAAAGGTGCCCCAGAGTTATCTTACCACAGACCTTCAGATGACCTTCCATTCAGCTTGGACTGGCCATATACTCTCCTCAGAGGGAAAAGCCTCAGAGATTCTTTTGCTGCCTACACTAGCATAGCATCAGGACTGAACAGGGTGATCTTCCAATAAAGATTTTGCAATTCGAATTCTCCAAAGCAAAAAGAGGATCTAAACCTATTCCTCTCCAAAGGGTATTCCTGACATTTACTTCTGCAAAGGCACAAAAATAATCCTTATTCATAATGCCATCCAACAAATACCTATGCGTATGTGCAAAAACTGGAAAAGCTTTCTTGGGAGTCCTTTAATTTCCATATCTAGTCATCTTTATGATCAGTGTCATAAATGTTAAAAACCCTACTTTCCAACTAAAATTGGACCTAGAAGCTTCTGTTTTCAGTCTACAGGCTTTGGGACTGTATTATTTTCACAGTCACATCATGTTATTTCCACCAAAACAGCTGGAGGTTTCCAGCGTAGGAAGCAATTATTATGAAAAGTGTCAATGTGTCATTCTCCTCAAGTCAAATGTTTAACTTCAGGTTACAGCATTTGACAAGTATCCAGCTCTGAGCCTCCACCAAGAAAAAGGAAAAAGGAGAGAGAGCACGTGTGCGAGTCACAAGAGAAAAGAACAGTTTACCCACTGCCATGCAAGCAGATTTTGACATTGCTGACTGATGCCACAGTTGTGGTGCAATTCTAGAGTTTAATTGCTTTGGCAGAAGGCAGGCTTAGGTGTATATGCATGAATGAACTCACTGTTTGCCTTGACCTGACAATACACCTACAAAAGGTGTCAGTCTAAAACAACACACTAAATAATTACACGTTCAATAAGTGGTGCAAGCATTTTAGGAGGCAATAGTCACAATTCATGGTGGGGACAAGAGAAAATGTCCTGCCTGTCAAATGCACAACAAAGAAACAGAGTTACTCTGTGATACCTTTCAGGCCCAAAAGGCTCATTGACAGCTCTAGGTACAGAGCGCCACACGTATGCCTGAAGCTTCCTGGCACAGTGTCTTCCCAGGGTATGTCCACACAGAGAAACAAAGGTGTGGTTGTAACCTCAAGCAGGTATATCTATCAGCATATCAGACCCATGTAGTCTGAACAGTTGCATTAGTAAACAATAAAGCACAAAACTAGATAATAACAAGCCAGCAACCTGGCTACACATTCCCAAGAGCAAGCAGAAGCACCCTCCTCTACATCCTCTCTACATTTGCTGGCTGGTAGGCACATCCAGCTCGCTCCAGCGTGCCAGAGCGCGCTGCAGTCTGACCCTCCTTCAAAGGCACAGACGTAACCTTGATGCCTTTTTCTCCAGAGAAAGCAGGCCAGCCAGCCCTCTATGACCAGGGAAGCCTTGGCTCGTGTCAAAGTCAGTACATCCCAATGGATGCTTCTCTGGTTCACAGTCTCAAACTATCAAGTCGGCCCACCTGCACCGGTCCTGGCCCAAAACACAAAGCTCTGTGGATGGCCTTCCTTTCAGGAACCTGCACAAGTCAGACCACATACCAAAGAATGAAGCCCACAGACAGCAAAAACCACTCCCACAGCTTGAAGTGCCAATATCTCTTTCTCCCATTACACTTTGGCACCACAAGGACCACACTATTAATTTTGAAGCTAACAATTTGTGAAAGTATTTGGAGGGGAGGCAAAAAAAAGGGGGGTGGGAGGGAACTGTACCAAAAAGCACTTCAATACTTTTAAGATGGAGGCAAGACAAGGAAGTGATACAAAACACATGAGATCCCGAATCCCAATTCTGCTTAGAGTGGGAATCTCCTGTTAGTAAAGTATATTCTCCAGCTACGCATGGTATATTAAATTAATGGAAACTCTGAGCTTTCGCATATGTTTAATAGCTACAGTCTGCCTTTTATGAGCAATGATACGACTTTCTTACTGTATACAAAAAACCCACATATGGATGCATTTATGTATGTAAAAAATACCCATACAGGCTTTGATATTACTCAACACCACATATTGTCTGTGGTCAAACAGTGCTTTAGGGTGTATTAAGCAATGCAGAAGTAAGCTGCTAAAAAGTGTCCCCGTTCCTCAGAACCTAGTAAAATCTTTTAAAAAAAAAAAAATCCTATCATCAGGCAGAAGAAAGATGTTCTTCCACAATCAGCTTGAGTCCAATAAGCCTTTGCTCCTCCCACCCTAGGGCCAAAACATCATCCTATAACCCAGATCTCTCACACACACAGCTGTAAAGGGCTGTGGGACACAGCAGGACAAGGGGCAACTTTTCAGCTGCGGTACAGTCTACAAACTAAGTGTCACTAACTAGACTAGGGACGTTTGGCTAACCCTTGGTGAGAAGGCCCAAGGCAAGAAACCTAAGGTCTAATCCTCAATACGTGCCACCCAGAATGATGAGGGTGACATCATTTGCACATTTGGAATGTGCTACATATTGAAATGCAGCAAGAATTAAATGTTGTTGCCAGTGCACCAAAATAACTGTGGAAATAAAATTGCTTACTCAAAGTTAACCAGACAGATAGAGGGAAATCACAGATGCTTTTTAAGTCATGGCATGCTGTTGCACAGACACTGTGTGGATGCCTCCAAAACAGCCATCTCTGTAAACTGTACAAAATTTTTGTTCCCAAAAGCCAGTAATGTAGGGCAGTTACATGTTGCACACTCAACCACAGGAACACCACGCTGTTGTCCTCCCATGATACACGCAGCTGAAGCAAAGCACTGGTACCACAACACAAGACAACCACAGCAAGGTAGTGTCACAGCAGCGTGCAAAGGGAAAAGCAGTTCTGTAGGGAGAATGGGGGATTTCTCAGCACACAGCTTTCTCCTGTGAGCCAAGAGTGACATCTGCCGTGATGTGGACTGCTGCACGCAGGGCTTTCTTCACCTAAAGGCACCAAGACAAGCCCAGCCCAGAGACCCCTCACTGCTCTGACTGCCAACACATCGAAGGCTTTGATCTGGACAGCCCTTTGTGCAAACACACACACAACTACCAGCACTTCAGGGGGATCCACACACGCTCAAGAGGTTTCTAGACAAACTTTTGGCACACCATATCAAAACTGCGCAGCAGAAAAGTAGCAATTATACTGGTGTTAGGAAGAAAGGATAACCGTGTCCACTTCAGAGAGGTGAAGGAGACAAAAAGCAGGGATGTGAAAGGACAAAAGCATTCATTGTAATTCCTTCCAGCTCTGTCCCACGAGACTTGCAAGGACCGTGATACCACCCTAGAAGTGGAACAGGCAACACTGCCACAAGGAAAAAAAACACAAACCAAAAAACTCTCAAATCATAGTACCTTCAAAACATTGTTATCTTAGCAATACAGACAAAGATGCCTCATATCTGGGCTTTAGACCCAATGTTGGATTGCAGCTTGGAAGCAAAACAATAGGCAGTGTTTTCCTACAGTACCAACCTCAACTGTTATGTATGGTTTTGAGGTAGGAAGCTCAGGACTGAGAATCACTGAGGTCACAAGAATTTCCCACTCCGTCCCACTCCATCCACCCCTGGACCTCAGGGAAAAATATGAAGAATCAGTGGGGGGCCAAGGAAGAGACAAAGTAATCTCCAAGAAAAAAAAAAAATAAAAAAAATCTCAGCTTAGCATTCTGCAGCTCTAAATTCCTGTCTGTTCAACAGCAGGAAGGTGAATGCAAAACTGTAGAGCATTACTGCCACCTTGTGCTACAGGAAATCTCTACAATCAAGGGTTTTCTTTTTGACTTCCTATTTTTTTTAAACCACAAAACCAGAACCAATACTTGTAGTAGCCTGTTCAGAAACAGAGGGTGAGCAAAACGCTCCCGTCTCACCCCGCAGAGGGCCTGCCATTGCCTTCCAGCCGAGTGCCCAAGCCAGAGAGCACAGCTGGCTCTGCTCTCTTCCAGGGCCTCGGGCACAGCCCCCCACGGGCTCCCAGCCAGAGCAGAGGGGCCCAGTGCTCCCAGGGGCCTCTTCAGCCAAGCATGGCCACAGACACAGCATCTCAAGGTGCCAGCTCTCCCCACTCCCCTTTAACCAAAAGGCATCAGTCATTTGTCACATTTATAATCACTATTTAGTGGTATAAATCGCCCATGCCTTTTATTTATCACAGAATCACAGAACGGTTTGGGTTGGAAGGGACCTTAAAGCCCATCCAGTTCCAACCCCCCTGCCACGGGCAGGGACACCTTCCACTATACCAGGTTGCTCCAAGCCCCATCCAGCCTGGCCTTAAACATTGCCAGGGAGGGGGCAGCCACAGCTTCTCTGGGCAACCTGGGCCAGTGTCTCACCACCCTCACAATCAAGAATTTCTTCCTAATCTCTAATCTAAGTCTACCCTCTTTCAGCTTAAAACTGTTGCCCCTCATCCCATCACTCCATGCCCTTGTAAAAAGCCCCTCTCTCCAGCTTTCCCATAGGCCCCTTCAGGTACCAGAAGGTGCTAGAAGGTCTCCCCGGAGCCTTCTCTTCTCCAGGCTGAACAGCCCCAGCTCTCTCAGCCTGTCTCCATAGCAGAGGTGCTCCAGCCCTCTGAGCATCTTCATGGCCTCCTCTGGACTCGCTCCAACAGCTCCATGTCCTTTTTATGTTGGGGGCCCCAGAGCTGGACGCAGTACTCTAGGTGCTGTCTCATGAGAGCAGGGTAGAGGGGCAGAATCCCCTCCCTCGACCTGCTGGCCACGCTGCTGCGGATGCAGCCCAGGATATGGTTGGCCTTTTGGGCTGCAAGGGCACATTGCCAGCTCATGTTGAGCTTCTCGTCAACCATCACCCCCAAGTCCTTCTCCTCAGGGCTGCTCTCAATCCATTCTCCGCCCAGCCTGGATCTGTGCTTGGGATTGCCCCAACTCACATGCAGGAAGCTTGACATGAAGCTTGTCACAAATACTTAAAACGTGGCATGGCTTTCATTGTCCTGCCCGATGGGAAATAAACAGCCTATATAATCACTTTTCATTGACAGTAATCAGAGGTTTCAATTCAGGCTGAAACTAAACCAAGCGACTAAACACCAGCATTTACTTTACAAGGACTGCTAGCTGGCAAGGTTTGTTTCCATGCTCAAGCACAGTTTGAATAAAGTCATATTCTTGTGGAGAGATATTTGCTACATTAATTTCTCAGAAAGGTGTTTGAAGGGGACTCCATCATACTCCAGATCTTTGGCAGTCACATACAGATCCTTTACAGAGCAGACACATACAATGTGTTACAGATGAAATTGAATAGTTTCTTCATAAGTGACATAGAAAAGCCTATAAAATGATGATAGAAAATAAAAGATATTCTACAGCATGTTTGAACAATCCCTGAAAGCTTAATAGAGGAAGATTAGAAAATTCTGAAGGAGAGAACAGTTTTTCACAGGACCACACTCATGAAGAAAGAATATCTGAACACAACATCAATGCGTTTTAACAGAACCATTTGTCTATTTGACAGGTTTTTTTAAATTGTGCTTGTTATCTGCTTTTATCCCTTGTTTCTGAAATCAATTTCAACTAAAAACTAATTTAAAAACACATAATTGTGATTGTTCTCCAACAGCAGCCTAGCATTAACATAAAAAATTATACCTTTGTCCAAAAATGCCACAATGTTTTCACATATTTTAAATCTTAGTTTAAACAAATGCCATCACAGAAATAGAAAGAAAGGCAACTGGCAAAACAGAAAATAAAGGAGACTTTCTCAGAGAGAGATGGGCCTTCTTCATTTCTGAACCACCCTAGAGGCATGCCACAGGAGAGTCTCCAATTCTCTTGACTCCAAACAGGTTTTGGAAAGTACCTTCAAAAGCTGGCTTTATGGCTATCTTCTATGGTTCTTGCATCAGAAAATCTTCCACTATCAGAAAAGAAACCCCAAAGGCTCCTCTGCCCATTGCCACAGGAAGCTTCATAGAATTGGAAGTCTCCTCATATAAAACTCTGTCTTATCTGACCAAAGGATTGGCTCTAGCCAGATTTGTTCCTTATGCAAACCAGATCCTGGGCTGCTCTGCCACTTCTTCTTTCATAATACCATGAAAAAAACCTACATCTAGAAACTGTTAACAGAAGGAATTGCTTGATGCTTTCCTTCCCTCCATTTCCCCCTTGTTCTGGGCTAGACACTGATATTCAGCAAGGCTTTATGCATATAACAAAGATCTGTACAAAACAGTAGTTGTACTTCAGTTTTGTTACTTTTAACTTTTTACCTGTTCTGCTAACTCACCGTTATTTTTTCTATTCCTACCTTCTCTCCCCCTACATCAGCACGGTCTTTTCTACACACGCCCCCCCCCCCCGCCATATGCTGATTCTATACTTCAAAAAGCAGCATTTAAGCATGTGAAGTTGGGAAAAATGAACTGAGGTGTACTGACCAGGGAGATTCTCATTCTAGTCCCTGCTCAGCCTCATTTGAAGTGACACGGGATGAAAAAACTCCACTCTGTATCAGTGAGAACAGAAAACATGGAGCATCCCACACCCCAGTTAGTCGTTCTGCTCCAGCAAGACTTTGCCAGAAATAACCAAGGTACCCAAAGGCTGTTAAAATGTTTCCAGTCATAGAAAACCTTTACTTTTTTGTTAACAAATACAATTTTTTTTAAATTCCTAGTTGGGTTAGCAATAGAACATGGCTGGAGTTCAGGCAAGCGAGTTGTGCAAGGTAGGTGCATAGCTGTTGTGCCTTTCTTTTCTCTGTACAACGCCCCAGCTCTGCTGTAGAGACAGGCAGCCATTTTGCATTCACTTCAATTAAAGGCAGTCACCAGCGTGACTCTTCCACAGCACGCTCACTGACAAAGATCCCGCGGTTGTTTCCAATGCAGAAGAAGTAATTCTGACAGAGCCTACAGACAGCCTTTGTGTAGGGAGAAAAACACAGCATTGCTGTTCATGTCCATCCTCTAGTGAACATGCAAAGCATATGTGTTGTGACAGCCACCCACGACAGGAGCTTGGCTCTTTCGCCAAAGCTGTCAGTGCTCATTGTTTTAGCTCTGGAGTCCTCTAGTTCAGCCCTGGAACGTGAGCCAAAACTGTGGCTGCAATACCGACATTGTGGAAATACCAGCAGACAGTCAGCGGTCTGAAAAACTAATGCCTAACTCAGACATATGCAGGGAACACACAGTGGTTGGACCTCTCCAACATACACCACAGTGCAACTTTTAAAGAAAGGAATTACAACTTTATCCTTGCCAGCTGCAGAGAAGCAACTCTCTGACAAAGTGGTGACACCTCTGACACAGCTGCCTCCTATCTGACACATAATTTTGCTGTATTACAAGCTCCAACTAATCTTTCTCATTATGAACTTCAATTTTATGATGTAACTACATAGGTCCTATTCAGAAAGGTCATTCTCAGCTTAAATAAAACATTAGTCTCCTAAAACAGGATAGGAATAATGAATATTATTTTAGTTATGGCTTAAGTGTGTTAATAGAATACTTAACCCTAATCCTGTTTTCTGAGCAGCACAGCTACTTACAATCTCAAAATGAACTGTGTAATGAGAGCGATTTCATACAGCGTCAGGCTCCTACAGGTTTTAAGCAAACGTCACAGATGTTGTGGTTAACATCTACAACTGATGATCTGATTAAGCCTGCGCTGAGTGGTACTGGAACATACTATGAATTAATTACTATCAGAAGGGTGAAGGGTTGAAGGTGGTTAGAATTTAAATTTGTCATGTTTATACAAATAAGTCAGAGGTAAATGAATACATTGAAATATTTTAGTTTTTAAAAATCAATTTGTTTCTGTAGAAAATAAATAAAATTCTGAATACAAAGCAGTAAGCTCTAACAGACATGATAGATTTTCATTGCAAGAAAGACAACTTCCACTTTCCAGTTTCAGTTATTGTCATAAATTCATGAACTACTTCAATACAATCCTTAACTCCTGTTCAGTGGTCGTGGCATACAGGAGCACGCACTGTACCCGTTGCTGCTACTGGGTACAAGTGGGGAAAGGCACTCAAGTCTGCACAGCCTTCCTTTGTATGAATTGCCCCCAAATGACATGGGTCATACTGTGATCCTTGTAACTGTAATGTACCACTCCAATCATTTCTGTCACACAGAAATGGTGAAAAATTGTCCATTAAAAGCATGCACAGAGAGAGATGAATAAGCTGTAACCACTTAAGCGATACCAGTTGACACAGAGATTACAGGGTAGTCACATTTGCTCCTGTCAAGCTGGATTCCCTTGAGTTTCAGCCAGCAGCACAGAGTTAAAGCCACCCTCACGCAGTGAAGGCAGTTTAGTGTGAGGATGGGTCTTAGCCCTAGGCCCTGGAAATCCTCCTATCAGAAGTGGAGAACCGAGCCTGGATTTTCTAGAAAATGTGCGTTAACTAAGAGGTCACCGTGCTTTTCTAGCAAATCTACATCTGCCCATCATCAAACTTGGAACTGAAAATACCATGCAGAAACTATGCTTTTCTGGACCATGGTCTTGCATATTGCAGTTCAGGGAGACGATCAACCAAGATCCCGGCAACTTACACCTTCAGGCTGCCACTCTCTACACAGAATAAAACACATGAATGAAGCTGGTCAGGGCACCTGAGGTGGCTACACTTCTAACATTATTTCATCAGTTGCTATGAAAGCCGATGGTTTTCCAGCATGGTCCATCCTCAGCAGAGGAGGGAACTGCTAAACTCTGGGATATAGGAGAACCTCAAAGGCATATTCAAACGTAAACTGTTTTTAAAGCTCTGATTCCTGGCAGTCTGGGACTGGCTTAGCTCAGTTTTCTTGTTTAAAAGTGCTGCGTTTAGCCTATGCTACACACTGCAACACTGCCTGGAAACCCTGGAGCTAGAACAAGGACTCAGGTCAGGGCAGTCCCCCTCAGATACCAGCTCTGCTAAAGCCAATACAATGTGACACAGCACACACACTGACGAGCTCTCCTTCCTGCCCTGGGACCAGTGCAGATACCACCAAGGAGCAGCTCTGCGCTGGCCAGGCATAGTGTGGTTCTTGAGAATAATGCAATCATGTGAGAGCTTTTAGGCAAAGTTTTTTAAAGCATTGCTCAACCCAGCCTTCCATCATCTGTGCTGTACTCCACTGCATGTCCCCTGCTATTTAATTCAGAGCAAAGAGAGCCAGCTGCAGATAGACAACGAGGAATGATTTACTGTTCCCATTTTACATTTGGCCTAAGTTAACAGCGAATACACAAACACAGCAGGATCATGCACTCAGGTGCCATTCTTCCATGGGCAGCCTCTTCATTTCATAACTGGATTAATGTCCCACTGACCTCATCTAAACAACTCAGAAACAGCCAGCAAGAGAGCTACAGTTTCAATGCAGTCTCCTAGCCCTATACTGAGGATATCAAACAATCTGCTAGAAGATGACAGAACCTGCAGAAAAATAAATTACATTCCAAGAGGAGAAAAACAAATAGAACACACTCTGGAGCTGCTCCTTGCAGCACCAGCATGTATTTGCTTCAGCCAGTGCTTAAAAGCCTCATCCCAAAAGCTATTTTCATCTTTCAGAAGATATATTAAAAAAAAACAAACCACACCAATAAATCTTACATAGCATTGTCCAGCCCTTCTCTCATTCCACAACCCCACAACTCCACCCATGGGCTTAAACACCTGCTCCCAATCCCACACACTCTCCCACAGCTCGTTTTCCTTTAAACCCCCCACACATGGTACTTGCCAGCAGCTTTCTGTCAGCACTTCCACTGGGGTGATAAACCTAGCAACAGTCAAGCTGGCTAAAGCCATCCCTGAACATAAGCTGCAAACCCCTCTTGAAGTACCAGGACACTAAGGGGCTGTCTGCATGTCACTGTATAAGTTCCTCCCAGTTTTGACTCCTGCAACAAGCACAGCTGCTCCACATGAAGACCCCTATTGCCTGCCCCAACCTGCATCACCTGTGGTCACACAGGTGGCATCCAGTGGCAGCCACAAACAAAAGCTCAAAAAATTCCATTTCTGACCTACCCTAAAATCAGACATACACAACAGAATTTCACTTAAGATCTTCCTCCAGCTGCAGCATCTGAGGAGCAAAGTAGAGCATTAATCTAGCAAGCACAGACCTGCTTTCAAACACATTTTCCTTCACACTTCAGTCCTTACAGCCTTGGCTAATAACACTCCTACACCAGCAATTTTCATCCTGTGGTTCACACTCCTCTGGGGTGCAGGAACGGGGACCACAAACTATTTGGGAGAGATCCACAAAAAGCATCTAAGAAAATCAGGTTTGTGCACACCATATAGCAACCTGCACTTGGACCCATAAAAAATTTCACACGAGTACCTTGAAATTTGGAGGGGAGGCTCCAAGAGTTGAGACTGAAAACTACCATCCACCATGATATTCCAATGTCATTAGAGAAATCACTGATTTAAGACTCAAAAAAATCCAAGTTATTTTACCAGCTCTGTCCCTCCAGCGCTGTGATAGACAGGACTTGTCACTGTTCTGTGCCTCAGTTTTTCCACCTGTAAAATAAGAGGGAAAATTACTGTATCTGTTTTTTTAAGATTGAAGACACCTATCTGGGAATAAATGTTATTTAAAAGGTATGTGTTTCTACTGCTCTGCCTCTTAGGTTCACCTCCATAAACCCCTGCTCAGTACATCAGGTAGTGAATTCCTGAGTCTCCTGTAATGAAACTCTGGGATTCAGCACTGGACGCCACAGATCTATAAAGCATCCTGTTTGACTACATATAAATAGTGGTTGTTGAGTTGCTTTGGTGTTTACAGATTGAGGGGGGGACACCACAATATACTATAAATATTAATGTAGCTGGTGACAGTTACAGTGTTCCGAGTCATAGGTTTGCAAACAATTGACACACAAATCCCAGCAAACGGTATCACATAAAAACAGAGCAGAAACAGAATGCAAAAGGCATTGGTCAATGAAGCAGGATAAGCCATGCTACCATTATAACACCATTAAGACAAAACTTTCCTCGCAGAACTACCCAGTCAACACAGGGACAGAAAGAGACTTCATATAACCTGTATGTTAACAGAAGTATTTCTGTTCCTCCCAGCTGTTAGGCAGACCTTGGTAATGATCTAAACCCTGCACATCTTCAAGGATGCCCCATTAGTTCAAACCTTGAAGGTTGTTGTTTCTTCAAGTAAATTTTTCAATTTGTTATTAATCATGCATAAGGTCTCATAGAAGGAACAAACAAGCCTTTGTGCTAGCTACTGTCCAAACACCATTTTGTTAACATTACCCCTGTTCCAGCAAGCATACAAGCACTGGTTTAATAATTATATGTGTATTTGACATCTCATACACAGTTCTTCCATGTAACATGGCCTGGCCTTCACACTGCTTTGTTTTAAAAGCTTCATCTGTGTATTCCTACTGCTTCCTGGATGAATCCCACAGAAGAGCTTTTGCATATGCTTATCATTTTTAAAAATGCATGACTATCAGAGCAGTCTCAGTTCTGCTCTGTAGAAGCATGACCCAAAACCAGTTAAAAATCAGTGGGAGCTTCCCATTAGGTAGCCTGGGCCTTGAAAAGCCCTTGTACCTCCCTGGTGAGTCATCTAACCTTCATTATGTTATGCGCTAATTTGCAGAGCAAATAAATCCTCCTGCTACTCTTCATCCCTTGTATTATGTTTTTTCAATCTCTACCTTCCTGGAAGCTTCTTTTGCTTTTAAAATATAAATGTAAAAATCTGTTTTGACCTCATTCTCCCTTACTAACATCACAGAAATCAAGGAAACTGGATAGGCTATCAGCACCAGTCAGGACTATGTCCTTCCTCTACCCATTGCCTCAGCTGCTACTTCCCACAGTGCAAGCAGTTCACTCCCAGGCTTGCTCAAACACGTGTGGTTTCAACGCAGAAAGCTCTAGCTGAGCCTTTCAGAGGAAGCAGGACACAGGTCACAAGTTGCCTCAGCTACAAAGAGCCCAACTCATGGGTATCACTCGCTCTGCAGAGACTCTCTGTTGAAGTTTGCTGGGTCTCTCTCTACACAGAGACAAACCCAGCAGGATTCTTTCAGACAGAAAGATGCATCCTTAGCAAAACACTGAATAATGGAGGAGAAAGAGGAAGCACACAAGGAAAAAACTTTTAAAACAGAGAGACTACAACTCTCATCCTAAACATTTGGGTTAACTTTGGCATGCTGAGCTGCTGAGCAAGATCTGCAGTGGTGCAGTGTCCTAGCTTCAGAAATAATACAACACAGCCATGCCACACCTCCCACAGCTGTGAACAGGGCTACAAAGGTGCTTATGCTGTTCTAACTAGTCTCTTAAGGGAAACAATTAGGAAAAATTTTACTATTTGAAAAACAGCAGTCCTGTTATACTGTTCCTGTGGAATGTTTGCACTTAAGTCTCACGGTTGTTTTCATCCCGCAGTAGAATTAGTACTTAAAGTTTCAAACACTTCATTCAGCACAGAAATTACAAGCCAACTTCTTTCAAATGCATTACAGTCCAAAGGCCTTCACCTGGCCGCAGCTTTGCAAACCTACCACATTATGCAAAATCCACTCTAGCTTTAGGCAAAAGGGGTTAGTGCCTGGGCAGCATGCTGTCATCTCTGAACATCATTTCCCCCCAAGTGATGCAGCTAAGTTTTCAGGGTCAGCATATTTGAAACATAAGGCATTAACGTCCCTCTAGGAAAACACCATTCTGATCATGGTGTCCCCTCTGCCTGAACCAGACCCTTGGAAAGCTATATTGGTTAGAGTCAGGAGCTGACCTGCATGCACATCTCCCTTCTCCTCACACTACCACCTTCCTAGGAACTCTATATGTATACTTTACCAACAAATACAAACACCAAGATAAGCTATGGCTCAGTCAACCAGATAGGTCTTGCCGTTAATGAGAATTGCTTTCACATACAAATGCCTTGAGGATGAAATCCTAATGGTAATTTGCGGGTGAAGTAACTACTATAGACTGCTTAGAACGATATATAAATCTTCAGTTTAAAAAACAAATTACTAAAGTGCACAATGTTATCTTTTTGCCTCCGGACAAAGGAAAGAGAAGCAAAACAGAGGAAAGCAAAATTGCTCTATACTTGCATTTTACTCATTTTGATCATTTGCACGTCATGGTAAATCAATTTGTGCTGCTGTCATGAGGGTTTAGGAGTTCACATTTCCTTTCATCTAGCGACCAAATTCTTATCTAATTGTCCTGTACTACCATCTCTCTCTGAAGCAGTGCTCCTCAGGGATGGCTTCAGGATTCTCAGGCTGTAACTATCTAGCACAAGAGGTTTGGTTTAGGTTTGATTTTTTTTTTAATATCTCTTTGAAGGATTAAATCTGAATGTTTCACACACAGCACCAATATGAATTCTATTTTTAAAATAACTCCAATGAGTTAAACTTGGGCAGCCAAAACATTCTTATTCAGCAAGCTTTCACCACAGGTTGGGAGGAAGCCAGAAACAGGGAATGGATATCTGTGTTAGCAGCAAAAGGACAACTGAGCTTGCTAAATCAACACAAGTTCTACACAGCAATTAGCAGGATCAGCAACACCACACTGCTAGTAACATTTACAGGACTGCCAACAGAAAACTTGAGCAGGATTTAAAAAAATACAGAAACTGAAAAATGCTTTTAAATATCACATTGTTCTAACTTAATACTAAAAAATGCAAGAAAGTGATACTGCTTTGCTTTTGAATTACAACACAAAGATCACGAAACAAATATTATGGTAACCTAAGGCTAATGAGGTACTGCCTATATGCAGCACTTCTGCCACACCAATGATTTTACAAAATATTTCTTGATTCCATGCATTTGCTTACTTCGCTAGAGGAAGAGGTATTTTTTTCTTAGAGGTTTCTCTATTGCTCCCCATTCACTTGCTGTACAGTGTAGACTATTCCATTTATAGATACAAGAACATACTGCTTCATTAATGCAGAAAAATCCTTGATCAGGGAAAAGACTTTCAAAGAAAAAAATCAATTCCAACCAGGAAAGCCTAATAAAGCACTGGAAATCTGTCAGATAGCCACAGAAATAAAGGTGAGCTAGGCCTTACAGAATGTAACATGCTGCAAAATTCAGCACTACTAACTCATGCTGTGTGGCAAAGAAATAGCTGTATTTAGGATTTATATTCCACACTTTTTTTTTTTAAGTCCTACTCTCCTGGCAAAGGTGATTTTTTTTTTTTCCCCATGTGTGTTTTAAACATCCACTCTCATTTACCTCAGGTTGAAACCTTTCTTGCTTTGACTTCCACAACAGGTTGCAGAGCAGTCTCTTAAAACACAACAAGAAGTCAGTAAAGATGCTCTCAGAGACTCCAGAACCAAACCCTCTGAAGGGGCTGCCAGCAACATCCCTCAGGTAAAACAGGCCCCAAGCCCCAGCCCTCACCACCTACCTTCTCACAGCCTGAAGAGAGCACTGAAGCTGATGTACACCTGGAGACATTGGCACTGCTGACACAGCTGTAAGCACACTGGGCTGCTTAAAAGGTTTCTGACTTAAAAAACAGCAACGAGTATAACATGATGGAGCAGAAAGTACTCAGGCCCCAATTGCACGACACCCTGGAGGCTGGTCTTCCCTACAAACCATTTCAGCAACAACATCGAGCACAGCCCTCACAACAGGAATGAGCTGTACCTCCCAGTTCCTGGGCCTTCATGAGGTAATTTAACAAGAAGTCACTACAAAGACATCTTCCCTCTGTCACATTAAGCACCTCGTCAGGGCAGGTGGGAACTACAAGTCCTTCCTGCTGGTGCCGCCCTGCTTAGGGCACTGTAGAGCTGAGGGGGGGTGAAGGGGTGAGGAGGGAACACAAAATGGCACCCCCGGGCACTGGGGTGGGGCCATCAGCCTCACTCCCTGAGAAGAAATGGAGGAGGGAGAGGAAAGGCCTCACCTGAGGGGCCCGCCTCTTCCTCTCCCCACTAATTAAAGCACCAAATCCTTAAAAGGAGTGTTTCTGTTACTTTTAGAAAGTTCCTCAAAGAAGTGGGTTGTATTGTCTTCTTATGTCCTGTCAGCAGAGGCACAGTAGCAGATACTGGAATGGCAGGACTGACCTGCCTCAGCAGGTGAGTCAGCCTTTAGTACCAACAAGTAAATATGAATCCCTAGCTAGAAAATCATTGTTAGCCCAAGGTGATGCTAGCTATATAGATAATGTGTTGATATTTTTTTTTTTGTTTAAGTGCTGTGGGTGGCTTTGTGTTAAAAACTCTTAAGTAACGCTGCCTCAATAACCCCAATAAAACAAAATGGCTGTCAGGGGAGGGAAAAGGTATAAGGCTGCTGTTGTTAGGCAGGAGTTTGCAAACATTCAGAGATTAAAGCCTCACTCCAGTAAGAAGCCTAAGGCAAATAAATTCCCTTAGCTCTGCCCTGACTGTGCATAGGTCTGTCTTACAGGAGTGGGGCTCTGGGAGCTGTGGATAGTAGAGGATGCTGAGCTCGCTGCTTGTGATTGGAAATGTGCTGTCCTCGAATCAAAAGGTTCATGGGTAAGGCTAATTTGTGATAGTTTCAGGCTAAATTCATCTAGCCCAAGGGACTTTTAATTTTCTTTTAGTAATCTTATTCAATGAAATAGCACAGGCATTTTTTAAAATAAACGGGTCAGTTGTTGATACTGCTTAGATGGGTGCTGATACTATTACTGGTTTTTCCTCTCTAATTTTGTTACTTGAAATCCAATTATCTATAGAATTCTCAGATTGGGGATTTTTTTAAAAATAGCCATATTACAGGCAGTGTATGAAACCAACCAGTGCTGCTGTTTCTAGTGCAACAGATTTTCTTCACATGTGACTTCTGCTAGCCCTGATACAACTCATAAGCTGTACAGTGAGCACAAGTTTCGGGCCTAGATCTTGCAGAGAAATCCTTCAGCACAAATTACACTGGTTTTCCTGAGGCTAGAAGCTGAAGGTCAGATGTTCCTTTCAGGATGGCCGGTAGTGCTTCTACTGTGCGCGGAGGAAGTACTCTAAATAGTGATGGTATTTTCCTGGCATTTTTACATAGTAAGTACTAGGGAGAAGCAAAACTGAGCACAGCACCCAAAATTACTACAGATCTCTGGTATGATCTCTTTATGTGTATTTTTTTTTATCTTTTGTGCCGCTGTCTCCTGTGCCAATCACCTGATCTAATTCTATAGGGAAAACATACCTTTCTATTTTTATAATCCTTGTTGCCATTCACACAGCCATGGGAGGGTTTTTTTTGTTGCCCCTTAGCTATTGTCCTATCACCAGGCATTAAACTTGTTTGTCTGCTATAAAATGCAAAATGAAAGTAAAATAAATTGTCAGTTTACACTAGTAGACACCACCAAAAATATTGTTTGTCTAGTATTTCAGTTATTTTAGGAACACTTATGCAATAGGGAAGGAGGTGCTGTGAAAAATACCTATTTCTCCAGTTGATAATTCTGCTCCTATGTAATTTCTCTAATGTGCTGATTTTTTCCATGCCTACCATGACTCCTACAGTCTCTAGGCAGAAAATAGTGAACTGTGAATGACTTTCCGCCCCTTTAGGGATTCTGGCAAGTCTGAGTAATGATCACTTCCATTCTGAAAACAGCTGCAGCAAGGAATGTATTGGATTGCTAAAGGTTTTTCTGACTATTAATCCCTCTGCATTTCTTCTATGTATAGCAGAGTGGTGTTGTCATTTGTATAGTATAAAATGTTCTAGAGCTCGATAGCCCAGCAAAGATATAAAGCAGGGTGGATTTTTATTGTCTGCATATGGAACACCTGTATTTAACTATAGAATTTAAAAGATAGTCCTGGGATTTCATACCAGCTATTAAAATAACAACTTTCAGTGGGGAAGCAATGTAAATCAATGCTGCTTGCATTGGTTGGCAACTTGCTGATTTGTTCTAAAGCAAGCACTAACTTTTCGCTGTATTTGTGAGGCTCTGTGAAAACATCTTTTTAAAGATGGGAGAAGATACTGTATCAAGAGTAGGCCAATCTCCAGTGTGTCTGTCTCCCTGATTAGCTGTCTGTAAACTGGTTAAACTGTGCAGCTGTTTCATAAGGGTGTTGGGAAAGGCTCATGCATTATTTGCTCAACCTAGCAGTGGAGTGTTTAACTCCATTTTCAGGCATGCTTTAGAAAGAAGTTTCATAGTACTTGTTAATACTCCAACACACAGCATGAGGATGATCCTCCCATTAAGAAAAATGGTAAAAATTCTTTAGTTTAGAATTAAGCCTAGAAAAATGTAACGCATAAGGAAATCTCAAACGTGTAAAGCTTGCTCCTCTGTTGTTCTTCTATATCGGTTGAGAAAATTGTTCATCTCTTCCAATAAATTCTGCTAAATAAAACTGTCAGCATAATTCACCTACTTGAGAATAATTCACCTTTCTCCCATGGATGTAGTATGAACTACTGAGGTGACCTTTTATGAGCTAAGACATTATATACCTCTGATGCTACCTAGGTAATCTTCATGTGTATAAGAGCAGATATCATGTTTTAAATTGTTAGACTGGAACTCCCATCCCTGAAGCCAGACAATTTTTTTGCTGGCCCAGAACAAAATGTTTGTTAGTCCCTTTAGCATAGTACACCTTTAAAAATATTTCTAAATGCCTCTTCAATGTCATTTCCAGGGAACATTAATTCACTTCACTGATTTGATGCTTGCTTTTTTCCTTCATCAATTAGCAAGGCATTCTGGGTCCTTGCCTCCATAGACATAGCAATGCCAGTCAAGAAGCTTTAAACTTGCTCTCCTTTATTAAAAGGGTTTTGCATTGTATTATTTTGTTTTCAGAGTGCAAGTGATGCTTGTATAAAGTTGCCATAAGTCATATTTGTCATCCTTAGGCAGGCTAGGATGATACTCTACTCCAGGAATAGTCCTGGTGGCATCAACAACGTAAGGGACATGCTGATTATCCTATCAATAGAGGAATCTGAACTTTTGTTTGAGTTCTGTGTTCTACTCTTCATTCATGTTGAGTAGTAAAGCTTCAGCCCTCCTTTCCATGCATTGCGTAGCCATTGAAGATTAGAAGTAGCATATATCAAGTCATAGACAGACCAGGAAAGAGCTTGCAAGGTCATCTGATCTGTCGTCATCTTCCAGAGAAGAAGAGTCATTGCTACTCTAATTGCAAAACATGGAACGTGATCCAGGCTCTGCAAATACCTTCTACAGTCTGAAGATGGGTATCTATGAGAGACAGTTCTCTGAGATGGTTGTGGTATTTCTAGTTATAAATTCTCTGTCTGTTTTGCCCCAGTTTACTGTCATGTATACTATGGCAATCGCTTCATGTTTCTTAAGATAAAAGTATCTCTGCTATTCTGAGGCAAGGCTGTGAATCCTCTGGCAAGCCGTTACCTGCTGACTCGGTGAACTGGAAGTAAGGAGACTGCTTACCAGTATGAGTAGAGGGTTTGCAGTCTGGATGTTTTACAAGTTGTACTGTTTGGCCTTCAGCTTGGGTGGTCTGACCAATCTGCCTGACCCCTGTTTAGTGTGTGGGAGTCGTGCAGTAGAGGATTATGCACATGTTTATCCCTGAAACCGAGGCAGTACATTAGTGAAACTGCATGCACAGCATTGCCTAATAATGCCACTTCTGCTGGTGATGGAGTCAATGACTCGAAAGGGATTATGTTTGTTGACAGAGAGCACATCTGGCTGCCATACAGCCGTGCACTCCAGAGGTCTAATTCTGTCCTGATTTACTCCCCATCTGGTTCATGGCTGTAACTCTTCCAGATGTGCCACATGTTGATAAATATAATCTTTTTATCAGTGACTAAATCCAGACAGAACTCCGTCTTCTGTTTGTGCTAGTAGATTTTAATTTAACTTTAGTGATACATTTGGATTTAGGGAGCTGAATATAAGTTCTTGCTGTATGCCTAGATCTGTAATGTCAGTGCTTCTTGACCAGAATACATAACTATTGAAATAAGGCTCTCCAATTTTTTTAACAATTTGTCCTCTGACATAAGCCATGATACATTTTACAAGAGTAGATATACTCGGGGATACCAGAAAGGATGGATCCTCTTTTAGCTTTGAGATTAATATCTACTTAAGAAATAGGACTGTTTCCTTCAGCTACCTGATAGGCCACAGCTGTATCTCATCAAGGACAGAAGAGACTGAAGAAGTTTCTTTCCTGTTCTGCTCTGACCTGCTTTTTTCCTGCTAGTGGTCAAGTTTCTTAGATCTGGGAACTCCTTTGGAAATCAAAGCAAATCATGCAAATAGTTTAAATACTTGGTCTCTAATGTCTTGGTTCATCTTAATCAAAAGTGCAGCCCAACCCAATATTTACTTGCCAATACAAATTGTATGCTTTTTTTTCAAAATGACAGTTAAATATGCTTATGATTAACTCTGTATTTGTATTACTTATTGTATCCTCCTGAAATAATATAGGCAAATATACCTAATAAAAATTGGTTTGTAAAGAATTTGGTCACACTCATACTGTTCAAACAAATGATTGTTTGGGCTTCTCTGTGTTTACAATGAGGATGAGCTAGCTTTTGTCGGTGCTGTTTGGATCTGATGATTTTTGTCTCTGTAGGCAGCAGTGAACTGAACTGTGCTACTTTAGTTCATGCCAGTCGAACTCAAAGCCAAATTCTGGTTGCTGGATACTTGCTATCATTTTTAATAGACAAAAAGACCATTCTACTTAGAGTAAGTGTATGCTCCCTGTAATGCATCTTTTGCCTGGGAATAATATGCTTTCAAGTGTCTTGTGTAAGGCAAGTGACAGGTTGCTCTCAAGTAAGGCAGTTGGTAGGGGCTCATCAGCTCAGGGAGGTGCAGAAGGTATTTTCTGCACAGATAACTAGAAAGGAAAATTGGCTGGGTGCACTGCAGCATGGATCTTTGTTTCCCTGCATAGAGCAAAGATAAGTCTCCTGGCCTCAGCTGTGTCCAAATAAGCTGACAAACCTGATGAATGGAAAAGCCTCGTATCTCAGTCACGAAAAGCACAGAGGTGAACTCAGAAAATGTTCTGTTCTGAAGGCACTTGAATTATCAGCTGTAGCCTAACAGCAGCTGAGTAAATGGCTCACCCTTCAGAATACAGCCTTCTGAATCAAAGCCAATGATGTAGCCATGGATCTGTCAGTCAGATGGGTTATCTTGCCTTAGAAAAGGGATGTCAGTGGCAGGCTGTATTGGTGATACTTTGGGTTTGCATCTGTTGTTTAAGGAGGAATGTAGCAAATGACTGGCGCTAGCCCTGTTCTCGTGTAAAGAGTTCAACAGCAGTGATTCTCCTCAAAGTAACTGTACACTCCAGAAAAGCAAACTTGCTGAGTGTTGGTGTTCCTGCCAGCATTTGTGTTCTCAGGAGTACCTCTGGCTACTGCTCATGCAGAAGCAGTGGTTTGATGAGCAGATATTAATGGGAGAACTTGGACCTGCAAATGCATCCCCCTGACTTGCTCCACAGGATACTTCAACAAGAAGCAGAAGGAGAGAGAAGCTTGTGATGAGGAGTCAGAGTTAACAGAGCTGATCATCAGAGATACACATAAGGCCTCAAGGTTAAGTCCCTCTGTGTTTGTGGTGTTACAGGTCATATCTCTATGACCCTTTTCCAGAAAGAGTAGGGGAGGGAAATATAACGGTAATTCCTGGGCTTTGCTGTGTGTTTGGGGTTGTAACCTAGTGTAACTCTGGATTTTTTTCAGTCTGAAAGCTAAAGAGGATGGAGGAGGTTGGCTGATTTAATGCTACCACTAAGGATAAGAAATTAATAGCTGAGCTAAAGACCTCATAACTCTTACTTTGGGATCTGTGTATGGCAAAGTAGCCCGAGGCCTTTAAAGAAGACCTGAAAGAAGGAGCCTTGGTTTTGCAAAGGCTGCAGAAGAGAGGAAAGGTGACAGACTGTGCACACTCACCTCCGAGGCTCACAGCTCTGTTACTTCAGGAGAATTTTATCCATGAAAACAGGGTATTGCATTTCTTATCCAGGTGATCAGTGTGTTGCATAGAATCTCTTGCCTGCCTGTTTCTGTCTATAAGTCTTATGTCTTATCTTCTGAACATGTGTGTTATCCTTAAAAACAGAGTCATGTTAGTATTTCCTTTATGGCCTTCTCATCCATTTTTCTGTCTTGAGTTTGATGGATCCTACTTAAACACTTCCCTGTTCACATCTCACTGAAGTGTATGCTGCACTGTCCCATGTTTCACTTATTTTGCACAGCCTTCTGCCTGTTGCTCCTGCATTGATCCTTGTTACTCCTTGCAGCGATGATAGTGTGAGGTATTACTCCAAATGTGGAAGTGGGAGGATAAAACTGGGAGCTAGACTCCTGCTGTGTGTTTCTGGCTATGCTGCTAGCTGACAGGCAGGTGACTTCACTGTAATCATTTAACTCATAAGAATACTGAAGCAAAGAGTGGTAACCTCTTAAGTGGCTTCACCTCTCTCTGCTTCAACATTGCAGTCTTTTCAAAGGAGGTGATTGTTTTGTAGTTGTTCAGCCTTGTTCAAACAAACTGGAGAAGGCTGGAGGTCAGTTCATTTGGACTGATTAAAACTTACAGGTGGGAGAGGTGAAGCTGTTCTCTGAGAGGGAGAGAGATCTTTTTTGACCTTGATTTCAGCTGCATTTGGCAAGAGAAACTGGCTGATAACACAGGTGCCCATGAGTGTGCCTCTTAAAATGAGGCTCTTCCTCTCAGTGAGATTGTCTTCATTTAGTAAATTAAAACCTACCATTCACAACCTGGGGCATGGGAGGAGATGGCCTCTTCTGTTAACGATTTTGTTGATTACAAGAACTTGTATTTTTTAATTGCAATGTGCATGACTGGTATGTTTCAGGCAAACTGTATCAGCAGAGAAATTGGGGAAAGCGAGTTGTTTGTTCTGCCAATGGGTCAGGCATTTTTTCTTCATTCCTCCTTGTGATCTGTTTTGTGTGTTCTATATACATGCACATTAATCAATGCAGGCAGCCTTTAATTATAGGCAAATGGTACTTACTGCTTCCCAAATCAATGTGTCTTCTAAACTAGGTGCCTGCATACAAGAAAAATTCTGTGAGCAAAACTGAAAAACTCCGCTTTGCACTAGAAGTCATCTTCACTACCTGGCAAAGTCTCATCTGATCTTTCAAGCAAGTAGCTTTCAAAGGAAAGAAAAAATATTTTCCTAACTCTGTAAAACAAAGAACGGATTTACAGCCAAATGTTTGGTTTTTTTTTTTTGATTGAAGGAGACAAGGACCAACTATATCAGTGAAGTGTCTTTCAGAGGAGAGTTTTCAATACATGTATTCAGTGAATGCAGTTAACTATACTGCACTTTGGCCAAACTCCTTTGACACTGGATGTGTGTCTGTACAGAGGATCTGTACATGGAGGCTTGCAAAATGGGGATTCATGACTCTTATTCCACTGCTGTGCTTTTGGCTGCCCTGAAGCAGCTGACTGTGGTCATCTAAAATAGTGTTGGTTTGGTGCAGTTCTCCCAGCTCTAGGCAGAGCTTGGTGTGTTGGGGGGTATAGGATGTCAAAGTTGTATGTGCTTACATCCTGCATGTTTTAAATGGAAAATTACACCCTAATCACCCCGAGGGAATTAACTTGTTTGGGCTGTAATAATATTAGCAAGGAACATGTAGATAATGTGTTAATTAATACACAGCCTGCTATTTACAAATATGAAGGAGTGTGGGATTTTTTGGGGGGTGTTACTTATGATGTTATGGACACTTTTTCTGAGTTCTTATTCCTTGGATATCCTTTCCCATGAGCTGATAACTATTTTAAAATTCAGAAATGGCTTTCAATGGTTGAGGTGCTTTCTTTAGGTGAATGTTTCCTGTGTAAATTGAAGGAGTGTGAGCCTTAACAAATGAAATGCTCATTCTGAAAGAACAAGTGCTTTCCAGTCTAGGTTTCCCACAGTGCTTTGTACAGGCTGCTCTGCAACATGAAGATAAACACAACGATAGTTTTGAATATACATCAAAGTGTGGCTAAGCTTGCCTAATATTTTTCACCTAAAACTGGCATGGTTCAATATGGAAGTTTTTTGCAAAGAAGCTGAAGGAAAAATGTCTTATCAGCATGTCTGGTTTTAAAAATTCTGAAATACGAAAAAGAAATTAAAACCAGCTTATTTAAACTCTGTATTCCTTATTTCAAATGTTAGATGATTTTTTAAAACATTACTTCTGAATCAAAACCAGCTAGGTATAAAAACAAAAAAAAAAAAAGGAAGGGAGAAGGTTGGCAGCAAGTAAAATCACTATCTGTTTTAGCTTTACATTTGTTATTCTGCTTTCAACAATATCCAAAAATCACTGAATTGAAACCTAGTTGGTGTCCAGTGTTTAGGCTCCACGCAGCATATGGATGGTTTGTACTTAAAATCAGTACTCCAGTTTTCTGCTCCTTTGCACTTTGGGCACTAACGTGTACCTAAAGAAATCATGGGTAAGATCTTGCCTAACCAGGTCAATAGTGTCAGATCTCTTTATTGTGTTCCCCCTTGCACTGGGGAAGTGAACATGGATGAAAGTAAAGGGTTTTGTTTTCTGATGACACCCAGCAGTGCAGCTGTATTATCTTCACTGGGCATGATTCTACAGTGTAGAATCCCCTCTGCCTGTGTTTCCCAGGCTACTGCCTGTGTCAGGTTTCCAGGCTAGTTGTCTAGGTTTTCAGAAGAGGCATGATAGGTAGAAGTAAAACCTTTATTCAAAATATTGTCTGACTTACCTCAACCTATGCAAACTTGTCTTACCTTTGTTGTTAGAACATGCCAGTATGTTTTATGAGTTGGGTAACTTCTTGTCTGGGAGGATATTATTTTTCAGTTCTTTCAGAATCTGTAAAAGATAGCCAAAGGAAAAGTCATATCTTGCTGTCTGCCCCAGTAGGTTTATTGTTATGTTAGTTAGAAATGAGACTAATTGAAATCTATGTCAATTTAATTCTTAATGAGATGCCCTGTGTGACTGATTATTTTTAATAGTTGCTTTATGATCCTCTGGGACAATTTAATTTCTTAACTACATTTATAGGAAAAAGTTTTATTTGAGCACCAAGAATTTGTAGGATTTAAATCTTAGATCTGAAAATTTTTTTTAAGCTAAAGTAATTTTATTATGATGGTGATCTCATAGTTAATCTTAGTGGTTATTTTCTGAACCCACAAGTGTTTTTCTAAGATTCCAAGGTGGGTCTTGCTAAACACTAATCATTACACAGCCTCTTTCCTTTTTGTTAGTGCCAAACAAAACCTAGCTCTAAGCTGTAGAGACTCACAGAATCATCAGTGCCTGGGCAGAGAGGCAATAGGTTTTTATCTTCTGCTCTATATATTTCTTAATGCCTGTACAAGCTTTGGCAAGCTAATTTGCCATGGGAGTTTTCATCTGGATTTACCTGAGGATTTAACTGAAGTAGAACCAAAGTAGTGAGAACCAGGTGTATATCCAGGGGAGAAGTGCTAACAAATACACAGCACCTCAATTCAGCAAACTGCCTGAGTCAACCAATGCTACTACAAAACAGACCCACCCCATGAGATTATGCACATACCCCAAATCAAAATGCTATCAGAGGCTGCCATGGCAATCTTGATAAAAAAATCAGATTGGATATAGAGCAATATCCAACATTTTTCCACTCAATTAAGAAGGATTATGGACTAAGTTTAGATATTTTCCAGATCCCTTGAACTCTAACTTACTTTGTCAAGAGTCTCATTGATTTGAAGGCAAAGAGTTATTCCACTTAATCCCTATGAAATGTGTTCTTTCACCCAAACAGCACATTCCTAGAGAAAGTTCGAGGGGGTCCTTTTCAGGCTAGTTTGCATGACACAGGAAATGCATAAAATCCACACAGGTGTGTTTCATGAATCATGATTTTTTGCATGTCAGCAGTAAAATAATGGATAATACACATAATCTTTGCACATCATCAGAATCTCAGTGTCAGGATGGTTGTCAGGACTCTAGGATGCCTGCCTACCATGGTAGTACGCCAGTAATTTACACACTCTTGGGTAATTGATGTAGAAGGCACAGGAAACACCTTCTCTGTCCATCTCTTCCACGCAGCCTTGCAGCTTGAGACAGTGTGAAACCCCTCCCTGATGTGGATGTGATGTGAGTGCACCCTGTCTGTTACAGGGCAGGGGCTGTATGCTTTGTAGGGCTCCTCTCTGCACATGCTGTTTTGTAAGATCTATCCTCCATTCCAAGGCTTAAGACAGGCTTTAGCACTCAGAAAAGACATACAAGAAAATACGTCCTTGATTGGCAAATGTGCAAGGATTGGGATCAGCTTCCAAAGGAAACTTTGTTATATGGAGAAAACCTATACCTACCTCTTTTTCCATGCAAGTTAAGTAAAAACATTTGCATCTACAGCAAATGTCTGTGTACTCAAGATACATTTTCTTTTTTTCCTTGCTGTTATCATACATGTGGGTAGATCTTGATCTAGATTCCACTTTACCTCATCAACAGAAAATTCATTTTCTCAATAAAGAAGCATATCTATATGAAACTATTCTTTGTACACTCCTATCTTTCTGCAGATATGGCTTTTTTATTGTTGTTTTGCCTAATTAGTCATCTCTGAGGTTTTTAATTAAAAAAAAAAAATCTATATTTGGTGCAAAACTTGAGTGGTCAGCTGTTCAGTAACTGGTCTCTATTTGTAAGTTGTGCTGACATAGCATCTATTGATCCATTGTGCTTGGACATATGATGTTTATGTTCCTGATTAAATTAAGAATGTGAATGACTGAAGGATGACGTCAGCTCTTCTATAAGGAAAAAGCCTGATTTTGAGTTTATATTTGCTAGTGCAGTGGCATCCCATAAAATATATACATTGTGTGACAAATTTCAAGAAAAATAAGTGGAAAATAAAATAGTGGGGTTTTTTTCCCTGCAATCCATTGCTATCCAGGACCATGATACATGTGAAGTTTTGCACATCATGTCCTGGAAGTTTATTTCTCTTTCAGAGTTAAAGTTTAAATGAGTTTACTTTCTGTGCATGTTGTTTTCTGAGACTTTAAGTGGTGACAGGTTAAATATGGCCTAAGTTGCATGTGCAGATTGTGTTTTTTCGATAATGACCACTGTGGCAACCTTTATCTTTGTCATATATGAGCTCTTCTTTGACAAGCATGTTATACAAATTGGAGGAAGGGAAGCACCATCTTGGGGTTGTATATTATTCAAAGTATTTTTGTAAACTGTCCTTTTCATTAAGTGAAAAGGTATTGAAGGACTGTATTGCCCTTTTTGGAGTGGGCGGTAATCAAATTTCCTGTATGTGTTTATTCTGGCAGGAGAACAATTTAAATATGAGGGCTTAGGCAAGTGTGTTCTCCACTGGTTCTTGATTTGTTGGCCTCATACAAGCAGGTGGGGAACTGGAGCTTGGCTTGGTTGAGTTGCGTGTTTGTACACATCTGTGCTGCTTTTTGCTTTCTGATGCAGCACAAGCAGCAGCTTCCCTATCATCCTATTGCTGTCTGTAAGCACCTGATAAGGAGAAGGAAGCACTAGCAGATAAGAAGATGGAAGCTGCCACGGTTTTCGGCCTTGAGCATTTGAAGCGGCAGCTGAGTCTTATGCTGAAAATTGAGTGCTATTTTCTAGTAATACCCAGTTGGAGAGGGAGAGCCTTGGGAACATGATCCTTCTGTCTTTACTCTCTAGTGCAGTTCCTTATACAAAATCATAGAATCATAGGATGGTTTGGGTTGGAAGTGACCTTAAAGATCATCTAGTTCCTCTTATGACCCAGTTTATGGACTGAAAACAATATAGTTTCATATAATTTACTAAGAGATGAGGTTGTCTGAGTATTTAGCTTGTTAAAATTATTTTTTAGAGTAAGAGAGGACTTGGTCAAGTGGAGAGCAAATGGGCAGTTTCCCAACAAAGTTTTGCTGTGTACAGTCAGGAATAGCAGATTTGGGCTATGAAGGCCCGGTGTCTGCTTTGCTGTTAGCATTTCCTGTTACCTCTGTGTATCACTTCTTGTCCAGAAGCTTCTGCTAATCCATTGGAATGGCAGGAGAACCACTTATGAGCCGAGCCCTGAGCCATAGCTAGGAACTAAGCAGTCTGTAATACCAGTTCAAGTTAAGACACTAAGTGGTGATGTGCAGCTGCTCTAGAGCCAGTACAGGGGTAATACCCCTGGCAAAGCTCCAGGGAGGACAGGGACAGTCACATCTCTGGCCTTGGACTGAGGGGCAGTGCTCACCTCCCAAAGCTCTTTGCATGTCTTGGCTTGTGCTGTTGGTGCCTCCTTTCCATTGCCTGCAAGAGAGCATGTGATTAAGTTTGATGCCTGTGTTGTTGGCTTTGCTAGTTTTGGGGAAGCTCACCCTCCATGGAAAAAAAACTATTTGTTTAAAAGAGTCTGTAATGAAAGATGACTGCAATAATTGCAGGCTGTTAAATTTGCACATTTGAAGGTTAATTCATGTACTGCTCTCAGGCACAGCCAAATATCTAGGACAGATGATTCTGTTTTTAAAAATAGACTGGTTATTACAAAACAAACAAGTGAATAGAGATGAAACAGCAAAAGTCCACCTGATTCCAGTACTATAAAAATGTCACTGACAAACAGCAGGGAACTTCATGCCAATTTAACTATTGCTCTTCTTGTAGTAAGTGACAGAAACAAGACTGCACAGGATAGTGCCTAACAGCATGCTGATGCTAAAACAGGGGTCCAAATCAGCTCCCTATGTCTGAGCCCTCTTTTTTTCCTGGATGTGAAACTTTTGTGTCAAAGCTTGATAAAGTAGAATACGGACAAGTCAAACAATTATATCTATGTCCAGGATGGTTGTTCCAATAGTACTTCCTCAAGGCTTACAATCAGAAAACAGAGGGCTGCATGTACAAAACAACATGTAGCACACCGGGGCAGGGAACAAGTTTCTTGCAAATGTACATACATGTGTCTAAACGCAGAACGTATCTGTGAAATGCTGACCTTTTCATTCCCCCCACAAAGTACTGGCAGTGCTAGCTTCTTCATTTCCTTTTTTGCTGTTGGCTGTGTGAGCTGCAGCAGTGTGGCCTGGCTGCTACTTTGGAGTTTATGCGCTGAGCGCCAAATACTGGTCCCAGTGAAATTGAGCTCTGCCTTGCGAGGCAGGGGTAAGCTCTCCGAGGAAGATTACAACTTGGCCTTGATAGTACCCAGCAGATTTAGCCAGCAACATAAACATAATGCCAGAGCGCTGCAGTTTCTTCTAAATGCAGCTCTCGTGAGGATTAGTTGGTAGGACATGCATTTGTTCTTACATTTGTTAGATTATATAATCTTGACAGAGGGTTTTTTAAAACCAGATACTGTGTTTACACAGATCTTCTGTACATCACTTATAAATGTAATAATACCCATTGCAGCCAGCTGAAGGTGAATGCAGAGACAGGGATATGAGCTGGCTGGCTGTTCATTGAGCAGAGTATTTCTCTGTGAACGTTGGCTGTGGTCATCACTGGTTTTCTGCTGATAGGAGTATGTGTGGGAGTATATGCTTTCTGCAGCAAGGAAAAGGAAGGGTATTTGGTCTTTAGCTTTCCAATGTGTTTCTTTGTGTGGGGAGTTTAGGGTTTTTTGGTTTGTTTTGGTGTTTTTTTTGTGTTACCCTCATGGTCTTTTCAACAGTAGGATTCACTCCCATTGTCTTGATCTAGATTATTGCCCTTCAGTGTTTGATGAAAGGAGCCTCAGGCCCCAGGCAAATGAGAGGAGAGGCAACATTGGAAGCAAAGAGATGAGTGATTAGTAAATGGTCTTGGATTTATTGGGCTCCAATCCTGCCTTATCTTTCTGTGGACTGCTTGCAAGTATTCAGCAGCTCCTGCTGGGCTTGGAGAAAGCTGCAGTGACCCTCTGCAGGCAAATGCTGTCATCTTGTCTTCAAAAAGAGATGTTTATGCATAACTTTTAATACCAAAAAGACACCAGACTTGTGGTTCTTAGTCTCTCTGAAGTCCTCCAATGCTGCCAACATCTATTAGAACAAGGCTGAGTGTTTGCCTTGTGCAGCATCTCTGCTGACCCTTCTGCATCTCTACTCGTGTCTTTCCAAAATGGCTTAAGTTCATGGAGTGGTGTGTGTGCACCCACAACAGTGATTTGCATTAGCATTAGTAGAAAAAAATCCTGCATGGTTAGGCAGGAAAACACATGCTTTTAATTTTTAGCAGTATCTCGTAATGTTAGTTTGTTGCAGAAATCGCCACAAAGTTGGGTTTTTTTGTTTTTTTTTTGTTGTTGTCTTTTGCCCAATAAAATTTTTTGGGGGGGGGGGGGGGGAGAAATCTGACCTGCTTCAATTGAAGAGTGGTGTATTAGAAACAGTAACTTCTTTTACTGTGACTGAAGACATTAAATAACTGGTTTTCCATTGCTTCTTTTATAGAAATTATATTGTCTTCAAGGCCTGACCCTAAGAATTGCTAAAATTCTACATTCAATATGAGTTTGCATGTGACATTTTTTTAATGGTGTATTCCTAATGTGTTTTCTAAGACAAAACATAAGCAGATCATGGAAGCAAATATATTCCTGCTGTTGCCAGTAGCCTTATGTGTATAATCTGTCCATTCACGCACTCACACGTGCTCTTTTCTTCCCTTATCTTTTTAATGAACAGTAACACAGCAGAATAGAATATGTAGCCCCTTGTCTGTTTTGAGGTATAGAACTGAAAAGAATCTTGTTTGCAAGGTATGCTAGCTGTGGAAGAGAGGAGAAAGATGTCTCTTCAGAAATGAATGAAGGTTATAAGCACAAGGTTTGAAAGGTATCCTTGATAATACTTTTTGACTTAAATATATATGTGTTTCTTTTAAATATGTTCAACTCATTGTCATCTGACCATACAAACTTCTATTCAACAATGAACTGCAGAAGTCACCCTTTGGAGCCTATATTAATATTCATCTGGCAAAGTTTTGGAATTTCATAATCAAAGAAACCAAACCGGTTTGGAAGAAACCAAACTGCAGTGCTGACACTTGGAGGCTGCAATTAGGTCTGGTTTATTCTCTTGTTCAAAATTCTACAATTTTCCAATTCATCGTCATAAGCATGGAAAATAGACAGTATAATGTATTGTAAAATCAGCTTTAGTGGAAACTTCTCATCATGAAACTGTAATTGAAGCTATCATTTTTATGGCAGCTTAGTGTTGTAATGGCAGCACACTCCACTAATGAGTGGAATCTCAAGATTCAGAACATGCTCCCTGCTCACATCCTTGGGAGGAGAACATAACTTTCAGATACAGCATGCTCTAAAGAATGAGTTTAACTCGCTCAGCATATATCATCAACACAGATGCAGAACAGGATAACGTGGAATGGGTAAAGCCACTTAATGCACTCTTCTTGTCTTCCTTGTTGAAGAGCCTGCAAAAGGATATTGGAGTGACATGTGAAAATAAAGCAACCTACTTTGTTCTGGCCTCATTCATCAAGGGCATGGAGATCGCATTGTTCTGTTGTCATTTTGAGAGGAACGCTTTCTCTGTGCTTCCTTTGAGGTTACCAGGGTCATGAAGGAGAAGTACCCAGGTGGCTTTGAGCACATACCTGTCTCTAGCACTCTTCAGCACACTTGCACAGTAATTCCAGGCTCATAAATAGTAAAAGGATGTTCCTTCTTGAGAAGTTATTGGAAGGAATTAATCAAGAATTTCTTGTTGAAATGTCTGTGTTTTAAAATGATAATTCATTAAAATGAAACCTTTTTTTCAGGAGAGGGCTTGTTCTGACACTGTCCTATCCCATTTTGTCTTTCAAAATCATTTTTACAGGAAATGTTTTGACATTGTTGAAACACCTGCTTTGAACAATTTCTTTTATAAAACTGTACTATTTGAAACACATAAATGGAAGCTTAAATTGAAAAATGCAAGAGAAAATGAATAGTTAACTCCTAGTATCCTTACATTAGTGTATGATGTTATAGTTTACCATTCTGAGGACCACGAGAGTCCCTACTAGCACTTGCCCTCAGTGTGTTTCTGTTCATGTATGACCTTTAAAAGTGAATTCTGCACACCTCAATCAAAGCCCCATGGGAATTCCGACTGTGTAAAGATTGCAGGTTCAGTACTAAGGGTTGCTTGCTGCTACTCTGCAGTAAATCTATATTTCTCATCCAATTTCAGATGCAGCTGTTGCACAAAGTGATAGATTAGCATAGCAGGAAACAGCCCCTAGGTTAGTTATGATACCATGAGGGCAAACTGGGTTAATAAGCAAGTCATCTGTAAATCAGCAAAACCGTGGTACAAGAAAGCATAGAATAACTGCAGAAAGACATCAGTCTTTTCCTTAAATCTCTTATAATTGTTGCCATACATCATACTGGTAGTTAGAGAGTTAGCCTGAAAATCAGAGCTGGTGTAAACAAGTGCTATCCCAGGAAAGTCTGGTGGAGCTGTACTATTTCATACTGGCTTCCAAAGAGGGACTGGCACAAAGACGACCATAATATGGCAGTGACAACACTGTTATCCTGACTGCCTAAATTTGTTCCACCTGCTGCTGGAGCAGATAAAACCAGAGGTAATATATGGACTATCCTATGTCTGGGAGGCAGCCTGCATTCTGTTTTTTCAACACTTCAGCAATGCCATTCTCTCCAGAAAGATTCCCTTTAAAGGAGAAAAGGACAAAAAAATAAAGGAGGGGGGGATCAAACTTGTAATCATTTCTTATAACTTACAGCAAAGGCACTTGAGCAGAAGTTCCTTTTTCCTTTTTTGAAAGACAAAAAGAAAAAAGAAAAAACACTCTAGCTTTGCAGTAGTGGTCTGAACGTGGTATTTCTCCTCATTATCAAGCCTTTTGTGTTCAGATAATTTGAGTCTCTGGCAAGCCCACATTACTAGCAAGACACCTTTCTGATAAAGAATCTTTGCCTCTGTGTTGGACAACAGTGTAATAGTAATATTCTTCTCGCCTATCAGAGGAAGCCTGTGATCAGCTGGTTGATGCGTATCTTCTAATTTGTCGTGGATATTTCTGTGCTTTCAAGGAAATGTTTAGACTGAAAGTTGGGAAGAAACAGATTTAAAAGGCTGTAAATATGTGTCAATGATTCTAAATACAGAGATGACAAGTGTGCCAAAATCTTATTTTGAAGTGTGACTGAATCAAGCCTCACAGGACTATATTATGGATCTTTCTCCTACCGTTAGTCAAAAAGCTATAGCCAAGCCATAACTTCCTACAAAGCTGTAAGTATTTAGACTGGATTATCTAAGCAAGTGGGACACTTATACTTGCAGGAAAAAAATCTTGTGAAGCAAAGAGGAAAAAATATAATAAATCAGTGATTGGCATCAATCAGACATTGAGCATCTGCGTTTTAGGAACATAATCTTTTTATGGTATTTGGGGTGATAGATTTGTTGTTCCTTTTTACATGCACAATAGTACTAAAGGTGGATGTATACAGATTGCTAATTGCATCATGGCCACCTTGTCAGTCAGATGCAGTCATGTGGATGCTGAAAGTCAATATCCTAATAGAAGCTGTGACATGTGGGCAATCTTTGTATTACTTACTGTTTTGGTCAAAGCAGATTTCCACTGACCCATGCTTTGGCAAATAGCCCCTCCCTCTCACCAAGTGGTTCTTGAATTTTCTTGGCTTCTCCTAGCCCTTGAGTTTTACAGCTCAAAAACCCCATGGGCAAACACAGCCTGGGACCAAAGTGTCTCTGCTAACCTTTCTTTTGATAATTGCTTGGAAAGGTTTGATGGCACAGCAGCATGCTTTAACTCTTCTTGACCCTCTGTATATGGCTAATGCATGGGTCATTGTTGCTTTCTCCTTGGGCGGTTCCCTCTGGAGTGGCTTATACATCAGCAAACCCTAAAGTGCAAGGCATTATCACTTGTTGCCACAATAGTGATTGTGTACAGCAAATGAGGGACATAAAAATGTCAGTCGCATAATACTGATCCACAGATAAAGCTTATTTTGGACCAACAAAAGGACTTAAGATGAGATAATGCCATGTTTTTTGACATGGCTGTGGTTCAGCTTTTAATCCTAAATGCAGACTTGTGTCAAGGTGGCTGTGGGCTCACAGCTTGTTTGTGGACTAGTCTTCATTGTTACTTGGAACCTCAATTAATTTATGCTCAACTGTATTCCAGCAAGCAGTGTCTGCAAGACCTTGTCTTCATCCTGTTTTCATGGCTTGTGGCTTCCAAAAAAAATATCAGGCAAAAACATTTTTAAATGGTATATTTTATAGCCAGGCATATAAATATATCCAGGAGGTAACTGCTTGTTTCTGTCCAAGTTTGATAGTGACTTGAAGCTAGTTGATGCTGCTGCCCTGGAAACACAGAATCAGGAGGAAGCACAGTTCTTTTGGGCTCGGGACAACTACAGTGAAACATGCATCACCTGCCTTTAGCAGAGACATCCCAGAGCAGCACACTAAGCTCCTCAATCCTGAGCACGTGCAGCAACAACCCTCACGCAGTCATCAGCGTGGACAAGCACACACCCAGGTTGAGCTAACAGAATTTGCCAAGTACCTGAGCCTGGTTTAAAAGTCCTTGGCATATATGGGGCCTGAGGTGTTTAGGAAGGGAGGTAAACAATGCAGTTGCTCAAGATAGCATAGAATGAGATTAAGAAAAAAGGAAAATAAGAAAGGAAAAAAAAACCAGAAAGACCCTTTCTGTTTTCCATCTGGGCTAAAAACCCCCAACTTCCTGCAGTTGGATTCTTTCAAAGAAAATTTTACTGCAGACACATCATTTAAACAGAGGATCTGGCATTTTAAGACAGATTTTTAGGGCTTTTAAACATCATCAGAAAATGCTGTTCCCTAGTCAGGGGGCCCAGCTTGCACCTTGTTCCACTGATTTAGTGAGATGGTGCTGGCAACAACTATTGAAGTGTGCATGCAAGGAGAGTCAGCCTCAGGCTGAAGGGTAGAGAGCAAGGCAGGATATCTTTCATTTTAAGTCTTTGTGCTTAATCTTTCTAAATGTAGCACTATCAAACAGAGTTACAAGGTTTTGTTCTTGTTTGTTTAGTTTTCTTTAGCCAAAATAATTATCAAGTCCCTAGTGTGAGCACAACGATATCATTTGTGTTAAAACTAGAGAGTGGGAACAGAGTGCTGTTTCATGAAAAGCTGAATGCTTTTGTCTTTTTGTTTGTTCTCTTCTTGGAAAAAAAAAAAAATCAAAACCACAAACCCGAAAGCGCCTAAGCCTATCTTTTGAAGAAATAGACTGAGACGGGAACCAGCAGCCTTCCCATGTGGTACCAGTCCAGTGGGAAAGGCTAGGTTCAAACACTTCTAAATCTGGCCTTCCACACTGAAGAGGTTGCCCTTTCTGGTGTGTGTTTGTATTTCTGTCTGCTTGTCTGTCTAACCCTGCAGTATATGGACAGTGCACAATGCTGTATCTGCCTGGTCTTGCCAAGCAATTGCACTGTGAGCACAAGAACCTCTTCCTAGCTAATATTTCATTGAAGCTGACGTTTTTGCACAGAAAGCTTTGGTTTCAACAAATCAGCACTTTCCAACAGAGTACTCTCTCACCAAAGAAATTCCCCAAATATTTAGTTGTGGTTGTGGTAGCTCCACAGTAGGGGGAGTTCTGGTATGCTTAGTTATATGTTCATGTCCAAGGACTTGGAGAACAACATAAAGTGCTTCTATGAGTGTGGCTGCTATATGAGGAAGGAACAAAAACCTCCAGGATTTCTGCTCTTCCTTAGGCTTCGTTATGTCTGCTCTTTTTCTTTTTGCACATTCCTGAGTTAAACAGATACTGTGTACCTAGTTTACTCCATTATAATTTCCCCTTGGGACAAATTATTGCAGTGCAGACACCTTTCCATCATTCAACCCACTGGAGCAAAAGCAGTGAAATATTCTGGTGAATGTATTGCCTTACCTTCAACTCATCTATTTGTTCTGCAAACATGTGGACCCATTTAGTGTTATCTCTGCCTCAGAAATTTATCCCATTTCTAGCTCAGCCCAAGAAGCAAATCAGAAAAGCACTGCTTACTCCCTTCACTTAAAGAGTAAGAACAGCAGAAATGATGTTAATGCCAAGAACTGAGAAAGCTTAGTCTGCAGGTAACAAGCAGATTAGGAAGCAGGTAACTGTCTGGAGTCTCTCTTCTTGGTGTAGCTGCATTTTTTTTCCCCTTTTCTGCTTTCTGACAGTCATGAACAGCAATGCAAAAAACCTAAGAGCAATTTACCGCAGGGTTCTTTCTCTAGGACTACATTTCTCCCCTTGGGAAAACAGGCCAGTACAAAAAAATCAGCTACCAGTTCAGAAAATGACTTTCACTGTCTATCCACCTGATTGCCAGATCTTGTTCTCCCCTCTCAGCCAGAGCTGTCCTCCTGTGTGTTTGTCAGGCCTCGTGTGTAGTGAGAAGCATTGGTTTTCTGTCCATGGTATTTATTGCATTGCCATTTCTCCCCACCCATCCCCCTCTACACTCTCTACCCTCCCTCCTTGTTAGACATGATTACATGTTGTTTGGCCTCATTCCATTTAGGTTACTTTGCTGTATCATCTTGAATTTGTGTGCAGCATAACAGCTCCAAAGATCTCCTAGTTTGAACCAAATGATAGAGTAGGCAGAGTTCATTAAAATAAATAACAGCATAGCATGAAACACAGCCCTGAAGTAATCAAAACTGAAATTTGAAAAAGTGACTCTGAGTGTAAAGAAGTCTGTTACATGCTGTCTGATACAGGCAGAAATGGGGTCTTGAAAACAGCCAGTTTTATATGCTCTATTTAAACCTGTCAGCTCTCCAGACAAAGACATGGGTGGTTACGGCAGAGGGAGAGAAAGCAGTTGGGAGGGGGATATGTACGACCATATTATAGAACCTCATGTTTGAATTTTCTCCCTTGATCCCCAAAGCTGGAACATTCTTAATGTTGCTGCTGCTGTTGTTTTTTTTTTATTGGGCATCAGTGGCAGAGGAAAACCATGATTTAAGCCTAGGAGTGGAAATGTTTTATATAAAGCAAACTTTCTACACAGTTAAATGCAGTTGACTCTGCCTCCTTCCACTTGCTCCCCTGTGTGTCTCACTGTCCCATTTCTTCAGTCTGCTTGTTTTCAGTGTTTGTGATGTTCCATTTTAAAATATCTCAGTGGTTTTTCCCCTGCTGTCTTAAAGACTCTTTATTCCTCAATTCAGCTTTAGTTCCTCAGGACACTCAGATTATTGCTACTAAAATTTTGCTCTTAAAATAAAGGCTCAAGGTCCAAAAAGTGATTTAGATGAGTGTGAGGTTTTGTACCTGTTAGACTCTAGACAGTGCAGCAGAAGAGGCTACAAAAATGTCCTATTCTTACGTTCTGCCATCAGCATTTGCTACTGTCAGAAACAGGCAAGATGGTCCAGTTCTGCAGCTCGTTATGTTCATCACTGACTTTGTTTCAGCAACTTCCCCCTTGCAGCATCTATAAATCTACAAATATGGTGTATAAATCAAGTGAAAAGTATTCCCTGGTCACTACGGTGGAACACACAATCTGAAGATGTGAAAACACATTTCTAGTTCTCTGCAGAGGTATCCTGTTGATAGATATGACATTTCCGTGATTTTTGCACTTGCAAATTGGAGCCTGAAGCAATTATACAGGACTCCCAAGTGTTACAGAAGCAGGCCTTGTGTAGGCAAATGTGTGTACACTTCCAATTGTGCAATTATTTTTGTTTCTTTAGTACATCCTTCATTTTGGTTTTGGTCTGTCTCTAGTATTAAACTCCATGGAGTGCATGAGAGTAGTTTTGCGTGCTGCTGTTTTCAAGGGACAACAATGGGTTAAAAATCTTATCCTGGTATGAGAGGCAAGAGGAGGAGAGTATTTTCAAGTATTTGCTGAAATGTGCTGTCTGGAATCAGAAGGGTTGAGATATTTGAAGGAAGCCCCCATGTTAGAGACTACAGGACCAACTGGGCTTTATCTCTAAATCACTCCAGGAGGGCTCATTAGTATCACAGTAATCATGTGAAAAAAAGATCCTTCTGAAGAAGACAAGCAGGAGGGAATGGATGCTGATAATGTGCTGGAGGAAATGGAGGCTGTTAGAGAGACCAGGCTGCTTCCCTGTTGGAGCTGCTGCCAAGAGAGCCCTGGACATGCCGGCTCAGGCCCTCCACCTCCTACAGACAAATGACCAACAGGCCCTGCTTTGTCTCAGCAAAGCCGCCTTGCCTCACTGGGATTCCTGCCAGCTTGCCTCAGCTTCTCTTCAAGAAGGGGGCAGGCATTCGAGTGGATTTAAAATATTCACTGTTTCCTCCTCTTTGCTGAATTTCTGTCACAGGAGCTCCCTGTTGGTCCTGTAGCCAGACAAAAGCTTTGACTAGCACAGCAGATGTGTAGGAATTAGTCCCTTAGGGCAGGCTGCAACTTCCAAAGCCAGCTTCAACAGCAGTAAATGCATTGCCACAGCCAGAAACTCCCTAGTAAGGAAAGAGCATGGCGTTCACAGGCCCACAAAGTCAAAAAAGCCCCAGGACTTATCCAGAGGTTATACTGACCAAGAGATTCAAGAGGAAATGGGAAAACCCTATGAGCCCAACTTAGCTGCACCAGTTGTAAGAGAAGTATAGCATGGTCTGAAGTATACTGCCTTCTGTGCACATCAGGTTACTCTATAAATATGTGGGCAAATAGGGCCTTCTCACCGTCGAGATATGGGATGTAATTTATTGAGAATGTGAGAGGTAATGTGCGGAGAATTTTTCCATGTGGCATTTCATCCAGAATTAAATCTTGTGAATAGCTGGCTCCTGTGATCCAGCAGAGCATACAGGATTCTGTCCTGTACAATCGGAACTTCCCAGTGTGTAGAAAACTCTTCTGGAAAATGTTAATAGCTTATACATTGACCTGGTCTTTAGGAGTACCCAGATTGCTGTGGAGTCCTACCTAGTCTACCATGGGACTAAGCAGGACTATGTGAGAGATGTGTTACGTTCTTCGGTTGGAGGTACAACAAAGGACATTCAACAAGATACTGATCTATGCTTTCTCATGAAATCTTGACCCACCAGCAGGTGCCTTCTTGCAGAAAATGCACTGTCCACTGCCTCCTGCACTGTCAGGAACAGGCCTCTTTTATTGCACTAGGTTTCTGTAGAGCAGTGACAGCGTTTGATTCAGTGCAAAATGGTGAGGTTAAGGGGGAGTTGTGGATAAATTTCACATGAGTTTCTAATCCTTAATTTGTGGTTCATTAACTTTGCACTGTAACCCTTGGGAGACAAGGTCACTTGCTTCATGGGCTGGGAAGGTGCTTTTGCAAATAAGGGTGTTTGTCCAACATTGCTGATCCCTGCTCATCCGTTATGAAAGCCACATTAGTTATTGTATCCACACGTTATGTACAGTCATGTGATGTTAGAGGCCTCAAATACATTTAGCAAGTCAGAAGAGATAAGGCAGGCTACAATCTGGCTTTCTTCCCTTAGGTTTGCAGAACGTGTTTGCAGATGTGTTGATCTTTAGGAGGCTGGCGGGAGGGGTGGGGGATATTTTCTTCAATTGCCTATTTCAGTATCAGAAGTAAAAGAGAAGATGAGGTCATCTTTAACACCTCCTAGTTGCTGTGAAGACGTCCTTCCCACATCCTGAGCCATATCTGTTTTTCATCATCAATGATTTTCAGCCTTCATGAAGTGGATGTGACTTTCACCATTTCACCTGGCTTTGTGTAGAGCTAAAGGACTGAACTGGGTCCATTTCAATAATGCTTACTGTAGCAAACAGGTGTAAGTAGTTCACCTGATCAGTAAACCAGTGTGATCAGCATCTTGGTTAGGAAACTTTCAGCTTCTATCTCGTGTGATGTTTTGGCTCAGCAACACATTCCTCTTTTTTTAAAAAATCATTTTCCCTCCCAGACTTTGAATGTTTCCAGTGAAGTCATGGATGCAACTTATTAATGCATCTAGGTGTTACTGAGAATGAGGGATTCATAGGAGTGGCTGTAGTCATTGAATCTCCAAGGATGTGGACAAGCTTTGCCAGCCACTAGCTGAGAGAACAAGGAATTGGAGCAAAATACCAAGACCAGATAATTATGCTTGGCTCCTCACAGGCCAAGGTTGAGCAAATTTTTCTTGCCTTAGTTGGGGACAGTATTAGCCTGCCACTTTGTGGTGTACTAAGTTTTGGCGAGTTACTTGCAGTTGGTAGTTGCTACGTCCAGCTATATGTGACAGGTACATGCTGTTTCATCTCTTCTATCCAGAGGCTTATGTAACATTGATTACAAGTGCCACAACTTCCTTTCCCCAGCCCAGCACTGGAAGTCCCATTGTTTTCTGTTCTAAGACAGTAGCTGTGAGGTGTCACCAAAGCATAGAACACAGATGGGGGAACAGAGAGGTGAGGTTTTGTTCTTCCTGACCAAGATATTTAGTTGTACAATCTTCATTTGCAAGCTGGCTTGTGAATGGTTAATTGCAGCTCTTTGCTGCTATTCAGGTTAGGGGTAATATGGCTTATACCCAGAGCAGGAGCTGCCTCTGCACATCCTTTTACTGGTTTGGCCTCCCCCAGCTCTACTGCAGGACATCTGAGCCTCTCTGAGGAGCTGATGCAACAGCAGAGTCTCATCCACACCTCTGCTGCCCTGGGAGAATGAAATGCCTGACCTGCTCAGCCCACTTTGTACTTCAACAGTAAATTAAAGGTCTTCATTAGCTTGTTTGATAGTTGAATAAAATGCTTTGAAACACTGGCACATTAACTGCAATCAAGTTTTGAAAGGTCTCTGGTTGCTAGAAGGAAATTAGCCTGATAAATCACTCTTTTCAATTAAACAAATGGGTAATTTCTCACAAGCAAGCCCAGAAGCTATCATTTGGGAGGGTTTTTTTTTTCTCCTTTCTTATTTTTTTCTCAAATAACTGATTTTTATTTTTATTTTTTAGAAAATTGTCACTGGAGTGTAAGATAGCTCTTGTAAACCCATCCTGCCTGTCTGCCTCAAACAACCTCATAGAGGTCTCATGATCAAGCAGTGGCCTGTGAATTGTACTTCCAAAATGACAGTAACTAATGGTGTGACCTTGGTTCATTGCCTGCCTTTCTGTGCCTTTGTTTACCTGTTTGTCTAAAGAAGCATTACCCTCCCTGGGTCAAAAAGGCCTGTTTAACTTAAGCAAGGAGTTCCAGGATAATTATAGTTACTTAGTAACTTTCATCTCAGAATAAACTGGTTAAGGCTGTTGAGAAACGTGATGGCTCCCCTTTTGGTCAAAACCGGTGACTGACCTGAAGGTAGTTCCAGTCCTCAAAGCTTTAAACACAGTCTGCGTTCAAAAAGTACTCTCTGAGCTTAGAAGCTGGAACAGCTTGCTGTGTGCCCTATGTACTGAGTCTGAAAGGGACCCCAAAAATGCACAGCGACCCTGGTTTCACACCAGAGCGATAGACGTGCTAAGAACTTCATATGCTCTGTCTACTGCAGGAGAGCAAATGCTAGTATAAACAACTGCAACACTGGATTAATCTTGCTTCGGGCATATTTATCCAGGGTATTGCCATTACATCATTCACATTAGGATGTGTATTATCTGCTATTTTAGATCTTAGAAGCTGTTACAAGCCCTAGTCAGAGGTCAAGATGCTGTTGAACTTCAGATGCTTCTGCCAACAGCAGAGCAATGTTAGATTTGCAGCAGTGTAATGTCATACAAATCACATGAGATAATTTAATCTGAATTACATTTATTTTTCTGAAAATGAAGTTTTATTGCCAAAAATTTAGATACTGCATGTTAAAATCCATCTGTAAAAGGCTACCATAGCTTCACCCTTGAGAACTAAATAGGGTAACTTGGGGATTTTTTTTTATGGCATCAAAAGAGACTACAAATGATTTAAGAACTTTCTTCCACCGTCTAAGTAAAATAATACTGAAATATCCCACTGTAGTTTGGAGTAACTGCATAAAACACAATGACTCACGTGATTAGAAATTCTCCTTTATTTTTCCTCTGTGTATAGTGCTGATCTTCATGAACTGTTCGTCACAGCACGTAGTTACATTCCTTTCACCTAAACTATTTCTACAATTTTTTAATAATTTCTTTTTCCTGAAACACTGATTGTTGTTGAGTGTTTCAGTTTGATTTGGAAGCATTCTGCATGCAGAGACTTGAGTGTTGGACTGCAGTGTGCTTTATGAGAAATCTCACATTCGGACACAATTCAGACTCACAAGAGCTAGAGTCTCACAAAGGACTGTTAGTGACCTGTACCTGGGTTGCTGCTGAGATAAATGTTCAAGGCAAAAATACAGACCATCATCTTGAACTCAGGTTTTTCATAAAATACTCTGTTCCTTCTGAGGACCTCACTTCTAGACAAACAGTGCCCCAGGACAAACGGGAGATGGCTCTTGCCCTGCTCACCAGTAAGAAGGTCCTTGTGATCATGAGCAGAAGCTGAGATATCTGAAAACTGCCCATCAGTCCAAGTCCAGTCTGCATTCTTCTCCCAAGGAAACCTTGCCACCTCTAGCATCGAGGCTTCAAAACCCAAGTTTTGCTTTGCGTTATGTGTGGTTTCTGACCTAGAGCACTTAGAAATCTCATCTGCTTATGATGGCTCGTAAGTGCTCTGCTCTCCATCCAGGCAGGAGATGACTCATGGTGCCTGGTCCTCATACCAAGATTTGTTTTGCTGCTATCTCATCTTCCTGTTTTCTTGTCCGTTCTCCCTGTTTCTTTGTTCTGTCTGCCCAGCATGTGCTGCGGTAACTGACATTGGAAGCTGTGTGGGCAGGGAGTGGGTTTTGGCTTTAATAAAAAAGTGTGGTTACATCATCTTGCGCAACAGGTCCCTGCGCTGGGCCAAGTGACTCCTTTTGAGCTGCAAAAATATGGAGAACTTGGAATTGCAATAATCAAAAGATATTATAGCATGTTATATATAATAACACATTCGAGGCTGCTCCCTGCATGGCATCTCCCAGGTATACTTGGCAACAAGGGAGAGAGAGATCTGAATACTAATGACAGCTGGAGGAGGGGGCACTTAATAGTATTTTGGCTAATTGCCAGGTTGCCTGCTCCTGAAAAATTTGTCAGTGCTGAGCTAGGCATATTTTTCATGTGTAGAAAATGGGGTTGGGTGGTGGTAGGGCTTTATATTTTGCTAATGCTTCGTACAGTCAACTATGTGGAGGTTCACGTAGTTGTGAGGTCTGTGTTTCCAGCTCAAAGAGGCCTTCAGGCCTTCTTTGAAAGACTTGGAAAACCATAGCAGCTGATCAGACCCAGGAAAGAAATTGCAATTTTTGAGAGCACCAGATGTAAACTTACAAAATGAAGAAGTATTTTTGTGTTTTGTGGGTTTGGGGGATTTTTTTTGCTTGTTTGCTTGATTCTTCTTTTTTTAGTAAATCCAGATGACTAACTCAGGGCCTCTTTTCTCCTTCCCTGCAGGCAGAACAAAGTCTCTGATGATTTCCTTGCTTCAAAAGGTCTCCACTGCTTTTACCTTTGGGTCTGTTCTACCATCTCTCATTGTTTCACGTAAGCATTTTCTGTGGTAATTAGACGGGTAATACCATAATCCCTGGTGGCCTTCCTGGAGTGTCTGGCCTCTCTGGGTTGAGAAAGCTCTGCTTGGGGGCAGCATATTTTTTCTCTAAATGTGATGTTGTGAATGTTACCCTGATTATGATGGAAAAATCTTTAAAAAAGAGGAAAGTTTTGCAGCGTTTCCTAGAAGCGGTTCAGTCTACGTTTGTCTGATTTCCTCTGGAAGCTCATAGCAACCTTGACGATGCATGTTTTGTCCCTGGCTGCTTCCTTCTGGACTCTGCGGTCTGCATTGTCCCAGAGGAACACTGATATCTCTGTGATTTGTAGCTGCAGGTGCAGGCACTTTTTCTAGCTGGGCGCAGTACATTCAGAGCTTTGCAGACCAAGACCTTGAACTGGCAGTAGAAGCAGATTAAAACCTCAGCTTCCTAAAATGCAACGCCTGCTACAGTTATCTGAACTTCTGTGTGAGGCAACAAAGTAAAATAACTCCTTATTTTGATTTGGCATTTTATCTTTGTTGCCTTTCCTCTGAATGATTGCGACTAACTAGTGGTATGAATGTCTCTCATTTCAAGATTTTCCTTTTGGGATATAACAGAATTAAGACAGCCTTTCAGAAGTATGGCCACAGGCAGAGGAAGAACAGACATGTCCAGGGGAGAAATACAGCTATCCAGTGGGAACTAACAGAATAGAAAGGGTTTGGAAATCCTGTTTTCAGAAGCTTGTCTCCAGAGCTGGATTCAAGGGATTTCTGCCACAAGAACACAGGCCCTAAAAGCTTAATTTACAAATTGCAGTAGCTCTTCCTTCTGTGTAGGGAAGAGGAATGGCCTGGAGTGGGGTTTGGCTAACTGAGCTCTGATCTTGTGCCCTTGGACACACCCTGTGCCTCAGTTTCCCCATGCTATTGATGGGCTTTAAAAAGCCTATATGAGATCTACTAATGGAAAATGCCATGGTGATCTAGGTGGTATTTTTGCTGTTGTTGTTCATGGCAGAAGCAGTGTGATCTGAAGTCAGAGGGAGCCCTGCACAGAAGCTATAATCAGGTTTATGGCCCAAGGCCTGTTTTAAGAATATCCCGAGCCTGAGTTTAATTCCTGGTTTAGTCTGCATGATGTCCGTGGGGCTCTGTGCAGAGGAGCCGGTGCTCACAAACAGCGTGGCTGGGGTCAGCATCTGGGTGCCAGCCCTGTGGCACTCGCGGTGGCAGAGCAGCCCCTGTTTCTGGGGTGCAGGTTTGAAGGTCCGTCCATTCCTACCTCCCTTCAACCTCCTTGTTGAGGAGTGGGGTGAGGACTGGGACGAACAGGCCATTCACCCTTCCTACGTTACCGTCTGTCATACACACAAAGCTGTTTTAATATTCTGAACAACTGCAATTGTACTTCTGTAATACTTTCATGCAAATCGGGTTTTTTCCCACTTTATTTTTGCCGTGCAGGGAAATAGACGAGGATTCCCTGTCTGCCACGTAGAAGAATAAACAGGGTAAGATTCGAGTATTTCCTTATCGTTAATGATCACTCCTGAAGTTCTCCTTTCTGCTGGCTTTTGGGTTGCGGAAGATTTTCTAGATTCCCTCCGTGCCCGAGGCGGAACGAGAGGTGCAGTGAAAATTAGAACCAAACAGGCTCGTCTCTTACATGTATTTGTAATAAATTTCCTTGTTATTTTTTTTTTTCGGTCAAAATCGCACCTGAAGGCAGAGGCGGTGGGATGCGGTGTGGTGAGGGCCTCCTCCGCGGGGCGGGGGCCTACCGCTCCGCCCCGCCCCGCCCCGTCCCGCGGCGCGGACTCCAAGGCCCGGCATGCGGCGGGCGCGGCGCGCAGGCGCCCTGGGCCGGGGTTGAGTGGCAAGTTGTTTGTTCCAGCGAGCACCAGCTGCTCGGCACTCCGGGCTCCGCTGCCTCTCTGACCGGCTCCGCTCCGCCGGCCTCCCCCCGCCGGCCCAACTTTTGCCACCCTCAGCACCCCATCCCTTCCTGCCCGCTCCTGGAGCCGGGAAGGAGGAGAAGGAGCCAGGGGGGAAAAAAAAAAATAAAAAAAAGGCACCGACAATAACAGCCCCCCTCCCCCTCCCCATTCAAAAACACAAAATAAACCCCAGGGATAGATGAACTACAAATGAGAAAGAGGAAAAGATGGAACTGCACATCCTAGAGCACAGGCTCAGAGTGGCCAGCATAGCCAAGGAGAGCATCCAGTTGTTTACCTATGGATTAATCAAACTTGCTTTCTTGTCCTCCAAGACGAGGTAGGTGCTGGGGATGGGGCAGCGCGGGGGCTGGGGGCGCTTTTCTTGCGAGGGGGCCAGGCGCCCTCCTTGCGAGGGGACAGGGTGTTGGGGGGCACCCTCCTTGTGAGAGGGCAGGGTCTTGGGGGGGGGGGTATCCTCCTTGCTATAAGGGGGCCGGGTGCTGGGAGGGCACCCTCCTCCCTGCAGAGGGGCAGGGTGCTGGAGTGTGGGGCACCCTCCGTCCCTGCGAAGGGGCTGGGTGTTGGGGGGGTACCTTCCTTGCAAGGGGGCAGGGCAGCCTCCTTCTTGCAAGGGAGTCGGTTGGTGGGGTGGGGGGTGCCCTCCTTCTTGGAAAAAAAAAGCAGGGTCTTGGGATGGAGGACAGGGTCCTGGGGTGAGGGGCACCCTTCTTGCAAGGGGGCAGGGTGTTGGGGTGAGGGGTACCCTCCTTCTTGCAGAGGGGCAGGGTGCTGGAGTGGGGGGGACACCCTCCTTGTACAGGGGCAGGGTGCTGGGGTGGGTGAGGGCACCCTCCTCGCCAGAGCGCAGGGTTTTTTGGGGGTGAGGGGGGGAAACCTGTGTCTTCCCTATATCCCCGCCATCCCAAGCCTGGGAGATGGTGATGGGGTCAGCGCTGGAGTTTGGGGTGCCCCGGTACCGTTGCAGGGCAGCCCCCGGCGCGGCTCCTGCCGCCCTTGCCGGGCCGCCTGGCCCGGGGCTGCGCTCCGCGCTGGGCGGATGAATGAGAACAGGTGGGGGCCGGGGGGGCGGCTGCGGGCCCGGGGCGAGCGCCGGACAACAAAGGCAGCAACAGCTACGGGAGGAGGAGGAGGAGTGGTTTTTTTCCCCTCTCGCTCCCCCCCCCCCCCCCGGTTGTTGTTCCTTGCAGCACTTAGTGAGAGAGGGGATCGTGCACACGCGTGTTTGTCTTAAAAGGTGCTTTTTCAGTGCTGCCAGATTGGAGGGGAACGAGGGGAAATGCATGCCTTGCACTTGGTTCTCTTTAAAAATTGTGGTATTGAGTAATAAGGATTGTGATAGCTTTCAGAGGGAAAAAAATAAAAGAAAAACGTAGTGGAAGGCACTGTGAGAAATTTTGACTTTTTTTAGGGGGAGGAAAAAAAAATACTCTGGGCGGTTTATTGAATGTATATAAGCTGCCTAGGCCTTTCTCAGCAGAACAACTTGAATTGCAAATGCATATTCTTGTGTCTTCACTTAGCTTGTTGACTTTGTTGCTCTATTCAGAAAGAGGAATGGGAATGTAAATAACACAACTCAAACTCTTCTTGTTTTTCCAGCCTGATAATTCGTATTTCAGTTTTCTACCCATATTCATCTCGGATAGCATTCTTTTATGAAGGTGGGAAATTTTCTTTGGCAGGAGGAAAATAATAAATAGATAATAAATTTGCTTTTTATTTCTCAAATTGTTTTATTCCAGGCTGTAATTCAATCCTGTCTCTGCAATAATGCTTACAGCTGAATGGATCTATTTGTGGTGTAATTTGATTACAGTCCCTTATCTTACAGTTAAACTTCATGCATTGAAATTTCACTCTGATTTGGGGCTCAGCCCATTTGGCTCACCACTAACGTTGTTTGCAGTGTAAAGTGTATCAGCACCTTGTTTACTGCTGTCCCTGAATACTCAACAGGGCATTAAAGGCTCTCCAGTCTTAAATTTCTGGTTTTAATGTGTTGTTTCATTGTAATTGAAAGTAGTTGCTGATTTTTTGGAGGGGTTGTTGCTCTCCCTCCCGTGCTTAAAATGTCACTGTTAATGTCAACAGCGAAATCTTTAAATCTGTCACTCCTAATGCCTAGACTGGCTTTTGGTGGTTTTTTTCTTTTTTTTTTTTTTCCCCCTTAATTTTTTAATTTCAGAGATGGTCCTGTTGTCTTTTTGTTTCACACTGCATTTCACAGCTTCAGCATTAGAGAGCTGTGAAAGGGTTAGGACAGTAAGATAAGCCCTTTGGGGTGTGATACCTTGTCCTGCATTTGGGTGCAGCACTTGACAGTTTGGTATTGCCTGTGGTTACTGTGGTGGCTGGCCGTTTCTGTGCACAGTGAGTATCGATAATTTTTCCCTAGCTTTCATGGAATCTGGCTGGTCAGGAGCAAAAACTGTTTATGGAAAGGTTTGTTGGTCTGGGGAACTTCTATTTATTTCCCTTTTGTTTGTTTTGTTGTTCTTGCAGACAGTAGAGATGCAGGGGAGGGAAGGGAAAGCTTGTTTGTGTCATTCTTGAGACAACTGATAGTACTGAAACATTGTTTTCTCCTGTGTGCTTTTTACATGCCCTGAGGCAAAGAAGGTCCCTGCCCCACGGACCTTCTGCTCTGATGAACACCATGTGTATGAGGAATGTGAAGGTCTCTGGGAGATCTAACTCCATAAATTTATGATCCCACTGTTTGCTTTTCCTCCTCCTTTAAGTAGTGAATGGGCCCAGGAGACAAGGACTCTTTATACAGGTGTGAGACAAATCTCCCTACCCAACCAGCCCATCTGAAAAGGACCACTTGGGAGGATGGAAGGGGAAGGTGGCCTATGCCCCTGCTATTCTTATCTGATGAGATAACAAAGATACCAGTTATTTCCACCACCTACATTTTTCCCAGTGAGTTTTTACCTGTGCTGCAAGACTGCTAGTAAGAAAAAATGATTTGTGGGACAGATGTGATCCAGAGAGGTGGCAATGACATCATCAGTATCCTTATGTTAGTCAAGCAAGAAACTCTACAAATTTTACATAGGCTCTTCTGAGAAGTGATCTGGAGGGAGTATTGGAGTCTCTTTCATGTTCTCATACACCAGGGAAAAGGGCTGGAACAGTTTTTAAAATCTTGTACGTTTTTCTTAATCCTATTGGGAAGGAAAAGTAACAAATCTTCCTCTTTTTCTGTGACCTTTTCCCACTTTCAGTCTGCCCTTGTTCATGACATGAGTCTTTTAATTTAGCTTCTGTTACAATAGCAGTATTTTTTTGAACAAAGAACAGCAATTTTGGAAGTATTCCGATGGCCAGAAGCAAAAAAGCAGTTAACGAGGTGAAGAGGTGAGATCAGTAGTGAATAAAGCGGTGGGCTGAACTGAGCTGAAAGAAAAACACTATTAATCATAACTTTAAGTTGAGCATGAGGTATTTTATGCAAAGTTACATTAAGACAGGTAGTCCGGAAATAAATAATAGTGCAACTCCTAAGCAGTTACACTGAGCACTGCGCTCTTCATGCTCTGCCTAAGTGTGTGCAGACCTACTGATTTCAGCTGAGCTCTGCCAGGCACCCTCGTGGGGGATCAGATCCATGTAATTTTTAGTTGCATGCTGAAGATTGGCACGTGTCTAGTTTTTTTGCTGTTGCTGTCATCATCATCCTAGTGTTTTACTGATTGTGTTGTGTCTGTGTTTGGCTTGAGAGTTCCTTGGTGCCAAGGATCTTCACCTATTCAGAAGGTGTGCTGCTTGTTTATGCAGGTAAATGTAACATCTGTGCCTGGTTTTCACATTGCATCCTTTATCCTTTGTACGTGCCTCCGTAAGTGTTAGTTCTCTGGGGCAAAGAACTGTACTTGTCTGTAAATTCCCACTTCCAGCCTCCTGTGTGCTGCAAGAAGAACAGATTCCCTCCCACCAAAATTAAGTGTCTCCTTTCTGCTTCTTTGGTCAGAGTTAAACCATCTCATGCTATTGGATGATGTGCCACAAGTAACCTGCCTGAGGACTTGATAGACATACTGATGTGCCACTACACTGCTGTCTTAATTTTTTTTTCCTAATTGCAAAATATTTTTAACTGCATCTCCTTTTACTGCATAGGAATTAAATCTGAATGGAGAGGGAGGAAGGATTGTCTTGGATAATGCTTGCACTGAGCCACCAGTGCATGCAATAGGGAGAAGGAAGGTGAGCCTGACCTTGTCTTTTGAGTGTATATAAAAATATATGGAGAGCTTAAGTCCTGCAGGATAAAGTGGGGTCAGGGTTCTTCCAAGCACTGTATCTGTATAATGTAGTTAGCCTGATTTCTGGGTAATGCTTTGGTAGACCCTTGAACATCTGGAGTCAATGAGTTAACGAGTAGCCTTTCCTCTCTCTGTATCGGTACCTAATATAAAGATTTGGTGGTAAACAGTGAAATAAAGTAATTGAGGGAGAAAGGTATTATTTACATTCTAATGATATTAATTTATAACCAGGATGAAGTTGAGAGGTTAGTTTGTTCACAGGGCTGGGTGGTTAAAATAATTGTAGGTCATGTGTCTAGCATCACAAATTTTAACATCTCTAACTGAGAGTTTTCTGATACTGTTTAGTTTGAGATGGTCAGTATTTCAGCATGCTGAGGAGAAGGAACAAGCTTTGCATGTGTAAAGGATGAGAACTTGGTCACAGAAGTGTTTAAGGCAGCCATTTCAAAAGCATCTGTCCATCTGGTTTCTTTCCCAAGATGCTCAGGTCTTCTTCTAGAGCTGCAGTTTGTGTATATTGGTGACTTGAAGCAGAAACAGGCACTTTGCAAGCTTGCAGATGTGGCACTAAGTGCAAAAAGCCGGCCATGCAGGTGAGATGCTTCCCAAAGAAGCCGGATAGGGTGGAAGAGCCGGGCTGGGCTCTGCCCCATGTTTGACGTTGTTTGTCATGCTGCCTCTACCTTGGGATGCTCAGAGGTGGGAGGTATTCTTGGAGTGGAGAGGTGCTTAAAAATATTCTAATAAATAGGTAACAAGAAGTAAACGATGATAAACTGTACAAAATAAGCTGGATTTTCTTTGGTCTTTGAAAAAATAGTGAAACTAAGTTTGTTATCTTAGCAAAGTTTGTGGTGGTATTTTTGGTAATCTATCCCTTTTGCCTAGAAATAATTGACACCTCTACTTATGAACAGTGTGTTGTTGCTATTAATATAAGTGTTTCTCATTCCCTGATCACTTGTTTACTGTCTAGGTGTCCTGAAATTGGAGATACTGTAATAAAAGTTCTATTTTGGATTTCAGAGCAAATAGGACAAACAAGTGCTTAAAATGTATCTGTGCATCATTTGAGGACATTCAAGAGATCAGTAGTCTGTTCCCTTTGGTATGAACTCAGACAAACAAATGTCATTTATGTCCTTTCATGAAATACAGATTGGTTTGCAACATTGGGTGATCATCTGGCAAAGGCAAGTTACTCCTATTGTTAAAACCTTTTCTTTTTTCCCCTTGGCTTCTGCCATCCTGTATGTCCTAGGAAGACCACTGAAATAAGGCTTTTGCAGGTTATAAGACAGTGCTTACTCATCCAAAACAGGTTGCTCGTGTTCTCTTTTGTTGTGGCAAAGACTCCCAAATGTCTTGATTATTGATATTTCCCCCCCGCACCCCGACCACCCCGGGAGTGTCTGTGTGTGTGATAGCTGAGGTATGGGGACTTCTTTTTCAGTCTGACTTAGTGACCATCTGTTACAGAAGGACCGAGCGCTGATGTCCAGACACCACAGGAGGCTGGAGCGATGGGAAGCCTCACGGCTAAAGCCGCCTGCTTGCACGTCCCCAAAGAACTTGACCTTATTTTTTGTGTCACCGTGTGCATGTAGGGTGCTGAACTTGCTGGTGGATATTCAGGATCAGAAAGAGCTGGTGAGAATCAGTTAAATGAGAAGGAGAGAGAATAGAAGTTTCTTGTTTGGGCTAATGAAGGACGTAAGCTCTTCAATTGTGAATGTTACCAATTTGGGTTCAGGGCTGCTGGGTGTTTCAGCTGCTGCTGGGCTGTGAGAACATTCTGCAGTGTTTTAATCCATTAAACCTTGGAAAGAGCAGGTTTCCTTCCTGATAGTCTCTTATTGTTCATCTACAAATGTTGTTATTATTTCCCTTTCTTTTCTGCTTCTGGCACAGGGGCTGACCAGTGGGGCACTGCCTTATTTTACATCTTTCTTTGCCTGGCAGTCCTGTCGTGCGGTCCTCAACCTACCATGTGGTCTCATCAGGCTAAGGCTGATGCCAAGTCAGAAGCTGACAGGAGTGCTTAGAAACTAAATAAGATTCAGAAGGTGGAGCAGAAGTACTGGATCAAATGCACAGTGTAATGCTGGGGAGCACCACGTGCTGGAGAAATGTTGGTTTAGATATTGGACATTTTAACAGGGCTGTTCATTTTTTTTTTAAGATTTTTTTTTTTTCTTCCTCTTGTCTGAACTTGGACATTTGCCTTTTAAATAAATAAATACCTGGCTGTAGTTTGTAGTGGGCTGGTTGTTTTTCCTTATTTCCCATGCTAGACTATTTCCATCCATTGGCAGAGCTGTTGCATGGATGTAATGCATCATGTGGGGATAAGGTACAACATCAGTGGTGTAAGGGAAGCAACACTGCTGCCCACTGATGTTGAGCTGAGAAATAAAAAAGAGGAAAAAAATATTTATCTTTTGCTATGTAGCTCATTAAAAATCTCTTCAGCTGAATATTTGTTTATTACTTTCAGATGAAAGTCAATATTTAAATGAAAAATGTGGCTTTTATTAGTTCCTAGATGGCTCCCCCTGCAAGCTGGGGGTCTCATGCTTCAGCAGTAGAGCAAATGTATTGCAGGTCTGTTAAAGAAAAGTGTGACTATTGTGCATTCGTCATCAAGAAGTAACAGCTGAGTTGTTCATTAACACAATAGTTTGAATCCACAGGCTACTCCTTCTACTGAGTTATAACTTAAATTAGGCTCCATTTGATGGAACTATTTGACAATGCCTTGTTTGTGCTCTATAAATATGTAAATCTTTCCACTTAATTATTCTCTTTTTTTAATCTGTTGAACACACTCCCTCATTTATCTAACACACAACTCCTTAATCGTCCTGCATGTTTCAATGTTTTAATATATTTGGACAAGGGCTACAATTTCTTTTTTCAGAGGAAACAGTGCAGATTTGTTCTTTTGTTTACTGCCAACTCCAGAGTAAACTCCAGCTCTGATCTGCTGATAGCTGAAGGCTGGTAAAGGGAGAATTATACAACAGGAATGTGAGGAAATAACTCCATTCATTGCTCCTCAGAATCAACAGAGCAAAGCCTGTACATTGCAGTTATAATTTCAAAGTAAAAAGATCTCTACTCCCCACCCCGAGCTTGGCTTGGTTTTGTGTAGCTAACGATAAGATATGTTTGTTAAGAGAGAAAACAACAGACAAAAATGTTATATTATGGCACAAAAGAAATAAAGTTTGAGTAAGCCTGTTTCGTGACTGTACAATCCCTTGTTAATTTCAGACTTAACTGCACAAAGTTTTACTGTGCTGACCATGGAAACAGAGAATCTGATCTCATTTTTGTGGTCGGATGCATAATAAACATTTTGTACTGGTTGATAAAGTTTTATTTTCACATCCAAAACAAGCAGTGAATGCCTAAACTTCCTCACCAACCAGAACAGACTTCCTTACTTTGGTCTGTTAAATGTGCTTTACTAGAGATTAAAATAAAAAGTGTACTTCTGAACTGCCGCCTGCTTTAGAAGACTCACAGCGATAATGCTGAGACATCAGAGTTGCTATTTAGCACAAAGTTGGCACATGGAAAAGAGAAGTGGTGAGTTTGCTTGGTGGCAGCAAAGCATTTGTTAATGTTTTGGGGACTTCTGAGATACGCTTTTGTGGGGATGTCTCAGTAGGCAAAGTGAGTTTTTCAGACCTTTGCGGTCCAATTAAGTTTCAATAATGTGATGAAATAGATGTTTTTAAGATACTTGCGCTACTTATTGGCCAATAATTGTAGGGAGACTGTCCTTGACAGGCTGTTCTTGGTGGTAGGTTGTCCTTGACCCAAATTCTTCCAATGCAAATTGTTTATAAATTGGGAACCCAACCTCTTGTAAGTGTGAATGTGTGTTTGATCAAGATGTAACTGTAAAGGAAAAGTTCATTTTCTTTGCCTGCAAAGTTTTAGCATCCTTGTTACAGAGGATACTAGAGATGTCATAAGGTGTTGCAAGCTACACCATTGAAGTTTAGAGTAAAATGCAACCTTTAAGTCTTATGTAAAGTATTCAAATAGGTGAATTAAAAAAAATTGATACTGGGGGAATTTCTAAAGCTGGAAGGGGAAAATTTACAAGTTTTGACATGGGTCGAACAGCTAAAATGGGGGTGTGACTCTCCTTGTCTTTTTCTGTTCAGACTTTTTAGAAATATTGTTTTAGAGAATCTGGGTAATGATATGCACTGGTTTTAGTGATACCTGAATATTTATCCTAGTTCTGTGGTTAAAAGATCAGTATTCAACCCTTTATTATGCCACACATATATCCTGTTTTACAGGGTGAGTTGGTTGAAGTTGACAAGTCAGAGACCTTGATTGAAACAGCCCATGTTAATCTTGTTCAACACTTGTAGCTTTTATTTCTTTTTCTGAAGAAAGATTGACTTTTCTCTTTTGATAACCTCTAAGGCACTCGCTTGCAAATAAATGTAGTCTGGGCAAAAAGAAAATAAGGTGGTTCTTAATAATGAGAAGGATATACTCTGTATGCGTCTAAGCAACTGTATACATTTACATAGATTTACTTAGTCTTTATTTTTATGCTTTTTTGAAAATGATGGATGACTTATTACATGATTAATCTTTCAGTTGTGACCTTTTTCAAGCTGCTTTTGGGTGGGAGTTGGAGTTTGATTATAACATGGAAACCAAACATTTTCATTTGCTGTTTTTAAACTAATAAGCAATATTAAATGTGCTGAGTATTTAGGAAAAAATATCTCGGCCTATTTTGTGTTGATAACTAAGCAGTGTAATGTGACCTGTACTAAACAAACGAAACTGATGGTGACTTGAGACTGTGCTTGTCAAGGCATTGGAGCTAGTAGATCTCAGCCTCCCACGCCTGCTTCTTGTTTGCAGACTGGAAGGAAAAAAACAAGTTTACTTGCTTTTTCAGTTCCTGATTTGTTTCTGAACCTGGAATGAACTAGTGATCATTCTGAACTAAACTGAGTAATTTGAAATGTGGAAAATATTCTCCCTTCTTTCAGAAGATGCTGTTGCTGTCAGAATCTGGCTTATTGCGTAAATGGACTGGTTCCAGTTGCTTTGTCACAGATTTCTCCTCAATTGACTTGTTTAATTTGCTTTGGAGTTTCAGCAGCAAACATACTTCTTTCGATAATTATTTAAATTATTTTATTTACACCTAAGATGCCATCACTCAAAAAATGATTTCAGATATCTTTAAGTCAGATTAGCTAATGTTAAAATAAAATTGTGCTTTAATTGTTTTCATGTTCGAAGTACTTGGTTGCAAAATGGAAATGTTAGAATTAACCTGTCTCTCACTGCTGTGGGGATAAATTTGGGACAGTTTATGGTGTACCGAGATGATGTGCTTTGAGTTGCATGTTATTACCCATTTGTTTTTTTCATAAGGCAAGCAGAGTTTTAAAGTGCGTGGCTTGTTTGCATCTGCTGAGCTAGCAAGGTGTGAAACCATATGCTTGTGGCTCGTTCTCTCCTGAGCTTACCGCAGGTTTTAGACTAGTTAGTGCATGGTTTTTTTGAGGTGAGTGGTGGGAGTTGGTATTTTGCAATACTTGCCTTTTATGGACTAAGGGGACCCAAATTGAGATAGGTTATTGTTTTTGTGAAGAGTAGACAGTGTATAGCAATTTCTGTGCAAATGATATTAATACATTATTCTGGAAAATGAAATGGATTTGAGTTACCTGCACTGCAGGCAAGGTAATGGTGGTTACAGATGTACAAAACAGCTGGATTCCTAAAGAACAGAGCATCACTTTTGACACAGCATTTTTTTTAAATGGTTGCTTTCTTCTCAGTATTTCTGGCATACATGTGTAACAGTATTTTGATGGCTGCCAGGAACTGCTTTGCTAGACAAGTATAATTTTGGCTAAGCACTGAAGAGGTTAGCAAAGATTCAGCTTGACCAAAGCAGGCTTTATGGTTTTCTGGAGGGGAACGATGTGGGGGAGAGGAAGAGGAACAGAAGATGATAAAGCACAGGGCTGGCCTGGTGGATGAGCATGGATGTCTCATCACTCCATGGGAGCCTCATGCAGGACTTTGACAGTGCCATAGTGGAGCCTTAACCTTTTTGTACTGTTTTCAGTCTAAGCCTGGTACTGTGCTGTCGTCACAAAATTAGCCAACAGCAAACCTCCACAGAATGGTTGAGACCGGGAAGGATGTCTGAAGATCATCTAGCTCAAACCCCAGCTCGAGGCAGAGTCAACTAGAGCTGGTTGCTCAGGATTTTGTCCAGTTGGATCTTGTACTTAAAGCCCTGCACGGAGCTTGGCTCTCTTCTGTGTTAACATGTAGTTGACCTTGTTGACATTGTAACCCTTTGCTCCATTTGGTGTTACTTTCTGCACAGTATTATAATATGTGACTTAATGTCTCATTCAAACAGGACAAAGTGTGTTTTGAACGTGAGACTGTACAACCTCAACATGAGTGAGACTGTACAGCCTCTCAGTTTTGGAGAGAACTGTTGGTATGGAGGAAAAATTGCTTACTGCAGTAATTTATTGGTCCTTTATGTTTCTTTGTGAGCCTTTCATGTGAAACTGCTTATTGGCTGTAAACTGAAAAACTATCTGAAGTTAGAGCAGCCTCAAGGCTGCTTTAACTTGAACAAACTAGAAGCCAAAAAATTCCATAGCTGGCTAAGAGCAAAGCTTGCCTTGGGAAAGGGCACGTACTCACTTCTGTACCAGTGCAGACAGCTGAATTACAATTTGTAAGGGTGTTAGATGGATGTACAAGACTAATTAAGCTACTTGTACCTAAGCCCTCTACACAGGAGTTTTATTTATGTCCTTGACGTAAGTAAAGGAAAGCATTAGAATGGCATGAAGTCCAAACGTTGCTTGGTTTGACTTCAATGTACAGTATTGTGTGGTGGATGCCCTACAGTAAAAGTTGTGCTTTGGTTATTGTACAGTTTCTGAAACCCTACTGTAATAGTGGTCATGCGATGAAACCACAGTATATGAAAGAGTTTTCTCTGGAGTCTTCGATTGGTATCAAGTTACTCCAAGGCCCTGCATTTCTGAGCGGTTCTCATAATTCCTGTATGTACAGTCATTTTCTTGGCTTTATGCCTTGTCACATTACCCATCGCAGTGCTGTAATCCAGAGGCTGCTGAGGCTTGACCCCAGGACAAGCGCTCTATGTTTGTATGTAGGGAAAGGCTTGTGTCTGAGGAAGGATGAAAGTCTCTAGGGAAGGGTTTGTGCCGAATCACTGAGCTATCCGCTGCTCGCTCTTATGCTGTGACAGGCCAGAAATACTTTTCGTTTGCACAGGAGTGTGAAATCAGCCTGGAATGACTGAAGTAAAAGGACTTTGTATGTCCTGTACCCGTTTGAATGGCTTTGTTCATTCAGATGGTGGTTGAATTGTAATCTTAGGCAATGATTTAAATATGAAATAGTCCCAAAACAATATGGTTATCTATTAGCTTTTAATGATTTTGTGAAGCAGTGTATTTTGAATGCATATCTCATTGTAAAGGTGACAATGACCTAATTATCAGTGGGGGAAAAAAAAAAAAGGAAAAAAATCAGAAATGATAAATAGTATATGCACATATGTGTAAAATGCTTCCTGTGAGATTTCTGTCCTTTTGAGATGTACACGAGCATATGCTTTAAATTAATTTTCTTCTATGTTTGTCGTGTATCACTGAGGCTTTAAACTGATACATCCTTGGCTGTTAATCCATGTTTGATAGCCTTCCATGGCATGTTATTGCTGTTTATCTCCTTTTGAGTTCCCACTGACTGGACCATAACCATGCATTTTTCTTACAGATTTGTAGATGGCCACAGTACTTAGTTAATGGCTCTGTCTCTAGGTGCAGTCTCCATTGGCTGGAGAACTGAGGGTGTAGTTGGAGGATCATAGCAAAGCAGTTGATGAAATTCCTGGCCATGAGTCAACAGTTCCCACCCCCAGTGTTGTGGAAGTTGCTTTTAACTTGCTGAGTGTGATCCAAGTTCAGGGGGGAGGGAAAAAAAAAAACCCAACAAACCACCACCACCAAAAACCCCCACACCTTTGAAGCCAAATCGTTCTGGTTGTGTTTATGGCACAGGCTCACAGCCAGTTGCAGTAGTGCAGCTACAGGATGGTTAATTTCAGAGTTGGATTAGAAATGATTGACTTCTTAACCTTTCTTTACTGCCCAGGAGAATGGTCAGATGATTAGATCTTGTTGTAGGGATAGAAATAATTTATTTGTAAAGGAATGAGGTGTGCGAATAGCAATGGTGTTGACCTTTTTTCAAAACTATAGGGCAGGCTTATCCTGTATGTATTACTAGTATCATGTTTTGAATATTACATTTGCTAATTTTATGGTTTTAATTCCAACAGTAACAGTTTCTCCCTTTTACTTGGGTTTGAAAAAACTCGGTGACAGGAATAGAACAGTTCCTGGATTCAAAATAGAGTGGTACTTTTTCCTTGCCTTGTTTAAACATATTACTGATTATATATTCCTTGCAGGATCAGCACAGAGAAAAGGACAATGAAACAATTTCATGGTGCTCCTTAAATGAGTCTTACATAAAGCAAAGTTTAAAATGAATTAGGACCTGCCTTTTAAGCACTTGTCAAATGTTCTCAGTGTCAGGTTCTCTTCCCGCTTAATGTTCACTTTATATCAAATCTAATATGAGGTACATGATAATATTTTCAGAATCACCAAAGTCCCATTGAAAAAAAAACTGCTTAAGCACTTGGCACCCCAAGGCTCATTGGAAGCCAATGGGGCTTTTACTCGGAAATGTCTGTTGCTGTTGGAGGGGAAGACACTTAGGGGTTTTAAAAAATTTGCCTCCTGGACAGACTAGCTGACAACATTCAGGACAAGAGCATGGTAAAAATGCATTGAAGGGAGGCTTAGTGTGGCTGGTCATGCAGATGAGAGTGAAGATATATTTCTGAGAATTAGTTTAGGGACTCAAAATGGGGGTCTCCTTGTTCTTCTCTCCTCACATAACCCCGTGGGTTAGGGACTCGCTTTACTCCGTTTCTCCAGCATCAGGCCCCTGCAGTGCCCCGCTGTGCAGCAGTGATCCTGCAGTCCTGGGCCCTGTGCGCTCCGGGGATCACCCGTTACCGTTCATACTGACGGCACCTCTGAGAGGTGGGGAGATGCTGCTGACTTTCTTTGCAGAGGAAGAAACTGAGGCACGTAGGAGGGTGAGCAGTGCATCCATCTCACAAAGCAGGTCCGCAGTAGGACCTGACTGTTTTTTCCAGGTCCTGCATTGTCTCCACCACTAGAACTGCCTCTCTTTGGTAGGACAGATGAAGGCCGAGTTTCCAATCTGTGTTTGTGTGAAGCACTTGAAATCTTTGTCATCCAGCTGCTGCCTCCTTTCTCTTTGCCTTTTCTGTTTGTAGTTTTTCTAGGTTCGTTAGTGGAGGTGTGCTCTGTTGTCTTTGCTTGTACCTTGAGAGAGAAATATGAGTTGAAAGATGTCTGTTTGAGCTTCCAGTAATAACAGCAGCTTCCTGAGAGTCATAAAGAAAACAACCAGAAATGTGCTTGTATGTACGCGTGGTTTTTGATACACATCAACACACATGTATGTATGTATGTGTATAATATATTTGTAGATATATATGTGTGTCATTCTGAAGTCAGAGCAGTCCTGAAATGGAAATTGCCTCAGCTAGAAATGAGAGGTAGCTCGTGCTGACAAACAAAACCACATGTTTTTAGGGCCTCTAATAGCTGTGCTTCAGGATAGAGAATGTCTCTCTTCCCGGTACCCTTCAGATGACAGCTGCCACAACGAAGGCTGAATACGAAGAATACATTTTCACGCGGCTGTATCCTGGGCACTGGGAAGACTCGAGCTCAGAACAATAGCAGAGTACGGAGCTGCCAGCAGGGAGTCTGAGTGGACAAGTATAATCATGCACTGCTCAGCTTTCAAGGAAATTACAGTTAGTGCACTGACTTGCTCATAATAGTGATGCATTGTTTAGCTTAATAACTTATCAGCTCTCCAGGAACCAGCTAGTGATCACTGTCATCATACACTGCTAATCATTCTGTTCCCAAATTGTCTCAAGATGAACTAAGGACCTGTCACATCACCTATTAAACTGGCAAACTGAGTGCACTATAGATTTTTTTTTTTTTTTTAAAGCTAGCAGGAACAGTATCGCCCACCTTTTTTGTTCTCTTGTTTTGTCATTATCATATGTAGTTGTGCATGTAGTTTTTTAAGTGTCAGGTTGAAAGGACATTGTCAAATTATGTTGGTGCTTTTTTGTTTTGTTGTTTGGGTGTTTTGTTTAGTTTTTTTTGCATTTGTAGAGTCTTTGTTAAATTGCTATTCTTCGTGATAACTACTAGGGGACTGAATCTGAAACCTGCTTTTTAAGGAACATTTGTTTTTCATAAAGCATTTGGGGCAGAGGGGTGATTTTTTTGTGATGCTTGTCTTTAGTACCTGGGCTCCTGTCAATCACTGGTAAATGTAGCCGGACAATGGCCCTCTGTAGTAGCAAAGAGTGATTATCCCTCTTATACAAATGTGGAATTTAGGCACTGGAAGATTGAGTGATTTACCCACAGGCATGCAGGGAGATGTGGAAGAACAAGAAGGAGAAGCAAGCTGGTTTGAGTCCTGATCCCCATAGGCCGTATATCCCTGCTGAATGCATGCTGGCTTCTTGTCAAAGGGTTATTTGTGAGCTCCGAGCTTCTAGCACTGAAGGAGCCTTGGAGCTTTTCTTCTGAAGGAAAAGTGGCCACCAACACACAAATAGATTTTACTAGATAATATTTCTGAATCTGTTCTTTAAGAAGTAACATTTTAAACTGTTCTGACTCTTAATGCTACCACTGCTCAATTTTTCCTTACGAGCTGGAGAACCTGGGAACAAGGCACTGGGATCTTATTTTGCACTTTGTAGGTGCCTAATTTTGTGTCTGTGGATGGAGAGCTAAAACTTCCTACCTCAAGACCAAGCCACACAGCAGTAACGTGCCTATAGCTTTAAACTAGGTAGCTTGGATAAATCTGGTGCTATAACCAGTAAAACACAGAACTTGGCATGGACTAAGTGACCGTTTACCCTGGGTTTTAGATGTTGTTTTTTTTTTTTGTAGTCCATGCTGCTCTGTGCTGCTACATACATGAGAGCCCTTTCCTCATGCCCTGACAGCAGCAATGGTCAGATGCCAAATAAAAACCATTCTTGTGGAATACTGCAAAACAGCTTTGTTTGCTAACATTTAGATGAAAGATCCTAGAATAGTGCAGAACACCAAAGCTGTGGGGACACCTTTACGCGATCAGTAGCGCACAGGCATGCAAGTCACGGTGGGGGAGATCTCCAACCTGTTCAATACTTGGGGCTGAAATGATGCATCCATTAAAAGGGAAGGGGGAGACAGATGGATGTGCCCAACGGAAACAAGCCTCCTTGCTGTTCTGAATAGTGCAGGCAGCTGCAAGATAGTATCTACTGATCTCAGGAATTGTGCAAACAGTGGGGTGGGCTATTTTTATTAGACCAGAACAAGTACACCAGGATTCAAATGAAACCCTGAGCGTTTCTGTGTTTTTTCAGTTGTTTGAGGTGTTTGCTTTGGTTTCACCTCTCCTGTGTCTGTCTTGAGAAAGACAATTGTATCTCTCGATCGGTGACGTCTAGAATTAAAATAGGAAGGAGCCTTCTGCTGCAAGATTTATTGCCTGGCACATCTTCGTTGTCTGATGAAGTGTCATCTTTCGTTATGTTTTGAGTAGATGCTGCCTGACTGTGATATCTCTGAACCGCATGAGAAAACATTTGGCCGTACTTATTCTTGCCAATTATGGCAGTATTCTTCTAGCTCAAATCTCATAGGTGTTTGTGTATAGTATTGAAAAATCTAGTCCAGCCTCTGCTGATAAACAGAAAAGATCAGGTTGTTGCGAAATGGTGGTCTCTACAGAGACTTAAGTTTGTGTGTTCTTCAAATGCGTCACCTATTTCTGGCAGCAAGAAGTGAGAAAAATGCTGAGTAAGTATGTCTTGTCCCCAAGAGCAGGTTTCATAATAAGGAAATACCTGAAGCTTACAGGTGTGGCCTTCTCTTTTCCATGGGAATGTTTCGCACTTCTCCTGGAGTTTGCTGTCTTCCTTCAAAAACAATTGTTCAGGTAGCTTCCTGCTGCAAATAAGCCCTGTTTTATTGGTTCCAGTTGCTGTAGGGCCAACAAATGGCATTCAGCCCAAACTCCAAGGTTGTACCAGTTAACTATATTTTGCGTTGTACCAAGTTGAAAAACATTGCCAGGTAAAAAAGTAGAATAGAATTGAATTGGAAAGCCTAAAACCTGGTATGACATAATGCCAATATGTACTTTAACACAGCATAACCACTGCATAATGATTTACCTTACTGTTTGTATTGAAATGTAGCTGACTTGGTTGTTATGCTTGACCAGAGCTTTTTCTTGCACGATCTATTTCTTTCTTTACCATGCCTACAGATACAAGAGTGGAAATGTCCATATCAAAACCAATGATTTTGTTACAGATCTGCTTGGGATGCCCTGATAACCTAATTCTATGCCTGGCAAAGTCAGCAAGTTTCTCTTCATTGATGTGAGCAAGTTAGAGCCCAGGCTGAAAAATTAATCTGAGACGGAATGTTTCTGCAAACTCCTGTTCACGCGAATCAGACATCAGTACGCTTGAGGTTTCGGGGAAAATAACCCTTTTTGCTGGATGTAGCATGTATTAGGATCCTTGGATTAATTCATGTTATATTAAAACCAGCTCTTGATTATCTCTAGGTCAATTGTGTAAATGGTGAAGTTCCTGTACTAAGGGGACAAAACATCCAGTCTGGATCTAGATGAGCAGACTAAAAGCAGCATGCCACCTTCTCCTGGCATTTTGTTGCTGATTTCCCAGCTCAGAAAACTCAGCAGGCGACAGGATTGCTGATGGTTCATTCCCCATCATCCCATTCCAGACTCATTTGCATGATTTCTGCTACTTAAAGTTTTATTTTGCCAAGGCTCTCCCATCCCTTTGTTCTTCTGGATAACTTATGTTTACAGTGCTCCCATCCTGTTGCTCAGCAGCTCCACCATGGTTTGAAGCCATTGTGCGTTGTGGTGAGTGTGAAGACGCTGATACTGTGTGTGATGGTTGCCGAAGCCTTGCTCTTTTACCTCTCTTCCCCTTGTATTGCTGCCTTTGTGACTGTGAAATTGTGTTCAATGCTAGTTTGTTGAAGAAAAAAATCCATGATGGCTCTGTGCCATCATTTCAAAGAATGGCTGTTCACCAGGCTCTTGATGGAGACGTTTAAGAAGAAATTATTTTGCTCCTTGGGCATGAAAATGCTGGTTAAGAGTGCAACTGGCACAGGACTACCTTTGCCTGGGAGTCTGGCCAAATAGAAAATTTTTGTTTCCATTTAAGACATGGGTTTTCACCCTCAGTAGTCTTTTCATAGATGTTTTGTTTACAGCTGTCATTGCTGCTCAGAAGCAAGATGTGAGGCCTTGCAGTGAGGAATAGCCCATGCCACCTCAGAACATCTCTCAAATTGCTAGGCAATAGTTGGCTGCCATGCTGGAAGAGGGAGGATGCAGGGAAGAAACGGTGTTAGACTTAATCAAGGGTCTAGGAAAACTTGCGTGTACATTTTTTTGTGTGTGTGTTGAGCTTTATTTTTGAAACTGAGGGGAACATCTTCTCTGCATATCTATTGTGTAAGCCTCGGTGAAGAGATTCATCTGTTGGGTACACATCGCAGTGCTGCTGACCTCTTTACACCACCTTTGTTTAGAGCAGGAAAGACTGAAGTTCGCTAGTGCTCAAATAATTGCAGTAAAAACATCCAATCATTTTATCTTTGCCAGGTCTTTGTCTTTACAATTTTGGAGCCTCATTTTGTCCTTTTTTCAGGTACCTTGTACGGTTGTATTACAGCTGGCAGTGATACAGGCTCATTTCAATGAGGGCAATACTCTCATTCAAGGAAGAAGTTAACAGGAGCATGGCTCAACATTGAATGGTTTTCAGTAGACAATGAGCAAGCTAAGCCTGTGTAATAGGAGAAATCTTGATTCGATCGAAAGCAGTGGCCCTATTGACATTAATGTAATTGCAAGGGATGGACTTTGTCCCTGTCTGTTGATGGATTTGAGTGTTACTTTCTTTTTTCAGCACGCTTATGTTCAGTTCTTTATGGCTCTTTAAGCAGGAGATGCTGCCCACTGCTCGCACAGCTCTAGCATGAAGCTTTATGCACCAACTAAAACTCCACAGCAGCTGTAGCTTTGGTTATTGCAGCCTCAGATGAAACTGAAGCTAATCTTACAGAAATCCAGTAAATTATACTTCAGCTTTTCTTTGGACAGGTCAGCAGTGACTGGCCTGGAAACCTTGGTATGCTGTTGGATTTCTGTTGTGGAGAAAGCTTGACAGCGATTTAATCGAAAAGATCCCCTGGCCTGCATACCTTCAATATGTGCAACGTTGCTATCAAACTAGTAGTAGACTTCAGTACAGGCTTGCACACTGATAGATCTGAAGCAACAAGCTCTGTAAAGCCATTTTTAGTATTTTCATCCAAGCATTTATGGGTGATAAGAGTTGGCTACATGAAGCCTTCTCCTGAAACATTTACATCTGTGGAGCAGCCTTCCCATTCTGCAGATGACAGGCTGGGAGCATGTTTCCTTCTTGATGCCATGTAGAAAATCAGTGTCTCATAGTTACACATCACCAAACTAGTGAATGTCATGGCTGCATCCAGAACTGGGAAGTATCGTTTTGGGAGACTGGCTTCAGTGGAATTATCTGATATTCTAGTTAGCTGATTCATTACTGGCTTTCTCAAAACCCCGTAATGTCTCCTGGTCCTTTTCTTTCATAATTAACCTGTTTTTCTTGGTCCAGATTGTTGGTCCTTAAATAATGACATCCTTCATGAAAACAGTTTCTTCTGCTTAGAAAAGATGCACAAACTGTTCTTCTCTGTGGGCTTATAGCAGGACTTGTTCTCTTGGATTGTGTTTTGTGTCTTATTAAGAGTCCAGAGTGCTTGGAGATTCAGGGATTGTGTTAATTCACTTTAGAACAAGGTTTTGGTCCCTTCACTGGCGGTTTGTCTTCAGCTTGCTGCCTTTTGAAATCGTCTGCAAGTTCTGCACTGACAATCGGTCAATCTGTCGTACAAGACAAGGAATGAGTGACATTACTTGTTTCGACATATAACTGTTATGCTTGCTCCCTCAAGCCCTGTGAAGTCTTGTTATGTCAGGGTGTGTGGGAGAGGGTTGTCTATATTTTTGTTGTTGAGGGATCTCCTTTTGAGTCCATCTTTTATATCTCAGGCCTTGGAGGCATTTGGTTCTTCCCAAAATGTGCTGTTTTGAAGAAATGCCACTTGTGCTCAGCTGGCTAAAGCCTGTGCTGCTGAAGCAATGGGATTTGTCTGGTGCAGCTAAGCAAGCTTCTTGGGGCAGAGACTGTACGTGCAAGAGGTCTGAATGCAGGCTGGAAGCTGTTGCAATACAGATGGTAGAACAGTGGGCAGGGTGAATGCCATACAGATTGAGAAGTTAGGGGCTTGATACAGGAATTACTAAATCAGTTTTTTCAGCCGATGTTTTGCAGAAGGTTAAACTGGAATTACAAAGCCTTTCATCTCTCTCTCTTTCTCTCTCACAACACAAAATCATCACTTCCCCTTATCTTTATCATTCTCTTTAGTCTGCAGAAAGCAAATTCCTGCAGAATTCCTGGCATAAAGATGGAGACTGATAACACTGGTGTGTAAAACTGAAGTAGGAGCTGAAGCTACAGCTGTTTCATAGTTTCCAGCACATGGCTCTCGCAGTGTAGCTGATGGAAGATTCCCGAGTGAATCCTTGCAAGGGCAATGTGTTGTCTTGCTACACTGGAGTCCAGCTGCGTGCCTCAGTGCCCAGGATGGGAGAAGGCAGCGGTTACAGAGGCTGAGCAGGCAGCACTTGTGTAGTGAGTACAGAACTAGGAACCAGGATTCCTAGCTTCTATTCTTAGCTCAGTCACCAATTCATTGCAAAGCCTTTTGCAAATCATTCAGGCCTAGTTCTGCACGTATAGTAGCCCCCAATAAAGTCCTTTCAGTTTTTCCCTGGGGACGTAGGATCAGCTTCTTAACTGCTGTTTTTCTCTTACTCAGTAGGACTGGGAGAATGAAAATCAACATTTTTATGCGGAAAGTGTGATAATTTGTTAATGTTTGTGAAGCAGCAATGTGGGTATCGCTGTGATGTGTGTGACCTGGCATCCATAAAGGGGATTGATTGATTGCTGTTATCAGATGGATCTTTGGAGCATGGGATTTTTGGTCTCTCTCATCAGAATACAATTTTACATGATTATAGAGGATAATGCTGGAAATGCCTCTGCACTGGGCTTTCCACATGTCCAGATGGCAAGGTCAATGTAGCGTGGACCTTGCTCAATTGCTTTGTATGCCAGGATAAGTGCGGCTGCTTCTTTCTTTATGCTGCTGGCTCAGCTAGAAATTGAGGAGTTCTGGGGTTGTCAAGCTCAGAGTTGGAAATTAATACCTACAGTGAACTCTGCTTTTATTGGCCTTAAATTAATTTCCCACCCTTTTGCAAAGGTAAATGGGGACGTTCATTTTTGTACGGTACTTTTGCTTTAAGATCATCGGAGCTTCAATCTTAAAATGAAATTGAGTTAAAAACATTCTCGGCTAGGGGTTAATTTCTAGAGTATCTTGTAAGATAAAAGGGCACAACAAGAAGGATACTATAATGTGCAAACCCCTTACCTTTACATTTGGCTGTGCTGTATGTTGTGGCACGTGCAGTTCTGGTATCTGCTGAGTGCAGCATCTTGCTCTACTGGTGTTTGTGTGAGGCTTTATTTTCCTGGTGCAGGGACAGAGGTGAATTAATCCACAGAGCTGTTGGCAAAAGCTCTTAGCAGGCTTTTCAGTGGGGAGTCAGCTTGAAAAAACACAAATTTATTTTTGTGTCCGTTGAGTTTTGATAAGTGTTAGAGAAAGTATGATCTCTTTGTAAACTTAGTTCTGAAAACACAGAGCCTGGGAGTGGATTTTTTTTTTTGTTTTTTTTTTCTGTTAGGAAATGCTTGGTAGTGGCACTTCATGCTCTCTCCTGTGAAGGGGCAGGTCTGTCCCAGTGCTTACACAGAATCACAGAATGTTAGGGATTGGAAGGGACTTACATACATTTGACTGACAGGGCTTGAAAGTGGGCAGGCCTTGCTGAGTAAATTATTTAGATAAAGTAAGAGGCACAGGAGCAGAGTTATTACCTCCCATGCCCCTCAGGCTGGGACAGCATCCTCCCTTCCTCTCTCCCCATTGAATGAAAGTATTGTCCTGACTTGTACAGCAAGACATTTCTGGGAGCCTGGGGGGGCAATGGTGCAAAGAGCACTGGTAACCCATAGTCAGAAGCTTGAAGATGACTTTTAGTTTGTTGGGAGCTACATGCCTGTACCTTTAAATACACATATAAATCTATTGGTGTCTCTCCAGCTTTACAGTTTATCTAATTGTATGTGACTGCATATTAGGCAATGGACTGGAGCTGCTACCAGTGCTGGTGACTCCTGGTCCTCTTGGTGCGTCCCTGGATGGAGGTCCTGCTCGTGCCCGTGTCCCAGCGCTGGGAAAGCAGTCCATATCCACAGAGAGCCTCAGAGATCGATGCACTAGGGCTGGGTCTGTCCCCCCCAAATAAGAATAACGTGTGTCATTCTGCTCCTTGCAGTTGTGCTTTGGAGCCCTTGTGTGTGCAGCGGGCTCCTGTTCTTCAGTGAGGTTCCCCTCATTTTGTTCTGATGCTTTTCCAAACTTATTTTCCTCATCCTCAAGGTACAGGAGTCTCTTGCGTTCCTGTCTGCTCTCTCTCCCTCTATCATTTGCTAGATCCTGCCTGCCTTGAAGGGAAGGCTCTCAGAAGGAGCCTGTTTGCTGCTCTTAGGCCTGAGGGCACCAGTAGCCCCTGGGGGTAAAGCAAGGGACATTTTCGGGGTAAGCTGGCTGGTTTGCTTGTCTCAAGAGGACTCGGAAGTAGATGTGAGCTTCTGCTTTTCTTCCCCTCTCCTTTGCAGAGAAGGTGGCAGCCCTGAGTGTTTCTCACCCTGGAAAAGCAGGAGGGCTCATCCCCAACAAATGGTCCAGGAAAAAAGCCTTTGCTTTGCTTTTCCCAAGTACTGCACTAGACAAGCACCTTAAGATGCACTCAAAGGTAGCCCAGTGTTGACTAAGTTGTGCATTTGATGCTTTTAGTATTTTGACTAAAGCCTGCCCAAAAACTAACAGAGACTCTTGGCCTCCTTTGTACACTGGTAATTTTTTTTCCATTATTTTTACTGTGTTTTCAGCCATAAAGCAAATTTTCTTTAATTTTATGTTCATTTCCTTTTGCTGACACTAGAGCATCATATGATTTAGGGCTTTGTTTTCAAGCTTGATATGAAGGTTAATTACTTCCTTGCATCCTCTCAGTAAGAAAACATGGGACTTAATCTTTCACAAAAGAGAAAAGCAAGGAAAAATTTTTAAGTGCTGGAAGTCATTGGTAAGTCCCTGGATTTGAATTTATTTTTCATAGCGTAATGACAACAAAGTGTAAGGACCTAAGCTCCAAACCCCATAGCGCTATCTGTGTGGACACAGTTTTCTGTTTGGTGGTTTGTCCTCACTGGGTCTAATTACGCAGTTACAGTTCAGCCTGTGGCAGACTACTTTTAGTAATCAGGGGTACGCTGTGGATATTTATTGTTTATTTAAAAGGCAGTATGTGTTTGTCCTGTTTCAGCCCTGTGACTTGCTTTGATTATGCACAGTCTTCTAGGTAATGAAGCCGTATATTTTCTCCCTGTCTCTTTCTTCATATTCTCTCTTGCCTTAGTTTGATAAGAGAGGGAGAAACTACAGCAGGAAACTTGGGAGCATTAGTAATTTGTTTCAGTGGGAAGTGTGTGACTGTTTTACAGAGATGCCAACGTAAGGGCAACCTGCTGTCTGGGAGGTTTGGGAAGAAAAATACAGCCCTGGGAACCCAATACAACCAAGGGAACGTCAACTCTTGGGATTGCTGGTGTGATGCAAGACTGACAAAGCTGACAGAAATCACATTTCACTTCTGATCAAAGTAGTTTTTGTTAAACTTGTGTCTAAAATTTCTGTTAATGGACTAGCCAGTAATGACTGAAGGCATGCATTAGAAAATGCAGTACTCCACAGTACCAGATAGTTTGGGGATGTTTCTCTGAAAGCGATGGCCTTAATAGGAAGGTGGGATTTTATAAGAACTTGGTTTATGTTAGATGGGTTGTTTTTTCTGCAGGGTCAGCACGTGTGGTTCTCAATATCCCTGGTTCATCAGGCTGCCTTAGGGCATGCCTAACTTGAAGCGCATAAGTCACTTCATTTAAAATTTATTAGCTAGGTATGTGATTAAGTAACTTGATAAATTGGGAATGCAAGTTGTAAGTAGGGATTGGGGGGCTGTTCCCCAGCTGTCATCTGGCCGTAACCCCTTCTGTGGTGGTATAATTGCAAGATTTGTTTGCTTCCAAGATTTACTAATGAACTTTTTCAAAGTTTGGCAGAAGAAAAGTCAAGTGATTCTTTTGAAGACAGGCTTCTAGGATTCAAAGGTGATAAAATCAGAAAACTTACTTTAAAAGCAACTAAGTTATGTAGAGTATCATTAAGAATAACTTTTTGTCCATGGCTGTTCAAACAATTTAAGCATTTGATATAGAGGGATTACAATTCCTTAAATGCTTTACAGAGATATTAACTTTCGGTAAGTGCTTATGATATTCCTCAAGACTTTTTCAACAAGGTACGTAAAGCATATATTAAAAAATAATAAAATCAGTAATGCTGTCTGCCCGCAGGCTTTGTAGCAAGGGAGTTCTTACAACCTGCTCATGCCTGTGGCTATTTTCATTGTTGGATTCTAGAGTTTAAAAAAAAAAAGCAAGATAGATGGTTTTAAATATTTTTACTCAGATCAACTATACATATGTCATCAAAACAATGGAATTAATTTTGAAAGCTTGATTTTTTTTTTTTTAAATAAAAATAGAGCTATTGTTATTTATGTTCCAGTCCGAGCCTCTTTAGTTATGCGTGCATCACATTTACCTTTCTTTTTCTGTTTAGGTGCCTAAAATACATATCCTTGAGCTGCATATGATTTATTTTTATAAGCTGGAGTTTTAAGAAAAGCTCCTATCATGGGATCAGTGAGAGTAAAACAGATTGGTAATGCTGTATTTTATTCCAAGTGGAACCCCAAACAGTGTCATATATACTTGACAGTTGGAAAGCTAAAGAAAAGATACAGAAGTTACTTTTTTTTTTAAAAAAAAAAGTTTGATGAGTGTCGTAACTGTATCCTCAGCTGAAGAACAGGCTCAGATCTGACTTACAGTGATTGAGCCTGTATAGGCCTTCTCAGGTGACTCTCAGCCAAGGTTTTGGCTTTGGGTTGTACTTCTGAAGAGCAAGTCTGTACACACATTCCCAGTAAAGGGCAGCTTTGTTCAACATCGCCTCTTAGCACCATTCTAACAGCTGATACTGACTTCACAGATATAATTGTATAGTGTCGAATGTGTGGGAGACAACATTTAAATCTAGACTTGTGCTTAGGGATCTGGATGGGAAACTGTTCTGGTTTAATGTTTAGCCATCTTTTGCCATTAGGTGAACATTCAGGTTGTAAAAGCTGGTTTGTTCTTTTAAGAAGGGTGGAATAAGTAGAAAAAAACAGCACAGCACAACGTGGACAAGTGCTGATGGCATCTGTTCAAACAGGCAGAGACTTGCCAGAGGCCAAATGGAAAGAATGTGATGTAGTGGGCTTGTTGGAGTTGCTTCTCCAGGTTGCTACGGTAAAGGATCTTTTTCAGATTATTGCTGTGTGGAATATGAGCATAAAACATGTGCAGAAAGCTGACTCTGCTGGCTGGGTTCTTCTGGCTTCTGCTTGGTCGCTTCTAGCCTGGGTATGAAGGTGAGTGCTGCACAGTAGCCAGGCAGAATCAGAGAAAACACTGCTTGAAGTCCTCTTGTAGCTGGCCAGCTATTTAAGGAGTGATGTTACCACAAACTCTGAATAGAAATAGCTGTCAAAGGACCAGCAGCATTTCATTAAGAGCGGTTAAGCCACAGAACACCTGTGTGAGGTAGGTGTGGGCTGGACATTCCATTTTCAGCATCGACAACCCAGATATCAAAAAAAACCCCAGGAGGTTGGGCCCTAAGAAATAGGAAGACTGGCTTTGAAAGGTGAGTTTTATTTAAAAGTATTCTCTGTGTGTTTCTTTCTCTGATTAGTGTCCAGGCTTTCAGTTTAAATTTGTCTGCAAACAAGCCTGAACCTATTTATTTATTTTTTTTAGGTTTGGTCTTGCATAATCACCTTATTCTAAGTAGAGATTTGGATAAAAGGTACCTGCTTTCTTAACCATGTTGCAATGAATGATGGCCCAGTATTATGCAGGAGGCTAAAAGAGGGGAGTGGTTTGCTCCAAAGCCGCAGTACCTCAGCAGCTCCCGACCTCTCTAGGTTTATGGAGATCATTCATCTGAATGTGATCCCATGCCTTTGTGGAAGAAAGTTGTCTGTTGTCTCAAGCTACCTCCTTCCCCACTGCTCAAAAGACCTTGGTGTAAACTCTGGGTGTGATACGTTTCTAAAGAAAACTGATATGGAGGATTTGGATACCAGAGAAGGGTTGATTAATTCACTTTGAGATAAGAATAATGAACATGTGGCTGTCGTGACAGAGGTTTAAGCTAAATACTCATGGCTGTATAAATGATAGTGCTCAGAAGACTTATGTGACATGTGAACATGAAGAGCTTTTATTTTTTTGTCTCAAGCCAAGTTTTGATGAAGCCTAGAATTTCCTGCATGGAAGACTGCAGGGATGTGGCTTCTTGGTATGTGTTCATGGAATTATAGAATGGTTTGGGTTGGAAGGAACCTTAAAGATCATCTAGTTCCAACCCCCCTGCTATGGACAGGGACACCTTCCACTAGACCAGGTTGCTCCCTCAACCTGCTGGCCACGCTGCTTTTGATGCAGCCCAGGATACGGTTGGCTTTCTGGACTGCAAGTGCACGTTGCCAGCTCATGTTGAGCTTCTCGTCGACCATCACCTCCAAGTCCTTCTCCTCAGGGCTGCTCTCAATCCATTCTCTGACCAGCCTGTATTTGTGCTTGGGATTGCCCTGACCCACATGCAGGACCTTGTACTTGGCCTTGTTGAATTTCATGCGGTTCACACAGGCCCACCTCTCAAGCCTGTTGAGCAGTAATTAGATTCAGTAACGAAGGGCATCTATTGGAAACTCTTCCTGGAAGAACAGTGCCAGACTCTGGTTGATGAGCAGAAGAAACTAAATCAAGGAAGTAAATGAAGGAGCAAGGAAGTTCTTTTTAACTCTTTTGCCTTTGAAATAGCTGTCTTTGCAAGTTTTGAGCCTGTGGAGTTGAAGGATAATAACTGCTCCTGTTGTGTTGGCTAGTGCTTGAATGGATAAATGGCCGCCCCCCTTTGGATTATGGAAGATCAACAGTGCTCTCAGCAAGTAACTTCAATGAAATCCCTGTTTGAAGAGCTTCCAAGCTGAGCCTTGCAGACAGACTTCTGGTGTGGTGGACAGAGTTACCCTGTGCTCATGGTCTGTAAGTGCCATGTGCTGGACTGGCTCCTGTGCTCTTTTGACCAGCACCAGGATCTTGGCCATGCATGATACATGCGCAGTTTTTTTTCAGGGGGCTTTGGAGCTGCTGGGGGAGCCTTCCCCCTTCTCTAACACTTACTTTATCCTTCCTGACCTTGGTCTTCACTTTTCCTTCTTCCAGGAAGTTTCATACTGCAGTCACAGGAGGCTTGTCCTGCCTCAGCACAGGGAGAGCCATAATTTGCATCTCTTTGTAGCAGAGTGACTGATCTTTTCACCATGCCCTCCTCTTCCAAGCTGCAGTGCCGCTGTGTTACAGCGCTGTGAAGCTTGTGTTCACTCAGTGTTTGCCAGGGAGCGTGTGAGGAAATAGTGAGCAGGGGAAAAAATAGAACTGAATAGCTGCAGGAGTCAGGGTGGTACAGAGAGAAAATAAGCCAAGCTATCTAACTTGATACTGGGGAGGGGGGCAATGTGGGCCATCGTTGTGTGCCGGTAGTGTTTGATCATTCATGAGGCTTTACTTCATGGCCAAGTGTTACTTGAACGGAGCCCCTTTGCCAGCCAAAGCACGGAGTGTATCTCAGCATGAAGGTGGCTGATGGGTGACTGCGTGGCCAGGGCAGGCAGGATGGTTGGTCAGTGAAGGCATTTTGTTTTGCAGTTGTTTTCCTTGTGACAGGCATTTATTTTAAAGTCGCACTCAATCCTTCTGACAGCTTCTGTGTCACATCCGAGACTTGTTGGCCGGCCAGCGCACAGGACCTGAATACTATCCCTTGTACCTCAGGCTTGTTTGGCTCCTGTTACAGGTGGGAAGCTCAGGACCCTGACCCGGTATGAGTATAGGTCCCACGTTTTCCATGTGATATGTCTAGCTGAAGCGTAGTTCAGATATCAGAATGGCTCCCTGACACAATTTCACATCCTGCAGGAGAGTTTTAAAATGCATTTGAATTTTTATTCTGTTATTTGTGAGCATATAAACCAAATATTTCTTCTTTCCCACATCCTGCACTATACAAACTTCTTGTTGGCCTGTCTAAGGCAGCTTTGTGGTGATGCCAGGGACTGAAAGTCCTTGTTTTCTGACATCAGATACTTAAAAAATTCTGCATAGGCACAGAGAGCTGCTCTTTTTTCTCAAAAATGGACTGTTACGTACATGTCCTCTTAGCAGTCACACCCTATGTGACAAAGTGGTGGCCCTGTAGCAAAGAACTGGGCTGTTTACTGAATTGTTAGAGTTTAATCAGCTTTCTGTTTTGATGAATATCTCGTTGGCTTGTAAGATATCTTCTTTCCAGACACTTGCACTTGCTGTTTTTTGTTGGACCGCCCTCAAATGTGATAAGGAACTTCATGGACTTGCACTGGGAGAGATGGTCCCAGCCCTAAGGTGCTAACACAGATCACTGAGACCCGTCTTAGCATGCAATTTTGACGAGGAGATAAATGTAATTTGGAAAGCTAGTTTCTAAGAAAGTCGTATTTCCCAGAAAGTGTATTTGGAATATTTTTATGACATGGGCAGATTTTGAGGAAAAATTGTTATTCCTCAAGCCACTTCTGAGTTTTCACTTGTTAGCTTATGCAAACAGGCCAGTTCAGACAGAGGAATGAAATCATCATTGCCCTTTACCTTGCTGAACTGAGCTACAAAAAGGAGCTTAAAGAACGTTTTCATGTGCAGAAATTTTCTTGTCAGTGTCTCATGTCAGTTAATCCCCAGTTCCTGACACAGGCACCCTTGACTTCCTGGGTTGGGTTGGTTTGAACGGCCCCACTGTGGGCCCAGGCCCCGCTGTGGCTGCAGGCAGGTATGTGCACCCGGTGAGCCGGGGCAGCGGAGCCGCATTCTGCTCTTCGGTGGCTTCCCAGGGCCTGTGTCTGCTCCTTCAGCAGCACAAGTTGGCAGTTGGGAAAAACTGCAGATAAATAGCTACCAGTGGTTAAATCCAGCAAAACTGCAGGACATACACTGGCCAGTGACCTTAAACAGAGCCGAACTTCTGTTTTGTTCTTGCTGCTAAAGCTATACAGAGTTTCCTACCAGAGCACTTCCCAGAGCATCTTGCATTTGTGGATGCATCAAGAAATCCTCCAAGTTTTCTACATTTTCAGAGTCGTGGAATTCGGTTTTCAGCTTTCAGCAAGCTTTCTTACTGCTCAGGGTGGAGGCTTGGATGAGGAGCACAGTTAACACAGGAATGGCCTTCCCCATCCTGCAGCCCTGTGGTGATCACGCTGTACCTACAGCACAATCCTCTGCTGCCTGGCCCCATCCCAGGTCGGGAGTGTTACTCTCATGAGCTTATATTTGGGGACAGGGGTGGACTTTACAAGCAGAAGGCCCTGAGAAGTTCCCTCAAGCATCACTGCAGCAGAAGAGGGCTGGGGCAGGGGGAAGGTGGCTGGCCCCCATCCCTGCCTCGAGTGGGTCAGGTCTCTGCTGCCAGGTGATCTGGCCTGAGGCTCCACCGCTGGGTCTGGGAATTGGTGTGTTCAGCCTTTACTGTGTTGCCTGTGCTAGTTTTGGGGGGGGGGGGGTAAGTTGTGGGAATTTTGTCAGTTCTTTTCTTTTTTTCCACATTGTCAAATCCGAAGAGCTTTGACACCTGCAAACCTTTTGCAAAAGGACAGTTTTTAATCAATAAACTAACCATGTCTCCTCTCCAAAATACTTTTTGGCCAAGGATTTTCCTGCCTCCTGTAGTTTCATTGAAAGGGCTTTAAAAGGCCTGATATCGGTGTGAGCCCTTACTCATCGAGCCTGTGGTCAGGCAGCCCGTCCTCCCCGTCCTCTGAAACTGGAGAACCAGGCAGGAAACTCTCTTGTTACCCAGTAGAGCTAATCGATTAATTAGCAGGGGACGAAGTGCACCAAACAATCTGTTATGCCAGATGGATGCTTCAGTGTTAATTTATGTTCTCAAAATAACTGGACATAGATATGCTCAGCACTGCAGCCTAGATCCTGCTTTCGTTGCGTTCAGCGGTGAAAATGTTGGCTTTTTATGGATCCTAGTGCATAATTCTTCAGGAAAAATGTATTTTGGCATCAAATGGTAACAGTAAAAACGAAATTAATAAAAGCTGTCCAGAGCAATGGACTATACCTTCTTAAACAGCCATACATTAGTGCAAAAACTGAAGTTTTGCTTGTATCTCGATAGAGCATTCTTATTATCTGAATGCCAAGAAATGAGTAATTTGGCTTTTTTTCTTTTTCTTTCTTTTAAATAACTTTTGATGTATTTTCCTAAGGAAGTCTGAAGTAAAGCATAGTGCTGGAAAAGTTAAGATGTAACTTGCTTTCTCTTTGAAGGCACTGTGAAGGAGACTGAAAGAAAAAAGCAATTAAGTTAAAAAAGACATGATGGTGGCTTATTCTACCACACTTAATTTTAAATGAAGGAGGTTTGCTCCTTCTGTATTTTTCTTCCATTCTTTCTTTTGTATTTTTTTCCCCTCCAGCTTTTCATAGCCAAAAGTTGGTGTGCCAGACAGATCCATTTCTTATGAACTGCCTGTTGGAGAACCGCAGAAATCTCTGACAGCCTGTGGTCAGACTTTGGTGGGCAACTGAAGGCTGTTACCCCTCGCTGGAGGGAGAACGTGGCCCACCGCCTCTGTGGCACTGGGGAGGCTGCAAGTTAGACTTTAGAGGAGCTCTGTGTCGTATCAATAGCTCATCCATGTTTTGTGAAAGGCAGTGCATTTGTTCTGTCATGCTCATGCAAGGAGCCAGGTATCTACTCAGGGTATTGTTTGTAAAGCTGGAGAAAAGACAGGCCCTGGAGGAGGGAAGAAATTAGAATTTTTCAGGTTTTTTTTTAATTGACTTTCAGAATATTGATGATGCATCTTACCAATTTTTAACGCTGAAAAAAAGTCTCTGTCATGACCTTTACCTGTGTCCAGATGCTTTTTGATAGTTATTTACAGGATAAGTTGTGTGATTAAAAAGCCAATTCAAATCACTTTTTGTTCCATTAGTATGCTTTAAAAATAAAGCACTATTTAGTATGCACAGAGTGATCTCACAGACCTTGGTTCTGTTTTCAGTGTTTAACCAAAACATTGAATTACTTTTACCTTTGTGATACTGTTAGCATTACTTTTAATTAAGTGAAGTGTTTTAACATGCTCTAATTTGTTTTTCAGCAAATGTGTCTAACACTTGATAGAGAGGGGCTGGTTCTGGGAACAAGACGTGCTCTGTCTTGCCTCATTTACCTGAGAGTTGGGTAAATACTCCTTGAGGACCTGGGAAGGAGAGGTTATTGATGAATTACCTCCTATTATAGCCATGTACAGATCCCAGAATACTTGTATGTGGACTGCAGGGACGAGACGATGTGTACAGGTTAAATGCTCTGATACTGTTGTGCTGTAGGAGCAGCTTATTCCCTCAATACACAGTGCAGAAGGCAGAGGCTGAATCTGAGCAAGTCATTAGCTCAACTCATTCTTACTCCCTGATGTACTCTCAGCCTACTTTTAAGGTTATACTCAAGCCTGAATATATATTTTCCTGAAAAAACATGCTGTAAATAATAAGCTATTTCTTCACCAAAACAACATTGCACAAGCAGTTCTGGACTTCTTAAAAAAAGCCAACTGATGAACTTGTGAGAGGTCAAAAGCACTACGTAACAACCTGTACCTGGCTCCTTCTGCCAGGCTTTTGAAGCCTGGCATGGCAGAGAAGACTGACGTGGGCCATACAGTGACCAAGTACCCTAAATGGGGTGATGTTCCAGCATAAGGACGTCAGACCAGAGAAACAGGACGCAGCCATTTCATTAACAGTCATTTTATGAAGAGTGCATGTGAACCCATAGCGTGGGGAGGAATCATAAGTTTTGTTAGCAAAATGCAGCTTTAGGGGATTTTAAGGGGGGATCCATGTCTCTCTACGTGGTCTTGGCCAGAGTGTAGAAGATATCGGGTAAAACTGTCTGCAGAGAGGCTTAATCCAAGCAGATATGAAGGTGCTGGAAAAAAGAGTCTACACAGCAGTGGACAGAAGCGTGGCAAAATCTGGGAAACTGAGATGGATACGTTAACCTACTTGTGCAATTGCAATGGGATTTCCTTCCCCTTCAGAGTGAGAGTGAGTACCCCCCCATCTCCTGCTTCCTGCAGGGTTCTCCTTTTCTTCTGTCCTTGTTCCTGCTGACTTTTCTCTGTCTCCCAGTCTGATGGCAGTAAGGTATAGGGCTGAGATGTGCCTACCATTCTTGCATCCCTTGCATCACTACAGGCCAAGTGAGAATTGCTAAAATGGAGGCAGTTTGTGATGATGGGGTTTCTAAAATGGATGCCCTTGATGGTCTAGTTCACAAGCAACATTTTAGGGGAGGAGAAAAAGGGATAGGGATCTGTCTGTGAAGAAGAATTTGCCATGCTGGTCTGCTTCCACTTTGGTTGCGAGTAGGAATTTTACCCTTATTTACTTAAGCTGCGTTCAGGTACTCCTGAATACGACTCCTCTCCCTCTATGTCAGCCAAAGGTATTCAAGCAGAGGACACGACTAGGCAGTATCTTAATTTTATGCTTGGTAGCTTCCAAAAGCTGAAAAGGGGCTAAAGAAATTTTGTGTTTGTTGTTTGTTTTGGAGGGCAGGGTGAAGGGCAGATGAGAGATGTTGACCTTGTAAGTCATATTTAGAGAGGTAGGGTTAGAATTCATGTTTATAGCTACCCAATGCCAACTTGCTCAATAAAAACCCTGTTAGGTTTCCAAGAGTATCAGGAAACCCAAGGTAGTTTTGGGAGAGGGAAGGGAAGCCAGCTGCTTATTATAGATCAGGTTGCAAGAAAACTTGGGTTACTGCGCAGTTGTATTTATTACCGGGGGACGGTGGGGTGGTGTTAAGTGTAAGCAGACAGATGATAGCTGGGAGCCTCTTTTAGTATGTGGACTAAATGAATGAGTGGCAGCTAGATCATTTAAAGAAATGATCATTTCCCTTTGCTATGGTGTTATGTTCTCCATCTTCCAGCCCAAGCAATCTACAGAGCAAGCGCTTATTTCTAGTAATGCTTAATGCGCAAACCTTCACAACAGCGTGTAGCCATCTGATCTGCTGCAATGCAAGGCCTGCGGGCCGTGCAGGGGGGAAAGCTGTCCGTCTCCATAGGATCCCAGGATAGCTTATGGTGTCCCTATCAGGGTATATTAGAGTGCAACTTTTGGAAGTGCACCAGTAAATACAAACGCTGTATTTGAGCCATAATCACGGCATTGTAGCAACACTGTTTAAATGTCTAACAACACATCTGTGGGGGGGAGGGTAGAATTACACAGTTCATTCACTACGCAGGTAGGAAAAATTGCTCTCCTTGTGTGTCTCCTCTATGGCTCAGCTGGGATTTATTGTCATAACTAAATAATTTTGTACCAACAAGTAGCCATTTTTTCCTATTGTAACTTTAAATACTGATTTGGAGGTGGAAAGGCAACCCCAAGATCCCTGCGGCTGTGTCTTGCCTCTGTTTCCTTCCAGCACAGCAGGCAGAGTTCTTGGCATAGCCTGGAGTGCTGGATCGCTTCTGCTCCCAGCAGCAGCCCAGGGGCTGGTGGCAGCCTCCAAGACCTGCCAACCAGCAGAAAGTGAGAAACTTATAGTTTTTCCTAGGATGGGAACTTTGTCTCCTGCTGTCTGCCCATTTTCTTCATTTTTCCTTCCACAACAGAAGATGTCCTTAGTAGAAAGAAATCTGTGAGAAGTTGGAGGTGTCTCTGCAGCCTTTCTGGAGGGAGCAGTCTTGTTGGCACAAGGCGCATGTCAGGACTGAATGAAGACAGAGCTGGTGTGGGCAGCAGCTGGGCTTTGTCTGTGGGCAACAAACAGGGACTTGCAAGTGCTTCTGTAGGCTGTAAAGGGAGGGCTTGGGTTAGTCTTTAAGGTGGGACTTGGGCTCTGCTGTTCAGTTTCAGTACTACTGCTGCTTCATGTGTTTCAAGAGCAACAGCCCACCTTTGGACAGCAAAAAACACCTTGAAGCCAAATATTGGCATTTCTGGCCTTAATTTCTGTCTCCTTTCCCTGTCTGCAAAGCAGGATAAATGTCCTTCTATCTTCACCCTTTCCTGCTGTGTCTATCTAGATAAGGAGATCACTAGTGGTACAGACATACCTTTGTAGAGGGGACATGTGGGCCACATCTCCCATTTTGCCAGGTTGTCATCCTCCAGCACAGCCTTAGGACATCAACAGCAAGCCAAGAATGCCTCTGACTTCAGGACGGGGTTCTCACAGTGCTGCTGTTGTTGCCTGGTTGGTTAGATTTGTTTGTGTGTTTTCCTCTTCTTTCTAATTATGCTGATATTTACTACTCAACAGCTGTAGTCTGGGAAGGAAAGTGGTGAGTGACGACTCTGCAGCTGACAACCGCCTTGTGCCTTGGCTGCTTGTCAGCAAAGGGCTGTTGCTGGCTGGGGTAGAGCTGGGCAGCTGTTGCCTTCAGTTGACCAAAAGGTAATTTGGAGTTACCTGCTAGGTAGCCCCCTAAAAGTACTCCTGGAAAAAACAAACAAACAAACAACTATTTTCCTGCTTTCTGTGGCAGGAACTACCTGGGAAATGACTGAGAATTTGTGAGAAGGGCTTATCTGAGGAATGGGGTCTGCTGTAGCGAAAAGCTCCCCCAAAATGAATGCTTGGGCAGGTTTTGGGTAGATAATACGATCCTAACTCCTGGTCCTGGATTGCTGCTTGTGTGTCAGTCTGTTTCATGGTTTTCCCACATCTGTTTCTGAGGATTTCTGGATGTGCTGGTTTCACAGCACCCTTCCTGCTATCTGCCCAGTCTGGGGGAGCATCAGAAAATGGTCCTGGAAACGTTTCTTGTCCAGAGTCCTTCATCCTCCATCCCCTGAAGCCCAGCTCCAGTGTAATACTGGCACTAAAAGGGGACTGAATTGAGTGATGAAACGGTCTTCTGGGCTTTAAACTATAAATTTCAGAGTTCACTTAGTGATTTGCTGCTCTTCTGATTCTGCAGTACAGCCTGTTTTATCTTTTAAAGCAGGTCCATGCTCTCCTGATTCTCTTTTCAAGGGTCAGTGTCCTAATTCAGGAGCTCTTAAATTTGCTTGATAGCTGCTTCCAATTTCCATTTCCAGTAGTGGGAGTGCAGAGGCATGGCAGGAGCATTACACTCTCCACGGAGCAGATATGGGAGTGGAGGGGTGGGATGTCTGAGCTGAGCACAGACGTGGCATCTAGATTAATGTTAAACTTGGCTTTGGAAGTTGGTTTTACCCCTGCTTCCATGTGTGAAGATGAAAGTGATGAAGTTAATGACAATTTACACCTCTTTGCTTCAGGGAGATGTGAAGATCTATTTGTAAAATACGTTTGCAGACGATGCATGTCCTGAATTGCTGAGTACCGGGCAGTAATGTGAAATAGGCTGTTGAAAAGCCCAGTGAGGGATGTCGGATGCTGCATCATTCCTGTGTGGGAGTTTGAGGTGTCAGCCTTCAGAGCCCCATTTTTCCCTGGCAGCATTAGACACCGGTTATCCCCTGTTCTGGTGATTGCAGGCTATTTGCCAGCACAGAGCTTTGTAGTGGAGTTTTTGGGCCAGCATACAGTAATTGGTTGTTTTTTAATTTCTTCCCTTTCTTTAAACAGGACTTCAAATGCTGCAGCTTTGCCACAGGGGTATAATTACATAAGCCATAGAAGTGTACTTCAGTGACCAGTCAAATGACTTTGTTTTTGCCAGTAGTTTAAGCTTGCTGTTTATTAAGCTGTTGAAGGAATATAATTGAAATTCATCGGGGAGTTTAATTTTATCAAGCCCTCTATAACTGCATGCTTTTGCTGTGTGTCTGTGTGCATTTGGGTTGCCCATAAATGGCTTGTTTGCTTTCATAAAGGAATTAGCACAAAAGTGCAGCTGTGTAAGGAACCAACCCCTGATCCTTGCCCCATGCTGGTTAGGGTGCAAAAGGACTGACATAAACACGTGCAGAAGTGGCCTCTAAGTGTTTCAGTTGGTAGAAGAGTTTTATATTTTTATTAATTTTGCTGCAGTCCTTTGCATTATTTTATTTTTGAGCATAAAAAGACACCAGTGGTCTAATATAGTCAAGAAGGTTTTAATGGCTGCTCTGGGGGTGCTCCTGCAGCACTGGCTGGTGCTGGGAGGCGTTTGCTGCCCTGCAGCACTGCGCTACAGCCCTCTCAGGCCTTATGGTCAGCGAAACTCTCTTGCTTTCCCTCCCGTTAGGGCTTTTCAGCTCTGTATTGCACAGTTCCCAAATGGGGAGCTTGCCTGCTGGCCATGCAGGTGTCAGCTTGATCTGGGCTCTGCTCACAGGTCGGTGTGTGGGGCTCAGCAGCAGAACAGTGCTGTGCGCTGCTGCAAGCACTGCTTGGTCCCCCACTACATCCCACTTCCCTGCACCACCCTGTGTGTTTGTCTCTGCCCCAAGACCCTACGCTGTGTGTCCCAGCCAGCCCCTGCGTTTTGCTGTTCTTCCCACATGTCAGTTGTGAGGTGCCATGAGGCTTTCTGGCACTCCGAAATCGGGAGGGAGGAGTCGTGGGACTTGCACTCCTTTAGATGTGGCAGGCCTCCTCCGCTGGGATTTCTATAACGAGCAAATCCGGGGAGGAGTTAAGGCATCGCTTCTCGGAGCTCAAGACATGAAATAGTAGGAACCTTCTCCACCAGCTCCTGCTCTGCGGAAAATACTGCCTTGACATTAAAGCCTGAATGGAAATCTGCCGTCTGTCATTTTATGGCTGTCCCGGCTTTTAGGTGTTGTGGCTGTTCTGCCGGCCAGGAAATCGGTGTGCTGGTCATGCACGCTGCCTTATCTCACCGCCGCTAAATATGTAATCACCGCTGTCCCCATGGAAACACATGAGCTGCTTTTTTCTGTGCGTGATAGTGCCTAGTCCGGATTTTGATGCTTTGGCAGTGTTATTGCTTAAACCAGTGACTTTAGCTGTGAAAGGTGAGCATGTGGGCAAGTGCCTGGTTACGGAGGTGCGGGCAGTGGCTCCTGTGTTGGGTTCCTTCGCTAACGGGGTTCGGGTACTCAGTTTTCACTCTGTTCGTTGCAAGTGGGGAGGGCAGAAGGCTGAACACTGTGATGGGGGGAAGGGTTGCTGTATTCCCACTCTAGGTCTTTGCTTAAGCTGGATTTTTGAGAGATTGTAAACATTTTTCTCTGGTCTGACTGAATTGGTTCTTGCTGCTCTCCTCGTTTGTCTGGCATCCCTGCAATTCTTCACTTTAAAAAAACAGACTGATAGGGGCTGTTAACATGGGCTGAGCCTAGCAGTACGTATGTGCTTCTCGGTGCTGTGCTCTCTCTGCCTTTTCTTTTAATCAAACTTCTGTGTCTTCTAATTGCTTTCTAGTGATTGTGCTCCACTCTATTGTCTCCATCCTTGAAAGGGCTCAGCCTACCCAGGTTGCACCAGAGCTTCTGGGCTTTTTGGCAGTGTCATAATGCCAGTCCTTCTCAAACTTTTTTTCTGAGGTAGATGTGAAAGGGAGCTCCCAGGGCAAAGACTGGCCTAAGATCACACAAGGAACCTAGGATGATAGTAGAGGCAGCTTTGAATTCTCAAATTTGATCTGTAAAACATTGCAGAAAAAAATCCCTTACTTCAGTCTTGTGACCATATAAATATGTTGTATTTCAGGCTTGGGGTTGCTACCGTAATACAAACAGGCTCCCCAGCTTCTTGTCACCTCAAAAGATCCAAACGTTGTGTGTTGATGGTAGCTGCAGTTCCAGAGTAAGGTTGGTTTTTATGAATGCATTTTGTTTGAGGATACTGCCATAAGCACACTAGCAAAACTGTCTTCTGAGTCTCTGCAGAGCAGAGAGGAAAACTGGGGCGTTATGTTATACCTTGAAGTTTTCTGCTTACTTAGTAGGTATAGCTTGATTTCCACATCAGACGTGTTGAAAAAGACTGAATGAAATACTCTGAGGTAATTGGGGGTGGAAGGGAAGGCTTATTAAGCAGCCTTTTTCTCTGTAAGGCAAGAGCATCAGTCATGGGGGGATCTGTTGCACTGTTTAGAACAGTGCTACAACTCAATCATGCTTATAAGGAGCCTTGGGAGGCCAGGAGGGTGAAATTGTCTCTCTGTCCTGTTCTATGTACAGGTTATCTGAGAACATTAGTAACCAAGGGGATCCCTGGCCACCCATGGCTGGTTTTGTGATGGCTGTCTGCTGTTGTGCCTTTACTTACTGGAATGTTTAAAATCAGGAACAAAATTTTCACATGGAAGTGTTCAAATCGCCACATCTGCACTGAAACCCTGAGTAGGTTGTTCCCTACAGAGGTGCTGAGCCACTGCAGCTCCAGGTGATGGCAACAGGAATTACCAGTAGCTCAGCACTTCGGAAGCTGCTGAAGGACTTGGAAGCAGATGTAGGTCCCTGCCTCTAGGCAGTGAAGTTGAAAGTGCTGGCCTGAGTTTGCGTGGCAGAGGAACATGAATAAATAGCAAGAAATTAAGCAGGGCAGAGAGGAAGAAGTTCCTAATAGCTTCCTGATAGACATAAATTTTATGGGAAATTAACTCTTTCTCCATAGCTGTTCTTAGGATCAGCAGATGTGAACTCCAGTGGCATTAAACCGGTAATGGTGGTTTGATGCTCAGGAGTCGAGAGCGTGGCTGGCTCTGATGACATTGATCTTCTTTGGTAGGGTTGTTCCAGCCCAGTGGATCACAAGCTTTTGCTTCTGATTTTCTACAACCTCTACAACGGCCTAATCCTCCTCTCATTAAAGCTGGTGACAAAATTCTTGTTCTCCATGTGCACAATAAAGTTACTAAAGATGTACCCTTTCCTACCATTGTGTTATCCTGCCAGAACTGTTCTGATCGAGTTCGCAATAGAGGACAGAGAGAGATTCCAATTTTTGGTCCCCTGTGGTCAGACAGGACTGTCTCTGTTGAATGCACCTGGAACACAAACCCACAGAAAAACTGTTGTTAACCAGGAATGGGGCAATTACGGTCTTGCAGGAGAGTGAACCTTTCTCACCGTTTCATCAAATAAAATGTATGTGTAAAAAGGAGCAAAGCTCCTTACACTGAGACTGCCTTGATACTGCCCTGCTGGGACTGTTGTGTGTGCCAGCACAGGGTCAAATGCTAGCAAGATGTGGCTACCAGGAAATCCTGAGTTTAAGAGCGTGTTGCCTGCACCTAGCAAATCTATCTTCTCTGATAGCGGGAGGGAGCTGAGAAAGTGTATAGGTGAGCACTTCGTAATGCAATAGGCTTTGTACTGGAGCAGCAGTATCCTCAGAAACGCCCCAGTATATGCCTTAATTATTTTTCTCCTCCTTTGTAAGCTAAGAGGTGGACAGTGGATGTATTGGGAGCACAAGACGTTGCTGCTTAGGGTGGAGGTTGTCCAGCACTACACTGAAGTACAATAGAGCATTATTATTTCTATGCAAAAATATGCAATAGTTGCATTTTAAAGCAATGACTGAATGTACTTGGAAACCCTTATTCCATCTATTGCCTCTTTCTCTTTTCCCATTCTTGTTTATTTTTTGCCAGTTGCTCTCCTTTATGTGCACAACTGCTTAATTCTCTTTGCAGGCTTTTTTTTTCAGCACATGCAGCTCTGCGTTGGTCTGGACATCGAACTTCTCTTACCTGGGGAAGTACCTGGGCTCGTGTTAGATCTGTTGCTTCCATCAATATAGTCTCCCTCTTCAAAAGATCTTCAGATCATTTAAAAGGAAGAGAGATCTTCAAACACTTCTTCAAGTCTCTACTGCTAATTGAATACTCACTCAAGGAATTACTTGGTGAACAATAAAAGCAGTGCTATGGGCATGGCAATGTTCATGGTGGTCAGGCACAGGGAACAGGTTAGTTGTTCTCTGGGGACTTGTTAATGTTTGTTCTCTCCCCTCCTTGCTCTTTGGTGTGAGATGAGAATTAGGGCTGTTCAGCTACAGACTTGATTCTTGTCAAATACAAACAAGAAGAAATTTCTGATGGAAGATGAGCATTTGGGGGACACCAATGATACTGTTCCTCTGTAGCTGAGTAGTTGATCTCTAACTCCAGTTCATAGTGTTGGATGTTCCCTGGATATTGGTCCAGGTATATGCCCTTTTTTTAATGTCAACCTGCAGCATTCAAAGTGCATCAAATCTTCAGATATGCACATAATTTGTCATCCTGGGTTTGGGTTGTTCGTTAATGCTTCAGGAGCTTTCTCCACAGCTGTGAAGTCTAGCTTAGCTGCTTCAGTTAAAGAGGGGTTTGGTTTTTTTAAATGGCATGTGATTACATGAAAACTTGATCTGTTTTGTGATATATCAGCCACAAGGCAGTCATAAGATCTGACAATCAAAAAACCATGCAAATTTGGTAGCATGGCACAACAACAAATTGATGCAGGTTGGTAAAAGTGCTGTGGGGAGCATTGCTTTCTCTGACACTCCCTCACTTTTATGCCAGCACGTCAGCAATTTCTGAGTTGTTGGTACAAGATGGAGACTGTCTGGACACCCAGGGGCAATAAGGTGCCAGCAGTCTCTGATTAACTGGATTTCTTTGTACTTGGTTCTGGTTTAATAATACACTGAGGCTTTGCTTCTCTTGCCTCCATGCTTGTTGAAATTGTCTGATGCCTAAAATATGACCCTTTATGTGTAATCTTGCCTTTGGTTTTGTAACAAAAGGAGTTAACTTGGTGACAGTACTTGGTCCAAACTGTGGGCTTCTGACCTATGTCTCACCTTTCATTTCTTTTTCTAGCAGCAAAGGCAGCTGATATTATTTAAGTTGGTAATAATATCTGAAGCATGCCTGGAAATATCTGATAAGTTGCTTCATTCTTTTGATAAGGGAGCGAGGCAGAGAAAAACGGAGCTTAGTGTAAAGTTTATTAAATGGCAGAGCACGTTTAATCTTCCCACCCCACACATTCAAGCCAGAATTCAGCATTTGTCATCAACAGTGTCCCCGGCAGCATTACTAAAAAACGATTTGTCTTCACCACAGCAGCTTGTTTTTTTTCTTTCTCAGATGAACACAATGGGTTGTTTGTTCTTTCTCCTTGGGCAGATGAATAATATGTGCACAAACCCACCTACCTCTGTGCTTCAAAATTCATGAAAATCAGCAAGTTGCACAGCTACCCATTTTGACAGTATGGTAGCATGCTGTCAGTGCTAATGTTCATTAATATGCACTGGCAACTGCTTGTGTTTGGAAAGGAAGTATTCTACAATTCCCAATAACATGACAGATGAATGTAAAGAAGTTGCATGTTGAGGGACAGGTATATGAACACTTAGAGCATGTACATAAGCTCTTATATGCCCACTGTTGAATACTTCTCTCCTTATCTCTTCCCCGTGCCTTGGCACTTCAGTGCACTTTATTTTAATGACTTTTAAGGATGATTGCAAACTTCATGAAAGCTGAATTCAAGTCCTGAATAGATGGGTTGTTATAAACCCCTACCCAAGTAGTAGTAGTAGCAGAAGCCATAATGTGTCACCCCCAATTGCATACATTTTCTATTTGCTAGCTTTTCTTCATGATTTAAGTGTTTTACCACATCTACTGAACTATCATATGAAAAATAAAATAAATTGGCACCTTTACTGATGCTGGCTGAAGGACTTGCCTATGAAATCTAGTGCTGCAGCACAGCTGGTAAGATTGGAGGGTACCTGAGAGGTTGATGTGCTTTTTTTTCTTCTCTGATTTTCACTGGAAAAAATATATGGAAGAGGATTTTCAGCAGCCAGCCCAAAATACTGCAGTGAATTCATGTTGAAGCCATGAGCTGCATCAAAGAGCCCCGAGTCCCAGTGCTGCCACTTTGCCTAGATTTCTACCCTTGCAGGCAAAGATCCAGACTCGTCCTGGCAGTTCGAACAACCGTGTGTGCTCACATACGCATTTCTACTCATGTGGCTGTTTCAGTTTTCACTCTAGCTTTCTTGGACGTGTGCTTTTTATCTAGGCAGAAATTGAAGGTAGTAATTTGCCCGCTCCCGTGCTTGAGAGAAAAAAGCCTTTTCAATCATAGGCATAAAGCGAGGGAGGAATGCAGGAGCGAGCACTGCATTCTTATTTTGCAGGGACGCTTTCTTGGAGGAGAGGAGCTGGCCTTTTCCCAAGGGAATGTGGCTGCCCTTCACACTTGCCTCTTGAGAACAAGAGCCCTCACACACTAAAGCATCTTAAAATGGAAAAGTATCTTTTTTGGCTTTGTTTTCTTTACTAAAACCACAGGACTTTGTTCCAGAGAACTCAGCACCTGTAGGTGCAGTTGTTTTCCCACACTGGAGGTTCTGCTTTATATGCAAGTTTTGGACTGGATGTCAAAATCTGTGGCTTGTGCTAGGACAAAGATCAGTCATGACAAGATCTCCCTTTGGCCCTCAAAACCCATCTTTGGAAGGCTGGCATTCATGATACTGTGTTGTGAGACTGTTTTTGTCTTTGAGGTACAGAGCTTGAAAGATAAAGCCACTGTAAGTGAAACCCAAAATAAATCTGCTTCGTTGCGTCAGGTAGTAGAAGCGGATGCTGGCCTGTGTTGACAAAGCAGATTAGTCTTGTAGCACCTGTGTGATACGTGGGGTGAAGCATGTCCCTTACTAAGCGAAAACATTTTCTGTTGTTCCTTTGACTTTCCTTGTCCCTGGTGAGCACTCCTTTTATTGTGGTATTTTTCTATACAAAGGGCTTAGCAAGGTGTCTCTGTATGACATATGCTGCCAAGTTCTGTCTTCCCCAAATCCAGTGAAGTAACAAGATAAACTAGAAAGACTGATTTGGCTGATTCCTCGCGATCAATTGCACAAGTAATTCCTATTGCCTCAAATTTGCAATACTGCCGGTGAGTGGTTCCGAGGAGAGTGTGCTTTCTTGGGAGTGGGGTTTTCTGGGTTTTACTAAAGGGCTGCTTGGATACAAAGATTGTGAAACTAGTGAAAACAGAGGAAGGTTGTAAATCATTTCTATATTCATTAGTATGACTGGTATATTTATGTGTAGTGATGCAGGTCTGAATTTATATAGGAGGATGTAAATGGTGTTTATCTAAGATAGAAGTATCTAATTTTCTTAGGAAGATGAGTGAAATTTCCCCTACCTCTCTTACCTGCTGTGGAGGGAATTTCACATGATGAACATGGGTGCTGAGAGAAACCTAGCAATACTATATTCAGTCATGTCTTTAAATAAAAGACAAAAATAAACCTGTCAGTCAGCTCCATAGCTTATATTTAGCATGCCCGTTTAAAGATCTGCAGCTTGAGTGTATCTGAAACTGATGCAGAGGAATGAATAAGAAACCATAGCACAAATTAGTGCAGGATGACATTCTGTTCCATGTGTAGCATGGAAGCGTTTGGCACCACGCGCTCATTTTGATCTCACTTGTTGTGTCTTCTGCCTCCTACCAGCCTGGAAGAGAGCTGGAGCTGTGCCTTAGCCAGATTAACTCAACATGAATGATCTCTGGTTTACTGAGAGTTTATTTAACTTACTTAACTTTTGTGACAGCAAGGATTGCTTGGATGGGGTTTCCCCCAGCCTACTGCCAGGGCTCAGTGATTCACTGGGTCTAGAAATGATAACAGCTCCTAGAAAAGTCCCTGCTTGTGTTCCTGGGAAAGAGACCCCGTGGTACAGCAGCGCCTTGAGTGGGAAGCAGAAGTTCCCCACGCTTACAGGCTGAGACTGGGCACCGTGTGTGTGAAGGGATTTAGTTCATTTTGAGATGTGGTTACTCATAGGGGTTTTCAGAGGTACTGAAGTGCCTGACTCCATTTCCATTTCTCCTGAAGGGGCAGATGCTTTGGAAACCTTGTAGTCTGCACTGTTGGCAACCCTGCCTACTGTTGAAAGCCTGGCCGCTGGGTTTTAGTTCGGAAGTTGGCTGGCTGGCAAGTAACTGGAAAAGTGCTGCCGTCAGTGAGGCAGAAGCAGCTCTAAGTTGATTTTCCCCTTGTATCAATGACTAAAACATACCTTCCCCCAGTCTAATTTCTGGAGGGTTCTCCTCAAGCCTTGTTTGCTCGGTGGCTTATAGCTAATATGCAATGCTGAAACCTGAAATTAAGCCAACCGTGTCAAGGTAAACAGATGGCCATTTCCAAGGAGAAGATACTAAGCACTCTGTGCAGGTTTTGCAGTGTGGTGGAAATCCAGGTAACGGAAACAGCCAAAAGTGAAGGCTGAATTATATTGGATTCCTGAGTCATCAGCTATTGATGCAGAAGATCCTGCTACCTACGCTTTTGTGGTGATGCTGCTAAGTAGCGTTTCCAGCCCTCTGGGCAATGACATCAAAGGATAGCGAAGATAAAAACAGACCACTGTTGACTTTGAGAGAAATGTTATATTTATACAGGCAGATGTTGAGGTAACTGAAAACTTCTAGACTGCTTTAATGAAAGTTTGCCAGTCCTCAACCTTCAAAAACTCATACTCAGGCTTGCCTTCTTTCCTCCGAAATCACAGAGCTGGCTTTGGGTGCCCCTGCTTCTTAGCAGAGGAGAGTTTCTTCCAAAATGACTGAGGAGCTCCAGGAGGGAAGCAAGGCCTGCTGTGACCTGGCAGGGCAGGAGGGTTGGCTAAGCCCTGTCCTTTGCCAGAGGGGCCCCTCAGTTATGACAAACTCCCCAGAGCAAGCACAGAGATAGACCCTGTTTCTTACATGGACATCCATGTGCATGTGTATAGGCTGCTGGGTTTGGGTCAGCTCTGGTTTCCATTTAGGGTGGTGGCATTAATGTATTTGTGTCCCCAGCTCAGGTGCTGGAACAGCTCTCTCCCACCAGTGCAGCAGTCCATGGGCTCTTCCCTTGACTGGAGATACCACTGGGTGTTCCAGCCCCTTCAGGCACTTGATGTAAAGAAACACCACAGCTTTATGTGGGATTTCTAAAACAACTAGGACTCTGCCTCGCAAAGCATGCCCAGGCTGCACATCTCTGATGAAAAGGAGCAGCCAAACTAGCAAAGCTGGTTTCCTCTTGCTTTCTCTTGCAGCAAAGACTCTCTTTGATATAATGAACCTTATGTCAGTTTAGTACCTTTGAAATCTCCAACTCTGACATTTAGCAGAAATTAGCCAATAGGTCAAAAACTTACATGGAAGGGACAAGTGGCATACTGTGTTTGCATTAAAACTGCCTTTCTCTTTAAAACTAGGCCCAAATTATGGGCTCTATGAGTACTTCTTTCCCAAATCTTCCCTGCCCTGTCTTTGGGAAGAGAGTGATCATCTCTTCCATGTTCCACTTGCTTCTGAGCAACTGAACAGCAAAAAAAAAAAGCAGAACTTCTCATCTTAAGAAGACCTTAGTTCCTTCTGTAGGTCACCACTACTCTTCCACGCTGGGCAGCTTCAGTGACTCGTGGCCCTGTCTACCTGCAGGGCAGCCCTGGGCTCACAGCCCGTTCACCTGGAGGCACATCTAGGTGGGTGACCCTGGATCACGCTTCATCTGCTAGAGCGCATGCACAATTTCTCCAAACGCCTCCTGGGCATCTCAACCCTCTATTGAGGTTAAACAGTGAAATGTGGTTATAGGGAAGACAGCAATTAAAAATCCACATTCCCAAAACATTAATGTTGCTGGGCCAGACCTGCAGGAGACAGCAGTGTGTAGACATACCTACCAGCCTTCTCGCAGCTCCATCACAGACCAGACTCTTGATCCTGCACTCACAGTGAATAGCACCTAAATTCATGGGTGAAATTGCTGTTTCGGGTGCAAAATGCTGTTTGGATTCTTTGATGTGATAGGAATTGACTGCTTTGTATGTCAGAGCATCATTCTGTGATTCATGGAAGTACTTGTTTTAGCAGAGGAGCAAAATGGCTAAGAACTTGCTGGCAAATAAATGAATGGTGACTTCCCTCTGTTGGATTTATTCAGTTCTTTGTGATATAAATGTATTCTTAATGGCCAGAGAAATCAGTCATTCTGCATTAGGAAGCTTGATTGATGTTTTCAGCAGGCCTTTATGAAGGGCTGTGTAAGTGGATCTTGAAATAACCTACAGGGAAAAATATGATGTGGTCTAGTTTCTTTAATACACAAGTACTCAATTATATTTTTGTTAGTTTTGCTTTTGTTGCTACTTAAAGAAATTTTAATCATACAGATATATGAAAAAATAAGTTACTTCATCCCTCCAAAACACCCCTTGTGAGACATTCATCATCCTCAAACTACTATGACTTGCACCGCATCTGAATTTTGATCATTGTATTGTTATGTTTCAAGTTGATATCTCTCTTACTGTGACAAGATCAGATGTGTTTGTGGAACAGGATCCTGCTGAGGTTTACAGATAGTGCTTGCCCCCAGGACGTGGCATCTGAAGTGTGTGGCTGCTCATCTTCCTCAGCAGCCTCCCTAGTCTGTGCAACTTCCCATACCAGCAGTGGAGGTGGTGGGGAAGGCAGGGCTGCTTGGCAGAGCTTGAGCAGTGGGAAAAGGTACAGCAGAGTGGGGCAGAACAGACCAGAATTGTGTATTGAGATGTTCTGGATTGAGAATAATAGCAAATGCTTGAGATTTGGACTAAGATGGACATAGTAGAGTCTTGTCTATGATAATGTAGGTACATTAATGCAGTATCTTGAACTGGAATAACAAAGACGACTCTCGGCTTGGAAACTGGGCACGCTGTTATAGCTGTGGAGAAGGCTGTTTTGTTCCTAACCTTCCAGTGGGATTTGAATCTTGGCACTGAGTGAAGAAAAGCTTGTGCAATAACCAGTGGGTTTCCTAGCACCTTCTCTGTTGCTCCCCCTCTTGATTTATAACAGCTTCTAAGATCAGAGGTTCATTTATGATTGTTTTCTGTTCTTTGAGCAGCTTCCACCCCCTCACTCTTTGTCTGATCAAAAAACCCATGTTGTTTACTTACTGACATAGGTCAACGACAGCAGGAAAAAAATGGTGACTAAGCCAATTAATTGCTGCCAGAACAAAGCCTGCAGAGTGTATCACAAAGTGTGAGCTTGACAGTAAAGCCTTGGGCTCAGCAAAACAGAAGTCGTCCATATTGAAAGAGATATCTGTCTTTCCCAGGCTGTCTTGCACTGTCTGTTCCCCTGAGTGGTGAAGTCCTGGTTCTAGACAGTTTTCTTATAAGTCCTCCAAGTGCTACCTGGGATGGGAGCACAGGCTGCACGTGTTCGCAGAAACCTCCTGAAAGTGCTGCTGGGGACATCTTGTTACTGGAGAACAGATCCTGCTGGAGACCTGTGCACCACATCAGACCAAACTGAGTGCAGAACCCTAGTCGTGCTTAAAGAATCTTATTCGTATTCATCTACTGTACAGGACTGACTTTTATTTTTCAGGTCATTACTTCCTTTTCCAGCTGTTGTGCCATTGCTTGGATTGATCTGTGGATGAGGAAGTGAGGGTGCTGGTGGTTTGGGTCAGACCCTGCTGTCCTGTGGGACCGTGCTGTTTTCTCATCTCCTCACTGCTTTCTCACTGTGTGGAGGGTGCAGACAGCAATACCTGGTGGGTTTGTTCCTGTTTCTTTCTGCTGTGAAAAAAGCAAAGTCTTGGCTTGAAAGCAAGGTCTTGTATATTGCCGAAGGCTGTGCTCCCTTTATCCTCAGCATAGGTTAAAAATGTTCTTCAACTGTTATGAACTGTTTATTCTACTAGAGGACTCACTGGAAGAGCACTAAATGTTCAGACCTGCCTGGGCTGCGTGAGGCCGGAGAGAATTACTACTTTTGTGCTTTGTCCTGTGAAGCTGAGATGCAATAAAACCTGATATTGATACTGACTTTCTTTAGAAAGTGCTTTGAGGTCTACTTGCGAAAAGCAGCAAATAGGAGCCAGGTGGAATTGTGCCTTTCTGAGAGTCTTGTCTTCTTTTGTTCCTCGACAATAGTAATTTAGCAGTTCCCTGTCAGGTCCACTCACAGCCTAGCAATAACTTGTGTTCTCCAGTTCTTATTCTACCTCTGATTGTCTTAGTTCAACATTGTTCTTAGTCTTGTATCTTCTTTGAGGATATTCAAGTGTTTTCTGTGACCTAAATATATTTTTGAGAGAGCTTTCTGATGGTGCTAATCTGGAGAAGGGGGAATTGTATTATGTGAGTCAGGCTATAAGCTGTTATTGATACCTTTGCATCTTGTGTTATACTACCCGAAGCCCAGAGCTGCATCTCACCTGATTTTTTTGTCATTTATCCTGCTTTTGGTTCCTCAGTAGAATAAACTTTTCATCGAAGTCTTCAGGAAGCATTAAGCAAAACTTAGCTTTTTCACCCAGATGAACCAATAAGCCTCTGTCTTATGATCATGCTTGGAAACATTTTGAAACACCGTTGGCAGAAAGTATTCATGCTGGCAATGAATGAGAATCCTCATCTCTATCTGTAAAGTGTGTTTTAAATCCTTATTTAGATCTGTGGAAACGTATTGTTACCATACCTCAAGCATATCCCTCAGTTCACAAGACTGTGCTTTCCCTTAGGTCTGTAGCTACTTATGTTCTGCACAGGTCTCTTACCCTGGAATCTTACATTGCTGAAGTACTTAAGGTTAAAAGGTAAATACAGAACTGAGGCGACAGAAGAGCCGTTTCTATTAAAGGCTCAACTTGCTGAGATTTGGACTTGTTTCCTTTCCGAGTTGGACACTGTTGGTGTTGCAGACTTGAGCTCCTGGGCACCTGAGCTGGTCGCATTGTTCCACAGCAGGGGAACTTTCCCTTTGAAGCTCTTCAGCCCAGGCAGTGTGGTGTAAGCACACAGGTGTCACAGGTGCTTGAGGTGTCTCAGGACCTCTCTGGAGGTGTCTCATCTTCCCTTTTTGAGTCGTCTGATGGTTTAAACTTCTTTATTGGTGAAAATTAAAAGCAACATCTGACAGTGTATTTTCTGTTGTGTCCACTTAACCACTTACTGGTTGGAAGGAAGAATGAAGTCAGGAGTATTCCCAGGCAGCTGCCTAGGATGGAGGGGATATTGATACTGCCCAGCCTTACCCTTGTTTGCGGGCCTCAACACAACCGCACACAGAGGAAGATCCAAGACTATTACTCATTAAGTTCTCGTACTTTGGAGGTGTCTTTTGATGATGCAGCCTTGTATTGTTCTGAGAGTATTTGTTCTTCCCCAAACCCTTATAAGAGGAAGATTGTGTAGTTTTGTTATGTTTTTTTAATCTCAGTTAGTGATTTCACAATTTTAATTTTCTGTAAGTCTTTGACAGCTGTTATTGTGTTGCTTTAATTTTTTCAATCTATTTTAATACTTATCCTGCACAGCACTTGGTGAGGACAGGACACAGATGATTACAGCCTGTTGGGTCTTCATAAGGCCTGGCCATTTTGCAATCTTTGGCTGTTTCCAGAGAACATGTTTATGGACTCTGTCGGTTACTGAAACATCTTCTCATTCCTTTTCTCTTCCTCTCCTTCTCTGTGGGGAAGCAGGGCATGAACAATGCAGTACATAAACTGAAATGGTGATTAGAACTTCATGCGAAGTGGTATTTAAAATGGTGCTGCACTTGATTGATCTACATTTTAAAGTAAAGAGGGTAAGGCAGGGGAAAATCTGTTAGTTAAAGTATTAAAACCTGCCTGGGGCACAGCATTTCCTTTCACTTCCAAAAGGCCTATCCAGTCCAAGACAATTGGAAATGGAAAGATGTTGTCTGTGCCCTCAGGCTCTCCCTTAGAACTACCTTAACTTCTTGCTGAGTCTGCTTGTGGAAAGGTTTTCCCAGCATGTTAAATGCATTGTATTTGTTCCCATAGACTTTAAATGCCTCTTTAAAACATATACAGACCACTGCCATTTAGATGCTTTTTAGTTTGACTAAGATGACAGCTAATAGTGATCTCTGGTACCTGAAACCTCTAAACCATTACTAAAATGCTGACTTTTTACCTGATACGCTTCTGTTCTATCCCTCTTCCCCAGCACAGTTCATCTTGTCTAAAAACAACTTTACAAATTTAGTAACCATGAGAGCTATGCCAGAAGGGGATATGTCTTGATAACAGACTTTACCTGGCGTTTGGCTCCCACTTTTCTTTTACTCATCCTGACATACAGGCTCGGAAGTGTGAATTAGAGATCAGGATTTGAAACATGGATTTGTCTGCTATTGTATCTGAGGCAGTGGGCTCTGGTTTACCTTAGCCAGACAACAGCTCAGCTTAGTGCTGGTAGTTCTCTCTTCCCCACCCTGGGAAAGGGCTGACAGATTTCTCCCAAGGTGGCAACTGAGCATGAAGAGTGCCTCTAGGATACATGCCTAGAAGGACTGAGAGGGTACAGTGACATTATTTCATGCTGTGTCTTCCTGTCTTACCCTTGATTTGAACTGTGCTACCCTTTGGAATACAAGGTTGGTCACAGCGAAGAGCCATCTCACCCAGCGCTGTGTCTCCTATAGCACTGATTGTGCTGCTCAGGGAAGCGAAACAGGGCCTGTGTTGCATACCCTGGAGCATCCTCCCAGAACCAGAATTGTGAGACATGTCCTAAAGGGAAGATTTCATCAGGAGCACCGTGTTCACCAGTGAACCCTTCTTCCTTGAATCCATCTCTTCCTTGCATGTATTGGCTTTTGTGTTATTATCTGGCCATCCCTCTCTCATATATCTACACAATCGTGCAGGTTTTTAAATGGAAAACTTTGTGCTCTCAGATCACTTCATTGCATGCCCCACTTTCACACGTTGTTGTTCTTCTTTAATCGCTTTGGCCATAATAACTTCTCCCATAATCCCAAACTGAGGCATCGCTCCTTGCAGCTGGATCGTTCTCATCTGTTCAGTTTTCCACACCTTGGATCGCCCTTGGCCCCTTCTCTTATGTTTCTTCCAACTGAATTCCAACTCATTTGGTAGCCTTGGGATGGTTTGATTATGAAGTACTTGGCAGCTGGGTGTGTGCTGGATTTGTGCTTTGGGCTAATGGGATGTTCTCGCCTCCCTGCCTGGTTACTCCTGTTCTCTCAGCTTCTTTGAAAGCCTTGACCCTTTTGGAGAACAGCCCATGGTGAGTCCAAAATCTCTTTCCTGAGTAGTAATAGCTCATTTAGAGCCTGTCATTCTTCATTCAGAATTTAAATTATTTTCCCCCAGTATGCATTAATTTCCATTTATTGACTTTGTATTTCACCTGCCACCTTATTACTCAGTCACCAGGCATTATAAGATCTTTAGGTGGAAATCACGTTTATGAATCCTTGGCTGTAAGCAGCTGTTTTCTCATCACCCAGCAAACTTAACAGCCTTTCAAACTAGTATTCTTAATGCACACTTTTGTGTCACATGCTCCCTAGAAATGTCTGAGCCTCATTGTGTTAGGTGCTGTATAGAGAGCACAAGAGAGTTCTTGTGCTGAAACTTTGAGAGGATCAAAAGCAAAAAAAAAAAAAAAAAAAAAATTAAAAGCTGCTTTTGAGCTTGTTTGACACCTTTCACACTGGTGGCTCTGCAGGGATCCGAGACAGACCCAGCGAGGCTAAGCCCTGTGGAGTGGCTGTAATGTTCCTATGGAGTGGCCGAGCAACAAGAAATGTCTGTGGGATTGTGGAAAACTGGCCATGACCTTGTTTCTGACCCAAACAGTGACCCACTCTACATTATCAGTGGACTTCACTTCTCCAGGAGCTCTGGCTTTTGTTTTGGGTGTTGATCTGGCAGCTGGATGTCAGGGGCAATACTCAGAAGCTACAGGATTCAGTCTGAGCCATGTAGTGCTCACTTGCTGAATAATTTCTCATGTTTTTCTTGAGTCTGGTAGGCCTGGGAAGAAGTTTGATGCTTCTACCTTTACCCTGGGCTCTTCCTTCGCAGCCTGAAGAGTCCGATTTAGAAAGAGCCTTTTGGAAGAGCATTGTTAAAAATAATACTGGCTGGCATTTTCAAGGCTGAAACTTCGTGGGTTGTCAGTACTGACTGACTTTAAAAAAAAAAAAAATTCTTGAAATGCATTTTCCCCTTTGCTTATGTGTATAGGGAACTTTATCCAAAAAACCCAGAGAGAATTGGCACGAGAGCAGCTTCCTTTTGCTTCATTAGCAAAGGAAGCGAATGAAGCTTCTTTTCAGACCCTCTGACTGTGGTAGATTTGGTAAACACCTTAACTAAAAGTCCATGGAAAGCCGGCCATGGGCACATCTACAACGCTATTTTGCACAAAATGTTAGCTAGAATATACAGAAATACTGCTTTTCTTGTTCATTGCTGGACTAGCCGATATCCGTGTTGGGTAGAACCCAAAAGCAGAGCCCGGGAGAATGAGAGGAGTCAAAGGTAGCTTTTCCTGTAAATGTGTCCTTAATTCATACGAGAAACTAAACCCATTCTCTGTGCTTAAGGGAAAGTTGATGAAACCATTTTTTTAAATTTTTTTTTCAGGCTCAACAATGGCTCATAAATTGTTAATGTGCATTAAATTTGGGTTTGATGTGCAGACTCACAGACAGCATTCCCCCTCAGATGGAGTTACAACACGGGGTTTTGGACCCACTTGCAAATGGAAGCTCTTTGAAAATGATGAGACTGAAATGTGTTTCTCCTGCCGCTCGGTTTCGATGGAGCATGGCTTGCTCTCTCCTCCCCCCGCCTTCAATCCCCCTGCCACACATGTTCTCAATTACTGCCTGCATTGAAGCTGCAAACATTTCTTGTGCATCTAGCTTTCTATATTGAGCACTGGAAATATATTTTAGTAATTTGTGGGAGAACTATTATGTCTCATGCTGGGAAAATTGTGTTTATGGTTCCTGCAGGGAAACAAGTTCATCAATTCCAGTCCACAACAGTTTTGCTGTTTCTTCCTCCTTCTTTTGTATCTTGGAGCAATATCGTAAGAACCTCTTGCCCCCGTTGGGTTGAGCCTGGGTTTCTCCCATCTTTGAAATAAAAAGCATATGCTCTGCAGTCTGTGTTTTTCAGTACTGTCCACAAAATAATCATTGGGTTTTTGGCTGAACACAATAATAGCTACTATGTACCCCAAATATTTGGGTTTGGATGTGCAGCAGAACTGCACTTATGAAAACTCAATTGTATTTTATTGTTGGTAGGATTTCAAAGTCAATATTCTGCAGCAGAGGGCATTACAGGAGTAATATAGGAGAGAATCAAACTTGCCAGTACTGATGTATAGTGCCTGATTTGGAAGGGGAAAGGATACAGGGCTTACTCTTTTTCTCAGCATTTGCATTGTCCTCCTAGGGTAATCCTTCTGGATCCAGTTGCTAAAATGTATTCACAAGCCTTTGTTGTACACTAAATCATGCTTTGTTTTCAACTGTAAACCTTATGTCCCACACCCACATCTGTAACGTATTTCTCAGTTCAGTTTCTGATTTGTAGAAGATAATTTTGTGGTTAAGGAAAATTCTGTGTTGTACTCCACCTCCCTTTCTTGTGCTGAAAGTCAGTTCAGCTCTGACAGTGATCAGGGGATACTGTTACTGCTGTAAATAAAAAGTTTTTAAAGCATAGTTACCTTCTGCTTAAATAAGTGATGGGCTGTTTCAAATGGAAAGAATTGCCTTTACATCTCTTGTGTGGATAAGTTGGGTCACAATAGATGGGCTTTTAAGAGTGCTGGCAGGCTGGGATAGCAAAGAGAGAAGAGGAAAAGGTGTGTCTGGATCAATTAGTTAATTGTTAGATAATGAATGAATCCTTTTCCAATGCACACAAACTAAGCTTCCTTTTCATTTACTGCTCCAACTTCCCCTTCAGAGATTTGATTACAGCATTCTTTTCCAAAGCAAAGAGTTCTTGCCATTTTGATGTAAATGTTCATTGACCCTTTATGGAGATTTGAAAAATTACTTCCCTGTCATTATCAGTGATAAAACTTTAAACAATATTGTTAAAGATGCTTTGGGGGGGCATCAAACCAAAAGGAACAAATTAAAGGACTTGAATAAGGAGTGATGTACACTTTTTAACCATCGTCCTTGGAGAGGGAAATTAGTACAGGCAGCATTGCACTATGCATCAGATAGTAGTTTCATCTTTGCAAATAATTTTATCATTTTTGCAAGTTTGGGGATTCAAACATGTTTACTGTTGCTCTATTGCTTTGTTTCTGGTATGTTGATTCCAAAAAAAAAAAGCTGGAGGAAGAAGAGCAATAAAACATGAGCAAAGTGATGCCTGAGATGCTCGTTTAGTTCCCATTAGCACAATAAATGAGAATATGATGAGATTTGGTTAGGTTTTATATCCCCATACTTCTCAACAGGGATAGTTTTAGACCTGTATCACAAACAGAAACTGAGTCATAGGCTGGCTCATAGGACGAGCATGGAGCAAGGTGTTAGATTAGAGTCTCTGGAGGCAGTAACATAACTCTGACAGTTTTGGGGTGGGGTGTTTTTTGGTGTTTGTTTTTGTTTGTTTGTTTTTAGTGGATAAAAGTCCTGATTCATTTTCCTGTTTGTAAATCCAAACACAATGCAATCTAAATTAGCAGACTGAAATAATTCCTGATGTAATTTATGGATTTGCCCAAAGGGAAGAGAAAGCTCTCTTGCTGCCACATAGGCTTAGGTCAGTAGCGATGGCCACAACCTCCCCTGCTCATCTCCTTGCACATGGAGATGCACCTGCAGCCTTTGGGACTGGATCCTGGAACCACCTGCCTTCACACTGGGAAAGAGCTGCTCCCATCCCACCAGGCACGGAGGCTGGGAATGCAACCAGTCCTGGGGTGCTTTCACTTCTAAAACAGGATCTGGCTTAGTGATTACAGCCTGTTTTGTGACTGTCCTCACGTAGTTGGCTGTACTGACTGGAGGAACACGTTCTCTAAGGCTACATTATCTTTTGAATATTTCTATTATCAGCTGCTCTCATGTCTCTTGGCTCTGAGGGCTGTGACACTGATCATGCTGCTATGGTCTTAGTCCCTTCTCACAGTTGTTCCTAGTAAAATTTTTTGGAAGGAGCAGAAGGGAGGAGAATCTGTTTACTTACAGGTTTTAGGTTAACAGAGGAGAATGTGCACAGAGGCCCTGAGGGCAATTTTCTGTTATCCCTAAAGTGCTCTGGGCTGAGAGGAGCCATCCCTGCTCCTCCTGCGTGTTAATGGTTATTATGGTTCCTGCTAATGGTCATAGTAGGTCAGCGTAGCATAGACAGCACCTCAACAGTGCTTAGTATGGCCAATGCCAGTCCACATTCAAGGCTCTTGATATCACTGACGCTGGCAGTGCCCTGCTGCTTTGGATCCTGGAGAGACCCGCTTCCTGCTGCGGGCAGAGATGTGCGTCTGGCATTTTCACCTGTGCTGCGGCTCACCTTCTGTCTTAGCCTGACCTTCATTCATTTTATTAGTGCCAGGCCTCCAAGTATTTCTCTTTGACCTGAAGAGTGGCAAGTAATTTTTTTACCAATCTCCTGGCTTTGTGGGACTGTCCAACTCCCAGGTACTCCTCTGCAGCTCTGCACCACCCTGGCAGGAGCTGCAGAAACATGCCCAGAGCCCACCGTGAAAAGCTGAACACAGAGCGAGATAATCCTAATGGGAATCTTGTATGATAAAGACACACTACTGCTGTTCTTTGAGACAATAGTGTGAAAGGGAGATTTCTATAAACAAAAATACTCTCTGCTTTTGGCCTTTGCCTGTTTTGTGTTCATTGAAGCTAGTGTTGGGTTTGATGGAAGTCAGAAGAGTCGGGCTACTAGATCAGGGAGAGCGCTGACGCGTTGTACCTGCCTCTGTTGCAAACATGCTTCAGTGCTTCTCCTGCAATGCAAACAGATTGTCACCCTATCAGTGTTTACTTAGAGCTATGTGAGACCATCTCAATCAGTAGAAATTTATGCACCATTTGGTAAAATGGGGCAGCAGAGAATGAATGCTGCCTTGGGAAGAGCTGAGTGTCTGAGTTTGTCTCACACCTTGTGACTCTCGCAATACGTGCTTGGTGTGCACGGTATTGCTCCACGCCTGGCCCAGGCAGTGGGGCTCCTCAGCCGGGGGGGCTCTCTGGGCACGTCGGCTCCAATGGCTCTGCAAGGCTTGTTTCTTAAATACTCCTCAGAGGCTTGACAGCAAGCGTTTTAAAGCTGGTTTTAGCATCAAGAGATAGAGCTGTGCTCAGTTTGCCTTGAGCTCCCTAGAACAAGAGCTGCAAAAAAGGCTTTTGCCGTAATAACCCATGCTGACCCCATGCAGGTGCCCAGTGTTCATCACCCAGATCCCCGACAGCTCTGAATGCACACCGGGATGTCCCTGGGGTGAACAGCAGGAGTTTTACTAAAGACCCTGCAAAGTTACTGACTGTAGTTGTAGCCGGACACCCAGTTGCCACTGCCTTGTGCAGGAAGGTGAGGTCTGTCATGGCTCCCTTAGTGTGATGGGATTGTTAAACCTGCTCCAGTGGCAGCATGTATAGTGCATGCAACATGTGCAAGCCAGAGAGATAATCCTGTGGTTCCAGGGTAAGCGTCAGCAAGGTGTGTGTGGCAGTCATACCTGCTGTGAAACACAGTACAGTTTCAAAGGCCCAAAAAGAGAGGAGTGGAAGCATGAGCATATACCTATCTAAATGCTGTTTTGTTCTCATATTTTTTTTACCTTTAAGATTAGTGGAGGTTCTTGTTCCTGTCTGCAACTCTGAACCATGACTGCTGGTTTCTTCCTTTCCCCTTGTCATTTGCTGCACCAAGACAAGCAAACATTTCCCAAGCAGAAGGCATTAACCAGTGAAGATTCTTTATAGAATTAAGACTTGAGAGGCTCAGTTAATGTCAAAATGGAATAGTGCCTTCCATGAAGTGTTTGATGCTGGCATGAAATTTTTTCTTTCAGTCAAACTAAAAGGAAGTGTTTCAACTTGAAACTATAAGAAGTGATTTCCTAGATTTAATTTATCAAGAACTTGTTCCCTCAACTTCTTTTGTCCCGTTTTGGGAAGTAAGATGGCAGAGAACACAAAACAAAATTATGAATGAGAAGTCGAGGTGAGGTAATTCCATTTTCCTTTTTTTAAAAAAAATTTTTTTAAGTTACTTCAGGAAAATTGAGATTATGTTGCTATAACTGATGTTTTTTTAGACCAAGAGCTGCTTCCTCTCTGAACACCAGACAGGCTTTCAGATGCATTGTATCCACCAAATCCTTATGAGTACCAGTATCCAGTACTGCTAAATAACCAGTAAGAATGCTAAAACCTAAAGAATGACATGCTGTGGTTGTATGAAGTGAGGTGCATCATGGGTGCAGATCTGCTGCAGGCTCCTGTCCTTGTGCTTTGCACCCTTGAGCACCCTTATCATTGAGGGTGCTTACATGGTGCCCTGCAGACTGGAGTCCCAAAGTGCAAAGTGAGCCATTTGGAGGAAACCGGGTGACTTTTCTCTGTGTGTGGAAGGAAGTGCTCCTGCCAAGCACCTGGCACTTGCATCGTCTGGGCACTGGCCAGAGCAGTAAAGTTCAGATCCAGGTTTTTGATTCAGCCCCATTCACTGATATAGGTGGTGAGTGGTGACGTTCCAAGTAAAAATTGCACAGCAGAGCTCACTTGAAATAATTTATGACCCAGGAAGAAAAATCTGTGCTAAGAATAACTTTTAATTATATCAAGTCAGTAAATTATTCTACAGATTCATGCCCAGGACAAGTCTTGGGTATAGAAGATGTGTTAACTTCAGTATGTCCACACCTAAAGTCACTGGTTTGTATATTGTTCTCATTGAGTTCATTAAAAAAAAAAAAAAAAAAATCTCTATTTGGTTCCTTCAATGAACAAATAACAGATGAGTGCAGTAACACTTGCATGGTCTTAAACTGCATTTATATTTCCTGCAGTACATCTCTGCTAAGCACCACAGGCTCTTTGCCTGTTGGCAGTCGTGCTGGGATGGGAAACCAGCGTCGTTGACATTCATCAGATGGAGTGGCTTAATGAGGGAGCTGCACTTGGGTGGACTCGGACCCTTTCATCTCCCGTAGTTTGCTTCAATAAGCTGAGCTTTCCACTCCATTCCAGCATGTAACATGCCTTAGTTTCTTGATGTGGTGTATTTTCTTACTGCTACGTCAGTGTAGTTTTGGCCTCTCTCTTCACATTTGGCAAGAATTTATTTCTACACAGAAGTTGAGATAAAACAGATTTTCTTACAGAATCTTCCTAAATATGATGGTGGAAGTCTGTTGAAGGGGGAAAAATAAACTAGCCAAGTTGCATGTTGCTTTCTAATTGTTTTTTCATGAAGTATTAAAAAATGCTGTCATGACAAATGAAGGAAAGATATGTTTTGGTATCCCGAGTAACAGTTTTAGAAAGCAATACTGCAAACGCTGTGCTTTGACTCTAGTGGAAGCATCATGACTTGGGCTTTGCTAGTCATACAAAATAAACTCCAAGTGTGTGTTTGTAGAACCAAAAAAAATATTTCCTGTGGTTATGTTGCAGGATAACTCTTGAATATTGTAGCTTGCTTTAATCTGCAGCTTGGGAAGTCTGGACTAACCAGGTCTGACTCCAGAAAAATAGAAATTGTATCAGAATTACTAGTTGGTATTGTTTCAAGCTACTGCTAATTTTTTTTATTTTTGAATAATCCTTTCTTATTTTTGCCATGCCCTGCCTTTAACAGTAAGCTGTACTTAAGATTAGTATCTTCTTCAGCACATCCACATGTATTTATTTATTATTTTTTATTTTCTGTGTTGCAGGTCATCCTTTTTGTGTTTTGTCTTGATTTCTGTTCCTTCAGGGTGCTGATTGTTTTTGTATTATTCTGCTCCGAGTTGTCTCAAAGTCTAAGTAAAGGCTTAGGTAACTTCCCCAGCTACACAAAAGTAGCAAGGAGAGGGGTTGACTGAAAGTCCCCCCTTTTAACTGTACCCAACGTAATCTGTAGCTTAAACTGTCATTATTATTATTAGAAAAGACCATCATGGTTATTGTGTGGAAGTTTTGGCGTAGCACAGGCTGTAGGACTTCCCTGAATTTATGTCTGTCCGTGACTTGCTTTCCTTGGCCACAAATCTGTTAGTTTTGTTCTGTGTTGTTTTTGAAAATGATTAACTTTCTGTAATGAACCAAACTCTGCTATCACAGTGACTCTTTAGGCGGTCCCTGATTGTATTTGCTAATGTCTCCGTCCCAGATCTGAGCACAACTAATGACTGGAAGGAATGTTGCCGCTGTCCTTTGACCGTTTCTAACAGTGCTGTGACATCTTTAGTGTTTCCCTTGGTAGGGACAGTAGTGTGGAGTTTATTTAAACAACTCACACGAACAGTGACACTCCTTTAGCTCAGGGTAGCAGCCTTCTAATATCAGGCTGCAGAATTACGTTACTGTCAGAAACGTGAACCCACCACTTTCTGATCTGAGCGTTGAGTGGAAAGTCAGCTGACACCTCTTGCAAGGGGCTTTTTTTTGTCTTTGGAGTTCAGCTAAGCTGTGTTTTATCAGTCTCACCAAAAAGATGGCAAAGTGTTTTGGCTAACAAGCAAATATGCTGTTTAGAAAACACCAGCCATTTCACTGTTTGCAATTTTCAGTGCCATTTGACTGCATAGTCTTGTAATTAGATGGTGTAAAGTACTTAACATGTTACACAAATATGTCAAAACGCATTAACAGCACAAGTGTTCTTTACTGCTTTCCTAAATACATTTCACAATATGTCGTACTAGAATCCACCTCTTGTCATTATGTATGAAACTGCAAAGAAGATAAGATCACCAAGAATTAGATGATTAGCATGAGACTGTCTTTCTGTAGTAAGAATATATATTATCATGATAATGTACAGAGTGAAGCATACAAATCCCTTCTCATCTAAAGTGAGAAGACAGCCTGGAATAAAACCCAACAAATTATGTTTTTCATATTTACTCGGATCAACTTTCTGCTGCTGCTTCTTAATTCCCATTCAGTTCAACTGCTTCTTTGCAAACTTTTGGGTTCCCTCCAGACTCTGCATTTGAATGCCTTGTAGGCATTATGTTGCTTTTGAATGGCATTTGGCCATGGCTGCTGACACGTGGGGAGGCCAGTCGCACACCTGCTTTTGGGAAGGATCTTTTCCATAGAACAAACAACTTTGCAACACTTTACCCTGCCTAGGCAACAATTAACTAAGTAGTTTCCTTATAAATGAGAAGATAGGACTTGTGGCTTCCTTAAAGACCATGGTCTGTGCTGAGCTCTCAAATGACCCATAGCAGTATTCCCACAAATGTGTGCTTTGTGTGTGACCCAGAACCAATGGAAGTCGCATTCATTCCAGCTTTATCTCGTCCTCATGATCTAGGCAGGCCTGGGGACCAAATGTCTTGAGGAGACCCTTCTGGTGCGGACCTGCAAGTGAGGCCAACCAGTACACTTTCCTGCCTGCCGCCTTCTCCCGTGGAGACTTGAGTGCTGTTTGCAAACTGAAATGATGCTGTTGCTGCATCCTACACATGCTTTTCTGCTCTGTGCAAGCTTGGGTATTACTTCCATACAAAGTGTAAGCTTTGCAGTTTCAAAGATCTAATCTAATAATAGATTGGTCTACATTTGCTGCGTTGCCAGAAAAAGACATATGTTGTCAGGCAGTCAAAGTCAGCAACAGTGCTGAAGTGGAAATGTGCTGAAACACGAAGAAGGCAGAAATCCAGAAGAATCTCTCCGAGGTTTAGCTATTGGGAAACCAAAAATATTGTCGTCTTAAATATATATGCTTTCCACATGTACTTAGAGAAATACTGTTTGCCTGATATCTCAAAATTATTAAAGGCCAATTCTTTTCCTTTCTTGGCGTTGACGTGATAATAGATGCTGCTGGCATTCAGCTTATCGAGAACTGGTATAAGAGGAAAGATAAATTATTGGGATAACTTGAATGGAAGAGGCAGGTGTACTATAGTGCGGGAGAGAAAGATGACATTGAGTTCCTTCTGTCATTGATGATTCAAGATAATTTTTAAGTTGCACTCAGTGGAAGCAGATCTTTACATATCTATGGTCGGGCACAGGTTTTAGGGTGAGGACTTGAGTTTTGACAGCATGCGTTGGTAAGAAAATTTTCCATGCTGTATTGTATCACACAATGTTTGCAATTCCAATTTTTCATTTTTAGCCTTTCCGTGGGAAAAAGAACACATTATTGGCTTCAACAAAGTGAATGTACATGACAAGAACCACAGGTCTTCTCTGCTGGTGAAAAGACTTTGCTTTTAAATTGAGATGGCTCTATGCTGCTGACCTTTTACAGAATTGCATTGAGGTGGGGATTGGGCTTTGAGCTGGTATATGAAGATGTGAGGTTTTGACTTGTGTTCTGAGCCAGCAGTTATGGGATTTCATCTGTACATATCCCTTAAATATCATCACTTTTAGCTGTGTGCTAAGAAAATGGCATCTGTCACAATCATACTTTTACTGCTGGGGTCAATGTGTGCACACAGACATGTATTACTGTTCTGGAACAAAATTTCTCCATAAATGCTATCACAGATCAGGAAAGGTTTTGTTTTTTTTTTTAATATTAATATTTCCTCCTTTAAGACCACTAGCTTCTCCCTAGTCAGCATGCATGTGGCTCAGTTGGGTAGTAGCAAAGAATTTTATTTCAATGACTTCTCTAGGGAATTCATCCATTAAATAATAAGTACTTACACCTCCTGGGAGACAGCTGGAGCACCATCCCAGAAGTCCTTTTTAGCCAGCTTGAATCACCCATCGCACAGGTACCATCCTTGTGCAGTTAAGAAATAAGAGTAAAAAATTGGGGCTGCTACTGTTTTCTGCTTCTCTTGGCACTGTTCCTGGAGAGAGTTGAGTTAGTAAATGTGGCTGTCACAGAAGCTGTTACCAATGACACAAAATAATTAAGTTGTGGTTTCTGTTGTGGTGGGGCCACTTCTGTATTTTACAGTGATACATCTCTGCTAGGAGGGAGAGTGTCATGCTTGATTGTCGTGACAGACACTTCTAGGAAAACAGGACGAGTCTCTAAAGGCAGGTTGTCTGATAATTCACATGAAATCCTGTTGGTTACATGGCAGATCAGTAATAGAGCTGCATGTTGTTTCTTCTGATTTTCCTGATGAGATGAGGGGGAAGGCAGCAGCCATCTCATTTTTCTCGTTGTTTTTGGAGGGGATCGCTGCAATCTCTGTTCTTTTCAGCCAGTTTAAAGAAAGCTCAAGCCAGTTTTTAGTCTGATTCTATAATCAAGTGAATGCTTCCAATTTTTCATGTCTTGAGCCACTAGTGTGGGGCTCCTGGCTTTCAGAAATTGTGAAGACTTTGGGGCACAGATGCTCAGCAGTGCTGAGAAGCCCTGGTAGTCCCTCGTTGCTGAGTCCTGCTGAACTGCGCTCCATGCAGGAATTATACTGTGAAATCTGGGGGCCTTGAGAGCAATCTTTCTTTTTCCAGTATTTAAAATATTTTCTGTAGGTGGCCTCAGATAAATCTGATAGTATTACAGCGTAACGGTGAAATCCTGCATTTTGGTCCTTACAGACACAGGCTTTTCCTGTTGCACCCAATTTAGCTTCCCAGAGGGAAACATTTTTCTTGTGGCTTGGGTGGCAAACACAGTCCATGTGCTCGGGCATGCTTCTGGAGGGGCCAGGAGCCCCGTGTGGGTTGGGAGAGCCAGCCAGCACTGTGCTGATGCTCTGCTGAAGGTGAACATGAGCTTGCAAAATGTTGTGCAAACCTTCCTGCTGTTGCTGGGGACCAACTGGATAGAAGCTGGAGAAAGTTTTTTGTTTGTTTTTTTTTTTTTTGAGTTGATGTTGCTGTACATACGTTGGTGTGTCAGGGGAAAAAAATAAATGCAGTTATATGTGGTGTTAAACCTTAATGCTGAGGGGTTTTTGTGTGTCTGCAGTGGAAGAATCCCATGTCACATTTGTTTTGTATCTCATGTTAGGGGTGACATTGTGCTCAGTGCTGAATGAGATGGAGAGGCCGTGCCGCACATGGCCTGCGGTGCCAAAAGATGATCATGGAGCAGAACAGAGGCAATAGGAGATTGAGGGGGGGGGAAGCTCGACCTTGTGTTCATGTGTCTGATGGCTGCTGCCACTTGTCTCTTCACCTGGAGCTCCCTAGGGAAGGGAGGCGTCTACTGAGGGAAGGGGCAAGGACCAGCAAAGGGAATTGGGATGCTGTCTGCTGGTGGGAAGAGCCTCTGGAGCAGTAAGAAGAGATACTGGGGCTTGGCTGAGAGATTAGATATCCAACCTTGACAAGGCAAGAAACTTCAGTGGGTACATAGGGAAGACAGCTGCATATGTGAACCATGGGAAGGCTTTTGGAGGGCATTGGAGTGATCAGTTGGTGAGCAAAGCCTTTTGCTCTGTGTCAGTGCAGTACAGCAGGTCCTGGGCTGTGACGGGAAGCCTTAAGGGATATGGTAGTTAAGAAAAGTAACTAAGAACTATGTCATAAAAATAAGTGTTTTACTAGCTCCGTTTTGCATAGGCAGGCAGGAGGGAGTGTGGATCACACAGCTGGGTGGCTGAGCCAGGAATAAAATCCAGATCTGTTAATGCATCAGGTCTCTCCATATACACCAGACCGTGGCTCTTTCCTCTGGTATAGCTTGGCTGGGAAAGGACCTCCATTTTAGGTGGAAGAGCAGGCTCTGCTCAGTCCAGCAGCTAATCATGTTCTCCTGCTGTTTGCCTTTGCCAGGTGCAAGTTCTTCAGCCTCACAGAAACCCCGGAGGACTACACCATCATTGTGGATGAAGAGGGCTTCCTAGGTGAGTGTCGGCGTGTGCCGCTTTGGTATCCAACCTGGGGGTGGAGGAGGAACACATCATCTCTCACTGAGATGATAAACCAAAGCGTTTGTAAAACAGGTCTGTTTGTCAGTGCTAGTAGTACAGCTGGAAAGGTGCTTTGATCACTTAAGCACACTGTCACTGCTGCTGTGCGGTACAAGGCGTTTCACACATGGAATATGAATATATTTTAATGCCAGCAGAAGAGCACACACAAGCCTTTAAAGCAGCTTAAGCATATATGAAAAAGCAAAACCATCTGCATATCATTGTATTAAAATGAGCGGGCCTTTGTCCCCAAACCTCCACAAGCACACCAGATCTTGTGTCTCCAGCTTGTTCATCCAACCTCTCTCTTTAAAAGGAGCACTTGAAGATGAGTAGTTCATATCATCCCCACAACCATCACAATGCTGTGGAGTTGTGAATCAGCTCCTTTGGCTCATCACCAAAAGCTGTGATTTATCCCCATTTCTTCCACCCAGCCTTTGGTGGCTGAAGGTCTCTCTGCCTGTGTCAAAGGTGGAGTTGACTGTGTGTCAGAGAAGGTGGTGGGCATGTGCTTGGGAGCTGCAGACGCTTGGCGTTGGGCGAGTGCTGATGGAGAGAATGGTTTGGCTTTGTGGATGGAAATAGTTTGTAATAACATTTATCATGTGGGGAGGTTTTGTTTGTAGCAGTGTTATTGAGGTGGTGGAATGAGGAAGTGTTGTGCAGCTATTATTATTTTTGTTCAATCACTGCTTTCTGTGGTTGGAATTGGAAGTCTGTGCATTTTACAGGTTTGGAGAAACTTCACTAAAACATGAAAAAAGAGGATTTCATTCCTGAATAGGCATTAGCTGTCGAGCATCTACTTGTGACACTGTAATATTCAATGGGTTTGTAATATCCAAACCCTAAGGAGAAAATGAGAAACTATACCATCTTTATTTAGTACAGAGTCAGTTTTATAATTGGTAGCACTGCTGAATTATTCCCCTTTCAGTTTCAGAAGTACTAATAAACATAGAATAAATTATTACATTTTAGAACACTACAATGGTGGCTAAATATTTTCATAAAATAATCACTAGGTTGAGAATAGGTGAATGGATCTTTACAGCTATTGCTGTTTGTAATTTGGGAGTTGTGGGCTTTGATTGAAAGTGTGTGTCACGTGTTCTGCTTTTGCTCCCAAAAGAGGGGGTGACATACAATTCTGCTGCCAGAATGTCCCTGGTTGCATTTTTTCAGGGGGCATGTGCACAAAAAATTTATTACTGCTATCAGTAGTATCAGCTTTTTAATTATTGGTGGTAGCTGGGGAAATTGATTCAAATTTGGTTTCCCCATAACAGTAGGATGCAAAGCCTCCCTCTAAGAGCTTTGTTTTAAGAGAGAACTCACCAAAGGAGGAGAAGGTGTTTTTTTTTTTCCCAAGGGCCACAGCACGTGGCCAAGCAACAAACCCAGAGATTCCCATTCTCAGGAGGGAGTCTGCGTCACAGACCCATGCTGTCCTCGCAGATGTGCCGTGCTAGGGGCATGCTCATCTCCAGCATCACGTCTCTGCCTGTGATATCCACAGCACTCAGTTGGCACAAGGCAGATTCCTCAGTTCAATCACTGGTGGCAAGTTTGGGCTGCAGCCACCCCCGTACAGCCTCCAGCAGCCATGCTGCTATTTACCTCTCTGAAAGTTATTCCAGCTCGAAACAAAGGTAAGCTTAAGTGGTGGTTTTGCTCATCAGTAATGGGGGATTGTGTTGCACTGTGTGCGCCACTGGTTGTACTTGGAGCAAATCCCTGGTCTAGCCAGACTGGTGTCCTCGAGGAGCTGCGTGTTGCACTGGTGCCCCAGGTTATCTCTGTGAACCAGACAGTGCTGCTGCACTTCAAAGCAGCAGCCCTCTCTGCTTGGACCCTTTTGACTTTGTTACCTGGGCTCTCACAGGCACATGAATTTACTGCTGACAGTTACAGTACCCATGTAGCTTCCACTGGGCTACGGCTTTGGCAGCATATAACGTCCCTTTTTTTCAAATACACCACATGCAGTTGGGGTGTTAAAGCAGGGCTTTGTAGCAGAAAAGATCACCTTCGAGGCAACACAAGGGAAGGAAGGAGCACGTGAAGGCCATCCTTTACTATGGCAAGGTACAAAACCCAGCATGGGTAGTAGTGTCATGGAGCTGGCAACTTCATCACTTTTTCTTTGCTACTAAGTGAAGATCTGATGGCAAGACTTGTATCCTCTGCATCCTGGTAACTCTCCTAACACAACCATCAAGCCTTTTGGGTTTGTGGCCAGCACATGCTCTTCTTTCTGAATTGTCACCACCACATCCAAAGCTTCCTATCAGGGTTAGCCCTGACTGCAGTCTCCACTGTTGCTCCATCCCTGTTCCTCATTTCCATATGCTGTAAGTTTTTCACAGTCTGGAGGAATTCAGGATCTACCATCTAGGATGCCTTGTAACAGTGAAAGGGCTCTGCTTCACTACCTGCTTCCCCTCACAGTCTGACTATAAATGTCTCAGGAGGAGGAATCTCACCTGGCCTTTGTATAGTGTATAATCAGCCCATGGACTTGAACAGGATCAAAATCTCTAAGAATTGCATCATCCCTCCTTCTTGCAAAGCACCACCGACCATGTCTGCCTCAAGTGCATCAGCTGCTTCTTGACCTGACCAGCGAAGTGCCAGGTTCAGCTCAAGAATTACAGGGTAAATTTTCACCTTTGGTGAGCAGTGTAGGTAGCAAGTCCAGCAGCAAGAAGTGACTATTTTTCCTGCTCCAGGTAACTTTTGTTCTTCAAGTGCTTTACAAACGTGATGTAAGTCTCTGAAGGGCAGGCTTTTCTGTGTGGAAAATTAGGGACTTTCTTTCTCGGGCACCTATATGAATTTTTGCTGCAGCAGCAGTGAGAGGATTGTCCTGTTAGCTGGCATCTCCCAAGTTAGCCAGGCCCCTTCTCCTGCATATCACAAACAGCACTGAAGGGAAGAGAATAGGCTGGAGAAATACTGGCACTTTCAGCAATCCTTGAGGTCAACAGTTCAACCATACTGACGTGCAGTAATCATTCTTAACTGGTTTGTCAAAAAATAATCCTCAGGCTTGTTTCCCTGAGAGTAGCAAGTGAGTCGGGCTTGTAAAGATGTCATTATTTCTCCTCCCCAGAAAATGTCTGCAGTGCAAAGCCATAACCTGCTTAAGCATTCATCGTGCTGGAAGGGAACAGCTACAGCCTAATTCTTTGCTTTAATTCCCCGGCGGTGAGGTGGGGATTATATCTGCACAGAACCTTGTTTGTTCCAGTGGCCGTTTCTTGGGCTTTGGCCTGTTAATGAGGAAGAATTTTATTCAGCAAATAACACAGGGGGATAGTGCACAGAAAGCTCTTTTCCTGGCCAATGCTGAGATGAATTAGCAGAAGGAGTTCGGCCATGGGCCGTCCTGTGTGAAGACAAGTGTCTCAGCTACTGGGGTGCTTGAAGAGCCGTGTAAAATCCTTGCATTTATCACCTGCTGTGCAGCCAGTGCGTGGCAGAGTAGTTGAGCGGCTGCTGCTCCCTGAAATACAGCAATATTTGTTTGAGTTTGGTTTGCTTTATTCCCAAGGTTTGGCTGAAAGCAGGAGCGCGGCCTGTGTGTGGTGCAGATACACCACAGCTCCTATGCTTGCTGGGTTGTCTGTCCCTTTTTTAAAGGGGAGGAAAGACAGACTCCCTCCATCCCTGGGCAGCTGCACCAGCAGAGCTTTTGGCCTGTGGTCTCCCTGGTCCCAGTAGTTTCTGTTCATCAAAGGCTTTAGCTTTCACACACTGAAAGCAAAGCACATGCCAACACACCTGGAGACAGCCGTGCTCTCAGAAAACCCTGTGTATGTGCACCGGAAAGCAGTTGCTGACATTGCAGTCCTGTCCTGGAGATCCCATCTGAATAAAATAACGGGGTTTGGGGGTAGCAACATTCCTCCAGTGGCACTCCCAGCAGCTGTCACATCCCAGCTTCTGTACCATGTATCCAGAGAGCCTTTTATTGGAGGCAAAGGGAAATTTGGGGTGTTTGGTTTGTTTTGATTGACCCTTTTCTGTTCCTGGTTTCTCCAGCTGGTTTGTCTGCAGTCCTGTTCATCCTTTTTTCTCTTGGAAGTCCACTACTAGGTTTAGCGATAGCTGTGCTTGGGTAGCTTTCAATGAAGTGCCATCCATCTAGCCTCCCGTTTGCAGAACTTCTCTGATTGCACGACACAGTGTGAAATGAAGAACTAACACTCTCCCTCAACCACCTTTACTGTCTACAAGCCTAATGAAGGAAGAGCCCATCCAGTGTCATCTATGTAACTTGGTCCAATTGCATGGAGGTGGAGATGACTACAGTTTACCCTCAGGTATTTCTTTGTTTAAGTATCTCTTGCATCCCCTTGAAACAAAGCCAGACTGTTTGATAAGGACCTTCCCAGAATCACCACCACTGGGACCTGGCTATGTGCTAAGGGAAAAGGAGCTCCGCTGTACTACCATTCCTATGGCAAGATAGTCTCTTTGCTCCGAGAAGGCAACAAGTTCTACTTTTTGAGTAGGTTGACACCAACAAGTTGCTGCCATTTTCAAGGCGAGATCACTGCCTTCCCAGCCTTGGCACTTGGTTGGTGTCCCTTGCATGCACTCTTTCTCTGTAGGCAGTGAACTTAAAAGGTATCAGAGAAGGGGAAAGGAAATCAAACGCTGGGGTCAAGGGAGGAGTGAATCCTTGTGATTTCCAAGCTGGTAAAAATGCTTATTCTAGTTTCAGGGAAACTAGGGGTGAGTGAGGGGAACACATCACCACGTACTCAGGACTTCTGTCTTCTAGAACCAGCCAGCCTGTTTCACGTAGGTCACTGCAGTCAGCAGGAACCAGAGAGGAAGGGCAATTTGATTTCAGTACTGAAACGCCAGTGGGAAGATCCCCTGTGTGAACATAGAGCCAGACTCTCCCCCTCCCCACACTGAGGTTCATCTGCAAGATGGAGGTGACAGTCCTTCCTTTAACCTTCTTCAGCTGCCTAATACGGCTAGTAACTTCTCTAAGGCCAGAAATCCATGCATTTACAGAGTTTCCAGCATGAGGAGGCTCCTAATCTCAGTTCATACCTCACAATAAATTGCCCACTACATTAAGAATAATGGAACTATTTGAAAAATCTCAACTAGTTAGAGCAGCAGAGAGATTTTGTCAGAATTCATAAAATGTTGACCTCATTCTAATAAAAAGAAAGGATAAAAAGAGAAAAAGCCCTCCTGCTGGCAGTGCTTTGTTTTGATAGCCATCATCCTCAGACAACCTGTTCCCTATCTGACCTTGGATTCAGGACCATCATATGCTTTAGTACCACATTGAGTCCCTTTTTCAATAGCATCGAAATGGTAAATTGCTTTCAGTGTCCTCTCTCTCCTCCTGTATATAAAATGGGCAAGAAATCAGCTTATAAATAAGTGCAAGCACAGAACCCATCTAGCTGGGAGCAATCTGTAACTTTATTTAAAGATACAGAGGGAAGCAAGCTAATAGATGCATCTGGGTTTTTTAATATTTCTTCCATAACTATTTCTCCTTTAATTTTTTATTGCCCAGTGACTAGGCCTTTGTGTCTCAGGCACAGTGGCTTAATTTGCTTGCTGACATTTATAGCGCTGAATTCCTTCCCTTGGACTGCCAGGAGAGCCTGCTGGTTGCTAGGCAGAAGATGTTTTTCTCTATTAAACACGTGCACAATCACTCTCTTTTGAATCTCTGTATTGGCCAGACTACACCATGTCTGTGGTTTTCAGGTTTTTTAAGTAATGTGGTATTAATGACCTAAATTCAAATTAAAAACATGGGGATTTGACTACTGGCTAATTAGAAATATGTGCTTGGTTGGGAACGTTTTTCCTGCAGTTCATATATGCTGATCTAGATCGATAAACATGTTGGGGGGCTGTGATTACATGGGATTTCTGCCCTCTCCCGAGAGGTGGTAGGATTTGGTAGTTAAAGCTTTTGGGGGAAGGGAGGGAAGGATGAGAAATATGTAATATTCCAAGGTCTGGTTTGTGTCACCTGGGGAAAGGAGCACTTCAGCTTCTCCTTAGAGCTCCCATGTGAGTGGGTTTGCAAATCTTGATAGCACATATTATTCCTTATGTTTGTAACCTGCCATGTAAAGTCTTTTGGTCCAGTTTCTCTGCTTGCTCCTATTTAAAGAAATACTGTATAAATAATACATATTTTTCACTGTTTCCTCCAGCAGATGGGTGTGTATCGATATCTATTTTTGTTTCGCAGCCCGTGGTGAGAAAGCCCAGACATCTCTTCCTGAACCACTTGACTGACCATGATTTCCTCCTTTAAATTTATTACGTCTTGGCTGCTTCCTAGCACTTTCCAGAGTCTGAGATAGATGAGCAGATACCATGGCTCGCTCTTACCAACCCGCTCTCATAAATACAGGACCTAAAAAAGCTTTTCTGGCTGAAATGATGGAATGATTCACTGAAATTTTAGGTTGGTCTCTAAAAGCAAGATGCAGTTCAACAGAGAAGTAGCAGCCCTGCTTATTTGTTTCACTAGACAGCATTTGACCATCTGCATGCAGGTCTACTGGTGCATTTTTGTTTGGCTTTTTGTTTAAGGCAGGACTTAAGGGGAGTTCGTGGCTTTCATTGTTTGCCTGTATCTGGAGCTAACCACAGTCTGACACCATGGTGGAGCTATGCTGGGGTGGCTATCTGTGCACCCCATGGCAAGGAAGGGACAAGGCTGAATACACTCTGTAAGACCTTTTGAAGCACTTGTATATTGTCAGTGCTGGTAGGACTGTAATTTGTGATCTTTCCCTGCTTTTAAAGTGAATTTTGTACAGACGTTGTGCTGTTACCCGGCCGTGCACAGGTAGGGAACTGAAGCAGAGGGAGAGCTGAGGGATCAGTGATACAGCAGAGAAATGAACTCCTTTTCCCAAAGCTGAAAACATTCAACCCTCAGCTCCCAAAGTTTGCTAGTCGTGAACCTACTTTAAGTTTCAAGCCAGATTTTCTCAAGTTCGTGACCTGATGAGGAAGTGGATTTCCTCTGCTGTGGCATCTTATAAATGCTGTGACCTTAGTCTAGAAATGGTGAGACTACAATAACCTTCAAAAACACCACTCTGTCATCGCCTGCAAACAAAGAAAACATTTCTTTTGTGGTAATCCCTTGCAAAATGCCAGCACGCAGCACTCCCCAGGGCTGGTCTCTGAGCAGATTTGCCAGATTTTCTCGTCAGTGCAGGAGATGGAGGCCTCTGTGCCTCAGGCTTCCCAAGGATCAGCAGTCATTTGTCAGTGAGAAAATTTTTGTCCCTGGCAGGCTTGGAGGATCCTCCTGGTCAAGTGACCTGGGAGGGAAAGTCAAACAAACTTCCATCCTGTCTGTACCTAGACAGAGGCTCTCAGGCAGAGGTGGCAAGTTTTGTACCCAAAAACCTCACCAACTTTATTTTCTCGTGGTGCAGTGATCAGTCTTTCCCAGCTTTCTGCCAACCTTGGTACAAAGTCTCCAAAGCTAATGACAAATCAAGGGTAGCTCTCATAATCCCAGTGCAATAAGTCTAGTTGTTTGGGTTTTCCTAGAATCAGTTGAATCCTTGTGCCTAACTCTGGAAATGCAGAGTGATGCATGTGTGTGACTCCAAACTAACAGTTCTGTTTTGAGGGGAAGGAGGGGAGGCTTGATGCTTTGAGCCAGTTCTTGTGCAATTAAAACAAAGAGGGGATGTTCTTTCCTTTGTGTGCAGTATTAAGCCGATGGTGACACACCAGCCAACCATCATCTTCAGTCTTCTGGCCTGACAGTCACAGAAAGTCTCTTCTGGGTTTGTGGAAGGGCTGCCTGTTCGGCAAATGAGCCTTTCGCGAGTGAGCAGCTTTGCCAATGCAGTCGCAAGGTGAAGGGACAGGGAGCCGGAGCAGTGTGATGAAGTTCCCAGGTCTGCGGCAGGCTTTTCTGTTTGACCTTGGACAAGTCTCTCATTATGTCTCATTTTCCTCATCTGAAAAATAGGGATAATCCTATTAAATCACCTCATAACAGGCCTCATAAAGATTAATTAGTAAACATGTGGAAATGCTTTGATAATGTAACAGGCAATGGCCATCATAAATAATAACTGAGGTAGCTCCTGTCCCACAGGATTCACTTTTACAGTGGGTACACTTGCAGACCTACAGAATAAATCATTTCTTCAGCGGAACAGATCGGAGATTGTGGTGGAAAAAAATACCCTTTTACGAAAAAAGTTGCATAATCTTTTTAAAATCTCATATCTTTGTATTTAATCTTACACAGGATTAAGTCTCACCACCTCAAGGTTACAGTCATACAACAGTTAGGAATTTAGTGGCTCCACCTTCAAGTCTTGTTTGAAATGTAATTATTTGCTCTGCTCTGGCAGTCTGGTGAAATATTGTCTGAAATGTGATTTTCGAAAAAAGAAGAAGAAAAGGATTCCTTGTGCTGTTTTGTTTGAAACTACAGAAAGAGTTGGAAATATGACTCCAATTGCATCAGTTTCTTTTTTTTATCTTCTTTTATTTCTGTGGTTTTCATTTTTCAGTGAAACACGCTGTCTGTGTCCCCTTGCTGACAGTAACCTGAGCCATCAGCGTTGCCTTCAACTGCTCCTCTGGGCTAGGTCCTCCCCACCCCCGGGCTCGCAGATTCTGCGATCAAAGCCTTTGCCAAGAGTTTTTGAAACACGGGGAAAGTTTTGTCGGGAAGCGGAAATCTGCTGATTTCTGCAGTTCCTGTCCCCTGATTACCAGAGACAAAATCCTCAATTCTTTCGGACTGTGGAGCCCATTTGCTCGTGAAGCAGCGCATGGGTGGGGACAGGCCAGCCGTGAGCAATGCTGTCCTGGCTGGGAGCACGAAGTCGTGGTCAACAGGTTGGGAAGGACCCATCTCTTGATCATGGCACAGAGAGGGCATGTCAATGCACTCGGGAGGCAATCCTGTGCAGAAGGACAAATATACCTATATCCATGCTCTGAACACATCTTGAGCCAAACTTTTAGTCTTCCTTTACTTACCACTAAAGAAAAAAGCCAATTTCTTCTCCCTTCTTGCTTCTCATGAGCAAACACCAGCTTTTGGAGCTTGGATCTGGTTTTGATTTTCCAGGTTTGCTCATTATTAGTGGAGTGTTATCCCATGAAGAGGAAGGAAGAGAGCAGGCTGACTTCCTGAGAGCAGGCTGGAACCTAACCTGGGTTTGTCTTCCTAACCCCGTTCTCCAGTGAGAGTGGACATAATGATTATTTTTGGAATCTACCTTACCATGTTCCACATTTTTAGCCAAACATAATAATGATGCTTTGTTTTTGGAGTGTATTCATACTTCCTGTCTTATGATACCCATGCGAGGTAAGAATTTAATTTTTTTTCTCCCACATTTGAGGAAACTGATAAAAAGGAGACAAAGTGACTTGTTTCAAGTCACATACACTCTTTGTGGCATGGATCAGTTTTTGCCTTAACTGCAAGCCCAAATTGCCACCTACTTCAAAATCAGACTTTATCTACCACTGTATTCTGAAGACTTGAGTATCTGTTCTAAGGCACTACTGTAAAACCACAGTTTTCTAGTGATCCTCCCAATAGTCTGTAGTGAGTCACTTGTCCCTCTGTGCTCACAGCCAGGTGGGAAGCGTGCTATCACATTATAACCACTTCCACATTGCAACTTGACTTTCTTGTGCAACGCTATTTATTGCTAAATCAGTGTCTGGCCTGGCAAGAACTCACCTACTTGCTCTTAGACTCAGACTATTGCTATTAGTCTGAGGTTTTTTTTTGTTCCTCACAGCAGAAATGACAAGTAGGAAGCTAAGCAAGCAGGCCATCATAAATGTGTTTTCTAAATGGACATTTCTGTGCATTTTACATGACTGTACCAATCTCATTGGAAATGCACTCCTCCTTTTTGTTTAATTTTTAAAAAGTCACTGTAAAAGTATAACCAGCTTAGTTTTAGATTGCTGTCAAAGTTTAAAGTTACGAGGACTGCAAGAGGAGAAGTAATTGATTGAAAATGAGAGGAAGGCAGGGGTTTCTGTATAAGCAATCCCTTTTATCAGTCCTTGATTGCTCTTAGTGGACACTTGTCCTGAAGGTCTTTCCTCAGGAGGTGCTGGTTATCTAAGTGGAGAGAAGGCAGTGCCTGTGCATACTTATGGATCTGCAAGTTCCCAGTCTCTGAAGGACTACCACATCAGCCACTCAAGAAGGACTGGTATCGTGTTTTCCTACGGCTTGGTAGAAGAGGATAGTTGCCTGCCCTAGTTAGATGTTTAGTCCCTTGGAAAGCAGAGGAGCTACTTGTCAGAGTCAGGATTTCAGAGCTGAGCTATGTGTTTGTACAGCTTCATTTAATTCCAAGTTACCCTTGGGTTATTTAATTTCCTGACAGCTGCAAAAACAGTGTTCTCAGATAACAATGGCCTCTAATTAGGCAATGTGCCTAAAATGGTAGAATGTTTTATTCGACCATGGTACTATATTTTGTATGCAGCTTACACATGAGAAAGTTGAGTGAGTTGCATTTCCAGCTTCCCTTGGCAGAGACGTGTCTATCTTGTGATACTCAGTGCATAATGCTAAAGGCATGCCCGCTCTTCTGCCCCTGTGGTTGAAACGCTTCTCATCTTTTTGGACTGTGTCATCAGTAAATCTATCTTGCAGCTCTAACCACCTTCCAGAAATATGTTTTATCAGCATAGCAAGAATAACAGGACTTGCACAGCTGAGGCTGCAGAGCATTTTAGAGACACGCAGGCAACAAGAAAGCATATGAGATGTACCTGTAGTTGAGGGTTGTAGCTTCTTGGGGGTTGTATTACACTGTGGAGTTGCCCATATGCTGCTTTTATGGCTCATGCACTTAGTACACAATCAGGCAGTGACAGAAATAAACATACAAGTCAACTGTTCTTCCAAATCATTTATTCAATTTGGAAAGGGTGTTAGCATCAGGTTATGTTAATGAGATCCTGACTCATGATTTGTGCTTATGAAAGCTTTATGCATTGGGCTGTACAAATTGATGATTTCTGAATTCCCTCCTGTGACAGCAGGAAGTGGTTCTTGGGGAGTCTTTCCCCTCCTTTAATTCTTAGACTTCCCTTGAAGTCTTGAATCTAAAAGAAAATAGATTATTTTTTTCTTTTTCACTGTTCTACTCCCTATTTTAATTCTGGTATGGATTCTGTATATCCATTTGCTTTTAGGTGATTGACATCCTGCTCAGGCACTGTTAATACAATGAAAGAGAGATTACTGCATCAGTTGCAGTGTATAGTAACAGTGAAAACTTACTGTCTGCATTAATCGGGACTTACCCAGTTCTGTTGAGAGGCTGATCTGTTTGAAAAAAACTGGGCTTGTCAGGTCAGATTGGCTTCTGGCTACATGAGCAATGCCCATGGGTTGTCCTCTGTGTAAGATCTGCAAGGATAGAAGATGAACAAGAAGCTTGTATTCTTCTTTCCCCACTACAGTTCCCCACCAGTCAACAACCGAGGGATTCCTAAATCACAGGTTGAATCCACATTACCATATTTAATAGCTATCAGTATACCAATCCACCGCAAAGTTGTCTAAACTCCTTTTGAAGCCTCTTCGTTCTTCCAGCCTCCGTGACGTCCTCTGTCAGCAGGTGCAGCAGTGTGTGCGCCGTATGAATTTGTAGTTCAGATCCTCTAAACCTGCTCCTGGATAAAGTCATTGGTTTCAGGTGTTTGTTTGCACTGTAGCATAATGATGCCTGTTGTCTTATTCACATCTCTCCTCCCAACAGTTCTTAAAGATCTTTGAACATTGACTTGATGTTTCTCAAAGAACTATCCACAGTGTCTCCAAGACTCTTAAGAAGGGGGTTGAACAGAACCTTGATAAAAATGTTAAGTAACTTAGGTCCTGCCAGGGGCCACTACTGGTTGATCCTGCAAAATTCCTTCCATTGAGAACTGATTGTTTATTGCTATTTTTCTTAAAAGTCCATCAGAGGATCTTCACTTTCATCCCATGGTACTAGGGAAGTAGTAAAAAAGTTCGTAAGGCAAATTCTGCCTTTTGATAAGCTGTTTCATAATGCATCTTGCCTTAAAATCACATCTCTGAGAATGACATTATAACTATAATACTTTTTTTTTTAACAGAAAAAATCCAGTTGGATTTTATAATGATAGAGAAGAATAAAATTCTAAAATACAAACACTTCATCCCCAGGAGACAAATGGAAAGAATCACAGTATATTTGGGTTCATACCTCCCTCTCTCTTTCCTCCCTCCCTCTCTGAATATACATACCAGTTTGAATCACATAATTTTTTATCCTAAATGCTGACTCTAGGAAACTAGTTTAGGTGTAAGATACGATTTTCAGTGGTTAACTTCCTTCAGAGTACCATAAAACCTCAAGTTTATTTCCTTCCAGAATCGCTCTCCAAGCTTTCTGCATGCCATCTAGGCAAGAAGTGGTAAACATCTCCCCAGTTTCACTTCGCCTGAGTTTTGGCCATTTTTCCTTTGGGTTTGGTCTTTCTGGGATTTCCATTGCGATGTTCTACCGAAACTTTCTCATGTTTATTTTACAAGACTTACCAATCCCTCTTCCGTTCCAACTTCCTTACTTCCACATTTATTGAATTTTGGAAGTTGGAATGAACCGTATCTCTGCAGTCACAGTCTGCATTTATTGTTTGTGTTGGTTTTGGAGTACATGAAATTGAAGAGTTTCATAAGAATGTGAGAGGGGACTTCTCCAGGGCCGGAGGTGTCAGCAGCAGCGGGGCTGTGGCTGGCATGCCCTTTGAGGGTCCCCAACAACCTGACTTCTTTATCTTTCGATCTTGCACATTGCTGAGCAGATTGTAAGCGCTAAGTAAGTGGTAATCTCTGGAGTCCTGCTGAAGTAACTGTGTCTGCGAGGTATTTATTTCACAGTTGTTTTTCTTTTCTGCTTCCCTGGGCTTGGGTAGGATGTTTATTTACTGAGCTGAACTTGTGTAATTAAAAGTTGCCAATTTATTTATTTTCAATATATATGTAACGCCTGTGTGTATGTATGTGTATATACCTGTATGTGTATATGTATATATTTATTCAGGGATGTAGATGGGGATTAAGTGAAAGCATTTTTAGCTGTTCTTTTTCAGAAACTTGTCCTTAAACTCCAGCTTGAAACTGAAAAGTATATTGGATTTTCAAGCTTTAATGTATCTAGTGAAAGCATCTGCCAGGTGGTCCAGGACCAAACCAGGTTTTTCTTTAGCTGGTGGATTAAATAGGCACCTCACACACAGACATCCATAACATCCATAACTGAGGGCAGCCCAACAGAGCAGGGTATCCTCAGGAGCTGCATGGCACATTGTGTCCTGGTCCCTGAGTACTGCTGTTATACAGCTGATATCCTCAGTGAGACCAGGTTTTAGGTTTGGTGAATTAGTTGTGGGTTTGTTTTTTTTTTTTTAAAAAAAAAAAAAGAAAAAGAAGAGTTAGAATTGCGCCTTTGGAGATGCGGGATGAGGATTTATGTGGGTCATCGTGTGGCTGAGCCTCTGGTGGATGTCTGTTTTGGCATTTCAACCAGTGAACGAAAAATAAAACAGCCTCTTGAACAAGCTCTCTGCTGTTTGCAGCAGACAGGAGTGCCTGCTGTGATGGATGTTTACCATGTCTCTTCATGCTCTAAACAGAGAAGAGATCCTTTTCCCCCCAGACAAATTCATTTTTAGAATTTGTATAAACAAATTCTTGACCTATATGAATGCTCCAGCATGCCACAATGTGCCTGGTTTTAGTGGCTCGTATGTACCTTTACAAGGAAATGTATTTATGTGTCCAAGGATAATCCATGCCAGCTTCTCAGATTGCCTCCCAGTTGGATGAAAGGAAACCACAAACTGAAACCAGTTTGCTCTCAAAAGTACAACCTGTGTCTCATAAACATGAAGTTCAAAGGAACTGCAGACTATACTGCACCAGCCCCAAAGAAAAACACTCTGGCGAACAGGAGCTTTAATAGCAATGCTCTTTGTGGCGCAGTGGCTGCACCTTTAAGGCATATGCACCTGCTTAATTTTAAGCATGTTAAGCGTACATATTCTCTGCTGGGGCTTGGAGAGCCACTCATGTGCTGAACATGGCTTAGATATCCAAAAGCTCAGGAGCCCTTCATGTACTGCCCTATAGAAGTGTAGGACTCTGGAGGAAGGGAAGGCGGTTGGGCAAGCCCGGCTCCTCACAGTGGGAAGGAGGAAGGCATGGGCAGATGTTTCACTCGCGTGAAAGCCGCGTTATGTGGATGTATCTGACTTGGGTTATGGGATGAGGGGAGTTGATGGTCTGCTGGCAGTGCAGAACACTGGGTTTTGAGCAGGGCTTTTTAGTACAGCAGGCAAAGCGCTTCCTGGCGTGCTTGCTGCAAGGCTCTAATGGGCACCGCAGTGTTTCCGATTGGGTTTGTCACTGATTCTCAGTCCTTCCCCAGCTGCTTTAAAAAGTCTCTCCAGTTGAAAAGTTCCTGGAGGGAAATTTCCTATGAAAAAAGGAGGCTATTCTATAGAGATTCCTGTGGTTGAGTTTGGTATGTTTTTGATGGATTGTTCTAGGTGGGGACACTTTTGTTGTCGGTTTTGATTAGTTGGGCTGCTGACGTAGGGTGCAGCCTGCTTCCTTGTTTGAAAATTGAAAGATTATGGTTAAAAAGCCCTTGGTGGAAAACTGGGAAAAGGAAAAGAATTAGATACTGCTTTTCATCTGCTCCTTTTCGTGCTTTTGAATTTCTCTGATTTCCGCGCCCCCCCCCACCCCTCCTCTCAAGGCAGCTGGGCTCTTATCCATAACCAGGTCTCCTAACCTCTGCTATGGCATAAATAATAACAGTAATGTTGTCCAGGAGACAAAAATCTGCAATACTCTTGTGTGCTTGACAAGTACTTTTTGTCCAAACAGCCATTGCAGCTAGAAGGTTCTAGGTGGCAAGAGAGATTTTAAATAAAGCGCAGAAGGTACCTTATTTCCAAGGTGAGCAAAAGGCGAAGAGACTTAATGTGAACAATTTCCCATATAGAGAAGTGCTGGCTTAATGAACTGTATGTTAGTAAGTGGACAGAGTCTCTGTTGCTGGATAGTGACAGTACATATAATTTCCACAGCACGTAGATGTGCAATAATCTATTGTTGTTTTTCTCCCAGCTTCTTTCTTCAATTCTTTAACAATTTGGCTACCAAGAGGGACTCATGGATTAGAGAGTAAGATTGATTTGGCCTTTTTCCTTTGAGGCGAGTGAAACAAGGCAGCCCCTTGTCAATGTAAGTCTAATTTGACCTGATCTTCTCTGGTTCGGTGAAGGAGTGGAATAAGAGCTGGAGTTGCTGATGCACGTTGGGTGGGTGGCTGGCGTGACTGCTGAAAACACGTAGTGCTTAGCGGGGTGGGGAGCACTTGATGAAGAGAAGGCCCTTGTACTCAGAAATGCCAGAGAGAAATTGTGTGGAAAATTCTTTCAACTAATGGTCTGAAAAATATTCTGCAAAGGCTATTTTCTACTCTTACTTCTAATTACATCTTAAACATTAATAGCCTGAGCAACTGGAGAATCACACATACTAATGTCACAGTTCACTTGGAGCAATTTGTTTTGTAAGATAATGAACTGTGTCAGCAAAAGTTTAAAACTTGTTCTAGGTGGGGCTGATAGTACAGCCTTCTGTTAGCTTTGCCCAGTGCTTTCTATTAAAATGCCCTAAGCTTTGCCTGATTCTCTGCTAGATTTGGTAACCTGGGGTAAGATTCTCTATGTCAGGGGACCTGACTTCTTCAATTTTTTTTTTTTGTTATTGTTCTTATTTAACAACAACATTCTGCTCATTCTCAGGAGCAGCTTGGAAGAAAATACTGGGGCTGGCTCTAAAACAGGAGCATGTGCAGAACACGATGAAGCTCTGATGCAATTGCAGTTTTTCAGCAGTTTTCAGTGCCCAAGCTGGTAGTTGTACTGGTTTTGTTTCAGAGCATTTTCTTTTAACTATTACTAAAAGTGCCTGGGGTTATTAGAAAGAAAGGCTGATGTCAAAACTCAGTTTGCCTGTGATAATTTACCTTCTCTTGTGTCTGCTTCGTGATGCAGGCATTCAGTTGCATCATTACAGGCTACTGCTTTGAGATCCATTACCTGCGTGCCCAAAGCTCCCGCATTGGTGTGGCACCTGGCTCGGGTGGTAAATGCGGCTGGGAGCTGCAGGCAGCTGCATCCTTCCTGCTGCTGGAAGCTGGAGACTAAATAAAGTAAATGGCAGGAAAAGGAAGAATGCCTTCATGGTAAATAGGATTGTGTCCCTGTCTGTGACAAGCTCAGTTTGGCAGCCTCCTGCCTTCAGAGCGCTCAATATTGCACCACTTTAAACAATGTTTTCATGTGTAAGATAAATTCTCAGTAGCTGTGCTGGAGTGGTTGGTGTAAAGCAGGCTCCAGGATGATGGTTTGTGAGAAGTTGTCTGCAAGGAACCACTGTTTCCAGCTCCTGGCGCTAAATGGGTGTTTAACCGCCACTGAGATCAGTGGGACTTGGGCACATGCATTAGTGCTTTACTTGATTTGCACTGTCGTTGCAGGATGAACTGTCCCACTGGGGACTGATGGCTGCTGTGGGGCGTGATCCCTGACCATTGATGAATGTATTGCTTTCCAGGCATGTGTAGTAGCCCCCAAATTCCAGGCTGTCATGGGATCTGGAGTAAATTGTCCCTATGGAGAAACTCTGCAAATAATGTCCAGCTAGATTGAGAAGGATCACCCTTTTCATTAAGGGCACATGTATAGGGAAGTTATAAAATGTTAATAAATGATAAATTAGTAGTTAATCAATTATTAACTCGAGTCCAGCAGGTCAAGAGATTGCTTTTACCTGTTTGAAGGGCCATCTGTGCCGCACATGGGAGAGATGGTGCTGCAACAACCCAACGTTTAGGGTTTTCTTGCTCTCTTTCATCTTCAGGATCAGTTGGGAGTCCTGGGAGTGGAGAGTCATCTCCGACTGTGTCTGGTTCAGAAGTAGTGCAGATTTGTTTACCCTAAGGAAGAGGTCATGCAAGTCCAATGCAGACACAACGGCTTTGTTCTGCAGGATGCTTTGCTTCTATGCTTTCTTTCATACCATGCTGTCCCATGGCTTTTCACAACAACAGCAGGGCACAGCAGAGCTGAAAAAGTTAGCTGTCCTTTTATTTATATTTTTAGGACCCAATATGTGTGGGTCTGATTCTAATTCTTAGAAATTAGAGTTTAGCTGTGTCAAGGGTAGCACTTTGGAAGTTGGGGAGGATAGTCTGAAGGCAAGACTCTAAGCCGAAGAGCGCGCTGAGCAGTGGGGTTGCTGGTAGGGCTGTGTGCCCATCTCCCTGCAGATTGACCCTCTCAAGAGGAGAGGGTGAAGCTGTGAAGCAGTATTTTAGCCTGCATCGCTTTGCAAGTCTCCTTCTCTGGGACATCCACCATCTCTCTCAATCAGTTCTTTCAGAACTTGTGTTTATATGAAGATGCCTGTTTTATTTCTTTGGTCAAGAGCTTGTGCTGAGCTGCTGCTAAGCCCTGTCATGGGACTTTCTTTTGCTTTTGATTCCCTGCAACACGCAGAGAAGTTCCACTTCGCACTTCTCGGATTATGTCTGCAGAAATGAATTTAAACTATTCTTGTCTATACTTACCTTCTTTACTCTCCCAACATCTCTCAGGCTGTGAAAGCAGCCAGAATGCATTTTTGCTTATGTCCATTGTCTCTCTGTGTTAGGTTGAAATGTAAACTCACAGGGGCAAGAAACATCTTTCTGAAGCAAGTGCAGGGCCCTTCAGAGTAACTGCTGTCTCTGATCCGTTTGTTGCAAGTAACGTGATCAGTAAAAACTGATATTAAAAACTTAGGTAGTACAAGCATTTAAAACAAAAGTGCATGTTAAATCACCCCCAGCTGGTGAGCCATGCTGAAGATACTGATGTCTGCTTTTCTGCTTGCTCTGTTCTTTTTTTTAATCAGCACATCACCTTCCTCCGCAGGGGTTCCCTTTCCCTGAGCTGTTGTCCCCTGCAGGGTTAGCAGGTAGGAGCCAAGCCGCAGTGGTGCTGGAATCTGCCCCCAGAGCTGCCCGTTGGGTTATGTGCCTTGTTTTGCTTGAGGATCTCCAGAAGGTACAAATGTAACTGTGAGTTTGAACCCCCCCCATCACGCTTCTGTTCTTGACCAGAACAGAAGAGCGAACTTGCTGACTGCTTCCAGCCGAGCAGTGGTTTGCTGTGCTACACCTGGATTCAGAAACGGCGGTGGGACTGACGCTGGGCAGCCTGCTCGCCCATGGCCCCTGTGCTGGCTGCCTCTCTGCAGGTATTTTACACCCTTTAAATGGTTATTGCTTTAGCAGAGTTTAGATGAGCACTGTTTACCCATTTTTTTTTTTGTGCAGACCAATCTGAAAACCTTTTAACTGGCATTATTTTCCATACTCTTATGTTTTTCTCCCTCTTTTTAAACATTTGCTTTTCTGTTGATGAGGATTTGCAATAATGCAAATATCTCTTGCTGCATCTCAGGAGAGAGTAAACACTCTGTGGGGGAAGTTATTTTTTTATAAGTAATCTTTTTTTTTTTTTTTCCCCCTAATTTGAATGGAAAGCAACACTTTACTAATCTTTTAAAACCGTCAGCTTAATTCTGTATGTGTTACCAGTGTAACCTCTTGTCTCTGTAGCATTCTGGGTGATTTGCAAAAGGAGAGAAGTTAATAGATAATGTTGCTCAGCACAAGTTGGCAGGGGCCACTAGCTTGAGGAAACGTCAGCTCTCCTGACCCAGCCCAGGCAGGTTGCGGTGTACCTGAGTTGCAGGGGATGTTCATGCAGTCTGAGAGATGCTTCTAGTAGTTTGTGTCATGGGCTGTGGCAATACATTTAATCAATAGGCTATTAGAGGCAGCAGGCTCTCTATCGCTGAGTGGTTTCAAATAATGCATTAAATAGAATTGGAAATGATCTGGGGCTAACTGGCCCTGCCATAGACTGGCTGTGTCATGCCCTGAAGATCTTTCAACCCTGGTTTTTTAGTGTCTCCGTGGTGTATATTGCAGATGTACACAGCTCTCATCCCCAAACAGGGACAGAGTTGCATTGCATACTACATAAATGTAGGAAGAGGTGGTCCATGCCCTGCAGATTTAGACATAAAAGCTAGGGAAGAATTAGGAGCAGGGCATATTTTCCCAGCCTTAGAGATGGAGAACTGAGATATGGAGAGATGCTCTACAAGATAGTCTGTGGTGGGGACTGGACCCAGCCCCCAAAGCTGGTATTCTGTGCCCCAAATGGCCTCCTCTTTGCTGGAGCTAGTTTAAAAATACATGTCAGTGAAACAGAGCTTGCAGGCCTCTTTGGCTGAGTGCCCACAGCTAATCACTAGAGATTTCACAGTGAGGTCTTTCAGAGTGTCTGTTTGATTAATGGTTCATATTTTGCAGATCTGAGGCTTTTTATTTTATTCTTAAATTTATTACTTATCACTTATATGAGTTAAATATGTTTTAATTCCATCTTAAATGCAGTAGAACAATCTTTACAGTGAAGTTGGCTTTTTTTTACCTGGCAGCAGCATGTTTGTAGAGGCTCGTGCTTGGACATGCAGCTGGTTAGGATTCTTTGCAGTGCTGTTGCATGCGCTTCCCCAGAAGTCTCGTAAAAGTACGAAACCAAGGAGCTCTGAAATACCATCGAACTGAACCTCGGTACATTATGCCTCAAGGTTATGAGGGATAACTGTGCTGCTCTCACAGGAGAGGGGATTGAGACGTCAGGCACTTGCAAAGGCAAGTGCAGAGAGACTGGATGGGAATGGTAAGGCATGTTTGGGTCCACTGAGATGTGGAGATCACGTGGGGCAAGGGAAGGAGTGAGCTACTTGCTTATGTCACTTCCTGGACGCTGGTCTGGTAGGTGAGGTGGTTTGGGCTCAGATTTGAGCACACAGCTGTGGCAGAGCAGGGGTGAGATCCAGGAGTGCCTTCCGCAGCGTTTGCTGCTCTCCCTCCTGCCAGGCTGTTTGCAGTATCCCCAGCACATCACAGTAGCATCGCTTTGGGCTTTGCCCCAGCCTGGCCCTGGAGCACAGGAGGTGCGTATGGAGCCCTTGTTAGCAGCTCTTCCCTCTCCCCACTGGCTGGGACTAATGGGGAGCTGGACAAAGGAAGCTCCTTTGGTGCTGTTCCATCCTCATAGAGTTCAGCTGGTTTTCTTGGCCAAACTTTGAGTATGTCAGAGTGAAACCTGATTTTTACAAGTTCACACAGTCTGTATGCTGTTCCCTTCCTTTTAAATTAAACATCCTTTTCTTTCCCCACGGCAGGAAGACCCCCAAGCGCGCTCCCATTGTGGCTGCGCTGTTTGCGGACAGGCTGTTCGCTGCCGACTCAAACAGAAGTGCTGCAGCAGCAACTGCAATCGGCTGTTTGATAAACAGTGCCCAGCCGTATGTTCAGCTGTTGATTCCTGAGGATGTCTCTTTTTTTTCTCCCCTCATTTGCATACATGCATGCACAAGCTACCAATATATACGTACAGCCATGTAGAAGGGTTCCTTAACAAAGGATTTGGCAGTTGCCTTCTGAGCTTTGATTTTGAGAAGGGCACTCAATGGCAGAAACAACACTGCGTCCGAACCCGTATCAAATGCCTTTATCCTGAGCACCTGGGGCTGGAGGCTCAGCAGGGCAGAGTAGCTTTGAAACGAATTAGGAGCATTTCTCCCGAGAACCATGAACGTTTGTCTCAGTTAAGCTTGTTTTTGCTATTTCTCAGTGCCGCAAGTGATCAGTTATTGTAAAATCCCTTAATGGCTTGTATAGAGGAGAAAACAATGACAAATGCAAGTAAACTTAATGCTTTTGCTTGTTTTGACACTTGTTTCTCTAATATTTTCAGTCCTGAATGACAAATGGCTGTATTCTTTGTGGTTAGCATGGACCACTTGCAGAGCACTGTGGAGCAGGAGTCTCATGCTTGTGTATCTTCACTGCTCAAACAACTTCTCGGCTTTTCCAGCAAATTACTTTTTTTCTCAACTTCGTTATTGAAGGTCATAATAGCTCGGTGTCAGAAGCCCACAAAACAGAACAAGGCAGTATTCCCCATGTAATAACATACCCTGGCAGATTTGATAAGTTTTTGTAAGCTGCTCCTGCTCCCCCAGCTGCAGTACTTCAGCCCAAACCTAGCACTGTCATGCCAGCTAACTCATTTTTATCCCTTCTGCTCATTCTTTGTCCTGTTTTCTTGGGTTTTTTGCTCATGTTCACATGACTGGCCCTGCCAGATTGTCCTTCTGCACTGGGCTGCAATCACTGCCCTCAGAGCCGCTATCAGGAGCGGGGTCTGCTGTGTGCCACAAGAGCTTTTAAAGCCAAAAAGCCTCTCTCTGAATTGACTTAGTGCTCTCCAGGCAGCTGCATTTGTATTTTTCCCTTCTCCGCTCTCTCAAGATTGTTTTTGTTCCCGTGTGTGACACCCAGCGATGTGCTCAGGACGATGCCTTCCCATCTAGGTAGCCCAGGGTCTGGTTTATTTATAAACCCAGCGCGAGTCAGGAGAGCATCAGTGGCTTTACCAGGTTTGGGGAGGTGGGAGAGTGAAAAGGCTGAAGGGAGCAGCTTGTTCACAAAAAAGTGATTATTGGCCAAATTATGTCTTCTGCTCTTTCTGGAATCAGCTCATTTGTTTTAGAGGACCAGCCCGAAAAAGGCAGAATTACTGTGTGCACTGTGTTTGTCAGAGAGGCCGTGTGCTGGGATAACAAAAGCAAAGTGAGCCCTTACCGAAGCCCGGAGGGTGGCATGATGTGGGAGCCCGTGGTGTGCCACTGAACTGGTTTTTATTTTTGCATTCAGAGGCAGACCGCCTGCTTCAGCTCTCTTCATGTTCAGAGAGATGAAATAAAGGGAAGGAAATATTTCTAGCTTTTGGAAACTTTCTTCTTTTTTTCATGTAGCACCTAGTTTGGAAGCAAAAGTCTCTGTTGCTCTGCCAGTAACGGCTGTGAGGAAGAAAAGATGGAAAATGTGCCGGGGAAGATTTTAAAGGAGCATCAGTGGACAATGATCTTGCCGGCAGATAAAGAAAATCTTCAGTTTTTCCTCAGCATCTCTTCCATAGTGCTCCCCCCCTTTTTTTTGTCTTCTGAGCTATCATCACTACGAGATAAAAAACCCTCCAGTATTGAGAAATTTAGTGTCTGCACAGAATCACAGCCTGTCCCTTTAAACTACAGATAAGCCTTAGTGGAATTTCTATTCTGGGAATAGTTAATTCTGTTTGAGGTTGGGCAAGAGAGAAGCGCTCACAGGCTTAGTAACAATATTTTTACTCTGTTTGATTTTTTTTCTCCTAAGGGTTTGCCTCCCTCATTTGATGGAAAGTGCAATTATTGATCAATCCCCCACTAAGGAGAAGATTTTTTGGGGGAAAAAAAGGAGAGAGAGAAAGAAAAATGAAACACAAAGCCCCAAAGCGAGTGTGTGTAGCTGTAGTGCTGTTGTATAATAGCCCTTACGTAATGCCTGTCGGTGCCAACTAAAAATACACGGGAAGATAACTTCCAATTCATTGAAGCGTTTAACTAGCGTCGTCCCAGGGTTTCTGGTTCTGGATTCAAACTCTTCTGCAGATGTTGAGAAGAGCTTACAAGTCCCCTAGACCGCCCAGCAACCTGTTCTGCCTCTTATCTCTCTTTTTCTCCAATCTTGTTTTTCCTCTTCTGCCTGGAGTTTTAGAAGTGGTAAATGCCTCTTCAAGTCGCCTCTTTGCACACCCCGCTGACCACGCCATCGGTCCGCGCAGCCCCTTTTCTAATGCTTTGTTCAGCTGAGCTTTAAATGCCCGTGGTAGACCCTGGGTTTTCATGAGGAGCATAAAGCGTAGCAGGGAATAGATTTTGCAATTGCTCGTGCAGCCGCCATCGAAAACTCGACAGCTTCATAGGCGGTGTTTTATAGGGAGCTCTTCTCCTGTAGCTGAGCTGCAGCTAAAAGTATGTTGCATTTTCCATCCTTAAGCCCTGCCTTGAGCTGCCAGCAGGACCTGACATCTATGCCCAAATGCTCAGCCTAGCTGCAACTGCTGAAATGGAGTAAACCCCCACGGTGCTCTTACCCAGCACTGCAGAGGTGCGGTACGGACCATGTTTCCCCTTATTTTCTGTAGCAAAACGTTGATGTGGCTGTGCAGGGCCTGGAGCACCATCCCGAGAGGCAGAGCGGGCAGCCCAGGCTGAGCAGCGCTGTGAGATGGCAGTGCCTTGGCCAGGGCTCAAGGGCAGTGGCAGCTGCTCTGGGGCAGGGCAGTAAGCATCAGCTGTGGTCCCCTGGACAGGGGACAAGGGGATGTGACAGGCTGCTGGAGGTGACCCAAGGAGGAGCTGCAGAGGCAGCAGCAGTGAGCTGCACCGCTGATGGGGACCCTGCAAGGTTTGTTATTTTGACAAGAGAAGCTGAAATAGTCCTGGCTGAAAAAGCGATGAGCAAAAAGCCTCTTTACATCCACATGTCCAGGATTTCAGTCTGCACAGAGACTTACAACACTGTAAATAACACCATGTATTACAAAATTGTATGAGTGCTTTAATTAAAGCCTCACAGTAGTACCGGGAGAGGGTACCTAGACCTGTTATCACCAGTGGTAGCACTGAGCTATGGTTGAAGCAGTTGGATCACATATTCACACATGGGGATTCAGAAGGGGTTTTTGGACTCCCATCTTTTGCTGTAGTTGGTATATGGCATTGCAATTTCTGTTCCTTGTCATTGAAAACAGTCATTGTGCTCTTCTATACCCAAGCACTAAGACCAGAATATCAATATCAATGGCATAAATCTATATTCAGGTTTCTTATTATAGTAGATGCATCCTGATAATGAGCTGTGGCATCTCTGTGGTGAAGGAGACTAATGCTTCCATTGCAGGGATCACAGGTGCTATTTTAGGTGACCAGAGATGGTGTCTAACTGCCCAGGCCCTCCAGGATCACTGGCTCAGTCCCCAGTGGGATCAGCAAGGGGGCTTGTTTTTCAAAAGAGCAAAGGTTGAGTCTATCTTCAAGACTTACTTTGTTTTGCATGAATTTACCCAAGAAGCATCTTGATCGCATCCAAGCATTACATACATCCTGTGGCGCACTTTGCTCTTGAAGGTGCAGTAGAAGTCGTTAGTGCCCACAGTAATTATTGGTGTTGCTATTGCTTTATTACAGCAACATAGTGAAGTATGAGTGGAGATAACTCCTGGTTAAACTCAACTTCCTCTGCAGAAACAGAAACATTGACAAACTAATGAAGGGAACCAATGGTGCTTTGTGCTCGAGTTGGCTCTGTGTCAGCCGCGAGGGCAAGTGCAGTTATGTTGCATCCAGTTTTAAGGAGGGGGAAATCCTGATAAGTAGAACTAGGATTTTACCAAACAAATATTTTTGTCTGCTTGCTTTCAACTGAAGCTGCCTACTTTCTGCCACATGGCTGTGCTTCATGTCCCAGCTTCTGGTCAGATGAAAGAAGTCTTTCTGCTGTGTAGGAAGGGCAGTGGGTGAAGGCAGTGGATCGGGACATGGAAATCGTATCACTGTGTGATCAAAAAAGGCTTAACCAGGTTGTGTGTTGATGCTCGTCTCTGGTAGTTGCTGAGCAAAGTGATGTGAATGCTTACTCAAAAGCACAACAAATTAGGTGAGTGATAATTGATTAGCACTATGGGATAAAGATTTAGGTCTCTACAGCCTCAGGCTAACGTAATTTGCTTTCTGTGGGGTACAATAGTCTACAGTGGTTATTGCTTTATTTGTATAAAGAGGGAGAGGGAGCCTCTGCAAAGGGCTTTTTGCTGATGTGTGTGTTAGCAGAAGCCGCTCTCCATTTCCTTGTGCCTATGTGTGTTAAATGCCAGGTGGCAGACAGTTGGAGAGGAGAAACGTAAACGCTGTGGCAAACAGAGCCAGTGGCTTTAATGCTGCCTTGTTGGTCCAGCCGAGAGCACTTAGAGCAATGCCTTGGCGCTCTTCTCTCGGCGACGTCATCAGCATATTAACTGAAGACGTGGCCATGAATTTTTTAGTGCCAACAAGGAGCTGAAAGTCTGAAACATTGAATAGGTAACGAGAGCCGCTGTCCTGTGCACGCTCCCCCATGGGAGATTCACAGGGGAAGGTGGCACGGGGCAGATGCTCGGCCCACCGGCCATCCCGGTGAAGCTGGGACTGTTGCGCTGGTAGGTCCTCTGTCTGCATCCTCTGCCTTTCATGGGGCCGACTGGGGGAACTGGCTGTGCTGCACTGTGGTTTTGCACGCTGACGGGCAAGATGTGTTGAGAAGAGCATTCATTACATTCTGAATAGGCGCAAATAAACCAGGCAATACTGTATCAGCGATATTGTTGTGTGGGATTGTTATTTAAAACAGTGTTTCAACTGGAAGCTTTGACCAGCTCTTTCACTGGAAATCAGCTGGGTTTGTTATTGTGCCCATGTTTAAATTGTGCTTTCCTTTTAATCTCTTTAGTCTACGTCTTGCATTAAAAATCCACTTAATTTTATGACCAGAAGATGCCCTGGCTGCTCCTCCTGTAACAACTGCTTCACCACCAAATATGCCATAGCCATTAAATCGACCCCTGCAGTGACCTGCATATCTTTAAGCATTTAAATGAGTTCTACAAATTAGGCTTTTAGGACTAGTCATCGCAGATTTGCAGCATCATTGGTGTGTTGCCAAGGACCCCAGTTTTGTCACCATGACTACTACCGCAGGGTTACCGAGAAACACAAACTGCAGGAAAGTTTATTAAACAGAAAATTCACGTGCCAGAACGTGAGTGGGTGAACGGTGACGATGCAGCCGCCGCGGCCAGGGGAGTGCCTGGCTGCCGGTACCCAGCGCAGCCCGGAGGTGGGCCTCCAGAGGAGAGAAGATGCTATCATCCATCCAGGGAAAATCACCATCGTATGTATTTCTTGTATTGTCACTTGTGCCTGTTCGATAACTAGTGTGTTTTGAGAAGGTGGGGAGGCATTGGGCTTGTGTGCTTAGTCCACGAAATGCTCTAATCCTGTGGGGATTGTCCCTTCCCAGGAAAGGCTGTCCCCACCATGGGATGTGTGAAGCTGCAGGAGGGGTCATCCTGTGATGAAGCATTTGTAATGATAAAATCTCCTGGTACTGTCTCGTGACATCAGTGGGCATGAACTGTCAGGTTTGGGGGATTTTTTTTAAACCTGAGCCCTGAAAAACAGGATGCTGTGGTTTGTGTCCAGTAGGGAATATACAACTCTCCTCTGCTGTTGCTTCTTTGAATATATGTGTGCCTTGTACAAGGGGAAGTACCTGCCCCCTGTATTCGCCTTCTTTTCTTAGACCTTCTTCAGACATGTGGGAATTAGGGTTTTAGAAAACTGCTGGAAACTCCTAAGGGCCATCCCTTCAAGATTTGTGCTCTACTATCATTTGAAAACTCAGCCTCATAGCTCCCCCCCCACCGCCCCAAATGTCTTCTTGGGTATCTAACATATATACACGAGTTTGCTTGGGAACTCATGAAGAGAACATGTACACTTGGTAGCTTCACCCTGGCATGTTTTTCCCCGCGCTGTTGACATACACGGCTCTTTCTCATGTCATTGTCTCCTGTTCCTCTGTCTCACCTAACTGTTTCACAGGGGCTCAGGACCAAAGTTGTCTTCCTGGCTGAACCTCCTGTCCTCTCTGGCACATATCCTGGACTCTCTTATCGAATCGTTCACCAAGACAGTGCCAGAAATCATCAGGGGATGTTCACTAGCACCTCATGGAAGTAGGGTCTAAGTTATGAAATGTCTTTTATGGTCCTTGGAGGGAGAAGGAAATGTAGGCAGTGGTTTTTAGCTCCCCATCAGCTCTGCAGGCACTTTCTCCTGCCATAGGCCATGCTGATAAACCGGCTGCCCAACAGCATGCTTAGTGCTGGGCAGGAGCAGAGCCTGTTCTCAGAACTTGTTTCTCCTCCTGAATGAATCTGCCTTTTCCATCTCACCCCATTCCTTCCCTCTCCCCAGGACCTTCTCGCAGGTCTTGTGGCCGAGTGTCTCCGTAAGGTTGGCTATCCTGTCTGAACGTGGGATGCTCCCTGTGCTCTTCCACCAGCTCTGGGCTGCCAGCTTACCAGCTTGGCATGGAGGCCTGGGGGGTTTTTTGTTTTTGAAAGAGATTCTTTGAATTCAAAACACCGCAAATTCCTGGCGGAGGCAGCTGATGGATCATGCTCTGCAAGGGCTCCGTGCCTGGGACTTGCCCTTCTGTGGTCCTTCCCTGACCTTCCAGCAACAGTGCCAAAAACCTCTGTCATGGGTTACAGATCAAAAATACATAAATAGAATGAACCAACACACTGGGGTCAAAAAGGGGACAATGCTCCTGATGCCAGCTCACGTTTGTGGCCTGAAGACAAATTGCCTGTCCTACAAGCCTGCTACTCATGGAAAATGGGGCTGGTCGGGAGGGGAGAGCGTTGCTCTGTGTGTGCAGAAGCTGGCATACTTACGTGTTATATATAGGAGCATGTATATAGATGCACACAAGCACATTATATATTTACGTGCTAGCAGGCCACCGCAGCCCAACTGCTTCCTCAGTTCGGAGGTTTCCCACTTAAACCATTCTGGTTTTCCTTGTATGTTTTGTTTTTACCTCTAATTTCCCACAAATGAGCGGTCAGGGAGTTCTCCTACCACTCTCCTAAAGGTTTCCTTCCCCTGAACTAAACTGCTTTCGCAGGGGATTTTCACTTATGCAGTAAAGTGCTTGTTAGAGGTCTGTGTGGGTGACTAAACGCTATTTGCTTTCCAGTGTCAGTCCTGTTCCATATTTGTCTTTGTCTTGAATGTTCTGGAGAAATAGAGGAAAAATACGTTTTAGCTTCAGACCCATCTCAGCGTAAGTGAATTTTGTGCCTATTTCTTCCGAGCCTGGCTGCATTGATCTCATGGTTAAGGGAGTGGAAGTAAAGAATAAAAGTCCTGAGCTATCGTAATCCTGTTTGGGTGAACTGACTGCCTCCAAGGTATATAACCTGGTGTGGAAAGCGTCTCATTCTTAATTACTTACGCTGCTGTTTCGGTGGCACTTAGCACTGGATTACCTGCAAGCCTGTCTGTCTCAGGAACACCAGCGTTCTCCTTAGGAAAATGAGATTTGCACATATGCAGAGAATGAGTCTCTGCGTGGCTGGTTTCAACCAAATTTATTGGAGGTGGAGGAAAAGCTCTCAAAGATCTCAGATTCTTGCAATGATTGTGCAAGTGGGTGAGTGGGAAATGGGAGAGGCATTGTGTCCCTGTTCACCCTTTCCTGCTCCGGGGAAAGGTCCCATATTACACATCAAGGAGACGAGGCTTTCTCAATTGCATTGCTCCCATTGCATCATGCTCCAGACAGCAGATGCCAAGGAAAGGGGAACCAGTGGTGGGAGACCGGCTATTCCTGCCTCATCCCGTTGGTGTGAGCCCTTCCTGGAGCCTGTGTTCCCCTTCTCTTCAACCCATTAATCTATTTTTTCCCCACTGGCAATTACCATAATAATAATAGAATCAAAAGCTGAAGAAGATTTGAAAATCTGTCCTATCTCTCACAACATACAGCATTGGACCTGGTCCCTTGAGCAGGAATTGCTGGGAGATTTTGGGTGCTCCCTTGTAGTGTGATGTTGTAATCTATCAGTGTGTACTCTTGAAATATCTTGTTCTTTGTCGCTCAGGGTAATAATTACCCAGACCATTTTACCTTCCAAATGCTTTGCAGCTATTAATCACTCATCAGCATTCCTGAAACGACAGGGTTCGTATCCCCATTATATAAATAAGGAAAGCTAGACGAGGAATGGAGCAACAAAACTTCGTAGGAAGTGTCTGCTGCTCTGGTGTGGGTCTGCTTTGGGGGTTTGATTTGCAGCCTGGTATTTCCGAGGTGCTGAGTCCCAGAGCAGAGCAGCACTTGCACAAAGTCAGGCTCTGCGTGTCCCAGGGTGGGGAGAGGCTTTTGAAAAATTGCCCCTAAATTAGAAAGTTGATTTAGGAGGCGGACCTTAGATCTGCTTTCCTCCTACTGTGATGCTTGTTTTTCTGGAAGACTGCAGGGAGAGAAGAGGCGAGTTCCCAGCGAAGCCGGCATGGCGGGAGGACAGGCAGCAGTTTGCAGCCTTCCTGCATCGTTTTCACAAAGCACAAAGTTAAAGTGTTACCAGCAACCTGGAATGCAGAGAGGGCTCAGGTTTTGCCAAACACCAACCCATGATGCAGAAACAAGAAAAAAACCCTGCTACCTCATGTGTGCGTTGTCTGCAGCTCACCCTTATATCCTGGCCATTTTTATTCCTGGTTTCTAGCCTGCCCTCCTCCTGCATCTCTCTGTATCCTGGCGAAGGATGTGCTGTGATCAAATGTTAATGCTCAGGAAAATCTAGCTGTGAGCAGCAGCGCTCGCATCCTGCTGTTTAGTTTTCCCTGTCATGGGCTAGAGCCGTCGGAGGTTGGGGCAGGCTGCCTTTCCTCCCCGTGGGGGGCCCTGCCGCAGCTTCTCCTGGATGGGGCTGGGGGAACTGTGCTAGCCATTGCTGCCTCCCTCCCTCCGAGCGCTAAATGTGGGGTGTACCCTATTGCTAATACTCCTTATCGGGGCCCAGCTTTGTTTACTTGCATAATTCCCTCAGTGCCTTATCAGATTAGCATGATTTGAAAGTGTTAAGAGCATCAGTGCCCGAAAGAGTTTTGCACTGTGCTTGCCTTGGCCTCCCTGTGTTCAGATTAGATGCAAACACATTTGTGATAATAGAAAACTGTTTGGACAGAGATGGTTTTCTTTTCATCCTAGATTAATAATAGAAGCGTGGAGACCTGTTAGAAAGGAACAAGGCTTTCTCATGTAGTACCTTTAATCCCTGTTATGTCTTTGCTATCTGGCTTTTTTGGGGGTTGGTGTTCAGGAATGGTGGAGAAAGCCCCCACGTCCCACAGCAAAGACCACGCGTGCTTCCCCAGGTCACGGGGAGAGGGAGTGATTCCTGCTGGTCCCAGCGGGTTGGGGAACATGGCCCGTCTGAGCAAATGTCTCATTTCTCCTCGGTGAGTTTGGAGATTTGATTTGTTTAAAGAAGGGCCATGAAAGAGGTTACACTGGAGCCAGCCACAGTCATCCCTTCTTCCCTCCCTCCTCCTTCTCTGATAGCCACAGTAAAGCATGTTACATATATGTGAGCATTATGTCAGCACATCGGAAAATGAGATTTTCTGGTTCCTAACAGTGGCAGGAATAATCAGACCAATATCTTCATAACATCCAGAGCAACAAAGGTTTTTGGTGTGTGCTGCCGAGGAGCGTGGTTGGAGAGGGCCACCCAGCCCCTGCGAGGATGCTCGCTCCTCTGAAAGGGGCTGGTCCTGAGCCTCCTCGCAGACCCGGGCAGAGCCCTAACCGAGCTGATACCTGCTTGAAGTGTTTGCCTTGTGGCCAGCTTGCACCTGGTGCCCATCCACGTACCCAGCACAGCTAGGATCTGTTTACAGAGTAGTTTTGCCTTGCTGGCTACAGCAGAAAATAGGCTTGTGGTGTAACTGGGCAGATATCTTTAGTCCCAGACAGAAAAAATTTGCTCTGCTTTCCATGTTCATACCATACACCCATTCCTGGGTGCAGTGTCAGCAGCCCCTCTGGCTCCCTCTTGTACCCCCTTGTGCCTGGTTGCAAAAGCATCCAACAGCCACATTCATGTTGTAGCTTGGGCTCAACCGGAGCCAAGCGTTGACTTTTATATCCAGAAAGATCTATTGTTCTTCCTGCTTGCTCTCCTCCTTCCCTCACCACCCTCCCCTAAAATTCCCACCCCTTGGCTTGCTGAATAATTTCAAGGTGCTAATTGCCCTGCGCCACAGCTGATCCATTGATCTGGAACACAAACAGTCTCGAGGTAATTTTCTGTCTGAGCCAGTCTGGGGCTTACGCAAGTGCTGGTGTTTGTTTCCTTGTTTTTAATTTCCTGCAAAGAAAAGCTTTTGTGTTGCTCTCGACAAGATGCCTGTGCCTCGGTCTCAGTCGGCAGCTGCTCCGTCACTGTCAGGCCACGTGGGTCTCGAGGAAAACTGACACTAACAATACCTATTTCTTGTGTAATTGAATTGAAAGTCCTGCTCAGTCATGTCCCTCTATCAAAACTGTTAGGCTGTTCCTTGAGGTATCAAGTGGCTTCTCTTACCCATCTTTAGTCCTACATTTGGGACAGACTGGGAGCAACTCAGACTCTTTGTCCTGTTAGATAAATACTTGGAGGCAGCGGTTGCTGGGGTTGCTGATCTCTGAGGATTCAGCCATCCCTTTCTGTAACAGCTAACCACAAAACCCAGCGCTGGGTAACTACTCGCTGCTGGAGTGCGCAGCGTGCGTCCTGCGCGGCAAGGAGTTAATTTTCCTGTGGCTATTGCTTCCAGCAGCCGTCAGCAGAAGCGTTGTGCCTTTGCAGGGTTTGATCCGGCGAGGGGCGGGGGTGTGCGGATGATGTAATGTTAGCAGCTCCGGGTGCTCGGGTAGTAGGAGGCTGTGCAAAAATAAACTCATCTGCATTCATTTCTCTCCCCAGCTTGCGTGCGCAGGTTGGGTTTACCTGGAGCACTTGCTCTTGTACCTTTTAAATAAAATTGGTGGTTGTTTTGCTAGCCATGGAAGAGGGCAAGGTTGGTGGGGCAGCTCGGGGCAGGGAGCAGGGCAGGGGGTAAAGGGGAGCACGCAGCTGGGTGTTAGTGGGGCTGCATGCAGAGGTACACCCCTCCGGGACAGCGGCGTCGGCGGATAAAGCGCAGAATGAGCTTTACATCCCATTTCTGGGAGCAGCCTCGTCTCCAGGTGGTATGTGTGTACAAATAAGAATGAGTAGCAGTTGTCTACCCTGAATCATAAGCAGATTTTGAAAAGTAAAATATAACATAACACCTATCTCCCTCCAGAAAAGTAGTCCCTTCTTTTACAGGGTCAGAGAAGGTGCCCGTGGCTCAGACCCCTTTATACGAAATGCTGGAGCCTGGCTGGGTACGAGGTGGAGGATGACTCTAAGGTGTGTGTGTAACCAGGTAGGAGAGGGAAAGATGTTTGTACCATTTGCAGTCCCGGGCTGGCTGGTAAATTCTGTCCCTCTGGTAGATCTGTCGCTTTGGCAGGAGGGAAAGGTTTGCTCTCCACCAGTGCCTCACACCATGCCTTTGCAGCGATGCTGGCTCGTGCACACAAAGCCGTAGCTGTAAGGATGTCATCTGCAGAAAAGGTAGCATTTCTTGTGCGGCTCTTTCAAAAGCAGCTGCCTGAGTGAGTGTGTGCAGCCCTCGCACCTGCGTACTTGGCTTTACAGAAACGGTGGAGATTGATGACACCTCTGGAATAGTTTGGTGCCTCCCAGCCAAGGAAAGATTTTCCCAGTTCGAACAAAGTCTTGAAATATCCCCTCTGTCGATCCACAAGTTCACAGATAAAGTAGGAAAGGGGAGGCAGAAAGAAAGAAACATCTCACAAACTGGAAACTGATCTGCTGTGAATCCTTTTCCCAGCACCATCCTGTGTCACCTGCGTGCCTGGCACAGGCAGGAGATGGGGACAGAGCAGAACTCAGCTGGTCTGTGTGGCTGGCAGCTGGGAAGGGACTTTGGTTTTTATGATAATGGCCTCAGATGAGAAGTGGCAAACAGGTATCATCCTCATGCTTGTGAGTTGGGCAGGCAGCGCTACCAGGTTTCTCTCTGGTTTGCTCACAGACGTGCCGATAGGTCTGCACCGCCCTAAAAGTCACTTTTAAACTGTTGTAATTGTTTGGGCGGTGCTTTGGATCCATTCTGTAGTCTCAGAGTGATATGGGAACACCCAAAAAATGGACCTGCATGATCGTCTGTCATTGGACACTAATGAAACTGCCTCTGGTCTGACTCAGTGATGTTTATCCAGAACATCTCCAAGAAAGGTGTCTTCTACTCCACATCTTTTAACTGGAACGCGAATATTAAAAGTGGCCTTTCTCCTTCATTTCACTGTCTTAGCTATGTCTGGGGCTCTGGACGTGACCCAGGATGCACACTGTGTTTCAGGTGGTGGCAGAACATGGCACCACAGCAGCACTTCCAGGAGCCACGATCTCTTGCACCCGCAGGGGGCACAGCTTCACCGGGCTTTTCTTCTTGACACAACCTTCATTTTGGGCTCAGGCTGAGAACCATGGTCTGGGGGCTTCCAGGAGGCCAGGGAAGAATGGTCGTAGCAGCAAAATCCCTGCAAAGCCAAGTGCATACACTCATCAGATACTAAATACTGAGCCAGGGAAGGGAGAGTGTTGGGCGTGTGAGTTCACGTGGGTCTTCAGAGATTTGTGCTGGGTGCCTCTGGTGAAGCAGCTTGGGGTGCAGCCGGTCTGGTAGATGTGCAGCAGAACATGTCACTGCTTGGGTGTATCAGTGGTTGGTGTGGGACAAGCAGAGACTCCAGGCAGTATTTCTGGCCTCTGCCTCCAGCGCCTGCCTGGAACTTAGTGGTGGTTGAGTTCCCGACTCCATCAGGTCGACACAGGGGTGCTAATTCTTTACTTGAAGATGAGCAAGCTGAGACTGGGAAGAATATTTGCTATTTTAAAGGAAATGTATTGTGCTTCACAGGGCTGAAGATCTCTGTCCTGCAAAGGGAACTTGCATTGCAAACGCATTCTTTCCCTCATGGGAAATCCTGGCCTTTCACTAATGCAAGGGGATCCAGCTGCTTTCCAGATGCAGACCAAAGGAGTCACTTGTTTTGGTTGTAGGTTGGAGCCGAACAGAGGAAGAAAAAAGTAACTGCTTGGATTTCTGCAGCTGTTGCTGTTTTTCCTACTTCAGAGTGAAAGACGAGGCATGGAGACCCTTCACCTTAGTGGCACAGGCACTGCTGGGGGTGGCTCCGAGTGCCCCACTGCTGCGGACACAGGTGGCTTTGGGAAAATTGCATTAAGTGAAAGAACCAGGAGACAAATAAAAGGGAGCTGCTTCCTTTAAGTGCACCAGAACGATGGCCAACTCACATTTCTTGACCTTATTTTTGGTGCTATTACTGTAACACCCAGGAACCACAATGTGCTGCCAGTATTTCACATACGTATTGCAAGAGAGAAGGACTTTAGCAACCAAATACTTAATGTGGAAGGGAAAGACAGGTAAGGGAGAGGACGTGATGTGCTCAAGGTCACCTCACAAGCTAGGGTCAGAGTAAGGCAGGTAAGCCATGTCTGCTGGGGCCAGACCACTGTGATAGACTCAAGCATCCATCTGCAACACGGCAACCCTTGCCACCGCCCCAGCATCCCTGTGCATGGTCTGTCTCTGTCTGGCAGAGATGGGGCATCTGTGAAACAGCCTGCAGCTCTACTTACCCCTAAGCCAGCAGCCAGCTGGGCAAGGAGCATAAAAAAATCTGGAAGAAAGAGATGCTGTTGCTGCAGCCACAAGAATATTCATCTTGAGAACTAGCTGCTCCAGGAAACACCAGTGCTGAAATGCTGTGGGAAATCAGCAAACAGTTTCATGTTTCCCAGCACGTAGTTGATACATACTCTAATTCCCCCATATTTAAAAGAGAAATAAGCAATGGGAATAAGAAGAAACATATTTCACTTTTTTTTCTGAATATTGATGAAAGGTAGCATTATGTAGGCTCCCCAGCACATATTTTCAATTACAAAAGTCTTCTTACCTGCAACATACTGTATTAATCTTTTAAATATCATTGCTCCTTCTTCTTCCCGCTATAACTAAGTGCAAACACCTTGTCCACAGGCCCAGGGTGCTGCAGGGAGGAAGGGACCCACATCTGCAACTTGGAAAGGGCATCTGCCAACAACTAGATGGTTTAGGTCAAAACCAGCAAGGCAGAGTGCAGTGGGAGAACTTTGTCTGCTGCACTTTCTCTTCACCACCTTGGTGGTCAGCTGCTCTTTAATTCTGGCTCTGCTTTCTAGATCTGTATGCTGAGCACGTGGCAGAAATGTGGCCCATGCCAACAGAGGCCTGGGGTGTAGAGACAGCCCCATCCTGCGAGAAGAGCGCAAAGTGTTAAAATCGCTCTTCCAGCCATGGGTGTTTCAGTGACCAGGACCAGCTGGGGAGCCAGCAGAAGCCTTGAGGTGCTGATATCCTCAGCAAAGGCACATCTTCTGGAAGCTTTCTATTCCCCATCTGCAGTGCAATTATCTTTGAATTACATCACTTCCAAGCTCTCAGCCATGCCTTCTCTTTTAACAGATGCAGGAGATGTCTTTGCAAAAATAATGGTACCTTCATTTTGGTGGGGGGACACGAGCTCGCAGCTGGCCGGGGCTGTGCGGAGCTGGTGAACAGTGCTGGGTTGGACCTGCTGTGTGCTCAGGTGTGTGTGCATCATGGGCTGTCTGCCCTTTCGCTTCCAGGAACGTGTGATGTGCCCCGAGCCGGAGCACCACAGGCTGCACAGGAACGGGTGCATTTCTGGATGCAGCATGCTTGCCTCTAGTTCTTAAAGTCAAAAAAAGCAGCAGACAGTTTTAACCTGGCTTTTGCTGGCTTTTTGCATTCACCACAGGCCCCAGTAACAACATTCACTTTATTTTAGCTCTTCCTTGGGAATGGGCTTTTCAGGTTCCTCTGCTTGCCTGTTTTCAGGCAGTAGAGAAATCCTGAACACCTTATGTTGGGTAAAAGTTGCTGGTTTGTCTCTTCAGTCCCAGTGGTGTGCCAGGTGTATTTGATTGCTGGAACTAGCCCAAATTTCTGTCTGCACCCTTAATTGGGAAACAGGAATGGGGATGAGCAGGGAACTCCAAAGGTGTAAATAGATCAGTCAGCCACATGGCGTCATCTCTGCTCTGTACAAATGCAGTTGAGGACGTGCTGAGCAGAAAGAATAATTTTAATTAGCACATACTCCTTCCCAAGCTCTGGAGCTAGTGTAAATACATTGCTACTTCTGCTGCTTTTAGCAGGCTGTCTAGTAAACTTTGCAAGAACGTGCCACCCTCAGCATCTACCTCATCTCATTCCTCAAAATCTACACAGGCCGTGTCCATGGCAGCAGAGGTGAGGATCCCTTTGGTAGCTGCTGAGAAAGGGATGCATGTGTTCCCAGGGAGGCAAAGAGAAGCAGCAACAAGCTGTCCTCCTCCGTCATCCCGGGGCATGGACATTGTGCCTGGGATGTCTTTTCTAACTGTACCGTAAATGGTAAAAATACACTGACTTCTCCATCTTTGAGCGTGACATCTCCAGCGCTGTCAGAAAGACTTTCCTGCTTCGTGCAGATACGTGGGCAGACATACAACAGCGGAGAAGCTGCACAGCGCTGTACCCTCCCTTCCCTGCAAGGTTTTTGTAAAGGCCTTGCTAGATCGCTGCAGAGACAGTTGTGTTGTACGGGCGAGTGGATGGGGCTGCTTAGACAAAGTAGGTACTTTACATTAAAAGTTTCCAAATGTTTTGAAAAATCAAAATACTTATGTGCCCCTGCAAATCGTTTGTGGGGCCAGCGAAGCTTCGGTGGATCTGGCAGAGCTGACACAGTCTCTCTCCAGTAGCTCCCGAGGTGGCTGGAAATACTCAGTATCGAATCACTTGATGTCTCTGCTTAGGAGCTATTTCTCTCTCTTTGAGAACAGGGCCTGAAGAAATGCCCCGGGTGACCTTGGTGCTCTTGGAAGTAGGTTTTTGAGTCTCCCAATTTTTATAAAATAAAAGTGGGATGAATGTGTTTATAATTTCCCTCCAGTAAAGGGCTTGGAGAACTCCCTTGCCCGTGAGTAATAACAGTAGTTACCATCAGATGGGCATGGGAACTGGGGTCACCGTCTGTAATTCCCTGTGTATGTAATTTGTCCCGTTCACATGAATAGTTTGAAACTCAAACTGGTCATTACACTGGGCAGAGTTTGAATTGCATTGTCAGGAAAACATGAGAAGATTGCATGAGTACGTTTGCCCATTCTGATGTACACCCGTAAGCAGCCTTTTAGGTTTAGTTAATCCGTAATTGAAGGAGAATCTGTACCAGCAAACAAGGACCGGGGTAAGATAAATTTCCTGTGAGAAATAAGGGAGGATGGCTGCACCGCTGGATGTGCTTTGGGAGCACTCCTAGGAGGAGCGGAGTTGGGGAGAGCCCCTCCGTACCGGGTGCTGCGCGAGCACCGGCTGCCCAGAGCTCAGGGAGTGAGGCTTTGACAGGCTCTGTGGGCTTGTTTGTCCTTACAGTGCTTTCTGACTTGCTTCCTTCTTGTCTTCTTTTTCTTTCTTTCCCTCTGTCTGTCTGTCTTTTATGGTCTTGATAGTGGAAAGTGAGAGACCTTTGCCTTTCAAACCTGCCTTAATATCCCTAGAGCAGCACTAGCACCAACAGCTTCCTCCCTCCATGATGAAGGAAAGATTCGCAGAGAGGCCAGAGCAAAACTTCCCCGTTCCTTCCATTCTCACCCTGTTTTCAGACACTTAAATCTTTGCCAAACTCCCTCTTCAGGCAGATTCCATGCCGCTTGTCTGCCTAGTGCTGATTTTTGCATCAACTGTGAAATGCTTCAATTGTGAGATGTGTATAAACCTCAGCTGAAGAGGTCAGCTCTTTCTCGAGAGCAAGATTTAGAAGAAATGAGGGGTTTTGTACCCACTTTATAGATGGGAAACTGAGGCACAGAAACATTGAGGTTAAATGTATAAAATGTCAAGCTGTCATTTCCTCACTGCAGAGTGTTTGAGTTTATGAACCTAACAATGTTCTTTTGACAGTTTTGTGAGTGGGATAATACCTAAATAGGAAAATGAGATGACAGGTTTCACAGCTTCCCTGTTGAGGGAGTTTGGAATAAAAAACTCAGTTTTGCATGCTCGGTTAGGAGAAAACGTCAAAACCACAGAAGCGCGCAGTTAGAGATGGCAAGGTTCCCCGGCTGTGGGTGCAGGCCTGCAGAGGTGCCGGGGCATCCCAACAGGAGCAAATTTGGGATGCACAAAGAGCGCTAAAGGAGACAAAAATTGAAGTTTGATGGTCCACTGTGGTCCTGAAGAAACCTGCTGTCCCATTTGCTGGTAGTGCTTGGTATCTAATGAACATTTGGAGCTACCAGCGCTTTAAAAATTCCTGATGTGCCGCTGGATGAGATGTCTCGCTGCCGGCTCGTGCCTCTGAGACTGAGCCAGAGCGCATGCTGCGGGGCAGAGATGCGATGCTGGAGGCATTGTGCTCCTTGTGCCACAACTCATGCTCGCAGGGATGTCTTCTGTGCCAGCCTCTGGCGCCCCTCACCTCCAGTTTTGCCCTCTGAAGAGGGTGGCAGCTGACCAAACCATTAGCGTAAATAGAAAAAAATTGCAAAAGCTGCTGGGTTGTGAGCGCACCGACCTCTTCCCAGGACGAGCTCGAGCTCATTGGCATGTGAGATGATTTCAGCTGAATCAAAGCTGTGGGATCTTCTTCCTTCTCTTGTGCACAAAAGCATTAATTTTTTGGACCTAATCATCATGTTTCCCAGCGCGTAGCCAAGCGGTGCGCTTTCATCTCGCCTGGCTATTGTGCTTAGATAAGTCCCTTGGTGTGGGGGTGCTCTGTGGCACTCGAATCAAACGCCACCAAGGACTTTCTGCCTGGCAGCCATCTCGCACCACGCTGCAAACTGCCTGGGGGGCTTGTTGAGGATTGGTGCAGTAGCAAAAGTCTTCGCTCCCAGTTATTCAGTGTGAAGCTGGCAGCGTGCGTGTTTGAGGCGAAAAGAAAGGGTGTTTGCATCCTCTGAAAGGTTATGATTTGCATTGTAACATCCCCAAGACGTGTTTGCTGCCCTGGTAGGGTCCCCATGGGGGAAGCACAGCAGTGGATCGTGCTTCGGCTCATCCTTGCGGCAGAGCAAAGCAAGAAACGAGGCGTTCTGCAGGAATAACCCTTGTGCTTCCACAGTAGTGAGGACTGGGACACACAAAGCTGGGCACAGGACCAGCTTCAGAGCTCTTCCTGGATTTTGGCATGTATAGAAACTGATAAGTGACATCTTTACCCTGCTTTATCCTCTTTCCCACAGCTTGCTGAAAGTGAGAGCAACAGAGTGCTCTATTTCCTAACATTAAAGGAATGTTTACTTAGCCTAATTTTGTAAAAGAGATGAGGCTCAGGTGGTTATCCTCCTCCCACTCTCCCCTCCGCAAGATTTTGAGCTCATGTGGCCAGTTTCCATAGTGCCCTCAAGGATAAAAAAATTCTTACCAAGTTTTCTGAGCAGAGACATGCAGTTCAAACGTGCACTTTTATTAGATGTCAGGGAAACCACACCAGTGGGTGCTGGAAACCTACCTTGGGCATCCCAGATCCCCATGGGCCTGTTGATGCTTTGGCCATCACATGCTCTTCTTGGCAGCCTCCAGCCACAGCACCCCATGGTCTCTCCAGCCCCTCCTCGGTGGCTGCGTGATAAAGCCAACAGAGAAGTCAGAAAGTCGCTCGGGCTTTGGATCAGGCTTTACGACCTGAGATAATCCCTCACTTCGTTATAAGATGGGATTTTAAAACTGCAGAGCAATGAAAAGCTTCCACTGGACAGGGGGAAGAGAACCCTTTAATAAGCATAAAAATCTTATTAAAAATACATATACATAAACTGTGCTGCCACATAGAGGCATTGGCGACAGCTCTCCCAATTTATCATGAATTTTGCAGTTGGCAGCGCTTTTATTTTTAATGCCTGGCCATTGGAGTCCTGCTATTGCAGAAGCCTTTTTCTCTATCTTTTTAATACAAGCAAGAGTCTAGCTGTCATTTTTGCAGAGGGAGGCTATAAAAGGTGAAATAAGTACAGTGTAAGGGATCTAAAGCCAGAAGGCTGGTCCAAAAATCCACAGTATTTTTTAATTTCATTATTTTTTTAACATTTGGAGTTAGCCATGGCTGTGAACGTAAGTCCTATAATGATGAATTGAATGAGCAATTGGTTCATTCAGAGTACCAGGACAAATCAAGGAGTAGCACATCACCCAGAGTACTCTGCTGTAATGCAAAAATGTGTGTACTGAGTGAAGTGCTCAGGAGACGATCCAACATACTGCACCAAGGAGACAAACCAGCTGAGCGCCTTCATTTCTCTCCAAGCACTACAAAAAAATCCATCCTCTATCTACAGTTTCACTTGAAAGCTAATAGGTGTCCTCAAGTGGGGATCTGATTGCCGTTAAGTTGGAACGAGGTCCACGGAAAACAGCTCACAGGGTATCCTTTTGGGGGAAGGGAGTAAGCCTCTGGTTGGCAGTGCTTTGTACAGCACTGATCCCAGTATCAGTGTAGGTAGGTGAGGTGCATTTCTACTGTGGAACTGTGCAGTTTCCAGTTACCCCCCCTTAACTGTAGCCCTTTTATGAGAAATTTGAACCCTTTGAAATTAGGTACAGAAAGGGGGAAAAAGAAGTTCTGGTGGTGTTGCACTTTCTCAGAGCATCTTGCACATTCTCCAGCACTTCTCCAGAGCAGGACTCTCTCGTAGTGCTTTGCCTCCAGCCATACAGGGTGCAGGAGGCTGAGGGGTCCCCAGGGTGGAAAAGGGAGGCAGAAAAATGTTGCTGTTTACCCACTGTTACACAGACCCCCACCGTCAGGCTGACTCTTTGGTCAGGGCTGTAAACCAGGAGATGTTCCTTCCCTGCTTTCTATGGCCACCTTGGCTGCTTGCAAAGACCCGTGAGCTGGAAGCTCATCGTCTGGCCGGCATCCTCCCAAAGGTATTTTAAGAGTGCCACATGGAGCACCAGCTCGCCGTGCTTACAGCATTTTGTAGCGCTCCAGCGGCAGCAATTCAGTCCTTATTTGGGTTTCAGCCAACATTTCTTGTCTCCTCACTGGAAATGGTATTGATTATTTGAGCGCAGGAGCCAATTATGGCCAATACGATACTCGCCACCTCGCATCCCAGGATGACGTGTGCTGTGGAGGCTGCTTTGCTTCAACTGTACCTGCCAAATGGGCCAGTGAGGCTCCGGACAGACCTCTGGCCTTTTAAATCACCCATGGTGTGAATAAGCAGTTTAACTCACGTCCTAAACCTTATTTGACATGTGTTTGTTGGGTTTGGTTCGAGCAGGGACTGGCATTTGTTTAGTATCTCCCTTGGAGGAGCTGTGTCCTGCACATCATCTGTCTGTCTGTCTGCTTGGTGGCACTGCAGGCTTCATGCAGTGGAGGGAATTTTCACAGAATCACACAATCACAGACTGATTAGGGTTGGAACGGACCTCTGGAGATCATCCAGTCCAACCCCCTGCCAAAGCAGGTTCACCCAGAGCACGTTGCACAGGGTCACGTCCAGGCGGGTTTTGAGTATCTCCAGAGGAGGAGACTCCCCACCCTCCCTGGGCAGCCTGTGTCAGGGCTCTGGCACCCTCAAAGGAAAGAAGTTTTTTCTCATATTGAGATGGAACTTCCCGTGTTTCAGTTTTGGATGAGAGAAACTGCTGTGCCTATGGAGAGCGGTGCCATGGGCTACTGGAGCCCACCAGCAACTGGTACCTAGTGTTGCACTGCCAGGCGAAATCATACACGAGATGAGTTCTGTGCTGGGGCTATCGGGATCATCACATCTTGTTGGTGGGGTTCCATGCCAGCTACCGTGGATGAAGTGACAACTGGAGTCTGTCACTCTCCTCGCCAGCGATGGTTGTGATGATGGGCAGCAAATGATGGCTACAGAGGCTGTGGACAGCTGAACCGCCCCTGGGTGCCTGCTCCTGGCAGCAGGTCTGCAAAGTGTTACGCAGCAGCAACACAAAAATCGAAAGGCTTCACCCCAATGCAAATTCAAAACAAAGACCCTGATTATAATAAACAAAGCCCAAGTCTCCGACCTCTTAGAGGTCCTTCTCAGCCAGAGGTGAGATGTCCCCTGCAATCAGAAGCGGGAATGACCTGCACTTTGATAAACCAGTTGCAAGAGGATCTTGAGAGCCCAACAGAGAGATCTCTGCACAGGGCAGGGGATGCTGCGGTGCTGAAACTGTGGGGCGTCAGGAGCTCTGCTCTCCTGTGGGGGACGTGGTGGAGATGGGGGCTTTGCTGGGTTGGTGCCGAAACATGGGCAATTCCTCATTTTGCTCTTTATTTGTTACCTTATTCTGCCTCACTGAGTCTGTGTTAACGTCTGGTGTTTTCAGCTCTCCTTGGGTTTACTGCGTTTAGCAGCTTCCTGGGCAAAAACACCTTCCCACGTGGCTTGTTTGATGCTATTTAGCTGAATTTGTTGAGCCTCTAGTCTGGGTTTGTTTCATTAAAATTTGGGCTGTACTTTTCCATCTGGCTGCCTAGTGGAAACACTGTCTAAAATTGGTATTTCAGTCACTTTCTGTATATTTTTTGCAAAGTTAATTGAATTATGAGAGGCAGGTTACTTCAGCAAATGCAATGGCCCCTGTCACACTTCGTGGGGCCTGTTAAACACACAAAACCAAACATGATCAACACTTTCCAGTAATTACAAATGCAACCAGCAAATCCGCCTTCCTGCCCCTTGAGGACGAGGTTGATGAGGTCTTCTTGAGGCAGCTCCTCCAGCACCGCTGCTGCCAGAGTGAAATGGGATAATGCCTCCATCCACCGTGAAATACCGCATCTTCCCTCACACCCCTGACCTGAAATAGTGTTTAAACTGGTATTTAATGAACTGCAGCCAGGCCCACGTCACCCGTACAAAGCAGGAATATCATGTACTCTGTTTGTAGAGAAGGAAATGAGTTGTGATCTCTTCTCGCTGCTGGTAACGAGTCATTAGCGGACTTGGGCACACGCGGGACGTGCCCACTGCGGGTGGCACAGGTCGGTGAGCACAGGAGCCCGGAGCACGCGGAGCTGCCCGTGCATCCTGCACGGCTGGCGCTGCCCGAGGCTTTTGGGGATGAGTTTGCAGAGAGGAAAGGTGTCACTTGACCTTTCTGTGATTTAGTTGCCTGGCTGCTTTAATGGCTCTGGGGTACGGGAAATGGAAGTGTAAATACCGACGACGTGCAGGTGGCCCCGCTCCGTGCTGCCAGGGAGCAAATATATGCCCAAAGAAGGAACACATCCTTTTTTTTTTTTTTTCCTTCTTATTTATTTCACAGGCAAGGAGCAGAGGTGGGAATAAAGGAAAAAAACACGTCAGCTGCTTATTAGATCAGCAGCAGTTGTTTTGAGCCCTAGCTTCTCCATGCCAGTTGATGGAGTAAGCTTTGTGTTGGGGGTGCTTTTCTGATGCAAAGGGCTGTCTGATTAGAAAATGGTATTTTGCTGCAATAATTTTTTGCAAGCAACTTGCACGGGTCTCTCTGAGGTAGCATGGTGTCGATTAATGCACAAACTTACCCCCTCTCCCTGGTGACTAGTTTTCATTCCATGTAAGCTCTGATTATTCAGTAAAAAAGAAACACCGGCCTATGAAGCTAAACATGAAAATGCAGCAGCAGAACCCTCAGCGTCCCCACTGTTTGCAGTGTGTTTGCTGAGGGTTATTTTCATGCCACACACAACTGAGGTTATTGAGGAGAGCGAAACGCCTGGTACTTGTTATTCAGTTCATTTTGGGGTTTCAGCGCTGTTGTCCTCTCACAGCAGCGGTGCCTGCGGATTCAGGGTGTGTGAGGGTGTGAATTTATTACGTGGTGTCTGGAGCTGTACAGGAACAGCTCCCAAAGGTCTCGCTGAAGGAGAAGAGAAGGATACTGTATGGAGGAGCCAGGAGTGGGTGGACAGAGCAGGGAACGTGGGTATGGAGATATGAAGTGCTTGCCTATGGTGCCAGGGTGCTGACTGCAACAACAGCAATACTGGGATTTGTATTTTCGGGTTGCTGGGCTGCATCTAACCTCTGAGCAAAGTGGGTAGGTTTCCGCTGGGACCTCCGCTGTGTCTTTGCTGGCTGGATCTGCATCTGAGGTCAGGTTCCTTATGCCAAGTAGATTTAACTGGGATTATGCATTTGTAAGTCTGGATCTGGATCTGAACTGTTTGTTCCTATAATTTGCCAAACCAAAATCCAAAGTCCAGAGAATCTTAGAGAAGTTTATGCCTTCATTCCAGAGTCCGCGTCTGGTTTTATGGGCTGTTAATACGTTAAGGTTTCTTTAAAGCAGTTAATAATTTGTATTAAATGGTTTAGCTGCAGATTTTTAACTACTTAATGACAATAAACCAGAAGCAAATGGAATGGAACTGGGTTTATTCTTAAAAAGATTTCCATTATCTTAGTATGTGATCACCTTGTAGTCTCTAGTGTATACGTTACACCATCCATTCATTACAGAGCTGTGTGGCTCTTGTCTCGTGCTTTAGAATTGGAGGCAGCAGCCCACAGATGCATAGGGTACCTGCTCTGCATCTCCCAAGTCCAAGTCTCCAAGTCCAGTCTCCAAGTGGGGTAGTGCCCAGCCTGTTCTGTCAACCTCCATCTCAAGTCCAGGAGAACAAAATTTGGGTTTAGAGCAGGAAAAAGGAAACAAAAGAGACCAGAAAAGCTCGAGTTAATTATTTGAAGAAATTGTGTGATAGAGGAGATTCAAGTTAAGTCAAGGACCTCAGGCTGTTTCCACATGGGGAAGTCAGCAGTGCTGGTCACCGGCATCTGAGTGAATGTCTGAGGCTCATGTAATTCCCTATGTTGTCCTTGAAAATCTATATGAATCCTGCAGTGGAAGTTGATGCAATTGGTATATCTAAAAAGTGGCACAATACCAACCTGTGAAGCAGTGTGGGAAGCCCAGGAGGTTGGCTGGATAAGTGGGCTCACCTCATTCCTTGCACTGAGGTCTGTGCTAACCACATACGGACCAGGTGGTGGACCTGCCTTTCTCTACCTCTGAAACAAACCTCTGCCCTCCCCCTCTGTCTCTTTGCAGAGCTCCCTTCCTCGGAACACTTGAGCGTGGCCGATGCGACATGGCTTGCCCTCAACGTGGTGTCTGGCGGAGGTGGCTTCTCCGGCTCCCAGCCCATCGGAGTGACCAAAATTGCCAAGTCAGTAATAGCACCCCTAGCTGACCAAAACATCTCAGTGTTCATGCTCTCCACCTATCAGACGGACTTCATCCTGGTAAGAGGACATGAGAGGACCAGGCAGAGTCATCTGCCACCAGATGAAAGTTCAGTTGGGCAGTTTTAAAGTTGTTTGAGGAGCAGCAGAAGTACTGAAGTCTGCTTTCCCCGAGCTCTGTGCCTTGTAGTTAGGCTCTCTGACATCTCAGGAGCTTTTCCAATGGGATGAGGCATTTGTTGGTGTGTGTTTTCTGATGTCTAATGAGAGGGCTGAGCCCACAGTGCAGTCTCTCCCTCAATGGAGGTACTGGCAGCATTTCCCACCATCACTGAGAGTTAGAGGAACATAGTGTCTGTCAGGTTGGCTGATGATGGCCAAGAGGCTCTGAAGTTGTTTTGGGGATAGACAGGCAGGCTGTCTTTCTGTCTCACACACATGTGTGTGCATGCACAGAGGGCACAACCACATAAGCTTTATCTCCTTCGGAAACAAGGCTGAAGAACAGGCAGTGCTGAGTTCTTGAAGGGATGCTGGAAAAGAGGTGAAACATCTCCCTCTTAGAAGGCTCCACACTCTTTCCACAGTCTGATAAACACTGTGGTGCTTAATGCTTCTGATATTTTCAGTGATATCACCAAATGTGCTGCTCTAGACACGCATCCAGCAGGTAATTATCCTTACGCACCTGCTGGCTCAAGCAGGAGCGATGTGTCCACTTCTCTGTACCCTGAGATCACGTAACCTTCACCGCAGTGGATTCTCACTTCTGGTGCATACCAGCACGAGCTAATCCTGTTGTCAACTTCAGGTACGTGAGCGAGACCTGCCCTTCGTGATGCACACGCTGGCTGCTGAGTTCACCATCCTCAGAGTAGTGAATGGGGAGACAGTGGCTGCCGATGACCTTGGGATAACGAATGGATTTGTCAAACCAAAACTGGGTAAGGACCAGCATGGGCTCAGCTTGCCAGGGAGCTGGTCTCCATGACACCTGGGGCTGAAAGTCTGCCTCCTACCTTCCTTCAACATTTTGGTGAAGGTTTATCCTGTTATAATGTAATTCACTATCTTAACACATGCCTGAGTCTGTCCCAGTTCAACCAAGGATTTGAGTACGTGCTTAACTTTCTGAGCCATGCCGATGAGCTTTGCTGAATTGGAGCCTTTTCATGCTAGTTTCACATCTCTAGGGGAGACATGCCTTTTGTAGGACAGAGGGTTAAAATACAGTTCATGTCAGTTGCACAAATAACATTGTCTGTAGGCCATACTTCCATATTTCAACATTTCAAAGGAAAATGGCTTCTATAAAAGCTTGTTTAAGTATTGCAGTGACTGATGCACAGAGAATATTGTTGTGCAACTTTCACACTTTAGTACCAGTCAGGATCAAGGCCACTGTCAGCCCAGGGCTGTACAGAACCTTAGGATGTTTCCAGTCTAGAGGAACAAGCATCAAGCAAAGGGCACAATCAGAAAAGGAACTACTTAAATACGTATGTTTACCTACACGCCTGTGTGTAATTTTGTGCCCATAACCAAACAAAGCAGGGATCAGTTATTATGAAGTGCCACTCAGCCTCGTCACTCAATAGCTATAAATCATCTTGTTGAAGAAAATGAGCCTTATACAAAAAGCATGAAGGGCTCAGTGAAACCCACGTTGGTTATGCACAGGTATACAGTTTGCTGTGTTGCTGTATTTAGTAGCTGCATGCCTAAATGCTGGCTGTTTCTCAGCTACTGGCCGCAAATGTGTTTGCCAAGCTGCTGCATGTCAGCTGGTTTGTAATTTTTGTAGATACTACAGCAAAATAGACCCCCAGAAAGGAGGGAAAAGAGGGTGTACTGCCAGCAACCACAACCAGAGAAATGCCTTCCATAGCCCTGCCTTTGAAATGAGGGAAGCTGAATTTATTTCTACTTTTCAGTTTGTGTTACCACCTCCTTTGGCTTGCCCCTTGTCTTGTGTGGAAGCACACAGTGTCCTAAGAGCCCCTACGAGCAGAGAGCTGACCTGTGCCCCGTGCAGGGCGGGTCACTCAGGATGATCTCACCCTGTAGCCTGGGGGAGGACACTGCAAGAGCAGGTTGTCCCCAGGCTCCTCGGTCCCTGTTTGAGAACCAGCGGGGCTTCAGCGATGAGGAACTTTCGTACAAACACTGTCAGTTTTCTCTATGACCGCTGCCAGTGCGTGGATAACGTGTCTGGTAGGATGTGAACCTGCTGCAGACGTGGCTTCATAATTGTGTGTGTCTGTGTGTGTCTCTTTCAGTTCAGAGGCCTGTCATTCATCCCCTTTCCAGTCCGAGTAATATGTTCTGCGTCACCAGCCTGGACCCAGATACCCTTCCCACTGTTGCTACACTCCTAATGGATGTCATGTTTTACTCCAATGGGTAGGTCCCAGCAGGGAGACGGGCTCCCCGAGGAGATGTGGCCAGTGGCTGGAGGCACAGATTCCCATTGCTCCTTCAGGATGCCCAGGGATCTGCTGTGGCCTTACGCTGCTGCCGTGTCCTGCACTGAGGGAGGGAGGTTTCATGGGCTCAAGAGGGTTGTCCTGACAGCTGGAAGCCACATACGAGACAGAGGGTGCCCAAAGACATCCACTGGCTTTGGAAAGCTGAGCCTTTTCAGATTTAAGCTAAGAGTAGCAATATGATCCTTGTGCTGCATGTCCACCTATGACCGGAGGACATATGGCCAGCTGTGCCGCTGCCCATGGGTGCCTGCGGCTCCTGGCCCACAGCCTCCTGCAAGACGACCTTGGGGCAGGGATGAGAGAGTTTTGTGGGGACTGGCATTTTTTCCCCTGCAAAATCAAAAAAAATGAAAAGCAGTATAATGTGACAGGGCTTCCCTGAGTCAGTGTATGAACATTTCTGGGTTTACTGGCTATATCTGCGTTAAAAGCCTTCCTGTGCTCTTCTAGCCACAGTTAATGCTGTTCTCTTCTGTTTCTTCAGAGTAAAAGACTCGGTGGTGGGCAACGAAGACTCGGGACATATTCGCTTTTTCTCCTTTTCTCTCATTGAGGGTTACATCTCCTTGGTCATGGATGTCCAGACACAGCAGAGGTGAGCTTTGGTCTTGGATGTCCAGACACAGCAGAGGTGAGCTTTGGTCTTAGGGTCTCTTGGACCCCAGAAAAGCACCCAGGATGTTCTCAATGGAGCAAGAAGCAACTCAAGCTCCTGCACATTATTTCTTGGGAGCCTCATTGTGTGGGTGCCATGTGCCTCTACAACCTGTCACTTTTCTGAGTGAAGTCTGGCATGTTAATTCCAGCTCCTGAATTTTGGGCTTGTCTGTTCAAGCCCTCAGTGAAATCACAAGCCAATGTAATGCAGGGTTACCTCACTTTGGAATGAGAGACTCTGGAGCAAAGTGATCTTGACATTTTGATTCCGTTGTTCATTAGGTGTGCTTTTAAGAGCAAAAACCAAAAGAATCTGGTGTACGTGGTTGAAATTTTACTGCTAAAGGCCAAAAGTAGGGTGGGGACGTCAGTGATGCTGTCCTCCCGCTTTGCTTTTACACGTGGCTGGGCTCGGTGGAGTCTCATTGTGATGATAATGTACTGAGTCACCCCTGTGCAGTGGGAGCCCGTGACTCGTTTGTCTGGCAAGGAGAAAGTCAGCTCGGGAGCAAACATCAGCCTGTTCGTGTGTGTATGTGTGTACTTCTGCGGCTTCACATCACAGACATCTCTGAGGTCTGGAGGCTAGACAGGATGCTGCCCTGAGATGCAGTGTGTAGATTTGCTTTTGACACACGGTGCAGTGTTTGGGTTTGGTCCTTGCTTGCCCTAGGGACTTGTTTTGCAAACTGTTAATTGCCCTCTTGAAAGTTTCTTCAGCCTTAATTGGAGTAAACCTCTCTCTGCCTTCAAGGGAAGATAGAGGGTTGGAGTGGCAGCTGGTGCTTGGGGAACCCGGGCAGCCAATTCCTTCTCTGTCACAGGCTGCCTGCTTGACCTCTGGCAAGTCTCTTAGCCACTGGTCTTCTTTCCCCTGCTAAGAAATGGGGATGTCTGCAGGGTTCCCAGGGACCTCCCAGGGGCGGTATGGAAAAAAGCACTGACGATGCTCAGCCACAAAAACAGTGATCACCATTCACATTCCTAAGAGAGTAGGTGTGGAAACATATTCTGTCCCGAGGTGTTTCTAAACGCAGCTCAAATCAAGCCTTCAGATTAACGGTCTCGCTGTGCACACTTCCAGCATCAGACGCTGATTTACCGTAGGACATCTGGGGGGGCAGGCGGGTGCATCTGTCCCGCTTGCCTTCACTTCTCTCAGTTTCACCGAGCTGCTGCCGCCGCTTTGTTGGCTTCCAGCAGCGCAGGGATACAGGAACAGCAGCATCCCCACGGGCAGAATCCGACACACTGCTGTGTTTTAATTGCCACCTTTGGTGTTCCTTTTCTTTTACAGATTTCCTAATAATTTGTTGTTTACAAGTGCATCTGGCGAACTCTGGAAGATGGTGCGGATTGGTGGGCAGCCTCTTGGCTTCGGTGGGTAAACATTTGTGGGCTCAGTTGGTGCACAGGTAGCCAGTTGCCTCAGGGCCTTCAAGGATGATGGAAAAATCCATCTAAGGCTGAGGCTTTTTAAGAGCCAGCAGCTTTACATGACTTTGCAAGCTGAGATTTGCAAACAGGAGGAGTCTGACTCCTATCTAATAAGTCAGACTAAATATACTATATTATTTATATACTATAGCAATATACTATATACTTTTGGAAGTGCTACATGCTTGACAGCTCCATTCAAATTGCATTCATCTGCTGGACTTTGAAGGTAGCTACAGCTGGGTCTCTGTTTAAAGAGAAAAAGTGGACAAAGAGATGACATGGGAATGCATTATAGATCACTGAAATCAGTGGTCAGGAAGCACTGACACTCCAGTGCAGTCCTGGGGCAGCTCTGTGCCTTTCGTAGGTTTAGTGTAGATTTAGAGCAGTCCAAGGGGGAGTCCTATTCATAGACCTGTGTCACATCCAATGCTGCAAACATTTTCTCTACTCAAAAGCATATTGGACCTAAGTAACACAGAGTAAATGCTTCACGTCTGCAGAACTGTTCTTGTTATTTTTGTGTCCCCTGTAGCTTTAAGGAGTCCGATCTGAATACCGCAACAAAGGCCTGATTTTTAGAAAACACTGGGGCTCCTGCCCATGGTCTCTGAAACTGTTACAAAATACAGGCTTCAAGAACATCTCTGAAAAATGCTGGACAATTTTTATATTTAATTGCTACTTCTACACCAGACAAACAAAAGTAGCAAGAAGAAAATTTTCATGGACCTTCTCTTTATGCATCTTAGAGGCAAAATGTGTAGAAATGGCATGGTATATGTCACTGATGGGACATCAGCACACCTGCCAGTCCCCTAAATATGAGATGTTTAAATATGTTAGCTTAGAGTCAAGTTGAAATGTGCAATTTGGATCAGGGAAAGTCAGATTTCATCTGGAAACAATGTACCATTGATCTGCAATGAACAGGACAGATGAACCATTTAAACTGGCGTGAAATCCTGTCTCAGGGGCTGGGGTGGTCTGTGGTCTAGGAACCAGCCATGTGTCCAGGCCAACCAGCAGGTCAGCATCTCCTCTCTCAGAGATGCACAGCAAAGTTTAATAGCAACAACTAAAGAGAAAAATGGAGGTTAAGAGTATATGAGACCGTCTTTGGTGCTTCCTTCCAGAAAGTCATTAATTACCTTTCTTTGGACCTCTGAAAATCATTCCAGTTCTAATGTTTTGTGCCTTTGGGGGATTTATATTCTTTGTAACAAGAAGGCAGCAATAAAATCAAATGTGCAATGTATCGTTGTGGCCCAAAGAGCCCCATTCTGTGAGAAAGAACACATTTTACTATAGAGATCCCTCCTGATCAGAGTTTGTGAAGACAAACTCCTTCCTGTGCATGCACGGAGCTGGCAAGACCCAGGAGTTCAGCGAGACTGACAGGTGCCATTCAGACAGTGATTGAGTTTTTATTTCCCCCACAGATGAATGTGGAATTGTCGCTCAGATTTCTGAGCCTTTGGCCGCAGCCGACATCCCAGCCTACTACATCAGTACTTTTAAGTTTGATCACGCGTTGGTGAGTATCAAGGCAGCTTCTTTGAAATAGGGGAGGTCTTTTGCCTGGGAGAAAACTCATGATGAGAACATTTCCCATCTGGAGAGCTTGTTGGAGTGCCTTTGCTGTGATGTAGCCCAGCAGATACCTCTCCAGCCTCCTGCCTGTCGCTGCCCTGGGTCAGAGGCTCCTGAACCAAGCCCAGCCCTACCCCAAGGCAAAACAGCGTTAGGGAGTGTCCTTCTTGCAAAGGGCTGGTCTCAGTCCTTAAAGACCTGTGGCGATGGAGACTTCACAACCTCCCCAGCAGTCTCGTCCACTGCATCATTATATTTTATTAGAAACAGCCACAAACCCTCTCTGTTCTCCTGCAAGCATAGTCAGAGGCTTCAGACTCTTAGGAGGGTGCCTTTGTGTGGGGGAACTATTTTGGAGAGTCTCCCAATACCAAACCCCTGCCCTCGTCTCTCGGTACCCGCACGGCCCTAACCTTTGCATTTTGAGACCCACCTGTGAGTCCTGAGTAGCTCTGCTGTCTCTGCATCGTCCTCCTCGTGGTGTAGGCTTTTCATAAAATAGCAATAACTGGCAGCACAGCAAGGGAGGGTGATTTCGAAGCCATGTTTGTTTTCATGAGTGCCCATAGCAGTTGCAGCACCATCACCAGCATGAGGGCCTTCTCTTTTCTTCTCTTTTATACTGGTGGATATTTTACCTTCTAGGCATTACGCCTACCTCTGCTCTTCCTTGGCTGTGTAGGACACCCTCAAAAATGAGGAATTTCCTTGAAAAGGGAAAATTGCTGTGCCTGTAGCCACAAACAGCATGGCATTTGACTTGGAGCCCATTCCCCGGGGCCTGAGGGAGGGTGTCAGTAGCCCACGCGCTAACAAAGCTAACAAAACTCAGCCACTTTGTGCTTTTTGGGTTTTTTTTTTCTTAAATGTGCCCGTTATTGCATTATACTTCTCCATTCATCGCTGTAAATTCACTGCCCAAGCCCTACTTTTCACCTGTGAAAGCTCCAGTGAGTTCAAGGCGGGTTTTTTTCAGCTAATTATTTTGTTTTTTCGCAGTTGGTGTGAACCATTTGCAGCCTATAGGTCATGTGTGTGAAGAGTAAAAGTAAATATTATTCCAGATAGCAAAGGTCAAAGTGTTGTATATGTTTGTCTTATTTTCTTGAATATTAACTGTGCTGATAAGATAAGCTAATAAAACACCATTTTAAAATCAATACTGTTAGCTTTGCCTCACATTCCTGCCTGTTGTTGTGGCCCCAGGTGCCTGCTCTCTGCGCAGAGCACAAGGTGCAGAGTGCTTCTAGTTGTCAAGCAATATCAGAAGGAAGCCCTGTCAGTTAAAATAGATATTTCACTCGCAGCTTGTGCCGTACAATTGTGATGACTCTGCAGGCAGCTCCGCCTTTTAAAAGCATCTCATCCTGCTGCATGTGAGCACGGCAGAGCCCTGCCTCCGAGCAGCTGGCAGGGTATTATTGGGGCCATGCATTAAGGTCTGCGGATCGTCCTTACTCAGATCAGTATTTTAGCATTTTCTCTGCTACTTGCTGTTTTCTTTTCTTAACGACTTTAAAAGCCTTTTCATCTGGACAGTGCTATTCTAGCTGTCAGATCCTTCCACCATGGGGAAGGGGCATTTCAAGCCCTTCTGTGCTTGACCTTGCTCCGGGAGTGGTGGCTGGACTGTGTACTTGCTGGCTCTAGTTGATTTTGTTGGCCAAGACCCTGACCTAGATTTTGTCACGTTTTCCCTACCTTTGCTACCCAGACACCTTGACTTCTAGTGACATGTCCCAAGGTCTAAGTGCATCTTGAATCCGTTCTCTACATCCTCCCGTTCTTTAAGGTTGTTCAGTACTTGTTGTCAACAATTTAGAGTGCTTTGTAAAAGCCTGTGGTTCCCTTTGACCTGATCTTTTTTTTATTCCTGTGCATCTTAAGGTGTTTTTTGTTGCTTAATTTTTTATTTGACCTGGGTGTTAATACTCAGGTCTTCCTGCAATGCTGTAGCTGTAGAAGTTTGCCCTGGAAATCAGGACCTGTGCTTGAGAAGAAATCCCTTTGGGAGACAACGCTGAGATGGGAACCTCGAGGTCTGAGGTGTATCTGCTGGGTGACATAAGGTCGGGCTGGAGAGCTATGGTTTCCAGCTCCCTCTAGAGAGAGCAAGTGAGAAGAGTCCCTTCTCCAGGTGCTCTGCTCTCGCTGCCTCATGCTCAGAGGTATCTTGCTGTTCTTCACTGGCATTTTGCATCTAATGAGGCCGAAGCTATGTCTGGGACATAGTTTGGAGTTTTACTTTTCCCTTCATGGTAGATGCTTTGATCTGCCCTCCAGCTGACAAGCAAACGCATTGCACCAGCTGCTCTGGGATAGGGATCTTCTCTACAGGGCAGAGAGGGGTAGGACTTCTCCACTGGTGGCAAACTAGGATGTGTCCTACAAATCAAAACTGTTTGCACATCTGTCCTGGAGAAAATCCGGCCCAAACATCTGCAGTATGATTGATACCATTTCCCTGACGGCAAGGGAGACACGCATTTCGCAGTGGATGGAGGGTCAGCCTGTTGTGTTTAGGTGAGGAGGTGGGTCCGTGCAGGTCAAAGCCAGTGGGCCAGGACTGGCTGGTTCTGCTTCCTCCTGCCTCTCTACTGCACTGAGGGAGCATGTACAGAGACCTGCTGTTCCTCCGCTGGGGCTGGCTGAGAACGCGTATTTTGCAAAATTGATTACTATGTCTTTTCTCATTATCTTCTGGAGAGGCAGAGAGTCATACAGCTTGTTCCACTGCAGTGTTCAGCATACTGGGAAAAATGATGGAGGGGAGGCAGCAGAGAGTCCTGCCTCAGACTCCTGTTTCCTACAGTGGAGGTTTGCTGGGGTTTTCTTCCTAACCCAGAAGAATTCACTCTATGGTTGTTTTAAGATTATTTTCTTCCTTTCCCAGCTGACTTTTGTTCACACATCATCAGAGTTAGCCACTCCTATTCCATCTTCCCATTGGAAAACTGAACGTTTTTCTTGTTATTTCTCATGGGTTTTTCCCCTCAGTTTTGTCAAAAGCCTTGCGGAAAATCACAGTCCAGTTGTATTTCAACTGTCTGAGCTCTGGAGGGTGTCCAGTGAATCCAGGTACTGTCCTCCTGGCCAAGGACCCAAACACCTCACAGAGGAGACAGTCCCTTCTTCAACTTACTTACCATGAATTATTTTGGCTTCTTGCAGCAGCTCACAGATAATTTGTTTTTCCCTCAGTCCCCTTTCCACTTTCCAAGAGCTGTTAGCTGCCTGTCCCTGGAGTGTCATCTTTGAGTTTATGTAACGGTCAGACGCCTCTCTTCTGTCTGATGTAACTTTACTTGTGATATTCTTTTCCACCGATGACAGTTGCTCTGAGATCTTTTTCATCTTCTGTTACAAGGAGTTTTTCTTGCAGTAAGTATAAGCACAAGTGTGATGAGAAGCGGCTGAGGGAACTGGGGGTGTTTAGCCTGGAGAAAATGAGGCTCAGGGGAGACCTTACCACTCTCTACAACTGCCTGAAAGGAGGGTGTAGTGAGGTGGGGTCGGTCTCTTCTCCCAGGTAACAAGTGACAGGACAAGAGGAAATGGCCTCAAGTTGTGCCAGGGGAGGTTTAGATTGGAGATCAGGAACAATTTCTTCACCGAAAGGGTTGTCAAGCACTGGAACAGGCTGCCCAGGGCAGTGGTGGAGTCCCCGTCCCTGGAGGGATTTAAAAGCCGTGTAGATGTGGTGCTGAGGGACATGGGTTAGTGGTGGCCTTGGCAGTGCTGGGTTAGCGGTTGGACTCGATGATCTTAAAGGTCCTTTCCAACCAAAACAATTCTATGATTCTGTAAGTGTGAAAAGACACCCACTAATAATTTTGTATATGGACTTCTATGGTTCAGTCTCATCACAAGACTGGATAAGAAAGCTCAGGTGCTACGCCACATCATCTGGGACCCCCACCACAAGCAGACTGGCAGTTCTCTTCCTTTGATGGACATGTCCCCTTGTCACTCGACGTGGTCTCCCCACCCACACTTATGGGTCCCAGCCCTGTAGGATGCACTGGAGGGCCTCATGGGGCCCTTAGGCAGCCACATAAATCCATCAGCGCAGCCACCTTGCATGAGTGAGCTCCTGGTGTACAAATGCTTTGACGCATAAATCAAGTCTCTGGAATATTTGTGGTGATAAATGAACTACAAGGACTCTTGGAGCTTTTCCTGGGTATCCCCATTCCTCTCTGTGAAAGCTGTGTTGGGAATTCCAAGAAATAAGGTGGTTTTTGGACAGGCAGTGGCTCTCTTGAGACAGACCCAGCACTGGAGCAGTGACAGCACTGAAAGGTTGTCAGGTTTTCTCTTGCCCAGCTGCGGTCCCAGGTGGGGAGCAGCTGCTCCGCCGTCTGCCAGGGCCAGGGAGCAGGGCCGAGAGGGGAGGTGGTACGCGACCATCCACAGGGTCAGCGTGGCCCACCCCAGTGAGGTGCTTTACCAGTGAAAGGAAGGAGAAGGAGGGGAGGGGAAGAGGAGAAGGAAAGGAAAACCCCAAAACAGTTGCCTCCCTACGAGCACCTGCCATCCAGACAGCAAACCAGCCAGATCTTACTTGCAATGTTTGCTCCTCGGGTTAACGCTTTTGAGCCGGAGGGTGGCTCTGGTGGATGGAGTTCATGTGCCCAACAGCAAAGTACGTGCCTCCTTGGGACTGTGCTGGCTTCATCTCCTGCCTCTCCTTTCCTTGTCGTCCCTCCCTAGCTTTCGCTAGAGCGTGACCTTTCTTTTTTGTTTCCTTGCAGGTACCTGAAGAAAATATAAACGGTGTGGTCAATGCACTCCAAGTCAGTCAAGCTGAAAAGCATTAGAAATCTTCTGAGCTGGTTCCAGATGCTTTTTATTATTATAATTATTATTATTATAATTATTATTATTATTATTCTTTTTTTCTCACAGTATTTCTTGAAAAATCTGATTCCAGAGAGTGACATGAAAAGAGACTGTGGAAAGTTGAGCAGAAACAGCTCCAATAAGCCTTTGTTTTAATTATTATTATTATTATTGTTATTTTATTAAATTTATGAATGAGGGGCAGGACGAAAGGCAGTTCAGACGGTTTCCTGACGTTCAGTTCCAAGGTGAAGTGTAACCTGCCTGTGTTCTCGGTGTGGGGGGAGCTGCCCAGGGACACCCGTCCCTCCCCGGAGCGCGGCGGCGCGGATGGCCGTACGTGCGGGCGCTCTGCCCAGAGCTTCGCGGCACGGCTGGGACGGACGGGCCACTTGCTCAGAGAGAGCCCTGAAACCATAAACAATGAAATATGGAATTAAACAGAAAAGACGTCGCATAGTGCTGGCTTGTCTCCTCGCATCAGACTTTCTGAGGACTGTCCGTCATTGCCTGTGTCGAGCTAGGATGGGAATTGGGTTCTGTTTCCCCTGGCAAAACTGTTTGGTGTTGGAAAAGGGGAAAACAGCCAGTTGTTTGGATTTTCCCCTTTTCCCTTTCTCCCTGCAGTCAAAGCCTGGCTGCTCTGAGAAAACCCGGGCTGGGAGAGCGTGGCTCTGGCCCACCTCCCGGCAGCTGGTGCCACCAGGACTTGTGTCTGCAGTGAAACTCAGCCGCTTCAGCTCCGTTTTCCCCAGTCACCCTCCCGCTGCCCCCAGTGTTCTCCTGCCATGGCCCCTGCTCCAGGGCAGCTGCTGTCCCCTCACCCCCCCATCAGAGCCATCCTCAAGCCCTTGTCCCCAAGGGCCAGCCAGAGGAGGGAGCCATCTCTTCTCCTGTCCCCATGGGCTTTTTCCTACCCGCTTTGTACACATTCACAGGGACACGAAGCATTGCCCGGGGTCCCTGGGTAGCTGCTCCTGCACATCCCAGGCCACCTTGGCCACGAGCCACAGCGGGTTGTCCCCACCAGGGCCAGGAGGGTGCCCAAGCCCTGCTGGGACCCTCCTGCAGTTTTTCATCAGCTCCTTCAACACCAGCGTGGAGATCACTGCCAGCTGGGGACTTGAACCCCGGGGTTTTTCCACTGGGTTCAGTGGGCAGCCCTTCAAAAGCAGAACGGTGCTGAAAACGCATGAAACTCCGGGCATTTCCTTCTGGTCCTGGCGCAGGAAGATGATGGGGGCTTTTCCCGTGGGGCAGCAAGGAGCGTGTTTGCTCCTGGCTTGAGCCAACACTGCAGGCCAGTGGGAGCCAGGCATCGAGGTCTGTGGTGGCACCCGCCTCTGAATCGCGCCTGTGGCTGCTCCCAGCACCGTGGAAGACAGCAGGGACCAGTGCCAGGAGAGCAAGTGTCCCCCAGGACGTAGGTACCAGCGGTCTGCACTGTGCTGTGACCGTGCGGCGAGGGGTGGCGGAAAGGAGAAGCCGCCTGCAGAGGACTCTGCTTTTACAGTTAGGAGCTGCAGGTTTTCTTGCATTTCTATTCTTCTTCCAATTTCATTTTTGATATGAAGAACTTGCTGGTCTCACAGTTCTAATGAGGGCTTTCCAGCCTTGCTTAAGAGTCAGCCTCTAGCATGATTTTCCTGAGGCTGCATCTTGCAGGTTTGAGCCAGGGTTTTGCATTAATCTGGGGGCAGTAAGCAAGCACCTGAGATCATAGCATGGGCTACATTGGTGTTTAGGACATGCAAATAGGTTTATACTGGTGTGTAGGACATGCAGGTTTATGGTGGTGTGTAGGACATGCAAACACACACCCCAGCTTATGCCTCGCTGTTTAGTTCCCCATTCACGGTGCTGGAGGGCTGAGCTTAACACTTGTGGTTTCTGGTGCTGCTGGACCCAGGTGCTGAGTTTCAAATCTTTCTGTTTTTTTGTCAGTGGGATGTTGTGTGGCAGCTAGACAGGGAGTCAGAGCGTCCACAGGAAAAGCATGGGTAACTTTCCTTTGTAGGCCCTAACAGAATTAAAGCATCCCTGCTGAGCAGCACTGAGGCACGTGTTCAATCCTTTACCGAACAGTATGTTTTGCTGGTCCTTTACATGGGCTTTCAGAGTTGCCCCACGATATGTTATATTCACTCCAGATTTCTGGGGTGAAGGTTTATTCCCGGTGCAGCACCACACGTCTCTGGGTGTTTGCCTGGAAGGATGCTCTGGTCTCCTGCCACGTGCTGTAAGGCTGCGAGCGCAGGCTGCGCAGTGCGATGATTAAAAGCACTCAGAGATGTTTTATGGGAACGTGCGCAGCGTCGAGGGCTGAAGGATGTGGCAAGACGGTCGCGAGGTTTTCACCACCTACACTGTTGAAGGGCTGCTCCTCGGGATGGCAGATTGGGGTGTCTGTAGGACTCTGCAGGATTAGTTTGGAGAGCGATACGGGCACATGAGTTGCTGTCCAGCTACTGAATTGCCAGCCAGGCTTTGTGGTCGGCTCAGTTGAGCCTGAGCTTTCCCTGTGTGCGTGGACAGGCTCACCAGGACAGGGTCATCTTTGTGCTCCTGGGTTTTGTCAGCCATTGGAAAATGATTATTTAGCCACTTTCCGCATCAGAGAGCAACCTGAGTTGCCCTCCGCGTGTGCTGGTGCTGCTTTCTAGGGACCGCGACGTGTATGGTGAGGGATTACTTGAAACAAGCATCAGATTTACTGAGCCTTAAGAGAAAGCGAAAAAAATAGGTTTTAATGGTTTTTTTTAAACTTTGCACTCAGGCTATTTTAGAGGCTGATCTTTTAATTTAAATTTTCCACTTTTTTTCCCGAGGGAGTCAGCCTTAAATTTGTGAAATCTGTAGAAATTTTTGGGGTGTTTCAATACTTCACAAAGCAGGTTGATGTCCCAGCATGAGAAAGTTAGCCTGAAAAATTCACAAGGTGTGAAAAGCCATTGAGGGACTTTCTGTCTCTGCCGTCATCCTCGGCTTCACCTTTTTATTTCCTCTCTCGTTTTGTCCTGAGAACCAAGAAGGTTGTTTCAGAGAACTTGGGGTAGTTTGATGCTTTCCCTTTAGCGTTCCCCGCATCGCTTTGCTGGTGGGAACTGCGGTACTCTGAATTCAGGCAGAATTGGTTGGACCTCGCACCAGCACGCGGGCAGGATCGGGGCAAACTTGCACAGTGGTGTTGCTTGTGAGACCTTCACTGGATAAGGCACGAAGGGGTCTGTAGGGGCTTTGTTAAAAAAAAATAAAATAGTAATAATAATAATATAACACCACAGTGCTTGAAGAGCCCAAAGTGGTGGCTTTTAAAGCTGCTCAACAACTCCTGGCCTTTGGGGTGGGCAAAAATGGAGGGGTCTTGTCTTTTTTTTTTTTTAATGCTGTATGCTAGTACTGTCTCTGAGCATCCCTGGCGCCGTGCTGTTTGACACTGTGTGAAGGACGAGCGTGTCTCCGTGGGACGCCCTTTGGCTGGGTGTCCCCGTCGCTGAAAGCCCGGGTGACCTGCCAGCCCCCCATGCTGCCCCGAGCATCCCTGCTCGGCTCTCGAGAGCGTCACCCCGCCGTGCTTGCTGCTGCTAATCAGGGATCGCCGTAACGCCGCGGGACCCTCCCCGGGCCCTTTCGGTTCCTCTCGTTGCACAAAAACTCACCAAACAGCGAAATGCAAAAAGCGTTTCCAGCCCTGCAAGGAGGGGTGGGCAGGGAAGGAGACCGAGGCCCTCCCGCGCCCTCCTTGTTTCTCTGAGGCCTTTGTTTTCTTAGAAATCTCGACCTTTCTCATGTTGTGTGTGTTACTACGTAGTTCTTTTGTCTTTTTTCCCCCACCCCGATTAGATTTTGGCTGGAAATTCCTTTCTGTGTGTGCAAGTGTGTGCGTACGTTCATATAATTGTGTAGTGTTTACATAGAAATGCTGAGTAGGTCTCTATAGTGCACATATATATAAATATCCGTGGTTTATGTTTGTATGGCTCTATACTGTACATAGCGTATATACTTGAGCAATATCGGTTAATATATACTGCGTGGGTACATGTGTGTATACTCCAGGCACACACTCTGTGTGTGTGTGTGTGTGTGTATGTGTGTGTAGTAAGTGCTGTATACACACATTTATTCACCATATATTTTTAATTCAAGTATATAGGCAATATGAATACCTAGTTACGCTCTCGGGATTTCTCGCCACGTTTTTAGCGAAGAGCAGGAGCAAAGCTGACCCGGAGCATCAGCTTTGCCTGCCCGCTCCAGAAACACCCCGTTCCTCTTCAGTTTGGTGCCTCAAGCACAGAGACTGTAGGAAAATTGCTCCTTTTTTCTTTATATATATTTTAGTTGCTGCCCTGAATCGCTTCAGCCCATCAGCAGCGATGGTTCGTTTGCGAAGTGCCTGCCCAGAGCCTGGCTGGGGGGTTTGCAATGGGGCTTCCAGTTGCTGGCAGCACCGAGCTGGTGCCTGTGCCGCCTTCCCCCAGCCAAGGCTGGGTCCGGGAGCACCTCCTGAACCTCCTGCCTGCCAGGTCTCCGCGGTTCCTCCGGAGCTGGTTCGTGGTGGCCTTCCCCAGGTCCCCATGCGAGGCTGTGGGTACGTGGTTGCCCGGCTGCCTCTTGCCTGCGGGCACTTCACTTCTCCAGGGATGGGTTTTTTTTTGGTAGATGTGGCTGTTGGGGGTTTGGTGTCCAGAAGACAACCCATGGCTCACACAAGCTCTGGTATTTATTGGAAAACTTGGATTTGTTGGCCTGTGAGGAGCTTAAATCTGTGGGTTATTTTTAAATAGATGGAAATGTTGGAGGGTCTTTTCCCATTAAAAGCAGGAGGGGCTGTTTGAACTCCATCAATGGAAGTGTGCAGTCTGCACGTCTCATTGTCAGCTTTTCCTGCTGACCAGCAGTGCTGTTTGTTGGGGTCCAGGTGGGAGAAGGTTTTTATGCAAAAAAAAAAAGAATCCTCTAGTTTGATATTTCGGTTACACCCCACCAAACGCAGTGGGGTGCTGCCTTGCAGCTCCTTCAGGGTTCCTGTCTGCCCCATGAATGCAGCCTCGTGTGGGTTTGCGCAGCTTTCTGTTTCTGGTCAGACACGGCAGTCCGTTTGCTTTGCAGCTGGTAGAGTTTCTGAAATACTGTGCTTAAATGTATTAATCTCTCTTGCATAGGGAGGCCTTAATGGAAGTATTGGGTTTGACTGGAGCGCAGGGATTGTGGCACCTGCAGCGGGTGACGTTGGTATTAGTGCTGAATGGCGATGCCGTTTAGAAAGAACATTCATCATATAAACCTCACGCTGCTGCTTCCAAATGTGCTTTGAACTCCAAGCTCCGTGTTGCCGTTCCCAGGGCACGGGTAGGGAATGCTGTTGGTCAGAGATGACTCAACCCTTGTCTCTAACAAAAGCCTGTTGGTGTCAGATCCTGCTTGGGGGGCTGCAGGTGGCACTGAGCAGTAGTTTGGTCTGTTAAGACGTGCCATGCAGAGCAGGCGTAGGGATTTGCAGGACTGACACTCGAAGGAAAATGTTTCTGGAAGGGCACGATTGCTTTAGCCAAGAAAAGCATCCAACAGAAGTTTTTCAGGTTTAATTTTTCTGCAGCGTTACGTTTTGTCCTGCAGATGCTGGGAGGGCGATGAGGCAGCGCAGCGTGGGGAGCACGTAGAGAGGAGGTCGCTCAGCTCCAGCGTGGCTCCGTGAGCACCCAGGTGTTCTCCTGACGCACTTGATGCTCTCAGCAGGGTGCAGACACCTGAGAGAGGCGAGGCAGAAAGCAGCTCTGCGCAGAGGCTGCCCCGGCGTGTGCGATGCATTTGCAGGGGCTGCATTTGCCATCCCCAGGCACGTTCCCACACTGTCTGCCCTGCGCGGGGACCTGTTGTCTCACAGTGTGTCCCTGGGATGAGGTTTTAATAGCGTGACTCTGGCATCCCATGAAGGTTGGGAAGCTGTTTGGGACATTAAAGGCTAAATTGCATGTGTTTGATCAGAGTCTGGCTCTGAGAGAAGCCGTTTCCCATCTATTCTTAGCTTTGCTGTACAATGCTTGAATTTTCTTCTGTTGCCAAGGGGGCAACTTCCCTGGTGTGAGCAGGGCCGTGGCTTTGGTCCGTGCTGACTTGCAGCAGCCGTGGTGTCGGCCCCGGCTCCTCTGTTCCTGTGGGCATCCCTGTCTGTGTCTCGGCTGTTCCCCGCACCACGGCACGAAGGGCTCTGCGGAGGTCCCTGTTAGTGGAGGCACGGGAAGGCCAGGGGAAGGGTGGGGAGAGCTGGAGGGCCGAGTGATGTGAAGGAATTACTTGTTTCTTTTTCAGTTGTGCAAATGTGAATGTACGCAGGTTTGCACATTGTTGTTGTGAACACAAAAGCATTTTCATTCTTCTTTTTCCTTTTTGAATCAAACAGACCTCCTGTCCCTGCCAAGCCTCCCCGCTCGGCCCAGTGACCCCCGGGGATGCGTTTGTCCCGGTAGCACCGTCCCAGCAAAGGTGGCGCGAGCCCTCCCACACCCCCGCTATCCAGAACATCTTCCGATGCTCAACCTCTCCCTGGGAGAAAGCCTCCAAGTACCACTGTGTGTTTTGAAGTAATGGTGGTGTCGGGCACTGTGGCCAGAGGGGTTAGTCACATCCATGTGGGTTTTCCCATCCGTGTTCCCACACGTGCTGTTCCAGAGCACCGGGGCATCCACACTCCCTGCTTTAGACGTCAGCAACTCGACTAAAAGTTGCCGGGTCCCGTATCAGCACAGTCAGCGCTCAGTGAGAGCAAACGTTCCTGTCTTGGCACTGGATAATTGGTATTTTCTGATCATGACAAGGGAGAAATTCTTTGTTCAGCCAAGCCTGCGCGTCGGCTGCTAGCTCCCAAGTGAAGGTGTCTCACAGCAGCGTTTGGCAATGGACAAGAAATCATTTTCTGATGAGGATTTCGTTCCTCTCCGTTACTGTGACGATTGTGGACATCCCCAGTGAGCAGCTTAAGGCATCTCACTGACCTGTTCCAGTCCTGCCTGCAAACGTTGGACTGGATGAAACTTTTGTTACCTGCTAGAGAGTAAAACCCAGTCATCCTTTGCCAAATAGTATTTACATTTTATAGCGTGTGCTGGGGTGTGTTTACATTGGCCGAGACGTGCACATCTGCCTCCAGATGTAGACACCTTCCCCCCATGAGCACATCTGTCTGTCCATGGGCCATGTGTGTCAGGGGCCAGCAGCAGCCCTCGGGCATCCTGGCAGCACCAAGCTGGTACAGAAATGCTCTGTGCCCATCCCCAGCGAGGGCTGCGGGACCTTCCCACGACACCTGGGTGGGAAACGCTCGACTGTGAATCTTGAGTTATTCTCCTGTCTTCAGCCCCCCCATTTTCCATCCCTCGGCCTCCCTTTATTCAGTCTTCGTTAAGCACAGCTCGGTTGAGACACCAGCTCGGTTGAGACACCAGCTCGGCTGAAATACCGTCTGTAGTTGGCACAGGTGACGAAAAGGACTGGGTGCTGCGACATGGCACGTGCACTGGAGGCTGCTCAGCGAACCCTCGCTGTAGCAGCCCCTGCAGAAGCTCTGGTGAGTGTGGAAATAAATGAATTATGTATCAAAGAAAGTCTGTTATCATTTTAGGGTGTGAGTGTGCAGAGAAACATACCTCTTTGGAACATCCATAGCCAAGATGTCCCTTTCTTGATCTCTCTAGACAGCACCAGCCATTTCTCCTTCAGGCTGAAGCATTCCAGCAGGAATCTGGCAGGTTTGAAGTTTCAAAGTACCTCTGAGAGCGGAGCGGGAGCACTTCGCTCCACTCTGCCTTGGGTCCGTGCTCTGCCTGTACCACAGCAGAGCAATCGGCTGATGAGTGTCCCTCTCTAGGGAGACACAGCGGTTTTACCAGAGTCCTCCCAACCCTAAAAGATGATGCCAAAACAGGGGCTTGTTCCGTCCTTCGTTTTGGAGGGCTGGTTGCTTTTATCCTCCCTGTGTGTACGGGGCAGAGGCAGCATCTCTCTTGCATTTGGGAAGATGCTGTCGGAGGCTGGCTGTAGTTTGGGGTCCCCCTGCGTCCGCCCCAGCTTTCTGCAGTTCCAGTAATAAGCCTTTTCTTTTTCCCAAAGGATTCCTACCAGCTCTTTTGTAACTTGAAAAATGTAATTTTCCAAGTACCCGATTCCCTGGCCCTTGTGGGAACGCTGCTGGAAGCACCCCGCTTGCCGGCACAGCTGCTGAGAGCATTAATGCTCCTTCGGGCGCCGAAAGAGGAATTAATCCATTCGGCCCCGTGTCCCCACGGCCACGCACACCGACACAGGCACCGGGCTCTGGCTGTCGGGAGGCTGCTCTGGAGAACGGGTCCCACGGGAGACGTGGCCCCGGCAAACGGAGCCGCCTCGCCCGCCGTGCCCTGGCTGCCCGCACAGAGGCATTCCCATCGGCTGGGAGGGGACGCAGAGGGAACGTCCCCTTTGCTGGAGAAAACCAGCGCTCTCCTGTTCGGGTTTGTGGTCAGCAGGAAGAGTGGAAGAGCATTTGCCATGCGGGGAGCTGGAGGAAGAGGCAAGGGGGGGGTGTATGCTTAGGCCTTCTGTTGTAGTTGTTTCTTGTCATTATTTTTAAGGCCAGCCTTGTGATTTTTTTGAATTTTTGAGATCACTGAAATTACCTAAAGAGCTGCCTCCGCTGTTGCGACTGCAGGAACTGCAAACCTTCCTGGGGCTGGTTGCCTGCGGGCAGGACTAGGCTGCGCAGGGACCCTTCCCACCGCGGCTCAGCCCGAGGCACCGGGTGCTCGGGGCTCTCCCATCCAGCCGCGCCGTCCCCTGCAGCCATACACGTAGGCAGGCTATTTAACTAGTCCTGTTCTTGAAGAAATCAAGGAATTTTGAACATCTCATTTGAACATGGTGTGTGTGGGTCAGTGCTGTGGAGCAGGAGCCAGCCCCGTGCTGGGGTTGGGAGGTTCGGTATACGAAAAGGACGGCTCTGCAGGAGGAGCGCCCGGGTTTCCCTTTACCATTAGGCACAGACGCAGTCTGCTTCAACTTGATGCCCTCGGCCTTATTTTAGGTTCATCATAGAATTAAAAACTGAATGGTCCCCTCGCTGTCCCTCAGACCCTGCCTGCCGGGGTCCCCTCTCTCAGCCCCACGGGGCCCGAGCCACGCTGGCTCTGTTCTTCCTGCCTCTGAATTTTTATTTGCTCTGCATTTGTGAACCACTCCAGTAGCGGGGGGGGGACGGACGGAGGAGCCTGTCGGTGTCCCTGGGCCAGGGGCTGGGTTCTTTTGCAGCTCCCCGAGGGGACTGGGAGGGTCCTTTCCCAGTGTTCCTGGTTGTGCTGGAGCAGGGATCCAGACCTGCCCCACAGCCGGGGCTGCCCTTGCCTCTCACCCAAAAACCTCACTGCTGCTAAAAATCATCATGCTAATCCGATGGCTGTCGATAGTTGGGGTGTGAGACCTGTGTTTGGGTGCTGTCAGTGCCCGGAGCAGGGCCCTGGCGATGTGGAGGGCGGTGGCAGTCGCCTGCCTCTCGCCAGCCCAGGGCTGTGCTCAGTGTCACAGCCAGCGTGGTCCCGTCCCCCGGCCCTGCTGCCCATGGCTGGGTCACTCCTCCCGTTGTCCCTCCCCTCTGTGTGGGCTACAGGCTTGGATTTGGGGTTCATGAGACATGAAGTCGAGGAGTGGGCTGTTTGTTTAGGACCATGGCAGCTGTATTTTCTCCCAGTGCCTCCTATTCCTCCTCCTCCACTCTGCCTCTGCAGCAGCAAGAGATGGCAGTGACAGCAAGGGGACACTCGTTCTGCCGACCCGAGTGGCCAGGTGACCATGGCGCTTGGACAGGCAGGGAGAAGGAGGTCACCGGGCAGTGGCTCATGGCAGGATCCAGCTTTGGATGCTCTGATTGAGCCTGTGGAAGAGCCCGTCTCCCTCCCTCTCTCCATGAACTCCCCAGCAGCCCGTTCTCCCCTTGTTTTCACTAAAATTAGGGACTGTGATGACCTCAACTGAGTGAACACGCTCTCACCACCGAGCTGTGCCAGCAGGTCCTGGTGGTGCTGGGATTTGGGGGGGGGCTCCTCGGTGCCACAGTGCCCAGGGAACAGCTCTGGACCTGCAGCCTCCCCTTGCAAACGTGTCTGGCTCGTGTCGGGTGTCTCCTGCTCCTTGGGCACCGTAAGGCATCCAGGAGCTAATTTGGAGGGAGCCTCATTGCCCTCACCAGTGCTTAGGGACAGACTTTTAGTTTGGTTCCTCCGGGCTGAAATGCAGCGAGCTGTTGCCCTGTGAGGTCACGGTGCAGGTTTACACCATAACTCTACCGCGTTGGGCACGTTCTGAGGTGGATGGGGGGGGTGTCAGCCCTCCACGGCCATAGTGCATCGCCACTTTATTAGCGTCTCAACTGGCTTGAACAAGACTAAGCAGTTCTCTCTTTCTCCCCTTCTTTTGGACTTAAGAAGGAGCCCAGATTTTCCCCAGGTGCCCAGGGTGGCCGTGGCATTGACCCGAGGTTCTAGCGAGCAGCCAAGAGAGCAGAGAGGCTCCTGGCGCAGCATCTGCCCAGCTCAGACCAGGGTCTGCCCTGCTGCTCCCAGCTGCTTTGAACGGCCATGCTGGGCAGCCTGGGGGAGGAAACACAAACCTTCAGGACCTTCTTAAAAAAGTTAGTTATGTATCATTTTCTCTGCACGTGAAATGCCAGTTCTGGCCTCAGACACCCACCAAAGTGGTTGAGGTCGGGCTGGGGACACGGACACCACAGCCTCCTGCAGCCCCTCCTCCGTGCTGAGAAACCCCACAGGAGCCTTTCCTTTGGGAGGGGCAAAAAAATGCTTTTTTTTTTTCCCTTTAATTACCAGATTCATGCAAACCAGCTGGGGGGGGGGGTCCACCCTGCACAGGGGCCCGTGCTGCACCCCCTGCTCCAGGCTGGGGCTGTGGGAAGGCTGCTCGTGCCGGCTGCGCTCGGTGGGGTCGGGCACCGTGTGCTGGCAGCAGCTCCTGAGAGCTCGGGGGCACAAGGCGTAGGGGAGACTGAGAGTGATGGTGGCCTCTGTGCGAGAAGGGATGTCATGCGTAGGGCAGAGGGAACAAGGCAGCAGCTGAGGATCATGCTCTGGGCATGAAGTGTGGAGCTGAGAAGTGGCTGCTTGGCTTTCCCAGCGAGCGCACACGCTTCCTTTTTTTGCTGGTCTTACGCTGAAAAGCTGAGATTTATGTACTGTATGGGGAAAAAAAAAAACAAAACAGAAAAAAATAAAAAAAATCCTAATGTTCCAAAATAAATGACAGTATATTTTGTACTTTGTAAAGTGTTAATTAAAATGAAAAAGAATAAAAAGTGAAACATACGCTGTCTGCTTTTGTACTGATCAAACTGATGAAAATAAAGCAGAGCTTGGCATTGTCTATAAGATGTAGCTCTCTTTTTTTGACCTACAGCCACACTGAGCCTTACTCCCACCAGTGCCCTTTGCCTACATACACCCATAGGAAGGGCTGCAGATGTCCTCAAGGCTCTCGGTGTCCCATGTCATGCTCACCACAGGCCCTGTCACCAAGTGTGTTTTACCCCCCTAGGTGGTACCTGCCACCATCTTCTCCATCCTGCCGCTGCTGTCTGGGAGCCACCAAACCTGCCCCAGCCTATTCCCTTCAAATAAGAAGTCAGGGGACACCACTAGTGTATTGCAAGACCTAATTTTTACCTGCTCACAGAAGGACATGAAACACACAGGAGCATGGAGGCCCCAGCAGAGATGGTGCCAGGCCATCACTTGAGCCTTGCACCCAACGGGGCAGGGAGAAATGTCATCCCCTCGCAGAGTGTTTAGGGCAGTTGCTGCTGGGTGCTGTCCCAGTCTCAGTAAGCACCACGGCCACACAATGCCATTGCCACACACTTCTGGGCAAGGAGGAGCTGAAGAGCCCGGCTGAAGCGTGCAAGGAAAAAACCAGTGAAATGAGGTGTATCATCAGCCCTATCACAGTTAATTTACAGTGGATGTCTAAAGGGAAGCAGCTCATCTACATAAACTGTGGTCAAGAAAAGCATCCTCTTTTTAGCGTAGTGTAACCCATTTTTTGACTCTTCTGGTCAAGTGTAAGAGTGTTCACATAAGAATTTAGTGTGGGGATTATTAATCTGGAATGCAGCCTTAACGCAGCACGTTGCCTTGAGGGGTTAATACATTTAAAAAAAAACACAAACAAACAAAAAAAAAAACCAAACCAAACCACCAAAACCAACACATGCACCACCATATAATCTCAGCACTGCCTGCAGCTACCCGCAAAAGCAACTTAGGGTAAATACACAGGATTTAGGCTGTTAAACTGTCACCTGGACCCCTGAGAGACTGGACACACTGAGAGGTTTTTAGCATTAGTGTTTTGTGGTTTGTTTTTGGTTTTTTTCCTTACTTCACCTGTCCAGGCTCACACCCTTGTGCAGGTGCTGCTCCAGCCCCTTGCAAAAAAAAAAAAAAAAAAAAAAAAAATCTATAAAAATAGCATCTGATGCATCATGAGGCAGTAATGTTATTTCAGGAGTATTTTGAATGCTTCAGGCTAATTATTAGTTCTCTGAGTCATTTGTTTTTGAAGGATCCTGTAGAGAAGAGAGTTTGCTGTAATGTAGCAGGTGCCTGAAATAATCTTTGTTTTATGGGGCTTTCATGTGGTTTATTCCCAGTCAGGAGGTTGCCGCTAAAGCCCAGCCTTGCTGTGTGGGGCTCGTGGGGTGGCCGAGGGGCTGCAGGAGCCTTGTCGGGGCCGGCTCTCCTGCGGGGAATTGCCAGCAGCCCCTCAGCATGGCGGGGTGCGGACAGGGAATTGGGGCATGGACCCCTCACCCCGCCCCGCCTGCAGCCCCCAGCCCCCGTTGCAGCCCTGCTCCGACGTGCCCAGAGCTGTACACGGCCACGGCTCCACACGAGTGTCTTGTCCTGAAGCACTTTCAGGCTATTTTAAGCCAAACCCGACAGCGCAGTGGTGTTTGGAGGGCGAATTACTCTTGTTAATCAATGCGAAATCAAGTGGGTTATTTTAGTTCTAATTGGAGCTGCTCCCCGTGTGCGTCCCTGGGCCCCCTCCCCAGGTATATTTAGGGATGCAGGTATATTTTGGGCTGGCTAATTTGCTGCTTTGAAGGACAAGAATGATGCAAAGTTGCCTTCCAGCACACCCCTGTAATGAGCTGGGGTCGCTGCACCACGCCAGAGCCCCTGCACAGCCCTGGCCCACGGGGCACGAGGGAGGCAGCACCAACCTCTCAGGTGGTGGCTGGCTTTGACAGGGGCTGGGCGGGGAAAGAGTGTATTTATTTTCTATTTTCTGAGTCTTTTCTTCTTAAATAAAACATTTGTCTTAGTTCCTAAATACAAAGCAGTCCAGGGAAGGGTGCTGTTACAGGAATGCTGTGAATTAGGACTGGTATGGACTTTTTCATCTGCATGTTCCAATTTTCCTCTATCCATCTCCCCCACTACAATCCCCAAATACCTTTGGACCCAGCTCATCCCCTGCCTCTGTGTTCCCCAATTTGCAACCTGCTGTTGGCGACCCTCCGGGCCTGGATGGCCCCACAGGGAGCTGCGCTGACACGCAGGGCACATGCTGTGCAGCAGCTCCCGGCAGCGCTGTCCCTGGCAAAGGGAACATGGTCCCTTTGTGAAAGGACGGACCACGCAGACACCAAGGGCAGTAAAGAAGGAGAGGGAGGAGGTGGAAAAGTGAGGAGTAAGGTTGAGCCTGGAAAGAAGGGAGGGGTGGGGGAAACATGTTTTTAGATTTGTTCTTATTCCTCATTATACTGCTCTGTTTCATTGGCAATACATTAATTTCCTCAAGTTGAGTCTGTTTGGTCCAGGCTGGTAACTGGTAAGTGATCTCCCTGCCCTTACCTCCACCTGCAATCTTTCCATCAGATTTTCTCCCCCATCCTGTTGATGGAGGGGAGTGCCAGAGCATCTTGGTGGCACCAGGCCAAGGTCAACCCACCATGGCACTGTGACCAAACCAAGGGGCAGTGCTGGCGTTTGCCACTAACCCTGTTCCCATCCAGCAGCGTGCTCGAGGTTGCCCACAGCCACTGCAATGCAAGTGCAAACACTCCCCCTGCATTAAGCCATACAACACTTCTATTTAGGGCTAAAGACCTTGTTGGCATCTAATTAACACACAGATTTTGCAATTTACTGCACAGCAAGACTGCAACACAACCAGGTACGACACGGCATTAATTCTCATCCCAGCTCTCCAGAAGGCCTAGCCCCACGTGGCATCAGGCAGCACTTGTGAAGGAGAGCAGCTAAAAGCCTGTGGTGCTCCCCAGCCCTCCCCAGCCACCCTGTGCAGCCCTCCTCAAACAGCAGCATCCACAAAGGGCAGTGTTTGAAACACATTTCTTACCATAGTTTTTTATATTTGTTTTTAATGCTTTAATAAGTTTCCTCATGATAAAAGGGCACAGCTGCTCCCATGGGGCCAACAAGACACATTTGGGCAGCTCAAGTTGCCCAACTCAAGTGTAGAAGAAGGTATAAATTAAAGCTAATTTAATGGGGAATCGCAGCAGTGAAGGGCTGCTGCAATTTAATGGTAGTGGTCTGCTTGTTCTGCCTCAACCCACTCCAGCAACACCAGTGACACAGTAACATTAGTAACACCTCACATACTTCGCTTTATTTCTGTGTACTTTGTTTCACCTTTCCTATATTTTATGCAAAGCCCTGCAAGACTTATTTCATCAAGGTAGACTTTACCCCCCCCGAGTTTTGGTAATTACACAACAGATTTGATACAGAATTTCAGCTAATGGAGCCAAAATGGGAGCACGCGGTGTCCCCTGGGACTGTGGATACAGCGCCTGCCTACGAGGGTACCAGTCCTGTGGGCAGAGGGGGCTCAGCTGACAGAAGTGGTTTCCTGTCACATCACCGTGAACTGAAATGCTTATGTTTAAATGCAGAGTGTAAGACAGAGCAGCTCAAGCTCAAGATAAAGACTTTATAATCACTTTATTAAAAAAATATTAGCTTGGATTTTTGCCAAAATAATTTTCACGGTAGAAGTGTCCCACACAGAGAGAAATGACAGCTCTGCCTGATGGCTGAGTGTTCCACAGGAGACGGTTTCCCACACTCCAGTGTGAGGTTTGGTGACTGCCTGCTACAGGTACATACAGCTGTTGCATCCCATCTCCAGCAGCTTACTGTGTCCTAAACACACTCACCACAACTTCTCTGCTAAGAAGGTACCAACAAACAAGGCTCTGTTGCTTGCTTGTTGGGACTCCTTCCCCTGCTAGGCACTACCAAAAAGCCTGGCTAATTTCTAAGGGCCGTTTGGAACAGAGCCACCATAGCCCTGAAGACAGGAGAGCTGGGACTCCCCAAAAAAACAACGGCAGTGGTTTGTGATCAGCCCGTGAAGACAAAAGTACTTGATGAGCACTGACCCTGCAGGTAGGTAAGAGGGAGCTTTGTTTCCAGCCTATCTCCATAAACAGGCTAGATTGGCTACTGTCACTATCGATCTGTCCTTCCACAGCAGAGGCAGTGTGGACAGCCTGTGATTTATCTTTCCATGCTGTCTTAAATTTAACAGTACTTTCCCCCTGCAAACAAGTTCTCACTCTTCCAGTTTAACGTGTGCGTCCCTTGGGTGTTCAGTCTTTAGAGTCCGCATGGAAAGCCTGCCACAGCCCAGGGTAAGAGCACACCGCAGCCTCCGGGCCACTGGCCGTGCGTCCAGATTCTGCACAGAACAGCAGCCTGGGCAGACTGCAGCTGGTGGTGGATGACAAGGACAGCTGTGCTGGACTCCAACAGCCAGCATGACTTTTCTTCCACATGAAAAACAGTTTATTAAAAAAACCTTTCCCTTGAGAAATAGTTTGGCTCAGCCCAATGCTGATACCCCAGAGCTGGTGACAGGGAAAGCATCCATAAATCCATGTCCTGTGCTACAGATTTCATCTCGTGCCAGTCTTCCCTGAGGGAGATGCTCTTCGTCATCCTCACACACAGAGGGACTCACCAGCTGTGGGCTGGGCCTTAGACCTTTGGGAGCTCATCACAAACCAGTCAGAGCACTCCCCGCATCTCCACTCTCCTTGGGGAACGTACATCCTTCCCGCAGCCAGGCTGGATCGTTTCAACGATGCAGAGATGACAACACACCCAGGCACTGCCATGGCTGTCTCTGCTCACAGTCACTTCTTCCTTGGCTTCTCAGAATGAGTCTTCCTTTCCAAGAAGCTTGTCACCAAGCCCCCCGTCTTCTTAGCACAGTGCTGAGGCCCAGCAGTATCACTAGGTGAAAGACTTAACCATGCTCACCATATGATCAACTCCACACGCAACATCCACCACCTCACCGGGTACAGTCACCTGGATGAGACACACAAGAGTGGGTTATTTCTCATTTCCTATTTCTCATCCTCCTCCTGCTTAACATGCCAGCTGGTTTCACATGGACTTGTACCTATGAAAGTGTCATCTTGAAAACCCAGAGAAAGCAAGATTCAGCACCAGACATGAAATATTCCATTTCTCCCTTCACAGAAGCATGGAAACTTCTGGAAGGACAGAAAGAGAGGTCTCACTAGCAGACAGTGAGGAGACTGTAGCCTCAGCCCATCTGTGCAGCACTAGAAACAGCATGACAGAGCAAAGACTAATCCACACAGCAGGAAGAGGATCTGCCCAAGCACCACAAGGATTTGCCCCTTCTCTCATCAGCAAGGACTGGAACAAGGCAAAAGCTCAACTCAGTCTAAGGCAGTTTTTGCTTTGATGCTAAGCAGACCCCGCTCACTCACGAGTGTAGTTACAGCTCTTCCACTTAAAGTTGACTTCAGACTCAAGGGAAGCAGAGCCTACAGACACCAGTTTTTCCTTAGAGCTGAGGGAGAGGGAGATGGCTAGTTCTAGGGCAGGAGGTTACAGACAAGTACCCTGGTAACTGCCCTTGTTCTGGTACGTTGCTGTAGTACTGTCAGACAGGAGCTGGCTGTTTGAGGGAGCACAACCCTCTGTGTCCACACTTAGGGAAACCTGGACGTGCCATGCTCAGTGAATTCCGAGACGCCCCTCGGCCACAGCAGTATGATTTTAGGCAAATGCTCCAGAGTTGGTCTTTTTTTTCCTCATTTTTAAAAGGAGGAGAAAGCATACTAAAGAAACACATCCACTGCAAGTTCAGATACACGGAAAGGGACTCCAGGGTGGTCCAACTGATTGCCTTCCTCCTCTCCTACTTGGCCTTCATGGAGACCAGGAACATCTGTTAGGCCGAGTACTCAACTCCAGAGCCAAAGACTCTTCCACACCCACAGAGTCTGGCTTTCAGAGCAGTCTGAGAAAAGGGATCGGGACTGGAAGTGTTGCAAAACAGCCATGAAAACAGTTCAGTGGCAAAGGATCTCCTACTGTAACTACACAGGCAGTCCAATCACCCACCACCACAGTTGCTTGACTCGGAAGAGAAACAGGGGAAAGCAGCCCACTGCTACGTGGACCTGCTGCCACTATAGTCTCACCACCATGACCAATATTGGTGGTTTTCTTTGCAGCACGTACAAAAATGAAGTGCAGTTTCGAAGGGGAGGGAAGAGGCAGTAAAGGGTAGCAGGTAGAAGACTGTGGACAGGAGCAAGGTAAGAACTGTTCAGAAGTGATGGCACAGCACCAGATTTTGCTTTGGGATCTGAAATCTAAACTGAAACAGCAGAGCCAGAAGACTCAAAAAAGTTTACTGAATACCTCCATCCCTAAGCAGGCTAGGCCAGGATCTCTGGAAAACAAAGCAGTTCTACAGTCATCTTAGCTTCCACTTCTTTCAAAATTACTCAACAAAACTATGCAGCATATGATGTTTCTTGCCCTCAGGAAACAAAGACCAGCCAAAGAATATACTCTTGGCCTTCATACTACCATCCTTACCCTCCATGGGAAATACTGGTCTTCCATTCTTCCAGTTCCCAGGCACCCTCTTAGATTCTTGCCCCATACAAACAGTTCTCCTCGGTCTATACAGGGGGGAAAAAAAGAACAAAAAGAATAAAAAAATAGGGCAGAGACACTAAAAAGGAAGAATTCTATTTGTGATGCTGGCAAATGTGGCTACAGTGCTTCTGGAAGTAAAAAGGGTTATACAGGCAGCACGAAAGCCATCGAGTTTAGTTCCAAGTACAATAAATGTACTTGTGCTTGGGGAAAATGATGCCTAATGAGCAGGACAAGCAGCAAGTTCTGGACACAAGTCTTTGCTTCCCCCTCTTACAGTTCTTGCTTTGGAATTTTATTGGAAGAAAGAGTGCAGAGGAAAAGATTCCACGGAATCATTTGTGGTGAAGCGAATCATTTGTTCTGGAAGTTAGACAATTAGAGCTGACCCACATGAGCTACCAGCACAGCAAATGGGGTAAGCAAGGCAGTGAAATCTGTCCCAGGCCATCACTTGGGGACCGGTTATTCAGCTGCCTGACAGAAGTGACCTTCTAATGACAACTGGGGAAAAGAAAACACTTGTGTTCAACAGAGTTGGAGAGTTTTAAGCTCCTCAGCAAAACACGTAGATCTCAGAAGTGTTCGGATCAGTCCCAATGATCTAGCACAATTTAATCAGAACGCAGTTTCCAACAGTTCCTGAATACCAGGGGAAGACCAGTTACAAGCACCCTGTAACCTGACTGGCAGTGTCATGCATACCACTCCCCCAAGCAGGACAACGCACATCTGCATCTGGCACTTTTCATGAGCACACCATTACTTTCCCTACCAAGCACATGGGTTTTCTGCGCTGCTGCCCTCTGCTGCCCATTTTTAAGTGACCTTCAAATTCAAACTGCCTTTAAAGGCTGGTATCAAGTACATACCCAAGTATCGTACCCTTGGCATGTTAAATGTGTAGGTCCTTCCACCTCAGATTGTTAACTGAATTGGTCAGAAGAGCCAAGAAACCCCTGACATCTACCTCTGACTTAAGACTCTCAGTTTTACTTTGTCCATTTATCACACGAATTACTGCTGCCCCTAAAGTGCAACTGACTGACCTTCTGTACAAGGAAATGAAAAAACCTTCCCAGGTTTCCTGTTTGAGAGAAATTTTTTGTTTGCTTTAGAAGAATAACGCTTTAATTAAAGCATAAGCTAGTTCTAAAAATGACAGGTATGTAACAGCCATATGTTCACATTATAATAAGCTCTACCTGTGTTAGAAACCATGCTGACACCTGTACATGTGTGCCCGCCCCTCCTGTTGCATTCCAGGGTGCTTTAAGTTTAAAGAAAGACGGTTGGGTTTTTTTCCACTTTTAACTGCCAGTAATAGGGCAACGCGACTTTTCCATGACAGTAGGATTAGAAACTTACTTGTAAGTGCCGCAAAATGGCCGAGTCCACAGCGAACGTGAGCAACACGGATGTCCGGATTGAAGTCTGACCAGCCAAAAAGACTGGGTGGGATCATCTCTGGCACTGCTGTCTCTATTAGGTTTGGTCCTTTCCCAAGAATTCCATATCCCCAGACAAAAACATTTCCTTCTTCTGCATTACAATAAGAACACATTCTGTAAGAAAGTCTGTGCTTGTGAAATTCATGCCGGGACCAAGAGTTAATCAGATCCAAAGGGGTATTTTCCTTTCTCCCAGAGCAGTCTAGCACATTTTGATTATTTAAAATTAGCAAACAATGCATTCCCATCCAAATGCCTTAATTTTTTCCTAAGCTGTGCAAGCAGATCAAGCTTCACAGGCAAAACTTTCATGGGGAAATAATGCCAACAGAGTGTGGGCTGGATAAAATACTTCAGCTCACTGACTGATGGGACAGAGGCTGAGCATTTTATCACCGCTTTTTCCTTTGAGGCCTGGCCAAACCTTGGCAGGCTAGTCGCTCTGCCTGGCACTCTGCCTTAAGCTGGGTGCCTGGGAAAGGCAGCAGTTGGACAGCGTAAGACAGAGCAAGCTGCTATTTCTGCTAGCTCTGCTCCCTTCACGCTAGAAGCTCAAATGTCTTGTCATCACAACAACTGCATCATATATATGAACATCTTCCTTGAGATGATCCTTCATGAAAGTACAATCCTCTCCCTCATTCCTTTACTCAGTGAGTTTGAAGCTGTGCTCCCCTGGCCATTGGCAATCCAAAGAAGCAGTCACTAAGAAGCCTGCTGCAGAGCTTCCCTGTTCTCAGAACTCTCTACTTTCCATCCTGGTTTACAGAGACTTATTTACATGTCAGATTTATGTTGAGTCCAAAGGGCTCTTCCTTCTCTCTTACTTCCTCCTTATATCCACCTTCATTATAGGCCACAGATGGCCCATGTGATCAGCAAACAAGGGATCAGAACAGCAAGCAGCGACCACACTCTTGTTCTAGTTTGTATAAGTGCTCACAAGAGCACATACTGGAAGCAATGCTCTGTGGCTAGTGAAAATAACTCCCCTAGTACATTCTTCAATCACACGTTTCTCAGTCTCCCAGCTTTCCTCATAACAGACCATACTTTCCTGTTTCCAGTGAATAAGATGGTTGCTCCATGGTGTTACAATCCACCTGCTGCATGGCTTTGCACTAACTCACCTGTTAGCACGATATTGCCAGTCCCTCCACACGCAGCCTCCTTTATCTTCCCAATCTTGAATGGCAAATGTCTGGGAACATTCACCTGTACAAGGTTGCAAGAGAGTCGTTAGAGACAAGGTAATAAACTGCAAACTAGACATATAGCTTTAACTTGTCCTCTAGTTCTGGTCAGAGCTTACATACACTGAATTCCTGACACAGACAACCTTCATTGCCTGAATAACAGAATGAATGCAAGTCCCAAGATTAAAAAAAAAAAGACATGAAATTCATTAAGGCTGAGAGTGCAAAGTAAGTTGGAAAAGTTACCCACTGTAAAGCTTATATGCAAGGCAACAAAGCTGGGAATGCTTTGGGTGTGCTTACATTCCTGGCTCTGTAAGTCAGAGACAATGGGAAAGTCAACAGGTGAGCACATTTGCAAGTTTTCACAATGGGCAAGATCACTAAGCTTTGGTCTGTGGTGGCATTTTTGAACATACTAAGGAAAAAACACTTAAAGGAAATCACTCTTACTTGGTCCAGTTCAATACAACACAAGCCTACATGGCTTTACACATATAAACAGTGACCTCGGATTTCACAGGTAACATCCAGCTCCGCTATTCCACAATTTGGACTTTTATCGATATTGTACCTAAACCTCCTGCTTTGACAAACATGCCATTCAGCCATTTCAGACCCCTCCGACCTCCATCGAGCACCCAGGCAGGAAACTACTACACTACTTAACCTGGTCGTTGTCTTCAGGACTTAATGGGTCTCAGTGACTAGCCCAGGAGAGGCATGGGAAACAAAGGTTTTGTTGCCATACCAAGGCAATTATCTGCTCTTAGCCTTCTGCCAAGAGCAGCTTGAGTATTAATTCCCTGACTCAATTTCCTACACTAACTGTAAGGGGAGACAATCTGCCTAATTACCTCAGTAGTACAACGCTTAGTGTCAAGCCAGCACTATATTTTTGCCCCACATAAGTTTGCTCCAAAACCCCTTTTTTCTGTGAGACAATGGGATTTGTTTAGGACTCATCTATAAACTTATTAAGGTTGTTCGTGAAAAATTCACCATCATATGGGTTGATTGGAAGGGACTTCCAAGAGTCATCTGGACCAACACCATGCTCAAAGCAGGACCACTCGAAATTCTGTATTAGCCAGCCAGAAGAATAATTCCTGTCCTGAAACCTGCACAAGCACTCGAGCTGGATCTCAATTTGGTGCAAAGTCCTCGGGATGGGGAAAGGAGAGAACAGGGTGTACTCTTCCTTTATAACAGACTAACAAACTGGGGTGAGGTGACACAAGCCTTTGCCTATCAATAGCTGGGAAACATACTGCCCTAAAGCAATACAAACATTTCAGACAGATTGGGCTTACAAGAATAGGTAAAACCAGCCTGCTAGTGGTGTTAGTGTATATTGAATCACACTGCTGTCAGAAGAACCCTGAGCAGGGAGAAGTGTGTAATTTTTAACTCTGTGCTCAGCAGCTGAACTGACACATGTTAAAACACACCCCCGGGCCAACTGACCTGGGTGGTTTCTGTGACAGATGCCAACTGCAAGTATTCTGAATTTCCCCAACCAAAGACATCTCCTTCATCTGAAACAGCCAGACAACAGTCCCCATAGGAAGAGACCTGGATAATGTTTACTCCAGCAATGTCACCACGTAGCTTAGTAGGAACACTGGTGATGTTGTAGTGTCCAAGACCTGAAAGGAAAAAAGTAGAGAGATGATGAAGAATTTTTTTTCCAGACGTTCTTTTAACGCCTACATGGGACCATTTTGTCATGTTATAACCCAATCAACCTCCCTCCAAAATAAATCTTTCTGCCCATATCTCTCAACTACCAGCTTCAATGGACACAAACACCAGTTCTACTAGCCAAAGCTACCTCTCTAGAGTACAAAACAACTATACAATCACACCTGGAAAAGAGTCTAGGCCCTCGTCTCTCCTGTCTGCACGGATCAAAGTAATCAAGCTGGGCAGATATCACGACAGAGGTGAAGTTTAACAAACCAGCTGCATCCTGTCTTCTGCAAGGAGAGCCATGAGTGCCAGCATACTGCAACCGGTTTAGACACCATGGCAAAAGAGGCTGGGAAGCGAACACATTACATGACAAACAGCTGCCTGGACAAGAGCCCAGAATGTAGATGACAAACAAGTCGGGCTACAATATGCCTCCACAAGAGAACCATGGGCAGAACCCAGCTTCAGGAGCAGCAGGACTAACCAGTAGGAAGGACTGGAAGTCCTCTGACAGCAGGGGCCACCAGAAAAAGGGCCTGGTCAAAGATCCCATGCTAAGACAGCAGTAGCTGCCAAAGGTCTCTGTCAGTTCAAAAGGAGCAAGAAGCAGAACACAAAGGAGAATTGGTAAGGCAAAGCCTGCACAGAACTGGGGAGCTAACCTTCCCATGCCACTTCCACATCCCTTCATCAGCTTCAAACAGTAGACACATTGTCCTCAAACTGCATGTTTGGATTGCCAGCATGGCATCCTAAAGCTCCTCTAAAAATGAACTGGTTTGTCTCAGTTTGGTTACACAAGAGTATTGAGAACATCTGCACACAGCTGGAAACATACCAGCCCCTTTCTGTCTGCACATGCACAACAAATATACATCACAAGCTCTGAAGTAGGACAGCTTGCTATATTCATCAACTCACCGCAACACAAGCTGAGCTGAGCTCCTACCTGTTTGTCCATCAGCTCCCCATCCACATGCGTAGACCGCACCTTTCTTGGTTCTAAACAGACTGTGGTCCTGCCCACACACAACCTGCACACAAACAAAAAGCCAGAGCTGGTCAGGAAAGGCTACATGTTCAGAATCGATTTAATGAAGCATTACTGGCAGACAAATTGAGGAATGAACCTCTACAACGCCCATCCACTCCGATTTTGACCTCTCTCTCCAGATCAAATGGCTCTACAGGCAGCAAAGGCTAAGAACAGCACGATACAGCACAGAACACAGCAGAATTTTCTTTGTGGAAGGTGATGCTGCAGTTGATTTGTTCTGAGATCCAGAACAAGGCCTAGTTAACAGAAAGCTCAATTCAGCAGTACAACACAACAAAACAGCACAGAGTAAATAAGAGATCTCCCTTCACAGAGTGCTACCACATGGCTCTCAATGCCAGCCACAAACTGCCATTGATTCCTTGCCATGTAAACGCTCCAGGAACACATCTGTTCCCAAATTGACATTTATGTTGAACTAGCAATCATGTCTGCCACAGGCTTGGCATGAATTAAAGCCAAGATCTTCAAAAGCAGACATTAAAAATTAGGCAAAGATTAAAGGTTAAGAGATCCACAAGTTAAGAGATCGACTACCAAGAATATTAAGCCCATAACTGCTGTCATCCCTGTACCCCCTGGGATACACTACTAATTAGTGGCATTAAACTAGTCTTCGTGCCACTGATTACCACTCTCTGGGCTCAGCTATTCAGCTAGTTTTCAATCCACCTTCAGAATTTGATTCATAAGGTCCTCTTACCTGGACAACTCTGCTGTCAAACTCCTTCAGCTGATGAATCAAATGGCTTTCACTGGACACCATCAAACAACCACCGAGAAGAGAAAAGGCAACACAGAGGATTTCAGAGGACTGCAACTGAAAAACGTGAAGGTAGACCTGCCTTTACTGAAAGGCACTTTGCTATTACAAGAACAGACATTCTTTCACATGTTCTCTTACATATTCAAAGAGCACAGTTCCACTGTAAAATTACTGTGCAAAGAAGGAAACTAGTTTAGCATTCTTTATTTAAGAAGTTAAGAACTGTCACTTTTTAAAAATAACCTCTCATGGGAATTAGTGGTGGGAGCAGTCCTCAAACACGTTCCCTAGTCTGAAATGAGCACAGACACTAGATAATACTACAGCACCTATGTAAACACAATACTTAACTAGAGATTAACCAGATTTAAATCCCAGAGCACCAACAGTGTAATGTTAACATGCACTTCATTCTTTCACAAAAACAGGAATTCTGAACAATCCAATGACAAATTTCTAGCATCAAGGCAAAAAAACCCTAGCTAAATTATAGCTATTTTCTTAAACTCTACAGGCCAAGTCTTGTGGATCACAGAGAGAGCAATCAGCAAGCTCTCTCCTAGGCCCTGCCAGGGAATTAGTAACTTTCAACATATTCCCACTATCTACTCAAATCATATAGAACATTTTGAGAATATGCTTTACTGTGGCCCACAAAAACCCTGTAAAGCAAAAGCACTGCAGATTCAAAGGCAGTTACAGCCAAGAGATTCGACAAAAGGGTGCCTCTTTCATCATTACATGGCATTTCTAACACCCTCAGAAATAGCACTTCCACTCTGAGAGGCTGAAGGGAGAAAGAGCGACCACTAACACCAATTACCTCAGGCTATGTATGAAGGCTGGGTTTTCTCACTATGCCCTGTGAAAACTGTCACACGCTGATGTCTTTCTGTCTTCTGTGAATGTGGTCAGAAGAGTGCTCGTGCCCAGCCTGGGTTTAAAGCCAGGCTGTTTATATGAAGCCTGCAGCATAAAAGCCTGCTCTCAGACTCCTTCATCTGAAAAGGTAACCTTATGCTACCAGATTTTTCCCAACTCCAGACTTTTCTGTAGGGTTGTTTTCATGCAATTATGTTTTTAACTTTAAGGAAGTCCAGGATCTTTGGATTCTCACCTGTAAGTTTCATCTTCAACAACTTTACGGCCACACTGTCCATAAGCATTGTTCCCCATGGTGAAAACTGAAAAACAATGATAAAATGCATCAGTTTTATTAGTGTCCAATCCCCTGAAAGCCTCTTTTCAAGTACACAAAATATTTTCATGCGGTCCTCAGTATGAAAGGTGGAACATAGTACTGTAAAAACTGGCATAAGCTTTCTTCAAACCAAGTCCACTTAAATGCAAGTGACTGAACCCGTTTTTGTCAACAATATCCCAGCGATACTGTGGCAGGCACAGCAGCGGTACCTGGAGCCCACTGGCTGTTTTTCATTAATTGCCCAGCTCATCCTGCTGTTGCCAAGGAGACTCAGAAATAGATCAGCCCTCCCACAGGAGTGTTAAATCAACCAACCAACCAGCTCACCCACTGATAAGCAGCACTGGATCGCTCAGCACAACACTGAAGCACTGCACCAGAGAATTCCCAGAGACGTGGAGAGCCAATTCACACACAGGAACTTCTGAATAAAGGCCTATTAATTAATCACTTTTATAAATGAAGCACTCTGGGGCTTCAAGGGGAAAGTAACACAGGAATATTGGCATAGCCATCCAAAATGGAATTCAAAAACACATCTAACTGAACAAGACAAACAGGCTACACTTAAACGAGGCCTGGGGTTAGATAAACAAACCATATTTTGCAACACTTGTAGTGAAAAAGCTTCCAACACATTTACAGCTTGAGCCAAGCAGAGCTCAATGCACGGTTATCAGCTCAGGGCTCTGCCTCCAGGGAGCAATCCCAAAAAGGCCTACAGCTACCTGCATCACATTTGCAGTGCAGACAGCCCATCTGGGGTCTAGCTCTAAAGGACAGAAGACAATCTGTTCCAGAGATTTTAACAAAAGCATAGTCAGGCGTCCCTTGTCACCAGCACAAGCGATACTATACCTCCTTCGCTGTCTGTCAGGATCAGGGAATGAGCTCTCCCACAGGACACTTGCAAGACTCGAGTCTGCTGCGGCTTCTCCAGTGGTAATGGAATTGGAGATGGTTCCAAGACATATTCATAGCCCTTAGCTTAAGGAAGAGAGAAATTTAAAAAGTCAGTAGCTTCCACAAAGCAAACTCATCATATATTTGCCCATCCTGTTGTACATACACACACTGACTCCTATTTTGTCACAAAAGCAGATATATTTTAGAAAGCCAAGATACTAACCAAAGCAAAAGCGTGACTGGGATTCATCATGGGGAGGAAGAAGTTAAAAGCCATGGGGATGGTTGAAGCCAGTAATCACTGCCTAATCAAAAATCCACCATACCTACAAGCTGAATGATATTATGGCTTCAGGTGGCCAGAACTGACAAACGTAGGCTTCCAGCCATATGTTCAACCACTTTGGTGAATAAGGCTGGATTACCAGAGAGCTTAACACCAAGCACAAACTAAGTACACCGTGCAACTGGGGATACTGCAAACAAGGTACAACAGCAGCAATCACAAAAAGAGCACAAAAGGTGAACAAAAAAATCTTAGGGCTTCATATTTGAAGAACAGTAGATTAAAGGCTCTTTCAGAAAAAAGGAATGCAAGAAACATTAGCTAGCCTGGCTCCATAGGGGATGAAAGATCTGATGTTTACCAAAAAAAAAATGATGGGCTGTACTAAAAAAAAAGGAAGATTTAGTAACTTGAAGAATATGTAATCACTTACGGTCAACTGGGGAAAAAAAAAAGGTAAAAAAAAGAAAGAACAGCAAAACATAATCAGTATTAGGGAAAAGTTTAAGGGGAGATAAAACGCTTTGATATCAAAGAAAGCCACTGTAACAAGTGAAATCAAATCCCAGAGGACCCAAAGCAGCATTCTGCTTACATATAGCACTGCTTTAACTAGTTCTCACTACCTTCGATTAAAAAAACCCAGAAAATCTACACAGACCCTTTTACAGTAAGACACTACTTGATGCGAGGACAGGCATCACAACTGGCTGCTTGCAAATGGTGGGAGCCTGCCATGCAATATAGCAGGAACTGAAAGACAGTGAAGTTTGTATCTGTCTAAAGAGATGTGGAAGTCACGAAGCAAAAAAACCTTTTCCTCTCTCTGTTCCTTCCAGCAGAGCCACACAGCTACCCATGTTAAGTAATTCAGTATCATCACTGATAATACCTGGAGGATTTTAGAGAAAAGAGACAACAAGGTGGCTAATGCAGGGGAGGTTAGAGTATGAAATACAACCATCCAGAAAGTCAGAAGCTCAGAAGTTCCCCTGGAAAAGAAGCACCTACAGGGACACAGCGTTAGAACTAGCAGGTACCCAAGAGCGCTTGCAAAGCAGAGTAATGAGCCGCACTCCGACAGGAAGCTTGTCTGTGGGAAGTTAAATACAGAGCAGCAGCAACCCCACTGATCCCCACCACACGTTCAACAGATCCCACCAGACACTGAACGCTCCCTTACTTAGAAGGGCTTGAACTGCACAACTATTTAACCTATTTCTGGATTCTCTGGCAAAAATAATCTGCAGGTCAAATGAAAACCAAGAAAATTACAAGACGCTCCTGAGACATGAGCGTGTACAGAACTAAGACAGAGTAAGGGCTGAAACCTTTAAAAGCAGAAGTGAGTGGAGGCTGCTTCTGCAGTCCCTTCACTTGGCAGCTGCTGTTTAAGCACACACGCTTGCTGCGTGCACACACCCTTGGAAATCCATACAGTGCGCTAGCAGCCACGCACACCAGCAGCACCACTGTAAGCTTCAGCATTCTGCACAGCAGCTGCAATTGTCTATTGCTTCTCCACAAAGTTTAATCTTTTGCCCATAGAAGACTCACCATACCTTGGTGGCTTATGCTCTTCTACATTATAAAGAGAAAAACTGCTTTTAACATGGTTTTCCCCAATTGTTTATGGAGGAATTGTTTCAAAGAGTTAGAGACAGCCATTCTATAAGTGAAGTAAGTTTGTGTTTTTCATATGTCTTAGGTGGAAGGTGGCAATGTCCTGCACAGAAATCATCATCTTAAACGCATTTGAGAGCCTGGTAAAGGACAGAATGACTGAATAATATGGTTTTCCTTCAAAATGCAATTTGGTATTAAAATAGAAAAAACCCTACAGCTTCACACAAAATTCCACTGACTGTTTAAAAAGATCTCTGAGGGAAAGGAAACTAATCTACAGATGCAAAGGCAACAGAAGTGAGCAAACCATCTTGACAAAATCGTTTTATTAACTAGTCAGCTACATTGTCTACTATCAAACTACAGAGATTCAAAGCAACACCTTAACCAACACACACACACTTCTGCAGAATAGATTTTAGTTACATCCAGGCAAGGATGTAAGTGCAGTGCACAGAACGGATGCATACCTCGACCAATTACAAAGCACACAAAACCACAGCTAAGTTCCAAAAAAAGACCTCTCTAAAAAAAAAAAAACAAACCACAGCCCCACGCTCTGCATCAAAGCCTCCCAGACATTTTTCATGCCTTCTAACACAAAGTTTCCCACATCACATGTACCCTGTAGTGCCGCCCTGTAAGTCTTTAAAACACCTCAACCCTTACCTCGATCTCTTCTGCTCCTCTGGAACCCAAGCTGGGAATCCTTGTTCAGCCCCATGCCCCACACTTTGGTGATGTCCGTGGTATTAGAGGACAGCAGCGTGAACCCATAACCGCAGGCAGCAGAGGATATCTTTGAAGACAAACAAAAGCACACCATTCAGTATAAACTACGGCTTAGGAAACCAAGTTTCACCCCAAGCTATTTGTTCATCAGCATTCATCCTTCATTAAGCTATATCCAAATATGGCCCAAACTCACGGTACATATTGTCTTGGCAAAAATGATCAGAAACATCCTTCAGCAATAAGCACAATGGTGTAAACTCAAGTCCAGCTTTACTGCCTCAGAGTTTTGTTTTCGCGTGCATACGTTTTCAGTTTTGCATTACTTTGGACCCATTCAAACACAACAGAAAGACCTATTTGCCGAACTGCAGCAGCAGTAGATAGAAAAAAAACAACAAACACAAAGAGATATAAAGAGAATAACATTATCCTGCTTTACTCCTTTTGCCAAAAAAAATCCAGTATAAAAGCTCTTACCTTCTTTGAACTGGGCAGCATAGCATGTTTGAAACATGCAAACAGAAGAGTAACAAGATTTTCAACACAAGCTTCCAATTTCGGCAAGGTGAAAGCAGCCATGAAAGCCACTGAAAACAAGACCCTATTTCTCTGACAAAAGTTGTTCACACCCTTGCTCTCTTATGCCTCTAACAAGACAATATATATACGCACCTATTTGCCAAATTGCATGCTGCTGTAGTTATACCAAAAATCACGCAATCACAGACTGGCTGAGGTTGGAAGGGACCTCTGGAGATCATCTCATCCCACCCCCTGCCAAAGCAGGTTCTCCCAGAGCACGTTGCACAGGGTCGTGTCCAGGCAGGTTTTGAATATCTCCAGAGAACGAGACTCCTCACCCTCCCTGGGCAGCCTGTGCCAGTGCTCTGGCACCCTCAAAGAAATTTTTCCTCGTATTGAGATGGAACTTCCCATGTTTCATTTTGTGCCCGTTACCCCTTGCCCTGTCACTGGGCACCACTGAGAAGAGTCTGGCCCCATCCCCTTGACGCTCCCCCTAAGGTATTTGTAAGTGTTGATAAGATCCCCCCTCAGCCTTCTCTCCTCCAGGCATCACCCCGATGCCTACCGCTGTATCAATACAAAAAATGAACGACGATGAAGTGTTTAAATCAGATTACTCAGCGCCCTTCAAAGCAGAGAGAAGAAACTCGCCAAGACGACCCGGCCCGCCAGAGGAGCTGTGCCGGGCGAGGAGCAGCAACGCTAGCGCTACCCTGTCGCCACAAAACGGAGCCGCCACCCGCGGGCCCACCTTCTCCTCCGTTTCCAGCCGGTAGGGCGTGGGTTGGATTCGCCGCGGCTTCTTCCAGCCCACGTCCGGCTTCACGAAGCTGGGGATGCCCAGGGCGCCCGAGTAGCAGAAACCCCACACGAAGACGCGGTCCTTCCGCTTGGCCGCCTTCCCCACGTACTGGAAGACCGGGGCGGCCTCCTCGGCCTCCCTCAGCTGGCGGGCGCTCCGCGGGCCCGCCGCCTTGGCCAGGCCCCTGCGCAGGGCCGCCGGCGGCCGCCGCACTCCCCTCAGCGCCCCCCACATCGCCCCCGCGCCCCTCAGGCCGCCGCCGCCGCCATCTTGCCGACCTCTGCCCTGCGACACCGCTCACCACCCCTGCGCGCATGCGCACGGCCGCCGCGCCGGGTCACGGGCGGCGCGAGGCGCGGGCCAGCGCGGGCGTGCGGCGCTCTTCTCTTAAAGGGGCTATGCCTCCTCCACAGAGGGTGGGTCCCACCCACCCAGACACAAACCTAGATCTAAGCCTAGACCCAGACCCAAACCTACACCCAAACCCACGCCCAAATCCAGACCCTAACCTGGACCCAGACCCAAACCAAGACCAAAACCCAATCCCAGACCCAAACCTACACCTAGACCCAGACCCAGACTCCATCCCAAACCCAGACCCAAACCCAAATCCAAACCCAGACCCAAACCCTGACCCAGACCCGAACCCACCTGGCATGGCGGTGGCAGGGCTGGCTGTGGTGGCACCCAAACGCAGCCCTCGCACCATGCTCCCTGTTGCAAAGCAGCCCTGTCCCAGAGACACTGGCCATGCTGTGGTGGCCGCCAGCCTCCCGACATGGTGGTCCTCCATGAGGCAGCAGGAGGGACCAGTGTCCACAGCCCTGGGAAGCCACTTGCCCCTCATGCCCTGGCAACCCCACAGGCCCTGGGCTGCCCGCCCCGTGCCCCTCACACCCAGCTGCCATTTGGGGCAGCCACCTTGCCTCATGGCTCCTACCCCACCCCAGCAAACACCATATTCCCACATCCCAGCCCTTGCTTCCCACCAGAGGAAGCGAAGCAGCCGACTTCCAGGACGAAGCTGCTGTCATTTGTCCCCCAAACCAAATTTCCTCTCCGCCAGCATCTTTTGCAAGAGACCCTTGCCCAATCTCCCGACGGGGAGAAACGCCTTTCCTGCCGCCATGCTGCCGGGCTGCTCCCCGCTGTCTGCAACATCCAGGTGGATGTTGAAATATGTCTGTAAAGTGTCTCTCTTTTATTGGTGAAAAACGCAAAAACATTCAAAATGAGGGTCCCTCCTCATGGTGTCATTAGGACGCCTTGGGGTCGCCGTGCTGGTGGATGAAGATGGGTGCTGGGCTGCACCGATCCAGCCAGCAGCCCCCCAGGGCCTGCGGTGGCTGCCAGAGCCACCCGGGTCCCCTGGTCTGGCTCTGAGCCCTGGGTGTGAAGGAGCTGCTGGAGATAAAGCATCGGCTGGCTGGTGTGGGGGGCTGAGGGCTCACAGGATCTTCCTCCGGGTGCTCTCAGTGCAGCGGTTCAGGATGAGGTCCTTGCTGGGACGGGGAGGAACAGCAGGCTGAGCCTTGGGCTTGTTCTCCTCTCGCTCGTTTTTCTCAACTGTGGGTAAAGCAGGCGTACAGATGGGTCAGAGCTCTCCACCACCCCACACCTTCGTGTGAACATTCAAAAACTTCCTATGCAATGGCCACCAAACCTCCTGTCTCTCCTCCTGTCTTATTGGAGGTCGAGGTGGTGGCTTGAGCCCATCAGTTCCCTGCTGGGAGCTCTGCTCAAGAGGGAGCCCAGCTCTAGGTCTGCATGAGGAGCTGCTCTCCCTTGGGAAGGTTATAAATCCCACACAGGGATTACCAGATCTAAACCATCTACCTCAACAGCAGCCTCCTCCTTCATGCACCACCTCCCTCTAGGTGCTGTGCTGACAGCTAACATACGTGATAATGATAATGGTAACAGCAGCACAGGTGAGGTTCGGTGCACGGAGTAAAGCACAGGTCCTAACTGTGGGCTGACCTCCCACCAGGACCATATTCTGCTCCTTCTCTCTCAGACCTATAACTAGAGGTAAGAAACCTCATTGAAAAGAAATATCTCCCCTCACGTGTCTTCCCCATAGGATAAGGGTGGACAGTCAAGGCGTGACCTCCATGTGCTGTCCTACTCCAGTAACCAGCGTTGGAGGGCACAGGCCGTGCCTGCAGGACTTCAGCCCGTGTCCAAGGCAAAGGCCCTGCTGAGACTTACTGATGACGTTGGCCTTGTTCTGGAAATTTTCCTTCCTGTTCCTCCGGCTCTGCATGTACTTCTTGCTGTTCCTCCTGTAGGTCTCCTGGCTGATCTGCTTCCGTCCATGCTTGTGGATGCTCTTTGCGTTTCGGATGGTGGATCTGCAGTGAGTCAGAAATAAAACTTTCAGTTTCCGTTCTGGCAGCTCTCACACCTCACACTTCCTCATCGAGGATTTCCTCCTCTGCCTCACCCAAACCCCAACATCTGCTTTTTGGGTTTGCTGGGTGGGAGGCAGGAGTTGGATACCAGCCCTCGAGGGCAGCTGTAGGTGAGACGTGATGTGCAGTGTGTTAGGAGGCAGCTAGAGCAGTGTTTTGGAAGCAGACACTGAAGGGTGAAGCCTGAGCACAAGCTGAAAAGAAATGATGGGGATGGCAGATTGGGCGTAAGGCTGGAAGGACACGAGGTTTATCCAACAAAGTTCAAGAAAGCCCTGGAAGCAATCTATAGCTCTTGGGTGGGTGGACATGCAGCATCTATACTGGCTGCAACACTGAGATCCCTGGTGTGGTGTTTGGCATGGCCTCCCAATGCCCAAGGGTCAGCCCCTGTGCCAGGGGAACAGTGTGAGGTACGTGTCAGCGCGCACATGGGTGTGCGGTGTTGAACCCGCAGCAGAGAAACTACCGAGAGAAGTGAAAGGCTGAACAGCCTGGGGCTGTGCAGAGGCACGCTGCTGCAGGGGAAACCCCAGCGTCAGGGACCGTCCCCAGGCACACAGACCAGGGCCACCGCTCTGTCTTCACTACCAGGGCATGAGTGACGTGGCTCCTGACATCCATCCCACGGCATCGTCCTCCTGCTCCGCTCAAGGCAATGGCCCCTGGCTGTGCCCACCTGTCTGCAGCCTCTCCCTGGTTGGGGGCATGTATCCACCCCAAAGCAAAGGTCTTGCCCACAGCGGCAGGTCACCCCCTTTGCCACAGGGCTCAGCCTAGGGACAGCATTCATCACGGTGGGGCCAGTCACTGTTCTTGGAACAGGCCACCTCGCCTCCCCCAAGGGTATCCGCAGGCATCACCGCGCTCAAATAAGTGGATCTGGGCCACTTTACACTGTCTCACTCAATCTGTGCTCCAGCCGAGCTGGGTTTTGAGAGACTTTATAGCAAGGCTGCCATGCTGTCTCGTAGGGAGGAAAAGAGAGCGGCAAGCTCTGCCGCTCCTAGCAGTTTTCTTTGCATCAGAATTAATGAGTTATTATTGCTTTTTATCTTTTTAATCAAAATAAAATCCCTTCCATTAGCTCAAATCCTCCCATCAGATTAGGCCATTTGGCAGCTCTGATTCGTCGAATCTCTCCTCGCTTCTCAAAGATTCAGGGGATACGCTTCGGAAATAAGAAAAAGGCCAATTGAATATTAAACGAGATTAGCCCAGAAAAGAAACTTTGCAGAAGGACAAGGAGAAATGTACCTGGCTGGAGGACCTGCTGGAGTGAGGACCATGCAGCCCTGCGTCAGACATGCTGGGGTCCCTCTGACCGTGGAAGTCGGGGAGCACAGAGCTATTTTTGCTGCAGCCCTGCAGGATCTGCCTCCTGGCCTGTCTTTGCCCCGCTCACATCTCCCCTGGGCAGTTCCTCATCGCCAGGGCAAGCACAGGACACTACAACCACTGTCTGGTTTCATTTCCCCCGCCTCAAAGAAGAGCTTTAGTCCTTCTCCCCCCTGTCCAGGGCTTCTCATACCTCCGCGGAGGAGCGCTCCGGTTCCTCAGCTCACTCTTCATGGAGGTGTTCGCCTCCCCGGCTTTCTGCAGGTACATAGAGGGGTAATAACCCGTGGTTTCATCCTTCCTGCAGTGCAACACAAAGCAACATCGCTTGCGGTCTCAGCTCGACGACCGCCGTCTCCTTGCCCCCGTCCCCAGCAGCATTGCTGTGCTGGGTGGGATGTTTCTTCTTAGGTTGCTTGCAGGGATGGGGGACTTCAGCTGTTCCCCCCACCTTGTGTGCCTGTGGCTTTCCCTGAAAGTGTGGCTTAAGTCCCAAAAGCAAGTAGGCAGCGGACAGAGCGATAGCTCCCAGCTTTCAGGGTCTCACCAGCTCATATTAACTCCCCAGGGGGTTCCGCTGGGCTCCTGAAGCATTGCTCAGGGCCTTCTGCCAGACACCCCGCGATGTCCTCAAGAAACACTCCCTGGCCCTTGTCCATCTTCCCCTCCAGCCCAGCACACCTGCAAGCACCAGGAGATCCTCCCGGACCACTCGCCCGGGCACAGGCTGGGCCAGGAGGATCCCTGGGGTTTGCAGCCACATCGTGTAGTGCTGCAAACGCACAACCGTGACTCAGAGCACACACGCAGCCAGGGTTCCCCTTGGGAAAGCCCGAGGTTGCAGGGCAGGCCAGGGCTGGGAGGAAAGCTGAAGCTTTGGCAAAGCAAAATGTGCTGAATACTTCAGGGCAGGCAAAAGAACAGATGACACTTTTTTTCCCATCTGCCTCCTTCTTGGGTATCTGTGAAGCCACCAGCAGAGGAAGCCCCACGTGCCATGTTTAGCACTTGGCAAAGCCACAGGCGACTAGCAGTGGCCCTGCAAAAGGAAGCGCTGGGCAGCGGCACCAAATGCCCCGTGTCTCTCACAGCCCCGGTGCGGAGAACGGCTGGTTCGTCCCCTCCCTCTGCCCGAACTCCACTTGCCTGACCTGTTCGTGGCAGCTCTCACCTGACGACCCACCAGCCGTCGAGAAGCTTGTGGATGACTTCAATGGTGTCACCCTCCCTGAGGGTCAGCTCATCCTCCTCCACGGCGGTGTAGCTTTTCTGGACAACGTACTGCTCACCTGCGCACAGAGTGGGGACAGCGGGTTGTGTGCTGCCGCCCCAGGGATGGGGCTCATCCTCTCCAGCCGCCAAGGAGGCCCCAGAGCGTCTACCCTATGTTTTGAGCCAGACCCAGGGTGCTTCAGGTCTCCAAGTCTGGATTCAGACATTCCCCAGCCTTGTCGGTGCCTGTGGCTCATTCCAGCACCTCTCCAGGAGAAAGCTGGTGAGTGCAAGCAGCGGAAGCACACCTCTGCTAAGAGTGTGTTTATAATTCGCGTCATTAAAAGAGGAAAAGGAAGTGTTGTGCTAATAGAGTCTGTTGCAGTGTTTTGAAAACCACAAAGATGAAGCCCGGAGAGCAATCGGCATGAGTGTGCAGGGTCCCCCCTCTGCTCCCTGTGATAAGGCCCCGCTGTCGCGGCAGGGCGATGCGGAGGGCTGATAAGGACCGTGCAGAAGCCAGGCACTGGGGAAAGCCTGCGCTGCGATTTGGGTGCTGCACCATGCTCCTTTGCCAACCCAGCCGCTCAGCGTGCACTCAGCCAGCTCAGGATGGCCACGGGATGAAGATGCGCATCTGTGATTGGCCAAAACAGGCATCTAATGCTGAGTTGGAGGTCACGGGAAGCTCCCGAGGTCGAGAGTAAGGCACTGACCCATGAGATTGATCCCTCCTGGCAGCTCCTACAGCAACACCTCCCTGCCCAGCGGTCCTGCCTGATGGGGGCTTTGCAATGAACCACCCCGTCAGGGAGCAGCGGCAGGCTGTGCTCTGGTGCACACCCCAGTTACCCCCACATTTTACCTGCATAGTTGGGTTCCTGCTCTTCAGACTCATCAGGACCATCCATCGGCTCCAGATAGGCAGCTGGCACCCAGCCCCGTTTATTCTTCAACTGGCAGAACCACCAGCCTGCAATGAAAGGAGTCGTGGGCGAGAGCAGAGGGTGCTGTGGGGGCACCAGCACCGGGTCTGTCCCCGCCGGGGTGGGCGCAGGCATCCACGTGGCCCGGACAGAAGGGATGGTGCTGGGGCCAGTCTCTGTTTACATGGTGCAACCAGGGAGCTTGGCCAGTTCATCCTGTTTCCTCGTGGGCAGGAAACCTCCCAGGCTGAGGCATGCGAGGAGGCTGCAGGGTTGTCTAGGATTGCCCCACACCCTCCCCGACTATCATGTGGATCCATGTGAATGTGAACCATGTCCCGGGGGATGGAAAGCGCTGAGAGGTTCAGCGCTGCCATTTACATTTGCTCTGCACTTCTCCCCTCCATCAGAAGACCCTCATACAACCACCTCCCCCTTAACCCACACTCTGGCATAACCAGTTCCCAGGGCACGCGTGTGCAGACACCAGATGCAAGGGCAGCCCCTGTCCCTGCTGAAATGGTGGCCAGGAGGGGGCCGGCCTGCCGGGGGTCTCCAGAGGGCAGACACATACCGCTCTCGCCCTTCTCCACGACGTCCACCATGTCCCCAGCTTTTAGAGGCATCTCGGACGTGGAGCTCTTCTCGTAGTCGGCGATGGCTCGGTACGTTTGCAGGACGATGGGGCCTGTGATGTCTGTGGGGGAGAAGTGACAGATGTTTCCTCTCCTGGCCCCCAGCACAGAAATACCCTATTTCAGGCAGGCCAAGAGCAGCCCAGGACACCCCAAAGTGCCCTCCCAGCACCTCCTGGGCCCGAACCAGCTGGAACCCAGGACACAGACTCATTTTCCCTGAGGCTGTGGTTTCCTCCCAGCTGTAGCTCTGGCACAGGCAGGGCTGGTCCATGCCCCCTGCGCTCTCGGCCAGGGCATCTGCCATGAGGCAGCTCTCCTCGGCTTACCCCTGCCCTGTCCTCCCTGCTGCTGTCCCTTTCCTTGCAGGGCTTTGCTGCCGTGGGGGCAGCTGCTCATACCCCAGCGAGGCATCTTACCGGTGGAGTTTTTCTTGGCATCCTTCGGCAGGAGGAAGACCTCTGGCGTCTTGATCCTAGATGGGTCAGAGCAAAGGCAGCTCAACGCCAACCACCCCTCACCGCCGGCAGCGGAGCCCTCCCTGCGGGCTGCTGCCAGCGCCCGGGGCCGGGGACGCAGGATTGTCCCCAAAGCGGCAGTCGGCCGGACTCACTGGCTGTCCGTGGCGGGGTTCATGTCGTCAGGACGGACCTTGAAGAAGTTGACCACGTGCAGGCACCGGGAGATCTTGTGGGGCAGGTTGATCAGCGTGTAGCAGTACTCGGCCAGCGTGCCCTGCCTGTTCTCGGTGGAGCGCTGCCCGTCAAACCACTTCGGGGCTGGGGGAGAGGGGAAAAAGCAGACCGACTGCCCTGTTTTTATGAATTTCCCAAGCAGGCTGCTCTGTATCATTAATTTTGACCTGAAAACGAGTGGATTCGGCCCCAGGGTGCTGCATGGCTGCGTGGTGCCTGTAAGGTGAAGCTTGACCCCAGGGCTCCAAAACGCCACTGGCAGCCCTGACCCACACCACTGCTGAACCCCACATGGGGTGCACGTGTGCGGCTGGTGGCACCCCTGCACCCCCCGCGGCAGCCGGACGCCTGCCTTGTCCCCAGCGCTTTCAGTTCCCCAAACGGGACAAGGACGCTCCTAACAGCCCTGGCACGGTGGCGGCAGCGCGTGGGAAGGGTCCTGGTACAGCGGTGTTAGTCCGGCCCCAAGTGGACCCCCCCCAGATGTGCTGTGTGCTGCAGGTTTATTTCTCCTCGAGAGGCGTCAGCCACAACCCGCAGCTATTTCTCATGCTCCTTCCTCCCTCCTTTAAAGCAGGAAACTAAATCAAAGGGGGAATTTTGCTGACCTGCGCCTTGCTTGGGGACAAACCCAGCTCTTTGGATCAGCAGTTCATTCCCTATCACTGAAGACATGTTGCATCGCTTCCTCTTATGAAATAACAGTGTTGTCATAAGGGCACTAAAACCAGTCCCAGAGATGGTGTCCCCGGAGGGCTCAGCTCAGCTCAGGCTCCCCAGAGCCAGACCCTTTGCACCAGCCATGGGTTGCAGCCGATGCTGCAGGGTGCATCCCCGGGGCGCCGGGCTTTCAGGGAGGAAGGACTGGGTTTGTGGGGCTGGTGAGTGCTGGGAGAATGCAGCTGCTCAGACCTTCCTGGGGTTTTGGTTTCGAGTTTGGTGGGCAGGAACAGAAATCTCCCCAAGCACGTGCGTGGGAGGGAGCCGGCAGAGCCCAGCCTGCTGGGGAATTCCCCAACCAGCTTCAATTTCTACTTCAGCCCCCAGCCCCGGCACCTGCCCCTCACCTGGCAAGTGCGGGATGATCCGGTTCTCCATGTTGATGTCCCCGGATTCAATGGGGAACATCTCCTTCAGTGCTTTCTGCAGAGCAGAGCCAGGCATGGCCGTGAGGATGGCACCAGGGGGTCCCCCAGTGGCACCCACACCCCTGCCCACAGCTCACCCCCCCTTCCCGGCGCTCGCTGGCACGTGCTGGCTCGACCCCGCGCCTCGACACCAGGAGAAACCTGCCAGGGGAGCATGGAGCCAGCAGCTCCCCACTTCGAGGGGTGAAGGAGATTGAAGCACAGGGACCCAGGAGCCTCTTTTGAACGAGGTTTGTTTTGGGGCAATTTCAGCTGGAATTTGCCCTCCTCTTTTTCCCCACCCCAAGCCCTGGTGTGCTGGGCCAGGGGCCAGTGCCCGCCCCAGGGGCCAGTGCCCACCCCGGGACGACTCACGTGGAACTCGTATATCTCGGTGAACCGGCGGTAGACGAGTTTTTCAGAGAGGTCGTTCCACTTCACCAGGAACATGTAGACCTGAGGGGCAAAGCAGAGGTGCTGCAGCTCTGCAGGTGAGCGGGACCCCGCACCCTGCTGCGGCCGAAGCCCCCGGGAGCCCTGTGGTGTTTCCATTTCAGATAAACTGGATGTTTTTCTTGCACCACCCCAATGCGAGCGGCTCTGCCCAGGCAGAGAGCAAGCTGGGCACTAGGGAAGCTCGTCAGGGATGGAGAGCGGACAGAAACACGCAGACGGGTGGGAATCAAAGAGGGAAAAGCCCTTTCCAAGCCTGCCAAGTAACCAACAGCTTGCCAAGGAGGTGCCCAAAATCTTGTGCGTTCAGGACATTTTAGCCCTTGGCTGCCTCCAGCTCATGCCAGCCGCCATGACCCCCCCCAAAAAAGATGCTTTTAGGCCCTTGGTCGCATTTATCTAAAGAAATAACCTGGCCAGGCTTTTTACCCCAGCCAGTCCTCGCTACTCAGCTTGTCATAAGGTCTCTGCGTACTCACGTAGTGCTGGCTGGGGAAAAACCTTTTCTCGTAGCCCAGCAGCTCGATGTGCCGGATGAAGGTGTCCCCCATCGCTGCTCCCGGCCGCTGTGTCCCGCTCCAGCCCCTGCTCCTGCCTCCGCGGGTGTCTCGGCGTCCTCTCCTCCCCTCTGCCTTCGCACGGCCGCGCTCCGCCGTTAAAGCCCCCGGGAAAGAGGAAGTCCCGCTGCGAGCCTGCCCGTGCCCGTAAGTGTTTACCCGCTGCGGTTTGTATTGAGTCGGTGTTTCCCGTGGAGAGTCTCCAGCCCAGCCCCTCCAGCGGCTCCACGGCTGGGGAGCAGGCAGGCAGCGGGGAGGCCTTAGGGACGCCCTGGTGGCACCTCTGAAATCAGGAGACAGAGAGGGGCCAGGGCCAGGCTGGCTGCCCCGGTACCCAAACGTCCCCACAGACCGCCGACGCTGCCCCGTGACGGCACAGGGTGCTGCAGCACCCGTTTTGCAGAGGGTCACAGGCCATGGGCAGGACAAGCGCCTTGGTGATGGGCTGAGGAGCCTTCACCCCCCTGAGCAGGGCTGGATGGGCTGAGTGAAGCATGTAACGTGCTCCCCGAGGGCAGGGACGGCAGCACCATCCTTCTGCATGGCTCAGGGACCATCCTGTGCTCCCAGAGCTGGTTGGGGAAGCTGGGGGCACGATGCAGGCAGGACAGCGTGGCCCCAGGCTGCGCATGCAAGAGCTTCTACCCTTGCGTCACCGTTTCAGTCACCTGCAGCTTCCCCAAAATCTGCCACCAAAAGGCTCCCTTGAGCAGCCCCTGAGGACCTGAGCCAGCCCCAGCACTGCAGCTCCGCTTGCTGCCTTACCCGGGCACAGGGCTGCGTGGGAGCCCTGGCCACGGGGAAACCCCAGGGTGGGCTGGAGATGGACCCCTGCCTCCCAGGGGGAGAGCACGAGGGTCCCCAGCAAAGCCCCTCTGCAACAGCAGCACACCAGCGTCCTCCTCCTCTGCCCCCAGCTCTGAGCAGAAAGGTGTGAAGGGATGAGGGCTGCACCTTACCAATCCTGTGCTGCCCTTAGGCAAAGGGCCACCCGGGAGCACCTCCTTTGTCCCCAGCAAGGGCACCCTTGATTACGATGGGTGCCAGTGCTGGGCTGTCCCCTGAGGGCACACAGAGCTGGGACCGCAGGGTCAGCCGCTGATGCCCTTATGAGCTGTAAAGCCAAAAGTTTGCTCCAGCTGCATTACAAAAATCAAATACTAACCCTAGCTTTCCCCTGAATCTCAAGTATGGTGCTTTGCAGCTGTTGAGATCAGAAACACGATCATTCAAATTTGGTTTCTTATTATTTTAACACGGGGACTTCCCTGTACAGAAGGCAAAACTATACAACCAGTAATATTAAAAAAAGACACCTCCAGGGCTGTTCAGATTCTGCTTGGGTAAGAGCCAGGTCGCTGCTTCTTATGCAGAACCACCACAAGCTTTGTAATGAAAGCTAATTTCATAATTACAATGGCTTATACTGAATTTAAAACTGCTTTACAGACAGTGCGTTACTGGAAACCACTTAATTCACATTTCTTCCTGTTTCCTCACTCCTCATCTTGTGATGTGAAAAATGAAACAGAGCTTGTAGATCTCACTGCTGGCAACGGTTAGTTCAGCAAGACACAACGTGTGACTGCATGATCCCCTGCTTAGTGTTTCCACCAACTGTCCCATAGTTAGTAGATGGCAAGCAGTGTAATTTTGGAAGAAAATTCTTGGAGGAGTAATGACCCACCTGATAAACTCAGCTTGTTTATGGAGTTCATCAGCTGATTCATGTTTTGGGAAACAAGGCTGGCTGAACGCAGGACCTGATATTTGAGAGAGGTGGAGAACTTCCACTGGCCCCAAGCTGGAGAGTTGGTACCAGTGCTTTGCAGCAATGCACCCCTGCTTTGGAGTGAGAACAGCAGATACAGGACTTAGGCTGATGGATTTCAACCAAGGTTATTGAAAACAAAGCGCTGCAGGTTTAGAGTTTCTTAGGAGAAAGGACTATCCTATTTTCTGTAGTGCTCCACCCCTAACTAGTACCAAAACCTCCTAGAAATTAAAAGCTGAAGAAAAGAATGCCAACCTAATTGAGTTCAAAATGTAATTTTGATTTTTCATAGTTTAAATTTAAGCTTAATTCAATCCAGAGCCAAGGAGGCCTCGCTTATGTCACTGAGGGCAAACTGCTGCACATGTGAACAGTACAATGTGCTCTAACAGCTGTTGCAAAATCACAGACGTGAAAGTCTGCGCTCTTCCTTAGCAGACCATCACGGATAGGACAGATACGAAAAGCAAAGAAGGAGAAAGGGTCCAAGTTTTGTATGCGGAGAACTTCAGATCCCAAGGGAAAACCACTGGCCAGCAGCTGCACAACAGAGGTGCCACACCTCATCTGCCATGCAATGGTCACCATGCGAGAAAAGCCAGGGTGCCGTACCCGAGGAACGGCAGGCTCCACCACAGACACCCCGGATCCTACACTGCCTGGATCCAAAATTCCTATTTAAGAGAAAGGAACCAGCCCAATGTGCAGGACGGGCTTTTGAAGTTCAATAACACATGGGGAATAGTGACTGGTCTGCTGCTTCATCACCACAAAGCTGCTCTGCTGGAACAAAAAATATTCAGAGCTCTGGTAAGTTGTTGCAATTTCATTTATTTACTTGTTTATTAGTACAGCCAAGGCTTTTTAGGGCATTATCACTCAATACCCGAAGAGTGACACACCTCATGTATTACTAGTTTGGAAATGAGTGAGATTTTCATACACGGTCAACATCTTAAAAGTCTGCTACCTCTTAGAACTATATATATAGATAGATAATTCTTTATATAAAATTGATATTTAGAAGGTATAAATATTGGTGCAATTATTTTGTCAGTCTAATTTCTCTCTACTGGATATAACTCAAAATGTCTGAGACCAAAAAGAGACTTCAGTGTTGAACGCGGACACGCTATCAGCACTACTGCAAGCCCAGCAGCGGGACGGACACGACGCACGCCACCACCCTAACTCCCAGCGTCACATAAGGACTCCAGTCCTTCCAGTAAAACCACTGCATGAGTTTTCACTTCATTTTTTTTTCACCGCCTGCACACGAAGCTGCAGGATGTCCACACTGCTGTTATATACTTGACAAGCAGTAGCCTGGAATTACTTATTTTCACAGTTCTTTTGCTATGATGCCTCACCCTCATTTTGGTGAGCACTAACGACGCCATCAGCAATACGCAGCCTTGGGCAGGCAGCTGTGCAAAAAATGCCTGCTAAAGATAGCTGAGAGCGAAGAAGGGATGGACCATCCTTCTGCTTTTTCAAAAGGGGAAGTCGAGAGCCAGCTGAAAACCCAGGGAAAGCTGCATTAACTCATTTCCCCATTCTAAACATTTCTAGCAGCAATCGCGAAACGGGCCGTTGCCCTGATAACACCCTGTTTATGGAGGTACGTTAACTGAGCACGTCTATTAATCAGCAGTGAAATACGTCAGTGGTTATGACTGGGATGGTACCCACACAGCTGAGAGCTAACAGGTAAGTAAAGTCAATGGGCTCCTTCCCATGGGACTGAGACTGGGGCTGTTTGCCGAGGCAGGAAGGTAGCACTGCGTCGGTCGCCACCGGTTCCCATCTAGAGAGCTGGAAGGTACAACTGGGACAAGCGTTTTCAAAATGACCCAGAGTGGAGCTAACCCTGCTTCTACTGACACCAACAGCACAAGGTCTGAATATTTAATTGGGAGCACCTAGATCTGCACAGAGCAATTATGAAAACACAAGCACCCGTCCTACAGCTCTCCCTGGCCTCCAGAATGACAGAGATGTGCTGCTCTGAACTCATCTGCTGAATTTCAAGTTGCTCCCAAGGAACAGACACTGTATCCAATTGAATTTAAGGCTTCAAAATTTTCCTTGAAGATAACAACCACCTCACCCACCCGGAGCTGGATTTCTGTCTGAAAGGCATGACTGGAACTTACTCCCTTCACTGGAATGAGTAACTATGTTACAGCATGTTCTGCCTGCCTACAGAATTACTGCTAGAACTTCCTTTGTTGTAAAATATGTAAACGCATACTGCATAGACAGTCATGAAAACCACCAGAAAGGTCTTTATTTCTTAATCTGGGAATAAGGTTTACCATTTGTGCTTAATGCAGTCATCCCAAACTCATGCCAGTTAAAGAGAAACCTTTACAATAATCTGTATCTTGTCTATAGAGATTATCATATAGCCAGAACTTTACATCACTTCTTGTTTGTGAAACTTAAAAAAAAAAAATGCATACATGAGTCTCTTACATAATGCGGGGCGTAACCAGGACTATAGAGGACTTAACTTTTGACATAGTAGGGCTTACAGCAGCTCGTAGCATACGTTCCATAACTAGTTCTAGACGAACAGAAGGGCACTTCCCCACGGCCTTCAGGAGAAAAGCGCTCTCAGAGGTCCATGCGACTTTTGCCTATGTTAGGACTGCAAGACCAGACCCATCACATATAAACCATGTGATATTCTGATAAAACATGCACTTACTGCTTTGAATTAATGGAACAAACTATAACAGGGTTTAATTTAAATTGGTTCCTAATCCACACACTGAAATACTGACCATTTCACAGTCCATCTCATTAATGCGTACTAACGGTCAAGTGAACCAGTTTATCTTTTATTTATGAAAAACATATGAATTGTGATAGATATCATAGGAAAAATTAGATCAAACACTATTGTCCAATCAGCCATTAAAGGAGTAAGAACCAAATATGAATGATTGTTTTTCCCCCCCAAAGTAAAACTAACGAACTGAACTAATTGCAGGAATTTTTCTTCATTACAAAAGCTGAGATGCATTCAGGTACAGTGAAATTCAGCTTTACTGGGAAATGTAGACAGCCTCTGTTAAGTCCCTGTTGATTTTAATCCTTGTCATCTCCCCAGCATTGCTGCATTGATTTTAGTCCTTATAATATATTCCAAAGTAAAACCAGCCATTCCAAATCTAAAGTCATTCTTCGCTTTAAGTCAATTCACAGAACTGCTGAAAAAGTAGACATTTCTATCTAAAAGTACAAAAAGGGTTTGTATAGAAGGTACTTCTCTTATACAGTTATATTACACAGCTCAAGACAGTCCCAGCAGGCTCTTCTCAGAACTGGAAGCTTCTGACTAGCTAAGAAAAATTACAAAAGCGAGTTAGTTTCATTGCAGCTCTGTATCTTATCACAAATACGAGCAGTTTGCGTTACCTTTTCGAGTTCTTTAGGCCTAGATTCAGAAAGCATGCAGAAGCTGAATATTGCTCTCAATAAATATGAGATTAAATGTGTGCTTGAGTGGTCTCTGTAAGAATTTAGATCAAATATTTGCTTTAGTATAAATTCAGTGAATGGCCTAAGGCATTCAAAAATCCAGACCACCACAGCACCAAATTGTCCTGTATCTCAGTCCTCTTCTTCCCACCCCAAAATATAAACGTGTTATTCCTTGACAGGCGTTGACTTCAAGAAGCACTAAATTCTCTTACCCAGTATTGATGAGGTCTACCACGTTGGGTCTGGTTCTTGCTTTATTTGAGGATTTTCTTCTATTTCTGTAGTATCTGTGGAAAAAGCAGTAATAGATGAAGAAAAAGAGGAAACTTCTCAACCAGTTTTGTTGGTGGTGGTGTACTTAAGTAAAAAATTACGGAAATATGAAAAGCATTCATTTTTCATTTTAAACTATTAATGGTAAATAAAAACGTATTCACAAAAATCTAATTCTGCGGAAATTACCACATTCACTTCAATGTAAAGCAGCCTGGGATCTTAGAGAACTCTATTTTTTTAAAGAGCAGAAATAGAAATTGATATTAGAAGTGTATGCAACTTTAAAATGCTTTTTATGTAGCCGAAATACTCACTGGGCAAGAAATGAACTTAATCCAAAAAGGAAACAACATACAACTAGTGAAAAAATGTCACGTATGTCACTGTTTTGGTGTGCACTCTTCAGTCCTTTGCCCTCCTCTTTGTCAATCCCCAGCGCCATTCCTTCCTCCATCCACCTCATCAGATACACAACGCGGGGTGAAGCTTTTCAAACCCTCACAGGTAAGTCTGTAGCCTGTGACTTCAAATACCTCAGGCATGACCACTGCTTCACATTTTTTAAGACACTCTCTTCCAAAGCCAGCTAACAACGTCTGAACCTACTTGTGCTCAAGTCTTGCCTTCTGGGTTAGTTATTAAATTAACATTCATTGCACAAACCCTTGCCTTCGCAGCACTCACTGTTTTTCGTATTTTCTTTTCCTGCTGCTCTTCTCAACTTGATACCGGCTTTTGCATTATTATATTTCAATCTGTCCAAAACAAATTTTGACCCTAGCTGATTTTTCTTCTTCAATGCACAGTATCACATAGAAAGGCATTATGATTATGCTTAAAAAAAAGAGATAAAGAAATTTTATCTTGTTGGCTAAAGTATTCATCATCTTTTGATACAATTTTTTTTCATTTCCAGGAGACTTCATTACAAAATCTTTGCTTTTTCTTGTTCACAGGCTCACTTGGAGGTAAATCAAAGAAGTCTCGTGCCTGTACAGTGCTACCTATATGACACGGAGTCCGATTTTGTTCTTTTTATAAACAAAGAACATGATGTTGGAAGGAAATTGTTTTTTCACTGAAGTTGTTTGGAAGGTTTGGGGCTAGGCTGATTCATCACTACAAAGCCAAGCCATTTCACCAGATGATCATTTCATTCCTTCCAGCCTAGTTCTGAAGTGATCTTGAGTTCTTTAGCAATTGCATGCCTTTTCTCAAGATCATTCCTCTGGTAACTGGGTCTGAATAGAATTCTGGATGAAAAATTTAAACACACATTTGTCTACTTCTTCAAAACCATCACTTTGAAGGCCCATAGCTAGATTTCCTCCACATAAAGGTATTCAGAAACAACGGTCTCTCTCCTCCATCATCTAACAATTTCAGCGATCCCACACTGTTTAGGTATCATAAACAAGGGAAACTGAAGCAATGGAGACTGGAAAAGGGTACAGAAGAATGGGAATGTTTGTTGAGATTTGCTGCTTTCTCTCCTGGGGGAATCTAAGCAGCATTAGGGAACGAACTCAAGCTGAGCGTTTTAAGATGACAAGGGCTGATGCACAGCAGCCTCCATCCCAGAGTTGCTGGCTACGTCGCTGTCAAGCTGCTACCAACACATCAGAGCCCCTCTCAGGACTACCTGTCACGAAGTCAGCACCCCCAACTGTCACAGCGCCTCAGATCCTCTACACCAGCCACGCCAGAGGCAGCCACAGCTGTACAGGGCCATGCTGACAAGCTGGGGCTATAGCAGAGGCATCATTTGCAGGACCAGAGCACAGAGCAGACACCAGCATCCTATTTCTCAGGTCAATTCAGTATTCCTAATGCTTCAAGACCATATGCAAAAGTACAGGGCGGGTAGAAGACCTACAGCCACCCTGGTCTCACATACCTCAACATCTGAAAAAGATACAACTCAAGTATACTCTTGGACAACAGGAAAGCTGGATGTTTTTCAGAGCTTAGGTTGTGGGAGAACACCACCATTCGCCCTCCGCAACACACCCTCACAGTATATTCAGGCCAATATGGCATTCAAATTTCCTGATGATGGCAATCATTCACTTGCATAAATTGTGGAAACTACTGCGTTGAATAACTAGATGCTTCGCTCAGGATATGAGCAATCGCTCAAAGCCTATATATAGTCATGACTCACCAACCAAAAACAACAATTCATAAAACTCCTTTGTAAAATTATTTGAACAACAACTTTTGCTGCAGAGTATTTTCATATGATGCAGCATATTAATAGAGACGAAAAAATTTTCTGGGAACCAATAAAAGCCCCTTTTTTTTGTTTGGATTGACCTGCCTCCTTTAAAAAAAGGATGCAACTTTGTTCAAAATGACTTAAAAGTATTTGTTGATAATAACTGAAGACAAACACTTACCTCCTACAGATACTCCTATTCGGCTTGGTTCAGCTGGCTCTTAAATGAAAAAAATATAGTCAAATGAATATGGTTTCAATAATATGAATCAGATAAGTATCTTAGAACAATTAGGGAAATTACATTTTCCCCAAAAAAAAGCACCTCATTTTTTCCTCTTATGATCAGACTCAAATATCTTTGTCTGAGATAAATGTGTGTAACTTTCTATAGTCTGCAGCAAAATATAAAAAATACCCAAACATTTATTACGTTACACTACCTAACACTTTCCCTTCCCAGTATAGTTCACTATGGAGACATATCACCAAGTCCTAGGAGAACATAACGTGCACTTGCACAGAATATACCAAGTTTGAACCAGCTTTACTGAAAACAATTAAATATAAAACGTATTTTAAAAAGAAGTCACCACTTCTGGTTAGTATTGCCATCAATGGCGAGCATGTGTATTTTGGGGGAGAGTGGGAAGGTGCAGAATAGAGGGCAAAAGTTATGTTTCATTTCCATAATGATTTTTGTTATCTATGCTGATGGATTATAGATGGACAGGTGCTGGGAAAGCCATTTAACCTTTTAAAGTTAAGGACAGATTGACTAAGGTAAGGTCACTGACCATCAACAGCTGTTTCTCTCCCTTCCCACGCGAACAGAGGAGCCAGTAGTTTCCTTTATCATTATGCCTATCATATAAGTGCCTCTTAAAATGTTTATCGAATGTTTTCCCTTAGTTTCCTAGTTTCTTTGAGTAACAGTTTACTCAGTCAATTGCAAAAGTCCTTCCCACACTACACCAACTTGGGATACACATTTTTAAAAGGTCTGTGAACATTTAGAAACTCTATTGGGTCAGAAGGAAGTTGCTCAACTACATTTACTTTAGCTACTCATAGCATAAAGCGAAGTTCTCCATTCAGATTACAATAGATGTGTGGTGCAGTCTAGACACAGTCTAGCATGGGTTACAGAGCTGTGCAGTGGGTAGAAGCTCCATGAAGACCCCGTTCTAGGTCCTTATATGTTACACAGGCAAACCTAACTTGGCTGAACATCTATCTGGCGCAGACACACACATACTTTGAGTTGAGCAGACATCAATAAATGGATACTGAATTGGCTTCATATATTGCCCCTACTAATTCTTCTTTTCAGCTCACTCATCATCTGCAAAAATCAAATCAAGGAACATGCCAATGACACAGCTTGAAGGAAGCAATGGCTCTTCCTATTAATTTATTAATATTTAACAGCTATAAAAAGTCACCATCACACACCATCTGTCAAAATAAAGTGGCTCATCATGAGCAGAGCATACCCAGGACATGACTACTAATATTATCTGTCAGTAAGATCGAGAACTCCACACCCTACCCCTTCTGCAAGGACAGGCGTCACACTCTGCATCACCTGGTAGTACTGGTGCTGCTGCTGGTGCTGTTGGTGGTGCTTCTGCTTCAGCTTTTTCCATCAGCTCTAAGATTAGACATGATCACTGTTTAACTTCACAATGAAAATGGTCCCACATGTAACACAAGGGCAATCTTACTTCTTGAATCTGCAAATCCTGAAACTTGTCGCATGAACAGGTTACTAACACTTGTGATTGAGCTGAAGTTCAATATTTTTTATTACAGAATAAACATTCCGTCTCTTGCCTGCAAGCACCAAAAATCGCCTTGCAAGTTCTCACACATTCTTCAGAACAAGAATAAAGCATCATACCTACATTAAGCAGTAGGCTCAATCATTCACCTCAGTATCTATCAATATTAGATAACTTTGATCATCATTAATGGACATATACTGCATAAAAATCACATGTTCAATGACCAATCTGATCCTGCAGTGATGGGAGATGACTAGATATCTATGTTGTTTTCATTCAGTATATTAGCCAGCCTCAGTCCCACACACACTGAAAGTTATGCTGGATGGACAACAGTTTAACAGATTCTTCCATTTCTAATTCTATTCTCTGGAAATGCTATTAAACATTTATCTGCCTGGAAGGTTCCCTCTTACAAAGGGATCTCTTTCCCACCTAAGAAGGTGTGCCTAGGACTGGTGAGCTGGTCAGTGTGAGTTACTAGCTCTAATATCTTCCTGAGAACACTCCATACTTGCAGTTCATAGACCTCAGCGTGTTAGCTGGAATATACTGGTGGCTGGATGCAAATGATCGAACACTGGGTCGCTAAGGCTCAGGTTGGGTAGGGCCAAACTAACGACAGCAGGTTAATCTGGCCTCTGAATTTCTAATCTGACATTGGCTCAGAAAGAACATGACACAAGGGACACTAATGACAGGGTTTTGGAGGGTTTTTTGTCTTATATAAGATCTAAAAAAACAGGTCACAATTATTTTAGGCAACTGAAAATACTAAGACTTTTTTTTTGCCCCCGAAACGATTTCATTAACATGGCCAAACTGGCCACGGCACTTCAGGTAATTACACTCTGCCTCTCTAAACTGTTACAGTTTCAGCAGAATGCAGAATTTTTCACTAGAATATGGCTGTGCAGTTACTGGAACGTTCTTGCTTACTAACTGCTACTGCGATGGATCCAAACTAAAATGTAGGCACTCCCATGTAAGCCTGTTGCTCAGTCAGGTCCTAAATCTCTTTGGGACTCTGCAGCTGAAAAATACAAAATCAGTATCTTGCATTTTCATATCAAAGTTAATGCTGATCTTATACTGTTCTGTTAATTTATCACACTGCTCTCAATTTAATTGCACGTGCATGTTTAGTCAGGAGATTTTAATGAGACAGACACAGACAAGAGAGTCATACATAGAACGTAGCCACTGTGGAGCCTTTGCCACTAAGCCAAAATATAGAAAACGAATCTCGGTAAGTTACAAAAATACATTTGCCATCAGTGTTTCATAAATACTTACGATTGTTAATCACAAGTCCTGGAAATGGTCTGTAAAAAAAAAAAAAAAAAAAAAAAATTACTGATTCTAAAATATCCTGCATGAGGTCTCCCGCCCCAGGCAGCCTCACCTAATGGTTTGTGACAGAGATCATGCTAAAAAATGAACAGAAAGTCAAAGAAAACAGAAGGAACCGTCATAGCAGCTCTTGGGCGCCGTGGTTTGTTCACGAGCATTTTGAACAGTAACATACGCAGAAAGATCTAAACCCTTCCCCCTCAGGCACAGCTAATTAACAACCCAGTCATCTCTTCTGCAGAGCTCAATTAAATAAAATGTATCAAGCAAAAGTCCTTTCAGTTAGAAGTCTTCATGATTAGGGGTCGAGAATTCAGACCCCTTAGTAAAATATATTTAAGAAACTTCTCTCTATCCAAAGATAAATTGAAACTTTCAGACTCCTGTGAAGCAGTCTATGATTCAAAGAGTTACATAAACCGGTAAATTTTTATTTTCAATTCCTGAACTCCTTCTGAGTATGATTCCAAAGTTTCATCTATTCTGCTTCATGCATATAAATACACTTTGTATTCATGTGTGTGTATACAGCTACGCAAATATACACATACAAATAAAATTCGCTTATATTGTAATTGGACAATATTGTATTTTTAAATATTGTAGATAAACTCATTTTGCAGGAAAAAAAAACCAAAACATTTATCAAAGAGCTTACCTTAACTCAGGAATTTGAACACAACTGAAATATTTAAATATTAATATTAACACTACTACAAACATATTATTTACTGTCAAGAGCCAACAAGCTCTGGACCCGTCTCACAGCTTGATCTGATAAATGGGAGAGCGAGGCCCACAACACTTCAGGACTGTTATATAACATGAATAGATTTCAACTCAAAAGACAGCTTGCTGTAATATGCAGTATTAATAATATGCCCTTTGTCATACTAAATTGGACATGTCCTCCAAAGAGTTACCGTCTTCGTTCATGCTATGAACATCTGAGCTTCATTTGACTTGACATATTGTTTCCAAAAAAGCCAACATCTTCTGCTATTTAAAGATGTACTGCAACTTCTATTCTTTCGAACCTCAATTTATTCAAGCTACAGGGCTGTCCTCACAACATCTGTACAGCCTAATCAACAGCAGCTACATACCGGACGACAGTAAATTTGATAAACTCTGCTGATTCCAAGATCTTCCTCATTGAGCTGATCTCCAGATAACTGGGAGCTTTGAACACCACGCCGGGAGGCATCCCATCCACCACCACACAGCCAGGGTTGATAGTGATTTTTCTGTACGGGACTTTCACAGGAAAATTCATACCAACGGCTTCACCTAGGTGAGAGAGGTCATGTTGGTTTTCAAGTCTACATATTTATGGTTACATTGAAGAAAAAGTCCTCAGACAATTAAGAAACTAAATGCAAAGCCGACCTTTCCATCAGATCTGAAACTATGAAAATGCACTTGACAGGGGAACCATTACAGTGTTAGAAATAGATGTTTTGGATTACACTCATGAACATCACTACGAGAGTATTAGTTACAACTCGACTCTGACAGTGTACCATATAAAGAGCCTAGATTCTGTTTTTACTCAAAAAAGGTATAGAACAGGATATCTAAGGAAATAGCTACATGAAGGAAAACAAAGTGTTTCCTGCAATGCCATGAAAAGCAATTCAACACAGCACTAGTGAAGGAATTTCAGATAAAAAAACCTCAGGCTATTATTGCTGTACAATGCAAATACAAAGTGAAAAAAACAAACTATACCCAGCAAAAAGGTTAAGTTGCATTTTTAAAATTACTCTAGTCCCAAGTATTTAGCAGTCAGGACTATGAAGCCCTAAGAAGAATCCATGGATTGCTGGCAAAATAAATATTTCATCCACGATTACACAGAAAGAAACAGGAAGGTGGGGGGGGTGGGAACATAAAGCAATCTATACTCTTGGGATTTTTTGTTTAGAACACCAAACAACCTACATCACTTATAAAAGATTCTTTTTGAAGTCAAAGCACAACATTCATATACAATTCCCAAATTTGTTCATTTTAATGATCATATATATCATCCACTGTGATGATTCAGTAACTTCAATATGAACATTAATTGCATTCACACCTATGTAAAAATGGGGAGTAAGAAGCAATTACCAAATTTCCGGCTAAAAAGATCATTTACTTGCTCTCTCAGTTGTCTGGCCTTTTCTACTTTTGACAGCCGCTCACTTTCATCATCTGGAAGAAATCGTTAGAATAGCATCAGAATTATGCAGATTTTTTTTCCCCCTGAAGCTTGTTTAGCATTGCATGTTTACTCAAAGCAGGTACACCCGAGTGCTTCAAAACAGGCGCTGCCTCTGTTCCTAGTTCTAGCAGTAACACAGAATTGTAGAAATACACAAAAATAAATGGTTCTTTAGAAATCTGTGAGAAGCTTCAAAGTATTTACATAACAACATTAGATTTACTGTCTAGAGATGTTTTTGTAAACTTAATCTAAAACCACGAATTACATTTTATTTTCATACAGTACATATAATGGTGGGGAAAGGTAAAAGCAAAGTGACCATGCAATCAGTGGTAAGACAAAGTAGTTCAGTCACAGTTATTCAATTCAGTCTAAATACTGATCTCTTGAAGTTGCCATGAAAACTGCAAATCAATATTTAATTTATTGCATGAGAAAAAAGGGAAAAATGTGGATACTTCTTAACTAGGGGCTGGACCAAGAATATTGTAGAGATGTCACCAAATAGATATTTCATGAGTGTTGGAAAATATTTAATATCTCAGCAAAACCAGAATGCTAATTTATGCTCATTATTGACTGTACTTGTATTTCAGTGAACCAGCTTGACTGTAGAAAAAACTTAATGAGACTAAACAGATGTCATGAAGAATATGAGCACAAATAGTATGATGTGAAACCAGACAGCATACACACCCGGTATAGTTACTTGAATGATGTTAAGATCTTCTACACCTGCAGCGGTGTTCACCACTGTGTTTGTTGTGGTGCTTGCTGTATTAGCTATATTAGATGAATTATTTTTTCCTAAAAGTAAGATAATGAATTTAAAAACATTTGTAGAGAACTCAAAATCTTGAATGTCATATATAAAGAAAATATTGCAAAATAACAGATATTTGCAACGTTTTCAAAGCATACCCAGTTCCATTTTTAAAATGGGAGCAGCTTCCAAGGAGACATGCTTATTGAAGGTACACACTACTCTGTCTTTCCCAACCAAGAAGAGAAAGAGCTAGATTAAAGATAATGTTAACCTTTACCTAGCTGGTTTTCTAAAAATATTATTAAGAAAAGGGAAAAAAGAGTATGTGGAGCATGTATTTTAGTATTTTTATTAACAGAAAAATCATAGCACTTGCAGTTAATTCAGTAACACCTACTGATCCATGTGTTCACTGCCTACACTCACAAAAGAAATCCCTTAGTTATATTTGTGAGCCACACTGTCCGGTGGCACAACTAGCATAGTTCAACTTCAGCAGAGTTTTGTCAGCCCATAGTTACAGATAATAATATGACTCAAGACAGTTAATCCATGACCTGCCTGACACAATTTCCTACTGGCTATCTGCCCTCCTGTCTGTGCAGCACTTGTCATTTACATGACCTAAGTATTAGGAGAAAATAATTTATCTCTAGACTTGAATTACTTCTGTGAATCACACATTACTTGTCACATTTTGATAAAGGTAGTGAAGAATATATTAGAGGCATGATTATTGTGAATAACTTAAAAAAAAATGAACACTCCCTTGCTAAAGCTATATTTAAACCGGAAATGGCAAGTGCTTTTCTCATCTTAAAAACAAACAAGTAAACAAACCAACCAACATCAAGCTAGAATGAATCTTTCGGGGATTTGTTAACACCATGCAGCTCTCCTGATCTGTATTTAATGCTTGAAAGTGACCATTATCTAGAACGTTAAGCAGTTGCAAGACTTACTTTGGGGACTTCTAGCAGAACTTTCCTTAACAGCTGCCTCAAACATCTCAGGCCTGCAAACAGATTGAACATTATTGAATAATAAAAGTACATTCATCAACATTAAAGAAAATGCAATTTTCTAATATTAATTCATTAAAGACAGAAACTGTTATCATAAATGCTATATTCCTCTCAGCCAGACAGCCATAAATGCAACGGCTGAGAGGCTCCACAACTTCTCTTGCCACTGTTTCTACACTGGCACATGGGTATCTAAGCCTATTGTAGACACAAAAAATAAATTCTTACAACCCCCAATATATGAATCTCCACTTCTCAGCTCTTAGTACACTGCCAGCAAGTTTTATGAGTAACCCATAATCGCTCCACGCAGTAGGAACTAAATCAGTGATGGGATAACTGAAATGGGCTAAGAAATCTGGACTTGCTCTTCCTCCAAAAATAGGTCATGAGTGTCTTTCAGAACAAGAAGAGATTACTATATCTTGCTCCACCTCCACAAGAACTTTCTGATCGTTTCCTCATCTACTAAAAATATTCCAGTGTGTATTTTACAGAGTAATTTAGCAACTTGGCAACACAGTTTCATTTTTTGGTCTACATTTCAATTCTCATAGAATGGATTATCAAAGACGTATGGCAGTCTTACTTTTTAATAATGAATTTTATCTTTGATTTGTTTCTCAGGATCTTTTCTAGTCTTGGAATTCCAAAAGTAGAAGGTCGGCGGAACGGCACCCCCTCGGGTAGTCCTTCCACATAGAAAACCTCCGGGAAAGATTCAAACAATGCAAATGGCACCTTCACTGGTTCGGTCAGCCCCAGCGCTTCCCCTGAAATGCAAGAGAGCAAATAAGTTGCCAGGTAGATAACTGACGTGTATATAAAAAGGAAAACCTCAGGTATAAACTATATATAACAGTTGGCACATACATACTAGATTAGGTGGAATCAGCAGGCTTTGCCTTTTTTTGTGACAGCTATGAGTAGGCATGAAGAAAATTAACAGTCTCAAATATAACTCATCCTGTTGCAGTAAATCTGATCATAATTTGCAGTTGAAAATTAATCATTTGCAGACAGCTCATGCCACTGGCTTGGTCTGCATACAACACTATGCCATTTGTACTCCACTTTGTTACAGGTAACGCATTCTGTCTCTGTCTCTGCTAGAGAACAGCACCAAGGGCAGGTGAGATTAGTGCTCTTGTTCCAAAAACCACACTCAGAAGAGTAATGAGAAGTCATTACTTCCAAAAGTCATTAGCTTCCAAACAGCCTGCACTAGAAGAAGCGCTGGGATATGATGGAGCACATCTCTCCAGATACCACCCGTAACGTATCAAGTCATGCAGAGGCTGAAGTCATACAAAGTCCCATTCATAAGCAGAGTGAAGAAAGCTTAAAAAGATGTGCCAGGATGTGGAGTCACTATGTCTCTGGGTCATTAAAGAAGCAGTAATCCAACCACAACTTCTCCATTTCCAAACCCAAATAAAATAACTAGTGAAAATGTAACACAGAATTGCAAGCAACCTATGCAAGAATGAACTCAAATGAGAAGTTGCCTAGAGTACACAAGGATTGCAGGGCCTTTGGAATAAATGTGTGAACATCTCTCTCATATGTCTAACTGCATGTTCATAACAAAGACATCTCAGTAAAAAAAGAATCGAGAAACTTACCACATTTTTCATTAAAAAGATTTTCAACTTTCTGCTTTAAGTCAGTAATTTTGGCATTCCACGCCTCTGCCAGGAGGAAATTGGAAGAATTAAATCAACATTCAGACAATGAATCAGTCCTTGAAGAATATTTTAATAAATGTTTAATAAATTATTATGCTTGATAACCATTTACTCTGACAGTAAAATGCGCAAAATGGCTTTCATTCTGCAAATGGCACTGAAACATTTTGCTGCAGTCTAAACCTATATCCACATCAATCCTCATTTTCCTAAAGCTTTGAAAGATACTGCTCCTAGAGAAAGCCAGGGCAATGAAAACTGAAATTAATCCAAGAGCGATCCAAATTTACAGTATCAGGCAGCATAAAATTTCCTCATCTGAACCAGCACAGAAAATAGAGGCAGAAAGTTCTTCGTATGTTCAGTGACACAGCCCTGAAACGCATGCCTCTCTCTTGAGAACTATAAACTCTATCACAGTTTCAGCTTCAGTGGGTAAGATTAAATGTCCATCTAGCTCAGCATTTTATTTCTGACAGTGATCAGCAGCAACTCCTAAACCAGTTTACTTGTAGCTGCACATGTAATTATTTACTTATCTGCTAATTCCCACAATATTTACCAAAAGAAAACTCTCTTCCTCGTGGCTTGAAACTCATATTGGACCCATTGGTTTGAGAATTAGTTCGAACATCTGTTGTTTGTGGTTTATTAGGACCTGTAAAAAGACATTACATACCTACATGCAGAGAGCAGAAGCAAGCCGTCATACAAAAAGAACAACATATCAAACTCCATTGCTAGAGAAAACTTAACTTCTGAATCAAGAGTAGAATTAAAAAACCCTTAAGAAGTTCTTCTAGGGTTGTATTTAAGCATTTGATACTATTGCTCACATCTGTCATTTATCTGCTGAGGACTACATCAGTTCCCACACATCTGCTTGGAATAAAAGGCCCAAGCAAGCTGTCAAACTCCAACATTTTACATAACCATCACCTGCACAGAATCCAGTATTATTCAGAAACAAAAAATAAAACTGTCTCTATATTGAAATGCATCTGGAGCCCTGAAATGACACTGAGTTTGGTATATCAGGTGCATGTAAAAGTTAATCATGGGCTATGAAAACTGAGAAGAACAGAAGGAAACATTAGAAGAATAGAACAACATTAGAAGAATATTTAATAATATTTCTTCCATACCTTCTTCAACAGTAACTTCAATCTCTGGAACCTTTGAATTGCCTGCAGGACTTCGTGACCTTTTTGAACTCTTCTGACTCATTGCTGGAAGTGAATACAATACAAGGTGTAATGCACAAACCCTCTATAATCTATACCCTGCACAGCTAATGAAAAGAACCAGCCGTATTCTGAAAATTCCAACAGATTGAATCACTTGTGTCTGTACTTTGTGCAGTCTGCTTTGTAAAGTCTGAACAATACAGTGATGCTCACAGCCTCAAAAAGCAGGTTTAGTACTCTTGAACCAGGCAGGTATCACACCTAAATTTTCACTCCACTAATTCAGAGCAGAAGACTTCATTGTTTTATGTGTGAGGAACAGCTTTGGTACTTTTTTATTATCTAAATAACAAAATTATTAACTTGTGAGTTTTTAATAGACAACATAAAAGACTTTCTTTTTTATTATTTTCTTAAGAAACTTCATTGTTATTTATTTCAGTCCACAGCTATAAGTTAAATTCTGTGATTCTGTCATCACCATTCTATGATTCTGTGAAATATGTTTTACGCCATTAATAGCAAAATAAAAGTTGTAGAAATTGGGTAAATTCCATTTTCTGTATGGGAAAAGTCTTAAGCAAAAAAAAAAGTAGATAAATTTATTTTTTGAGTAACTTTTTCAAATAATAGCAGATTTAGAGGCTACTATACTAGGTCATCTTAAGTAATGCCTTTTGTTTGCAACACCCATATTTTTCAATCACAAAGGTATCTCAGTTTGCTAAGGGAGCAGAAAGCAAGTATTATGAATTGATGGCAGCAAATAATACTTAATTATTTACCTTTAGTGTTTATTTTACTAGCCAGTCCTGGAGGCAAATAGGAAGTGACAAGCTCAGGCCTAAAAGTTGAACAGAATACAATCCAATCAACTATACATGCAAGAAAAAATGCAGCAAAGTGTTTTTCGGAATTCAGCTGAGTTCAAATACACCTAACAGCAGTTCTCTATAATAAAATTCTTCCAGAAGCATGGGTGACTCTCCATCTACTATAACCACAGAAAAAAAAAAAACCCATAGAGCTACATTTTCTACTCTATAATTTTCTTCTGGGTTTATTTCAAGCAAAAAAAAATAAAAAGAAGAAAAAAAAAACCAAAAAAGAAGTAAAAAAGCTTTCAGGTACAAGGACTTTTTCCCCCTAGATCCTTGATGCATGAAACACGCAATTTATAAATCTATATAAATTTAATAAGGAAGGTATATCCTTTTATGAGATAAAACATACATGCAAAATGTTCTTTCTGTTTAATGGAAACAGAATTTAGGTAGCATTTAAAGCCTAAAGTTTCTGGGAAGAAAAATCAAACAAGTCCAAAATCAGAAGCAAAAATAACTGAATTACAAACCCACTTTTTAACAACAAATTTGATTTTGCCACTGCCACGGACAATTCTTTCAAGGCGTGGAATTCCAAACCATGTGGGACTCCGGAAGGGGATTCCTTCTGGCAAGCCTTCGACGTGCAAGTACTCAGGGTTTGATTCAAATACAGGATAGGGAACTTTCACTGCCTCTGAAAGCCCCAGAGCTTGGCCTGGAAATAGATTTAATGATAGTTTACACACTTAAATGGGTGGTATTTTCTCTCAAATGATTTTAAGAAGCTTGGCTTACAGAAGCTCTGCTACTCAGAGATAATTAAAAAACTCAAGAGAAATATTTAAATAGATTTTCCATTATTTTCTGTAGAATAACTGCAAATGGGGACTTTGTCAATCTTGTTACAGATAACATCGAAGTCTGCAGTGCCTAATATTTTCTTCTGAGAATTTTTTTAATCCAAAAGCTTTTTGTGCACATATCATCTCTGTCACACAACTGGAAAAACTATGGCCTAGGATGTTGTTATAAAGTCATTTATGTCAGCTATAGGGAAGAGTCAGTAGAAAGTAGGTAAAAGGAGTCAAGATTTCCATCTGTCCTAGCAGGTTTCTGATGTTTAATTCAGTACAGTAAAATTTAAAACTTGTTTTACAGATGAGTTTTAAAACACAGTGGCGTTATAAACCAGTTCTTTTAACATACAACTTACCAAACTTCATATTAAATATCTCTTCTACTTGCTTTCTTAGCTTTGTGATCCTGATGTTCCAATCTTCTTTGACTGAAAACCAGGAATGGATATATGTCAGTGTTACCCAGTTCTAGATAAAGAGGTACCTTTGAACACATTTCTTTCGACACAACAACTTGTAAACTATCAACACAATCACATCTGAGTAGGCAAGGACACACAATGAGTAATGATTATTAATTGCAGCTTAAACGATATACGTAATTCCCTCTACATAATGGAAAATCTGTTCAAATGTAGCTACAAATTTCAAACATTGCCTCAAGTGGGAGAACTTGTTCTTCACAGTCTTGAGATGCAGGAAGGAATTATTATAGTGGTTCTTACAAAGTTGGAATTAATCATAGTGCATAAGAGTAACACTCTTTAGAAGAGAAGATGAAAAAGGAAAGAGTGCTTTGCTAAACATTTTGACTGGCATAAAAAAAAAATAATCTTCGGTCTTGTCCTCTATTACAAATAAAAGTCAACTATAGGAGTGCTAGCCAGTGCAGACAATTTGTAGCTTAGGTGGAGAAGAAAGCAAAGGACACTAGCAGCAATAAAAAGCACTCCTTTTCTGACAAACAGCATAATTAACTAGTTTCCATCATAACCCACAAAGAACAATTAACTGCTACTGAGCTAATACCATTCAGAGTTGTGGAAAGCACACGTGAAAGAAGCTATGCAGAAATATTTTGTTTCTGAATCGTATTTTTGACTAACAAATTACCTGACCTTGTTTATTTCTAGCTTCTTAGCTTTCTCTTGAAAAATGTTGCAGGGACCCAAATTTGTGTCCCCACCAAAACCTTCCATTCCCACTTGGAGACAGCACCTGTCTTACCTGGGGTGTTCGATCTGGGTTGAATAACTTCGGTTGAAGTGACAGTTAGCAGCTCCGGCCTGCAACCAGAAAACAAATAATCTGTCCATTCTTGACATAAATGAAATACTAGTACTTATTATGACATGAATTGAAAAGTTTGGATTTTTCTGTTATGTGTTTCACGCTTGTGAAAATGACACACATATACTTGGAAAGACTTGTCTGGACTGCATTATAAAGTGGGTATTTGCAAAATATTTAATCTGCCTATTTGGTAACTAGAGACCGAATGCTTCATGACTTAATTAAACCAAGTGCTTGATTACACAAAGGGTGTTTGTTTGGCCTCTTTCTTAAAAAAAACCCAAACCCCAACATGTTTAGGCATTAGAACAAACACTTACCTCTTGATCACAAATTTTATTCTGTTGCCCACTTGAATTATTTTTTCAAGGCGAGGGATTCCGTACCAGGAGGGACTCCTAAAGGGGATGTTCTCTGGCAGCCCTTCAACATAGAGGTCAGTAGGGTGGGCCTCAAATTTCTGGTATGGAACAGCTTTTGGCTCAGTGCTCCCCAAGGCCTCAGCTGTTAGAACAAAATACATCCAGTAACTGGACGGTCTGGCCACCAACCTTTATTAAAAGCTAGCTAAGCTACCCAATCTTCAGGCTGTTACAACCATGACCTTAGAACCTGGGACAATGCAGGATACCTAAAACCAAGAGTCTAAGTCTCAGCACATCAAGAACATAAAAATGTATCATATTGTATCGTGCTGATATGGGCAGTCACAATGCTGGACTGAAGATTACTGGGTTCCTCACTGTGGCATAATACAGTGGTTTTATCCAAAGTTTTTCATCTATTATAGAGCATCATGCAACATTTTATTCTAGCTCTTATGAAGTTGACTATTTTTTTTTTTATATTGGAGAGAGCATAAAAATTCACCCAGAAACGTTCCAATACTAATTTTAATGGTACTGCAATGCATATAAATAAATAAATGGTTGGTTTATTCACCATCAAAGGAAGAAAAAATACAAATAGGAAGGAATTGAGAGCAATTAGAAGAGCTGTGCATGTAAGATTTATAGATTTTTTTTGAACTACGAATTTACCTTATTGTATAAGCAGTAGAGTAACACATTCTTTTTCACTCAACTGCCAGGATTTTAAATATTTGAAAAAACTGCTCAAAGGTCTCATTCATGTAGACATTCAAAGGAAATAATGAAAGTAACCTTCAAGAAATACAAAGCCATAAAAGAAAAGAAAATAATAATACTGTACTCACCAAACTTTTTACAGAAGAGTTGATCTACCATCTTTCTCAGTTTGGTGATTCTGGCATACCACTCCTCTTTCACTGTATTTGAGAGTGACACAGAACAAAGACAACATTCCCTAATTATTTTGGTTATACTTTCAGTCACTCAGTTTATAGCAGGCATAACCATCCTGCATTTTCAGGTAACCCAGGAAATACTATGCAGAAGAGGTAAGGATTCAACTTGGAACTAAGAAAATTAACTAAAAATTCAAAACGAGAGGAATTATTTGCAATGTGTTATTAGTAAAAGCAAATGGTAGCCACCACTAAGACTGACAAATAGGAAAGCATACTGTACTTGTGCAACTCATACATTTGAAGACCTACCTCCTGCAACTGGTTTGTCTAATGGTACATCTTCTCGTGTCGAATTCAAAAGCTCATGCCTAAAAGATTTAAGATACATGCTTCAACAGTGAGATACACTTTGATAAATCAGAAGTTACAGCCTACAGTTACAGCCTCAAGTTACCACTGAAGGATCAGGGAAAAAAGAAAAACTAAGAGGGGACATCACAATCCCCAATATTAAATTCTAACTAACATCAAAGTATTATAAGAGCTGGTTGGAACCCTACTGACAAAACCATTTTCCATGCCCAATACCCATATCCACCTGAGCCACAACATTTCATGGTAACATACAGATTACATTAAAATTATCTCTGAGATCTAAGATGCACTTCATCAGAAACAAAGATCCAAACTGAAAATTTAACCTTTAAAAATGAAAATCTCAAAGCAGACATTTCTGTTTCCCAAATACATCTAATTTTATCCATATTAGAACAACAAAAAAATTTTAAAATTCTGACATTTCTCACAGAGCTGAGCTGGCTTTTGAGCTGCTCTGGTTACACATTGCAAAACCAATGAACAGCATAAATTAATTACTGTCAACAACGAAGGCAAATTTGAGAAGAGCAGGTGGCAGCATTGCATAAATGTTAAAATCTACACATAGTGTCTGATTTTAAGTGAGCCAAAAGGTAGATCTACACTTCTTCCTCTGGTTATCTGCAAGCGTTAGGTTGACGGAAACTGAACATTTAAATACCTCTGAAATTTGAGAAATCAGCATCCGTGCTAAAGGCGGCATGCACAGAGGCATGGGCTGTCACTACCACCAACTCTGAGCCCACCCACTGTGATCAGCAGGTTCCTATCCACTTCGAAACCCCTTGGATTAGGCCCTATGCCACTGAACAATAGTAAAACGTCAGCTGCTACTCACAGAAGCTTCATTTAAACTGTAAATGCCCATCTGTGGTGTGAAACATCACATCTGTCTCAAGTGCTGCACCAAGCTATAAAAGGTAAATATCCACCCGCTACCAAAGCTGCGCATCGGTCTGCCACAGTCACACACGTAGTGCTGGATCTCAAAGTGCTCTGCTAGGATCCTCAGATAGCATAAAACATCCCCAAATCAATGGCTTTCAACATGTATTACAGCCGCAGAGATTAAAACACTACAAAGCAATCTGCCCATGATAAGAAGCCTAATATTGAGATGATGTGTCCAGATGTCAGCCACCACTGTGGTGCTCTGGTGATCTGATAGGCTGAATTTATCAGAGTGAACATGAACAAAAAATTCCTCATCAGTACTGCAAAAGAACGTGTCAGCAGAAATCAGTTTTAGAAATTCTTGAAGATAAAATGAAGCAGGGTGGAGCCAGCAGAAAACAATGAGTAACACAGGGACAAAAATGCAGAATTCCTTACTTTTTAATCACAAACCGGATCCGCTCCTTTGCTAGAAGTATCCTCTCAAGACGGGGAATGCCGTACGTGGATGGCCGCCTGAACGGAATTCCTTCTGGCAGCCCTTCCACATACAAATCTTCCACATGTGACTGGAAGAGTGGGTATGGGATAGACACTGGACCTTTTGCTTTTATAGCTTGAGCTTTAAGGAAAAAGGAGAATAAAAACACTAGACTAGCTTGTGGCTCTACTCAGATGATCTGTTTGATGTCACTCTGAAAAACATTACAATTAGCAGACAGGCAATAACCCCTTCTGCACATTTAAACATGCAAGCATTCATATTTGTGGGGGTTTGTTTTTGTTTTATAGCAAAATCACTCTAATTCACAGTAAACAAGCTGCAGACCTGCATACATATGCAGATTCTTCTCTTTTCCCTTCAATCTGTAAACATTTAATAACAGACAGTGCACCTGTTACAGTGAAGTTTCACAGCATTTTGGTTTTGTTTAATAACACAATTTGAAAGATGAAATTATCTAGACTTAATTATAAACCAAGCATGTTTCAGTTCATTAGCTCTGATTATTATTATTTGTTATTACTATTGGGTTACAAGAGTCATTAATGCCTTGAAGCATTACAGCTTCGACATATTTTAGAAATCCAAGGAATAGTGAAATAAACAATACATTTCTAACACGGTTGAAAAAAGCATGGCTCTACTAATGAAATCTTTGAAGCAAAGGAAAAGCAAATAACAGATTCACCCACAGCTGGAAAACAACCTCCAATGTATTTCTTTAAGTTTGAGGACCGTAATCATATCAATATATCTATCAGGCTGGCAAATACTGGAGAATGGCACGACAGTTTGCAAATACTAAGAGGGCTGATTTCTTTATACTCACAAGGGCACATTAATTTTGTAGGCCATGCAACAAGAATTCTCTATTACCATCTGACTGGTCAGCAAATAGTTTGGTACATTCTGTTGTTTTGCTATGGAAATTAGATGCAAAAAATTATTTGAGGAGAGAAAGGCCAAGCTAAGGCCAAATTAGAGTACAGTGATGTTGTGGCAGGGTTTCTGAAAGCAAAACTACTCAGGGCACCTTTTTAAGCAACTTAATGTAACGTGAAAGCGGCTCGTGGTTCAGACATCAGTGTATACAAAATGCTCACATTAACTCACAAGTTCTTAAAAGCAATAAACCAAATTTAGGTTGTAAATGCATTCGGATAACATACTCTTTCAGCCACTTGGAAGAAGAACAGTTCTAGGCATGTTTATCACAAACCAGGGAAGCTTTGAAAATACTGTACGTATCTTAGTCTTATATTCTGATGAGAACCAACTACCAAAATTTTAGAAAGCTGTGAGAACTGTGTTTCAGCTAGACTTGGTTTCAACTGCCAAATATAAGATGCCCAAAACTGGACACAAAAAACAGATATGTACAGAGAGGGTCACGAACCTGAAGATGACTCTTAGCAAATAGACTAAAGAAAACCTATTCAAACTTGTGTCAAAGGAGCTCCATTTATCACGCCAGTCCTTCATTAAAGTAGATTTTTACTGCAGTCATATACCTCTTCCGAGAAATGTAAAAAATTATTCTCAGCCCTGGAGGCTGCTATGGCAAGTGGTGAAAAGCGTAACAAACCCAGCAGAGGAGCTTCAGATGGAAACAAGCGTTTGTGAACCACAGTTAGCCGCAGAAAAAAAGATCAAGAACGTCACCAAAATCTACATCACTACACAGCTTCAAGTAAGAATAGCTTCAGAGTAACAAAAATCCTGTTTGTTTAAATAAGTAAGTAACAACAGGTAAGTTTTTATGAGTGAGAGTCTCTATTTCGCTTAAATCAGCAAATGTTTTAGCAAATATCTTCAGACAGCCTAAGAACACGGTCAGCATCGCAGTCTGCAGTGAGGCTTCTTAGATTTGGAACCTTACACATTTTTGCATAGAAATCCTATTGAATATAGGTTTCATTTTTATAAATTAGTCTGTATTTGTGAGCCACTATCTTGTATTTACACTATAAAAAGTAATCCCATTTAGTTTACATCCAAACACAAAAATAAATGTATTTTCAGACATGTCGGTTGTGATGGATGACACTGACTGACATTGTTAAAACACTTTGGAGCTCCAGAAGCCAACAAATCTGAGGAGCAGTCTGGGAATTCTGGACATCTATAATTCATTTCAGTGAACGGGAAATTGCATGCCCATATAGATGGAATCTGATATGGAATTGGTTTGTGAATCAACGAAATGTTGTCATCCAGAGGGAAAAGGGGGATAATTTAATACCATATGGCCTGCTATGGAAAGTCAGGAATAGCTCCATATTCAACAGACTCCACAGGAGATTTTTAGGCTGGCTATGTGCAAATATCCAAACCAAAATTAAAGCAATTCACCAAGAATGATGCTCCTTCCTAGAGCAATTAAAATACTGCAAATCAGGTTCTGAACTGTTTTTACTTGGTGTGAGTTGCTTTCAGTGGGCTGTTTAAATGTCAGATGATAGTCACACCCAAAACATGTAATAACTCCAAATCACAAGGTCCATTCTGAAAGCACTTCCACTTTCCACAGCAGAGGAGCACCACCATTTATTTTGAAATTTTTGCTGATGCTATTTTAGTCTGTGATATGTGGACACAAAATATGTCTAGGTGCAGCACCTGGAGACAAATTCTGAAGTCTAACACGTGTGCTGCTTTTTCTCTCCAAGAACCATTAACACAGAATTGTTGCTTCACTGCAAATCAATCATAATCAGAGAGGAACAATCAATCACCGGTAAGCTCTCCCAGAGCCATTTAAAAAGATTATTTCACTTAAGGTAATTACAGGAAAAAGGCCAGCTCTCTCAAATGTGGGTGCCCAAGACATGAGCACGTTGGAGCTCCAGGAAACTGAGCACAACTAAAAAACAAAATCAAGTTTCGCACTTAGGTGCCAAACACAGGCGCCCAATTTTGAAATTACTCTGCTAATCACAAAAGCTTCTTTCTCCAGTTTTAAGTCTTCTAATATTTAACCTTTTGGTGCTGTCAGTACTGGTGTGCTCCTGAGCCAACAACAAGATGCATGCCAAAGAGCTGTGATTTATGGTGTCAAAGGACTGGAGGCAATTGTTTGGAAAGGAGTGTAACACATACCGTATTTTTTTTCAAACAGCTCTTCAACTTGCTTTCTCAAGTCTGTAATTCGCGCATTCCATTTCTCTGCAAAGAAAAGAGGAGGACATGTCAGACTACAAACAGAACTGAGAATCTCTTGTAAAATCTATGTTACCGCTGAAATACGCAGTGTGCTTTTGCTGCTCACTTGCATACGGCTGCCTGTGGAGTACAGTATAGGCTGTACCTTAAAAATATATGGATGTATTCAGAAAGAAAAAGGATAGAATAAAATGTTTAAGATTACCTCCAAAACTTGTACAGATGTTAAATCAAGTTTTTTAAAAAAAACAAACAAAACATAAACCAGGCTAAAGTAACTTCCAAAAATGGTTTCTCTTTGACAGCTTGGTCAGCAGCTCTCACTGCCATCACGGGTAAAGTCAGTTTGCAGCCGCTGTTGACAGTTACCTAAACCCGGGCGCTGAAAAGCTTAATTAGTGAAGCTTGATAAAGCTTACAGCGAGTACATGAAGTTGTTTTGGCACAAATCTGTACAACTATCTGGGTCAGGAGGCATCGTGCCATCCTCTACCTTAATCCAGTATTTCTCCAAGTCTTGATGTTGCAAAACATCCCTATAAATCCTATGTCTGAAAGAAGATACAGGCTGCAAGACAGACGTTATCCAAATCCAATCGTGTGTTCCATGGAGAGCTGGATTAAACAGCAGAATTTTAACATCTAATTTTCTGCCTGCGACAGACAGCACATGTTTTCACAGCCTTTTGTACTATCTCAATGCTTTTAGGAAAATGCCACAACTCTTTTGTAGATGGTACCAGATGCTGGTTGGCCTTTTAAGAACGAGTTACTAAACAAGTATACTTACAGCTTATTTCTTACACCAAGGACATGGATCTAGTAACTACAGGGGTCAAAAAATGAGGCCATTCAAGCTGTTACACTTCCAGTTGTCAAAAGACTCTTACATCAGACAAGACTGAGGATTAAATTTTGAGTCTGTATCAAAAGGGGTTTAAAAATTCATTCTCAGACCAATGTACACAACTTTGGTGGCCATGTTTAAGCTTATATTTTTTTAATGTAATTTCATGGATATCAAGAGGACAGCATGCTTCAGATGTGGGCAAGAATAAGACCTTGTTTAGAGGGGAAAGGGTGTTCTGGCATGCTGCCTTGCATCCACACACAAACTCTTCATTCTAGTTACCTGGCATATCACCTACATCAATTAACCTGTTTATATTTTGAAATAACATCCTTGTGGACAAGTCTATATAATTGCTTCTGCCACTCTTTTTACTGCTATTCTGTAGTGCATAGCTTCTTAGCTGATAAACATGTCTTGAGCTCAATGTTTTGTATTCCTGTGTCACTACAACCTTGTAATATTTCCCCCATTAACTGCAGATGTATAGCCAGATGAAGCTCTTTGTGAATCTGGCATGACCACCGACTGCATTTTTTGTTGACCTACAGAACAATGGATTAACAGTAGCTTTACCAGTAAGAGTCAGGAAAATACGAGTCAGAATTTACTGTCCTAAAGGTGAAACCCTGCTTTACTCCACAGAGCTGGTGAACATACACGGGCAGTGCTGGGACAAGGGTTTTGAAAGGCACCTGTGTAACTCCAGATTGTAACCCAGCGGAAAGTGTCACAGAGTTGAGATCCCTTCAGTTCAGCAAGCTCTGAGGCAGACTCAGCAAACAATCTCCTCTAATACTCAGGCTGGTCTTCATCACAGGGAGAATGGCCAGAAAGAATGTCATACCATATTACAAAGCAACCATATAAAAGTATATAAATAATACTGTTCTGAATATTGGTTGTTGCTACAATTTTAGGAGAAGCTGCTCCCACCCAGCCTGGTCTCCCCTCTGCTTGTTAGCACGCTCACAAGAGTGTTCCTACATGAGCCATTAACTTGTCAAGGCTTCATTTTTCTCAGTTATCGAACACCACAATCACTGGCCAAATATTCCATGTGGATCTTTTCAAGCAACTACTTCTGTGCCCCTCTCCCTCCAAGGGAAACACTACAGGGATTAGTAATCAAATACACCACAATACAGGCATGTTTATTTGGAATGGAGGATACACAGAGAATAGAAAATAGAAAAATCATAAACTGGCTCACATTTTGATTGGCATACAGGTTTTTTTAGCTACTTTTGTATTTATGAGTAAATTGCCAAGTTAGGCTAGAGAGATATTTGAAAATTCAGGGGTTATCAGGTATCTGGCATGATGTTTAATCAGATTGTAAGCATTAACCCCTTGGATTCAGACCAATTACTGTAAAAACATTGTTTTCTCACACACTTCATGCTTGCGTAGCAAAATTGAAGAAATACCACAAAGCTAAGCTGAGTATTTTGATTTGGTAATCACTCTGCGTATCAGTTTAGTTTTCCCATAGGCACCAAGGTAAGTGGTGGTTTCCTTCCGTTCCTATCCACACACCTTCTGATACATGGGGAACACTATCCCAATCAAATAACAATCCTGAAAACTTCCCCAGCCCGTCCACAGTCTCTTCAATTCACCCCATTCTCTGCTCCCGATAACATCCACTATACCAGGGGCAACCTGCACAGCACACAGCAGATGATGCTCAGGTACTAAGCACATTCCTATTCCCATCAACATGCCACACAGGACTCCGTGGGGAAATAAAATGGAAAACACACAGCAAGACTAAGCATGCTGCAGGCTGGCAAAGCCTGTGTTCAACGGCATGTCAAAACAGGGAAAAACTATACACACTTTCCATCACTGTCACAGTGAGACAACAGCTAAGGGGACTTTTTTTCTACTAAAACGGTATGACACAACTGCAAGACACAACTTGACGCTTCTGAGCTTTTGATAAAATCTCTAAGAAAGCAAAAAAAGTTGTGGGAAAAGATCTTCACTGACAATGTCAGTTCCTTTCAGCAAAGATATTTTTAACATTAAATGGTTGCTTCAGAAATAATTTTGAAATCCACCCTCCCTTCCCAAAGATGATTTCTATCAAGCATTTTACCAGACACTTTTCATTCCTCCCCATGGCTACAATTATTCTGTTTTTTCCAGTTTGTCCTTCCTGTTTGCATGAAACTAAGAGCACAGTACATTATTCACCCTGTTTCTTGGGCCACTTGGGGCACCTGACCTCTGACTCAATCAAGACATACAGGAAGTCTCTCCAGCTCACAGCTATCAAACATCTGGATCTCATCAGTGTTATGTAAAATACTGAAAGACCTTATCAGATGAGACAGATTTCTCTCTCAAGCATCTATACCTCCTTTCCAGCCTTCTGAGTGCATGCACCTTTGCCATCCTGCAGCTATTCATGATGGAATTAAACACCTCCTTTCTCCTGTCCAATTATCTAATATTAGACTTCATTAGACAAAGGTGCAAAGTCTTCTGAAATGTCCCAACAGTGGCACTGCAACTACCAACAGCTGCTCTTTTTTTATTACAGCAGACAAAGTCTATTTCTTCACAGTTTCTCACATTCATTTTGTGTTTTAACCAGACCTTGCAGTACCATAGAGAAATACCACTTTCTGTAGGTGAACCCCACAAGTGAATATGAGGGGCAATAACCTCAATACAATTAAGGAAGCCCAGGAATAAAGATCTCTGAATAACTCGTGAGCTGCAAAACACTAATCTAACTGCACAGCAGGTAGTTAAGAGCAAAGTTTTCTTGAGAACAGAATCTACCAAGTCAACACAGGAGCAACAGTGAACAGGTAAGCTGGGAGATGTTCTTTAACTGCTGTTTCAACAGTGCAAGCTCAACTGAAACTTTTATCATCCTAATATTTTATTACCTTTGCTCTTCATGTCTAGTCAACATCACTGTTTATTCCCTTCAAATGCTGCTGGCCTGCCAAACAGGTCAGTTTGGCAAAACAAAGCTGCTTTCCACTAAGGGAATATAATCTAGCAAAAACTTCTCCAGTATTAACTGCTCAATTTTCTCCTCTACTAATGTTGCCATTATCTTCTCCTGACTCAACCAAAACTAACTAATGCTACATGTGGAACTGCCTATTAGCATTAATGATCTTTTGAGAATAAAGCTCTCAACAATGTTTTACTCATTTTTGCTGAAATTAGCATGAAATATCCCGTTTCACTCAAAGCAGATGTCAGAAGAGGTTCCATGGGGATTTTTCAATTGACCTCAAATCCCAGCATTCCTAATAAACACCTCAAACACTCTGCCAAAGGACCTATTCCTGATTGCACAGCACCTTATAGAAGTACACAGATTCACAGGATATATGCCCAGAAACCAAACCAAAACAAGAAATAAAGGAGAGCTATGGGACTGCGACAAATCCCATAGGAAGTATTTTAGACCAGAATAACTACAGTGTGTGGATGCACTTCTGCAGTGAGAACTTTACGTAAGGTATCATGAAAGAACACTACCAAAAAGACCCCAACTTTTTGTGTGTCTGCAGGGACGAAGGCAGGCTACTCACCATAACAGAGTCATTTGGTTACCTTCCCAAATGTGCCTCCCTTCAGCACACATTCGTTGTTCACAAAATGTCTTAAGAAAGACCAGCTGCTAGACAGGCTCCTAACCTCAGGTTTGCCACAATTCAGTACGCTAGTGAATTCAGTCTGATCATCTTGTCCAAAAAATCAGCTTATAAAAATCTAGACTTATTTTTATTTTATTAAATTATTTGCCATGTCTATTTAGATGGTCTGTTTGAATTATGAGAAACAATAGAGATACAATGATGATTATACTGCTGCAATACATCTACAAAGAGCCCATGACTCTTAAACGAATACTCACACCGGTGTGTCTCACTCCTGCAGTGTGAAATTGTCTAATACCTTTTTATAAAACAAAGCAGATAGAAAAAATAATCTTTAATTTTTATCTTACCAAAATTGAACTCTCTCACTTTTCTTCTCCCAGTATTGGCAGCTTCATTAGCTGACTCTGTGTTCTTCGGTTTCTTGTTAGGGGGCAAGTAGTCATCATCATCTTAAAGAAACACAAAAATGTCACTGTTTTAATGTCCAGAGAACTCATGTGCAACATTGGAACCGCTTTGAATTTCAAAGCTCTAATGCAAGTATTGAACTGTGCTTTATCAGGGCATCAAATTTCACAGTGAACTACTTATCTGAGTAACTTTAGAAAGCTTCTGGCCTGGGTAGGAACAATTTCCGTAAGAGAGCCAGCACAAGGCATAAGATAACAAAAAGCAAAGCTTCTTCCATACTGCCTATGGAAAACAATATTGTGTTCTGAAACATCTCATGACCATAAAATGACCACGCAACAGCAAAAGAAATTAGGAAATAAATTGTGCAGACATAGACTACATTTTTTATCTAATTGGAAGTATCCTTCCACTAATAAGTCTTGAAACACAGTACTTGAGTTTTATCTTGAAGAGCTCAAAGGTGCTACAACCAGTCTCAAACCAAAGTAAAACTGATGGACGTAACTGAAATTCATTTAATGGGTCAGCCCTACCTCAAACACACACCAACAGACAGAGGGGGAAAACTGCAAACCCCAGGTGTTTTTCAGTGAGCTGCTACTTATCCAGTCAGTTCCCAAACCAAAACACTACCTTCCCTCCCAGTTAATGAGTCTTAAGACTGTTCAATTACCAATACCTGCAACCTTAGAGAAAAGAAATGGTTAAAGCAGACAAAGAAAATTAATTTCACATACAGAATAGCATCTGCCCAGATCAGCAGGGGTAGAGTTTACTTAGGAAGAATAATATTACATATTGATATCTCCCTCACCTATGCAGTTGTACTACATTCTGTTAGAGAAAACTTTCAAAGCATTTTTACTTTTGTGGTAACAGCCTTTACATACACACAGAACTTAGTGACTATTCTCTTACTACCTTTTCTGTTGAGGTAATGTAAGAATTATTTTACTGCTGGGTTAGAAAAAGGTGAAAGTAATGCCAGAAGCGTCACCTTTGTCCTAAAAATGCATTGCCTCGTTTCTAAATTGCTAATTTGGTGTTCTTAATCTTACCCACTCCAGAAGCAAGCATTGCAAAAGCCAATCTCAGGAGTGTTTTAAAGCAGTTAACAGGACATGTAATTCACAAATACAATACATACAGCTGACCTCCAATCAACATCCTAGCATGAAAACAACATGGATACTGGTTACTGGTTTTAGTGCCATTTAGATGAGAAAGGAAGGTGATAAGTATAAAGGTTTTTATCTCATATTTATCAATATTAGACAAATAAATTGAAGCTTCACTTACACCACCTGTAACATATAATTTCTGTTATGGTACAATTCTTCCCAGAAGCTAGTGTTAACTAGAAGTTTTATGTAATTACAGTGTGCTTATAAAACGTGTTCTTCAGAATGAATGTTGTAAAATCATTTTAAAATCTAAATTAATAGCTGTTTAATAAGTATTCTTTACTACCAATGCTTGAAAAATATGTGAAAGACGCAAATCTCTGTCACGCATCATTTCAAAACCATCCCAGTAAGTCCAAGATGCTTCAGTATGCTGTGGTTTTATAAAACTTCTGGACTAGATATGTTTACCAAGCAGTGCATGATTCAAACTGCAGTCAACACTGGCATATAATCCTATTTATTCAGTGCCAAGTAATGCAGGCATTGTAAACCATTTTTTGGACCTAAAAATGTCCAACAGACTGAAATCAATGAACTGGAGAACTAACCTTCGATGGTGACCTCGACCTCAGGATCCTCACTTGTTTCTGAAGGGGCATGCTGGGAGGAATCTGAAAGGGAAAAACCAGGACTGCTGAATGATGGACACAGAAAAGATTTTTAACCAAACACTCAGTGATTTTGTATTAAACACTTGTCAAAGAAGCCCCCCTGGCTCACTGAAACATTTTGCATTCTCAGCGTGCAACAAAAAGAGAAGCAAAGACACTTTGCCATAAGCCTTTAAGCAATTCTAGACAAGGGTAAGGAGGTGGGGATTATACTTGCTAAACTGCGTGTGCAGCAGTGCAGACTTGGCGTTAATGACAGGAGGAAATTCCTTATTCTTGGCTTAATAGGATTAATACCATCATAAATATTTTTCCCCTTGTTATCAAGGATTATTGAAAATATAAACAAAGGCTGTGTGCCCCTACAGATGATATATTTCTTTATCATTTACACAGACTCATAGCTGTTGCACTAGAATGATTTCCATAACAGGCTGCAAGGCCAACAGTGAAAAATGAGAGGGAAATTCATAATCACAATGCTTTCATTGGGGCAGTCTGCACCAACATAATCAACAGGATTAGGTCTATCAATATTTGGTGGGAGAAAGAGTAATTTGCATTTAACTGCAGTAACATTAAAAAAAGTGAAGATAATTATATTGGAAACTATTTCAAAACTAAGTAGCAGTGTATGAAGGAATATAATTTAATTATGCTGGCAGAGTAATGCTGCGCTTGGGCATTTTGAAGAGCATTTTATTTCAGATCTCTGTAAGCTGGAAGTATGATATCACTTTGGGAGCAAGTCTGAAGGAATCTCCCCTTTCCACAGCTCTTCACATGATGTTGTGTATAGCAGAGATATAGTAAGAGATTCAGCAGTATCTACTGAGGCACCTTAATTGGAGTATATTCGAACAATGTCAATATATTGTCTAGTTCATGGAAAACACAGTATGGTGTTTTGATCGAATTCAGAGTGAGTGCTGGGTAGGTAATTAGCAAATGCAAAGCACAACAAAAGGAAAGAACTAGGAGAAAATGATCTTTTAGTAGATGTGAACATGAAGTATGGTCATAAAAATAACTATCACATCATCAACTGATCATTTAGAAACTTTTTTGAGAGTATCAGAAAAGTTTAAAACAAAAAATAAAAGAAATACGATTTTTAGAAATCTAAGAACAGTCACAAAGACTGGCAAATGGTCCATCTAGTCCAGTACCAAATCCCTGAGAAATAGTCATGATTAAGAGAAACATGCAAAAACGTCAAAGCAGAAGGTAACAAAGTTCTGGAAGAAAACTCCCAGATGGGACGTTTCTTCTGAAGTCATATTAAACCAACTGGTTTAAACACTAAAGTAAATCTTTTTAAACAAAGTATTATTGTCGCTAGGTATTTTTTGGTCTCCAAGCACTTCTTTCCATCAGGTAATTAGGTAAATACACACAGCTCCTAAGCAGCAGCTGCCTTCACAGTTCTAAATGGCATTCAGTGGCACTGTCTCCAGTTTCTCAAATGTGATTGCATTCAGTTTAAAACAACTTCTCTTGATGCACGTAACCTTAACTTTGATTGCTGAATTTCATCCACATCATGCTCCCCACTCATCCAATCTCACTAAGACCTCTGGTGCTTAAAATGAAACTAGTTGCAGAATGATGTACTTTTAACATCATGTCAAAGCATTAAATGTTGGCTGACAAGCACCTTACAAATGCAATTTATGATTTAAAAGATGACTCTCATCACAGCTTGCTTCTAGTAAGCCACAGAGTGGCATGATTCGGGAGATTAAAAGCAAAACAAAACAAAAACCCCAAAAGCCAGCCTCGTGAAACTGTGAAAAAGAACGGTTGGAGAAGATGTACAACTTTAATTAAGGTGCCATCTTTTCAAATATTGGTGTAAAAAAAATACCCAACAATGTTAAGTTATTCTCATGAAAAGCATTTCATATCTCTAACCTTCTGCCGGTATTTCCACATCTGTTCCTTCTCTGCAATCGGAACTCTGGTGGCTTCCTTTAGACAAATATAAAGTAAAAAACATACCATAATAAAAATACAAAAGGAACTTAAAACATTGACTTTTCAAGCAAGGATTTTCGCAAGTGAAAAATCCAGAACTATAATGTTCACATGAACAACACACAGAAGGCTCAACTTCTGAATCTGAAATTCAGGACAGTAGGAGCACTCTGACCTTATAAAGAAATTCACAGGTTGAAACGCAGATTAGTATTTTCTAGTGTTTGCAAATGGGCAAAACAGTATTTTTAATACAGCCTGTAAGGAGCTGGAAAAAAAAGTACAGTTTTGGAGTAAATTTATTTCAGATATCCTTCAGTTACAGGAAGGAAACTCCTTCCGCTAAACACAGACTTTCCACATACTTTGTTCTGTATATACCCATTCACCTCACACACAGCTGAAAGAAAGAAATGGTCAAATTATAGTCATAATATCTAAGCAGAAGTTTATTAAAACTTTATGACCAATTATGAAACAGACTGAATTTCATGAGAAACATATCGACTTGCACAAATTACTAATACTTTAGTGTTCAACCTGATGCTCCTTTTCGAATTTAGAAAATAAAGAAATAAGATGCCCCTCTATATGTCTCTCTACTTGGACACCTGAAAATTAAGGCAACGGAAATTTTCATTTCTGTTGAAGCTTATGTTCCAATACCCTAACTCTTACTTCAAATCAAGGAAGCAGAGCCCTGAAAAGTAAAACTCACACATTCAATTTCCAAAACAGATGTGAGAAAAGTACAACTAAAAGATCTACCTGTGTGACTTTTTGCACGAGCAATTTTTTCATCCATCTCTGATGTTTTCGAAGGGCCTGCTTGGGAACAAAGAGAACGGCTTTTAAATTGTGTCTCACAACACACCCATTTTTCCAGTCCATAGAGGCATTGGCCAAATAACTCTTAACTTCATCTATCATATGCTCAGTTCATACTTTCTGTAACGTTGCACTTAGGAAAGACTGTGTGAAATATTAAAAATCTGTAAATCCTTTCTCATCCAGTTCAACAGAGTGAAAATGTTGAGAGGATAATGGCAGGGATGTGCATCCCTTGGACTACTGAACAGTCAGACTCATGCAGAACAGCAGGTTTTCAATTTTTTTTGGTGTTAAACTGATTTTAAAACATGAAATGTTGATGGTTCTGCCTTTTTGCAATGAATTTTTAATCAGCTAAATCTTTTCCCCGTTTGTTAAAATTTGTATTCCTAGGGAGTCCTTTTTGACTTTAAAACTTCTACCTACATTAAACAGACAAATTCAGAGAGATTAAAATAATTTACGACACTTCAAGGTTGTTTGCTTTTCATCACAACAGCTCTTTTGATGGCTATATACAGACTGCTTTAAAAAGGCTGTTGCAGAAAGCAGCACACAAATGACACTTAAAATTAACACCCCTAAAATCCTACTGCTTAACGCTTTGGCACTCTTGTGGTTCCGTGGAAAGAGTGAACTGTTTACAGAACAAATGGCTTCACACTGAGCGAGAGATCACTCTGTACCACAGAAATAGCACAGGTATATAAAACTAGCCTATGTGAGGCACATGGGAATGTACAGGACTATCTGGAACTGAAGGATTGGACTAATTGTTCTGCATAAATCAAAGCATTTCTCTGCTCATTTGCAAAAGCAATCTGCAGAAGATCATATAGCTCCCCAGGAATTATGGCTCTTTAGAGGTAGGTTTAAAAGTGTATCAATAACTAATATGAATAGCTTCACAAAAGAAAAAGCAACTGTTAACTACTAAGGCAAGTGGAAGATTTTTAACTCATCATTTCATACACACAGCAAGATAGAAAATATTGTTGTCACAATCAAAGAATATTTCAGTCAACTGAAAGTACGTACACAGTATCAAATACTATGAGTTATTCAAGAAAATTAATATTTAGGCATTAGATTTTTAGAAGAAAATCACTACTATTAGGTGGTTACATTAATGCTAGTTTGAGATAGTTCTGCCTAATTTGATTGCTCAAATTTTCAAAGGGATTTTTAAATTAACAGGATTTTAAGTGAAGAACCTATACAAGGTTCTTTGTTTTACACGCATTTCTTTCAGTAAGTGCTGCTTTAACCCACTCCTGACACTTTTTCTTTGCTGGGAGGGTGTTTGAGGTTTTTTTCTACTTGTTTTTTTAACTCAGAGGAGCTCCCCGATTTGGTTCAAAACACGGCTCCAGGAAGAGTGGTACTGGCACAGATGAGACCAAAGTCCAAGGACGGGAAAAAGCAGCGGGGAAGAAAAGGAGCAAGGCAGAAGCCAGAGTCACTGGTGGTGCTCTAGGGCACACGAGAAGAAATTCTCACCAAAATAGTGTGATTTACAGCTGTTACGGGTGAGTGGGAATAGAACACAGCCTCCCTGAGTGTGCTGGAAAACGTCTCCATGGCTAAATTTGCTTTTATTTAAATAAGCATATTCAGTGTATGCAGCCAGGCAGGAGTGTCATTTCCTAAGAACTCTTCTGAACATGCAGTTATTATAATTCATAACGCACTGACACACAGAAGCACGCATCCCATTATAAGCAAATATCCTATCATAACTACATATTTTCATGTTTATTCCTTAATTCAGAAATCCTGACAGGACTGTTTTACCTACACATTCTGCAATAGTCTCTATATTGCATTATCTTCATGCCAAATATATGCTGTGACACAAATAAAAAAGGAAAAATAGGAGTCTTCGACATGTTCAAACTTGAAGAAAGATTTCTCTAGTTAGAGAGACAGACTTACTAGGCTTACAGACCCTGGATTAAGCACAGAGAATTCAATCCCCTCATCTTTAATGTCAATAAAACCTACAGTACATGTAGTAAAGCCACCAGATTTTTAAGTGACCCACACAGATTATTTTATGAAAATTGAAGCTTTTTTTTCATACTATGGAAGCATTGACAGAGGAAAAATCCGTATGAAAAAATTGTTTCAGAAATTAAAAAGTGTAAAACAATATATTCTGCTAGCTTAATTTAGTAAAGACTAGAAAATGAAATTTAAAAGAATTCTGAAAGTTCTACCACCAGGAGATATTAAAAAAAGCAGATATGTTTCCACTTTACTACATTCACGCGCATTACAGGCAGATACATACACATCCCATTGCTAAGAAAAGCAAAAACCGAGCACGGTGGTAAAACCATTTACTTACACTGAGTTAAAATCCCTCAGCCTCAGTTTCTAATGGATTATGGCTTAATACTACACAGCCAACCCTGTGCCTCTTGGCAGAAGCAACGGATTTATCATCTCATGGATTAGCATCGTCAGCGATGCTCATTTTTTTGGTCTTTTATTCGCTACACAGATGGCAGCAACATGAACAATATGTAATCACCAGGGTAATAACCGGAATGCCTTTAGGAAGCACAACATCATGCTGCCTTGTTTTCTCAGTATTTTCTCTGGAATTTCTTGGTTTAAGATAATACCTACACACTGAGTCTCACATTACGGAGGTTAGAGTAGTGCCAGCCTAGCTTTACAGTTTTAGCCCCATTAAAATGGACATTACTTCTAGCATTCTGGGAGATCTCCAAAGGAGAAATATTTTGTTGTTAGAGACACACTAAAAGACATTAATGACTTTCAATGTTCCAGACTGAGAGTAAAAGCACAGTTTACTTTCCCATTTTGGGCTTTTTTTTCCCAGCTGAAGATATCTTCAATCTCATTTGCTTTTGGATGAATGTCCTGTATTTTAACTGCCTCACTCTAGCATTTTCAGAAATTCCAAAACTGATAGCACTGTTCAACCACATGGTGCTTTAGGCAGAAGAGATATTAGGCAGTTGTTTACTCACTCAAAGTTGTTTATAAGCTAAACCAGTCAGCGGTTTATTAGACATTCATTAGACAGCGGTTTATAAGCTGGACCAGCCAATTCACAGGACACATTGTTTACAAGCTTTTCCTTCTGCTTCCAGAACTTTGTTTTAACTTCGAGGCGTCAGTGCTAACTGAAGACTCATCCACAAAATTCACGGGATAACATGCCTTTTTCAGGAAGTGTTTGGTCCTTAGTCAGCAAGTTACTCAGTTCTGCGTGGGCTATCTCTCCAAAAAGCCTTGTTTTATTCTGTGCTGATGAAGAGGATTGAGGATGGTACATATCCCCAAGGAATTTTCTTAACGTATTCCTGCTTCTTTGTACATTGGGAAAAAAAAAAGAAAAGTACAGCTCTTAATTCTATTCTCTTAATTGATTCAGAGCTGCTCTCATTCTGGCACTGATGTTATTTTGACCTCATTCTTTCCATGACAAGTCTTCAAGATAGCCTGGGTCTTGCAGACAGCCTTCTAGTAAGAAGCCAAGATGCGTCTGTTACTTTACAATACATTTATGCATCAGCTGAACAGTCCTCTGAATGCAAGGAAGATGGTATAGAAGCCAGGAGGATTTACAGGCGCAGAGGTGTATTTGCATTAACACAGTACAGAACACACGCCCTCCTACTTGGCTTTAGGATCAGGCCTTGCACATACCCAGCTGGTCCACAGCTCAGGCTGAAACGAATGTCAGTCCTGCAACAGCCATGGAATCAGATCTATTCCCACAGCATAGTAATATGCTTAATCTAAGACTACCATCCACATTTCAAGGACTAAATCACATTTCGACCCCTAAAGTAAGAAACAGCATTTTAGCTAACATTTCTTTTCATAAGAGCCATAATAACTGGTACTCACAGATAAGGTATATGCAGGAATATTAACTGTCATAGCTGGAATGCCCCAGTATGTGTTATTTAGTCCTGCAGATCTCTGCACAATCTTTTCCCTCATGTCATCAACAGTCAAAATCTGGACTTTTCTTCCAGCACAGGTTGTCTTTGATGTCACTCAAAGCATTTGACACTGCAGCGACCTTCACATTTGTCCAGGATACCGGAAAAAAACACCCACTGCCATACTGCTGGTGCCCACTGATGGAAAATTGCCCCTGATACTCTGTCAAAACACCCACATAAAGTTTCTGAAGGCTAAAGTCCCTATTTCTCAGTCTTCTTACAGCGTACTGCTAAAACATTTCTAAATTTAGTAATTCAGTATTAACTCATGGCGACATCCAAATGCTGCAACCTACTACAAGATAATAAGAGATTAAAAGAACGTCCACCTACATGTATAATTTTCCCTGTTTCATTAACAGGAGAATTTTGTGCACCACCAAGGCACACAGCACTTTGGTCAGCATTATGAGTTTGTGAGAGGAAACAAACGCTCAGAGAAAAACAACAGTGAAATTTCATCAGTAAATCATTTTCTCTAGGAAGCCCCAGGCACATTGCTGTTCTCTAACAGTTAAGTTGTTTCTTCTCATAAATCGATAAGCCCAGCTTTTGCTGTAGGGTGTTTTTATTGAAAACTATGACCCTAGCCATTTTCCTTATTTTGCAGCACGTCTCTACAACGGCAATGCTTGGGCAGACTCTCGTCATCCCTCAGGAACACACCTCGGGATAACTGTACTTCTCCACGGTTCACTTCTCTGCACGGCACCATCATGCACATACCTACATGCCTCTTGAATTTATAGCTCTCTGCACTTCATACAAAGTTTGGCTTGAATCTGAGCAGTAACAACTCGAAGAAAAAAAGGGGAAGCTGCTTTACTCCAGGTAAGGTGGCATGACATGACGTGGTAACATCTCTTGTAGCTCACAGCACCCCATCCCTTCTACCAGTACATTCAGTTTTGCCTCATTTTAAACGCGAGTTTGAAGGACTACACTGGGAGTGGGGAAAAGAGGAGTTATTGATCGAGCACCATTTTATCTGAAAAAGATACATATTGCTCTTCACCAATCAGAAGATTTAGAGTTCTGTAAAAGACAACAGAATTCCCCCTCTCTGCCCCTCAAATCCACATTGCTTAGACTTTACTATGGAAGTACGCTGTATAAGCGGGATTTTATAGCTCAGACAAACACGCTGCAGCACAATGGGTTACTATTTTGTAAGGAAGCGATTTCAGTACTGACTCTCTTCAAATGGCATTGGATTGCATTTCGGGCTGCTGGCCAATTTCTGACATTGTTTTCATGCATGAAATGGAAAGCCACGAGGGGCTGAAATGCAAAAAGATGACAAGACTTGGCTTTGGAAGGAACAGTGATCAGGTTGTCTCCAAAAAAGTATATATTTTTTCTAAATTACATTGTGCCTGTAAACCCCTCCATCCCCTGAAGCTACGCAATGTACAAATACATGGAAAAGATAATCCTAACACCAGAGAATTCACCTTTCAAATTCTGAACTTAAGTGGTGACATTTTGCTATGCTGTACAGTTAAGATCTCTCTGAACAGTGCTCGTACATTACTTGAGACGTGCCAGTATGAGAATATTGATTCTACAACCCTGTAGTTAGTTATGAAGACACATTAGAAAATAATCTCAAGCTTTGTGTCTAAACACACACAAAAATGTTATCCCAATAATATATGATATTACAAAATGAAAGGATGTGCTGTTTTGCACTTCACTGTTGAACATGCAGCTGTCCTTCAGAGATGCATAGCAGCTTGCCTGTGCTCCTTTGCACTGCTCAATTAACCTAACAACAAATGCAAACAGGCTGAAATAATAAATTTAGGGTTCTAGTTATTTTATATTGCCATTTATAATCACGACTTCTTAATTACTGTTCATTTCAACCTACAGAAAGAATTATTTCTTTTTTTCCACTCCTAGCTGAGGTTAACATGCAGTATTAACTGGAGACGTAGAGACGAGGCAAAACAACTGAGAGATACCTTAAAACACACACAGAGCCCGAGACATGGACCTCACGAATGTTGTTACACATTGTCTATATAAATAAAACTTTTGATACAATTTTGACATATATTGGTCATTCCATACAAGAAAAGTGATTGATAGAGTATAAAAGTTACTGAAACTTTAAACTAAAGAAAAGATTCAAGCAGTGCTCTAGACAGCATCATTATTATGGTTTAAAGAGGTCACTGGAATTAGAGCTTGCATAGTGGACCCTCAGAAAAAAAAAAACCAAGAAGTTCAAAAGACCCCTGGAATTTCTCATTCAACCCAAACACATACAAATGGCTATGCTGAAGTTGTACTTTAGCTCTTTTGGTATTCTTCAGAATAACTTAAATGATAGCCAGCGTGAAAATGTTGTATCCTAACAGAGCTGCGTAATTGCACGCTTAATGACCAAGAATAAGTAAAAAGAGAGGCACAGCGCGAGCAACACCCAAGCAATCAACTCTTTCATAAGATAAGCACATACAAAAGTTAGTATCATTACCTGGAATATTACATTGATAGTAGTCAGGATCATCTGATTCCTCCTTCACTGTTGCTGTTGCCATTTCCAAAGAAATCCCTGTAGAAGCAACAAAGGAATCAAATATGGAAACTAATAATAACCAGATTCTTAAAAAAACAAACAAACAAAACACCCCCCAAGATCCTCACTAGTCTCTATTCAAAAAAAAAAAGAAAAAAATATTTTCAGGTGCTGAGACACTAAACAACCGTTGAGCACAGTTTTATGTTTCAGTTTGGTCACTGTCAGAAGGGATTCAGAATAAAATGCTTCCCTACAAACTAGGCATCCTTGCAAATGCTATCTCGGATCTGAAGAATTAAAAAGAATGGTCTCCTTCCTTTTTGCTCCCTAGCACAGTTAAAAAAAATATATATATTTTAACACTCATTGTGCTGAAAGTACTTCTAGACCTACTCCTGCTCACTCCTCTGTACAGCCAAGTTCAGATACAGTCTGCATCAAACTGTGCTGCTGATGGAGCAACAACAAAGATCCTCAGCTGCTCTTGGCTTCCCTCAAGTGAAATCTCCCCTCCATAAGCCTTCACAGCATTCCCTAAAATGTTTCCAAACCATTCCAACAAAAGGAGAATTACTTAAAATGCCTAGAAAGGAGCACTGCAAAGAGTCCGAGACTGACTTGACAAAAACCTCAAGTTAACTCTTCGCGTACGTTAAGCTAAACATTAACCATGACGGGTTCCCAAACCACGAGTTTAAAGTTGTGAAGCACAAAGAACTAGAGCAAAAAACCTGGATTAAATATAAAAACTTAATTCTTATACCAAATGCTGAGCAGTGTGGCCCAACCTAACAAAAGGGAAAGTCACCAGCTTATCTCTAAGCACACCTGCCGTCTCATTGGCTTTAATGGGATTATTCACGCCTTTATCTCAAAGCATACACCAAAGCATTGCTCTGCTGCAGGTCACAGCACCTTGCAGGATCATGTCCTACCTGCAGGGGAACTTAGGAATGCTTGGGCATTTTTTTAACAATCAATAACACATTTTGCTATTTATTTCCATTTTAGCTAGCAAACTAAAATACTGAAAATGTCAGAATGTCTGTAATATTAACAAACCAACCGAGTTTTCCTCTCCTCATTATGGATAAAGTGATCTTGAATAAGAACAAAATAAAAACCAAAGGATTTTCTTCTTCTCCACTTAAAACTAAACTATTTACAAAGAGAAATTATTTTTGTCTGCAAAATTTTACAAATCTCCTCCTTCTAGAAAGGGAAAACATTTGGCTAAAGTTCAATACTTGATAAAAACTCCAAGTGAAAAGTGGACAATTTCAAGGAAATAAGTTTTTCCTTCTCACAAAGGATGGCTTTTTGCTGCTTTTTTCTTGGAGATTCCTATCTTTGCTTAAATTTAGCCTTCTGAACATAAACTGACCATTTTTTTGCAAATAAGGGCAAAATTTTGGACATACCAGAATCCTCATTTGGTTCTGTTTTCACTTGAATAGGAGGACAACTACAAAAATAAACAAATCAAGCATGTTGACATTATAAAAACCAGATATCACATTTCTGGAAAGTTCCTCAAGCTTTACAAATTATCAAGTAAAAATCGATCTCCCAGTATTTTCTTCCAACTAGGAACACAAAAGTAAAAAACTGCATCTTGGCTCATCTGATTTAGCTCAAGGGAAATGCCAGGAATCTCCTATCCCTACATTTTCAGGACACATTCAATATTCAAAGCTTATTTACCATTTAATGAGAAGCAAACTCAGAAGCACAGAAAACTGATCCCTGTTTTCACATTAACCAATTTTTTATTTATTCCAGATATAATCTCTTCATTTACTAGCAAAAAAACACCTTATTTTAGTTTTTTTAATTGAGGAGGGGGAAGGTAGCAACATTACATCTGTTCCCCATCGCTGCTGCATCATAAAACATGACAAACTTTTCCCTGACTGACAGACTGTGAATTAAGAACACTCATCGGGCTAATCAAACTTTGCCATCTGTTTAATTTGTAACAGTTTCCCCACAAATGATAGTCAAAAGAATGAGAAAATTCAGCATCATACTTTTTATAACCCTAGGCAAGCAAAAGTTATCCAAAGGTCAGCTGGACAGAAAAAGCACATTAAGAGAAAGATAAATGATACAAAAATAAATAGCTGATACAAAAAAATGACATTATTTTAAATTCACCTTCCACCTGGAGGTATAATTGAATGTGAAGGATCTGTCATATGAGCTCCTGAAAGTAAAAGACAATCTTTGAATTCCCTGTACTCCATTTACCTTAAACATAAATTGAAAAACGTAACATTGATTTCATGAAGCAAAAACCTGCTCACATTTTACAAGCATATGTGCATATTTTCTGTGTTCACAGATACACAGAGGGAAAAATCTCGTAAACTGCTTTATTAATCTATAAAGCAACACCAATATAAAATCACTTCAAATGTGCATTTCACCATGCTTTTCACTGCTCTCTTCCATGATGCCAAGTGAAAATCTTGTGAAACAAAGCTAAACAAATCTTTCACCTAAACTCTGCCAAAAGGAAATGGATAGTTTTATAAAGATTCAGCTTAGCCCTAAATTACAGCTAGACACAAATAGATTATGTTTTTAGAATGTTATTGACCACACTGAAAACCTGCCTTCCATTTTCAACAGCCATATATTATTACTAGAATCTCTGTAATTTCCCACTCTCTAGTCTTCTTACTGGGCACAGGCAACACATTTCTAATTTTACTAATCCATCATCAACTTCTGGCTGTTCCACCTGAGAAAGTAAAACTTTTCTTTTTTGACTACATTCCTATACAGATTGCTTCATCCTCTGCATAAGAAAATCCTCACACATACAGATTTTGCAAGTAAAGCAACATGATCCCATGAAAGGAACAGGACAAGGGATTTCTTCTAAGCTAGAAGTGAATCTTTGCGGAGTTTTAAAAAACTCACTCTAGCTCAGATTTTTTTCTTATGTAGAGGCTTTCATAGGAACTACACCACCTAGCCACTTCAGAAGATTAAATCAATTTTAAAAATTAGATATAAGTGCCAAAATCAGCTATGTATTGGAACATAGAGCACTGCAAAGTTTTGGCAGCTTCTAAAAATGTAATGCAGTCCATCAGTTTACTGCTCCTTTCCCTAGGATACTATCCAATTCACATTAAATTTAAATTCGGTAAAAGGATGAAGAACACAACAGAACAAATTTTATCTCTAATTAGTTGCTCCTGGCAGAACGCATAAAGGAAAAGGTTATAGTTCCATAAGCAAGGCAACTCATAGTCTGGGAATTTCTGCAAAGTTTGCCACTTTATCCACATGACCAAATCTTCCATCTATATTACTATCTAATCTCAAATTCTAATCTGTTTCTGTTTAGTCTGAGTAAGTAGTGACTTACCTAGGTGTTTCTTTGGCTCTAGGAAAGGCCTGTGTGGAAACACAGAAAAAAAAAAACCCACAGCTTTAGCAAAGACATCGTTACGTACTTGGTCATATAACGTTAGAGAGAGCACTCCTGTTTAAAGAGAAACAGGCTGCAATCTGTTTAATTAAAAATTAAAATTAATTGAACTTAATTTCAGTACAAAACCAAAGTGGACAGACCAGCACAAGAGAGAGCATGTAACCTTTTGATGATAAATGAGATCCCTGACTTGTTTTCCAAAATCCATTTCAGGGTTGAAACATCGTAATTTGCCGGATGTTTGAACGCAAGTCCTTCAGGCAGGCCCTGCACTACCACAGCAGACTGGTCCCTCTGAATCTTCTCATATGGCACAGGTACCACTGTTGACTTTCCTAAAGCTTTACCTAGGAAAAAAAGAAGATAGTTATGAGGTCAAGAGCGTGCAAGTTAGCAAGAGGATGAGTCCCTCATAAAACCTGTGGAGATGACCGGAGCAAAAGCAAGGTGCAGATGCAAATCTACAGGAAACCAAGTACTGCTTGTACTAACATGTGCTGGAACCCACTGAGATGCAGAGGCTTTCTTGAAACAAAACTAAATGGACTGTGCTGTTCAATCATCTGAAATCACATCCCACAAGACACAAGAAGAAAACTATCCAATATATGTGTATGTTTTAGAATTCGCTACTAAAAAAGTTAAACTTACCAGCTTAACAGCAGTATAGCTGGAAGGTTAAGATCATGCAGTACTTCCCTCCCAACTGGAATAAAAATTTAGAGATCCAGAACAGCTATTTTGAAGACTTTAAAGCACCCACCATAGCAAAAGCAGAAAAAGTCCTCCACAGACTTTCTGAGAGCTTCCAGTTCCACAACATCCACTGTCAGTCTGTTTACAGGCGGTATAGTCTTTGTTTTCTGCAGTTCTGCAGCCCTCTCCTCTTCTCTAACACCTGCCAGTTATTTATAAAAACAAGACAAAAATAAATAATAAGTTATTAGAATTCCCAGTACCTAGTCCCTCTAGTTTAGACTAGAGATACCCAGGAAGGATTCCTGCCAGAAAGTCATAAGCACTTATTTACCTTAGAAGCAAATGCACTTATCTATGTACATAAGCAATGAGTAAATTTAAATTTACACCAAAATTATTATATCCTCCTTACAACCTTTGTAAATATCACCCTCTGAGTTGCGAGAATGATGAATTAAGAGACACATTCAAGTAGGGTTTTTTGTCATGAGGAGGTAGAAAACACTATTAATCTCAGGACATCATCATGCAGAACAGAGAAGTTTTGAGCCCTACACCTTGTTCTAGTCTCTGAGCAAAAGTCATTGCAAAAGGAGCGAGGGAATAACAATGCTTTCAATATTAAAAAGCAAACGGAAATTATTGTTTCGGGTGGCAGCCTTCCTTTCTTATCATTCAGTTATTGCAAAGATTTACTGAGAATCACCTAGCAAAAATATGGGAAAACAACAGAGAGATCCTGCATTTGAAAGAGCAAGGAGATCTATGTGTCTGTGTGCAAGAGAATGATCACCGCTGAAGTTGTGCCATGACTTCACCATGAGCAAGCCCAGTGGTAAGTCTGAAACGCTGCAATTTGCATTACCAGTACTGCCGGCATCATAATTCTAGGCTAATACAAGAAAACAAACATCAGTTTGAACAACTGGTTACAAATCAGTTGTGAAATGAACTGAAGCAGCAATGCTTCTAGTAAAAATGCATTTATCATCTTAAAAACTCATATCTTTATTTAAAAGAGAACCTCCTCCTTCCTCTACAGATCACACGTCTGCTTTGTGCCCTGGAAAGTCACCTCCACGCGACATTTAGCTCTCCAGCTCTTCAGGCCTGAAACTTTTGCTTTCTCTGCAATATGACAGGGCCTACCATAACACATAAATAATGCAAAAATGGAATATTATTATTTACCCATCACACAGGGGCTTGTTAATGACAGTTGATAAGGTTTGTCTGGAGACTTGGGGGGTAAGGGACATCAGTTTCCATTTATAGCTACAGGCAATGTTGCTTTTTAGGTGGTTTCTTCCCACATGAGAGACTGATTCACTGAAAACGCCTTTACTGCCAGTAGCTTCTCAAAAATGTACCCACACTTTCTAAAAATAATAAGCAAAACAAAAATAAGATGATGACACTGCTCACTTCCCATTAAAATGAAAAACAGATAAAAAGACAGAAATTTTCCTTCTTAACTAGAAGAAACCCTTATCGCTGTTTTTTATTACATGATTTTTATCCTTACATGATTTTTACCCATTTTCTTGAGCCCACATTATGAATCTGCCTCCCTAATCTCTCCCAGGTTTGTTGGCCAGTTTCAATCAAGTCTGACAAACAAGATCAAGTCTCAAAGACAGTAAGCTTTAGAAGAGCTCTGCACAACTGATCAAACCTAGAAGCCCTTCAGCTCCTCCTGGCAGCACTGACGGACACATCTCCACTTGTTGGAGGCTACACAACTTACAGGCTCCATGGAAGCTCTTGCCATAATTACGAGACCACCCAGCAGGATTCAGGCTACGTCTGGGACAGGGGATGCCTGGGGCATGTGCAACAAGATCTGGAGGGGAAGAGGGATGGGGGGCTGTATTTACAGGGTAAATGGCTCAGGAAGGGTTAGGAACAGTTATATGGTAAAAGAATTGCATTCTACACTGCTGGGAGTACACTGCAGGATTAGTCCAGTTACTCTGCAAAAGTTGTTCTGGATTCAGCAGGATTACTATGAACCAGCTCCTAACAATCCTCATCTTGCACTGAGAGTCTGTACACGGCTGAGTGTCTCTTATCTTCTTGTGCTATCCAGGTGTTTTGGTTATTCTGAACAACCTTCCCTCTTACCTGTCCTAATCAGCAGCACACTGGGTTTGACAGTCCAGCCTACCACTTGGCTTGAAAAGGAACCTCCCAGCTGTCACCATCCTTATAAAATGAATATATTACAAAATGAACAGATTGCTTTAAAATTTTTTTTTTAAAAAAAAAGCTCTCACAAAAATTTTTGTGATGGAACAAAAAATGGAATACTTGAAACAATCAAATTTTAATCAGGTAATTTTTTCTTGTTGCATGCCGGCAATTAAGACAGCTACACCCTGATCTCTGTATGGGCAGACTCTCCAGTTTCCTGCCTTAAAAAGATGCTGTTCTGCTTATGAATTGACGAAGAGAATTACAGCTCAGCAGAGTTACACAACACCTATTCTGAAGCATGGTCTGAGTGCAGCAGAGTAAAACAGGCCATAAAGCGCGTCTGTCTTCAAAGCAGCCGACTCAGAGGGAAGGGGAAAGCTGCTGTTTGGAGGAGGCAGGCTGCATTTCACCTGCGGAGCAGAGCACGCTCCGCTGGGTCACGCTGCAGCCAAGTGACAAAACCAGCACTGTCCACATCTCAAATGTGACCTGAAGATGAGATGCTACACAAACAACAGAGAAAAGCTGGGGGGATTCAGTATCTGAAGCTGATGGAGCTCAACACTGCTCTAGCAAAAGAGCTGTCCCATGGTACATAAGGCATCTTAACAACAGCAGAAGGTTTTTTTATCAGGTGGTTTTTAATCCCCCAGGTACAGAAAGCTAAGAAGTAATTATAAAAGTATGAATGTCACCCCTATGCAGACACTCTGAGAGGCAACTTAACAGCAACTATTACTGTGTGTCAACACTCACGTACATATATTTTATCATTTGTGCTTAAGGAAAATTACTCTCTGAAAATAACTATGAGCAATGAAAGAGGGAAAGTAAATGCATGTGTAGTTAAAAGCGTCTTGCTTTGTTTTATGATGCATCCGCCCAGTTCATCTGTGACCTTTTTAAGGCCATCAAGTTTTACAGTTCAGGAAATTGGACAATAACCTCAAATTAAAGAAAAATCATTTTATGATTATCAAAGGATCACTTAAACCACAAGAAAAGCAAATCACCTGAGGCAGAATTTAGAAGCCAGGGAATTTCAAAAAGATCAGCTATCTACAGTAATTTTCTTTTTGTTTGTGACTCTGAGGGAACAAGATGGGTGGTCCCCACCGAAATGTGACTGAACTTTCTTAGCAAGTTTTTTAAACTAGCTGTCAGCTTTATACCCCTTAACGGGCTAGGCAGAGACAGAACAGGAAAGGTTTCTAACAATCAAGCCAAGCAACCTATCTCTAATAAGGCTGTAAAAGAGGCCAGTTACCCAAATCTGAAATAAACCCAGAAAAATAGCATGGAGCTCTGAGCTAGGCAAGGCACGGCTAAAGCTAATGGTGCTGGAAAGAACAGGCATCCGGACTGGCACACGACCTGCAAGAGTCTCCGTTCCTGACACATCCATGGAGCCAGAGGGGCAGACGATGGAAGCAAAGGAAGCACCCCTAAGGAAGGGGGGCAGAAAGTGATCTTATAAAACTCTTTAAAAATAACTTGTGTCTAACTGCGTAGCAGAGGCTTTGAAAATGCATAGTTTGCTTTTTCCACCCCCCTCTAAACTGCTGAAGCATTAAATTAGTTACAAAGTCAAAGAGATGAGGGAGCACAATGTCAGAAGGAGAACTCCCCAGAAAACCTGACATTTCTATTCACTCAAACACCAGAAGGATTCAATGAGACAGAAGCCTAGCCACAGATCTGCAAGCAGGTCCACAGTAGCCTAGTTTATGGGAAGACTCATTTTACTTGCCTGCAGATGATGGAGGATATCCAAAAAGGAACAGTAATCCATGTAGCAAAGATACTGAGGAGCCAAAGCTGAGCTATCTTTCCCATGAGGTCTTTGGAGCATTGTGTGTCATTCATTCACCACGAGCAGGAGGAACAGCTGTGCCCATTAAAAACACTCAAATTCTGAGCATTCTTGAAGCTACAAGGAGTTCTTGCAACCTGTGGCTGGATAGACATGGAGGTACAGGCAAGAAGAATGAAAGACGCTGGGCCAAAGTCTCTAGCAGGACTTGAAGGTAAACTCTGGCCCATACCAGATGCATTATTAAGATCAGTGTGGAAACTTGAGGCCACCAGAAGGAAAACAAAGGCTCCTAAAAATAAAGGACCTATCATCCAAGATGAACCATCCGCAGATGCAAGATGGCCCCACCTCAGGCAAGTGAGCCCAAAGCCCTGGCACCAAAGAAAGAAAAAGCAGCATGACTGGGAGAGCTGACAGAAAGTTGCAGAACTAGCAGGATTATGCTTCCGTGCGACCTACATACCGATGGTGCAACAGCCGGTACCCGTGGAAATGCTAGCAGAGACAACTGAGATTCTTGGAGAACAACCAGCTCCTTGGCAGATGGGATGGAACACACAATGCTGGGTAAATCTCTTTCAAAGTCCAGAGCAGATGACCAAAAAGGTGTTTGAGTCAGGAAGCTCTTCTGAAAGTTCACTTCCAACAGGCAAATACAACCTGGCGATGATGAGGCCTCTTCTGGGTTTCTTGTTTGTTTGTTTTATAAACCACCTCCATCTCCACTCAAATGGGAATGAATTCCACAGAGCTGATACTAAACCTTGACCAAACCTCAGGGGAAACTGCCAAGATGGCAAAGATGAATACATGAAGGGAACAGCATTCTTGAGACACCCCAGGAATAAGTCTGTTCAGGATGGCTGATAACCCACAACTCCACAGCAATCCAGAGAGCAAAGAGGCACTTCATCGTGCCAAGGCCATCCAAGAGGAACTGAGGACCACACAATACACTTCAGCAGGGAACAGCAACTAAAACAAAGATATACTGGCAGGGCAAGACATGTATGACTTTGATTGCTTACAGCGCACAGGTATCCATGCTTGTCCGTATTCTGAATACAAGCAGGCACTCAAAGAATATATTCTTCTCATGTACAACACAAATTTACACAGGCTTAGAATAACTGACGCTGCAGGTTACCCAAGTTACATGTTAACGTGTACAAGCACGTGCAGTTCTACATCAACTGAAACATACCATTTCACTGTAACACAGGGCTTACAGCCTTAATTAAGCACAGTTCAGAAGAATATATTATCTGACCCAATTTTAAATAATTAATGCCTGTTGACTGGTTCTCCAACACTTACCACACAACCATTAAAAAAAGCATTGCTATAATCTGTTTCTAATACGTTTTCTTAAGGTAATAGGGTATATGAGATATGCGCAGGGCTCCTCCTTCCCCTGCAGCTAGGCATTAGGGAGCCCATGTTGGTGAAAGTCGTTATGAATGAAAGCCACAGGAAACCCAAACGTCAGCGCTGCTTTCACTGAACCGCTGTCACGTTTATCAGCCCTATACTGCTTGAAAGCGTACATGCTACTTCCTTCATAAACCTCACATATACATTCCATCAATTTAGCCCACTAAATTATGCTCCTGCTTTATTCATTATGTTGGAATAAAGCAAAGGATCAGGATTATCAGAACTAATGCAAGATTTAAACACATGCACATACCTATAGAAACCACGTCCGATACAGTCGAACACAAGCATGGATAAGGAGCCAGTGCTTCCCACGGTACAGAAACAGAAATACAGACCCAGCCAGGGAGATCAAACATCAAATCCCAGTTATTTCAACCTCCCTACCAATAGGTGTGCCCAGTATACAAAGTCTCCAGTATATCAGGGCCCATGATACCACTGTACTGGCAATAAAAGAAAGTATCTAGGACCTCCTAAGTCGTTTAAGAACAACAACAACAAAAAAAAAGAAATCAGATGAAAAACTGAACTCTGCCCCCCCCTTTTTCAGCTAACAGTTTTCATAAATACCAGTATCAGAAGACTGCCTCTGTAAAAAAACAAAAAGGAATTGGTTCATCTTATACTTGATTCCTCCGTGAGGTTTGTAATTCTGCATTTTGAGACCAGTTATCTGTTACAATGCAACATTGTGGTGACTTTTCTTAGAGTAAATATACTTGTGCGCAGAGAGAGTCACTGTCTAAGCGAGTAGGACAGTGGCAAAAATACAGAGCCCCACCACAAACAAATGACCTCAAAACAAAACCTCCATGAGAATTTTAGCTAGCAGCAAAAGCACTTTTAGGAGCAAATGTTTCTGCTACAGATTAAACTTAGTTGCTTTCCAAGTAGTATTTAACTAGTCAAGCCAGAACATTTTACAGCTGTTGCTTTTAAACTCCCCTCCAGACTGATTCTTCTCATACCCTGCTTTTGACCTGCATCTTCTCCCTTTCCCTTAGCAGGTAAAGGTACATTTCGTTATTGATTAAGCAGTTTCCATCAACAAAGCTTTCCTAAATGAGCACATCAACATTCCCCCAGAGTGTCACTGAATCTTTGGAACCTAACTCCTAAAAATACTGTCCTGTACTCAATGGATCATGTTTTATGAACACAAAAGTTCCACTGTTTTACTATAAAAATTAAATTAAACTAAACCCATACTCTAGATGTACTTAAAGGAGTACCAAAGTAATGCAGTGTCCTGGTTTGGCCTAAACCAGGCCGATTTTCCTTTCAGTGATTTTTACTTTCAGCTAAGTCTCCTCTAACTAACTGCATGTTTTTGCAGACAGTGTCTGCTTCCAGGACTGATAACGCTCGAAGTTTGTAGTTATCACTGAGGCACCGGTAGGGATGTTGTGCAGAAAGGCTCTTGCTGTACTTATTCTTGAGAGAAACCAAGGTCACTGCTGAATTCCTCATTGCTTACGAGTGAAGAGCCGAAGGGGGGGTCGCAGCTGCAGAGGGGAGCGGACAGGGCAGGTGACCCAAAATTGACCAACGAGGGTATTCCATCCCATACATGTCATTCTTGGTATAAAGGGGGGGGATCACGAGGGTCTCGCTCTCTTTCTGCTATGGCCGGTGTCCAGGGAGGACTCCGTCTGTTTTCCTGCTGCCCCCGATCCCGATCCGTGCGTTCCTGAATCCAGCTCTCGACCGTCGCTAGGCCCAGGCTGGGCCTTCCCGGAGCCTGCCCTGCAGTGCCGGTGGTGACGTGGCTGACTTCAGGGGAGCTCAATCTTGGTTTTGTATATATATTTGTATATATTTGATTATTTCTATTATTATTATTATACTTTTTTTTTCATTATTATAGTTTATTAAAACTGTTTTAATTTTCCAACCCAGAAGTCTCTCTCCCTTTTCCCTTTCCCTCTGGGGGGAGGGGGGGGGGGATAACAGAGGGCATCTGCCACAGGTTTAATCGCCAGCCCAGCTTTAAACCGTGACATGCAGATGTAATTTTAAGTCATTATGGTATAGATACATATTTCTGTCTACTAAATAAGTGATATAAAAAAGCTACATAAAAAACACTATCTTGTCAAAAACGTGCATCTGCTTTAGTAAGGCACAAAGTGATCTGAAGAACCAGGACCATCTGAGCTGACAGAAGTAGTCCACTACCCGTTCCATGTCTTGCACAGCCTTCATGAATGGAAAAAAGGCTTGGAGGAGAGGATACAAAGAAATTAACATGCACTAGGAAATGCAGGATATTGTGAGGGTGGACAGTCTAATACTTCTTATTGTACTAGTTTGTCACGTAAAGAAAAAATGAACATTTCCAGCCACAGTTGAAATAACACTCCAAACAAGACCACTGTTACTGATCATTTTTAAGTTCTTAAACAGCTAGTTTTGCCACAGTCAATATAATTTTAGCATGTAGCCATGACATACAGAACTTTGCTGTCCAAAGTTATTAGGATTATGCAATCACATTAAGCAGCTTGTGAAATACAAAAATACAACATTGAAACTTACAGTATTTAACAAAATCCTTCTGAAAATCTTTCCTAGAATTGACAAAGGCTCTTCCTCTCTCAGTTCCAACTACAAACACATCTGTTTCATATACAGCAATACAGGCAACTTCCGCCTTGGACTTGGCCAGTTCTTTACACTATAAAAAGAAAAACAAAAAGCTTTTATTACCATAGTTAAGAGTACAGTGAATAGAAATGTATGTGGTATCATGTAAAATAGTTATTACTTCTGCTGCCAGCATCAACCCTTCAGAAGGTACTGCGAGTAACATAACATCAGCCATTAGTAAAGGATAATTTATACATCTGGAGTGCTTTTCATCAGTAATCTTAAAGGCATTGTAGATGCATTAGTGAAATTAAGGCCTTGTCTAGACTCAGATTTCACTGTTTTTAATTAAAATTATTTATGACATCAATCCATGTGAAATTATCACTTCCCTGTTAGATAATCATGTTGAGTGTCTTACTCCAACTTTCAACAGAGTACAGGAGTTTTGTTCATTCACAGCACACTTCTCACACATCTTGTTCTGTTCAGAAAGGTGTGGTTGCAAGCAGGAAGGCTGCCTGCAGTCTGCCTCATCCTGCCTGCTGTGCTCTGGCTCCGGTGAATTCCTCCCGAGCGGAAGGACTGTACCTTCCTTGTGAACACCTATGTGTGTTCTGCTGGGAGAAATTTCTGGCAAAGAAGTAAGGCAGGAAGCCTGCGGTGCAAGGAGAGAGCAAAGATCCTAAGAAAATCAGTGAGATCATCAAGAAGTGATCACAAAAAGTCAATTTTCTCCTAGAAACTCAGATCAGAGTTTGCCACAACCTCTAAAGACACCGACAACTGCAGCATGCCAGGAAAAAGTGACACAAAGCCTTTAGGAACCAAATATACCCATTGGGAAAAAAGGTTTGCAATCAATTATCATATAGCCATCCCATTCAAAGTTTCTTTGCTAAAAAGAAAATTTTTGGTTTTGCTTATCATTTAAGAAAACAATTTTAAAGAATCAAATCTTTGACAGTGCCTCAACTTTAAGGAAACGGGACAGGCATTTCCACTCACAGCCCTGTCCCACCTTAAACCCCACCACACAATGATTAAATAACTTCTACAGAACAGGTGATATGCCAACTTAAAAAAAGTAAAATATCATCTGAACAAGTTTTGTTGAATTGCTACAGCAGCTGAGGACAAGGCATTAGCCTCAAGACCGTTTATTCACTCTATATTACAGATGACAAAGACCAGAACATACTCTTGCCTTTCTACCATGCTCTACCTGAGCAATCAAAAAATATTTCCCATTTGTTTATTTGACAAAATAATTTATAAAATAACCACACCACAAGAAGAAACAAGATGACTGTTAAGAAGACTGTTACCATGATTTTCCACAAGGAAAGAGACAGAGTCACAGCAGGTTGGACAGCACACGATAAGGTAAAGATATAACATTACACCTTTCCTGCTCCCCAGAAGCAGGCAAGATATCGGTGTAATCTTGCACGTGCCAAGAGGGAGTTGACGCAGTTGCTTAACTTCTCTACTAACCATTGACTCAAGTGCTGACATGAGGAACGAAACCACCATTCTGCTTTCAGAGGAGTCCTCATCATGGACGGACGTTGCTGGTGCAGTAGTTTGGGCCATTTTCCTCCTATAAAATGAAATAAAAAAACCTGTTCAGATACACACAACAGTGCAAGAAAATTAAAACCTCTCTTACGCAAGCAAAGAAAAAGAAATATTCAAGAAACCACAACACACCCCACCACACACACAAGCAAGCAAACATACAGGTAAAGTAACAGGAGGAAGTGCTCACTCTTCTTTCATGCTTCCTGCTGTTTCATCCAAAGCTGGAGCTAAATGTGCAAAAGTTAAAATGTTGTGCCCTGACTAGACCACAAACCCTTTGTGCCTAGAAAGATGCATATGAATTGATTAGCTGAATTTACATCAATTTTTCTTTTTAAGCATGTTTGCAACTCCAGCAGTCTTGATAAACACAGCAAAAAACACTGGCATTAATGTACAGAAAAGAGATGGCAAATCATAGTTATGACACTAATATTAGAACAATCCTTCCTGTAATTATCATGGCCTAGCTCAAAACAAACCACCACCACCCTGCCCCAAAATCATGGCCTCAGAGACTACAGTATCAGTAACCAGAACATGACATTTTTATTCACATATGATACAAAAATCGGAGCTCTCCAAACCCCCTTGCTTTCTAACTTTCCTCACCGAAGTGGGAAGCTCAGTGCGGCTGGGAAGGAGTCCGAAAGAAAACTCAGTAACACCAGAGTGTGTCATGAAGCAGGCATTCTTTATTGCAGCGCTGGGCAGCACTGGGGATTATCCACCATGAGTGCTCCACCGGTTTGGCAAATTTTCAGAGAATACATACCATAAAGTTATACATAGTCATAGGATTTCCGAGAACTCATTTACATAGCCATGAGATATGCAAGTGTCCGTTCGCATGTGCAGTCGTTTTCCCTGGTGGTCGTCAGGGGTCTTCAGATGAAGGCCAGTAGTCTTCCTCGCTGTGTTCGCTGACTGACCCCTGCTTCTGCGCACACTCTGCCCGGGGATCACGTAGGCCACGTCCTTTGAGGTGGCTGTTGCAATTCCTTTATCTCCATCTTCCTGTGCATCCGCCCATCCCAAGGCCCAGCCATCTGAAGTGAGAACATCCTGGAGCCTCCTTATCTTACAGCCATTACCACTCTCCAAATTGTAAAGGCTTCCCTTTGTTTAGTTGAGCACCCACATAGTTGAGTAATTAAGGTATCTACAACATCCCCCTTGCTCTTGGGGCCCCCCTCACCGTTTCACGTATTCTTCAGTCGTAGGATTAACTCCAAAGCTAAGTAGTCCTAATTAAGGTGCTAAAATTAAAAACTGAATTTCAGCAGTGACACAAAAAAAGAGATTTAAACCTATTTTCTGTATGTCATTCAGGAGACTTTCAGCTTATTTAAGACATAAGAAATAATCAGGACTTGTTTATGCTTCTGCTGGCAGAATTGTCTATACAAGAATGAATACATTGAGAATGAAGTTTCAGCAGCTGCTAAGAGCACATTTTTGTATTGGAGTGTTGCAACTTGTTAAGTTTACACGTATCTAAAGCAATAACCTGATATGCCTGGAGGAAGAAAGAACTGGTAGAGATTTAGCTGTTACAGCTCCATGCGCAGGTCTTGAGAAAAATCACCTAAAAGTCAAGATAGCTCAGATAAACGAGACATTTCACAACAGCTCGATGAGACAGCTTGCTGCTCCGTGTAGAACCTGGACACACGACGTGGCTCAAGTTTTCAAAGGTGACGTGTATCCCATTAGATGTGCAGACGAGTCAGGGCAGCACAAATAACCATCGCATGTATTAATACATGCTTACATTGGAAAAAATACCACTGTGTTGTTCTTTTGATAGGACTTAGAGCACTTCAGACTTGCAAATTGGAGGGGAGGGGGGGAAAAAAAAGCTAGCAACACTGCAAGCTCACAACAGACCCACAGCAGCTTTCTGGCTCTCCAGACATAGGGCAGCAAGGTTTAAACAGCTTTAAACTGGTGTTATGGATTAAGTGGCAGTGGCATCGTCACCATCTGTTTGAGGATGCCAGTAATGAGAGGTTTGAACATCGGCACCTGCTACACTGAGCAGGCAAACAGGTCCTGCGTTGGGTCTGGAAAAGGAGATGAAGTAAACTTCAAGAGCGAATGTAAAGCAATAACAACTGTTGAATGATGTTGACTGCTTCAGTGAACTGAGAGAGGATCAGCTGGGGATGGGGAGGCAGAGGCTGATGGGGTTATCCTCCAGATGAAGAGGGGCATTTTATTGCTTGTGGAATACCAGAGGGAAAAGGGAGATTATGATGTGACGTAAATAAATCAATCTTCATTAAGCCATGATTTTTGATACCTAATAGAGTTCTCCAGCTCATCTTTGGAACTCGTTTAGCATTGAGATGCTGACAGTGATTTTAAACATGACAGCTTTCAGACTTTTTAAAACAAAACCTTAACAATCCAATATTAATGATTAAAGAGAATATAACTACACATTTTGCCTTTCTCCCATGTCTCTACTCACTGTCTGATACAGTTCTGCATCTGTTCAACACCTCCCAGGCTAGCAGTGGCACAAACATACACACCTACCCCCATTCTAGGTGAAAAATCAGGCTATGTGAAAACGAGTAAATTTGTTTTCTATTTTGCAGAGGTACCTTGTCCAGAAAACAGACCAAGGAAATTCTAGCGAACATTTGAAGGCTGTAGATGCACAAGCACATCAGAGCAGTGCCAGCTCACGCTGTCTCCCCCATGCAGAGTCGCTCACGTCCCTGGAAGGTGATTTCTGATCCACAGGCACACAGCGAATCAAGTCAGGGAGCTTGTCGAGGGAACGGGAAGGAGAAGTGCTCCACTGTGATACAAAAAAAAAATCGGAGATCTCCAAACCCCCTCGCTTTCTAACTTTCCTCACCGAAGTGGGAAGCTAGGTGCGGCTGGGTAAGGAGTCCGAAAGAAAACTCAGTAACACCAGAGTGTGTTATTAAGCAGGCATTCTTTATTGCAGCGCTGGGCAGCACTGGGGATTATCCACCATGAGTGCTCCGCCGATTTTGCAGATTTTCAGAGATTATATACCATAAAGTTATACATAGTCATAAGATTCCCAATAACTCATTTGCATAGTCATGAGATTTCCTGGAACTCATTAATATATGTAAATGTCCGTTCCGCATGCGCAGTCGTTTTCTCTGGTGGTCGTCAGGGGTCTTCAGATGAAGGCTTATAGTCTTCCTCGCTGTGTTCGCTAACTGACCCCTGCTTCTGCGCAAACTCAGTCCAGGGATCACGTAGGTCACGTAGGCTGTGTCCTTCAAGGCAGCTGTTGCAACTCCCTTATCTTTAGGTTTCTGTGCCTCTGTTGTCCCAAGGCCAAGTTGTCTGAAGTGAAATACAGCCATCCTAATTAGAAACTATCTTTTCAAGGCCCAGTTGTCTGAAGTGAGATATACCCATCTAAATTTAAAAAAAGGCTCCCTTTGTTTATTTATATAACTAGGTTAGTCGAATGTCTAAGGTATTTACAACATCCTCTTTGTTCTTGGGGCCCTCAACCGTTTCAACTGGACCAGGTCCCAGTTCAATTCACTGCACAAACCACAAACAGCTGTCCTGGCTAACGGAGAGGACAGCACATCCTAAGCTACCTTGCTGCTGCACATGAGGCCACAGCCTCAATATCTCAGAATTGGGATCAGGAGTTGGGTTAGGTTATCACTGGACTACTCTTCTAATAACATTTGGAAGAGTCTTTCCAAAGTATAAAGTCATAGTGCCTTGTATTTTTAGGATACCCATTCTTTAACCAGTTGGCATGGTGTCAGGTCAGTGTTTAACACAGATTCAAGAGACATCCTGTTGCACCATTGCAGTACAAGAATATTTTTTCCTACCCGACTGACAGCAAAGTCAGACAGGAAAGATTTCCCACCCCCTACATTTCACCAGTTTCTCCCTTTCAAACAACAGTTTTCTCCACTACCCTTATCTATACCACTGGGACAGTGTTTATTATTGGAAAGAGCAGGCTATGGTTCAGTGGATCTAACGAACCTGGCTGCCTTTCCAAGATCCAGCCCTTAGAAAGCGCATGACAACACCACTGCCCAATGTAAATCCCCAGTGCAAAGCCTTGAATAAAGTGTAACACCTTACCCATTACCAATGTGCTACACAAAAAGGCCAATTTAAAAACCATCCTTGGAACAATTATAAGCTGGCTGCCAGAGTACCACTTATATCTATTAATCTTAATCACATATTGCTAAAAAAGAACTTCCAGATCAGTTAATATTAGTTATAATTACCTATAAATCCTTCAGTTTAACTGTGCCAAGATGACTCTCTGCCCAAGCAAAGGCTTGTAACAATGAACAAAGCCTTGCAAAATACACTGGTAGAGTACTGAGGAGGTGGCATTTAGCCATTCCTGGCTGTGGTTTAACCCCAGCTGGCAACTAAACCCCACACAGTCGCTCGCTCACTACTCCCCACTGGGATGGGGGAGAGAAAAAAATTTCAGAGCTAAAAACCCTCTGGATTTTCATTTTACAAGGGAAAAAAAAGACCAAAACCAGTAGCTTTTCAGAAAGCCAAATCAAACCGACATGTATCTCACTCCACGTGTTTCTTGCTGACTTCTAAGAACCAAAAAATAGAAATACTCAAGGTAAGAGAGAACAAAACCACAAGACACAGTTACTTGCCACCTCCCCTGCACTCAGTACAGGGGCAGACATGCCAATCTTGATAATCCACCAGTAACGGATACTCTCTCTAGTAGTTGCTTGTCAGACACACAAAAAAGCAAATGCAAAAAAATAATTACACTTTATGAAGAAAAACTGTTATTTAAGCATGTAAAGAATACACACGGAAAATTAGGGGGAAAAATAATGGAATATACATTTCTTAGAGAAGAGTCTTAATAAGCAATAGCAATACGTTTTTAAAACTTCTTCAGCAGACGTAATGCCAGCAGGTATTCCCAAAATGATGCATCTAACCATTGTCTGTTGCTCTCCAGAAAAGCAGCTGTGGATGCCTGTCCTGGTTTGGCCTAAACCAGGCCAATTTTTCCTTTCAGTGATTTTTACTTTCAGCTAAGTCTCCTCTAAGTAACTGCACTTTCTGAAACTAACTGCATGTTTTGCAGACAGTGTCTGCTTCCAGGACTGATAACGCTCGAAGTTTGTAGTTATCGCTGAGGCACCAGTAGGGATGTTGTGCAGAAAGGCTCCTGCTGTACTCGTTCTTAGAGAAACCAAGGTCACTGCTGAATTCCTCACTGCTTACAAGTGAAGAGCCGAAGGGGGGTCGCAGCTGCAGGGGGGAGCGGACAGGACAGGTGACCCAAAATTGACCAATGAAGGTATTCCATCCCATACACGTCATTCTCGGTATAAAGGGGGGGGATCACGAGGGTCTCGCTCTCTTTCTGCTATGGCCGGTGTCCAAGGAGGACTCCGACTGTTTTCCTGCTGCCCCCGATCCCGATCCGTGCATCCCTGAATCCAGCTCTCAACCGTCGCTAGGCCCAGCCTGGGCCTTCCCGGAGCCTGCCCTGCAGTGCCGGTGGTGACGTGGCTGACTTCAGGGGAGCTCAATCTTGGTTTTGTATATATATTTGTATATATTTGATTATTTCTATTATTGTTATTATACTCTTTTTCATTATTATAGTTTATTAAAACTGTTTTAACTTTCCAACCCGGAAGTCTCTCTCCCTTTTCCCTTTCCCTTTCCCTTTGGGGGGAGGGGGGGATAACAGAGAGCATCTGCCACAGGTTTAATAGCTGGCCCAGCTTTAAACTGTGACAATGCCAAAGCATACTTCTCTCTGCTAACCCCTCACCTAGCATTACAAACACTAAAACAAATCCTGCCACCCTGACGAAAAAGAACGTGACTCCCGAGAACGCCACCACACAGCTGGGAATGAGTTTGTGTGAGCTCATCCTTACACACCACTGAAGATTTGCTGCTCCCTAAGGGAAAGAAGTCCAGCTCCTGCTAGATCCCCATGGGCCACTTTTGAGATCTGGGGGGAAAAAGTTATTCTAGCAGAGTACAAAAGCACGCATTTCATTACAAAGCTGGAACAAGAAGGAACATAACAAAATATACCATTAAAAAAAAAAAAAATCTAATGAAGCTAGACTGCTGCTCGGCTGTTGCAGCTTTCACCCCTTGGCTTCCTTGCCTTCTGGGCAAAGACACAATTTCAGCATATTGAACTCTGCCCAAATATTGGCCTTCTGACAAAGGACAGAAGTTGGTTCTTTCCAAACTGTACAGATTAATACTCACAAGCTGTTAAGTGCAAATGAATATTTTTAAACAGATCTTGGCTAAAAAAATCTGTTATTTTTCCGACAGTTTGGTTCAGTGATCCTGTGTTTCAGAGGAAGCCAAGTCTGACGGTTCTTAGCTAACCTAGCACAGAAACCCTGTTGGGATGCAAACCTACCACCACTGTTTTTTCTGTAACACATCCACCCTAGCCGCAGTGCACACAGGGTTGGGAGATTCTCACCTTCACCCTCCGGCGTCTGTTCATAGCTGACCTATGCAATCCCGTTCGGATGATCTATTTTCCTTGTTATGACATGTCATTGTTCATCGTAAAATTATACAAATACTCTATAAGCAACAATTTTCAGCTCTTTCCAACCAACAGACTGCTCATGCATAGCGGAAACACAAGCTTAACAGCAAGGGTGCTCAAACTGGGTGACATCCCTACCTTCAGATAAATGCAACTCTTTTGAAAGGAAGTATTTTCACCAGCCATAGCCTAAGAGAAACAGAAGCAAAGGATCTGGGAGTTCCTGCACAAAAACATTGCTAGTTCTTCACCATCTGCATCTGGTGCATGTGGATTACGAATCAATTCGGATGAGCAACCTCCATGTTACCTGTGTGGAGGACCAGCCTGTTCTGAAACACAAACACTGCTGGACCACACCAAGCAAAAGCAGCTCTAGATGTTCAGAGCCAGCTCAATCCAAAGCAAAGATGCAGAGGCAGGTCTGGCAGAGTTTTACTCTGCTTACCGCCTACACCAAAACCAAGAAGGTGAAGCTTCCCGACATCACGAACAGGAAGGAAAAACAATGTGGAGACACAAGAGTGCATTTAGTCAACTCAAACCCATTTGGGTTTATCTCTTCTGATTACTGTCAGCTCTTCCAGACAGAAGTTGGCTCCTTTGGAGGTACAAACCTGGACTCATTAACTAGAGAGCAGCGTCATGTACATATACAAGGTCAGCTCTTAGCTAAGACTGAACCCAGGATACAACTCCCCCCTAAAAATGAATAAAAATAACTCTCAAGGACAGCAGAGTAGCCCTGAAGAAGCCTTAACGTACCAGGGAGGCTCTGCCCCTCTCCCCTCCACACATACACCCTGAAGTATCCCTGTTGCCTTTTTTCCAGCCTCTTACCTGGAGCAGCAGAGCAGCTGATTCAGCAAAAGTGCACGTCATGATCAAAGTCAACCTTCTTGCTCCTTTGTCACTAAAAATTGTGTTTATCTCCTTAATCTGATGCTCTATCGCTTTCTAGTCCGAGACACCAGGAATACAGACACGGCACTCACCAGTTTCACCGTGGAGCGGGTCCCCTGGCAAGCACGCTCTTGCCATTCACACCCGACACCATTACAAGCGCAGCAACAGTGACCCATTACACACGGCAGCTGGGACGTTTGCTGTCGCCATTTCAGTCCAACTCCCACCACAGGGATTTGACTCGCAGCAGCAGAATCAACAAGACGCAGCACCGAGTGTTTCACATCAGGGCTTACCCCAACAAAACACACGAGCAGCACTACTTACGGCACCACGTCCCACTCTAATTAATGAAGCCATTCCGAGAATCACGCCATGGAGGAATACGATCTCGCTGTAAACCAACACAGTGCCCCAAATCCCTACTGTAGTGCTCACTGATTCAAGCTTCCATTTTTTTTTCTCCAAGGGCAGCCGAGCAGAAGGTCAGCAACCAAAGGCAGTCGGGAAAGAGAGCAAGGGCCCCTAACAAACCAAGCTCCAAGGGGAAACACCTGGTGCTCAGCACACCCAATAGCACCTAGGCAGCACAAAGTTACACGAAACCAGCAGCATTTTGCTGGGGGCAGGGTGGCATGGTTCATTACACAGCTGTGAGACCCCCCCTAAAACCAGTAATGATTATTTCCCATTTTTCTACGTACTTTTATGATACTTAGCAACATTCGATGACTTTTTAGCCAGCCTAGACGCCAACTACCTCTGCCACTCTTAAGAACCATTAAAAAAGTAAAACACGATTCCAAAAACTATTATTTTAAAAGCACATCTGATTTCTCTCATTCATAAGTCTGCATAATGTTTGCAAACAGGTATTTAAATTTGATTTTCACTATTTTTAAAGATCCAGTATAGACCAACATATAATCACAAAATTTTACATAAAATGAAAACGCAGTATGTAACTATATACCTCACAGGGCAATTATACAAAAGTGCACATATTACCCAGTTTGGAGTAGTTAAGAAACCATTAGAAACTCCATTTCTGTATTAGAGCCAGACAGACTCGCAGAACAATTCACTTAGTTTTTTAGTTTTTAAGTACACAGCGTCCTACTGCAGCACCTAGCACTGTGAATTACAGTGAAACCATGTAAACAAAATGAAATATTAATCACAACAGTCCTGACCATCTGATAACTTCTGTCTTTACCAACGTAATTATATTTACTTAGTCAACATGATGATCATGTTGAGTAACAATTACTTTAGTTCTGTGTGTCCATCAACACTTGCACATAATATTTGAGAAGTGAATTAGTCTAAACTCTACTGGTATTTATTTAATTATAACAAAACTAGTGCTGGCACATTTTCCAGAGTGAGAAATTGCTGTCCTTGCTAGTGCAAGATGGTCCTTTGGATTTCTATGTCATACTGCAATGATCACAGGAAACAAAAGCCTCAAATCAATTTAAGGGCAAACAAAACCCCTTTAATCGCTCCAGGGTTCCCACAAAGATCTAAACTGACACTAAACACTCAGTAGTGTTTTCACACCTTGAAAAAAAACATCCAGTTGGTTTATAGCTGGTATCTGAAGCGCACACCTTTGCACAGTAGCTTCATGCAGTGAACTGCCCTGGGTCCGCACCAGCGTGCTGCTGCCCACCACTGCACACATCAGAGCACCCCATGAAACCCGAGAAACTAATCACCCCATCACTCTGCAGCAGTCATCAGTCCCCTCCATTTGGTCACTTAATTCTCTCTGCATCGCTCTCCCTCATTCCTATTATTGCATTTAACCAAATGAACCAGAACACCGATTTCCATGGAATCAATTACATGTGTTTTTCCGTGAATCAAAGCATTTATGTCAATCCTATTAAAAGCTTCTTTCCAGACAGGATCTGAGATGATGTAAGAGTCAATTCCATAAGCAAGAGCTGGGGAATGTGTCAGTAACTTTTTGTTGAAAAATTAGGAATTTACAGCCTTTCCAGAGGAACATGAGTTTCAATCAAACTTCTCCGAAAAGCCTGTCATGTCCTGATGGGTAAGACAAAGAGCTGCCAGTAGCCTCTTACCAAGCCATATAGGGGAAAACATTTATGCCATCTAATTTACCTAATGGATTTACAAGCCTTGCTTTTTGTTTTTGGTTTTTGTTTTTTTTTAATACGTGTTATAGGGTTTTGATATTTTAATTGCAGAATTAGACAAGCAAAAACAAATATTAGGTACGTTTAAAAACATAGTCTAAAAGTTGCTCCTTAGTGTGAGATATTAACCCACAGATTTGTACATACTGACAACAATTCAGCCACATGATTAGCTTACAAGGGGATGGTTGCACTCATTAAACAACCACTGCGCAGATGTTTCTCTCAAGCAACTTACACACAAAGCCTTTGGCCAAAGCAGCCTGCAAATAAAGAAGTGGAAACACAACAGGTGATACCCAAAACATTGTGATGATTAAAAACATTGTCATGAATCCAAGAGAGAGAGGTTATGTTACACACCCAGACAGGTGTATGATTTTATGTCAACCTCCCTTAAACATCAGGCTGAGAGACTTCTGTAACAATTCTTCACTGCCAGCTGCTTTACTGTGCACAAACCCACCTTTGCTGAATCCCTGCCCGAACCAAGCGCTTTGCAGCGGCGTGCTCCCGGGTCTCGCTGCTGAGCTCTGCTCCCCTATCGCTGCTCCCCTGACAGCTGACGGGGTGCAGATTTGACACCTGCGGGGTGACACTGAAGCGATAGACTGAATTCACAGTTCAGCTGCCTTGTGTATAGAAGGTGAAAATATCTAAACACCTCTAGATTTTACAAAAACAAATAACAATCATTCTGCTGACTGCCTGTCATAGAATCACAGAATCGTTTTGGTTGGAAAGGACCTTTAAGATCATCGAGTCCAACCGTTAACCCAGCACTGTCAAGCCCACCACTAACCCATGTCCCTCAGCACCACATCTACACGGCTTTTAAATCCCTCCAGGGATGGGGACTCCACCACTGCCCTGGGCAGCCTGTTCCAAGGCTTGACAACCCCTTCAAGTGAATAAATTTTTCCTGATCTCCAATCTAAACCTTCCCTGGCACAACTTGAGGCCGTTTCCTCTCGTTCTGTCACTTGTTACCTGGGAGAAGAGACCGACCCCACCTCGCTACACCCTCCTTTCAGGCAGTTGTAGAGAGCGATAAGGTCTCCCCTCAGCCTCCTTTTCTCCAGGCTAAACACCCCCAGGTCCCTCAGCCTCTCCTCATCACACTCGTGCTCCAGACCCTTCACCAGCTCCGCTGCCCTTCTCTGGACACTCCGTCCCCTCAGGCGCTCCTCACCTGAGCTCTGCCGCCTGCTCTCCCCTCAGGGCTCGGGCACCGCGGCCTACACAGCTCTGCACCGTCCCCGGGGACGCTTCCCATCCCAAACGCTCACCAGCCCCCCGCCCCGAGGGAAGCCCGGCCCCGCCATGGCGGCAGGAGCCGCGTCCCCCCGGCCGGCCACGACCCCCTCACGGCACAGGAAACCCCCGCCCCGGGGGTGCCCCCCCGCCCCCGCCGCTCCTTTGCATACCCCGCCCCGCCCCTCCCCGCCCGCGCCCAATCGCCGCCGCCACGTGCAGGGCTCCGGCACGTGCGCACCGCCCCGCCAGCCAATAGGAGTCGACGGCACAGTGGCAGCGCCCTCCCCCGCTCCCCCTCTTCCTCTGATCTGGCGGGGTCCCGGGGGAGGCGGCGGTGAAGGGCGCTGAGTCCCGCCCCCCCGCGCGCGGCGCTGAGGAGGGGGCGCCCCCTCCCCCCGGGACAGCCGGACGCCGGCTCCGCCCGCGGCCTGGCGGCGGGAGCTCCCCTGCGGCCCGGGGGCTGCGGCCCCTCCGCCCCACAGCCGTCCCAGGCTGAGGGAGGGCGAGCCCTCCCCTCAGGGATCCGCGGGATAACAGTCCCGTCCCTCGTACCGGCGAGGCCCCCTCCCGCCCTCCTACTCACCCGCCGCCGGGCGCGGACAGCCCGGTCCCGCTGGCTGGAGACGAGGAGGCGCCGCGGGGGAAGGCCGGGCTGCGGCAGAGCCCCGCTGCCGGGAGGCGGTTTCCCCGCGGCCTCTCAGCGGCTGGCGGGGCGGTGGGCCCGGCCGCCGCGCGACCCCGTGGTCCCCCTCGCGGTGTCGGGCCGAGCCCAGCGCCGCGCCGGGGAAGGCAGGGCCGGGCCGGGCCGGGGGAGGCTTTTTGTTCGGGGAGCCCCGGCCGCGCAGGCGCCACCCTCGCGGGGGCCGCCGGGAACTGTAGTTCGATGGCGGCGGCCGGGCCGGGCCGAGGGGATGACGGCGGACTGCGGCTCCCGCCGGGCCCCGCGCCGGGAGGGGTGGCCGGAGCCCTGTGCTGAGTGGGGGAGCGAGGGGAGCTCCCGGCTGCCCCGCGGAGCCTCCCCGCCTCAGCTCGCCCTTCCGCGGCGGAGGGGCCGCCGCACTCGCCGGATCAGCAAAGCCCCGAAAACGCCTCCGGAGGTCGGAGCCAGCGGGTGCTTCCACCCGGCGCCGGTGCGGCTGCGGAGCGCGGTGCTGCCCGGCCGGCTGGGCCCTCGCAGAGCCCTCGGCCTCTGCCGCGTTCCTTCCCTTTCTCCAAAAATCAGCCAGGTTTAACACCCAGAGCTGCTCCCAGGTTCTGCAGAACCAACATTGGAGGCAACTGCCTCCCGCGAGCAGCAACACTGCTTTTGGTTTAATAAAGAACTTCATAGCAAAATAATCTACCTGTTGCTGCAAGTCAGGTTATTGCTTTTCCCCAAAGGTGCTCGGCCTAATGGATACCATCTATGAGATCTATTTCCCTGAGCATAACCAGGCAAATCCCAGAATCACAGAATGTCAGGGATTGGAAGGGACCTCGAAAGATCATCTAGTCCAATCCCCCTGCCGGAGCAGGATTGCCTAGATCATGTCACACAGGAACGCATCGGTTTTAGTTGACATCACTGTTATTTTCCTTTGAATTTAGGTTCAATGCGGTAAATATGGATAGAAAACTTTCCATTCAAAGGGAAAAGTTGCATGTTAAAATTTGCTCCAAATCAAAAAACTGAGTGCTGTTAAAATAGCTAGTTTTTAAATCAAACGATCATTTTTATAAAGATCAACATTTTGTTTATAGTGTGTATAGGATTGTTACAATGTATATAAACTTCTTTGTGGTATTTTAAAAATGCTAAGGGTGTGTTGAGAGTTGGTCAAGAGGAACCACCGAACTCCTTGATTGCAAGTAAATCTCATTTGTAAAGGAAACAGAAGCGTGCTTAGTTGAAAGCATTCTGCTTCCTCCTAGGTGCAATAAATAGAAATCAAAGCCAGGAACAAAGCTCAGAAGCTCTCTGCTGGGAAAGGACCCTGTGGGAGACGCTTTGGCCATTCCCATACCATCGCTGTTGAGGCTACGGACTTTGTGCCAAAACCACCCATCTGCCAACGCTGACCAGCATCCCCCGAGCAAATGGTCAGAGTGATTCAAGATGTTGCGGCTCTTGGTGGTTGCTTGCCGGTGTTTAGCTGGACGTGACTGTTCTCATCATTTACACTGTGGGAAAGGAGACAGAAGCATTCCACAGTGGCCTAGCAAAAAAAAACACCAAAAAAACACCACTAAAACACTCCAAAAAACCCAACAGACCAAAAAAAAAAAAAAAAGCCACCACCCACTTTAATCACCACCTTAACCTAAACCAGAGGGTTTCACCCTGCGGCACTTGGGTGGTTCCTTCTTGCAAAGCCTGTGCAGGGCAAGGCATAACCTCTGGTGAAGGACTGCAGCACAGGGGACACCAAATCTTCCTACATGGCCACAACTATTTCTCAATGTGTCAGCTCCCTTTGCTGTTTAGATGGCATTTTTAGTGGAAGGCATCACTCCATGGTACCGGCATGCTGTCATCTGTCAGCTGTTCCTTACTGCACACACAGCCCGTACTGACCAGTTCATACAGATTTAGATGTCCTAAGTACACACCATCCAAAAATTCCTCAAGTAAATCCTCCTGGAAGATGGGAGGAGTTTTACCTGCCTCAGAAATGGAAGCTCATTGCCAGGACATCGTTTGGAGGCTGCATCCAGACCCTTGTCCTGCAGGTACAGGCTATTCCTGGTCGCAGAGAAGATGCCTTTTGGTTACACAGCATCACGTCACAATTTATTTTGAGAGTCATACGTGGCAGCTGCTTCCTGCTGGTAGGGCCGTTGTTGCCGTGGCTCATTTGCTACCACGGGGGTCTTCGGAAGAGCAGAAATTCGGTATTTGTCTGGGACAAGATTCTTCCCACTCTTATGTATCCCTCTTTACTACCTGGTCCAGCCACGTGAGCTCTGGAGCTGGATAAAACCTAGGAGTTAACTGAAGTCAGAGAGCGAACTTAAGTCATGCTTCATGTGGAATAATGTTTACCCATTGTGGTTACAAGATGACTAACTGAAAAATTAGTTCCTTAAGGCTTCTAAATCCATCGGAGACATTCGCTGGGTGTTGTAAATAAATGCTCAGACTGGAAATAACTTGCATGGGTTTAGTAGCTAGAGTAATTAACAACTGTAACATATTACCGTAGACCACGAGAACGTCTCCATCAGCTCAGAGCCTGGAAACTCAAACAGCTTTCCTTCTAGATAATGCACAGCCTCGGTGGACTTTTACCAGCAGATTCCTGAACTGACTGTTCTATGTAACATCTGACCAGTTAATCTTGATATTCTTTCTAGGTTTAAAATTCAAGAATCAATCTTCTGGCAGAAAATATTTTGATCTAAATTCCTTGGTTTAAAGTATTTTGTATCACTTTGCTTTTCCCTCTACTAGTTAACCAGCTGGGCATCAACTACAGACTGAACAAGATTTTCACAAGACTACAAGACAAGAAAACTGGCTCTCTGGTTTAAGAAGAGAAATGACTGTGAAACCAAAAATGTTGGAAGAGGGGAGTTGAATTCAGAGGTATTTTTATCATCATTTAAAAAAAAAAAGATAAATTCCATTTCAAGCTCGTAGTCTTCTGAAAAGAAATTGAGACCAATACATACAATATTTTTTTTTTTTTACTTACTCATTAGTTTGGGGAATTATTCTGTTTCAACCCCAGCAACATGCATTATTCTCTTTAGCGCTCACAAGTGCTAGGCTGTCTTTATCAGAAGGCTTTGCTTCACTACATGCCAGACCTTACAAAGTTAACCTCAAGCTAAGCACAGCATAGGGGATTTCAGGCAACTTGCCCTTGAAGTTTCTATGGGTAAATCAAAATATCCTTGACAACTTCCATCTAACATCTGAGAGTCTGAAAACCTTAGCGTACGCCTGTTGAAATATAAAAATACATGAAGGGGTGAGGGCGAGTAGAAACCAACCGGTGTTACGCTGATCACCGTACACCTGCTTTTCCCGGCAGGAAAACTTCAAAACCCCTGCAAAACTTCACATGTCGGGGGGGGGGGGGTGTCGGATCCAATCCTGATTCTTCCCCCCACTATTGCCTTATCTTTGTCCAGCACAGGATACATGCCTCAGCTTGCCAGCCTTTACTTGGTGTTTCACCATCTCTTTCTCAAAAAGTGGTTTAGTTCCAGGATTCACATATACAACTTTGACTAGAGGGTGAGTGCAGAGGGAGAGGAGGGAGGAAGCCACAACCTCTCAGAAAAAAAAAAACCAAACAAATAACGCAGAATTATATTGTCTTTTATATGTTGTGCAGAAGTCAGCCTGCAGTGTCTGGAAGCTATGTGCAAATCTGTCAGACCCTCAGAGCGCAGGGTTCATAGTTCCCCACTGGGCACCATGTCTTTTATACGTAAATATAATCTCCTTCCTTCTCCCAAATTATTTTTTTAATTGCAACTCCCAAACCAGTACAGCCCACTACAGCCCAAAGAGCAACATGCTCTTTGTGTCAGAGAACAGTAGTGATGATGGACCAGAACAAGACTACAGCAGTCCACATTTTTCCAGCACAGATAAGCTTATTTCATGCTCCTTTACCAGTTTTCCTTTGCTCTGGTTGTCTAGATTCCTCTGCAGTTTGCTTTCACAAAGCTCCTTTTCCGTTAAATAGTAAATAAGGACATCCTGTATTTTTCCTTTGAACACGGCGCATGTGATAAGGCTGGTGAACACATAAGCAGTACAAATATTTGGCTAGTAAAAGCACAGGCACTGTTTTCTCCTGTCATTTACTGCTCTGCCCTCTGTTAAGGATGTTCTGAGAAGTTTAGCAAGGAAGGATATATGACAATGCCTCGGCTCTCCCCTCCACATCCTCCCAGAGTGAGGATCTTAAATCAAGAGCTTTCTATTACCATCATTTTTCAAGACTGTAGAGCAGGCAGGAATTCTGCACTGGCTTGTGTACTGTAACTCTTCAAAAGAAGAAGGAAGCATTTAAAAATAATTCACCTTTTGTGACAGAAGGTTACAGTGACAGTAAATATGCATTTTTCCAAAGATCAGGAATAAAAAAACCCAACTCGACATGCTAGCCAAAATTGCGGGTGCCAGCAATAGGTCATGGGGACCCCTAAACGCATCTACTCACAGCACAAAAGAAGTTGACGCTTTGAAAAGGCCCGGTAAATCTGTGCAATAAGATGCTCGATGAGCTCAATGAGCATCGTTAATGGGGACATTAAATGTATCAGTGGCTGCTGAGTAATTATTCATGTCTCAAAACAGTCGCTGCACTCGCAGGCTCCTACAGACATTGCTGCGTCAGCTTGTGCTTCCCAAGTTTTCCTCCCAGCCGTACCAGCCGGGGACCGAGCGTTTCTAAGATGAAAGCCGAGAGGGTTGTGCACAAGATGGCAGAGCAGGAGAGGTGCCAGCATCCCATCGGGCGCTCCTGGGGCCGCTCCAGCCCGGCACTGCAAACAGAGCGGGGCCGCAGAGAGGACGGAGCGAGCAAACACGAGCCGCGATGGTTCAGGTCTAGTGTGAGAGCACTGCAAGTTAATTCAGCTCTATAACAAAGATCTCCGAGTGATGCAGAAGCCAGCAGTGCTTGTGCCTTGTGCATTCAGCCAATCCCTCAAATACACTTAAACTATTTTTTTGCTATTAGGAGGAAATTAGATTGGGAGTTTGCCAGCGATTCTTTATCATCCAAGAGGGGGTTTTTGGGTTGTTTTTTTCTGGGGGGGGTTTTCTTCCCCCCTTCCATGCTCCTCACCAAGACATCTTTGCCAGCGTAATTTACGGAGCCTACATCAAGCCATTGACAAACAGACCAGCAATTTGGGCAGCTACATATTTGATACGAATACCCACAACACTGGAGGCTGAAAAGGGATTCTTGTCTGCAATTAAAGAAGACAGACCTTTCTACTCAACCCACATTTCTAGAAGAAAGGAGTTTGGGAGTGTTTTTGCTTTACGTTACAGAACAATTTCATTGGCAGCTAAACTGAAAAAAAGGGGGTTATAAAAAAGTAAAAAAATCCCAACAAAACCACCGTCCATCCCCGAGAGGTGACATTCCCAGGGAGGTGCCTGGCATGTCAGCGCTCCACACAGGAGCTTTCTCACACATCAGTGCCATCCTCCGCAGAGGCTTTCCGAGGCAAACACCGGGCCTCCTTATTTATTTTTGGCTGAACACAGTCGGCTGTCACTATCACTTATACGCCTGCAGATCTATTAGCACTTCTAAACATAATCAGCCGATTACATCCTTATCTCCAATTATTCTGCGCTCAGGTCTATCGACATTTGGGTGTGAAGAAGAGGGTCTGTTTTTGTCCCGGTTGCAACAGAAGACAGATTTACTGATGCAGACATCAGCAACATAACCAGCAGCTTAAAATGAGCCATTAAAATCAGTAGAGCAACTGCGAGGAAGCTCTCTCCCATCAACAAGTCAGATGCACCTCTGTCCTGAGGATTTTTTAATCCTTTATAAGACCTTGAGCCTGCAGCCAGCTCTCCACAGACTGACACCAGCACTGCCAAGGTCTATCCTAGGGCTGGAGGTTTCCAAGCTGGCAAGCCAATGGAGTATCTTTATGAGAGAGAAGAAATCCTGTGCCACCACATAGCAAAGCAGCGATGGTGCTGCATGCGGCAGTGGTGGTTGTTCCTCGTTCTCCTCACCTGTTTGGAAATCAGTTGTGTTGATTTTGTCAGAGAAAACCAAATGAGAGCTGAAAGGCAAGACCGAAGGAGTCCTCACTGCTTTCCCCAGCACAGGTCACCTGCGACCTCCCAGCTCTTCCAAACCCCAGGAACAGAATCATGGGGCAGATCTGCACATACTTTCACAGCTGTGTGTCCAGAGCACCAAGAAGAGCAGGAAGCCTCCATGAAACATGCCTCCCTACCAAGAGCACTTCCCCAGAGCAAGCCCTGGGTTACACAGGCACGGCCATGCTCGCTCAGGCTGCGGGGCTGGGTCACAGCAGAGGTGGACGCTACTGTGGTTGTGCACAGGTGGCCTGAGAAGGGAACAGGACAAGCACAGGCAACGCTTTCCCCAAGTACTCACCCAGACACCAGCTATTTTGGGGAGGTTCCCACACTTGATGGCATTTGCCAGCTTGGTAGCCCTCAACAGATCTTCCTTCCAAGTTACTTCTCCAGCCTCTCCTTCAGCCCACACAAATTTCCACGGCATCCTGCTGCACAGATGCCTCCCTGATCCTTGATGAACCATTCCCAGCACCCTTCCCCTCTTCCTTTTTCCCTTAAAAACCTCCTGCCAGGCCCTTCTCAGAGGTGTTAATGTGCAGGTTAATGAGGAGCCTCGTTACCCTCCTGTGACCACACAGCTGCTACCAGGGCAGATGTCCATCAGTCTTCTCTGCCACCATTTGCCACTAGCAGAATAGGGTGAAGCAGCAGAGCTGCCTGCTCGCTGAGCCTGCCGACAGCAGCGCATGTGCCGCAGCCCTGTGTCTCCAAATCCCGCAGGCAGCGATGAAATCCCAGCCCCTGCCATGAGGAACATGAAGCCATTTTAGTAAGATGAATGGTCTTGCTGGGGATTCAGCCCGTCCCTTCTAGGAGTGCCCATTTCATAATCTTATCGGGGAAAAAAATAATAAATAACTTTAACGATGGCTTACAGAGATTCATTCCACTTAAACATCACCCCTCAAAAAACCCCACTCATGAAAAGACGTTAATCTTCGCTTGAGAGCGCGCCAGTTCAGTTCAGCTACATCAATCTGCCTTTATACCCCACGGACCTGTTCATCTGAGTCTAAGACAGCTGTTTAATACGTTCGTTTAACAAAAGACTGAGCTACTCCACTGGCAGTGTCTTCATGAATTACAGCACCACGGCTCCATCCCCCCGATTGACCCCGGAGCCTCCAGCGTCATCGCTGCCCACAGCTCTCCCGTCCAGCAGCACAGGCACATCAGTGGAGTTTCTTTCTCTGGATTAGGTAATCCTAATCAATAGGATTACAAATTTAAACTGAAAGGGGTTTGAGCCGTTAACCAGAGAACATAATCCAAGAAATGGCAAAGCCCAAGTTATATGTTAGATACAAGTTATATGGGGAGGAGAGAGATACAAGTTTTATATATATATATATATATATATATACACACACACACACGATATATGGGGGAAGGAAAACCATGGCTGAAGGTGACACAACTTGCAGACACACGAAATAAATAAAAGTCACTGCGCTGTCAAGAGGCTGCCACCACTGGGAAGGCTCCGGTGCCCGCGGTGCTGGAGAAAGAGCCCACACAGAAACCTGTGTCTGCTCCTTACTGGGACCACAGAAAATTCCGGTACGGAAAAGCATCCGCCAGGCAGTCTGCTCCCTCGCACCGTCCAGCACACCGGCACACAATGGGCTTTAAACCCTGCTACAGCGGGGCAGGCACATGGGGTTTGACCTGCGGGAATGCGCTGAGCCCCAGCCGGAGCCTCCCGGGAGCTCCTGGGGCAGTCGAGCCTTGGCACCCCCGGGACGGAGCCTCCCACGACACCTCCCATTTCATTAGCTTTAGCCTTTGATAAGCAACATGCTATAAACTGTATAGGCTACAAAGGACTATAGGTAATGTATACACTAGCCACGCTGCTGGAAGGGGCTGGTTACTGCGGGGAGGGGTGGGGTGTAACGACTGCTGGAGAACAGCCCGAAACTTGATTGTATCTCAAATCAAGTCTTACTTTGGCATCAGCCAATAAAAATTAAAAAAACACCCAAAGAAGGAAGCAAGACCTGGCGCTTGGCTGCATTATTAGTTTCCCAGCCTGGCTGTGGCATCAGGGGAAGGAGGCTCCCACACGCACCCAGCCAACCGCGCCGGCCTGTCGAGCCACTGCCAACAACCCGTGATTGCTCCGAAAGGGTTTGCAAAGTGTTTCCTCGCAAATGCCTTCGGGCTTCTGAACAAAAGCCCAGATGCTGTTTATGCTGTTCTCCAGCATCTCGGTGCACTATATTTTTTAAAAATGATTTGAATCAAAGCTCTCATTCTTTAATTAAACTCCATTTAGCTGCCATCTGCCTGGGATCAAAATGGCTTCATGTTTTGCAACTCTTAATGAGGATTGTTATTGGATTTGTAAACACATAAACAACAAAAAAACCCCCACCAAAGTCTTTGAAAAGTAATAAATGAGGAACATGGCTCAAGTGTTAAGATCTGCATCTTCACTCATCTAATTGTAATGGAGCGGATCCCATTCAGCAGATAATCATGTTATACACAAAAACTGGGTATAAAAATACCCTGCAACTGCAGGATCGAGATTAGGGAAGCTGCGAGAATTACAGCTGAGGGAAAACAGTAACGAAGCAAGACCTGTCATTTTTCCACGGTGGGAAGGGTCAGCGCTCCTGGGTCACGAGCAGATGCAGGCACCGAGGGTGGGAGTTTCCCACCCCAGCCACAGAAAATGAAAAGTGGATGTCGTCGCCCTGAAACTCCCTGAAATTACAGCTGGAATTACTGCTGTTCACTCCCCAAAATGTATCTTTTACCAGAACCCAGCAGCCTCAAAACCCAGCCTGGGGATACTGGAGGTGCCAGGCAGCCGCGGAGCTTCCCGGCCGAGCAGACGGCGCAGGGCATGAGCTGCCCTTTGGTGCGCGGGGCTGGGGGCACGCAGAGCTCCAATTCACGGATCAAGAAACTTGGGGAAGAAAACCTGAGCCCAGGGCACAGCCAGCCTTCCCCTGGCCCACGTTGCTAACCAGCTCTGAGCCGGGGATGCCGGCTGGGGGAGAGGCAGGGCAGGGAAAGCGCCCTACGCTGCCCCCTTGCTCAGCTTCCATTCCCTCTTCGCATTTACAGCCTTCGCAATCACATTTGGCTTTCTGAACCAAATCCTTAGTCCCCAGCGTAGCTCCCGTGCCCTAATTTACCTCCACTGCCTGCCTTCACCCCCGCCTTTCAGCAGCAGTAATTAGGGCCCCGTGCAGGGCGCGGCGCTCCAGCCCTGCACCCTGCGAGCAACCTCCCCGCCACCGCCGGCATGTTCGTGGGACGCCGGGACCGGCAGCAGAGCTGGGGCAGCCTCAGACATCTCCCCTCATTACTGAACTGTGCCGCTGCCTTCAATGCCACGGCATCAGACCTTTATTTTTTTTACGGCAAAAAAAGAGAAAAGTCAAACTATAATGAGTGTGCCCACTTAGGAGACACCTACTCAAGGGGGTTTGATCTGTGAATAAGCCCCTTTCGGACATTTGTGAAGAGAAAATTGTATTTTTACCTTTGAATCCTGTTTCTTTGTTTCCTAATTGGAGATGCCACAGGATTGAGCATCAGGCAGAAACATGAAAGACTTCAGATTTTGATGCCAACTGCTCAGATGTCAAACTGTATTTCTAATTGGGGTCACTGAGACAGATCCTTGCCCTTCTTTCTGCTGCCGCCTTTGTGCCATCTCCTACATTTGTTTGGGCTTTTATTATCTCACGTGATCATTTGCATCTAACTCCACAGCAAATGCAAGTCCAGAGCCAGGAAATAAAACTGCAGCTCCCTTGAAACACTTCTACCCACCATCAAAACCCTCCTGTGGCCTGAAAAGACAAGGACCAAAACCTGTAAAAAAAAGAAAGCAGCACATTGCACTCGGAAACGCTGTCACGAGTGACTTGGATCCTGTGTCTGCTACCGTCCCCGCTCCAGCAGACCACGGCTGCTGCTTTTGGGGCAGGTTTGCTCCATGAAAAGCCTGTGACCCTTCCCGCAGCCTGGAGGGGCACTCAGCATGGTCACTCCACAGTGACATTGGGTGTTGCTGCTTGGGATGACACCAAAGCCACAAGCCCCAGGGCATGTTGATTCACGGGTGGTTCCTGCTGGGCTGCATTTACCTACACACAAGCCAGGATGTTTCTTCTCATTGGCTTCTCACGCTGCCCTCACGCTGGCATTAGCTCCCGCTGCGTCTCACCCGTGCGCGGCTCTCAGCGGACACAGAGCACAAATACGTGTGGTGGTTGGAAATAGTGGTCGGCACCATCAGCTTCTGCTGCCAAACTCTACAAGTGGAATGGAAGTAAAACCGCAGGAATTTCAAATAATATCCCTCAATGTACTGGGTTGCTTCTTACATGGGGCGAAGCTGCCCAGGGCACGCGGAGAAGCCCAGGGGCTCCCCTGGACGCTCTCAGCGATGACACTCGCAGCTCTTGGCCCAGCACTGTGGAACCTGTGGAGCAGCGGTGGGATCAGCCCGTACTTACTGTGGGACCTTCCCCCCAATAAGGCAAAAGCCTCTTAGAAAATCAGAAACAGGGAAGAACTTCACCGGATGAAAATCTTTTCCTGGTTCAGAAGCTGGTTAAACGCAGGCAACCGAAATTGCTCCTGTGCCTTTCCAGCTCTGGGGTGGCAGGCGGCCGGACCCGAGAGGGCTTGGGGGGATCTCGCTTCTTGGGGGCCTGAAACCTCCTTCCTGCTTAATCCAAACCCGCTTCTGCTCCAGAGCCAACGGGACTCGCGGGCGCAGGTCTCCGGTGCTCGTAAGGGCCGGTTCCCTTGTCTGTCACCGCTGCAGTTTGGTACCACTCCTCCTGCAGCTCTGCCCATAAATTTTTACACCTTTGATCTAAATTAAATGAAGTATTAAAACGTGTCAAACCTCTTGGTTTCAAGCACTGGTGACACTAAGGATTTTATTGAGCAGCCAAAGCATGACAAGATCTGTCTGGGGGTGCCCTCCTGCACTTACTCTTAGCTATAAATGCTATTTATCAATAATATACGTAATAAAATAAGTACTTTTAAGAGCAAGGCAACACTTTTTATTTTTATTTAAAAAGGCCTTGATGGCAGGAATATAGTGTAAAAATCATTGGAAAAACTAAAAGGCATTGATACATATTGGAATATACACTTTTTACATAAATTACATTTATTTATTTATTCTTTCATTTGAGGTTCTTATTCGGTATTGAGGTCTAATAGTTAATAGGTCCTGGGATCTGGACGTTTAGACCACCATAGTCTAACATGTACATGTTCATGGGCCATTGCTGAAAGAGAGGGAGAGAAAAAGAAGGCAAAAGTCTCTGTTAGGACACAACACAAAACCATGCACACATCAGATCTCTGACATGTTATGAAAAAAACCTTCTACGTTTATATTTCTCTTGCCTTTTTTTTTTTTTTTTTCTAAAAAGCATTTGGTATCATCCACAACCAAAGCCAGGCCCTGAGGGAGCACAGTTGGATGCATCTCCCTGATTTCGTTTCCTATTTTTGCAGTTTCGCTGCATGCCGGAGCTCCGCATCGCTCCCGGGACGGAGCCGGAGCAGAGCCCGGCACAGCCCAGATCACAGGGGAACCACCGGGTCCTGCTGAGAGGCACCATGGGGCCAAGGCGATGCCGGAGCACCCATGTTTTAACCCAGTGGGGTCGGGGGATTTGCTCGAGCCTGTCTCAGGTGCGGCTCCCAGTAACGCTGAGCATCCCCCCGAGGCACTCGGCAGGATGGATGCGGGAGAGCCCAGAGGGGCGGCGGGTGCTTTGCTCCGCTGACCTCCTCCAGACAAACCCGGCAGGAAAAAGGGAGCCCCAAAGGTGCGTCCCCTCCTTCGCCAAACCTGCTGGTGCCATTTTACATCACACTTTATAGTGTTTGTCAGGCGGAGGGAGGTGGTGGCGGTTCGAGGAGAGCAGCATCCTGAAGCAGAAAGATAGGTAGGCAGTAACCCCCCTAATATTTGGAAGGCTTTACCACAAGTGAGATCTGATTTGTTGATGATGTAGACTCCATATTGGAAGAGGAGGAAGAGGAAGATGAGGAAGAGGAAGATACCGAGTTCCCTTCAGAGATCCTCTTCCGCTTCCTTTTGGGAACGCTGGTGTCTTTCTCTGCAGGGAGAGAGGGAAGCCATGAGGTGTCTGAGCCCTGCGAGTGGCCCCTAAATGCGGGGACCCATCCTGCCACTCCGACCTTGCCCCCGCTCAGCATCCCCCCGTGGTGATCCCCTGTGCCACCGTTGGTGACGCGGGCTTGGCCTCCACGACCTGGCGTGGAGCTCCTAGCTTTCCTCAGGCACCGGCCATGAAAATCCTCAAAACAGGCAAATCCCAAACTCCAGCACTTGCAGAGCCTGATATCCTACAGACTTGTGTCCATGCTGGATGCTTTGGGGCTGTGAAGGTGCCAGCTCTGATGAGGATATGTCCATATATATCTGCACATATGATGTACCCATATATATCTGCATATATGAAGTTTCTCATGCATCTCTCTTTACATCAGGTTGCAGGATGCTCTTGCTTGCCGTATCTCTCTCCTCTACCCAGCCACCTATTTCCATAAAACTAATAGGATCTTAATTATCTCTGGGACTGCTAATTCTGACACATTTGATTAAAACTGGATGATATTTATTGGGGAGAATGGGACAGAAAGAGAAACGCATTCGCAGCGATCACAGAAACCTTGTTTCCTTAGAAGCTCAACTGCTAAACGATGGCTCAAATTAAGGGCTTTAAGCAGTGAATAAATTACTCATGGTGAGTAAATTGCTAACGGGAAAGGGATAATCAGATCCTCCAGAACAGGCTGAAAGTTTGAGTCTAACAGCCCAGTCTCTCCCCAGCTCTCAGAAGTGCAGCCCTCTAAGAGGATGGTTTGCTCCTGAACAGATGCTGAGCCTGACTTTCCCCAGGCAGGATCTGCTCCCCCACCTCCCCTGGGGGACGTGGGAGGTTCGAAGGCCTCCCCACGATGCCCATCCGTTTTGCCCCTATGTTCTCCCTGCCGCAGGGCAGGGAAAGCCTCGGTTATTTCTTAGCCCTCCCCTTACCTGTCTGTTTGGCCTCAGTGCAGATTTCGGCAAACGGCCTGTGTAAGAGACAAGCAGGGTCAGAGCCGGCGGGACCCCAGCGTTTCTCCCCGACGTGCCTGTGCTGGGACACAGCCCACACCCTGACCCCGAGCTGCCTCCTCCAACACCCACCTGTGCGGAGATAGGACACGGAGCCTCCCCACCGCTCCCCAGAGGGAAGCAACCCCAAATAACTCAGCTGGGTTTCTCAGCCATCCTGTTATCTGCCCCATGCCGTGTCCCTTCCCAGCATCATCATCTCAAACTGCACAAGGAAGAGGGGATAAACCAGCCCTACTGAGGCTTCGCTGTGCCCACTCGTGGCCAAACACCTCCCTGCAGCACAGGACAGTGGATGCTGGGGATGGAGCGGGTCCTCTGCGGGTACGTGGTGGCATGGCCCCACTCCGGTGGCCCCGCGGTGACTTACCCCGCTCGCGGCTGGAGAAGCAAGGGCAACGCTTAATGAACAGAAACCTTCCACGGTCGCAGAGCTGGGGGAACTTACTGGAGCTGGTTTATAATCACCATCCGGATGCTCTCCCGTGCCTTCAGGATCTTCTCCAGCCGATGGATGTCGTAGGTATTGGGGTTTCTGAACGGGATATCATCTGGCAGCCCGGTAACCTCCACAGCATCAGGACTGTCCCTGATGAGTTTATAGGGCACCATGACGGGCCGGTTCAAGCCCAGAGCCTCCCCTGTAACAGCAGAGCAGAGGACAACGCACCGGCTTTACCCCGCAGAGCTCCGGATCCAACCAACTGAAGGACCAAGAGCCCTGGGAGGACTTGGGGAAGCCACAGCTGCCATGATGCCCGACCTTTGCTGCAGCCATGTCCCACCCAGCCCATTACATGTCTGCCTGCCCAGTTTATTGCCTGCTCTGTTAGCCTTCATTTAGAATCCTGCCAGGAGCCTCAGGTGAGGGCTGTTTCACAGCACCAGCACTGGCACACCCACCTCTGCTCCGTGCAGAGCATACCCATCACCACGCTTGTACCAGCCCGCGGCTGGGCCAGCAGCAGCAGCGTGGGAGGAAGCCCAGGAGAGAGGGCAAATGGGAGAGATTTGCCTGTCTCCTCTCGGCTCTGGCTGTCAGCAGTTTTGGGGGTCACCACATTGCTCCTGCCCGGTTTTTAATCACTTTATCCCTTTGGCCTCCACAACATCCTATAGCAGTGAAATACCACATCCTATAGCAGTGAAATACCACATTTTAATCCCTTGCTGCATTAAAAGTACTTCCTTCTGCACAATTTAAACCTGCTGCCCACCTCTCTGGGTACCCCTTTAGTTCCTGCACAGTGGGGAGGTGTGAACATCCCTCCCTCCTGTGCTGGTCCTGATTGTAAGAGCCTGCCCTCGCCTCGTGCCTCTGCAGCCCCCAAACCTGAAGGTGTGAGCCATCCCTCAGACACATTTCTGGCATTCCTTGCAGGGAGTTCATCCCTAGAGCCCACCTGACATCTTGTGCTCCATAAACCGTGCCAGGTCCATGGGAACACAGGGATTTAGGGATCTCCTGTGGGCTCAGCCCCGCCATGGGGTGAGGGCTGCTGAGCCGGGGCAGATGGGGATGCTCAAAGCACGGGCACCAGCCTCCCCGGGGAGCTGTGCCCATACGCTGGCACCTCCGAGGGGGTAAATCCACCCCCAAGGCAGCACACAGCCGTGCATCCTGCCGTGCATCCTGCGGCATCCCCCCACCTGCCTGTTATTCCTGCTGTGCCTTTTCCCAGCAACGGGGGGAAGGTCAGGTTTGCTGGCCAGCACAAGGAGCCAGCAAATGGCATTTTCCAATCTTCTTCAGTCTCCTGGCCTCCTTTTCCACTGTGGCTCCAGTAAGCTTTTCCCCAGCCGTGTCCCGTGTTGGGCTGCGGCTCCAGCCTTGCTGCCAGCCCGGCAGGCAGAGCAGGGCACAGGGCAGGCACGCTGAGCGCACACACCACAGCTCACGCTGGCTCAGGACGTGTTAAAAATGCATCAAAAGCTGATGCCAGAGTGAACAAATCCTGCTCCTCGGCTGCCTTTTTCCAACCTCCCTCCCCTCGCCAAGGATGAGCTGTCAACAAGAAGGTCACGGTCCCACCTGCCAGGAGCGAGACATGGCAACGTCCCTGGGGACAGGCTGTAACGTGAAGCAGTGGGACGAAACCTGTGCTGCAGCAGACTGCCGGCGCTCGGCCTATAAATAGAGGCCTTCAGTCGAATTAATTTTAACTACGGCTGCTGTCAGCAAAAACAAACCCGCCTGGCGAGGCGTGCAGACGAGAGACTCACCGTATTTTTCATTGAAAAGCTCTTTCACTTGCTCTCGGAGAATCACCTTCTCTCCGAGCCTGTTGGCATCGTCCTCATCTGCAAAGCAAAAAAGGACAAGGAATAAAATACCCCGTTTCTTTCTGAGCCCCTGGCAAACCCATCCCACTGTCACAACGTGTGACAGTGTCTCTGTCCTCCTGCCCCAGCGCAGTGTGGGGACACCTCAGAGGCGGCTGCTCTGAGCTTGCACCTTGCGTCGCATTTTGGAACCGTGCAAAGTAGCTATAAAATGCTGCCAAATCTGCATTTTCCACACGCTGCCATGGCTGAGAGCATTTTACATCCACTTTGCGGTGCTGTAAATGACTGCAAAATATGCAAAGCAACAGAGACTCAGGCCCTCAGTGCCACGAATGCTCCCACAAGTGATATCAAGGAATGAGATAGCACTTTTATAGCTGGGCTCCTAAGTACAGTATTGTTTTATAATATGCCATATAATCAGCTTGGCTTTACTAGCTTTTTTAATTATCCTCATCGTGCCAAACAGTTTCTCCTCCGTTCTCTCATTTCAAACAACGTGCCTATGTCAGTAGATTTTTCCCTCAGCTATTCAGCATCCTCAGGGGGCTCCAGGAAAAACAACTGGGGTCAGTACCAGCCCCCTTTGATGCTTTTTCACCCCGCAGGTATAAAGCACTGAGTAAACGAACCTTATCTGCCTCTCGCCGGGATCACCCCTCCAGCACGGGGCTGGCTCGGTGGGGCCTCCTCTGCCGTGCACAGAGGCATCACCACCATGAGCCTCACCGTACTCAAGGCACGCTTTTTCATCCAGGCTGCCACGCCACAGGGTGGGAATCCAGGATGGTTCTTTAAAACATCAAGGTGAGCTCTGCAAACGTCAGCAGGAGGGACCCCAGCATCCTCTGCCCCTGGTCTGCAGCTATTTAATCTGATTTTGAGCAATCACATGATTTCGATTTTGGTTTTACACAACCACGTGGCTTGTACTTTTTGTTTTAAACCCAAGCTGAAAACCTGATGCGAGTCCCTGCCTCCCTGCACGGGGCCCAGAGCCTGGCGCTCAGCACCTCCAGCAGAGATCACACACCTTGGGCCGCCCTGCTGCCAAGGGTGCTGGAGAGAAGCTGCCACCCTTAAATCTCTGCACCCTACTACTGCAGGCTACGGCCTCAAAAAACCCTCTTCTCCACCTGGGAAACAACAGTTTTGTCTGGATATAACTAGGAAAAAAAAAAGGGAGAAATTTCTGTGAAGGAACCTCAGGGCCACGTCGCGCTTCAAATCCAGAAATAGCAACAAAGCAGCCTGAAAGGGATGCAAAACCAAAATAAAATAGGAGAAAATCAAAGAAATGTCACCAAGGAGCTCTGATTTCAAGACCCAAGACCCTGCCTCGCGGTGCCGCTCCCGAGGCTGCGGCAGGCCGGTGGGGGCAAACCCTGTGGGCTCCCTCTGTGACTTCCTTGTCATCGATGCTCAGTTTCTGGGCTGTATATACACACCCATATGGATGTGTAGATGGTAGCAGACAAAGAAACACCAAAATTAAGTGTTCTCACTCATTTAATTCTCTGGGACTAAAAACCGCAGCAGCTCTTTCCTTTCCACTCATGCCCCGAGCGACCCGAGTGCAAGAAACAAGATCCCAAGGGGTTTCTTTCCACTTTGCGGTGGGCAGGGCTCACAAATTCCCATCCAAGGACACCAACAAATGCCATGAAAAACCTGGAACTGAGCATGCATAACAGAGAAGCCAGAGAGGAGGCTCTGGCTGGTGGCACCGCTCCCCAGGGACCTGGCCCTCTGTCCCCAGGCAGCTCCGGCCAAGAGGGATCTCCATCTACCTTTGAATTTAGATGTCTGGGTTTGGGAAATAATTGAAAGGAAGCCACTGACACCCCAGGGGTGTGCTGAGTCCTTCCCATAAAGCAGGTTTATGCATGCAGCTGGCTTCAGCTCTGTGCTATCAATTGTATATATATTTTTAAATTAAAAAAAATAGCCACTCGATTGACTTATTTTTTTGCCCAATCCTGCTTGTGCGAAGCGAGGAGCCCCACTCTCTCCATGGCCACTTACATACAAAGTGGTTGTATTTTTAAAGCACTATTTGCTCTTTTCCAATAGGACTTGTCAGAGCTCAATGTTTCTTTTAGAACCACCAAGTCATATCTAGTTGTTACTAAAAAGGGGGTTCAGGTGTCTGTTGTTGGGCAACACAATCCAAAACACCGCCTATTCTTCTAGTAACTTCAAAAAACCACAACGAAACCAAATCCAAGGTGTCCCATGGATAAGGAATGGCTTGTCTGGGTTCACGATGCCACGTGCATAGCTGCGGCATGGCCGGGCAGGGTACCCAGTGGAGCCTTCCTCCTCCCCGTGCCACATCCCGGGGTGCTGCTCCAGGCAATGCATGTCCTCCGCCCGGCCACCACGCTTGGAGTGACAACCTCCCGTTATCCAAACACCCAGCATGATGCCTGTTCCATTGTGGAAACAGCCACCACCCAACACATCCCGCCGGGAAAGCAGCTCAGGTCCCTTCTTCAGGCAATCCCCGTCGTGTCAAAGAAATGCTCAGCCAGGCAATCGGCGTGCTTACAGCGGGCAGGATCTGGCCCTGAAGCTTAAGAGGATAAACACACACCTCCTCGCCTTCCAGCTTCAATGGGTGCAATTCAGTTACACCCTTGCGTAAATCCGGAGTAAACCACTGACTGTACTCAGGCTGTTCCACAGTAACTCAGGTTTAAATACAGTTAGAATTAGCTCAACATATGCATGTTTTCAAAGCGGAGCTATAAACTTGCGGGAGCAGGCAATTAACATCTAGACATGCAGCCAGAATCCCAGCTGATGGGAACAAAGCTGGATCTGCCGGAGATAACGCTGTGCCCTGCTGCAGACACAGGCAGGAGAGCTCTTCTTTACTCCTGGAAATTAGTATATATGTTAAATCCCTGGAGCCTACATGACTACACACCAACCCTGGCCCAGAGCATGTGTTAAAGCAAAGCAAAAAACCCCGAACCCAAATCTGTGCAAGCTCTCCTTGTGAATGGACAATGACACACGAATGAGCTGAGGATAATGTGGCAGGTTGGTTTGTTTGGAGCAGAACCAGCACTGATGCTCAGGGACTGCAGCAACGGTGCTTGGAAATGCAGAGAGGATTAATAACAACAATAAAATACTGTTAAACACATCCTGCATCATTCAGTTCTTGGTATCACAGGGAAAGAGAGCAGAGAGGAAAAAAAAAATACCTGAAATTTGGGGGTTTAAGACATTTTCATTCCCATATTAAAACGCAAGTGCATTTCTTGTCTGCTACCATCTACGATGCATCAACTGAGCTACGTACCATTCAAGGCAGCGTAGGCTTTTTCCAATGATGTTATCCGTCTAGGGGCTACAGCGCAAGTTAACGGAAGACAAAAAAAAAAAGAGAGAGAGAAAGAAAAAGAGAGCCATGAGTGCTGCAGCTTGGTTTCTTGGTCACAAACAAAAGCAAAACCCAGGATAACGCTGTCCCTAGCAGCTTAAAATTCCTCCGGTCCCGAGGCCCCTTGGCACAGAGATGCTTTCAGTAGCTAAATAACTGCCCGGTGAGCTGAGCGGGCACACCAGGGACCTGTGTTGGGATATGCCTGAGCCCGCGAGCATCCCTTGAGCTCTGCCACGCTCCTGAGCAGCTCAAGGTCCACACGTGCCCAGGGATGCGAGGCCGAATTGCAGCGTTTACGGCACGTGGCAAAGCAGCAGCAGTTGTGCTGCGTGGCTGTGCCGGAGGAGTAAAAAAAAAAAAAAACCTGAGGTTAAAGCAGATGAAAAGCAAACAGGGAAATTGTGTCAGTTCTGCAGCAACGGGGGAAAACACGAGAAAAAGGGATCCCGAAGGAGAGGCTGGCACTTGCCACCGACTCCAAACTGATGAGCGATATCAAAAAGAAACGAATTTCCTGGGGAAAAGCAGCAGCGACAGGGCTAGGGCCAGGATGTGCACAATGGGCCAGAGGAGAAATGAGGCGGCTCATCACGCCGAAGCCAGGAGCCCCGGGGAGAGCCGGCGGGGTGGGGAACGGGGGCTGCGGGTCATGGCACCAGGGTGAGGAAGGGGCTCAGTGGGGAGGCTCTTTCTGCCAAACTGCAGCACATGGGCACCAGCAAATGGGAGGGGCTGGGGGGCGAGGGCAGGGGTGTGCGTCCAGATCTGCTGAGCAGAGATACGAGCAATCTGAAGGAGCTCAAAATACGCATCAAACATCTCAAGCGGGCTCAGGAAAGCAGAAACCCTTCGATTCAGCAGCACCAAAGGAACAGAAAAAGAGAAAAACACAGGGTTTTGCCCAGGGCAGCTGCAGGTGCCCTCGTTTCTGTGCAGACCGCGGTGAGCCGGGGTGCTGAGCCGCCGGGGCTGCAGGCGTCAGATCCTGCCATAAGCGGCTGGCGGCTGCAGTACGGCCGCTCCCTGCCAGACCCAGCCGGGAAATAAGTGATGCTGCCCATCACCTGGTCCCCCAAATCGCAGGGTGACACACACCCTGCCCCCGTGGGCACCCTGCGGGCAGCACCCACCACACCAAATGTTTAGGCAAATATACAATGTAAAGGAGGAGAGATGCAGAGGGGTCACGTCGGTGCAGGGAAAGCCAAGCTAGAGTCCAAGGCAGGAGGGAACGAGGTCCTGGCATAGCTCCCGTCAAGGAGGAACGCAGGCAGGAGCATGGGCAGGAGCGCAGGCAGGCAGCGAGGGAGAGGAGCCCACAGCAGCATCTTCCCCATATGGATCAGAAAAGGTTTCAGAAGCATTTCATTTGGTGGGCAGCAACTCAAAGGCATTTTCAATATTTCAGGTGAAGATTTCAAGGTGCCATTACGAAATCACACTGATTAAGAAAGATAATTAAAGTTTTTTGTCCTGGTAACCCACATGTGCTGCTCAGCCTTAACCACGGCAGGCATCCCACCAGGCTCCTGGCCGCTGCGCTGCGAGGTACAGAGCGCATCCCAAAGTGCCGGACCACAGCCGGGATGGAACGGCACCCACCTCACCATGTGCTGAGCACCCTGAAAAACAGGGGGTTTTGGGGTCTCTGAAGGACACAGCGGGATATGAGGCTGGCAGGGAGCAGGAGGGAGGCAAGGGCAAAGCAAACACAAGGGCTGGGATGAGCTGGGCAACGGTTCTGTCTTCTCATCAGCACGAGGACGCCACGCACGCAGGCGAAAGGGAAAAGGAGACACAAAATAGACAAAGAAAAAGGTGACTGGAATCATGGAGATGCTTATAAACAGGCTTTGAAGCTCCACAGCTATTCACACTACCTGCTTGAATTCTCACCTTCAGACTAGAAACGCTGACCAGCTGAACACTAAAAAATAATTCAACCCGGATAACAGGAAGACGGATCAGAAGGAAAAATAATCCAGCTGCTCCCGTGGGGGTTAAAAGTCAGGGCTGGGGGGTGAAGGGAGAGGGGCACGGACTGTGAAAAGCAACCTGGTGATGGAGCATGATGTGCTCAGCTCCCATCACCGCCCCATCAAGCACTTCTCTCTTTTCTTTTTTTTCTTGCTAGGAGTTTCCAAGGCGAGGCACATCTCATCAAAGTCTTGAGGAGGATTGTGCTCTTGTGATTTAAAAAAATACATATATAAAAAGGATGCCTGGATGTGTGGTTTTTTTAATTAAAGAACACTGCCTGCCCTACTTTATTAATTGGAGTATGGGAAATAATCTATCAGGGTGGTAGGGAGTTTGGGGAATAGGACAGATGGAGCTGGTGTACATTTTCAATCAAAGCACATAAAAATTAACATACAGAAAGATTTTGTGTGTGTGTGCTACATTACTTCTGCTGGATATTTTTTTTTTTTTTCAAAGGCTCAAATTAAGCCTGTTTTGTAGCTCTGTGCCTCAGGAAAAGAACAAGAAAGGATAAGTGCTGTGTTTATAGCGCTGGAGCTTCACCCCTGCTCGCTCACTTCTGTTTTAATGCTGAGAGATTGTTCTGCTTTGAAAAAGGGGGTTTGAAGGTGTTTGTCGCAGAGCAGATACCAGCGGTGGGGACAAAAAAAATTGGAAATCAAAAGGAAAATCTCTGGATGCCAGGAGGGTTGTGCTCCTGGGTCCAAGCCCCCGGGGAGCCACGCCAGTGAAGCGCTGGCAGAGGCACCAGTGACCTCAGGGCCATGTCCCACCATCGAAAGGCTGCAAAGGCAGAAGGGGGTTGCTGCCACTGACCTCCTCCGGGCACTGGGGAGCACCACTGGCTTTGTTTTTCCAAAAACAGCCTCATTGCCCCCAAAAAAACCCACCTTCTTCTGCAAACAGCATCCCTGCAGGCACGCATGCCCCCCAGCCACCTCTGCACTGGCAGCCTCCCCCTCCCTCCACTGCGACCCATTGTGGGGAGAGACCATCTCAACAGAGAAATTACAGATAATCTTGAGAAAAAAAGCACACTTGGTGCTCAGATTATATTGAAATCCTTTTATCTGTTTCTGTCGCACTTAAAGAAATGGGTGTCCCCCAAAGAGAGAGGTAAGGAGGCCGGTCCTCCATGGTCCTGCAGTTATCTGGGATGCTCTTTGCAATGCAGGAGGTGCACAACTTGTTTAAAGCAAATTAAACCCCATAATTTAACCTAAAAGCAACTAAAATCACCCCAATATGATTTAAAAGAAAAAAAAGAATGTTAAATTTCCATTTTTCCCTTAAAACGTGTACTTTTCATATAATTTTTGACCTAAATGATCCACAAAAAACATAAGCTCCCATATATTTATACAGTCATCTCCTAGGCTTTCCAGCTTTTAGACACCTTTGCAATGCCATCCTGCTTGGGAGTAACTATTGCTTTCATTTTAACGCTCCTCTGCGAAATAAAAGTGATTTTCATCGATTTTGTTTTAATGCCAAGCACGCACTTCTGCTGCTGCCCTTCATTTTACGTGGCATTTTACTACACAAGACTGAGGTAAAGAGAACACTCTTAAATTTAAATTTTTAATGATCTATGGCTAGTTGGAAATCATTAATTTTGTTAAGGCAGATGAAAAGCGATCAAAGCCAAGGCAGTGAACGTACCGCTGTGTTACCACCATCCGCTTTGGTGTAATGGGGTGGAAAAGCAGAGGAGAGGTTAATTGCTGTCAACAGGGATTTTTTTGGGGGGCAAAATACAAACAGCCTTTTTCTCAAGAAGACATTCCGGTGGTAGTCTAACTACTAGGAAATAATTCTAAATCCTGTAATTGTCTCCGAAGATTTAGCAAATATATGAAATAGCCCATAACAAATTGAGATGTCAAGTAAGAAAACCCCTCACCTGCGACTGCTCTCATTTAAAACTCCTGTGAGAGGAGAGGGCACGAAGCCCCGAGGCTGGCAGGGATGCTGCGACCTCCTCCCGAGCCCGCTCGGGTACCACAATAAACAGAATAAAATATGCCTTTGGGTTTGTGCTAGCACGGGCTAGCCCGTGGTGGGAGCGTTCAGCTGGAGAAGGGAGGAAAAAAAAACATTGTGCATCGAAAAGAAAATCAATTTCCTCTACATCTCTATCTATCAGGCTGCGTTTCCAAGCCAGCTGGCAGGGTGAAGTATTTGCCTTCTGATGTGCTCCTTTGTTAATGGTGTGATTTGTGTCAGATCAGCGTCTCTTAACGTAATTACACCGATTACGGCGGAGGAACGGGAAGACAAGATGCGGCTGGAGGAGCGGATACATCCTCGGCTCGCTCCGGCATTACAGCCATGTAACTCTGGAAACCCAGAGTTCTGCAAAACCTGCATTTCACCCAAGGCTCGTGTAAGGTCGAGCCAGCACCTTGCTGCTTAGGACTGAAAGACTGGAAGTGTAATCCCAAAGCCTGCGGACCTCTTGTGAGACCTCCCCATCAACTCGGCTGGGCCATACACGGGGATGCAGAGGATCAAGACAGGGACCGTGCCCTGGGTTGAATTCCTCAGCCAGCTCGCCTTTTGTCAGAGCCCTCTCGGGCGTCTACCACCTTTTTGCTGTTCCCAATAAGGGCACATAAATGTTTTCCTCTCTGTCATATTTGTCTTCCCTAAATTGTGCCATCCCCATGGAGGCTAGCCAAGAAAATGGGAAGCCATCAATAAAGACGACAATGTTTTTTGCACCCATCTGTGCTCTTCCAACAGTTGTAATTACAGACATTTAAAACCGAGACAGGTTTTTACCCACGTTTCTGAGGGCAGCTCTCTTTTCTGGGCAGCCTAGAAGCAACAGAGCTGCCACAGCGATGCACGGGGAAGGACGCGGCTCCGTGATGGGGATTTCTGCAGCTGGGTGCAGAGCGCAGCCCAGACACCCCGTCCTCCCCTCTCCCACGTCTCCCCCCGTATATCCGCACGCAGGATGCCCACAGGCCGGAGAGGGCATTCACTGCCACGCTGCTGCAGCCCGATGCAGACCCTGTAGTTAACCACCCCCTTCCCGTGACCCTCCCTCACCACCGAACCAGCCAGCTCATTGCAACACTTATTTATTTTAAGAAAACACTTAAGAAAGCAGGTGCTTTCTTAAATACAGAACGCAGATCCCTGCCCTAGATTAGCTCTTGAAAAACACCGTCATTTCAAGGCAACAGCGGCAGCACCGATGGGTGATGCTGAGGCCAGCTGTCTCGGTCAGGGGAACTGCAGCAAATGCACCAAACAACAACAAAACCGAAGTGGGAAGCCCAGGAAAGTAAAGTGAGGGGCAACCTTCCTCCAGCTGATAAAGTTATTGCGCACCATCCATGGGTTACAACCCCCTGACCACCACCAAACACTTGGCCAATGCACTGCTTAGGCAAAAAGGCATAATCTCTTACCGGGTTTGGGGATGAGTCCTTGAAAAGGCCTGTAAAAAATAAGGAAAAAAGGAGATTGATTTTCCAAGACTGGCCACGGGGAAGCCAACACACCTGGACCAAGCACCCTCCCGCAGCCCAGGGAGCGTTAGGGATCAGCCTGGCCTTCGCACGCTGTGCCACAACTCGGGAGGGAGCGGCAGGAGCTCTGCGCTTGTGTCCATCCCCTTTGACTGCAAAACCCGCAGGGCCCCTCACAAATGGCCGGTGCCCGGCACCTCTCCGAGCGCCGCGGGACCCCCAGTGCTGCCTTTCACCACCAATAAACCACTCAACGTTTCTCCTGTCTCAAGCCTCCTAGAAAAGGGGCTGGGATTTCTCTGCCCACACAACCATCGCACCGAGCACCGTTTTCTCCTGCCAGCACCTTCCTCACCACCTCCCCAGGCAGTGGACAGGAGGAAAGAGCAGGAGTCTCTATTTGACGGTCCCCTCCTTTCTGTCGAACCATTAGCTGCCACCCTTAATTGCTGTCTCAGGGGCTGGAGGCATTTACAGTATTGACAGCCCTGCCCCAATGGGGCTGGCAGAGCCGGGGGTGCATTTAGGTCGGCTCCCTCCTCTCCCCCTCTTGCTTGGCAGGGTGGCTGACACCTCTTGCCACGTACCTCGTCACGGTGAATTTGATTTTATCGGCCACGGCCAATATCCTCTCCAGGTTCTGCGAGCCGAAGGTGCACGGCTTCCTGAAGGGGATCCCGGGGGGCAGCCCCTCTATAATCACCGACCCCGGATTGCTCTTGATCCGCTTGTATGGCACTTGCACGGGGTATTTAATCCCCAAGGCCTCACCTGGGAGAGAAGCAAGCAGTAAGCCAGAGGGATGCCAGGGATGCCATTTCTACCGCGGCTCTGGCTCCATCCCTGGCCCCGCCAAAGCACGGCGCGGCGTGGGCAGGCTGCTCAAGGCAGCACGTCAAACGTTAGATCAAGGACCAACATTTTCAGGCCACCTCCACAACGGGAGTGGAGGGGTCCCAAGACAGCCACGAGCACGCAGCAGAGCTGTGGGGCCGAGGAGAGGCACTGTCCCGTACGATGATGCCCATGTGGTGCAGTGGAAGGGCTGGACAGCCGCTGCTCTTTGTTTCATTATTTGGAGACAACTCCATGGGCACGTTCCCTCTCTGAGGTCTGGCTGCAGAACCAAGGCTACACATTTCCTTGCAAATAACTGCTCTTGCAGGTGCCTGGGAACCTGCACAAGTCTTATCCCTGCCTAGAAAGCGGGGATAACAGCATTTCTGTGCCTTGCTTGATAAAGAACAGATGCTGGGGCAGGCAGTCTATGGGGGTGCCCTGGAGAGCCCGGGTAGGTGCCCTGGGGACAGGAGAAACATGATCTCAACTCCCAACACTCCTGCGAGTGCTCACTATGGCCCCTCCTTATTCCTTCCCCAACCTCCCGCCACCCCCTGCGCTCCCACTGCTCCGCAATTCTCTGCTAATGAATTTACCATCGTTGCTCTTCATGGAGGGAGGGTTAAAAGAAAAACCAAACCGTGGCCAGGGAGGGCCAGCAGCAGGAAGGGCTGTGGCACGCTCTCCATCATGGGCTGCCCTGTGCTGCACAGGAGCCACCTACACAGCAAGCGCCCGCAGCAAAGAGCACCAATTCCCAGAGCCACTGGCCCCTCCCCGGCCCCACAAGGTGCCGGGCACTTGAGGGGGACACGAGAGAAAGTACCTGGCAAGGAGGAATCGGGAGGAGAGGGATAGGGAGCAAAAAATTCAGGAGGGATAAGGGGGAATAAAACCAGCTCCCACCCTGGTTTCTCACCGTATTTCTTATTGAACAGGTCCTGGACTTGTTCCCGCAGCGTGTTAGCAATGTCTATTCTGGAAAGCCTGGCATCATAATTTTCTGTAAAATAAAGAAACAATTATGGACTTCTGCTGGTAAATTAAAAGGCACTCTGTGACTTTTAAGTAATGCCATTTTCTAATTATAGGAAAGTCCTTATCTTGCAATTAGCTAATCTCTGGAGTGGGCCATTCAAAGTCCTTAAAAAATAATCTAAACAGAAATATGTTTTTTTTTTTCCCCGCCTGTTTGCTAAGAATAAAAGCTGCATGAAATCGAAGATTCAGTTGAGATAATTACCGGCGTTAAAATAAAACGCACTCCAAAGCCTCTCTGAAAAGCCAAAGCCTTTGAAAAGCCTCCGTCCCTCTCTGCAAACCCTCACAGGCCCCGTGGCCCAAGGAAAGGGATGCTCCAGTGGGGCGGCGCTTGTCCCCGAGCCCGTGACCTTCTCACCATTGCTCCTTCCCCCCACGGAGCCGCTGTGCTGGCTGCTGGTGCGCACCGGACAGGAGAGGTGCTTGTGCAAACATCGCACAGGTGGAAAAAGCCCCAGAAAAGGCAAACTCCGAGGCTTGGAAGACTTAATTATGCATCCCACAAGGTTAGACGGCGAGATAAGCAAAGCCGGTTAATTAGGGGAGCATCCAGAGTGCTTCGAGCCTCTTCCTTGGGCCTACGGGACTGCCCGCCCCAGCTGCACGTCTTGTTTTCTGGTTGTCTGTCCTTCCCATCCTCTCACCCCACCTCCTTCTCTCCTCTCCTCCCTCCCATCCTTGCCTTGCTCCTCTGCCAACCCCCCGAGCCCTGACGCCCTGCAGCCGCTCCCTTCCCACATCTGTTTGCTCTATGCAGCCCCCGCAATGGGCCAGGCGCTCTGCCTCAAACTCCCTCCAGATGCCTCCAGGCCCTCACCTTGGAAGCTCTGTCTCTTCACAGCGTCCTCCAGCAGCGCCTCGCTCGAGTCCCTCTCACCAGCGGCTGACACAGGGGACATAAGAGGAATTAGGATTCACGGTGCCGCCAGGGGGGACACGCAGGAGGGGGTTTCCAGCCAAAAAACAAGGTGGGGAGGGAAGGCAAGAGATGCGCTGTAGGAAAACGCTCTCACTCCTCTCCTACCTAGCCCTTAACGGCCCGGCTGCCGGGCGTCTCGCAGCCTACCTTTGGCTGCCGGGCTGTCCGACGCCGGCTCCTTTATGCCCTCCGCCAGCAGCTCCGGTCTGGAAAATAGCGAGAAGCAGAGGGTACGCGAGTGAGCTCCCCGGCCAGCAATACCCCGCTGCTCCAGCATCCCCGAGGACAACACTCCTACAGCCACAACTCACTCGCTGTGTCTGCCTCACGCAATTTTAAAGCTCCTGCAACGCAGGGGGGAACTTTGGAAGTAATTTTCATGCTGACAGACTCTTTAGTGAGCAGGAACATCCTCCTCAAGGGGACGGCCACTCTGCCCACCTTACCTTTTAATGACAAACTGGATGTTGTTGCTCGCTTGCAGGATCTTCTTCAGCTTTGCAATCCCAAAGCAGTTGGGACGCCGTAGCAGGATGCCCTCCGGCAAGCCCACAACAAACAGGTCCTCGGGGTACATCAGGAACTTGGAGTAGGGAACTTTGACCGGCTCTGATATTCCTATGGCTTTGGCTGCGTGGGGACCAAATCTCATTAGTTTGCTGGACCTCCACAATGGGACAAAGCAGCAGCGAGGCAGGAAGTTGGTGGGGAGATGGAGAGGTTTTTGGAGAGTTTGTTGTCACTGTGTGCCTGGTGGTGATGTCCCTGATGCTGGCAGGCACAAACCAAGGGAGCTGCCGGGAGCTGGTTTTTGCATGTGCTGCATTAACACAGCCTGCTTTTCGGTGGCACCATCAAAAGTGCTTCCTATAAAGGCTGCAAGAGCCTCTCTGTGAGGCAATGGGACCCCATGTTCAGACCTCCATGGACATCCCTCTGCCAGATGAGGGGACAGGGAATGTGCCTGGGGGTGCCCTACCAGCCTGTACAACCCAGCACAGTGAAGGCTCCCTTCGCTCTGCTAAATATTGCCAATAAGGCACGTGTGACCTCAGGTGTTTTTTCTGGGTTAAATAACCTTTCTAATAAGGGGTGAGCAGAGCACGCTGAGTGCCAGCCCCTGGCACTGGGGTCCCACCAGGTTTCCTGGGCCGTGCCACGACCACCTTGGGTGGAAAACCCTCTCTGATATTTCATACAAGTGATGGGGGGAAACACTTTGGTCCTTCCCTCTGCAGGAGGAAGGCTGGAGGTCACGGCAAAAATCCCTGGGCTGCAGCCAGCAAAAAGGCATCAAGGAAACCAAGGGGAAGAGCTGCAATAACAAGGCCCGGGGAGATTTCAAATGCATTTGTAAGCCCAGCAGACAGCAAATGAACAAATTAGATTGCACCTTTACTCAGCTGCTGGTTTGGAAATGGTAGGTGACATTTCTGAGCAATTAGGAGCTCCCCACAGCAGAGGCCGGCACTCGGTATGATGAACATGTGTTAATGACCATCTTACCGTATCTCGCGTTGAACAAAATTTCAACTTGTTTCCTCAAATGACTTAAAACGTCCCCTATACCATCTGCAAAAAAAAAAAATAAAGAAAGAAAAAGAAAAAGAGAAATGCTCTTAGAAATCAGCTGCCTCCGGGGCAAGCAATGCACAGGGCAGGCGAGCAGCCCCTGAGCCCTGGCAGAGCTGGCCACACGCTCTTCATGCCTCCCAAACTGGTGCCAGTCCTCTGGCAGCTGCCTGCAAGCTCATCGCCAAGCAAGGAAGGGCAGTGACTTGCCTGCCACAGAGCTGTGCTAGCAGCAATGAGGAAAAAAAATAGGGGAAAAGGTAAATCCGGGCAAGACAGAGGAGGACAGAGCCCAGGAACACAGCTGTGCTCTTCTGCGCTGAGCTTTTCCGAGGCTGAATGCTTTGCTGGTAAGGTAGGAAGCCCAGGAAATCCAACCCGAAATATATCTGTGTTCATCCATCCTTCCAAAAACTTGCAATGATCAGGTGATGCTCGGGATTCATCGCACACTCACCTGATCCCTCCATCTGCTTGTCCTCGTGTTGCGACTCCTCGCTGGACCCTTTCTCTGTCCCTGCGAGGAAGAGGAGGGTTGGTGGTGGCCAGTGTCAGCAAAAACAGACCAGATGTGAGCAGGAGGTCTCCGGGTCCCCTGCAGTCACCCAATCGCCCCCTCCCCTCATGAAGCTCTGAGCACACATCCCAGCACAGGCTGAGGCTGGCAGCATCATGCCAGGAGCTGCATGAGTGGAACAAACCCATCGCCTACACCAAGAGGTCTGCCCGGTTCGGCGTGGGCCTCCTGGGAGAGGCCAGACCCAGCACTCGGCATGAGTGAGGGCAGCCACAGTGCTGGCACAAATCACCCAGGGTACACCCCAGTCGTGAGCCAGGGTTTGCAGCAAGCTGGGGCTGGAGAAGGGCTGGGAAGGAGCGGGGGTGCTGGAAAAGCCACCAGAGTTTGTCTCTCAGAGCTCCCAGCTGACCTGATTGAGGCCACGACTCTGGAAGCAGGTCCCAACTCCATCCCCTTGGCTTATAAATGGTATTTACTCATTTCTGACACACACACGAGCTCCTGTGCCCCCATGCAGTCTCCTGGATGCTTCATTTCTGGTACCTGCCACTGTGTCTAGGATGTAGGCCGACTCCTCCGAGGCCATGTGCGTGGGCACCGGGTCGTGCATCTCATCTGAACTGGGCGATCGGTCTGCAGACAAAACCCGTGGGCAGCTTTTGTGTCAATCATGGGGGCACCATCCCCAAAACAGAGTTCAGAGGGTCGTGGCCCATCAGCAAGGGCTGAGCGAAGGGTCCCCTGCTCCCGGGAGCCCCGCACACCACAGCCCTGCACCAGGAGCTGCTCCGGGGTGCATCTGCCCGGGACCACCCAGAGCTTGTCCCCGAAACACCCCATCTCTCAGCCCGAGGGAAAGAAGCAGAAGTTTCTTCCTAACCTCTGCGGAAAGTGAAGAGCAAAAATAGTTCAAAACGATTTACTTGGCTTAATTCCATCTAGACACTCAATTTTGGCTTAAAAAGTTAATGTTGCTTGACTTAGCTACTGCACTGTGGTAAAATTATTGCACTAAGGCTGCCTTCCTCTCCAAAATTCTAGGATTCTATAAAAATCACACCTCCTTATGTAATCTGTGTGCCCTCTTCATTTAAACCTGTCTCCCCTAATGCTGGGCTCTCCAAAGCTCTCAAAGAGCTATCCAAATTTAGCTTTAAATAAACCTTCAGCTGGTTTAAATACTTCAGTCAGGTCACTTCTTAATCATCACCTCGCAGGATAAATAATCCAAATTTCATCAATTTCTCCCCACAGGTGAACACCTCTTTGCTATTAATCCTCCTCCCTGCCCTCAGCTGTACTCCCTCTGATTGAACCTGATCAAACAAGGTAAGAAAAGGTGGGCTCTGGACTTCAAGTATGATCTACCCGGCACTGGAGAAGTGATAACACCTCCTCCTCCTCACACACTCTGCCAGCTCACCACATATTAGCTTTCTTCTCTTCCATTAGCTGCCAAGTTGAAAATTAAAATGTCTGATCTCCCGCTATACCTTGTTCCTCCTCCTCCCCCTAAATTAACCATGCATTAAGTCCACTCTGGACTGACTCCCCAAATATAACTGTATTAAGGGGGCTGCGGGGCCAGGTTTCACTGCTGTCCCCAGCATCACTCACCCTCGAGCATGTCAGGAGCCCTGTCGCTGCCCTCATTCTGGTGAGATTATTAATTAATGTTTGTAAAGCACACTGAAAATGCTAACTATCCACTCATTAAACCCTGAGGATCATCCTACCGTTTGGTGTGCTATTCAGGTCAGGTAAGTGGAAATCCTCTCTCCCAGCACCCAACCGCTCATCTCCATCACCACCCATCGCCACTGACCTCTCTGGGCAGAAACATGGGGCAACACATCAGCATCACCGATTCCAACACGTCTTCAGCACGTGCTTAATATTAAACCTGTTCTTAGGAACCCTTCCTAACCAGGCTGGTTTTCTAAATTAAGAACCTCATCCAAAGCATCCCATGCTCAATACCTGGGATCCTCCAAGCCTGTGCAGGAAGGAAAGCAGCAAACCAGGCTCGCTTTCTCCAGGGGAAAGGAACATAGAAAAGCAATGAAGGAGAGAGAGAGAAACAAGAGCAAGCCCTAAACCACCCTGCACTACCCCCAGGAAACCCACTGATTCCTGATATGACCCTTAAAATCACTTTCAGTGAAGAAAGACCAGTGCACAGGAGGGACCTTCCGCGCCAGAGATACCCCACAAACGCCTCTTCTCAAAGCACCACGCCGAGATGCCACGCAGCAGCCCTGCCTGCACAGCAGCAGCCGGTACCCCAGCGCCTACCTGGCACCGTGATCTGGATGATGTCCAGCTCGTCTGGCTCAATTTTGATCTGCCTGATCCCACCCAGCTCTCCTGAGGTACCTACCGGGGAAAGGCAACAAAAGGCAATCACCAACAGGAACCAGAGATGCTACATCTGTCCACCAACGCAGGCAGGGAAACCATGGTCAGCCATGACTTCAGTGCCAGCTGAGCATCCCGCAGCAATGAGGCTTCAGCCAAGTGGCCCAGTGGCATTGAGCGCATGGCACGGAGGTACCCAAAGGGTGTCCATAGCCCCTGCAAACAGCTCGGCTGGCAGGAGCTGTTGGTGCCCTCAAACTGGCCACCAGCCCTCATTACATGCTCGTTTCCTGGCTTTCTTCACTTAAAATGAACTGGGTCACCAACAAGCGTTGGTGGGGACGCAGGAGGAGCTGTCTCCAGTGGGCACTCCTGGCATTTTTTATGCTCCCAAACTCATGTTTGGGACAAACCCCTCTACAGACCCGTGCTCTGGGACGGCCAACCGCAGCCGCATCACACCAGGGTATGACCAGCTGAACCCTGGCAAAACACAGCATGGTTTGAACCTCCGACAGGCATGGAGCCCGTGCTGGCCTGGCCATCCTGCAGAGCCTGCCTCAGGACGATGCTGCACATGGTGCTCAGCCCAGCTGCCTCTTATCCCCAGATCAATTCCTCATTTAGGGTGGGACTGATTCACTGCAAAGGGCTGAGTCACAGCTTGCAGCTTGGGCAGGCAGGACAGTGGGGCTTAGCAGAGCTTCACCTATTCAGTGGCGATTTAATGGGTCCAAGCCCCTAAACCTGGGGAAAAGTGTTTCCTTCTCATTTGCAGTGCTCAGAGCACCATCACTGCTGATTTTTTGGTGACCTGATCGTGGCAGCTTTTAGGGAGAAGGGAACTCCAAGGCTGAAGACTTCCTTTAGCATTGCATTTAAGCATGTGCTTAAGTCTCATTATTTCAATTTATGCACTTTTGGGACCCAACTGGAGGGTCACAGGGTAAGACCCTTCATCTCTGCATCTATCAAATAGGGATAAAATCCTAAGAGAACTGCCCCACAGGGCAACCAGGTAACTGGTGCCACGTGCCCAAGTTACTTTGCAGGCAGCTTTCTCTAGTGCCCCCCTCCCAATATCACTATTTTGCAAGAGAAAATGAATTATTCCTCACCTGGTTCACAGCTTTCAGAAACACTACACTTCTCGGACCTGGAAGGGAAAGGCAGACAAGAGAGGTGGTAACAGAGCAGCCAAGGAGAGACCTTAAAACCCCGCTGTGTGTGTAGGACTGATCCTGGCAGGAGAGAGAAACACCGCAGCCCCCTGCGATGCCAGGCGAGGGCTGCGGAGGGATCCCCAGGGACACTGCGCCCACGGTCCCAGCAGCAGCACAGCGTGGCTGCAAGGGAAAGCCATGGTCTGCGGGTTTCTCTGCAACCAAGCCCTGCTCCCAACCTCTCCCCCAGTATCAGCCCTGCCGCTAGACACTGGTGGATGTAACCGCAGCAGAGAGCTCCTGAAAGCAAGAGGGGTTTTAAGCTCGAAACCCGGTCGACTCCATCCCTTTGCGGCAGAGAGCAGTGCATAAAGCATCATTACAACGTGGTTACTCACAGAGCTAAAGCAAATAGGGAGAAAGGAAAAAAAGGCAATTGATTTGGTAAATATTTATTCTGCCCAAAGCTTTTCTCCCCTGAAAACTGGGCGCTATCCCAAACTTGTGTCTACAGTTAACTTCGCATGCTCAGGAATTTACCCAAGGTGTTCAGCATCCAAATGAGATTACTTTGCATTCTCAGGACACGTTTGCTTTCTGGCTCTCTCTTTCTTAAACAAGAACAACCACGGCACTTTGGCAGTAAATGATCTAAGGATCGGCACTGGAAAACACACTCCTTGACAATGCTGGTCCTTCAGAGGGAAGGAAAACCCTTCTGAGCCAGCACCACATCCCTCTTGGCTCAGGGGGGGATGTTCAAAAGCGCTTCTCGCTCGCCTAAATCCACTCAGCAGCGTCAGCAGAACAAACTACAGGCAACGCGAAGGAAGCCAGGAGTGCTCTTGAAATGTTCTTCCTAAATGTGGTATGGGTAAAAAGGTTCCCTGGTCTAGAAAGAACTGTATATAGTACCTAGGAGTCTTGGGAAGGGTTTTAAACTCTCCCACTTTGGGTCAAAGTCAACCTTTCCCTAGGGAAATCTGGGAGGGGGGCTTCAGGCTGTGCCAGATTTACACCAGTGGAAGGTGGGTCCTCGTCACAACACCACCATGGGAAGAGTGATCCGAATCCGGCTGGGTACAAACCACCCCTAAAACCCCCATTTTTCCCTGTAGGGTCGTCTTTAGAAGACTCTAAAGACCCTAAAGAAGGTTGCACCATGCAGCCTCTACCTGGCCCACAGCAGGAGCACAGCAGGTGAGACGGGGATGGTGCAGCACTGGTAAGAGCAGTATGGGGACCACGAGCCTCCAGCCACCCTCAGAGCTCTGCAGCAGCAAACCTCAGCTCCCACCCTGCCCACATGCTCCCACAGACACAGAGTGGCTGGTTTTCTACCTATTGCTTTGCAGAAACCAGCTCAACATCCCTAATATCCCATCCTTCCACCTCCTTGTTTCCAGTCACATCAATTTAACTGCACAGGGGCATGTTCTATTGCAAAAATTGAAGGTATCCTAATTGCAAATGTTAATAAATGAACAGGAAAATGAGAATCCCCAAGCCAGGTTTCATCTCCCCATCCTGACTAGCAGAAGTTACCAACCCCATAACACGGTCCGCAGCCCCAGCTGGTGGAGGTGTCAGCACCAGGCAGTAAGACTTTGTGCCGGAGAGGCTGAGGAGCCCTCGCTCCTACAGCCCTGCTCCTGAGCCTCCCCGCAGCCAGTGACCTCCAGCACGGCTGTGAGGATGGACATCCCAGCAAAGTTCATTTTGCTGCTTGTAAACCTAATGTCTTCATTTAGCCCACACCCAGGGCTAAACAATAGCAGTTTTTCTCTCACCCAATGTCCCTTCCCCAAATGAGGAAGGGAATTGGGAAAAGGAGAGGCATACTTGTAGGATGAAGTTAACCAGATTTAATGAAATGAAGAAATCAATATAAACAACAACACAAAACAGACAAAAGTATACTTATCTACAGAGCACTGGCAAGTTGTTCCAGAAATCACACCAAGGAAGAGGGAGAAGTAAGGAGAGCAGGGAAAAACCCCACCTCCTCCCAGCAAACCCTCTCTTTTATAGTGAGCTTGATGTCAATGCTATAGAATACACCTGTGGGCCAGCCTGGGTCAGCTGCCCTGGATTTATCTGCTGAGGGCCTTGATCACCATGGCTGGCCACAAACTGAAACCAAATCCCAGTGAAACCAGGACACCCACCCACCACCGAGCCGTTTGTGCGGGGCAAGGCTGGGAAAAGGCTCCTTTCCCTGCAGCACAGCCTCACCCGTGAGCACCAGTTACACTGCTACGAACACTGCTCTGCTTCTCTTATTTAAAGTGATTTTAAAGGTAAATATTGGGGCTAAATATTACCTTGCTTCTGACCAGCTGAAGCAAAAATGAAGGAAACAGACTACACAGAGGAAAATACCTTCTAGATCTCCCAGCACGGGTTGGAAAGCAGGGCTATACACTCCATAAGCCCTTCCAGCGTGGTACAGACCAGTCTAGCTCGTGGCATGGTTGTACCAGAAACAGGTACTCTCACAAAAAGCCTCCTGCCCTGCTGAACTCTATAACCCCACCTTTATTAAAACATCTGTTAATCCGCTATTAGTCTCCCTGTGAGCTTTACAAACAAGTAACATCCAATTAGCAGGATGTTGCATTACGGTGCTGGCTGAGGGTGAATCCTCAGGCCACGCTTTAACACAGGAGATCGCTCCTGCAGATAATCCCAGCCTGCCCGGGCACGGCCCCGATTTCATCAGTTTTGTACAAAATCAATGAGTCCAAACTTCACTATTTTGGCTCGCAAAAGCATGGGGATGTTCAGTCTCATCCTGTGCCGGCGAGCGGTACCATCGCAGTGGGTTTTTAGAGGCAGGAAAGCAACGCCCTTACAGCAGCACAGCAATAACCCGCTGGGCATGTTAACGCCTCCGAAATAACTCTCCGAGGGATGTCACTTGGTGATGGCCAGGGAACAGGAGTGCCACTTACCTGCTGTTGGCCTGAGAGGTCCCCACCAGGTCCAGCACGGCCCCGCGGTGCGGCTCGGGAGAGATCTCCCCGGGGGGGCTGGAGGGCTCCAGCTTGGTTGGATCTTTGGTAAATTTGCTTCCTGGTGCCAGGTGCGCAGGGTGGGTTTGGAAGGAAAAACAAAACCAGAATTAGCAACCAGAGACACCAATGATGCAGCTTTTTCACCTCCATTTGTTCCCCCCCGCCCCAGTCCCAGAGCTGAGGCTGGGGTGGGGGACAGGTTTTCCTACAGTAACCTGCTTGCAAAGAGAAGGGGGCAGATTTAGTTGAGTTTATACATAAAAATAATAGCAAGATACTTCCTTAAACCTCTGCGTAACTAAGAGTGCGCTGGGAAGCCCTGCCAGGGATCGAGCACCTCTGGAAAGGGCTGGCTGCTGAGACAGGGTGCCAAGAGGTTGGGACCAGGGTCGGGAAACCCAGGCATGGCCAGGGCCATCGACCAGTGCTGCAGGAGGAGGCCCCAAAGCGGGGAGAGCCCTGTCCCAAGGGAGGGGACAGGAGCTTGGCAAAGCCTCGAGCAGCAGTGCCACAGGGAGCCCCGTCCTGCAGCTCCGAGCCCGGCACACAGCGGGAGAAATCTCTGCTGCAGTGATGCAGAGGGGGACAAAAGCATCCTGTCACCATGAAAAACCTCCTCTCTTCTTTCCCTGTTCCTCAGCAACCTGAAAGGAGCTGAAACAAAGCCTCAGCAATGACCTTGGAGATGAAAAAGAGAGATCTGAAGGCCGGGTAGGAAATGAAAATCGGGCAGGGAAGGTAAGCAAAGAGCTGCAGGATTAGTGCTGGGGGAAGGAGGGAATGAAATTACGCTGCGAGGCTGTAGAAACCACGTAGGTGTCTTGTTAAATAGCTGCTGCCAAAGGCCCTTCGCTGGTCTCAAAGCGCCATCGCGACATCCCCACCCTTTCCAAAACACATCCCGTCCGTGGGAACATGATGCCTTTTTCCCTTCGGCCCCAGCCTGCGAGGAAGGGCAGGGCTCTGGCAATGGGACCAGCAGCAATATAGAGCCTTAAAGACACTATTTATCTACTGACAGTCCAAAAGGCTCCTTTTAATTTGTGCTTTCTATGGACCAAATCTTGTTCTTGCAGCAGCGAAGCCTGCCTGAAGCTGCTACCCAGGGGAACAGCAAAAATAGGTTTCCTAGCAGTGGTGGGTATTTTAATTAAAGGGTGAGCAAAACTGTACAGGGAAGCTTTGGGATACTTTGCAGTCGGCAACTTAAAATACAGCTCCACTCAGAAAATAGTGTCTTTGCAAAAATGGCACCTCCTGACTCAGCAGATGCTTTTTTTTTTGCACAGTCAGTTGTGCTGACGCAAATCACAAAAAGCCAGGTTTAATGTGTTTTGCTTCTGGTAGCCCTGCAGGGACCAGGCAGGGGAGGGGGAACTGTCATCTGCCCCAGTCCTGCTGGGTTTGCTTCCTCATCTCCTAATTTCCCCTTGCACCTCCCTGCCAGGTAACCCCCGAGCTCGGAGCACAGTGCTTTCCATCAGCAGCTCTTGAATCATAGAACCATTTTGGTCGGAAAGGACCCTTAAGATCATCAAGTCCAACCATGTACAGACATATGCAATGCCTCCCTCCCAGATACTGTTCAACCATGATGGAATTGCAAGGAAAATCCAAGCATCCCAAGACACAGTTCCATGCTCCGTCCCTTGGGGGTGGGTTAGAGCTTAAACAATCCTTTTCTTTAGAAAAAAAAAAGCCATTAGTGGGGCTGGAGATAAAGAAATCCCCCGCCATAGAGGTGAGACCCCTCCAGGCTCTGCTGGAGGTCCCCTTTGAGGAGCTCTGGCATCATTATCCCCAGGGAGCACCCTTGGGGTCGTGGGGCCACAGGGCTTAATTTGGCTGGTGGAGATACCTGAGGAGAAGGTGTCTGGAAAGCCACCAGCATGCAGGGTTGGTGGCTTGGGTCAAAAAAAACCCAACAACCCCAGAATACATCTTTATTTGTGAGCCAAGCCCAGGTGATCCAGGAGCGGGGCTGGGCGGTGATAAATTGGGGTGCAGTGGCGTATTTCAGGCGAGTATCGGGGCAGTGGGACAGGGGCAGCTGCCGGAGCGAGGGCTGGGTCAGACAGCACCAGTACCTGTCTCTGTTTATTTGCCAAGAAGCACTTAGCCTGGCTTCTCCAGCTCAAAGGAGTAAAAACACAGGGCAAAGAAAGCCAAAGAAACCCCCTCCCCAGGGTTTTGTCACTGAAAAAATGGATTTTTGTTGTTCTTCTTTTAAAAACGGTGGCTGGATGATGACTGCCAACTCCCAGCCAAAAAAAAAAAAAAAGAATAATTTACCAGTGAGGAACCCAGCAGTGATTTTTCTTCCTTCTTAAAGCACAGAAACATGCCATGTGTTGCCTGTAGCTGCAGCTCAGCCCAACGCAGGGAGCCAGCCCAGCCTCACGCACCGGGGAATTCTCGCTTAAACCTTCAAAACACTATTTAGGGGCGCACAGTGCTTGCACCAACCCCAGGCAAAGGCAATCTCAGCGTGCCCGGGTGTAGGGGACAGACAAGGCTTCTCCTCCCTGAGCATAACCACACGTCCTGCACTTTTGCTGCTTACAGGTGACATTATTTCAACTCTACTTCTCCGGATAATCTTTCAATTTTGTGGGCAATAAATCAAAGGACACGGAGAACGTACCTGTGAAAATTCTCTCGTCAAACATCCTAGGAGGAAAGGAAAAAAAAGGGATTAGAAATAGGTGCTTCTAATGACTGAATTTTAGGTTTTATTAATGAACAGCATTAAACCAAGTCAAAATAGTAATTTTATTCATTCTCTAAAAAAAAGGGAATGAATTTTTCAGCTAAAAAAAAAAAAAGCCTTTTAGCCTGTTGTGCAACCAATCAATCTTACAGCACATGCCTTTTAACTAAAGCACCTTTAAATCTGCTTATAAGTCATTCTCTTAATTTAATTAACTTATTAAATGAGGCTGCTATAGGCTGGCTTTACCAAAACAAACAGTGGGACTGAATTAGCTGTTGCTGGACCTTCACTTCATGACATAGACGACTGACCAGATGTCACCTGTCTCCAGAATAGCATCTTTTGATGCCACCCACAACTCTGCTCATGGGAGCAAAGTGTGTTCAGGGGCATGTCCTGGGGCCTGATCCAGCCTGGTGCTGCCCGAATGGAGCGGGACAAAGCGGCTTCTCCACCGGCTGCTATCTGGAAAGCTAATTCCTTTTAGGATGCCCGAGTCCTATTGACGCTCGTGATTTTAGCCCCCTTGGGGAGGCTTAGCCAGGGTTTTTCTGCACTGTAGTTTCACACCTCTAGCAGGGGAACAACATGAGCGCTGCACAGGCAGGGACCGAATAAATAAATATATTATAAAGCAGATTTTCCTGATGGATAAGAAAAGAGGGGTTGCACGGCACAGAGATAACCAGGAAAGCGTTCACTCCTCCTACTCCAGCACAAATGCAGACACCAAGACACAACGCCCTGCCCGCAGGCGATACATCCTCATCATCGTATATATAGGATGCCCATAAGTGATCACCGAAAACCAAGGTGGAGGGGAATCCCCGCGTGGCATGAATATGGGTGCTCCTCCTCGCAGCTGGAGGCACCGCTCCCATCCGCCACATGCCATCAGAGAGCACTGTGCTGCGATCGGAGGGTCCCCTTTTAGGGTGGCCCCGGCAATGTCTGCATGGACTTACAACAGGGCTGCGGGGTTCAGGCGTGACCACGCCACGGCCAGTCCTGCCACATCCTCATAAAAAGGGAGAAGAGAGATGGGAAACAGAGGTTTGGGGGGAAAAAAAAAGAGCTGTTTAGCTCTTTTCCATAAAACAAGGGTAAAATGAGTTTTGGGTGTCAAAACAAACCCTGTGAGCATGGAGGGAACAGAGCTTAAATCCCCAAGTCCCCTCGAGGCCGTACACTCTTCCTTGCCCTCCTCGCCACCCACCTTTTGATGACGAAATGGATGTTGTGCCTCTCCTCCAGTATCCGCTTAAGTTTGGGGACGCCATAGGTGCAAGGTCTTTTGAAGGGTATTTTGTCCGGAATGCCGATGATTTCCACCGCCTCGGGGTCGCAGGCAATTTTCCGGTACGGGACGGGGACCATGTGGTCTAACCCCAAGGCTTCAGCTGAAAGGTGAACACATGGTTTTCACTCAAACACGCGTTTTTTCTTTTACAGATGATAAAACGAAGGTGTAAAGGCTTGAACTCAAGGCAGGAGTGCCTCCTGCCCTCTTCTCCTTTGCTCGTTCCCAAAGGCAAGCCCCGGGAGCAGCTCACCGCTGGGACGTGGGACAATGGAGAGACAACGCAGCAGCCAACACAGCCGATGGCATCCTCCAAAACACTCAAACGCAGCCAGTGCTGCTCGAAGCAGAGACAAGCTGGCCCATGTGCCGTCCCCAACCTCCCCGTGATGGCAGCAGGTTGCTGAGCTGTATCACTCACGAGTTGCATAGCACATATACAGGTTATAAGTTACAGAGCTCATCTATAGCCCATCTACAACCCCACCTGCCTATAGCCCATCTAGAACTCAGGAATCACACAGCCTGATGAGGATGGTACAGGTGACAACCTCCAGCCCATCAGCCCATTCCCTGAGCTTACAGCTGCCCAAACGCCCAGGAACTAACCCAAAATCACTGCCCGTGGCAAGGGGAGCACCAAAGATGCCCATAAACCATACAGGTGAAAAAAAGCAGCTGCAATAACGACAACCTTCTTTTTTCCTGCCGTGTTAATTTAAAGTGGCCACATGCCACCGCTCCCCCTTGCCCGCCAGCGCTGGCGGTGCCCGGGTGCTCTGACCCGCCGTGCCACCCTTCAAACCAGGGCTGTTTTACAGCCCTGTTATAAATTCCCCGACAGTGACGGGGGGGCTCCAAATGGAAATATTGACATAACCTTCAGCAGGCACCCAGAGACTGGGAGTTGCTGGGCTAAATGTGTTAGGAAGAGAAGGGAGCTCTAGCATATGGCTTCTGCTGCTGTGTTAGGGAACAAAAATGATTGCTATATAATGATATGCAAACCACAAGCGCTGCAGATGCATAATGGGATATTAACTCCTACTCACCATATCTGCTGTTAAACAGAATTTGCACGCACTCCCTAAGGGTGTTGATATCTTCAGTTTCTTTTATAAAACTGTCCCACTTATCTATCAAAACAAAATATAAGAAATAAGGAACTTCCATATGGTTCGTACACAGCAGATGTAATTTTCTCTCGCGAAGTGCTGGGAAGCAGGAACAAGACTTCAGTGCTTTAAAAATGGTGATTTCCTTCTTCCTGAGAAGATTTTGCCAGGCTGGCACATAAGGTCTGGGCTTCCCCAGCCCCAGCCCCAAGCAACCTCCTCTGCAGCCGTGCATGTGCAAAGCAGATTCCTAAGAAATGACCCCATAAAACTTCTCAACCCTGAAATGAAAGACCCTCCGGGACAGAGCAAACTCAACCTGGAACGAACCTTTGAAAGGCACGGCCATTTCACAAAGGAGCTTTTTCATCTGCTCCTTTTTCCCAACTTTCCCATCCATATTTTTTTCTTTTTTGTAATGCAATCAGGCGAGGGTTTTGATGTAAACATGTCAGCATTTTTAGGTTGCATATCCCTTGGGCGGGGTGGAGGTGGGGAAATGGCAGAGTCTCCTCCCCATTGCTGATCCCCCCCAGGCACCGCTGCGGAATCACACCGGGGTTAGTGGGTTTCAGTTATTCTGCAATAACGCCAAGCTTTCGGCAGGTATTTGCTGTTTGCAGCTAGGGCAAACGGCCTCACCCAAAGCCGTGCCTCGGTTCCCCATGCACGGAGCGGGGATGGGGTTTCTCAGTTGGCTGGCACTGCTCGAGGACTGAGTGTCGTGGAGATGGACCCCAGTGGGGGTGAAGCTGTGACACTGAGATGTTGCAGCAAGTAAAGGGAAAAAATCCCCCAGCACTGCCAGGTCCCCGCAGAGCACAGGGATGGCTGGGAGAGACGGGGCTGGGGGGAAACCTCTCCTTAAGAGGTGGCTGCCAGCCACCTCCAACACCAGAGTGGGACACAGACCTGTTTTGTCGTGGACAATGGAGAAGAGGATGCGCTTGGACGAGTGCACGTTCTGGATGAGGGGACCTCCGGAGACCGATGATTTCTGTCCTGGACAAGAGGGGAGACAAGGCGAAAGGGCTGATGAGAGCCTGACTGGTGCTTCGGGCACCCGAAAAAGCCCCTGGATGCTGTGTGCCACCAGTGATGCCGACCCGACCAGACCCCACTGGCTCTCCTCTGTGCACCCTGACCTGTGACAGCCCAGCAGGGTCCTGGCCAGACTGAGCCCCCATCATCCCCCCTGTCTGCCCCTCCAGCCTCGCAGCACAGCACCCAGCGTTTCAGGGCAAAAATGGAGGTGCACCCCGTCAGCACCCCGAGGGCACCTGGAGAAGGGCCGGCGTGGCGCGGCATGGCGGGGCGGGGAGGGTCCACTCATCTCCGTACGGGCCAAGCTTTGCACCAGAATCACAGAATCATTTTGGTTGGAAAGGACCTCTAAGATCATCGAGTCCAACCGTTAACCCAGCACTGTCAAGGCCACCGCTAACCCACGTCCCTCAGCACCACATCTACACGGCTTTTAAATCCCCCCAGGGATGGTGACTCCACCACTGCCCTGGGCAGCCTGTTCCAATGCCAAATAATCCTTTCAGTGAAGAAATTGTTCCTGATCTCCAATCTAAACCTTCCCTGGTGCAACTTGACACTGTTTCCTCTCGTCCTGTTACTTGTTACCTGGGAGAAGAGACCGACCCCACCTCACTACACCCTCCTTTCAGGCGGTTGTAGAGAGTGATAAGGTCTCCCCTCAGCCTCCTTTTCTCCAGACTAAACACCCCCAGGTCCCTCAGCCGCTCCTCATCACACTTGTGCTCCAGACCCTTCACCAGCTTCGTTGCCCTTCTCTGGACTCGCTCCAGCACCTCAATGTCTGTCTCGCAGCGAGGGGCTCAAAACTGCACACTGAAGTATTCAAGGTGCCATTTTCCTCCGAGGACCACCAAAACACCCGGGCCTGTCCCCTGCCAGCGCCGGGGCAGGGTGGGCTTTGCCCCAGGCCCTCGGCTGAGAGCAAACTCCAGGCTATTACCACAGCAGTCGCTGTACTCCTGTGAGGAAGGCACCTTCAGCTCTCCCGCCGGCCTGGGCAGCAGCGCCTCGCCGCCTGTGTTCGGCCCGGGCAGGCCTGAGGACACCTCTTGCTTTAGGTCGACGGTGATCGGGGTCGGCAGCGAGACGCCGTATAAGAAATTGGTGACGGCAGAGGGGGCCTCCTGGCTGGCGGGTTTGGCCATGGGGCCGTTGGCACCAGAGTCTCGGCCGCCCTTGGAGGTGAGGGAGGTACAAGTCAACTCGACGCTGGGGTTCGCCTCTCGGCTGGGCTCGTCCGCCGGCCTGAGGGGAAGGAAGGGAGAAGAGGAGGGAAAAACAGGTTCCTTTGGGTCCATGGCACTGCTAAGCCGGGACAAGCATGGATGTGAGGGGGAAGGAGAGCTGTGCCCAGGAGGGTGGGACAGGCTGCACCACCGGCTGCCAGGCTCTTTGTTTCAGAAATTACAGCCATCACCCAACCTCCTCCAGCTTCTTCAGGCACCTGCACCATTTTCTTCTTCTTTAAGTGGAGCAGGTTGGTGTTAGGGTAGTTCAAAATGTTTATATGAGCTAGGGCAAAGCTGCCTGGTGTGTTTAAGGAGTAAACCAATTTGTGTGACTATAACCACTTGACTCCATTGCCTGTCCCAGCCCGCAGGACCCATGGCACGTTCAAGGAGGACCTCAGTCAACCCAAGGATGAGCTTCAGACCGAGGAAGCCCACGTGCTTCATGAGACAGGCGGCTGCAGCTCACAGACGGCTCGAATTCTGCGTGTCCTACTTTTAGCTCTCTCAGCCTGATTTTCCAGAAGTGCTGAGTCTTCAGAGGAGGTATTGGGTAGCGCTCAGCATTTCTCTGAATGGATCTGAGGTGCCGCCAGCCAGACAAACGCAGAGGAAACACACCCAAAACTGACGAGCCCCTTGCAAAAACATGGCCAAAATGGGGAGTTTGCCCCTTGTCTGGTGTTAAAAACCCCATTTCAGCCTAGGAAGAAGCTTGAAGCATTTACACTGGAAACCTCTCTGGAGACAGAAAAGCACTTAGCTTACCGCAGTGGAAATTTTGGCGCAGACACAAAGCGATGCAGTAAATGTGCATGTTTACACGTGCTTATTATAGGAGCGAGTCCGAAATGGTCTCGAGCCACTTGACATCGATGAACCTGTGTACGGGGCTGGGTTTGGCATGGCTGGACCCAGGTTTCTGGGTCTGGGGGAGAAGCTGGGACATGGGAGGGGACCTCCTGCCTGCTCCGCATGAAATCTCTGCGACCCGCTGGTGTTATAAAAGCCGCCATCCCACGGGCTCGCTGCCCTCCTGCCCCTTGGGAATCCCTAAAATTACCTTTTTAGCCTGAAGCGGATGCTGTGGCTGTGCTCTAAGATGGCCATCAGGGACTTCACGTCATACTCCATGGGTTTCTTAAAGCTGATCCCCTCGGGCAAGCCAGCCACCGCCAGCGAGCCCGGCTCTTTCAGGAACCTCTCGTACGGCAAAGGGACCACACTGCTCTTCCCCACGGCTTCACCTGGGGAGAGGACAGAGTCACACACCAACGGACACCCCTGCATCCCTGACCGCAGCCGAGCCGGGCTGGGGACTAAATGCAAGAGCAAGAGATCCCAACGGAAACGTTATGAGAAGAAAACCGCTTCCTACCTCTGCACTTAGCATGCAAGGCCTTCCGAGCCCTTTCTAAAAGCGTTAATTAATAAAAAGCTCACACAAGCCAATAAGCAGATGTCTCATCTTTTGGGTTGCACAGTAAAATCCTCAGTTGGGGTCACTTGGCACAAGCCCACCCCCCGGGAGCGCCCGGCTGCGTGCCAGGGAGGGCTGCGGCTGCCGGCAAGCCGGGAGGGAGCCGAGAGCCGACAAAGGAGGCTGAAGGGCTCGCGCTGATTTTTATCTCATGTTTACTGAGATATTCTGGGAACCTTATTTTCAGTCGGTTATTTTACCTCCTGGAAGAATGGAAAGTACTTTGATTGCTCTTGCTGTCAGGCAGCCTCGATGCACTTTGAAAGACAGGAAAAAAACCCTCCATCCCACCATTCACAGGCAGCTCCAACATTGATACATTTGACTGCACAATCCCCTCGTGTCCCCACTGCACAGGGCTGGCTCTGTTGTACCTCTGACACCAAAAACTCCCCCAGGAGTTGGGAGCAAACTGCTTTCCCTTCCCCGGCAGCAGAAGACAACCAGTGAGCACCACAGCTACACAGAGATTTTTTGAACCAGCCTAAAGAGCCCACATGCCCAAACCAGGGATGGTTATGGTGCTCTCCAGGCAAGACACCATTGGAAAACCAGCCCTCTCTGAAGGGTTTCAAGGAATGGCCAAAACGCATGAGCTGCTCGCTGTGGAAAAATTACTTTGGAAACCAACCCAAGTCACTGTGACCAATAAAGCTGGTGCTGAAAGCACGAAGCAGAAGAAACAGCCATGCAGGAATGTGACCTGTCTGGCAAGGCAGCGTCCAGGTGCAGAACATCTGGCTGCATGGCAAGGTGTCTGGACCTTTGTCTCCAGGCTGAGGGGCAGGCAGAGGAGATTATGGGACCTTTAAATAGCTGTGGGGTTTTATATTGTTGATTTTCTTTAAAATCCTTTCTTTTTAAT